>NC_067128.1:17200582-18635582 GCF_021347895.1 Acanthochromis polyacanthus | reverse complement strand
GTCTCTTTTTGGACAGCCATACTTTTTAAATACCCATACATTCCGGCTTTCCACAGACTCTCCCTTACACAGTTTATCACTACCCACCATCTGTCACATTGCTGATGGTATGTCTTTTACACACCCATATGCAATTCGTATAGGTCAACGGAGCCCTGTAGAGGTCCCGCACCAGGGGAATACAAACAACCAGATATCTTTTGCAAAAGGGCACGGACAAAAAAGGTGGGGGACGGACTCGTCATCTCCACAAGTGGTCTCTGGACATTTGGGCGCTGCGAGCACAGTGTCTCCGCTCAAGAAAGGCTCTGTTAGGTAAGCACTGGTGGGCAATTTGCCATGCTAAATCCTTGTGTATTAGTCAAAACGCTGTTGTTAACATTGGCCCAACTCTTTTGCATCTTCCTCTGTCAGTGCCACCACAGGACCAGTCTTGACAACTGAGGGGACAATACCTTCTCAATATTGCTCTCGAAATTTTTCCTGATGGGATAACTGAAAGCCATTTCTAAACTTGGAATTACCGATATGTAGATCGCGATGGGCAGTTGTCTGCGTATGGAACACTTAGGGATGGTCTACCCCGGCCATTTTAGTACTTTGCACCCTACCCACAGCTTTGCAAAATACATTCCAAGTAGGGCCCTTTCAATGCTCAGACAGCTTTCAAGATCGCGCTTAAAAACATGGCCTTTAACTTTACTTCAATCTCTGGGACTGCTCTTACCTCCTTTTCCACAGGCCTTACATGATGTCTTCTTTTCAATTTCTCATGTTGAGCTTCCTCAAACAGAAACCACAAAAACATACCACACAACCCGCCAAATTCCCCCATCTAATAATAAACCATTCCCCAAAACCACCAACCAAAAAAACAACACACAAATCAAAAACCAAAAAAACAAAAAAACAAAAAACAATACCACACAACAATCTCACAGACAACTAACCATCTAACACACTCCAAAATACTTAATATTGTAATCGAACAAACACAAAAGAAAACACCACACAAATCTGAAAAATCAGATAAAATAAAAACCAAACACAAACAAAAAACATAAACAACCCCCAAACAAACACACACAAAACCCAAAAAAACAAAAAACCAGAACCAGAGAAACTCTGCACAGATCAAGAACACACATTATGATGTTGTAACAAACACACAACCAAATAATTACCAATTAAAAATAGACCCAAACATCCTGAATAACAAACATGTCATAAACGACACAACACATGACCACAGACTTCCCAAAACTCCAACGTTTCCAACAAACCCAATCAATATCACCAAAAAACGAATACAACCACATTATGATTCGATTAATCGACACGAAAAACCCACAACAAGCGGAAAAACAACAGACTAAACTCCTGCAACAACTAACATTGAAAAATTTCTAAGAGAGACTCAATCTTAGCCTTGCCAGAAGCCTGGGTGCCTGCGTGGGGCTGGGCGCTTCGAAACAAATGCTGAGAACCATCGCTAATAAGCCAAAACTCTCCTGCTTTTACAACCAAATTTTCCTTCGAGATAAGAGTCCCTCTAGCGCTCCGAACAACTTCATCAGTTGCCTATAATTCACAGCCTGGAGCCCATTTACAGCTCTCCAAGCTCTTTACCTATCTACATACCATAGCCCACCTTTAATGTTGTTCATATCCTTTCTAATACAACCAAATCCCTACCATAGCCGCCAAATCAAGCAAGACTGTCAAGTAACTCCACTTTTTGATCTTGGAACAAATTGTCCTGAGCCAGAAGAAAATCCTCACAAACAGGCAACCTATATCATCGACAAAGACCTTGTCTGCAACACACTCAGGTTGTAGTCCATCCATCGAAAAAGGTGAACAAATCCAACTTAATGACCTGTATCCCCATACCCTGCACTGTTATTCTCTTTAGATGCCATGTTTCCTTAAAACAGCTAGTGCTCTATAGGGCTAAAAGTATGACGACTGGGAAAAGTCCACATCCCTGAAGCGAACGCCTCGATTGTACTCCACACCGAGAGAGCATGATGAGCACTACTCACTTCACCACACTAAACAACAAGTTACAAAAATCTCACACAGCAAAGTACCACCCAATAGTTAATCAACCTGCGCAAAAAACAATGAATGAGGATAGCCTTGAATGTAGAGGCTAGATACGTCAAAGCCTTTTCGCCTCAAACCAAAACCAGAATACACTTGACGGAGGCTACCTCTTAACATAAAAGTAGGAGCTCTCTGACAAGTCAACTATCAGACATAACCTGCCCAGGACACCACATGTCTATCATAAAGCGATGATTACAATTGCTCGGATTCGAAAGAATTAAAGCCTTGACGTATCTTGACATCTACCCCCAGCATTCAAGCTCCAATTCCTCAAGTCTCTTTGTCTTTCTATAAACAGGTCAAGATATTAATTGGAAATCTCATTTCCCCAAGACGTAGTGGCCTTAAAAAAACCTCCTCTTGAAACAATCCAAAAAAGAGCTTATTAACTGATCCCAATAAAGGATAGTATTCTTTATGTAGCCATCTACACCTGAAGTCTGTTATTCCTCCCATGCTCTGCCAGCTATTTAGCCCCTTTGCCAATCCTCTTCCTAACCATCAGATCTCCTGTAGTCCTTATCAAGTTATTGTAGTCTGGAAAGAAAAAAAATCACTGTCTCTGAAATCGCTCTCTTGACAATCGAAAAAAAGGAGTCTAACCAACCCGCGACTGTGAAATCACAGACCTCCTTTCCTCTAGAGTCTACACTGACTGCACACGAATGATTACTTTGTCCAGTCTTAGAAAAATAGCGTACATTCATCTCCTCCAAATATTTACACGGACATGATCATGACGACCCCTAGTCATTATCGTGGCTACATTTCAATTCATTATTCGTTTTTCAATTTGGCAATATCTTCCCAAAGGACAAGCACCACATCAAAACCAGAGAGCGTAGAAGTGAAGCGTTGAGCCTCCTGAAGTCTAGCCGACACCACGCCTCTTGTGCAGTAGCCGCTTCATTACCATCCAACATAAAAGAAACTTTGATCTCTGTTTATCAAATTCATCTTCCCACCACCCCTATGACTCAACATGAACGCACAAAATTCCACTGTTCTAATTTGCGTTTTATAATTTATACACCAAACTGTGCATCAATCGATTATCTAAAGCACTGGTATTCATTCACGGAGCATTTTTGTTAAGACAGCCCCTTGTTTTGTCCTTAACATCAACATAAGTTCATACGATCATGTTGAGTGGATATATATGATGTGCTGTTGTGGTTCGAATGTCTCTGTTTGATCCAGTTCATGTTTTAGCATGTCAGGTGTCCTGGAATGGGCGCAAAACTGAACCTCCAAATTTATTCTGATGGTGTATGAGTGCATTAATGACTGATAAAAAGGCCTGAAGTCTGGGCACCAACACAACCAACAATGACCCTGTGGCTGAGGGGAACAACACAGAACTGGCATCCACCGTTTTTCAGTCAAAACATTTTTTGTATTTGGTTATAGTTGTTGTTCCTCTACAGATGTATTTACCAGCACAACTACCTCCCTTTTAACCAGACCAACCAAAAAGCGTTTACACTGATTTTTGCAGCAATTTGGAGTTGGTATACTGTGATTGGAAAGTGAAAAGAGGGTCTAAACGCATCTGTTTTTTTAATTATAATAAAGAATGTTTGGACATGCTTGTAGTAGTTTAACAGTGGATTCAGTTGAAGTTCTTCTACAGAATTTCAAAATTAAAAAAAGAAAACACCATGAAAGCTTCTGGAAAAAGAGGGGTCCAAGCTGCTGAACAATACAAGACTGATCCAAACCCTGTAGACAGAAACTGAAGTCTGCATGGACGCAGTATAGGACTCAACTAGGTGAGAGCCCTGAGAAGAAATAGATCACTCTTGTGTCATTAGGTCCGAGCGAGCACTGACGGTGCCTAGGACGTTATTGAAATGCAAGGAATTATTAGGGTTTATCTTAACCTGAGCATTCACATTATTGAGGTAAATTTACATAAATCATGATATTCTTAACTGGAATATTTCTGACATTAATCTTTTTTTGTGTGCTGATAAACAACAATAACCCGACTTTCACATATTTATTGTCTGTGATTGTGAGACTAATTCCTCCACATTCTGGAACTTTGACTGCAACAGCTGTAGGAATAAATAAAAGTAAAATCTGTTCATTTCCACATTTATTTATTCTTAATATCTCAGACTGAATGCACCCCAAAATGAAACATGGACTGAATTTAACACTCATGTATCCATGGCAACGCTAAAGTTTCAGCTTCTTACCAAAGTTCACAACACAAGTAAAGATTTTTTTAATGTAAAACTTCGGGGATGACAGCTAACCAAAAGTATTCTGATCAATACTTCATGATCAATATCAGGACAGATGTTACAACTCCAGCTGTTCCACCAGACTGCAGTTATTCACAGAGAAATTAAAACATCACATTCCTCATAAAAACTAAATGGGACTTTTATTAAATAAAGTGTTGGTGAATAAACAGTGTATTTAAATGAGGAGACGTGACACTTCCACAGCATGGATCACCATCAACTGGATCTGCTGTTGATTCAGAGCTGAATGTCAGAATGAAGTGAGATAGAAAAGCTGCTTTGAGCTGCAACATTACGGTCTGACAATCCAACACCATCACACTTTTCATCTGCTTGTTTTGCTCCAACATGCTGTGAAGTTCAGTTTTTACCTGAATCAATACAGGGATTCTATTTCCAACCAAGACTGGAATAAAAATTAGAACGTTCTGAGGTTATTAATGCAACTAGATCCTTTCAGATGGAAGGATTTACTTCCAAGTTCTAATTCAAGTTTCAGTTGGAGCACTTTGCATTCACAAAGAAAAACAGCGATACCTTCGTAGCAACATTTAATAATCGCTCAGTTTGTTCCTGAGCATCTGAACCTTAAATCCAGTGAGAGGACCATCCACAGAGAACTTCAAGACCTTCCATCGGCTGGACCAGATGTGGCATCATCTCCCTCTGAACATCTGGACGACAGGAGAAAAGACAGAAATCAAACACAGATCACGGAAATACAATTTATTCACTTTCATCATTTGATATAAAGTAGCATGAACTTTTTAAAAACTGGACAACATCAGTAATGAAAGTAAATGTTTTGATCTCGTGTTGAAGTGAAATTTAAAGTCAATTTTAATGACAGTTCATCCTGAGAGGAGTGAGAATGGAGCTTTTCTTTCCTTTTTAGAATATTCCCTCAAAATATTCTGCTTGTTATTGGCTTTAGAAGCATTTTTCTTGACTTATTTATTTTTAGATACCTCAGATTGATGCACTTTGCTGGTTTGCAGATAATTTCATGTACAATAACAATCAAGATCTTCTATTCTAACATATTTTGCCAAAAAACTGCAAACCTTCTCAACCATCTCTCAGTCTGCAAAATTCCAGCTGCGACAAAGAATTATCTGATGTAGTCATTATTAGAATCTTTACTGAACCAGACCTGGAATTAATAAAAAAAAAAAAAAACGGAATATGGATATGATTTTCTCTGATGGGACCACGAAAACTGCATACAATAAAGTAAATCTCTGCTGCATTGCACACATACTACACTTTTGTGTAACTCTGGATGTCAGAGTAAAGGCAGACAGATCCACCGATCAGCCACAACATTCTGACCACTGACAGCTGAAGACAACAACATCCATCATCTTGTTCTAATGCAACGTTCTGCTGGGAAACCTTGACGTTCATGTGGATGTTTGACACGTACCACCACCGGAACACTGTGGACAAACAACCCCCCAGTCTCCATGGCAACAGCAGTCCTTGATGCCAGCTGCCACCCTCAGCAGGACAAACTAAAACTGCTCAGGAGTGGTCCGAGGAACACGACAGAGCTCAGCTGTTCACCTGGGTTCCACACTCCCCACATGCAGATCTGATTGAGCATCTGTGCGATGGTCCAGGATCAGCCTGGTCTAGGTAGGACCCACCCTGCAACCCACAGGACATCCTCAGAGGAGTTTTAGCAGCATAAAGGGACCAACACAGTATTAGACAGGCGGTCATAATGTTATACTGTTATATTGCCATGCAGATTATATGATCGGTAAATGTTACCATCAATTATAACATCCACACTGATCAGGGGAAAAAACAACTATCAGTTCATTCAGAAACTGTGGGGTTAAACCTCAAAACACAGACCTCAACAGCAGTTTGTTTAAAAGCAGAACACCAGCGGTTTTCACTAAAGAAGCTTTCAGAGCAATAATTAAATGACAGTTTTGTTCTCATTAATTTCAGTCAGCCAAAATGATGCATGCACACACCAGGAAAAGATTTTTTTAAATAAATGTTTCATTTGTATCAGTACTTTCATCACATCACCATAACTCTGTGTCCTGTTGTACCATGTTTTCCCAACAGATGGCATTACCTTCATGAATGGAGCATCAGCGGGTGACGTCTACAACACAACAGAAATGTCTGGAAGCCAGTGGCCTCCATTTGAGCACCTCTGGTAATTGTAGAGGCCGAAGATAACTTTTATTTATCTCATGATGTCTAAATAAATTTGGTGTTAAAATATTTATGCAATTTTTTTCTTTTCCTGAAGTGTGTTAACATTATTTTTGGCTGACTCTGTATGATGGGTTTCTGACAGGTCACCAGTCAACATCTTTTTATAATAATGACAAACATACCTGCATTCTACAGGAGGGATTTTCCTCACGTGCAGGTAAAGATGTGTGAGGAGCTTAGAGATGACAGGAGCAGGAGTCATCCTCACTAATTCAGCTTCCACCTAGAAACAGAAAGACCACAAACAAACACACTGATAGACTCTGAAATGTTCAACCTCACAGCCTTAAAATATCTGTTTAGGAAGTGTTTGTTTCTAAATTCTGCTGAAAGCACTGACACACATTCTCTTACAAGGTTGTGTCAAAAGCAGCCTGTCCTCTGAGCTACTGAGAAATCTTCCTGAACAAAGTTTCGACGTGTGAATCGGCTCAACAAAAACTAAAGCCTCAGTCAGAGATAACAGGTATCGCAAATTATAAACTATTTTCTTTGTTAACTCAGACTATTTGCTTCAACCTCGCATAAAAAGGGAGTTTAACTCGTCAGGTGCCTGAATATGAACGGCTTGTGCAGTTCGAGATCCACAAGTAGGATGCTTCAACTCATGTTTTACTAAAACCTACATGCAATAATTATAAAATACAATGGCTGGCTGTTAGTTTATTCACTATTAATCTCACTTTATATACTAGATTGAATTTGAGCAGTGGAAGAGAAGGAATTTAATGAAATTATGGAGATTCAGAGAGGTAATGTTGCGCAATGTTTAGTTAAGCGTGGTTTAATTCAAACCAGCTGAATGTTAAACTTCAATTCAATTCAATTTAATTTATATAGAACCAATTACAGTCAAATTGTCTCAAGATGCTTTACGAATCCATATGCCTGACCCCCAGAGCAAGCCGCAAGGCGACAGTGGCAAGGAAAACACCCTTTTAACAGCGAAAAAAACCTTGGCCAGAACCCGCCAACAAAGGGGCAGAACTTTAGTGCAGCTGAACGGGTTAAAGCACAATAACTTTTTTAAAAGCTAAAATACACAGCAGAGAAATACAGGTTGAGAAGTTCATTTTAACAATGACGGACAGCTGAGGCAGCAACTAACACAGGTGTTCAGCGGTAAGTTAGCCACCTGTGCTAAGCGCTAGCTAACTTAGCCGCTTAGCTAGCTAACGCAGCGCTTAGCTAGCTAAACGCGTCTGGACCAACTACTGAAAGTTGGTTAGAAGTATTTATCTTCTTACCGTGTCTTACTCCAAAAACAAGGTCAACAGCAGCCAGAGATGCTGCCAGACAAGCTGGCTGTCTTCCACACATGTCTATGCTAACGTTCCATCCACCTGGAGACTCGGATCAAACGTAACAACAAACCATTACCCACAATTCCAAGCGTCAGCCTCAGACTAAATGAATCCAGCTGCTCACACGAAAACTAAAGCAAATAAAAATGTCAAGCCACCGTGGAGTGGTCAGGTTTTCCTGGGAGATTGTGTCACACATGGAAATGCCTCCAAAGAATTGGTGAGCACCATGAGTTAGACGAACATCCGGTCAGTTGACTATATATATAGCTGGATTGCTTCATTAAATTTGTAAGCAGGTTTGACCTACTGCAGTGTCAGTTCCCCACCGCATCAGCACACGATTATCACTGAAATAAAGTGCCAGTGGGACACTTCATGTCAACGGACGTGGCATGAAACAAGTGACGCTTCATGATACTTCTACACTTCTACTTTCCTACTTCCTACTGTCTCTACACTTCTACTTCCTACTGTGTCTCGATTCGATCATGAAGTAAGTGACACTTAATGACCAACGGACGTGGCATGAAGTGGAGGAAGACTGGCCAACTCCCGGCAGCAGAGGAGGAGTAGGTGGCGGGTGCAACGGGAAACGAAACGCTGTAATAGGTCGAACCTGTGAGGTTGGGGTACCTCATTTTTTTCTAAACATATCATTTAATTTTTTTCTAATTTGATTTATTCTTTATTTTAGTTATTTTTTTAAAATCTGTATTTACTTACTTGGAAACATCCAGCGGTTCTGACTGTTTCTGAAATGGAGCTCAATCACTTTTTGAAAATGCTTCAATCACGATTGCAGCTTGAGAGCTTTTTCTATTTCTGCAGTTTTATGGATCTCATCACACATCAGTCACGTAAACTAACCACGCTTTTGGAAGCACACGAATTTTGCTGATTCTGTAGGCGACGGTAGATCACACACTGACACTTCAGCTCCACCTGAAGACCAGTGTCTTCCACAGTCCCACGTCCTGCCATCAACAGCTCCACTCATGTTTGTCTTTAACTGGGTGCAGATTTACCTTTGTTACAGTGCAAATTATCTGCTGATGGATAATTTTCACTGGAACAAAAGTAAATCTGTGGAACAAATCCAGCTCGAAACATGAAGTCAAATGACAGACACAGACTGTGACGTAATGGCTCACGTACTCCCTTTGTGTCAGCTCACGGCTTTTTCTTGTCGGTGGCCGAGTGGTTAATACTGCGCGCTTAAGACTCGAAGGTCGTCGAATCGAATCCTGTCGCGTCCAATTTTAGATGACAACGGTAGTCTGTGACCTCCTGTGAGGCTCAGCTTTGCTCAACTGACTTGCCGTTAATGACACCATTTCGATGGCATGTCTCACAGTTTTGCACCAAAGCACCATGTCAAATTCCTCCTTAGTGTAATGTGGTACATTTAGTTAATACAACTGTCAGTGGAGACGCTGGTTCACATTCATGGAATGTTTAGAAAACCTAAATGTGATTTTTGTTTTTCAATACCCGTTTCAGACCCGAAAATTCATTTACCAGATCAGTCGTGATGGTCCTCTGATACCCGAGGCTTCAACACATGCGCGGTAGCTCATGAAGCAATCGTATCGAGCCACTGTGCCGACGCTTGATTTGGTCATGTGACTCGTGACGTTTGAATCACGTCAGTGACGTTTGAAGCACTCAACTGCTTCGAATCACCTGATTGGTTCGGTTTGTTTTGTGAATCACTCGGCGGGATTGAGTGTGTTCCGGGATAGGAGATCCCAGAGTGTCGTTTATTTGACTGACTTTCCGCAGAGTAGGTTGATTTTGTTGCTGCCGTTCGTTGCTTTGACAGTTAGTAATGTATAGCTAGCTAGCTAGCTAGCTAGCAAGCATTCACAGCTAGCATTCATACATACATAGATAGATAGATAGATAGATAGATAGATAGATAGATAGATAGATAGATAGATAGATAGATAGATAGATAGATAGATAGATAGATAGATAGATCTGCAGCAGGAGCCAATCAGGAAAAGGTCCTGTGTATGGCATAATTTCCATTTGCTGCCTGATATCAAGGTAACTACGACTGTTAAAAAAACGAAAAGAGTGGAAAGAAGATCTAAAGATGGCTATAACATCAGAGGACTGGGAACTGATTTGCACCAAAGCCCACACTCAATCAATCAATACCTGATTTAAATTGCTATAATACAAATGGTTGTTGAGAACATATGTAACATAGTTAAAAAGTTCAGGTTAAATCCAGCTAAATGGGACAACTACGCCGCCTGCTGTCAGAAAGAATTCCCTGCATGTGTAATAGTAGCAAAGGATTATGGGTAATCCTCAGAGCAACGGAGGATTTATGAAGAGGTAACATGTCTAAAAATGTCTGTTTGCAAAACAATGCTAACTACGTTCATAACTATGTAGAAGTTTAGCTGGCTTTAATTGGTTACTTTTGTGTGTCCTAGAATCATTTCACCATGTGTTTTTGAAGCTGACTGTGCGTTTGGATGTGTTTTATCGTTGTAAAAAAATTCTACTGCGTAGCTAGCTACCGCTAACACGATGCCGTCTTTCTGGACAGAGCACATACTGTCGCCCACGAGATGATGACTTACTAAACTCCATGTCCTTTGTTATGAACGCAGGTATGTTAGTGTGTCCCTCTATAATGTGATGTTAGTTATTATTGTTATTGTTGGATGGTAGAAATATGCCAATGAGTTATATTCGCCGGTTTTTATTAATTGTATTTTGTACTGTGTTAGCTGTTGTGAATCTATGAAATATAAAAAAAGGGGTAACAGTCCAGGAAAATTTGTATTATTATAATAATTTCTTGTAATTTTCCCTCAAATAATCAAGAGGACACTTTCTGTTTTCATGAGTTTATTTTATTGTCTTACCTAAATTTAATCCACTATACAATCACTACGATCATTTATGTATTGTACTGAGTGTAATGAATGGGTAATCCTCAGAGCAACGGAGGATTTATGAAGAGAGCACATACTGTCGCCCACGAGATGATGACTTACTAAACTCCATGTCCTTTGTTATGAACGCAGAAAAGGGAATAAACCTGCTGTTGCCACCAGCCTGACCAGCTCCTGATCGTCATTTTAGAAAGGAAGACATCTCACAGGGGTTACATTGGAATTTGTCCCCAACTTATCACACCACTATTTCTGTCCTTTGAACTGCTTGAATTTCTCTGAAATCAGGCCATCATCTGCACCAGATATGTGGTACTGTCCACCACGGCGTGTTGAAGGAGCAGTGATTGGACAGAGGATGTGGGCTGTAGGCACCCACACTACGTCATCCTTTCTAGGCCATGTGAACTTCTTGCTGGGACCTTTTGGGTGCATGAATTTCACTTGCAAATCTTCAAATTCAGCTGATAAGTCAAATACGATACCGAGGCTGTCCTGAGAATGCAGTCTGGGAGTGATGCCATTTCTTCTTATTCAGTTACTGTATGAAAGAAAAAACAATGTCTATATAATAATTAACTTCAGATATGCCCTTTGTAACTTATACTACGATGCTGATGCTTCAGATTCATCTTTCATCTTTAGTTGGTCAAGTAAATGGTTCCTAAAAACAAAAACGAGGATCAAAATGTATAGTAAATTGATTCAGCAGTTGCTCATCGCCGTGACCCGACCACGTCGGACCGGGTGGATGTCTTCACTGCATCGATTTGGAGCTGCATATCTTTTGTTTTCATGTTTTGACTTTTAGGACTATTTATTTGACCATTGCTATATAGCATTGAACCTGTCATCTGATTTGAGGGGGAATTTTGCTAGCAAATATGAGTCTCAGCAAATTTGGAACCTCTGATATGACGCCTATTGGTATTGGTAGAGGTAGGGGATTGCATAGCACACCTGTTTCATTTTCCCTGGGTGACCATGATAACACAGCTTTTGGTGATGACTCTGTGCATAGCCCTTTAAGATATAGGGATGTAGTGGTGCCTCAGAGCCAGCCTGTAGTTGATTCACATATGCCTCAGTCTACTAGCACATCTGTCCCAAACCCACCTCCTGATGATGTGAAACTAGTTGACCAAATGAGCTCTATTGTACAGCAGATAGGTCAGCAGCTAGCTGATAGCATTATGTCACGCCTCAACACATCAAACCCCACAGCTGCTGTGCTTACGTGTCAAGAAGACACGTGATAAGAAGGAGTCACCCCCCAGCCACACACTAGACCTCTCACAAGTCCAGCTGGTCACTCAGAGAGCAGTTAAAGACCCACCTGTGTTCCATGGAGAGGGGTCAGAGACACTGCCTATTGAGGAATGGGAGGAATTGATGAAGAATTACATCAAAAAAAGTGGTGTTCAAGTGGAAAATCAAGCTGAAGAAATTCTCATGCATCTGAGAGGCAGAGCAAAAGATGTGGTAAGATTTGGAATAAGAAACGGTGAGATTGATGTCCAGCATAACCCACAGACCATCTACGGACTCCTGCGCAAACATTTCAGTTCTAGCCATTGTTCCTCTGTGCCACTTGCTGACTTTTACTCCACCCTACCAAAAGAACATGAGGATCCATATGAGTATTGGCTCAGATTTAACAGAGCTGCTGATGTTGCGACAGACTGTCTTCGAGAGCAGGGTAAGATGTTTGACAACCCCACTGTTGAAGTCACACGCATGTTTATCAGACACTGCCCCTGTAGGGATTTAGCTCTTACCTTTAGATCCAAGACGATTGATAAATGGTCAGCTCGTGAGGTTCAGGAAGTGTTAGACGAATACCATCTGGAGAAAGGACTCAGGTCTGCTACAGAGAAAAATAGCAGAATCAGTGTAAATAAAGTTGAAATTGGCTCAAGTACTGCTCTAGTTTCAGACACTCCAGAACAGACAAAAACTGTGAGCCAAGACTCCTCTACTTTAGAGAGGTTAATTGGGATGCTGGAGAAGGTGTTGCTTCAGGGGCCAGGAAATGCTCAGGCCAACAGAAGACAACGTCACAACAGACTCCCAAGAATTGAGGGATTAAATGACATACCCTGTTCGATATGCAAAGATGGCTCTCACTCTGCCCTCACACACTGCCAGGAGAACAGGCTGTGTTTCATGTGCCACTTACCTGGTCATTCAAGACGCCACTGCCCTGAAGGAAGGAGCCCTGCTTTTTCTGGACAGCAGGGAAACTGAATGGTCTGCATGAGGGGGAGGACAGCGTGGATCAAGTGAGTGAAACTCCCACCCTGGATTTGACAGACATTAATGATTATGAGACATTGTATCGCACCTGTAGCAGTATGGTGTCTCCACAGAAAACACTGATCGTGCAAAGCCTACAAAAACTCTCAAAGACTGATAGCCTATTCTACACAGATGTGACTGTTGACGATGGACATGTTTTCAGTGCACTAGTGGATAGTGGATCTATGGCATGCACGATAAGCGAGACGGTTGATGCAGAACTTTCACAGTCAACTAACATTAAGAAAAAATCTGCTGAGGGCTTTGTCATCGTTGGTTGTGGTGGTCACCTTGTCACACCTTCTGCCATGTACGATCTCGTTACCACAGTTTATGGCTATAAGGTGGTCATTCCTGTCCTAGTTGTGCCAGGCCAAACTGATGAAATGATCCTTGGTAGCAGCGCTATTAAGTGGCTAATTTCACAGATGAAAAAGACTGTTAGCGACCAGAACGCCTCATCAGTGAATGGTACACAGAAAGATGAGCTGCTCCATCTCATCTCCCTGCTGTCTCAATCGGAGGACAGCGCAGTGCCAGTCAGAATTGGAACAGCTAAACTCAAAAGAAGCGTCACTCTGCAGCCAATGTCTGAACATTTGGTGTGGGCAAAACTGCCTACAGTGGATGTTTCTGCAGTGGGGAGTACAGTCATCATTGAACCCACTCAAAGCAGGACCAGACCTGCACAAGTTCTGGTGGGGAGAGTTGTTACTTCTTTGTGGGGGGATGGCTGGGTTCCTGTTAAAATGGTAAATCCCACAGAGAAGCCGCTCACTCTTAGGAGAAATGCCAAGGTTGCAGATGTGTCCCCCTGTCTTTCTGTGCAGGATTTACCTGAGCCAGCCCGCGTCCAATCCAGTGCCCAGTATACACAGAGCTCATCTCCTGCACCGAGATCAGAGGAGGAGATAGCACGCGTCTTGGATGACATGGGCCTGCAAGATTTGGACCTCTCTTCCTGTGAGGTCTCCCTCGAGTGGAAGGATAAACTGCTGCAGATCATTGAGCAATATGAGTCCATCTTTTCAAGACATAAGATGGATTGTGGAGAGGCAACAGATTTTGTCCACAGAATTCGTCTGGTGGATGACAAGCCCTTCAGACTTCCATACAGACGGGTTCCACCATGCCATTATGACAAGCTTCGAACTGCTCTGAATGAAATGGAGGAATTAGGAATAATTCGCAAATCTCAGAGTGAGTATTCATCGCCCCTTGTCTTGGTTGTCAAGCCAAATGGTGATCTTAGGCTCTGCAATGACTTCAGGTGGTTGAACGCGAGAACGGTGAAAGATGCACATCCATTGCCTCATCAGACTGATGCCCTCGCTGCACTCGGTGGCAATGCGTTCTTCTCCACGATGGACCTCACATCAGGATTTTACAATGTCAGACTGCATGAAGACGACAAGAAATACACAGCATTCTCCTCCCCTTTTGGTCTCCATGAATATAACAGAATGCCCCAGGGCCTGACAAACAGTCCTGCCACCTTTATGCGCATGATGATGTCCATTTTTGGTGATGAGAATTTCACAAGTCTGCTATGTTACTTGGATGACCTTATGGTTTTTGCTCCATCTGAACAGATTGCACTTCAGCGTCTACAGTTGGTCTTCTCCCGTCTTGCTGCAAACAACCTGAAGCTTTCACCCAAAAAATGTCATTTTCTCTGCCGGTCTGTCAAGTTTCTGGGACACATCATATGTGAAGATGGTGTTAAGACAGATCCAGGCAAAGTGCAGACAATTAATGATGTGCAGGAAGCTGACCTGATGGGGCCTGATGGGACAACGCCATGTGCTAAGAAAATCAGATCTTTCTTAGGAATGGTTCTGTATTACCATCACTTCATTGAAGCATGCTCTGCCAAAGCTAAGCCACTGTTCAACCTCGTAGCTGAACCACTGACACCACCAAATAGAGGACGAGGCCACAAACCAAAATTTAAAAAAGGTTGTGTTAGGCTGTCTCCAACTGATTGGACTGATGAGTGCAGAGAAGCATTCAGGACTCTAAAAAATGAGCTTCTACACAGTGTCACCTTAGCCCATCCAGATTTTAATGCACCATTCATCCTTGCAGTAGATGCCTCCTTTGATGGTTTAGGAGCTGTTCTGTCACAGCTGCCACCTGATGGAAAGTTTGCCAGGCCTGTGGCATTTGCTAGCAAGACCCTTTCACACTCTCAGCTGAATTATCCAGCACACCGGCTGGAGTTTCTTGCTCTTAAATGGGCAGTGTGTGATAAGTTCAGCCATTGGCTCAAAGGGCGGTCTTTCACAGTCTGGACAGATAATAATCCATTGACATACATCCTGACTAAACCTAAGCTGGACGCATGTGAACAGAGATGGGTTTCAAAGCTCGCAGCATACAGTTTTGACCTGAATTATGTCCCAGGTACAAAGAATGTGGTTGCTGATGCACTGAGTAGAGAACCATTTGTCCAGTCATGCATAGCCCACCGTCTTGTAACTGAGCCTTATGCCTCATTGCTGAACCAAGTAAATGGGATGGTGGATAGGACAGTGCAAGATGCATTTCGATGTACTACTAACTGCCAGTTGGTTGTCGATCAGTCTGAGGAGAAAGTTGTTGTCACTCCACCTCAAGGGTCCCTCTCTTCACAGGTTGTCTCAGCTGTGCTGGATGCACACGACTCTGGAAGCATCAGCCGAATGAGAGGCACAGGTCCTGCTATTCCTCAGCTTGTCAGTGTTGAGTCGTCTTGCTCTTTACCAAAAAGTGAGCTGGCTAATCTGCAAGAGCAAGATGGAGTCTTGGGCAGAATCTTCTTTTACATCCAGCGTCATAGGAGGCCCACTAGGCGTGAACGTGCTGCTGAATCTAGTGGGGTAATGAAACTGTTGAGACATTGGCCCAAGCTCTCCTTTAAAGATGGCCTGTTGTACAGGGTAAAGAAAGACAGACTTATGAACAAGACAATTTACCAGTTTGTTGTTCCAGACTCCCTAAAGGCCCAAGTCCTTCATGGCCTCCACGACTCAGCTGGTCATCAGGGTCAGGCTCGCACTCTCTCCCTTGCCAGGCAGAGATTTTTTTGGATAGGCATGGAACGTGACATCATAAATTATGTGAGAAATTGCTTCCGCTGTGTGGTTGGAAAGACTCCAGAGCCTAACGATCGTGCTCCCCTTGAAAGCATCTGCACCACTGAACCTATGGAACTAGTATGTATTGACTTTTGGACTGCTGAACAGACTGACAAGAAGTGTGTAGATGTTCTAGTGGTGACTGATCACTTTTCAAAACTGTCACATGCTTTTCCATGTAAAAATCAGTCAGCGAAGCAGGTTGCCCGTCGTCTCTGGGATGACTTTTTTTGCATATACGGCTTTCCTAAACGCATCCATTCAGATCAGGGAGCAAATTTTGAGAGTCAACTCATTAAAGAGCTCCTGGATATGGCTGGCATCCAGAAATCGCATACCACCCCATATCATCCTATGGGGAATGGAGTCGTCGAGCGATACAACAGGACTCTCGGCAACATGATAAGGGCCCTACCCCCTCACTCCAAAGCCAGGTGGCCACAAATGCTCCGGATGCTGACATTCTGTTACAACTGTACTGAGCACGAGACAACAGGGTTTGCTCCATTCTTTCTCATGTTCGGGAGGATTCCACGCTTACCTGTTGATGTTGTATTCCAGCATATCCTTCCCAAGGATGCTGTAGTCGACCACCATGAGTTTGTCTCTCGTCTGAAGCGTGACCTGTCTGAAGCTGCATGCATTGCCCGACAGAACAGTCGTACAGAACAGGCGCGTCAGGCAAAGAACTATGACCGCAGAGCAAAAGGATCTCCCCTCGCTGTCGGTGACAGAGTCTAGCTTGCAAATCGTGGTGTAAAAGGGAAGAAAAAACTTGCAGACAAATGGGACTCTATAGTCTATGAAGTGACATCAGTGAAGCCTGCAATCAATGTGTACTGTATCAGAGACCCTGTGACATTATCAGAGAAAGTCGTTCACAGAAACCTACTGCTCCCTGTGAGTTTTCTCCCACTGGGAGATGATGGCATCTTGGAGTCAAGCTGTTCTTCAGTTGCTGGAAGTTCACGATGTGACCCAGTGATTTCTGCTGACATACAGGACAGTGAGACAAGGACACTTAACTGGCTTCTACAAATGGAGGATGCGAGTGATGTGGACACTACAGCAGGCCAATATGACTGTTCTCCTGTTCTAGATGAGATTATCTCACCCTCAGAGACTGAAACGGCTGTAGCCCTACACACTGTGACTGAGGTTTTGAATACCCCTGATTCTTCAGTACTGGTTGCACAGCTTACTTCCCCTGAATCTCCTGCTGAATGTGTTGAGTCTCAGACTACACTCTTCCCACCCCCAACAGATAAAGCTCAGCAAGTCCCAGACCCTTCAACTGTCATGCAGCTAGATGCACTCACACTGGACCATGTAGTTCATGCACAGCCGCCTCCAGTTTGCACTAGGTTGGGTAGAAATGTTAAACCCCCAGCTCGACTCATTTGTGAAATGAATGAACAGTTTGTTGATGACTCTGTGTCAACAGTTGACTCCTTGTTTTCTTTTGTGAGGAACATGTTTTCTGGATAGAGTGCTGTATATTTGGAGAGCTGTTTTGTTTTTTTTTGTACTAGTACTTACCTGAGGATTGCCAAGGTTGTATCTATTATAGAGCAATGTTTACAAAATAAGAGATGTACATGGCATCTTTTGTGTCTTTGTTGGTGAGGGAATTGGCCAGTCCCTTGTCAATTTGTTCCCAAGTGGAAAGTTTCTAACTGACTTGAACTGAGTTTTGCTCTTATTACTGCACAACTGAAGTTTAGTGAATTGTGTGTTTTTTTGTGTGTTTTTTTTGTGTATAGTGCCCCAATTTAGCAGGATTTAAGGGGGGTGTATGTAACATAGTTAAAAAGTTCAGGTTAAATCCAGCTAAATGGGACAACTACGCCGCCTGCTGTCAGAAAGAATTCCCTGCATGTGTAATAGTAGCAAAGGATTATGGGTAATCCTCAGAGCAACGGAGGATTTATGAAGAGGTAACATGTCTAAAAATGTCTGTTTGCAAAACAATGCTAACTACGTTCATAACTATGTAGAAGTTTAGCTGGCTTTAATTGGTTACTTTTGTGTGTCCTAGAATCATTTCACCATGTGTTTTTGAAGCTGACTGTGCTTTTGGATGTGTTTTATCGTTGTAAAAAAATTCTACTGCGTAGCTAGCTACCGCTAACACGATGCCGTCTTTCTGGACAGAGCACATACTGTCGCCCACGAGATGATGACTTACTAAACTCCATGTCCTTTGTTATGAACGCAGGTATGTTAGTGTGTCCCTCTATAATGTGATGTTAGTTATTATTGTTATTGTTGGATGGTAGAAATATGCCAATGAGTTATATTCGCCGGTTTTTATTAATTGTATTTTGTACTGTGTTAGCTGTTGTGAATCTATGAAATATAAAAAAAGGGGTAACAGTCCAGGAAAATTTGTATTATTATAATAATTTCTTGTAATTTTCCCTCAAATAATCAAGAGGACACTTTCTGTTTTCATGAGTTTATTTTATTGTCTTACCTAAATTTAATCCACTATACGATCACTACGATCATTTATGTATTGTACTGAGTGTAATGAATGGGTAATCCTCAGAGCAACGGAGGATTTATGAAGAGAGCACATACTGTCGCCCTCGAGATGATGACTTACTAAACTCCATGTCCTTTGTTATGAACGCAGAAAAGGGAATAAACCTGCTGTTGCCACCAGCCTGACCAGCTCCTGATCGTCATTTTAGAAAGGAAGACATCTCACAGGGGTTACACATATACTACACCACTTAAATTAAATTAACAGCAACATCCCAGATTTATGTGTTAAATGTAATGAGGCAAACTGAACTTTATACCATTGTATGTGGGATTGCCCAAAGGTTAAAAAAATTCTGGGGGAAGACTTAAACAATAGAGAATATTATTTCTAAAAATATTACAATGAACCCTGCTCACTTTATTTTGGGACTTTATCCAAGGTGACATAAGTACACCAAGAGTGAGCGCATAATAATAGATTCAAGCCTCCTGCATTCAAAAACATTACATTACAACATTTTTTTGGAAAAAACTTGCATACCAAGATTAGTAGACTGGGTGAGGCAGATGTTAATAACCTTTCCTCTAGAAAGAGTGACACATGTACGAAAAGGGAGACAGGATTTGTTTGAGAAAGCGTGGGGACCCTTTATTGCTTTTTTGAAATCCATGAATTTAACAGATGAAAGTGATGAGGTGGAATGAACAGTTGTGATGTAAACCTCGTGGAACTGCCAGAATGAGAGGAATGACAGGATTACCTGCTGTTCTGTATAAGCTACTGTATTTATGTATTTGCATGTATGAGAACATGTTTATTTCATTTTTTCCCCCCCCCATCTTTTTCTCTTCATTTCCTTATTTTATGAGGATCTGTTTAACGTGCAAGTACCACATTATGGTTAAAAATATTTGCATAACTGAGTAAGTCTTGTAAGGTATACTGCAATGCATATATGTACCTGCATACAAAAACTGTTAATACATTGTTAAAAAAAATCATATCCAGTTACACAAGCACACCCTCTTTACCAATTAACCCAAGACATACTTTGCCAAAATCCATAATATAATCTGTATTTGCACCAGCCTCATGTGAAAATTGCATCAGTCTGTACTTATAGAGCACATCTCATGAATGTAGCAGCACCGTTTAAATGTTTCATAACACAGAATATCAGTGAAGAGTATATAGGGTTACAGACAGACATGGCAGATAAGAAACAGGCTCTTCAGTAGTTATAGTCATTATTATTGCTGGTAATATTATTATTATTGTAGCCACTAGAACAGATACAATCATCTAATGTAGTGAAACAGGAACGTGCATGGCGAATCAAATCCAAAACAATCCATGAACCAATCAGAAACATGAATCAATTGCACTTCATTTTATTGACCACTAGATGTCCTACTCGAGCACTGAGTGTCAGTGAAGCCTCGAGTAATGAAGCAGGTATTGGATAAAGTGTTGAAGCTTCATCAAAGCCTCGATCTCCCATCACTACAGATCAGTACACGGATTCTACACACTGACTACAGTTGTGTTACCAGTTGTATATATGTCACTCTATGAGCCTCCTCACGTTCTCTTATTGAAAAAAGTCATGGGAGTTTTATGCTCATGTAAACCAACAAACTTATCTTTTGTCCTGTACAGGAGGGCACCATCTACAGGAAGTAATTTTGAAAAAAAAAATGACATTTTCATCATCGTTTCTTAAATGGCATGTTTTGAGGTTTCAGTTACTATGAATAAAATATTTTTCTTCCATCACTCTTGGTTTTATTGTATTGTTAAAAAGTTCCCGTTTTTTTTTGTGTCGCCTTGTATATCCAAATTAGTTCAGTGTATTTACATTTTATAGATTATTTGATTTCTTCATCTCAATAGGGTCCTACCCTAAATATAATGTAAATTTAAATAATATTTAATCCAGAGTCATGAACGTTAATCAGCTAAACTTGCATAATAAATATCACTGCACAATCTTAACCTGAGCATTCACATTATTGAGGTAAATTTACATAAATCATGATATTCTTAACTGGAATATTTCTGACATGAATCTTTTTGTATTGTGCTGATAAACAACAATAACCCAACTTTCACATAATATTGATTGTCTGTGATTGTGAGACAATTCCTCCACATTCTGGAACTTTGACTGCAACAGCTGTAGGAATAAATAAAAGTAAAATCTGTTCATTTCCACATTTATTTATTCTTAATATCTCAGACTGAATGGTAGCTGTCAGTAAAAACAAACTCATCTGCTGGACTGCACCCCAAAATGAAACATGGACTGAATTTAACACTCATGTATCCATGGCAACGCTAAAGTTTCAGCTTCTTACCAAAGTTCACAACACAAGTAAAGATTTTTTTAAATGTAAAACTTCAGGGATGATGGCTAACCAAAAGTATTCTGATCAATACTTCATGATCAATATCAGGACAGATGTTACAACTCCAGCTGTTCCACCAGACTGCAGTTATTCACAGAAAAATTAAAACATCACATTCCTCATAAAAACTAAATGGGACTTTTATTAAATAAAGTGTTGGTGAATAAACAGTGTATTTAAATGAGGAGACGTGAGACTTCCACAGCATGGATCACCATCAACTGGATCTGCTGTTGATTCAGAGCTGAATGTCAGAATGAAGTGAGATAGAAAAGCTGCTTTGAGCTGCAACATTACGGTCTGACAATCCAACACCATCACACTTTTCATCTGCTTGTTTTGCTCCAACATGCTGTGAAGTTCAGTTTTTACCTGAATCAATACAGAGATTCTATTTCCAACCAGGACTGGAATAAAAATTAGAACGTTATGAGGTTATTAATGCAACTAGATCCTTTCAGATGGAAGGATTTACTTCCAAGTTCTAATTCAAGTTTCAGTTCGGAGCACTTTGCATTCACAAAGAAAAACAGCGATACCTTCGTAGCAACATTTAATTATCGGCTCAGTTTGTTCCTGAGCATCTGAACCTTAAATCCAGTGAGAGGACCATCCACAGAGAACTTCAAGACCTTCCATCGGCCGGACCAGATGTGGCATCATCTCCCTCTGAACATCTGGACGACAGGAGAAAAGACAGAAATCAAACACAGATCACGGAAATACAATTTATTCACTTTCATCATTTTATAAAAGTAGCATGAACTTTTTAAAAACTGGACAACATCAGTAATGAAAGTAAATGTTTTGATCTCGTGTTGAAGTGAAATTTAAAGCCAATTTTAATGACAGTTCATCCTGAGAGGAGTGAGAATGGAGCTTTTCTTTCCTTTTTAGAATATTCCCTCAAAATATTCTGCTTGTTATTGGCTTTAGAAGCATTTTTCTTGACTTATTTATTTTTAGATACCTCAGATTGATGCACTTTGCTGGTTTGCAGATAATTTCATGTACAATAACAATCAAGATCTTCTATTCTAACATATTTTGCCAAAAAACTGCAAACCTTCTCAACCATCTCTCAGTGTGCAAAATTCCAGCTGCGACAAAGAATTATCTGATGTAGTCATTATTAGAATCTTTACTGAACCAGACCTGGAATTAATTTAAAAAAAAAAAAAATCGGAATATGGATGTGATTTTCTCTGATGGGACCACGGAAACTGCATACAATAAAGTAAATCTCTGCTGCATTGCACACATACTACACTTTTGTGTAACTCTGGATGTCAAAGTAAAGGCAGACAGATCCACCGATCAGCCACAACATTCTGACCACTGACAGCTGAAGACAACAACATCCATCATCTTGTTCTAATGAAACGTTCTGCTGGGAAACCTTGACGTTCATGTGGATGTTTGACACGTACCACCACCGGAACACTGTGGGACAAACAACCCCCCAGTCTCCATGGCAACAGCAGTCCTTGATGCCAGCTGCCACCCTCAGCAGGACAAACTAAAACTGCTCAGGAGTGGTCCGAGGAACACGACAGAGCTCAGCTGTTCACCTGGGTTCCACACTCCCCACATGCAGATCTGATTGAGCATCTGTGCGATGGTCCAGGATCAGCCTGGTCTAGGTAGGACCCGCTCTGCAACCCACAGGACATCCTCAGAGGTCCTGATGAACCACTGGGTCAGAGGAGTTTTAGCAGCATAAAGGGACCAACACAGTATTAGACAGGCGGTCATAATGTTATACTGTTATATTGCCATGCAGATTATATGATCGGTAAATGTTACCATCAATTATAACATCCACACTGATCAGGGGAAAAAAACAACTATCAGTTCAGTCAGAAACTGTGGGGTTAAACCTCAAAACACAGACCTCAACAGTAGTTTGTTTAAAAGCAGAACACCAGCCGGTTTTCACTAAAGAAGCTTTCAGAGCAATAATTAAATGACAGTTTTGTTCTCATTAATTTCAGTCAGCCAAAATGATGCATGCACACACCAGGAAAAGATTTTTTTAAATAAATGTTTCATTTGTATCAGTGCTTTCATCACATCACCATAACTCTGTGTCCTGTTGTACCATGTTTTCCCAACACATGGCATTACCTTCATGAATGGAGCATCAGCGGGTGACGTCTACAACACAACAGAAATGTCTGGAAGCCAGTGGCCTCCATTTGAGCACCTCTGGTAATTGTAGAGGCCGAAGATAACTTTTATTTATCTCATGATGTCTAAACAAATTTGGTGTTAAAATATTTATGCAATTTTTTTCTTTTCCTGAAGTGTGTTAACATTATTTTTGGCTGACTCTGTATGATGGGTTTCTGACAGGTCACCAGTCAACATCTTTTTATAATAATGACAAACATACCTGCATTCTACAGGAGGGATTTTCCTCACGTGCAGGTAAAGATGTGTGAGGAGCTTAGAGATGACAGGAGCAGGAGTCATCCTCACTAATTCAGCTTCCACCTAGAAACAGAAAGACCACAAACAAACACACTGATAGACTCTGAAATGTTCAACCTCACAGCCTTAAAATATCTGTTTAGGAAGTGTTGTGTTTCTAAATTCTGCTGAAAGCACTGACACACGTTCTCTTACAAGGTTGTGTCAAAAGCAGCCTGTCCTCTGAGCTACTGAGAAATCTTCCTGAACAAAGTTTCAACGTGTGAATCGGCTCAACAAAAACTAAAGCCTCAGTCAGAGATAACAGGTATCGCAAATTATAAACAATTTTCTTTGTTAACTCAGACTATTTGCTTCAACCTCGCATAAAAAGGGGAGTTTAACTCGTTAGGTGCCTGAATATGAACGGCTTTGTGCAGTTCGAGATCCACAAGTAGGATGCTTCAACTCATGTTTTACTAAAACCTACATGCAATAATTATAAAATACAATGGCTGGCTGTTAGTTTATTCACTATTAATCTCACTTTATATACTAGATTGAATTTGAGCAGTGGAAGAGAAGGAATTTAATGAAATTATGGAGATTCAGAGAGGTGATGTTGCGCAATGTTTAGTTAAGCGTGGTTTAATTCAAACCAGCTGAATGTTAAACTTCAATTCAATTCAATTTAATTTATATAGAACCAATTACAGTCAAATTGTCTCAAGATGCTTTACAGAATCCATATCTGACCCCCAGAGCAAGCCGCAAGGCGACAGTGGCAAGGAAAACACCCTTTTAACAGCGAAAAAAACCTTGGCCAGAACCCGCCAGCACCCACCTGCTGGCCGGGTGGGTTGTAAAGGGGCAGAACTTTAGTGCAGCTGAACGGGTTAAAGCACAATAACTTTTTTAAAAGCTAAAATACACAGCAGAGAAATACAGGTTGAGAAGTTCATTTTAACAATGACGGACAGCTGAGGCAGCAACTAACACAGGTGTTCAGCGGTAAGTTAGCCACCCGTGCTAATTAGCCCGCTCGCTAACTTAGCCGCTTAGCTGGCTAACGCGTCTGGACCAACTACTGAAAGTTGGTTAGAAGTATTTATCTTCTTACCGTGTCTTACTCCAAAAACAAGGTCAACAGCAGCCAGAGATGCTGCCAGACAAGCTGGCTGTCTTCCACACATGTCTATGCTAACGTTCCATCCACCTGGAGACTCGGATCAAAACGTAACAACAAACCATTTCCCACAATTCCAAGCGTCAGCCTCAGACTAAATGAATCCAGCTGCTTACACGAAAACTAAAGCAAATAAAAATGTCAAGCCACCGTGGAGTGGTCAGGTTTTCCTGGGAGATTGTGTCACACATGGAAATGCCTCCAAAAAATTGGTGAACACCATGAGTTAGACGAACATCCGGTCAGTTGACTATATATATAGCTGGATTGCCTTCAGCAAATTTGTAAGCAGGTTTGACTTACTGCAGTGTCAGTTCCCCACCGCATCAGCACGATTATCACTGAAATAAAGTGCCAGTGGGACACTTCATGTCAACGGACGTGGCATGAACAAGTGACGCTTCATGATACTTCTACACTTGTACTACTTCCTACTTTCTCTACACTTCAACTAGTTATTCCTACTGTCTCTATACTTCTACTTCCTACTTTGTCTCGATTCGATCATGAAGTAAGTGACACTTAATGACCAACGGACGTGGCATGAAGTGGAGGAAGACTGGCCAACTCCCGGCAGCAGAGGAGGAGTAGGTGGCGGGTGCAACGGGAAACGAAACGCTGTAATAGGTCGAACCTGTGAGGTTGGGGTACCTCATTTTTTTCTAAACATATCATTTAATTTTTTTCTAATTTGATTTATTCTTTATTTTAGTTATTTTTTTAAAATCTGTATTTACTTACTTGGAAACATCCAGCGGTTCTGACTGTTTCTGAAATGGAGCTCAATCACTTTTTGAAAATGCTTCAATCACGATTGCAGCTTGAGAGCTTTTTCTATTTCTGCAGTTTTATGGATCTCATCACACATCAGTCACGTAAACTAACCACGCTTTTGGAAGCACACGAATTTTGCTGATTCTGTAGGCGACGGTAGATCACACACTGACACTTCAGCTCCACCTGAAGACCAGTGTCTTCCACAGTCCCACGTCCTGGGACAAGGTACGTTTTATCCGTTTGATTCCCGGCTATAAAAGACACAAGCAGAAACAAAAAAATCAAGCCATTTTTTTCGTTTTTTCGTTTTGAGCAAAAAACAAAAAAAACAGGAAACGGTTCGTTTTTTCGTTTTTTCGTTTTGAACAAAAAACAAAAAAAGAGGAAACGGTTGGTTTTTTCGTTTTTTCGTTTTCACCCCCAAAATGAAAATACGACTCAATATTTCGTTTCATTGGTGGGCGGGGCTTCGGAGCCTGCCGGTGCACAATAAAGCTCCTGCCCATCACAATAAAGCTCCTGCGCTGGCATTCATAGACAGACTGACTTTCATTGTATTGCCTGCCCCCACTGCACTTCCCCTAACTCTAAATCAAAGCAAGTCGTGTACACAGTAATGACAGTCATAACCAGTGGTGTAGTCTAGTTTTTTCTACTGGGTATACTCCAACCTCATAAACCAAAGCCAGGTCAGGTTCTCATATATGTGCGCGTGCACCCACATGTCCGCGCGCGCGCACACACACACACACACACACACACACACACACACACACACACACACACACACACACACACACACACACACACACACACACACACAGCAGCAGCTCCTTTATTTCAAACTACCAATTAGATACTTATAGACATTATAGCGTCAGCAGCTCCTCCTCCTGCCATCAGGTAGAGCTGGTGTTTCCTCTCCATCAGGTAGAGCTGATGTTTCCTCTTCATCAGGCTCCCTTTCCTAAACTTTAACCTTAGCTCCAGCTGTAGTGTTCCCTAAAGCGGCAGTATTCACAGGACAAGCAACAGGCTTATTAAAACACTGAAATAGTTTCATTTAGCTTTGCTTTCTTTTTCTTATTTTTTCTCCACTGACTGATGTTGGATCATTAGAAGTTCTAGACTCATGTCCCTCTTCTTCTAAGCCAGGGGTATTCAGCTAAAATTCAGAGAGGTCCAGTCAGCAAAGGTCCAGAACATCATAATGTCTAACTTGAGTTACTGTGATATATGCTGATGTAACCTGGTAGTTTTATTAGAGTCTGCCTGTAATCAAAAACTGACCGTCAAATAAATTCAGTACGGTTCAAAAACATTTTGACATTTATTAATAAATAAGATACAAAAGATACGACTCTCAGAGCCGATGCTTTGTAGTGAATCTGAAGAGCCGACTCCTAACGTATTTAATGGAGTATGGAGTTTAACACTGTCCTCGCAGAAAACATGTTACTGGATCCTAGATTAAAGAAGCTTGCCTTCAGTGACAACAGAGCTGTTGATGAGACACTTCAGAGAATAAGAGCAGCAGTCTGACACCTCCACCATTAGAGGACCAAGTGGAGGAGGAACCTCAAACTTCTGCTGTGTGGAGGCTCTTTGATGGAAGAGCTACAGGAGATGATTCAAGAGAAATCCTACAGCTGATGTGGTAATGGAGGATCATATCTAGAGGAAGCCCTCATCCAACCAGCAGACGACCCACTGAGCTGGAGGCAGGACAAGGCCTCGGTCTGCCCCACCTGGTGAAGGTGATGGAGGAGAGACAACTTCTTCCATCTGAGAGAATCTTCTCAAAAACACAGCAGATATTCACTGAAAGAAGAAATGTATCAGCCCATCCAAGCTCAGCCATCTGATTTTTTCTAAATGTCAGCCTGCTCTGAGGACATTTATACGGTTTGAATACTGAGTCTGGTTCTGTTTCTGTTCTGGTTCTGTGGGTTCATGTGCAGAGTTTTGTTCATTTATTTTTTGTGCAAAAAAGTTTGGTTGAAATAATAAACAAAAGCAAGAATACCTGTTTTTGTAACAGAGCAAATGTACAAAATGAGTCAATTATAAAGCTTCTCATAAAAACACTGAATGAAAAAGAGTTTGTCAAAACACAAATGATTCATATTTGCCAGGTTAGGCAAAAACATGAGGCTACAAAGAATAATAAATTAGGAGCCATTTGGGAGCCGAAAGAACCGGCTTTTCTTTGGAAGCAGTGCCAAAAGCTCTCTGAAAAGAGCCGAACTTCCATCATTACTGTCCTCTCTGTCCCTCATCTCTCAGCTGCTTTTTGAAGGCAGAGCTGCGATGCGATTCAGCGACGTCATTGGCTGAGTAGCGTCACGTGGGATGCCTGAACTCCTACATAATTGGTCTGTGCGTTTCTGAGCCGATAGACCAATGATAAACACTGGAAAGCTGTACCCTGCACCGGTAAAATAGAAGCGACCTGTCAAATTTACACCCGTATAGACGGCGTCTGGGTCCGGATCCGGACCGCGGTCGGCCTTTCGTGAGCCCTGTTCTCAGCCAGACACCTTCCCCCGTCCCATACAGCTTCACCGCTTCCTGACACAGAGAAAAGTGAACGTTATGTCAAAAAAACATACTAATACATGTGTTTGCGCATTTTTAAGTGGTTATATGGAAATTCGGGACCTTTTCTAGTGGGTATAAGGCGTATACCTGCGTGTTTACACCCCTGGGTATACGTATCTTTGCGCATATACAGAAATTTGGAAAATTTTCTAGTGGTGGGGTGTATACCTGCGTATCACGTAGACTACATCACTGATCATAGCTACATGTATGACGTTTGTAGCAAAAAAATAAAAATAAAAAACGCGTGAAAATCATTTTAATATTCAGAGTTAAGATGGATTAAATGCGCTGTCAAACAGCGCTGAGTGGAGCGGCTGACCGGACCAAGACGGCGGCCGTATTTCTCGCTGCACAGTACCCCGAGCAGCGTTGACCTGACCTGGCTTTGGTTTATGAGGTTGGAGTATACCCAGTAGAAAAAACTAGACTACACCACTGGTTATGACTGTCATTACTGTGTACACGACTTGTTTTGATTTAGAGTTAGGGGAAGTGCAGTGGGGGCAGGCAATACAATGAAAGTCAGTCTGTCTATGAATGCCAGCGCAAAAGCTTTATTGTGATGGGCAGGAGCTTTATTGTGCACTGGCAGGCTCCGAAGCCCCGCCCACCAATGAAACGAAATATTGAGTCGTATTTTCATTTTGGGGGTGAAAACGAAAAAACGAAAAAACGAACCGTTTAATGTTTTGTTTGTTTTTTGTTCAAAACGAAAAAACGAAAAAACGAACCGTTTCCTGTTTTTTTGTTTTTTGCTCAAAACGAAAAAACGAAAAAACGGCTTGATTTTTTGTTTCTGCTTGTGTGTTTTATAGCCAGGAATCAAACGGATAAAACGTACCTTGTCCGTCCTGCCATCAACAGCTCCACTCATGTTTGTCTTTAACTGGGTGCAGATTTACCTTTGTTACAGTGCAAATTATCTGCTGATGGATAATTTTGACTGGAACAAAAGTAAATCTGTGGAACAAATCCAGCTCGAAACATGAAGTCAAATGACAGACACAGACTGTGACGTAATGGCTCACGTACTCCCTTTGTGTCAGCTCACGGCTTTTTCTTGTCGGTGGCCGAGTGGTTAAAACTGCGCGCTTAAGACTCGAAGGTCGTCGAATCGAATCCTGTCGCGTCCAATTTTAGATGACAACGGTAGTCTGTGACCTCCTGTGAGGCTCAGCTTTGCTCAACTGACTTGCCGTTAATGACACCATTTCGATGGCATGTCTCACAGTTTTGCACCAAAGCACCATGTCAAATTCCTCCTTAGTGTAATGTGGTACATTTAGTAAATACAACTGTCAGTGGAGACGCCGGTTCACATTCATGGAATGTTTAGAAAACCTAAATGTGATTTTTGTTTTTCAATACCCGTTTCAGACCCGAAAATTCATTTACCAGATCAGTAGTGATGGTCCTCTGATACCCAACACATGCGCGGTAGCTCATGAAGCAATCGTATCGAGCCACTGTGCCGACGCTTGATTTGGTCATGTGACTCGTGACGTTTGAAGCACTCAACTGCTTCGAATCACCTGATTGGTTCGGTTTGTTTTGTGAATCACTCGGCGGGATTGAGTGTGTTCCGGGATAGGAGATCCCAGAGTGTCGTTTATTTGACTGACTTTCCGCAGAGTAGGTTGATTTTGTTGCTGCCGTTCGTTGCTTTGACAGTTAGTAGTGTATAGCTTGCTAGCTTGCTAGCTAGCTAGCTAGCTAGCATTCACAGCTAGATAGATAGATAGATAGATAGATAGATAGATAGATAGATAGATAGATAGATAGATAGATAGATCTGCAGCAGGAGCCAATCAGGAAAAGGTCCTGTGTATGGCATAATTTCCATTTGCTGCCTGATATCAAGGTAACTACGACTGTTAAAAAAACGAAAAGAGTGGAAAGAAGATCTAAAGATGGCCATAACATCAGAGGACTGGGAACTGATTTGCACCAAAGCCCACACTCAATCAATCAATACCTGATTTAAATTGCTATAATACAAATGGTTGTTGAGAACATATACTACACCACTTAAATTAAATTAACAGCAACATCCCAGATTTATGTGTTAAATGTAATGAGGCAAACGGAACTTTATACCATTGTATGTGGGATTGCCCAAAGGTTAAAAAAATTCTGGGGGAAGACTTAACAACAATAGAGAATATTATTTCTAAAAATATTACAATGAACCCTGCTCACTTTATTTTGGGACTTTATCCAAGGTGACATAAGTACACCAAGAGTGAGCGTATAATAATAGATTCAAGCCTCCTGCATTAAAAAACATTACATTACAACATTTTTTTGGAAAAAATTTGCATACCAAGATTAGTAGACTGGGTGAGGCAGATGTTAATAACCTTTCCTCTAGAAAGAGTGACACATGTATGAAAAGGGAGACAGGATTTGTTTGAGAAAGCGTGGGGACCCTTTATTGCTTTTTTGAAATCCATGAATTTAACAGATGAAAGTGATGAGGTGGAATGAACAGTTGTGATGTAAACCTCGTGGAACTGCCAGAATGAGAGGAATGACAGGATTACCTGCTGTTCTGTATAAGCTACTGTATTTATGTATTTGCATGTATGAGAACATGTTTATTTCATTTCCCCCCCCCCCATCTTTTTCTCTTCATTTCCTTATTTTATGAGGATCTGTTTAACGTGCAAGTACCACATTATGGTTAAAAATATTTGCATAACTGAGTAAGTCTTGTAAGGTATACTGCAATGCATATATGTACCTGCATACAAAAACTGTTAATACATTGTTAAAAAAAATCATATCCAGTTACACAAGCACACCCTCTTTACCAATTAACCCAAGACATACTTTGCCAAAATCCATAATATAATCTGTATTTGCACCAGCCTCATGTGAAAATTGCATCAGTCTGTACTGCACATCTCATGAATGTAGCAGCACCGTTTAAATGTTTCATAACACAGAATATCAGTGAAGAGTATATAGGGTTACAGACAGACATGGCAGATAAGAAACAGGCTCTTCAGTAGTTATAGTCATTATTATTGCTGGTAATATTATTATTATTGTAGCCACTAGAACAGATACAATCATCTAATGTAGTGAAACAGGAACGTGCATGGCGAATCAAATCCAAAACAATCCATGAACCAATCAGAAACATGAATCAATTGCACTTCATTTTATTGACCACTAGATGTCCTACTCGAGCACTGAGTGTCAGTGAAGCCTCGAGTAATGAAGCAGGTATTGGATAAAGTGTTGAAGCTTCATCAAAGCCTCGATCTCCCATCACTAATCTCCCCTGCCAGGTAAGTATGACTTGGTGGGAGTGGACCCAGGGGCCCCATCTCCACATGCAGTACCCTGGCTCATGGTGCCTGAAACGCAGATTTCCAGGGTCTAGCCCCGGCAACAACTGCCCCAAAGCATTATGCATGAGGTTGTTTGTGCAGCCACTCAAAATGGCCTTGCAGACATTGTTTGTTCCACCAGGAACATTCCTGCTTGTGCATTTTAATGTATGCATTAAAACCACAACGCTTTTCACAAAGAACAGACGCAGAGCAAACAGCACACACTGCATTATGTTCACCTCAACAGGCCACACCCAATTCCCCATTAGCACTGGATTGACGGCTAAGGCACAGTGTTTGAAAGCAGCCCTGAAAGCCGCACAGCAACCGTTTTTCTGTGGAAACGGGCTTGTGTGTGGATAGAACACAGAAAGCAACAGCAGCAACAACAAGCACCAAACATCCTCACTTGGCAACAAGCAACACTTCACTGTCAGGCAACCACTGGACCCACACAATCTCATTTTCACAGAGCAATCAGGGGAGAGCGCGAACGCAGTCCCCCACTACCAGAAATTATGCAGTCAAGATTCCCACGTTTGGGGAATTCGCAGGCGTCAGCTAGCCAGAGTGCAATGGCTGGGCCTCAACCTGGGTGAGCCACCTTGCTGATCATGGCATCTCCCCTGCCAGGTAAGTATGACTTGGTGGGGGTGGACCCAGGGGCCCCATCTCCACATGCAGTACCCTGGCTCATGGTGCCTGAAACGCAGAATTCCAGGATCTAGCCCCGGCAACAATTCGACCAATTTATTGTGGGCAGTCTCAGGCACACCTCTGCACTAATCATGGTGTCTCATCAGTATCTTGATATGGCACACCTGTGAGGTGGGATGGATATTCTCAGCAAAGGAGAAGTGCTCACTATCACAGATTTAGACAGATTTGTGAACAATATTTGAGAGAAATGGTGATATTGTGTATGTGGAAAAAGGTTTAGATCTTTGAGTTCATTTCATAAAAAGTGGGAGCACAAACAAAAGTGTTGCGTTTATATTTTTGTTGAGTGTATGTTGATCATGGCATCCTTTAATATGTCATTCTTTTTTATATTAACCACTGGACTAATCTTTATTTAATCAGAGGTCAGAAATGACTTTCACAGCCATGAAGAGCATTACAATACAAATTTTACACATGTAAATGTGTCATATTCAAGCTACACCTGGTGTACTAGCTTTTCTGGCTGGGGGAAATTGCACCTGGTTAAATCAGGTTATGTTAAGAATCTTTTAAGTACCTAATAATTCACACTTTTGCTATGGTTAAAAGCGAACACTTAGTGTCATTTTCCCCTTGGATGAAGATGTTGAAATGAAGTATTGAAGCACATCACCTCCACCACTGTCTTGGCCTTTGCAGGAAAAGAAGCAAAATCACCATCTGTTTATCATGTGAAATATTTACTTTGTGTTCCTGAAGAGGGCTGACTGAATGAATCCTTCTCATATAACCCCACCAGCATGGTGCTTCCTCTCTTGGAAAAAGTGGATAACTTCACCTGAGGCTTTCCTTGGGCCCTCAATCACATCAATGATTATCCCGAGATGAGCTGTGAAGCAGAGAGAACAATCGAGTGTTGAATCGGGTGTCTAAAAATATCTGCATCTGCCCTGGCGGCAGTTTGACTGCTGATAATGTTTTACACAGAGAGAAGCGCAACTGTTGCAGTAATACAACCCAAACTGGCTAAACTGGGGTTTTATTGCAGAAGACAGGCCAGCAAAAATGATTTAAAGAATTGAGATTTTAGGATGTTAACCAGAAAATATAATTTAACGCTAGAACTGATGAAAGTATTTTCAAATAGAGTGAATCTTAATAAAGCTTAAACTCAGGGACTGTCAGGTTGCTTTACCACCTGTGTGGATACAGCAGCCAACATATTTAATATTTGCTAATTATAAGCTTCCACAAGAGAGCAATGTAGCCATTAAACAAGGGCCAAGAAATGGGCCGCATTATATATTAAGATAAACTAGTTTAGTTGGGTTTTAAGAATCATTTTCTATCCTCTTTTTGCCCTCCACTAAGTGTATCAAATAAACTGAGGTGAATTTAACCAGTGAAATTATGATTAACCTTTAAAATACTAGTCTGTGGATTAGAAAATTACATTCTCTGCTGCATAGATTTGTCATTCTCAAAAACACAAACCTGTCAAAGATGTGTCAGACTATCTGGGGTGATTTATTTTGCCCCTCTCGGGTCTCTAGTTATTAGCAACAATGTTTATCTGAAGCCTTTTCTAAAAACCGTTGCAGTTTTGTCGGATCTGTGGCATTAAAAATGATTCATGTTCAATTTCTGTTTTACATTCGAGCTACTTACATCTTGTCGCATTACAGCATCATAGATATTCCACTAGATTTGATTGTGCTTTAAAAAAAAGCATTGTATTTGCTTACATCTTACATTGCTGAATTTATAGTTTTTACTATATGTAGTAAGAGAACCGAGGCAGTAGCGAAACAACGAAAGCAGCGCAAGATCCCAGACAGTTACTGTAGTATCTGTGGAGTTTTTCTTTTTCTCAAAAGTAAAAATTTCTATGAATCTGACTGGTTTGTCAATACTGTGGAAAAGAACGAATCTGAAAGATTAATTCAAATGTGAAAAATGTACCTTTGACATGGAAGAAAAGACACACAGGTGACTTACAACATTTGAGCAAAAATTCAAAATATGACAAAAAGCAACCATTTCATGTTTTAAGACAGGCATAAAAACCAGACTGATTATTTATGTTAGAAAATTCTCATGGAAGGATAAAAAAGCATAGAGGTTTACATATTTCTTCTAATAAAATAAAGACAGTGTCTGTGCATATTGAGCTTTATTAAATTTCCATGTTAGTTAAACACAGATTTGCACATTTTGACTAAAAGTGAACATTTAACAGTGCAATTCTTTTTAGTCATCCCTTTAAATCAGTCCCAGTATGCTAGAATGCTTTCATGTCTAATAAGAATATAGTGGCGATCAAAAAAGGGGAAATCTAACATAATTTATCCCTCACAAACTTTGAACCAGCATAGCCATTAGCTTGCATGGCGAGTACACGTTTTCCATTAAGAGCAGAGGTTTACAGGTACCTGGCATCCATGGTGTAGTTAAATTTAAGAATACAGGGCACACAGATGCACAGAACTACACATAATTGATCATAAATTTAAGTTATCAGCTGTTGGACTATATTCATTACAGGTCTTTGATGATCCTGAAGAACCACTCCTGACAAATGGAACATCTCCACTGCTCAAGAATACTGGATGCGGGATGCAGAATTTTTGAAAATACTACAAAAAATCTGTTGATTTTTTATCATTAGTCAATAATAATAGGTGTCCACAAATTCAGGTGCAAGTAGCTTGATGCACCCGGTCATTTACTGTCCTGTAGTATCGAATGAGCCAGCATCTAGTGTTGTGTTTATTTCTTAAGTGGAAGATGACATTGCTAGAACAGTTAGTAAAAGAGTGTGCACGTGTTTTTTGTCCTTTACTGCAGTCTCATGCCTCCCTATCAGTCTCAGACCACAGACGTGGTGCTCTCAGGGTTGATTCGAACCGGCCTCGTGCTCTTTCTCAAGTCCTGTAGCTGTTTGGCCGGCTTCCCCACGCCTTCCTCAAACCTCCGCTCCACCACCGGCAGCACCGTGTCATGAAGGAAGGTGGCATTTAGCATGATGAAGGACTTTTTCTCGGGGTCCTGCTCACAGCGGAGGCTGTAGTCCACATGCTGGACGGCCACCAGGATGATCTCCCTCAGACTCTCCAGCAGCACCATGTGCAGCTCAGGGAAGTAGAGCTTCAGACCTTCCTCCAAGAAGCTCATCATCTGCTTAGTAAAGGCCACGATGGTGTAGCTCAGGTTCACCCAGCAGTCATCGCCAGTGTACTGCTCGAAGCTTATACCACAGCTGCGCATCTCGTCCTGCAGAGACAAAGACAAATGTGTTAATGTTTCAACAGGCAAAACTTAACAGTGATTTGTAGCAGATTATATATGAAAGCCTCAAATTATGCTTTAATTTCAAAACCACTACCAACTAAAAATCAAAACACAATTTAGTACTTCAACTGATGATTTCCAATGGAGGCTATTTCTAAATCAGTTAGTATTTAATTTAATGAGATAAGAGTGAAAGTGCTATCAAATTGTCACCATTTTTTGCAGTACAAAGTTGTGTCTTGTTTTGTACAACCAGTAGACATTTTCTTTTGCAAATCAATTTGGGGATGACTTGATTCAGTTCTAAAATTCATCACTAGTTCGATCAAAATTCTGATATTTGAAGAAAACAAAATGACAGTCAAAAAATAATGACTGAGAACAGGTGAGAATCCAGAGACAAAATAAAAGATGAGACAACACCGAAAACATGAAAACTCGTGCAGAATGAATTCCACCTTGAGTTTAGCCAAAGCCTCGGGTGTCATGAGGTTCATCCTCCTCCACATCTCCTCAGAGTTTCGGTGTTTGGTGGCTTCAATGATGATGTCCTTGTAGCTGTGCAGGGCGGCTTTGATGTCTTTGACCAACAGCGACTGCAGGGTGAAGGTCAGGTCCAGGCCGATCTCAGTCAGCTGCTGGCAGTGTTCTTTAGCCACCTTCACACATTCTGCAGCTGTCGACAGGCTCTCCTTACTGTCAAACACCTGGGGAGGAGAACAAAACACTTGTGAAACAACACAAGCATAAATTGGCTTTAAAGTGACATATAGCACCTTCTGGCTGCTATATTAGAGAACTAGACCAAATTTAACCATGTGTCCTTATGTGGTTCTTGCCAAGAATTAGCTTAAATCAAATAGATCAATATGTTAGTCATTGTCAGTTTTAACAAACTATTTTTTTCAGATTTATTAACCCAGAAACTTTCCTCTTTTAAAACAACAAGAAATGAAAGCATATTCTATGAATTAACTTTAACTAGCCGTGTTTTTGCTTATTTTGTTATGTTTTAGCAATGCAAAATAATAAGTAAGCAAAGTTTTGCATCTTGGCTCATAGTCTTTTGCCTAGAAGCCCAGGTGCAGATTTTACAGCCCAGAGATCTGCACTAAAACATATTTACTGACCATGGGATAAAAAGGTATTTAACAGGATGTTAAAGACCAGATTTCTCTCCACAGCACTGTGTTGATGCTGCAGAATGGACTGACTCCACCACATTATATTTCTGCTATATATAAACCAAACAGGGTTTAATTGGACGGAGCCAAGCCAAAGATGACAACGAACCTGCAAAATAGCAGAGGTGAAACTGTTTTGGTGGCATGTTTTTATGCATCGAGGCAGGCACTGTCATTAAAAATAAAGAATTCACTGCAAAAACTAAGCAAGGCTGCACAATCCACACCTTCAGCAAAACTTGACTATTATTTTATGTGTAGAGTTGCTGCTCAGATGTTGCTGTTTTTTGTCAAAAAGGGGATTTTGAAAACAGTAACATGCAGATAGAAGAAAGAAATGGCATGCCTCTGCCCCACTTCCATCCTGTGAGTCAGATTACTTGTCGACCAAACCCTCTACCTACCTGCTTGCTGAAGGCGTCCACAAACATCCTCATGGCTGATCTGGACCAGACCACGAAGGCAGAGTAGCAGCCTGTGTTCCCTGCAAAGTCCATCTCAAACTCCTTGGCGGTCTCCAGCAAGCTGGTGAAGAAGATGTTGCAGAGTTTGTGGATGTACAGCAGCGTGGCTCCTTCGATACGAAGCTGACGTATGGCTGTCTGGACCGCTGCGGCACGGTTCTTCAGAAACAGCTCACAGGCTTTGGTGGATTGTCCTGAAAGTAAAACAGGAACCCCAGAATTAATGTTTTGACGACACAGAGGAGACTGCTCATTCCCAATATGGGATCATTTGAGAGGTTTATATCTGTTGATAAGAATGAAGAAACAACATCCATGGCCTTCGTAATGTTTGTAAGAGTTTGGTTTCATGATATGAAAAGGAGTTTACCTTCCATGATTGGGTGGACAAGTACTATATAAGTGGTTGTATTTTTAAGAAAATTATGAAATAAATGAAAAATAAAATGATATTCTCTATAGAAATAGTGGAAGGTGTAGAGAGCGCTGTAAAACAACATTCTGAAAATAATTTAGAAACATATAATTATCAGAATAATATATCCGAACAGATAAAATGAAATTTGGGAATTTATATTTAGAAAATGTACAGAGCTTTGTTGGGCAAGCTCAATAATTTCTGTCCTTTACCAGAGAAACTTTAGACTTATAACCGCAGACTTTAAATCCCTGAAAGAGCCATTTTTTTGGTGTATTTCTGACCTCTCAAAATATTTTTATATATGTACTCATATCCCACATCATTTTGATAAGGAATAATTTTAAAATGTGTCCACACAAAAGTGCAGTGTTTTCACTAACACAAGACATCATATCCTACACTTAGCGCTGCAATGACTAACTGATTAATCAGTTCATCATGTAGCTGTCAACTACAGCAAATACTAAAACTGTGTTGATGATTAATTCATTAGTTTGAGTATTTTTCATAAACAAAAAAAGCCTACATTTTCTGAGTCAAGCTTCTTAAATTTGAATATTTTTTGGTTACTTTCCCCTTTAGGACAATAAACTGACTATTTCGGATTGGGGACTACAAGATATTTGTCATCTTGGCCTTTAGGAAACATTAAACAACGTTTATCACAATTTTCTGACCTTTTTTAGAGCAAACAACTTATCGATTAATTAAGAAAAATATTAATTCAATCATTAAAATAATCCGTTGAAGCTCTGTTCTACAAGTTTGGTTGTTCACCAAAAGCCATGACTGCAAACAGATAGTTAATCTGACAATGCAACAAAATAAAAATTATCATGAGTGTGTAAAGACGTTAAGGTCTGGGGTCTGGAGTCTTAATATGTAAAATTCAACACAGCCTGAAACTACACTGAAGATTCAGGAAAAGCTCATCTAAGAAGCTGACACGCTGAATACATAACAATGAGGTGCAACTTATTTTTCTGAATATCACTCCAAGGACAAAATGAACAAAACATGATTTGCAAGTCAACTACTTCATGCAAATGATCCAGGTGAGGACAGTGACTAAGTCATACGCCTTAGCAGCTGCTGATAAGGTGCCCTTCAGCCTTGCAAACACTGTGAGTGGACTAAAGAGGTGCTTAGTGTGAATTCAGGGGACTGTGATATTGTTTGCTGCAACTGTGCTAAAGATATGCTTCTCAACGTGCGTGTGAAGTGTTAAAGAAGAACCTAGTCTGATGAGCTGGGATACAGCCCGCCGGGTCGCTTTTGGTCCACCACGGAGTGACCGATCTGGAGACAACTCGAACACCAGGACCTCCGTCAGCTGCCGCACGCGCTCATCCACCTTCAACCGGAGATCTTTAACCTTCGGGGTGATCGGCTGATCTTTGAGATACTCGTTGAGCTTGTCCAGCAGGTCCACCGCACCCTCAAAGTCTCTCTGAGCGATGCACACGTCCAGATCTTCTGGAAGCTCCTGGATCCACTCAAGGCTGAGGTCCACGTTTTCCTCAGCATCCACCGGTTCATCATCATCATCTATGTCGAAGGGGTTAGTAGACACCTCAGCTCTTACAGGAGAAGTAGGGACCTCCTCTTCCTTCTTATGTCTGTCCTTGGAGACTTTGTTTTTCTTGGTTTCATCCAGGATCTCCAGCCACTCCTTCTTGATCTTGCTGTTCTCTGCCTGGAAGATGCGGCTGTCTGGGAACATGAGGATCTTGAACATGTCCTTCATGGGCGGATTGTCTTTTACGTTGACCACCGCAAAGCTCTCCAGGTCGTACAGGGCATTGTATTTATACTTAACTGTACCACGGCGGTTGGGCAGCCAGGTGGCAATTAACAGACAGTCATTCATGAGGAAAGCATGCACCTTCTGGATGGGGGACATGTTGTCCACATCAAACTCCACCAGGTCACCATTGTAGACGAGGTGCCTCCCTGGGGTGTCCATGATGTTTTTACCCCCTTCCACTTTCTCCAGCAGGGAGGTCAGCGTCCTCTGCTTCAGCTCCTCCGTCTCTTTGGGAAAAGCCGCCTGCATCTCTTTGGAGGTCTCGTCCTTGTCTGTGGACAGCAGGGCCTGAGTGATGCTCTCCATGATGCTCTTCTGCTCAGTCAAGATGTGGCTCAGCTGGTACATCTCACTCTCCAGGTAGGAAATCTCTTTGGCCGTTTCGATGAACTGTCTGTAGTTCTTGTACACATTTTTCTTCAGGTTCTGAGCGGTTTCGTCGGCCAAGTTTTGGATTTTTTGCCGATGTTCCTGCAGATCTCTGTCGCCGTCGGACTGCTGCGACAGCTGCTTCACGTAGTTTTGCGGGTCGAAATTGGGCGATTCGAGCAGTTTACGAAGCCGGTTCCCCGTTTCCGACATCTTTAATGGTGTGTGTATTCCTTATTACAACTAAATGCTGAAAAAATATTCAGAGAAGTAGACAGAGAAACCGTTCACAGAGGCGCCTTGGCTCTAGCAGCAACCCAAACAGGAAGCTGCAAACTGGTTGACACCCTGAAGCGTCACGGGATTCAGGAAAAAAAAAAAAGATGGCCAACAAATAGCATACAAGGAGCGTTTTTAAGCAACGTTGAACCGCTTACAGAATACACATTTTATCTTGTTATTCAAAATATGTATGACTTAAGACTGATTGGGGATATTTTTCTATGAATGCCATCACTAGACAACAACAGAGAAAAACCCCGCAATAACTTAGTTGGCCAACTACCTGAAATGAAAAGACGACTACATATCCCAGAAGGCATTGCTATTATTTTTGAAACGATCGAGTTTTATCAAGTTAATGAGACTGACGCAAATCTAGAGTGGAAGTGTCACTTTAAAACTATATAACAACCATTCAAAAAGGCGTTAGCATGCTTTAGAACGAGAAATAGTAGTTTAAAAAAACACTAACTTATTAATTTACATATACATTTAAAAAAATCCATATTAACAAAGCACATTCGCTTAAAGCAAGTGTAGGAAATTTATTTTGAAATGCGTATTGGAAATTATTCGGTTGTGTTGTCTGACGCTTGATACGTGGACTGTTGGCGCTAGCAGGAGAGTGGCAGTTATCAAACGCGACATGAAGATGTGGTTGTTTCGGGTAAAATCATGACACATATCCAAATATTTCTCCACATAGGTAGTCTGACGGACTGTGCTGAGGATCTAACGATGCTGCCACCCGTCTGAGAACCCTGTACAAGCTGCATTAGCTAGTTAGCATCCACACTAAAGCCACGTAGCTATCTAGCTAGTTTGTGTCCCGTTGTCATGGACGAGGACTTTCTGCTCGCCACTCAGCTACAGGAGCAGTTTAACTATGAATATGAGACCTCGTTATTTTCATCAAAAGGCTTTGAGGACAGTGGCTTCGGGCAGAGCAGTAAGAAACGGAAAGTGGAGGTAACTGAAGGTGGCAGTGATGTTGTTCCCTACTGGAAGCCGACTCCTCAGCCCGAGAGGCCGCTGTCCATCGTTGACGAGTCCTGGGAGATGCTTGACCCCAGCCCCGATGTGAGGGCCATGTTCCTGGAGTTCAACGATATGTTCTTCTGGGGGAAACTCAGCGGAGTGGAGGTCAGGTGGAGCCCCAGAATGACACTGTAAGTCACCTTTTAGCTTGTGCTGTTGCTTTCAGTGTCACTGACTTGTAAATGCAGCAGTGTTCCTGCTGAAAGTAAAATTACCTAATTTTTGTATGGAGTTTGGTTTGATCCTACCCAGTGTACAATGCTACAGGGTGTAAATGACAAAGTGAGAAATGACAAAATAGACAAAAATGAAATGAATTATTAGTGTCATGTCTCTAATATCTCCTGCTCTTCCACTTGTCAGGTGTGCTGGTGTGTGTTCGTATGAGGGCCGAGGTGGTCTGTGTTCAATCAGACTCAGTGAGCCTCTGTTGAAGCTCAGGCCCCGAAAAGACCTGGTGGAGGTGAGGTGAACAGTTGTAATAGTACTTTTATTTCAGGAGCAATTTGAGTATTCCTATTTTGAACTCTTAATTTTCAAAATACCACACTATACCCAGCAAAGATAGTCACTTGTGCCGCAATATCAATCCCCTGTCAAATGAAAAGAACAATCACAGTAACATTGAAAACAGATTCACAAATAATTTATGTTTTCTTTACACTGGTATATCAACCTGATATACAGCCTGGAAAATCTACAACCAGCTTACTAATAATGGGGTTAGAAGTTAAACAAAATAGCAATCAAAAAATGGCTGTAAATAGCAATTAATTTGATTGTCTGTTACTCTGTTGATTATTTTCTTTATTAACTGATTAGTTGTTTGGTGTTTGAAATATTAGAAAACAATGAAAAATGTCAATCAGTGTTCCCCAAAGCCCAAAATGGCATTCTCAGGCCTATTGTTTTGTCTACAACCCAGCAGCTAAATAACTAAAGAAACAGGAAAATATTCAGATTTAAAAAGCTTTTCTTCTTTTTTCTTCCTTAAAAATGATTCAAACCAATTATCAAAATACTTGCCAACAAAATGCATAATTAAGACAAAAAAATTATTTTTCCATACAGAAGCTACTCTGCATTTAAAGTTCCGATTTAAAGACTTTAAAATTTCTGCATTTCGTGAGACTTTTTTTTTTTTTTTTTTTTACCACAGATACTATCCATGAATGGGTGTCAGTGTATGAGAAGGAGCCTGGAATTCTATGAAGGAGCACACATGCTCATAAAGATAAATGTTTTTTGGTTTTTTTTGTGGTTTCCACAGACCCTCCTCCATGAAATGATTCATGCACTCCTGTTTGTGACCCAGAACAACCGAGATAGAGATGGCCACGGACCAGAGTTCTGCAAACATATGCACCGGATCAACAAGGCCAGTGGGACGAAAATTACCGTAAGCGTATCTTCTCTAGAATGAAAATGAAGACTTATCGGAAACATTTTCAGCAACCTAAATTAGAAAACAATCTCCTGAAAATCCCTCTGTCCTCTCAGGTCTATCACAGCTTCCACGATGAGGTTGATGTGTACCGGCAGCACTGGTGGCGCTGCAACGGACCCTGCCAGAGCCGCAAGCCATACTTTGGCTTTGTGAAGAGGGCTATGAACCGGGCTCCATCCTCTCTGGACCCTTGGTGGGAGGATCACCGGAGGACTTGTGGGGGGACTTATACCAAGGTGAAGGAGCCTGAAGGTTATGGCAAAAAAGGCAAAAAGGATGGCAAGACAATGGAGAAGAAGGCCTCAGGAAATGGGAAGCCTTCAAGTACAACTCCAGGTAACATGCCTGTACCTTGTCCTGGTATCAGCTGTAGTAGCTTTTGTTAAAAATACAGTACATATTGTCACAGTCAGTACTAACGTCACAATAGAAGCCATGCTGTGTGTCGCTTGTTGGCTGCTTTTAATATGGAGCAGCAGCCACTAATGCGGCGTCATCTCCATACATGCTTACACGTAAATGTTTCAACTTTCAGTCCGACAGCTAAACATGTTTGCATTCTGTTCCCACATCAAATATTAACCACATTTAAACTTAAAAGTGTAATATGCCGTCAAAATCACTTTATTCTGCATGTCTCATTTGAAAATTCACCAAAAATATGTATATATTCTGTATAAAACAAAAACTTTTGCACAAAGCAGATAGGACAGAGGTATGGAAACAAATTAAAAACTGAAGTAGTAAAATATATATATAGTCCACAGAGCCACTGTTTATTTTTTTGTCAGTATTGGTAATGCTTGTGGGCATTTGGAAAAATGTTGCACATGTTGATTTCTTTAAAAAAAATCTTTGTACACTATAAATTCACAGAAATTAATATTTTGTTTTTTCTTTTGTAAAAAAAAAATCATGGTCTTACATGTGTCGTGCTGCATAAAAGACAGGTTCTTCTTCTAGCCATGCTTGATGATAAATTGTTAATTCATTTAAATAACGATTCATTAATTAACATTTTTATACTATAATAACAACATTAATAGCATTTATTAACCTACATTAAATGCTAATAAATTAACATTTTATCATTATTTATCATTAAATAATATTTATGATTAACATTTATTAAATAATGTTAATAAATATTTTAATAATATTTTAAAGATTTATTAATATATATTAACATTTATATTTTATCAGATTATGTGTTTATTAATTGAATTAGCAATTCATGATGAATTGTTAATCAATGAATTATCATCAATAATTTACCAGATTACAAGTGTGTTTTTGATAAGGCAGAAGACAAAGTCACACTTATGTTTTATTTTTTATTGAACCTTTGTTTATACAGGTAATCTTATTGAGACACTGGGTCTCATTCTCAAGAGAGACCTGTCCTCATTCAAATGACACAAGACAACACTGAGTCACCGACAAACAGCACTAAGGGATCTGCGCTAGACAATACAACAGTATAATATAACTGAGTTACAGACAGGTTCATGACAAAAAACAACAAAGACATCAAAATGGATGTGCAAAGCACCAAGCAATGAAGTTCAAATGTAAAAAAAACTAAGAACGATAACAAGCCCAAAAAGATGATTATGAGCAGTTCTATGCTGTCAATCAGAAGGAACCGTGGAAATCTTAGTGTTTATATCTGGATGGTTAAATAAGTAATAGTCGTGGTTAATTGTATTGTGTATGAATTTTGGTTGTTGTGGATGGGTGAGGGGATTTTTGGTGTTTGTGAAGCCAACAGTATTATTGGGGTTTAGCTAGCACCATGACAGAAACGTGTGTAGCGTTCAATGGCTTTCAATCAGTCTTCTTGTGTAGGAAACAAGACCAAGTTTACCAGGACAGCCTTCCTGCTGCTGCACTTTATTTGCTTTAACAACTAATCAATTATTGATTGATAACTTGGCTGACTATCAGTTAATAAAATTGTTTAAAATAGTCATCCCTGTATTGCCGTGGAAAAAGAGCCCACAGTGAGTAAAAATGTGTCATGTTCACATTGGGTTCACATTTTGATGTTTTTATGTCGTTTCCTTTACTAGGACAGTTGGAACTAAGTGTATTAAATGTAAATACATTGCATGGCTGACTCTAAATTGTACCGTTTTCTCTCAGGATCTTCTAGATCTCAGGATATAAGGAACGTCATCCCATTTAGTGGAAAAGGCTTCGTCCTTGGAGGGAGCTCTCAGAACTCCACGTCTTCCTCTCCATCTAACAAAGCACTCGTGCCTGTTGTGAGAACACCTTTGTCCAGCCCTCTCTCCTCTCCTAAGAATTTCTTCACCCCTTCATCTCCTGCTAAAAGTCTCACCTCTCCTGTTCGCTCTGGCCTGGGTGACTCAACCAGTGGGATCCCCAGCTCCTCTCCCTCAGTCAGAGCAGCTACTTCCACAGGGAAAAAGCCACCCGTAAAGAGGTCTGTTGGTAACACGAGGGTTTTTGTCAACATTAACGGCTCACCGGTAAGAATCCCTAAATCCCACAGCAGTAGCAGCCAAGGAGCAGATAAAATCAAACAGAAGTCCATTGACGACCTCTTCAACAGCACAAGCCTCAGGAAGTCAGCGACTCAGTCCTCCGTCTCCAACACAGAGACTAAAAGAGACTCACTGATGTCACCAAAGAGTACCACGACTACCCGTGTAACTTCTTCACCTCCTAGATCTAAGCCTGGTGTCAATATTTCCAACCATTTTAAGTCCTCATCTGTAGCTTCCACAGGATCCCAAAGCAGTGCTGCTAAACCCACACAGTCCACGTATTTCACTGATTCTCACAGCAGCAGTACATCAGGAGCAGCTGGTGGGAGTCAGACATCGAGGAAGAGGCCGTGGGACGACCGCAGCAGCTCAGCCAGCATCTTCGACTTCTTCCAGAAGACATTAAGCAGCGATTCAGCAGCGTCGAGGGAGTTGATAAAGACAGAATCGCCCGCAATGCAGCAAAGAACTGCGACTACTACGTCCTCCTCCTCCTCTACATCTCTTCAGTCCTCTGCAGGACTTGACAGTGTCGCCTCCTCGTCCTCATCCTCCTCCTCTGCGCTGATGGTCAGCTGTCCTGTGTGCCAAGCTAAAGTGCAGGAGTCTACGATCAACGAGCATCTTGATTCCTGCCTCTCCTGAATGAGAATGTTGAAGGAGACGTTTCAGGGAGTTTGCTGTGATGCATTGTTATGGTTCATCTTCATGTGGCACCGAAAGTTCTTAACTGTGAGATTTTAAATAGTTTGGAAAATTATTTCCTTAATGGTTTGATACGACATTGTTAGGTCGAGGCCTCGCTAGTTTTACCAACAGATTGGTTATTTTTCATAATGGCCATTGTTATTTACTGTAATAATGATGGTTCTTTTTCCTACAGTGCCTGCTCAACAGCTTGTGCCTTCGTATCCCAGACAAAACAGAAGGGTTTTACGGATACGTAGTTGAAAGGGAATTTTGCTTGAGTTAATAAGGTCATTCCCACCAGATGTTAACATTACTGATGGCTGCTTCTTCATTCTTATTTTACATACTGATTAAGTATTTCACTGCATGGCCTATTACACTCTTCAGTCTCTTTTACACCAGCTTGAGCTGCGTTAGTAAGCTGTATTGACAGTATTGCAGTGGAAACCATATTGATTTCAGAACTGATCGGTATGATGTGAAAACAGATCAGTCATGGTTTAAATGAAGAAGCTGCTGTGTTGTATGTGGGTTGAGTCTTGGCTGCTGTAATCTGATGTATCTTCCATCTCAGATCTGCGTCTGCTGCCCTTCAGACAGCAGGAGACACCGACTGATCTCTGCTGATCTGCGGGAATCGCATTTCACACTTGCTCGCTATTTATTTCTGCACATCTTCACATTTACTCTGCACCCAGCTGCAAGGTCAGCCAGTGCAGGGTATTTGATCCGACCTTAATAATACAGCGATACTACCAATGTAATTCACATGTCAGATCCACAGTAATAGAATCAGTGAGAGTTTGTGTGCATTTTTTATGGTTATTTTCTGCTTGAAATATTTGAGCTGTCTGTCTGTCTGTCTGTCCTTTTATGTACATGTTGTCAAGGAGATTACAGAATCTGTTCAAGTTTGCATTGCTAAATAAAGCATTAATATTATTCTGAATATTTTGTATGGAGTGGAATTAAACTGAGGGTCTAACGTTCATTATGTCTGATTAAAATTCAAGCCGTTTAATAGATGACTCAATGAATCACTTAATGAATATGTAGGTCAATAAATCAAAAATATTCACAGAAAATGGCAAAATGCGACATCCGAGTTAACAAACATGAGCGACAGTTAAATAGGAAAAAATAATGAATACAGTCAAATAGTGTAATGCATCTTTAGTGTGGGGCTGCAGCGTGGTTCAATGGTTGGCAGTGTTGCCTTGCAGCTAGAAGGGATCTTTCTGTGTGGAGTTTGGATGTTCTCCCTGTGCATGTGTGGGTTTTCTTCTGGCACTCTGGCTTCCTCCCACAGTCCAAAAACATGCTGAGGTTAACTGGTAACTCTAAATTGTCCGTAGGTGTGAATGTGAGCGTGATTGTTTGTCTGTATATGTCGCCCTGTGATAGACTGGAGACCTGTCCCGGGTGTCCCCTGCCTTCACCCTTAGTCGGATGGGATAGACTCCAGCCCCCCCCCCCCGCGACCCTAATGAGGATTAAATGGTGTAAAGAAGATGGATGGATGTTTAGTCTGCAGTCATTCCTGATGCTGTAATTCGAAGTAGAGGTTTTTTTTTGGTGAATATCTGTGGTGAATTTCATAGTTATTCCTTCAACACTTGTGAAGATGTTTCTATTATTCTGTCTAATGTTAAGGGATAGTGAAAAAAATATAAGGTATATGTAGTATGTCATCTTAGAGAGAGTAGGTTAAAAATGGCCGCTCTAAAAAGTGTTCGAAAAGTTTTAGTCATTCTCAGTAAGGGGAGCGAGGCAGACATAGTGGGCGTAGCTGAGCTGGTGGGTGAGCAGACTGAGTGGGAGGAGGTGGAGGGTCAGAGGTCAGACAGTGGGAGGCCAGCTGCTGATCAGCACTACGCCCTCCTGTCCCTGCCGGACAGACTGGAGCAAAGCCAGCAGCGGCAACAAAGCCTGTCAGCGTCCAGCCGTCACATTTCAATTACCACAGTCTGCTGCTACCGCTTTGATTGCCATCTGGCTACACTATCGTCAGCCCTCACAGAGGAAAATGCAGGGGATAAGACAGGAAGTATGGATTTTATCTGATGCTTGGGAAACCAGTGTGATGTAATGTTGCACTTGAAAGCACAAGGTGTGGTGAAAATGAGCCTCATTAACCAAGGCTCATTTTCACCACATTTTGGTCAATGTTATTTATCCTACAAAACTGTTAATATGACTTGATTGTGTATAAGAAGTACAGATCATACACTTACAAGGAAGTACCTGTACAGCAATGGAAAATACAGATGTACTGACAGCAAAGTGTTCTTAAACTATCAAAAGAATATGAAACAGACAAAAGTCCCTGTACCTGCTACATATTTATAACATTCTGTATGTGATATTATACATTGTTAATGCTGATGCATTAGTGGGTGAGAAGAACTTTCTTTTGTAGTTGTCGATATGTAACTAGAGTTGACTTCTTGTATGTACAGTTAGGTGGTCCTCACAGGGTCACAAAGTTAATCATAAACCTGCATTCTTTCTAATAACGAGCAGGGGGCGACGTCTCTGACTGCAAAAATAAGTCCAAATTTCTTAAAGTTTAGGAGAAAAGGACCCTACTTCTCACTTGATCTGTTACCAAACATAACATTTTCCTATTGAGTTTATAGTCTTCAAAACAGTAGTCCACAAACTATTACGTAACATTACTGTTACTATGTCCATCTTTATATACAGTTTATAGAGTTGTGAGGTGATAAATGGGGTAGGAAGTGGGAAAAAACAAGATTCAACTACTCAAATTTGTCAATATTTTTAAATGAATCCCTACTCAATAGTGAAATAATTGAATTCAAAAGGGAAAATCACTTTGTAAAACTACCAACTACTCAAAGACATCTGAAAGATCACGTAGAGCCCCAGCTAGACAGTATAACTACCGCAGTAGCAACTGTGGCTGTCAAATAAATGTTAATGAGCAAAAAATACTTCCCACTGAAATTCCGAGGAGTGGAAATTTTAGGTAACTAAAATAGAAATACCACAACTGTCTTCTGTATTTAGAAGTAATCGTTTATGTGGAGCGTTTGAAGGCAGCACAATGTGGTCACATTCCCACAGTGAGAAATCACTCATTGTTTCCTGTCATTAACAGAAGGAAGAAGCTGTTTTACCCGTCTAGTGGCTCCACGCCAGGACAATGTAAAGTAAACATGGATCACCACTGTATGAACATTAGACCTTCTTTCAGATGGTTTTTTTTTTGTTATAGACATGCTTCCACATTGATTTTTTTAGTGGTTTTATGCGAATAAAACCCAGCACTGTTCAGCCATTGGTATTTCAGTCATATGTGCACCAGCTAGTGTATGTTCTGGTTGACAATAAAGTGGCTATTCTATTCTATTCTATTCTATTCTATTCTATTCTATTCTATTCCCACTAAAATGACCAGAACTCATTCTGATGCCATTCCTGTTTGACTCGGGGAGGAAGCTGCCATCCTCGTCCCCTCTAAAAGCCCCCTGCGTGGAGGAAAGCCCGTGTCACTGACAGCAGCTGTTCACAGCGGCCACTCCTCTTTCCTGACCTGCTGTATGTTGACACGCTATAGGAAGCTGACCTCCTCCCAACACACCCAGTCTCCCTCCTTCCTCTCAGGCCTATTGTCTCTCCCTGACAGTGATGAATCTGAGACAGCCTCCAAGTTCAATGCAATGTTGCTCTGTGAGCTCTCGCAGCAGCTTAAAGGAACTGAAGCACACTTTGGGGTTATTATTTCTCGAGGTGACAGATTTATTTTGTGACCTTTTCCATAGAAACAGTGTCGAGACAGGAAATGCAGGAGAGAAACATGCAGTACATAGATACACTGCTCAGGGTTTGATACCTTCTTATCAACAGCCTGACCTGTGATAGGTTTTTGTGACTTCTTGGAGTTGTACATTTATAATCTCGCCATGGACAGCAAACTAGAACAAAGCAAACATCACATTCTGTGTCAGTCATCAGCTGGATAATGCAATCTTTACATGGAGAATCATCACTGCTGTAATAGGTGCATCTTTGGTTGCCATCAAGAGAAGAAAAAGCAGTTTTCGAGATAGAAAGAGCTGCAGTTTAGAAAGCTGGACAAGATACATCAGTTCAGAAGCACCATGAGACTGCTCACTGTTTCCCACATTTACGTGGTTCTGCACCAGATATTAGTCCTACAGAGCTGGACTGTCCAGATAGAGTTCTACTGTAATGTCCTGAGGTGTCTAAGGGAGAACATTTAGTGCTAATTACCTGAAGTGGAACATGATGGCATTGGTACTCTGTGTGGCCTGTCCCAGTGTGGCGATTACACACAGCACAATCACGCCCCACCTGCCCCAATTGACAAATTTGGCTCACTGTGAGTTCTTTCACCCCACAGTAACATTCAAGTTGAAAGGTCGTCGTTTTCACACAGTTTAAGAGAGTCCTGCTGATGATAGCACGGCGTCACATGATGTATAGGCTCACGAGTGTTACTGCCATCCACATACACCGTGCACAAACTTTTTGAACAACCCTTACACGGACAGCTTCAACTGTCGCTGCTTACGCTTCAACTGATGCTCAAGGTAAGATTGTACTTCAGTTTACATGCTGCAGCTGGCACGAGCTTCTTTCAGAATTCAACTTCCACAGACTCCTCTAGCTCAGTTTACTGCCTACACTTCAACTCCTTCAGTATCAGAACTCCAAGTGAGTCTTCAACTCCATGCAGCATTTTTATTTCAATGCCACTTAGTTGTTGCCTCGAAATTCACACTTTCAGCACTACCATTGTAACTGCTAGTGATTGCATTTTGACTTTGACTTCAGCTACAAATTAAATCTTTCAATATTTCAGCTGTATTTCTGCAGCAACAGTGTATAAATCTTCTAAAAATGTTGCAGTTTCGAATTAAAATGCACTTTTTTGATTCATTGGAGAACATTGACGCAAAAATGGCTGTTGACATTCACTGGAACTCGAATGTTTTGAAGACAGTCAATGTCATCGTCAACTGAAAGCAAAGCACAGTCAGCAGATTATGTTAGTTCAACGTTCTCTTGATGCAAATTCTACTTTAACTGACCTATTTTGCATATTGTCTTCTATGAAGATAAAATATACAATAACACAAGGTCACATTTGTGGATGAGGGCGATTTCATCCATGATTTAGCATGTGGTGGAAACACTCAAATGACTTATTATTTATGAAGAATGTTGAAATTAATAGCACACGCATGGTGAAAAAACATCTTATGAAACAATACAAGGAGAATCTGTGCCATAATAAATACTAGCAAATGTGGTTTTTCTAGCTGTTATTGTTTATGTCCTTTTCAATTGTTAGAAATCCCCAAGTCAGAAACTAAATGTCTTGAAATCTTGAAAATGCTTGGCATGTATGGCATTTTGCTTGACTAATGACTAACAATTAACAGATTATTTAAACTGCTTCAATTGCCAAACTGTTGCAACATTATATTGAATAGCATCTTATATAAATGCAAACTGATATTCAAAGTGTTTAAAATAAGGCACAGAACAGCAGAAATGCAGACAGTCTAAGTAAAGGTCAAGCAATGCGAGTACGTATCTGCTGGTGTTTTGTGTTTAAATGATGTACGCACTGTAATTTTTTGAGGGGAATGTATCACTTTCCTGCTGGGACATAAGCGGATATCTTTAGACCATTATTAGCTGGACTTTGCTGAGCGACGTAAACTCATTGTGCTTTTAGTGAGTCAGATTATCAGCACCCTGCTATGGTTACATGTCTCCCCAGGGGGTGCCATCATACGCCTCATCCTTTGATCTCAGGCGCTGATGATGATGATGGTAGTGCTGGAAGCTTATTGAGGGTCGCTCTGATTATAAAACCCCTGGACAAAACAGATTGTCCTTGATCGGTCTCTTTAGACTGAGCAGCTGTGGACCGTCAGCTGAAAGCTAATTGTTTTGAGAGCAGGATTAGGCTGCTGTGATGCTTTTCAAGGGCAAATATTGCGCTGTCTGATAACATGTTATTGAACAGTCAGATGGAAATGCACTAGGACAAATAAATCACTTTGACAAGTGATTGTTCATCCTATTATGCATTTATTACGCAATAAATGGAGAATTCTTATTTTTTAATGTTTTTCACATTTTGTAATTTTATTTTGTCAAGCACTCAGCTGCCGACTTACCTTTTAATTTATGAAATAAATACAAATATGAAGCTGACTATGAACCATTGAAATAAAATAAAATAAAAGGTGTTTAAGTGTCTTTAGCATCAGTGGAAAAAACAAGAACTGGTGTAATTAGCTTAACTGAAACACAGATGGAGGCTAAACATACACCCACTGAGCACCAAAAATTGTAACCATTCATGTGCTATATTGTGCATTGCAATACAATGTATAAACTCTTAAAAGTAGCTGAATTATTTTAACCAGCAGGCTAACACTAACTAATGTTGTTATCTCACTTTGTTAGTAAGGTAAGTAATGCTAGTTACGTAGGTTGTTACAAAAAAAGTATGAAATTAATCATATGGTTGTTTATAGTATCATCTTCTTCGAGTTCAATTCTTGTGTTATTTGTCTTATCCATGCTCGTTTTTCAAAATGTCAAACTAAATTCAAAGCTGTGGTATTTAGCTAACTTCGATAGCATTGGCTTAAGGGGAATGCTAGTTGGGCAAGTGTTTGTCGAATGGCGGCCTACTTTTCTGTTGTTGTATATAAATTCTGTAGTATTATCTTTAAGTTCATGTCTCTTATCATCATTGAGGACAAAGGAGAAATTCAACTTTAATACCTTTTCATTGTATTACTGTGTTTTGTAGTTGTATGTAACCTCATGATGCCCAAACTTTGCTAGTTAATTAACCTCATTAGTGGTTGGTTGTTGGTAATATTAGCCAAAAAGCTAGACTTTTGTGCAAAAACCGAGCTAACCAATTATATTCTTGTGCTTTAATATCATTATCTTACTCTTAAAGTTCATGTCTCTATCAATCACATCATATTATAAATGTGTCTTAATCATATGATGCTTTTTGGAAAATGCCTACAATTGTGTATCTCTTTCCTAATAGTGTCGAAACTTTGTTGGCAAGCTAACCTTACCTAGCTAGCTTTATATTTCATTTTACAACCGGCTGAAACAATTCACCTGACAATAGTATCTGTTGTTGTAGTCTGATAACATCACTAAATAAGAAATTATAGCTTTCTATGACTTTTTTTAACCACAAACAAAAGATAGATATCAATCTTTTAAACTATTCTAGAAAATGAACTTTAAATCTAAAAAAACAACAACTTGAAAACCCTCCTCTTGTGCTGCATAAAATATAATCAAAGCATAATTTCCTTGGGCCATTCAGAAGCAGGAACAGCTAGATAATCATGATAACAGTGGTATAACCATTTTAAATTCTCTTATATACGCTTGACTGAGACCCACCTGGCTGTCATTTAGGGTTTTTCATGTTTAATGGTGATTATAGGAAGCAAATGATGAGAATAAGTGTCAGGAAGTGAGTCATACTTAATTAATGTCATCGATTCGGCTGCAGGCGTCATCCATCTGCCTGAGTGTGTGTGTGGCTCAGCACATGCTCGTCTCTTTCTATGGAAAGTGTGTGATGCTTTTGTGTGTTGCTTTTAGGCTTCTTGTTGTGTTATTGTTGTGATGGCACTGGAGGCTGGGGGTTGGAAGTGAGGCCCACCATCTGTCCTTTATACTCACACTATTGTCTTTCACACACACTCCTGTCATGACCCCGAACCCCCGTCTACACTCGTCTGCCTTCTGGGGAAAATCTAGCAATCAGTTTTTCCAGTATAATCCTCCATTAAAGCAAAAGATAGATATTAAAGTTTAATGTTTAAAATTACTGACTGTCCGTGTCAATGGGCAAAAACCAATACAGTAGAAACGCTTACTTTTTCATTTTTCATTTTTCATTTAAGGTGTACTTTGAAGTGTAAAAAGGTCATTTATATTTAGACTGAAAGTTTATTTTCTTCTCAAGAGTGAGTGCGTATCAACTGACCAATATTTTAAACATCTAAATTCTCATTTGAAACATTTGACAGAGATATTACTCTTGTCCAAAATGAATATGATTGTTTTTCAAAATCTGATTACAACTGATGATTAAACACAGAATAAAAACTAATACACGATTAAACACAATTTTCTTTTTCAATGACTATTCCTGCATTTTTGCTGCCTCTAAGTGATTGCAGGGAGACGCCCAGCAGCCACTGTGTTAAAAGGACAGGAAGCTGGTTTTACTACTTATCCTGAATCCAGTGTGCTTTGACAAGTTACAAGTAAAGCAGACATAACATTGCCACCAGCTCATTTCAAAATAAAAGCTGAGTATTTCCACACTGTATGTAAGGGACACATTTGATAGTGCTTTTTAAACATAGACTCAGAGGTCATTCATACACATCCTGTTGCAAAACTATGGATATTGATAACAGTACCAGTGGTAGTTTGAAGAAGCTGTGGATGTTTTTGCTAAAAAACAGAAGCACCAAATTGTTCTGTAAAAAAATCTGTGAGAACAAAATCCAGTGCATTTCTGTTGCCATACATTCAGGCTGATCTTTGTTTGTTCTTACCATTTGTGTTCTCTGACAAACATCACTGGAGTTTGTGAGTGAGTTGCGTCCCCAAGCAAAAGAAAGCTGTCTTGTGAAAAATTTCACAAGTGACATGAAAATGGAGGAAAGTAAGGAGCTTTAACATCTGGAGGGAGCTGATAGCCCCTTCAGACAAATTACTCCCCTACATTTAGGTGTATATAGAGGTGGTTCGGCAATTTGACGAGGATGCCTCTTGACATCATTTGGAGGTTTTCCATGCACATCTAAGTGGATTGAGACCCCTCACTGGAGGGATTATATGTCTCATCTTTCCTGTGAACAACTTGGGATCCCTCAGCATCTGCAAGTACAACCCGACTCTGGATAAATTGAGAAAGATAGATTTACAGATAGTTCTCTTTGAGTGGATGCCATCTATTAGGCCTTGGAGTAGCGCTACAAATTCAAGTTTTATGTTACGGGATGGGTGTTGTGATGGAAAGCTATTTACAGAACTCAACTATGATATTTTAAATATTCTTTTATTTTCATACACCAATCAGCGATTGAACCAAATATTGTGTATGTGCCCCTTATGCTGCCAAAATAGCTCTTACACATTGGGGCATGGACACAGGATCTCTGTTAATGTTTCTGACACTGGGACATTGGCAGTGAGTGCTTTGGGTTCTGTGGGTTGTGGGGTGAAACCTCTATGGATCAGGCTTGTTTCAGCTCATCCCATGCATGTTTGATCAGTTGGGGATCTGGGTAGTTACAAACATTCGAATTCACCCTTACAGACAATTTAGAGTTACCAATTAACCTCAGCATGTTTTTGGACTTTGGCAGGAAGCCGGAGCACCCAGAGAAAACACACGCATGCACAGGAGAACATGCAAATTCCATGCAGAAAAGATCCCAGGAAGGCTGGGATGTGAACCAGGGATGTTCTACCTGCAAGGCAAAAGTGCTAACCACCGAGCCCCTAGTCCAGGGGTGTCAAACTCCGTTCCTAGAGGGCCACTATCCTGAATGTTTTAGATCTTTCCCTCTTCCAACACACCTGATTCAAATGATCAGCTTATCATCAAGCTCAGCAGAAGCCTGATAACGAGCCTGATCATTTGAATCAGGTGTGTTGGAAGAGGGAAACATCTAAAACATGCAGGATAGTGGCCCTCCAGGAACGGAGTTTGACACCCCTGCCCTAGTCGAAAACCCTAGCCTGCGAAACAGAGAGGTGCTTTTATTTTGGTTTCCACACCAGAAGTCCGCAGCCTTTACATCCGCTAACTTGACGTGGCGTCGCTGCCGCCCAGGGCAGAGAAAACCACGGCTGTTGCTCGGTTTGTTTGGTGTGGTGGACGGCTGCATGTTTACAGCGTTTGTAGCATTTTTAGAAGCAAACAGTCAACAACAGGGTCAGTACTCTCCGTTTTTCGCTCAGCAACACACAGGACCATGAATGGTAAGTCCACGAACGGCACGCTGGGAGGAATGGCCTGCATCGAGGGTCTTCCCCCGCTGCCGAAGAGCCTGAGCGGGCTGCTGAACTCAAGCGGCGGCTCCTGGAGAGAAATGGAGAGGATGTACGTGAAGAAAACCATGATCCAGGACGACCTGAGCCGAGGCAGGAACAACGCCGACAACCTGCTGGCCAACAAGCCGGCCAACCTGGACGCCGCTCTGGCTCTGCTGCGGAAAGAGATGGTAACATTTCAGGGAGGGTTCAGTTCATTTGTCGCTCAGAAAGTGCTCCGTTTTTCACCGCTGGTTTGGTCGAGAGCCGCTTAATCCCTGGTCGGGAGCTGCACGTTCACGTTCAGCCAAATTCCATAAAGGAACTCTCGAGTTTAAAATTGTTTGGCTTTTGGACAAACTCAAGCGTTTGTTAGCTCACAAACTGAGGCTGTTTGCAATCACTAGACTGTCTTGATAGATTCGGCGTGCATGCAGTTTACCATGCACTGCACTGCATAAATAAAATATCAACTTTTAGATATAGATCACGCTTTTTGGAGCAGACAGGATTTTCACAGAGAGTGGAGAAAACCCCAAAATATGCGCATTTTATGTTTGACGATTTTCTGAAAAATGCCTCTTACTTTGCATGGATCATCATTTTACATTATGCAAAGTGACTTGCAGGCACGGAAAGATAAAAATCTTTTTTTTTTATAAAACGGAGTCTGGTGCTAAGAACACCATAGAAAATAGAAAAATGATCAGGAACAGCTTTGTATTGGATGAGACAAATCAAGCCATTAGGCCTGTGCTGATTTTTATTCTAATCTCCATTTAATACCTTTCAGCTTCAGTGAAAAAGTTTTTTTTCCCCTCATCACACAGGAACCAGCACACAATCCTCCAGTGAACTAATACCTGTTATTACATTCACTGAGATGTAATCAGAGTGAAACACTTATTACACACTCCCTTGCCAGCAGCAGGGATCTTCATATCAGAGCCAGACCAGACTTTCAAACAGCTCTTGGTCAATACAGAACAAAAGCCTGTTTCCTAATATACAGTCATTCAGGTTGAAAAGGTCAAACTGTTTAAACTCTATCCATTTGCTATGTGGATTCTTGTTACAGGCTTTGCTAAATCCTATTCCTGCTTCACGTGCTTTCATCTCGCTGCAGCCGGGCTTATTGCTTTGCTGCTGTTAATGTATTACTACGACTTTGTAGTTCACATTGTTTAATAATTTTTAAGTGTCCTATATTTGAAAGTGTGTAAGCCACTCCCTAGTTTGCAGAACGCTGTGTTCGGTCTCTCTTTGAACCGACTGTGATTTGCATGCACGGAAAAACAATGCAGTGAGTTCAAACTGCACTGTCAGCGGGGTGGTATACAGCAGAAATGCCCTTTTCACCCCACGATGGTGGCCTTGACAGAGTAAAATCACAATGTCAAAGAGGGGAGCGACAAAGCAGGTTCAGTTTTTGCTACAATCATATTTTGCAGCTGAAATATTTCCATACAGTTGTCGTATTGTCATCAATGATTAACCTATTTATCACATCTAATCACTGGTCTTTACAGACAGTTTTTATTGTACTTTCACGTAGCACTACTTTCACTTTAACAGCATTATTTGCAATGTACAAATCTGCATCAAAATATGACCTAAAATAAGCATCCCCTGAATTCAGTGCACCTCCATGAGGCCAAATGTGAATCAAATTGTACCTACAGCACTCCACTTTGTAAATATCTGTTTATTCATAGATTTTATGGTTTACTGATGTTCCCTAAACGCCTCACATGCAGCTGCAGTAGAAGCTAACTCGGCAGCTGCGCACAGAGAAGCCTCTGGTCTCCACTTAGTTACTGCAGCGCTGCAGCTCAGACAAGTGCAAGAATCACTTTGAAAAGAGTGAAATAAGGTTTTGTAAGGGCAGATTTACTCAATTTGAAACCAAGTGATATTTGGTCATGCGTGTGAATAATACTATGTTAATTGTGCAGCTGTACAACTTTTTAGCAACCGTATTTTCCATGTCATTTTGCTGTGCACATGTGAAGCCTGTCCTGTATGCCAGTCACAATCCACATATTGCAAATAAGATAGATGTAAAAATATGATTTTACTTGTAGGCTAATTATTAAAAATTACAGGGTTCTCGCCAGCGCATTTCAGCGTAACGGGCCGTTACGCAGTCTTAACGGCCCGTTACACTCAGTTTAAAAAATTACACTGTGATTAGGGCCGCTACGCCAGCGCATTTCAAAGATTACGCTGTTGTTATGAGAGTGTGTGGCTCCGTCATGAGAGAGGGAGAGAGAGCAGCGTGTGTGTGGGGGGAGAGCGAGTGAGACAGACGGGCAGTCGGTGCAGTCGGAGGAGGAGAGAAGGTGTGTAGTTGCTGGTTGGCGGTACTGTGCGGTTCAGCCACTGTTTATAGACAATAAAGGCTGCAGTGTTCTTCGATGTGGCTGGGCTCCTGTGTCTTTGCCTCTACGGCTGCTGGTGAAGTGAAGGGGGTTAACCCCGGGCTTCCTGACCACGGTCGGGGGCCGAACAGGAAGGGTTAACACTGTGATTAGGGCCGCTGCGCTGTTATTTTGACAGATAACGCCATGTGCGTTTGTTTTTATCAACTGGGTGCCTATCTAGATTAATTTATGTCTCCCCACCTCAGCCGTACTTTCCTGTCGATTGACCCGTTTCCGTCTATTGCGCGTGTGCAGGAGGACCTGCCGTTACACTGAAAAAAAATCCTGTCGAGAAGCCTGAATTAGAAATGTGAGAGTTTTCTTTTTGTACTAAGTGTCAGACGTGTTGCAGCGTGATGTGTTTGAGTGAATTTGTCAGTGATTTGTTTGTGTGGTGTTTTTTAGAGCTGAAACAAACTATCAGTTAGTTGATTTTTGATTTAGCATGAATAAATTGGCAGTTGTATCAAAAATAGTTGAGTAATTTGTTGGGCGAAAAGGACCTTAATGTGTTTTGGTCCTATGGGATAATAATGAAAACCTCTTTGGGTTTTATATTGTTAGTCTGACTAAGTAAACTCTGTGAAGATGTCTGTTTTGGTTTTAAAAAGCTGTAATTAATAGTCGTGCTGTTTTCTGACACTGCAAAGACTGAATATAGGCTGCTGGTCAGTAGTTTTTCAAGGTATCTGGGTCTGTTTCCTTGTTTACTTTGTGAGTCCTGTGGAAAATTCCTCCTGTGTTAATCAGGATCTTGATTCTCCACTAGGTGGGTCTACGTCAGCAGGACATGTCTCTGTTGTGCCAGCTGTGGTCGCTCCACGAGTCCATCCAGGAGTACAAGGGGAGCTGCCAGGACCTGAGCGCCGCCTCCAGCCTCAGCATGATGGAGAATGGCTACTTTGATGAGGATGACGAGTATTACCCGGAGCCCGGTGCCACTCCCACTGGAGAACAGCCGGATGGAGAAGTTGGAGACAGCACGGCAACAATGGCGTCAGCCAAGAACGGGAGCAGCAGTGGCAAAGATGACAGCTGGGACTCTTTTCACGTCACTATCTGAGGCCTCATTCTCAGCATTTTCCTGCAGATGGATACGTGTTCTGGGGACGACAGACTGGAATAAGCTGGTGGGAAAGCAGAGTGGCTTTAGAAAACGTTTGGCCTCCGAGAAGGGAGTGGCTGGTTAGAGATAGCAGCCTGTGCTGTCTGGTTTTTCTTAGAGACGACAGAAGTTCCAGCTTAACTTCATCTCGTCCTCAGGTGAAACATTTACCTGCTTGTGCTGCAGAATTTTTTTGTTTTTTTTTGCAGCGTGACCAGGATTTTCATCAAACTGCGGAGCTGAGTGGCCGGACGTTTTGACAAGTGGCTCGCTGACATCCTGTGAAGCACTCAGGAGTTGAGCTGAATTGTATTCAAAGACTCCATATACTCGCAATTAGGCAATATGTATACTTCTTTTTATAAAACACTCTGCTGCTGCTTCTGTATCATTTGGTTTAACTAGCCAGTCACTCTTTTTGGCAGAACTTTTTTTTTTCTTTTACATATACAAAAATATATGAACAAAGTTTTATTATTTATTATATAATATAAATAACAAAATATTTGCTTTCCTGTTTCTTTCTATGGAGGTTTTGTACTGTACCACTACCCAGATACAAGGGTACAGCATTTACACGCTGGGAATCCAACAGAGGGATTTCTGAATTCTGCAGTCAGTGTTGGTGCAACAGGACGACAGACTTTGTGGACATGTTGATGGAGACGGTGTTGGTGTTACTTTTAAGTAGTGAAATCAGTCATTTATATAAATTCAGAAGGTCTGAGCAAAAGTTGTCAGGCCTCAAGAAAGAAGAAAGAGGTGCAGTCCTCACACCGGTGTAAAAATGCTTGACAGCAAGGGGTGGATGTTGGGTATGAGGTCTACACCTTCCTGCCTTTAGACGGAGCCGATAAATGCTCTGAAAATGTGAAACGTTCAAAATGCTGGAAACAGTTTTCGCATGGGTGAAAAGCCTCCTAGCCCGGTGTGCTTGGCTGCAGATAGTGTGCTTCCCCGAAGCTGCTACAGCTTCAACACGTTACACGCAACTTTGATGTGTCACCGTTTTCTGACTTTGTGGTGTGCAGAGCTGCCTGAATCTGGATTATGCATTTAGCCTACCTGTAATTATGACACATTAACTGAATCGTGAAAGTATGTGTCAGCTAATTCTCACTTGGATGTTGCTGTCGTAGTTATGGCTGCCAAGTTCCTGTTGATAATAATAACGCTGTACTCATCAAGTTAATTGCAGCAATCTGGGAACAGATCTGGCTCCCAGATCTCATTTATTTCATTGTTGAGGGCACTGTTGTCATAATCAATAGAAATGACGGAGAACAGACACTCAAGTGGTAATAAATAGTAATTATCCTTTAACATAATTAAAAGTAATCAGAAAAGAACACGCTATAATGACTTATTCTGCCACTTTCCACACAACCAGCTTTCAAACTTACAAGACTATCAAATAGACATTGCCAAGAGTTGCTCTGATCAACTCATAATTTGCACTTGCTGTTTGGAATGTTGGGTTATTTATCACATTTATGGGACGTTTACGTGCATAAATCTGATTGTGTTTTGAAGGCGATGAGTGACAAACAAGTAGTTTTGTTCAAAATAATTTCTGAACCAGAAACAGGTTGGCTTCTCTGGTCACTGTGGCCTTCAAGTATTGCTAGCAGTGTAAATAAACAGCTGTAGCTCTAAACCTAGTAGCAGCTATCAAGTGAATACAGGGTACTTTATATGTATCCTGCATCGAGATCTGAACTGATCTCGTCTTTGCAGCATATCTAGATCTATACTACATGCCTGGAGATACTGGCTGAGGCCATCGGATCAGTGAAGACGTCTCAGAGGGATGTAATGCGTCTTTTACCAGTGTTTCTACATTTTTATATACAGTCTAGGAGTCATTTAACGATCTTAACTTCATCGTAAAGCTGTAGCAGATGGGAAGCTTCCATTACAAGACAATGCTGGTCACTAACAAGATTGTAGAAGAGGAAAACTTGCCTTCAGTGTATGCTGGTCAGCAAGATAGAAACAAACACCGTAGAGTGCGCTGAATTAATGCCGTTTTTGTCGGAACAAAGCACAAAAGCAGCCTTGTTTCAGACTTTGAGGTGTGCTTGCTCTTCAGCGGGCGATAGCACTTTTATGTGCATATCTTCATACTGCTACTACACATTGGAATAGTCTCCCCTGTCTTCCTTAAACACTGCAGTGAAGCTCTCAGCTGAACCAGTAGCATCACAGCTCAGTACACAGAAGTACAACATTTCTTTACCCAGCATCGCTTTGAGAATAGCTTTTCCGGAAACGTCTTCATGTTGTGTCTGTATGGACGATTTGATGTCATCTTTGTGTTGATTGGTCCACTATTTGATCACAAACCAAAGAAAGTGCAGCACTCAACATTGTATTTGGTTAAAGGTGCTGAAGTAGAAAGTGTCCCAACAAACTGCTCCTGAATGGTTACATTTTATTGAAAGGTATTGTGATATCTTAAAGAATGTCTATAACAGTTATTTTGCAGCTGATGAATGGAGGACAGTTACTCTCAACATGTTATCTGTCCTGCAGGGAGTTCCTTATTTTTCAAATAAGAACTGCTTCACTCAAAGAAATGCCATTTTTTTTCAGTTGATTGACAGAAAATGTTTGATTTCTGCTTACATAGGTGTTGTGGAATTGTTGTCACCGACTGAGGAAAGTGTAAAAATATTCACTTTTTGTTTTCTACATGTGTGATGTGTAAAAGTCAAATGTGTGACTGCAGCAGTTAAATGTCACACAAGACTTTCAAGGAGTTTAGCAGTTTGACATAAAATGAAATATCAAGTATTACTCCTTTCCCTCTGTTGTAATCAAACTACTTTGTCAGGTTTTAGTCTCACGAGCACCTTTGTCCAAATCAAGGGGCATAATTACAGTTTGACTGTTAAAGGAACAGTTTAACATTTTGGGAAATATGCCGAAAACAGCCGAAACAGCTCACCTCGCACAGTAACAAAATCCACCTGCATCTCCTCTGAAGATGAGCTGATCTTCTTTGTTTGAGCCATACAAAAAGTGTGAATCTAGTTTTACGCGGGGGGTTTTGTCAGACTTGCAGAAAAATGTACCCAAACTATCAAACTATTCTGTTACCAGTTTGATTCTATCTCACTGTTTGTCCGATTCTTCTGATCTGAGTTGGGAATAACTGTATGAGGTTTTCTGCCTCTTATTTCTCACTGTTAATCTTAAAACTTTGCCTGTTCATTTCAATATTGCCACTGCACATTCCTAACTAGAAGCAGAACACTAATAAGAGGCGTCAGCATTTGTTTTGGACTGAATGTTTGCTCCCTGTTATTTGTTAGGGATCCACAGTTAGTGACACTTAACATTGCGTCTGTATCTTAAACTTGGATTCTAATTCTGCTAGCTTTTAAAGTCAGATTACTCATTTAGGGTCTGCTAAAACCAGCTGCTTTGTTGCTGCAACTTGATCTTGAAGCACATTCAATCAAACAAGACAATTGACACATTTCAAATCATGACCCTATAAGATTTTCATTGGATGTCTACACAATTAGTGCCTTTGTAAACCTGCAGGTCTTGGACCTGTGGCTTGCTGTTCAGATGGGGATGAGAATATCCAAATGATTTCAACTGCTTGACATGCACTTGGTTTTTAGGGCTGCTACATGTCGAATGTCAGACTAAGTGACTAAAGCAACCTCGTAAATCCTTCACTGAAGGTGTACTACATTACTACGTAGATGACTTAATGCTTGGCTGACCAAATGGGACAAACCTATGTTATTGTTCTCCAACCACTAATCCAGAAAATCCCAGAATGAGCCTATTAAAACCTGTGCTGAGAAATGTGGCTAAACATGTTTGTTGGATGAAAACTTCAGTTCGCTTTGGTCTTTTCCAGTCTTTCGTCACTTCATTTTTTCAGACTTCTGTCGAAGGCTTGTCTGACATATTATAGACACGGATGCAGCTGTTTGGAGTGGTGTATTTTTGACGCTTCCGCCCTCTGAAATTTGAGTTGCTTCATCCAAAGCGCTGCAGCTCTCTTCCTGTCTTGACTGATGCTTTCCAGAAACTGGAGACATCAAGCAAGGACCGCAGTGCTTTATTCTGTCAAGATCGATTTGAATCTACACGTAGCAGCTTTAACTTCCAAAGATGATAACAGCCTTAAAATCAGTCGTGTCATTCAGCAAATTACGCCACATGGTGCACTCCTTGCTTATAAATTTGCACTTGTGTTTGGCTGTTCTGTGTTAAATCCCCCGAAACTATGACTACCTGATCCTCTTTGAGTTGGTCTGTAGCAAACAGGCACATGGTGCTCCTTGTACAGCAACACTACAAATCCAGCACAAAAGAACAAAAAAAAAAAAAAAAAAGGAGCTTCAAATGGAACACCAGCAAATTGCAACCAATAATGTAATATTACAGTGTGTGTTTCCGACGTCTACAACCTAAAATATTCCCCCTTTTTTATTGTGATTATGGATCGTGGATGTGTCATCTCAGGGCAAACTTGTGGCAAAAAGTCTTTTCCGTTGTTGGCTCCTGACAAAGTAACGTGTTCTACCTACAACATGGCTTTAATGTGACTGTTTTGTTACATATTGAAGATCTGGCCAAATGTAAATAATGTGACATTAAACTCACATACAATGAATTCTGATGAAAACGTCAACGTGAAAATGTTTCAGTGCGAGCCTCATAGTCAAAGAGTTTGTCTTTAGACTTGCTGTTTTGCACCAACTTTGAACAATCACATGGACTAATCGACTGTACAGAGGAGGTTCAAAGAGAGCTAGTGGCCTCAGTAAACCAGAATTCAATGCAACCACAAAAGTTTGATGTGGGGGAAATTGCTGTCACCACAATCATGCGTCATGTTTTACACATTGGGCTGTTAAAAAGCCTTGTGGAAACTCTACGGACAGTTGCGACACTTGAAGGCAGAATAATCTGATCAGAGATTGATGATATTGAATAAAAGAGGGAAAAATTATTGTTTTATTCCTGCAACATGCTGGTCTTTGTCTCCCTGAAAATGTGTAAAATGTATGTTCTTCTGCAACTTGATCTTTTCTGGGTTTTAGGATGTGAATGAGCCAAGAAAAACACAAGAAAGCCTTACAGGTATCAAATATATCAGCTCATTTTTACTGCTTCTTACTATCGACGCACTAAATAGCTAATATTTATCAATCGCTTTGAGTCTGTTGATGGTAAGTTAATGAGAAACCAGACGTGTGACTTCATGAAATTTCCTTCTTACTTGTACTTTATATCACTCATCATAATCTTTCTTGAACTGTAGTGGAAATAAAGGTGTTGATGTATTTTGTGTTGCATAGATAAGCGATCTGTGGAGAACATGTGAAGGCGTGTTGCTGCCATCCATCATTCCTCCTGTTCTTGAATCCATCGATGACCATACTACTGTTTGTCTGGACGATATAGTCTCAATGCTCTCCTGTCATAGTTACTATACTGAATTTAATAAAGTGATTCCATACTTTTCAGGTTTGGACTGATGTGTCATATAGAACATAAGAAAAATGTTTATCGTGATGTGGCTCAAATGAATCTACCGTTTAAAAGTCTGGGGTCACTTAGAAATGTCCTTATTTTTGAAAGAAAAGCAGCTTTTTTTCAATGAAGATAACTATTAAATGAATCAGAAATACAGTGTTGACAATGTGGTGAATGACTATTGTAGCTGGAAACGGCTGATTTTTAATGGAATATCTACATAGGGGTACAGAGGAACATTTCCATCAACCATGTTCTGCTGCTGCATTGTGTTTTAGGTTATCGTAGTGAAAGGCTAATTGATAATTAGAAAACCCTTGTGCAACTATGTTAGCACATGAATAAATATTATATATATAATATATATTTGTTAAACTGTAGGGCATAATAGAAACCGAATTGAACTGTTATCAGTACATAAGTTGAACAACATTTTAGAATGGCATGTTTGCTATATCAACCCATTTTTGTATGAATTATTTAAAAAAACAGATTTTGTTTAATATTCCCTAAAAAGACCTCAGCATAGTCCTTTTTTTTCTTATTTTTTGTAATTCACTATTTTGAATGAGATAGATGTAAGTCCACTGCGGTAAACAACACACATTAATGATTTAAAATGCACTTTAATGCAAAATACTGCTGTTTAATGGGGTCAAAATTCTAAGTAACAGTTATCAGCATGAAACTTTCCCAGCTGATTACTTCCATGTTTTGGAATGTTGTGTTGAAATATGCAATTGAGGTGTCACATTGAACACGCCCAAATTTGCTTATGGAATTTGCATTTCCAGAAGCAAACACCAGACATAATAAGTTTCTAAATTCCTGTTTCATTTTGTTTACATAGTCAAAGGTTTTTATGAAGAGGAATTTGGATGTTTAATTTTAGTAACCTATTGATCAGGACGTACTTTTCCGGATGTATAACAAAGTTTACTATTTTATGAAGGAATAGAATGTTCTGCAAATCAGACTGTGAATTATATCAGTCCAAAAAACCTCTGCAAAAAATTTCAGAATATAGATCGGAGTAAAAATGGAAAGTATAGTTTATGCCGAAGTGAAGATTTTAGGCTCAGAGTAGGAGAAGTGACCTCATTTTATAAAATTTCATACAGTTTTATTAAAAACTCTGACTGACAGGTACAGTTTTTAACAGATATCCCCATGAAAGTTTCCCGGATGAGGATTAGTGTCTATTGTTTGTGTTCTTGTATGTCAGTGGTTCTCAACCCTGTTCCTCAGGACCCCATGTCCTGCATGTTTTAGATGCTTCCCTGCTCCAACACACCTGATTCAAATGATCAGCTCGTCATCAAGCCTCTGCAGAAGCCTGATAACGAGCTGATCATTTGAGTCAGGTGTGTTGGAGCAGGGAAGCATCTAAAACATGCAGGACATGGGGTTCTGAGGAACAGGGTTGAGAACCACTGTTGTATGTTATCAGAGTTACCAGATGTTTTGTTTTTTACAGAACCGACACACTGAGAGGCACATTTCTACCACCATCTGCTATTTTAGATTCATGATGCAGTTCTTTAGGTGAACAAATAGCAATGAAGACAGTGATCATACAGGAGTACAGAGAAGACTTGGGAGACTGATCCTCGCTAATTTGTAGAAATTGTGGCAAAGAATGTGATGTTAGTCGTTCACTGTAGTGGACATCATGCTATCATCACGGTACTGTAAGTATACATAGTGTATAAGTATTCATAAGTAGTAGAAAAATTTAAGATTTGATTGTCTTGATGATTGTGCTGCAAAGTTAAAGGGTATCAACAAAGCTACAAAACTGTGCAAACATGTTGCTCCAGATTACAAATGCTAACATCATGCAAAATTCTCAGAAAAAAAAAAAAAAGGTCAAGGAGTTGTGCATTGCCAAAAAGTTACTTTTTATAATATACTCAATGTAGACACAAATACAGGCATTAAATGATATAGAGAACACATCAGTAGCTTTGGATTGTAACAGTTTTCAAGCTTTGATGTTCTTACTAATGCTGCATCCAGCAGGCCAGAGGAAAGGCCAGATGATCACTATATTCACTGCCTGGTGACCATGAATGCCTCATTTTGTGCCAATACATAGAGTAACTACTGAGACATTTTCTAGAATAAATGTAAACATTGTCCTAATGTTGGCACTACAGGACAAGTCAAGGGATTAACATAGCCATCTGGGCAACATAAATTTAGTTTTTCAATTTCATGTCAATTGATTCGGTGGTTCTTGAGGTATTTCAGTCCTGAACACCTGGCCGGCTCACCAAAATTGCCATCCACAAACATAGATAGCAGTAATAATACATAAAATATCAACTATCATCTTAATGTCCAAAATCCTAAGCGAACCCAGTAAAATTCTGACAAACGCAGCTCCCCCACTCCAAACTGCTCTTCTTCTCCCTCTCTCTGCTGCCCTACTTCTTTCTCCTTCCTGAATGCCTCTCGCTCTGACCTGCATTTAAATGCACCGATCTGCATTTTGGTCTTGAGTAGCTGCCATGCCTGTGTAGTTCCAGCTTAATTGATCAGTACTGCAGCCGGGTGCGCCGGCTTTGATGTAGCAGCTTCTCCTGCTGCGAGGTTGGGATGAATTACTGATGATGATAACAGTGTTTATATTTTCGCACTCGGAGACTCCGTTTAAATTCTCACAAAACTCCCTGAGAGACCGAAGAAATGGGTCACGCAACAATCACTTCGACTTCATACAGTGTGTGCACCATGTCTTTTGGTGTCACAGCTGACATCCATATTATGGATGGTCTCTACATGCATGGTTCCCACCATGAAGCATGGAAGAGGAGGTGTGATGGTGTAGGGGTGCTTTGCTGGTGACACTGTTGGGGATTTATTCAAAACTGAAGACACGCTGAACCAGCATGGCTACCACAGCATCCTGCAGAGAAATACCATCCCATTCGGTTTGCATTTAGTTGGACCATCAGTTATTTTTCAACAGGACAATGACCACAAACACACATCCAGACTGTGGAAGGGCATTTGACCAAGAAGGAGAGTGATGGAGTGCTGCATCAGACGACTTCACTTGACTGATAAAGTAACACTTGATTTTTTTAGTTGATCAGACGAAAAAACAAAATCTGAATCATAATCTTTTGAGATACATGTTTTTTCTTTACAGTAAGGGTAAGAAAGATTAGTCTGAAAAGTAATTAAGTAAAACTGTCAAATTTAGTAGACTTAATCATCTTGAATCTATTCTTAAGCACGGCTCCTTGAGTAAATCTAGTAGCGCTGTAAAAACACCATGAAGGGATTTAGTCAAGTCAACTCATCTTTTCTAATTTACTTAGTGTAAATATATGACTTTTGCTTTGCACTATTTAGCTGAACTTGAATTTGATCAACCAAACTGTAGTTAGTTCATATTTTTAGGAGTGCAGGGAAAGTTACATGTCGAAGCTGAAGAAATTTAACATAAATTACAGGGAGTTACATTCCACCGCCACTCAACATTTTATAAAATGACCAAAGATAGTTCCAACCCAGCCGGCAACAACATTGAAATGTTGCTTGCATGTGAATGTGTCAGCAATAATAATTCAATCGTAGATTATATAAAATAATTTACCACAAATATAAGGCAAATTTTCATAATACACACACTACCGTTCAAAGGTTTGGGGTCATTTAGAAATGTCCTTATTTTTTAACAAAAGCAATTTTTTTCAATGAGGATAACATTAAATTAGTCTAAATGACTGATTTTTAATAGAACATCTACATAGGGGTACAGAGGAACATTTCCAGCAACCATCATTCCTGTGTTCTAATGCTACATTGTGTTAGCTAATGGTGTTGAAAGGCTAACTGATGATTATAAAACCCTTGTGCAGTTATGTTAGGACATGTGGACAGGAAATTGTATGTGACCCCAAACAAACGGTAGTGTACTTTCACTTTTATAGACTAAAAATACTGCCTTCTATGGAGTATTATTATGATTTACTTATATTTTGCAGCATTTCTCTCTTTATTTGAGTCAATCTGTGATCAGTCTGCTCGATCAACAGATTGTTAATATCTGATGTAAAGTTTTATTCTGACATCACAGTATTTTACTGCGCTTTAGATGTCCTGTTCATGACCTTGCAAATGCTGATCAAGGTGCTTTGAGTTTTATTTTATTTTGCAGCTGTATATTCATGTATGTTTAATTGTTGTTATTTTAATGTCAGTGAAAGGCATCAGTGTTTCTCTCACAACGTTTTTCTTGCCAGAGCCCCAATACAATATTGCCAGCATTGTCCAACCGCGCTGCAGCTTCATAAAGGGTTTTGATGCCGACTGGTTCAGTGTGCATCATGTGAAGGCCTGCTTGTCTCTCTGAGCTCTGTACTGTGGTCTCGTGCTGCCTGTCTGAGCGTCTGTTAGGAGATTAGAGCAGATTAACATAATCTTGACTGAGAGAGCAAATCCAAGGTGCGCATCACTCTCTCCACAGGGAGAGATGGGACAGATCAGAGCTGGGCTGTGTGGATCGGCAAAAGGCTGCTCTGTCACAATAACATGCAGGAAGGCTGCTAGTGGATGATGTAGGCCACCGGCTGATTGTAGTTTTTTGTTTATAATTCCTGTAAAATATTATCGAGGTGTGTCTATTCCCTGCACACTCTGTTTATTTTTGGTACATTGTGCTCCTGCTCCCTTTGTGTTCTTCTCAGTCCACTGATCCCAGTGAAATCAGATCAGGACCTGTTTGTGTGTTCTGGCCTCATTCTGTGTGCTGCTGTTGTCTCTGACTGCAAGACAAATGACCGGTGGTTTCACATGCAGCCTATTTCCTGGTGTGTGGTACTCCATCATTTGAATACATATAATGTGTCTACTTCCTGCTGAGACCATGACGCAGTTTAACGCGGGCCGGCATTGGCGGCTATTGATAACAACTATTTGCACTCTGCAGATGGTGAATTCCTGTGACACAGTTTATATTTGTGGTTTTAAATGTCTTTCAGTGATTGTTGGGATTGTCGTGGATTGAGGTAGAGCGATTCACATTTCCCTCAAGATTAAATTTAGTAACTGCTGACTTTTCATCTAGCACCACCATCAGGGTAAATTCCAACTTGCCCAAAACTTTGGTTTATGATCAATTACCTGCAAAACTATTGACATTCACATGAAACTCTTCTCTTTGAACTTGAATCCCTTACTTAAAAATACTAATACAGTAAAGCAAAAAATACTGCAATACTCCTAATTAAGTAAAAGTACATAAGTGTTAGCAGCAAAATGTAATTAAAGTATTAAATTTAAGTCTTGCTTTGGTCCCGCTGACTGATACGATATCTTTAGATTATAAATAGTGAAGCATCAGTGTGTCAGCAGCATGTTACTGTTGTAGCTGCTGCAGGTGGAGATACATTTGAACCACTTGGCTTGATTAGCTCAGCTTACACACCAATGATATAATTTTTCTTCTATATTTTATTTGTTGTTTGCTAACCCTACTCTAATCACAGTCACAGGGTTGCTAATCCATGCTAATGTTAGCTTTTTCCTCACTGGCAGAAGCTAGATGTTTAGCTAGCTGTTACTGCTGACCAAGAGGACAAATTTACTGATGTAAAAAAGTCAAGAAATAAAAGTAAAAAGAATTCATCTTATCCTGATAATATGCATAACAGGGTTGCATGAGGTAGAGTGAGACATTCAATCAAGGCTGACATGAAAATATGAAAAATTGAAGAGAGGGCATAGCTTTGCTTTATCCATTCTCTTGGAAAATTGTGATTTTAATTCCAGCATATCATGTGATTCACTGTTTTCTTCTTCTACCAGCTATAAAGGTTTTGCTACCAGGGTTGTTGTGGGACACACGTTTAATGCATAATAATTATTATTTAAAATATTGTGTTGATTAAAAAAATCCCCACAATTACAATACAATAAAAAGGAGATTTGCATGTAGTTTATCTACTTTATTTGAGATTCAATTTGGTCATCAGAGGGGTGGGATTAAAGAAAAATGGCACTTTAGTGGGAACTCCAGGCTTATTTGGTATTTTAAAAATATTTTTCGAACATCCTTTCCTCCTTGCTTTTTTTTTTACATTTGGTCTCAGGACAAGTGAATTTACTCAACAACTGCATGTTTCAGTATTTTGTACATGGTGTATTTGAAATTTGATGGGTGGGACAAAAAAAATTCCTCCAATTCTCAAATGACTGTTTTCACATTGTTAATGGGAGATGGAAGAAGAAGAAAAAACTAAATTTGAATACATCAATCTGTTTTTTAGGTTTTCTCTCATCTCTGCCTATGGTGACAGAGTTGATCACTGAGCATTTATTGGAATGAAATCACGTCAGACATTGGTTTAGGATGCTAAAAACTCGTAGACATCTGACGTGGGAGCCTGACTACATGCTGGTTTTCACAAGAAGCCATTCAGACTGGTTTAATCTGGAATTATGAGTTGTATTATAAAGCCTGTTATATTGTCCTTTTGTAAAATCACCAGAACTAAAGCTGAAAGGTAGTGGAGCAGAGAGTACAAGATTTTCATTTGAAATGTAGGGGAGTGGAAGGTTAAGCTGTGGAATAAAAATAGTAAAAGTACAGGTACCTCAGAATTGTATTCTACCTGTTGAACACCAACATATTAGCGCTGCCTTTGCTCGGCTGTTAGCAGCCTTTCAGAAATGGCAGAGCGGCTGCACACTCTCAGCTGAATGAAGCTCAGAAAATTCTCTTTGAAAATATTTTATTCAAAGGTACAAGAGTTCAGTGCAGGTTAATGTATTTGATTAACACCAGTCCTGCTGGTCCTCGTTTTTTATTGATGGATAAATCATTAAATTAAAAAGTGTCCTCAGCCGTGACCTCCAGTCTGTACTTATTAAGATGACCCCTCAGTATAAATGCACATTCTGTTTTTCCATCCTATTTTACCAGCAGGGTAAAGTGGGTTCATGTTGGTTCTCTCTCCAGCTCTGGTCCTTAGAGCAGCTAAATGGCTGAGAGGTGACTGCTGTTACAGTAAATCTGATTAGAGAGACTCAGATTAAACCGCTGCATGCCACAGTAATTGACCAACACTCTTCAAACTCCACATTTAAAAACTCTCTCAGAGGTTTGCTCACAAAGACCGTGAATGTTACTGAAGTCACAGCGGCAAAGTAAATGTTTATGCCTGAGTTTGTACACAGTTTGGTGCATTAATTTAAGGAGTTCAAGACGGAAAAAATAAACTAGGTGCACATGGTATGTAAATATTATAGTGTCCTTGCAATGTTTTTTAAGCTAAGTGTGAAAATTTGCAGATTTGTAGATGAAAAAGTTACATATAATCCATATGTGCCAAATTAGAGGTTATATATTTACTTTCTCATTGACCTGACGTTTTCAAATCCGTTTCTTGCAGCATCTGTGGCATGGAATTACACCTTTGTATCTGCCTGTTCATGGAAACAAGGTCAGTCTGATCTGTTTCCTGTGGATGAGATGATAGAACACTGCATCTGTAAGTGAAAATTAACAGGATTGTTTGATAGCTGACATTTGGAGACCAATGGAAAAGCTTCCTGAGAGTGGATTTCTCCTGCTGGCCAGGAACCTTGTGGAAATGTCCACTATGTATGATCAACCCTTCCACAGGCAAACCAGACCACAGCAAGAAAGGCTGCAGGGCTTTTTCAAATGCAATAAAAGAAGCCTCCTTTAAGTGCACAGATCTGTGTAGAGGAGTGAAGCTAGAATAGTCATTTACCACATTAACAATGTCTTGAATGTTCATCTATTATTTATCCCGCTTTTTCCTCATATGGTCGCAAGCCACTGTGTAGCATTATTGTCTTGAATGTATTTCTGATTAATTTAAAGTTATCTTCATTGAAAAAAACTGCTTTTAAAAGTAAGGGCATTTCTAAGTGACCCCAAACTTTTGAACGGCAGTGCACATTTATTTACAGATTTGAATTACATCTGGTTATGGTGCACGACAAAACAGCTGCACAAGGCCTTCTCTGTAAATGTATTCCAGTAATTGTTCCGATCCCCAAACTGTAAAGGTGTACCATGTTTGATGCCTTGTTGAAAAAAAAATGAAAAAGAGAATTTTCATACATTATATGGATTATAACAGTAGATTGAAAATGTACTTTTTGCACAATGTCAGAATGCACTGAGGCTCTTATGACTCTTAATTAAGCTGTTAAAAGATGCATTGTGAATGGTTTTAGTGGCCGAAGTATGAGACAGGGTTTAGCATTTTGAAATGATGACAGAAATACATGACGAGATTACAAATTGATCATCTGAGTCATGTACAGAACTTCAGTTTGTCTGAAATTAAGCGCCACAAAAGTTGATCTTACTTGGCAGTAAAATGATTTGGATTGTGGACTGCATCATGAGGAGGAAACCAGCACCAGAGTTTGCAGAATTAAGGGTTGAATTTCAGTCAATACCCACCTTAGATTAACATCTAAGGGATAAAGTGCAAAACAAGAAGCAGCCTGGTGAGTAGCATGCCTTTGATCCACACCTTCACTGAAGACATGCACCACCCAAAGACTGAGTTGAGATGAGTTTTAAATCAGAGCAGGATGCTGGGATGATTTGTAGAGTTTGGTATGTCACTTTTACATTAAAAACACCGGATGAATCACAGGGTGTTCCTCCCACTGTCTCCACCCAGGGTGAGGACACCAAACAAAACATTCCATATCAGTGTGTCGTCTCCTCAACTATTCACAGATGTGCAATAACACGCCGCCACGTGCAGAGGCAGCATATGCTCAAAGAAATATCAATTAAATATCAATTAAAATCAGGGCAATTATGTTAAAAATATGAACAGTTTATTTCCTGTGTTCTCAACAGAAACAGTCCAGACCACATCCAATAATACAACAGGGTGTTTTCTCGGCAGCTTGAAGCAAACTGGCTCCACAAGTTTATTTTTACATCATTTATCAGTGTTGATGCCAAATGTAAAGTCAAGGTGATTTAAGGTTATTCCTTTTTTCAATATGTCTAACAAAAGTGATTTGAATAAAGATATTGAGGATTTTGTTTCTGTGCCTTTTACGCTGATTTTCTTTTTCTTTTTTGGATTAATGGGCTGTAACTGTGCATGCTGCTTTATAATGCAACTCAACTTCATATAATCAATCCTTTGTGAAAAGCCTTCAGATTTGACAGACAAAACAGCTCAGTTATCAAAACTAGCTTTTTAAAGTCAAGGCTTGTATCCAAGGTGACGGTCTGTCTCTGTCTCAAAGACTTTAATAAAGTTCTTTATTGCCATTCTGTTAGACTTATGTCATTTCTTTATGTGGGTGTGGAGCAGGCGTCTCTGCAGCTGCTTGTCTTCTAACAGAAGAAAGGTGCGATCACAAAACACCATCTCTGTCCTCCCTCCCCTGGCTTTCAGCATTAAATGTCTGATTGTATTGCTTGCTTTTAAGGTTTTAAAGGTTCTACATGGGTTAGTGCCACCTTATTTAGCTGAACTCATCATGCATCATACCCTGGTTAAAGCACCGATGCTGTTATATTTTATAAGAGCTAGGGACAAAAATAGAGGCTTTGCAGTTGCTGCAAATCTCTGGAACAGTTTCTATGTCAGGATTCTTCAAATTTCAGAAGCTTATTATTATTTCATTGTCTTTGTATTCAGATATGTTTCTTTAAATTCAATTCAACAAATCTATCGCCTTTTTTAAAAAAAAAATTGCGCTTCTCCGTCTAGCCTGCCAATGCCGCTGTAAGCAAACTGCTAGCTAACTCAACAAGCTGCCAGCTGTTCATGGACACAAACATGGAGAATTAATGGACACACTCAAAACAGAGTTTCTTCACTGTCGTGCTGTTTCTTCTCAAAAAACTCTGTCCACAGGGGGTAATATTTTGTTAAAAGTCTGCTGTTTTATTTGTACAGACCTTTGGGTAAGCTCTTGTTGTTTAAAATGTGTTTTATAAGTACAATTGACTTTGACTGTCACATTTTCTGTCATTTTGAGTGAGAGAACATCGTTGGATCTCACGGCTTCAGTCCTCTGTCACAGCAGAGCAGTAACAGATGTTTTCCTGCAGAAAGAATTCTGCTTCTCATCACGTGTCCAGCTTTGCAGCAGTTCCTAAACCCTCCCACAAAGACTCCTGGGGACCGGCGCAGGTTCAGCTGTCCCTTCATACCGCAGGTAAACAGGGTGGATAATTTCCCCTCATTCCACAGACACTCAGTCTGCTGTTTGTTTTTCTGATTGAATATTGTTCTGGGAACAGACACACATTCCATGGACAGCAGGTAGAACTCTGTAAAGTTTACTCACAGCAGCTGATCAACATCGTTATCATGTTACATTACAAGTATGGTAGAAGAAATGACAGCAGCTTGGTGTTGGACATTTTCCACTCTGTCTTCAGGCTGCCACTGGACAAAGGAATGTGATCAACTGAAGTTTTAGTGTTGAGTTTTGATGCCACGTGATGTTTGGAATGTTATTTCAGTGGCTCTGCCTTCACAAAAGTAAAGAATACACAAGGAAAACACCGAAAATATTTCATTTACTTTAATTTGTTTTTCATGATAATACATTTTTTAAACCACAATAGAACTAAATAACTACATTTGTCTCTCGTCTTGGTTTTAAAATCTTCGAAGTGGAATGTTGGAGTGTTAATCAGACAAAACAAACGTGAAAATGTCACATTAGTTCCTGGGAACACGTGAATGACATTTTTCGCATTTTTCTGACATTTTATAGAAAGAAAATTGTTTTAATCACTGCTGAAAATAATCATCAGTTGCAGGCATGGTAATGTTGTCAAGACAAAATAGAGGTTACAGGCTGCAACTTTAACCTCAGCAGCTCCTTTGTTGTAACAGGCACATGTGAAGGAGCTTTAAACAGTAATAAATGACTGGAAAATCTTGAAAAAGTCTGCTTCATTCTTTCCTGTTTAACCTCACAATTTAGCCTGTGGTTGTATATTTAAGTGTGTGTGTGAGAGGGGGAGTTTAGGTAAGAATCTCACTGATGAGCTAAAGAATGTGAGGAGTGCTGCCTGGGTCGTGCCCAAACAGAGCAGTAGTTATTGTCAGACCTCAGGCTCTGTGTTCGTGTCTTTCCTAGAGAGCAGCAGAGGAACTAGAGCATGTTTAACGGTAACTTGGATCAGGGTACGTTTGCGTGCAATTCCTCCTTCCTGGGACTTTTTTAATAAATTATGCCAGTCTTGAAAATCGCCCCTGAATCTTCACTTTTCTGTGAAGAGCACAGAAAAGTAGAAATAGCGCCTCAAGTTGAGCAGTGTCGCGATATCTGAGCCTGCAGCTTTTCATGAAGCCTTTACTTTGACCTTTTACGACATGTAGTATCAATCACATAAGAAGTGATGCATTTCATGTTTTTAGGTGGTTTTACATAAAGGGAAGCAGATGCTTGGCAAGAGCAGCATCGAAAAAATAAAACGCTAAAAGGGGAACTTGAAGAATTCCACTCCAAAAACGGAATTTCCCTCCTTCAGTCCCACATGTACAAAGTCCACGAGGCTTATATCCACAATGACTTGTTTATCCCTGAGATAACATTTCAGTCTGATGGTTGAGGCATTCATTAAAATGTTAGCATGTCCTGGATGCTGGATGGAAGCTGCTTACAGACCTGAGCAGCACAGGTCTCTGACAACAGGCCCAAACAAACTGCCATCAGTGACAGGCGTCTGCTGCTGTTCAGGATCACTGCGGAGGAAATGATGGAGAGACAAAAGATAATAATTACAATTAAAACTGCAAGCAGTGTTGAGTGGGCCCTTGTCACACCGCCGCAGACACACCGTTCGATGATAACTCCCCATTTTCTCCATGAATCATCATCAGTGTCGTAAGGCTTATGTCACCACATTTGAGGTTAATATGGTTAACCGGCTAACAATAGTACATCAAAGTGAAAAACATATCCTTGTCTGTTGCCAGCAGGTGGTGCTATGGCTGAATGGATATTGGCATATGGATGTCATCAGGGCAAGTCTCTGATCAGACATGTAAAGTTTGAGGCAGACTGGAGCACATACAGTGGAGTTAGACAGCACTTCCTGCTTCATGGCAAAGCATCAAAGTTCAGTGGGCCACCATGGCGACATCCTTTGGCTGTTGCAGATGATTTTGATAAATTTTCATCATTATAGTCTGTTGTATATGCTGGCCAAATTGAGATCTCTTGGAGTTACCTGCTATAAGGTTTTAACCCTTGACATTGAGCAAAAGCAACAAAAAGTCTCACAGTTACGTCTAAATGGCTAAATGTTGGACTTCCTGTTGGGTTTAGGGTATGGGTGAAAATGGCTTGTTTTGTATCCTGACATGTTGTATCTGATGACCAAATTTCGTAAATGCAGGTGAAATGTCCTTGCCGTAGTAGATGTTACAAATATTGCAGGGGCTGCTATATTGAGCCATTTTTAGATAGATAGATAAATAGATACTAATCCTGAGGGAAATTCAAGCATTTTTGTGCGTGCACATTTTCATGAGTTTTTGAGCATGTTTAGGCCCTCAAAAATGTGATTCTTTTGGGTGAAAAATAATTCCTTGTGTTCCAATAGGGTCAGTGCTGGAGCCCTACATATCAACATTTTGGTTTCAGTGCAAATCTAAAAACTTGCTGTATGTTAACCCTTTGAATGCTTGAAAGGGTTTGAAAGGAATGTTGTCTTAAAAAATACGCCAGAAGAGCCAGAAAGTTCAGATTTTCAACTTTCTGTTGGTCATTGAACTACTCATCTGTGACGTGCCATTCCATCAGGAAACTTAACCATATCTACGCTTAAAATTGTGATATTTCATCAAAATCACTCCATTCTACGTGTATCACATTAATAAATCACCAAAAAATGAACCACTTGCATTAACCAGATTACGTAAAAAGCTACAAAATTCTGCACTATTTGGTACAACTAAGAAGCTTTTAGGGGCTCAGCTGTGACCAACAGTAATGTGTCAAAAATTCAGGGCCTTTAATGGGGAAAAAGTAGTAAGTAGTAAAATATCTATAGCATGCAGAATCACAATTTCCCCCAGCATTGGTAAAACCTGTGGTAACTTGGAGAAGTGTTATACAAGGTAATGCAAAGTTTTTTTTGCTGTTGTTGTAAAACAAATAATGAAATTCAACTTTTGCTCTTTCCCATTTTTAAGATCTGTGGCATTATAACTTTGTTTTTTTGCCCTAAAAGACATTTTAAGTTTTTTGTACTTCTAGCCATAGTTGTGCTGTTTCCACAGAGGTGCAAGACTTTATACTGCAGTAAAAAAAAAAAAAATAGCCTATAGTGAGAAAAAATACTGGGACTATATTAATAAAACACCCAGAAACTGATTGGAATTTACTGGGGTAGACATGCTGTATGTTATTCTACAGCACAAGTGAAAAATCTGAATTTATAAAGGGAGTATTTAAACCAGTTTTTAACAAGCCATCATGAAGTACATCCCTGCCAACTGCTATGTAGTAAAAGAAGAAACAAGTGCAGCGTGACATCAGTAGAAATTTAAATGGACACAACAATAAAGCAGCTGAAAGGCAGGCTGCACTGCTCCGGTGCACTCAACCATACTAGAACTTGTTGGTTATTAATACTGACGTAAACAAGAGCCTCATCAGAGCACCAGACCATAAATCAGTCGACAACATGCCATTGTTTGCTGCTCACAGTCTAGCAGCTAAATACAGTGAGCGGCTTTCTTTCCAGAGATTTAGTTGTTGAAGAATTAATTACACAAACCAAGAAGCAAAGAAGCTTTGTGTTATGTAAGATATATTCTCTGTGGTCAGGAGCACAGGAACAGGGAGATTTTCACAAACAAAGGCAGTGTAAGTTGCCACCTGCTGGTGCTTTAAAATGTTGTTGGAAGAATGTCTCATGGGATGTGGTCTGTTCAGTTCAAACGTTACTCCTAATACCTCCTACAGTTATGCTGTGTTTTTCCCCCATGGTCATTATTCAGTGGATTGAAGATAAGACACTAAGACTGGTGTGATATAAAGACTAAAAACAGAGAGAAACAGATCACGTGGCAATGAATTGGAGGTATATTTTAGTAGTGAACAGAGCCAGACTGTGCTAAACACTGAGTTAGCAGGCTGTAGCTTCATATTTAGTGTAGAGACATGAGAGTGAAAACAGTCTTCTCTAAATCTCTGTACAAACATACACTACTGTTCAGAAGTGTAGTGTCACCCAGACAATTTCAAGTGTTACATGAAAACTCACACTTTCATTCATGTGCTAACATAATTGCACAAGGGTTTTCTAATCATCAGTTAGCCATTAGCTAACACAATGTAGCATTAGAACACAGGAGTGATGGTTGCTGGAAATGTTCCTCTGTACCTCTATGGAGATATTCCATTAAAAATGATCTGTTTCAAGATAGAATAGTCATTTGTCACATTAACAATGTCTAGACTGTGTTTCTGAATAATTTAATGTTATTTTTATTGGAAAAAAATAAGGACATTTCTAAGTGACCCCAAACTTTTGAATGGTAGTTTGTATTTCCATAGATGTCAAACTATTTCTTTCACATACTGCTTTCTTTCACAAATACATTAGTAATACCCTTCAAAAGCTCTACTTCTCTGCTACTTTTTTTTTTTTAGTTCTTACCTGAAAAGTAACATTTTAAAACGTTCAATCTGTCTACAGAAACAATGGCAGTGCTCTCTATAAGATGATAAATGGTTTTTAGACTAATTTTCCCAGTCGGAAGTAGTTTCACTTAAAGTTGTGCAGCAAGTCTGTAGATCATAAATGGGAGTAAAAGAGGACATAATTGCTGCTTAAATGTAACAAATAAAATACATTTACATTAATTCCCACTGCACTAGGGAGGAGGCAGTAACCTCAGAGGTGTCTCAAAATCCGGGCAAATAAAAGCAAAACCACCTGAGTGGCATGAGACGACGTGTATTTCTTACCTCTGATGGCCTGTGAGTTTGAGGTGAGCACAAACAGTTTGATGAGGCCCAGACACAGTGGAGAGTAGTCGTGCTCCCAGATGACTGCAGGGATGAGCAGGACTTTGCCGTAGCAGGAAAGGAGCAGAGCTTTGAGGAGCAGACTGAGCTCTACAGCCCCACCCTGAATACAACCAACCCACACCCAAAGGAACCACAGCACACTGCCGCAGAACGCTGAGAGCTCTGCAGAAAGACACAGGCAATGACCACATGATTAACTTAATGATAACTCAGTCAGTGCAAAAAATGCATCAATGTTGAACACATTTATTAAGACCGTAATCGCGCAAAATATCAAACATTCCATCATTTCAGCTATTAAAATGTGAGAACTGTGTTTCGTGATATGGTGAAGTGAATATATTTTCTGATTGGATGTTCAATAATGAAAACCAACCAACTGAAGGATGTCTTTTTGGGATCTGTAACCTTCTGACTGGAATTTTTCACTGTTTACCAACATTCTGACAAATTGAAGAAATCAAAAGCAGTTTAGTCGATTATGAGAATAAAATGTATCTACAGGTTCAACAAAGAAGCATGATAGATTGATTTTAAAAAAGTCTTTCATTTATGTATGTGTTCAAGAACTTTCTCTGTGAGAAAACAGTGGTCACATTTCAGGAATGTTTTGGTCGATCAGTCTGGTCATATAAACATTTATGTGTTCCCAGCTCGTGTGATCCATGCTAACACAGCCGTATATCTTCTTATCTTACCAAGAGCAGCCAATCCAAACATGCCATAGAACTCCCATTCCTTGGTGTATCGGATGATGTCAGCCGGGTCACTGCTCTGCTCTGAGCCGTGGAGCAGAGACCATCTGAGGTAGGCCTCACACAGCAGGCAGAACACACACAACTTCCAGTGGATCTGAGAGAACAACGTGTACAAACACATGCATGCTATAGATTTGTTTTTGTTTGATTGGTGGTTGATGGTACAAAACTTTGAAGGTTTTTTTTCTGACCTTAAATTTAAAGTGAGTTGGATGGTGATGGGATGAACAGCATGCATGTTCAGGGTCAACTGATGTGTCTATATGTTTAGGGCTGATACTGATACCAGCTACTGGTAATCACAGAGACAGATACCTGATATGTAAAGTGGTCTGTGGTGACTACAGACAGAGAGGCTGCTACTTCAGAGTCAAAGCAGTACATTCATTAATTAATTTTAATATTTTGAGATAATTAGAAAAATGCTGAATATCTAATTTAACAATCCGCTGGGCCGATAAATAAGTCGACCCCTAATGTACGTAAGCATAAAATTAAGTGTTAAATACATAAAGCATTAATGAATGAATTGCCGTGATGCATACATTATACATTAGTAAAAATTATAAAGGTGAAGAGACAGAAAACTAGAAACAGATGAGATATACTACAAAATGTCAGTATTTCAGAGACCCCCACTTTTCAAGAAATAAAAAAACACACGTCATGTTTTCATATGAGATAACTGTTGTTCAGAGAGGCCAAGCTCCCTGTGGCTTTCCTGTTGTTCCTACCCTGGTCCAGGTCTTGCACACATCCTTACAAGGCTGTAACACCTGGGTCAGATAAGACTATTATCACTTGTACACATTCACAGTAAATTTAAAACAAAAACGTTACTTACATTCAAGCTTGTGTTGAACAAAATGTGTCTAAAAGCCTGCGTCTTGCACAAAATGGCATCGATGAGGATGATAACGGGGTCATATTCAATGTACTTGTCCACTGGTTTTTGGCAGGACTCCTGTAGACACAATGGCAACACTTAGAACTACTTTATGCATCCAGGTTGTTTCAGTGTCGTGAGTCCTGTCAGTGCTGATGCTACACACAGGTTCAGCTGGAACCAAAAACACTGCACACAACATACCGAAATAATAAAAAGACAGACTAAATCATGAACTTATCACTATCCAAATAATGCTGATTTTTAAAAAAAGTATCTTTATGAAATGGATAATAAACTGTTTGTAGTTCTCATCTATAGACTGAACTGTCAGCTAGCATCCTCGACAAACACAATAAACGGTGCAAAAGTGTTACCACTGAACTCACGCATATGGTTATTTTCAGGATCCCGTTGCTGTAATCTCTGTGGAGCTCTGCGGCTTTTTCGTTACATTCAACACACCTAAAAACTTCTTTTTCCATCCTGTCACCTGTGAGCAGCTAACAGCAGCATGCTAACACAACAACCTGTCAAACGGTGTCATATCCCTCCGCCTTCAAAATAAAAGTATAGATTTGTCGTTCTCTGAAGGGTTGACGTTTCCCTCTCAAATTCTCTCAAGCAGCACGTTTTGTAATTGAGCCTGTTGTCAAAAAAATCTTCCCATCCTTTTAACACCCAGTACAGGAGTGCAACCACCTCCCTGTAGTGTGTCTCATCGCCCTTGGTGATGAGGCCCACCAGAGTTGTGTCATCAGCAAACTTGACCAAGTGATTGGAGCTGTGGGTTGGCGTACAGTCGTGTGTCAGCAGGGTGAAGAGCAATGGACTGAGCACGCAGCTTTGTGGGGAACCTGTACTCAGGGTGATGCTGCTGGAGGTGTTATTACCAACTCGCACTGCTTGTGGCCTCTGGCTGAGAAAGTTCAGGATCCATTTGCAGAGTGAGGTGCTGAGTCCCAGTTTGTCCAGTTTGCAGATGAGTTGCTGTGGTATTATGGTGTTGAATGCTGAGCTGAAGTCTATGAACAGCATTCTCACATATGAGTCCTTATTGTCCAGGTGGCCTATAACCTATAGGCACAACATGAAAATCAGCTCACACAATAATGCACTGCTGATATTAATTTTGTATCATATAGCACACTAATATAATTTATTCTATTTTTTGATATATTAAGTATACTTTAAGTCATGTGTGCATGGTGAAAACAGATCTTTTAAGATTGCAATGGATAGATGAATTGATGGATGGATATATCTGAATTAAAAACAAAAGCTATAGAGATATTTTGCGTCCTACATATTTATTATTATATTCCTCATTATATCTATGTATTTTATTACAATAACAACAACTAACACTGGATCGCTTGAAGAATGAAGGCTTAAAGATCTATTATAAGTATGGGAAATCATTTTATTTTGTATGTATTGCTTATTTTCTATTATCTTACAGTATTTCGGGCGCTGCAGGTGCCTATGTATATATAGCTTTGATATAAATGACTGGAAAGGGAATTTAATGTTTTATGGTCTACTTCAGTTTTATTTTGAAAATTATAAAGGAAACTATATGGCTTGACGCTGGACGAGCCGGTTGGTTCGCCGCAGAGCATGTCGGGAGGTGTAGTGTCTTCGGCTGCTTCTTGCTCGCTTCCCGCAGACTCGCGCGTGAGGGGGGCGTGGTGTTCGGGTCTCGCTGCAGCAGCTTCCTCTGTGGCGTCACACATGTAGCACAACATGGCCCCCGCCAGCCGGGCTGTTGTTGTGGTAGCGCTCTCACTGATTTACCTGTGTCGGGCGATCATCTCCACCGAGTACTTCTCCACTCTCACTTTGTTCAACAATGAGCTCCACAAGCAGGGATGCAGCTCGCTGTCCGAGTGGGAGGACTACGCTGCCGACTGCGGTAAAGTGTCTCTTCTCGCTCTTACTTTGCCACGTCCTCCCCGATAAAATTGTCACTGTGTAACCCGGTTAGCCGCGGCGCTCACAGGCTAACGTGAAGAAGCTAATAACAACAAGCGGTGCCAGCCCGGCAGAGATAACTAAGTCAGCTCCTCTTTCCTCGAATGGGCTTCGAAACCCGACTTCAGAGGACGAGAGTAGAGACACCGGAGTGGGAGTATTCTAATGTGTAATTCACAGTAAGGAAACTTACAGTACTCTCTCTACGGAAACTCACTCCACAAACTGTACATTTTAGCTTGTCCCTGAAGGCATACACCAGTCTCCTGTCAAAAAACGCGCATTTTTTGGTGCTGACTTCCTCAACAACAGAATTTCATATTTTACCGACCATAACCCGACATTTTTCGGATTACACTGGACTTATGATGGATTCTGTGTGTACCTGATTTACTCAGCTCTGCAGTTGTACTATATTGTAACTGTTTTGACACCTTGTAATTGAGCTTTTTAGTAGAAGAGGTCACAAAAATGCCAGGGAAACTGGCTGCACAAGTTCTGTAAGATCTGTTCTGCTTCACTTGACACATGCACTGAAGATATTTGTGCAATATCTGAAAGCACCACAGCACTGTTGCTTGTGTCAGTTTTTGCTGCCTCTCAGTCAGGTTCTGGCTACGATGACAAAGTCAAATCAAATCCCTTCCCTTTTTCATTTGCATTATTAAAAAAGAACATGGTGCTCACTGTAATAGCAGTAGTTAGTAAAATGAGCAAGGAGGCCACCACGATGGATATCTTTCCTTAACTTGACTGAGACAAGCAAAGCAGCATGCACTGTTTTATTAGTCATCCAATTTTTAAATTGTAAATGCAGCTTTAAACAGTCAAGATTTTAATTAGTGTGTGGTTCTCTCTACAGTATGATAAAATGAGAATTATGGTTGGTAATGTATTTGTATTATCAGTGCAGCTAGCGTTATTTTAATTAGAACGATGCTTTTTGGTCTGAGGAGCTGCAGGGTGCTATTCAGACCACATTGCTAACATGCCTCGATGGTTTGGAATCCACTGTGAGAAGGATCAGGCCTGCTTGACTTCTCAGACATTTTTTTTCCTTTGAAATTTTACTCAACTTACCAACTTGAAAGATTAATAGCCTGGTGAGATGGGAGCGGTTTGGAACAGCCAAACCGTAGAAGGAAAAATCTCGCTACGTACTTACAATGGTCATATATTACCTGTTGTGTTTCCCATCGTAAATTATTTCAATACTTGTCTTTTCAGAGTCTTCGATTTTACAGTTGGAAGACCCCGACTGTGAGGAGGGAAGCAACCCGCCATGCGAGTCAGTCTTCTCACTTAATGCAGAGAAGATTCTGGTGAGGTCCCACACTTATCACATGCAGACACAGCCATGCCTGTAGCCGTGTCTTTTAGAATAAAAACATTGTGTTTGGTCGAATTATACTGTGCAGTAAGACAGTTACCAACTACAGCTGAGAAACCTCTGATTATTCTTCCTCTTTGTTTTATTAATTTTTTGTTTAAAGTATTATTGAGACATTCCACTGTGCTCATGTTTTAGTTTGACACACTTCCACTTCCACTTTTCTGATATTGTCTGAGCCACAGTTACAGAATCCTGTTATTTACACACCGTAAGTGCTAATGCTAGACAAACTTGCTGCATGCATACCAAAGATGAATAAGCTGAAAAGAATGAGCAGCCTCCTCTGGTTTCAAGCCTGTTGCACCCCAGATTGCTGGGTGTGGTTGGGTGTGAAGAACACTCCCACATCACTGCTGCAAGGAGACAACCCTTGGATACCGTCAGTATGTGAGCAGCTTCATCCGTACAAGTGCAGAACACCCTGTAGGGTGCAAATTCAAGAACATGGCTGCTATTATTTGTCCATGTGCTAGCACACTGAGTTTGTCATTTTGATGATGTTGCTACTGTTGCTTGTTATGTAAGGCTATCTGATAATATAAGCAGGCCAAGTCTTTGCCTTGTCATTTGTCTTGTTGCTGCTTTGGAAACCTAAAACGCTGCCACAAGCAACATTTCCATGCTGTCAAATTTGCATACTATAATGACATTATGGCGCCGGCCTTCTCCATTTGGGATTACACAGTAAAAACAATGTGACACTCTCAGACGGAGAACAAAAAGTAGCCTTTAATGCAATACCGTGGAATGTTTGATAAGAATTTGGTGGGTTTTGCTTACGCATACTGCAGCTGTGATTCAGATTGTTTTTGGTTAAACACTTCGTGCTCATTCTTGACTGGAAAATAAAGTTCTGCACCTCTGTGGAAACAGTACAGCCATGGCTAGAAGCAGAGCAAACCAGGAATGTATTTTGTGCAATTTCACACATTTATGATGTAATATTTATTATTATTGTGTGTATATATTATGTATATATATATATATATATATATATATATATACAAACATACACACGTGGACAAAATTGTTGGTACCCCTCAGTTAAAGAAGGAAAAACCCACAATTCTCACTGAAATCACTTGAAACTCACAAAAGTAACAATAAATAAAAATTTATTGAAATTAAATAATCAAAAACAGCCATTACTTTTGAATTGTTGATTAACATAATTATTTAAAAAAACAAACTAATGAAACAGGGCTGGACAAAAATGATGGTACCTCTATAAAAGATTGAAAACTATTTGACCAGAGTGACATGATTAACTCAGGTGTGTCATTTAATTGACATCACAGGTGTTTCCAAACTCATAATCAGTCAGTCTGCCTATTTAAAGGGAGACAAGTAGTCACCCTGCTGTTTGGTGAAAAGGTGTGTACCACACTGAACATGGACAACAGAAAGCGAAGGAGAGAATTGTCCCAGGACATCCGAAAAAAAATGATAGACAAACATCTTAAAGGTAAAGGCTATAAGACCATCTCTAAACAGCTTGAAGTTCCTGTGACAACAGTGGCTCATATTATTCAGAAGTTCAAGACCCACGGGACAGTAGCCAACCTCCCTGGACGTGGCCGCAAGAGGAAAATTGCAGCCCGATCTCACGAGGATTCGTGAAACTGTCACGTAAATTTTTGTTTCGGCTTCGTGCGCACCAACACGATTTCGTCATGTTTTTCGTGCCGCTCACCACGAAATGCACACCAATGTATTTTAAACGGCGGACTTTTCGTGCCACTCAGAACGTATTTCAAAAGAATGTGTATATTATATTTTTAATGTAAAACCGCGGCGAATCCAACGCTATATTTTGCATGACATCGTCCCTAAACATAACCCTAACCATAATCCTAACCATAACCTAACCATAACCTAACCATAAGCCGGTGGTACACTTACCAATTTGCATAGGAATTTCAAGAATGTCCGGCGGCCGGCGGCCGCAAACGCGATCACACAAGCAGTATACGCCGATGGACAGCTTAGATCATCATGAATCCGCTGGTATAAACCACTTTCAGATGTGATTACCACAGCGAAAAACATTTCGTGGTGAGCGGCACGAAAAACATGACGAAATCGTGTTGGTGCGCACGAAACCGAAACTAAAACTTACGTGACAGTTTCACGAATCCCCGTGAGACCGGGTTGAAAATTGATGACAAATTGAAGAGACGGATCGTTCGAATTTTATCCAAAGAGCCCAGAGCAACCTCCAAAGAAATTAAAGGTGAACTCCAAGGCCAAGGTACATCAGTGTCAGATCGCACCATTCGTCGTTGTTTGAGCCAAAGTGGACTTCATGGGAGACGACCAAGGAGGACACCACTGCTGAAAAAAACTCATAAAAAGCCAGACTGGAATTTGCAAAAATGCATGTTGACAAGCCACAAAGCTTCTGGGAGAATGTCCTTTGGACAGATGAGACCAAACTGGAGCTTTTTGGTAAGGCACATCAACTCTATGTTCATAGACTCAAAAAGCAAGCATACGAAGAAAAGAACACTGTCCCTACGGTGAAACATGGAGGAGGCTCAGTAATGTTTTGGGGCTGCTTTGCTGCATCTGGCACAGGGTGTCTTGAAAGTGTGCAAGGTACGATGAAATCTGAAGACTATCAAGGCATTCTGGAGAGAAATGTGCTGCCTAGTGTCAGAAAGCTTGGTCTCAGTCGCAGGTCATGGGTCTTCCAACAGGACAACGATCCAAAACACACAGCCAAAAACACCCAAGAATGGCTGAGAGAAAAGCGTTGGACTATTCTAAAGTGGCCTTCTATGAGCCCAGATCTGAATCCCATTGAACATATGTGGAAGGAGCTGAAACATGCCATTTGGAGAAGACACCCATCAAACCTGAGACAACTGGAGCTGTTTGCTCATGAGGAGTGGGCCAAAATACCTGTTGACAGCTGCAGAACGCTCATTGACAAATACAGAAATGGTTTAATTGCAGTGATTGCCTCAAAAGGTTGTGCAACAAAATATTAAGTTATGGGTACCATCATTTTTGTCCAGCCCTATTTCATTAGTTTGTTTTTATAAATAATTATGTTAATCAACAATTCAAAAGTAATGGCTGATTTTGATTATTTAATTTTCAATAAATTTTTATTTATTGTGACTTTTGTGAGTTTCAAGTGATTTCAGTGAGAATTGTGGGTTTTTCCTTCTTTAACTGAGGGGTACCAACAATTTTGTCCACGTGTGTACATACATACATACTATAATGGATTCTCCACTGTGTTTCACTGTGGGTGCGATGCATCGAGCATCAAAATGTTCTCCAGCTTTTCTGCGAACAAAAACATGATAGTGCTGACTGAGGAGTTCAAACTTGGACTCATCCACCCAGAGTACCTTCTTCCAGTCATCTACAGTCCAGTGTTTGGGCTCCCTGGCAAATTTTTGGTGTTTTTGGATGTTTGCAGGCCTCAATAATGGCTTCTTAGCAGCTATTGTTTCCTTTAAACCTCATTCCTTCAGTCGTCTGTTTATGATCAGTCTGGAGACTTTGTCAGATTCTGACTTGGAAACATTAATCTCTGGCTGAAGATCAGCAGTGGTCTTCATTTTGTCTGCAGTACTTCAAATCTAGAGGTGCCTGACATCTGCTTCACTTAGCTTTCGTTTCAGCCTCTTCCTTGGTGCATTTTGTAAGCACCAGTCTCTGCAATGAAGTCCGATGAGAACACTTAATGTCTTGCCCTTTTTGTCTCAGAGACCATCCAGAATCTTGAAGTGCTTTAATTCAGACTCCGTCTTTCTCACTGGGTTCCTGACGCTACACTATTTTGAACAGGAATGAGGAATTTTAAACTGAATTCACGTTTTTCTACCCAAATTTAAGCCAGCACACTGGAATTCTCTGAGAAGTCAGAAATTAATCAAGAATAACATACAGCCAGTAAAACAAATGTTTCTGTTCAGGAATGCAAGGAAATAACTGTAATTTGGCATCTCAATGGAAAAATAATCATGTGGGATAACAACAATAATTATAGTTTAGCATTAAATATATCATTTTGATTCTAGAGCTTGCACATTCTGGTGGATTAACCATTATAGAAACAAAAAATTATTTTGGTAATCAGCAATACTGTTAATTTAGGGCAGCGGTACGGTGGCAAACACCTTACACTGGGTGGTGGTTTAATGCATTTATTATGCACTGTACACACACCCACACACACACACACACACACATATAGTCACTAGTTTCTAACACTTTCAGGAAATTAATAGAAACACAAATTTCTTCCCCATGAAGACTCGAAGTGCTTTTTTGTGTGTGTCTTCTTCAACCAATCAAATTTTCTTCATACAGGAAACCCCCCCCCCCCCCCCCCCCCCATTTACTTTTTTTAAGCTCTGCATGTCTCTGCAATCGCTTGACATATGTTTGTCTTTTTTCTTTTTTGTGTTTTTTTTTCTTTCTGTCTCCATCTCTTACAGAACCAGGCCAGGTTGTTTATAGAACAGAAAAAAATCCCCTTCCCTGTAGAAAACCACAACACAAATGAAGAGCTTGGTAAGTTAGCATGTTGCTTAAACCCAGCACCTCATTTATGCCACGACAATTCAGTTTTTCCTCACCATCATTTTCTCTCTTTGCAGCTATAGGTTATGTTCTGATAGGCAACGGTCTTTATGATGAAGCCATCAAACACTTCTCACTCTTATTACAGGTGTGTGTGCATCTAACATTTCTCAATATGCCTTTTGCAAAAATTCACTTAGAGCAAATATTTTAGAAATCTAGAAATTCTACTTGATGCAGAACTATTTCTATCCGTGTTCTCAGAATGTTTTCCTGATATGTTGTTCTTTGATCCAGAGTGACCCAGAGCTGGTCAGTGCCATCTATGGGAGAGGGATAGCTTATGGGAAGAAAAGTCTGCAGGTGAGTGATGCTTGCAGAATGTACCTCCTTTTAATATTTTGTTTTATTTCTCCACATTATCCTTCTTGTAAGGTGCCGCAGTAGGAAAGTTTAATTACTTATGCACTTACAATTCATTAAAATACAGATAAACTGTGCCAAATTGAGTATGAGCAGCTTTACTCATCAGTTGTTGTTATTATTATTATTATTGTTGCTATTTAGAATTATGGAATTTCTTTCCAAAACAACATATCACTTCACATATTGCTGTCTTTGTCTGACAGATTTTATTTGCATTTATACTTGAGTCTACATATCAAAATCACTCACTTTGAAATATATTTTAAATGGAATACTAATGAATTTCATGGAGTTTTTTTGGTGCCAAATCGAACTCAAAATTAGGTTGAAAGCAAACTGTCCGTTTGCTCAAACCACCTCTGCGTTTCGGCTGCATAGGGAGCTGTAGTCCATACGCATTTTTTGGATGCCTTTGCAGTTTTCCGTCTCAAAATAAAAGGAATCCTGAACTTTGTCGACGGCAGCAGTTTCAGGTAAACGCAGAATGACTCAGTGTGACATTGGATGAATGCAAATTCAATCTGCCAGGATGCTGCGGTTATGGAAGTGTGCCCTCCGGAAAAAGTTGGACAGCAGTTTTAGTTTTAGTGCTTTGCGGCTAGGTCCTAGTTTTGTGCACCATATATTAAATTCTATGTCAACAAAATGTATCTGTCTCCATGCCAGGACATAAAGAATGCTGACTTGGCGTTGTACGAGCTCAACAGAGTCATCACCCTCGAGCCGAACTGGCCAGAGGTTTACGAACAGAGAGCAGAGGTGAGACGTGTAAAATGAAAATGACTTAGTGCAAAGTGTAGTCTACTGGTGTTTCCTTCAGTAGTGTATTTTTACAGTCCTGTTCCACCCTGTAACACTACAGCTGCTTGCAGCACTGAATATAATTTAGCTGAAACCATTTCCAAATAAGAACTTAGATGCCCTCATTCTTTTGGGTAGCTTATTTTCTAAACATTGCTTTATTACATTGATTATTACTTGCCACTGTGTCTGATTAATTTTATGTTTGGCTGTGTATACGGCTCACTTTCACTCTGAATAACATGATTTGTGTGCTTTATTCCAATAAAATGAAGTTGTTTTCAGATTACATACTGCAGACAAATGGGAAGAGTGTGACAGAGTTTACATCGTTTTTGTTGTTGTTGTATTTGGTAACTTTAAAGACACATTTAGCCACATTTTTTAAAAATAAAAAAAAGCATTTAGCAGCCAGAGTAGTAGGAGGAGCAGCTGTCATCAGCCAGACTGAGATGTAAATAAGTTGTTAAATTTCAGTGATACATTCACACTAATGACAAAATGATCCCTACTCGTTGGGGAAACTCCTTTGCTTGTTCTCTAAATTATTTACCTTGGTCTATTTGAGTTTGAGTTTCTTCTCAAACTGCACAGATTTGAGTGCAATTATAATAAAACATCAGTTGCATTTTAGCACCACACCCTAAAATGAGAGGTTTTTGTAGCTTTAGATGCATATTGAGGTGATGGGAGCTGATTCAAACATGGTAGTAGCTTCTGATGAAGCTACTTCAAAAATTTTGCGTGTGGTGCCATTTTCAGATACAAGATATGTAAAATTGTTGACATCATTGGTCTTTTGAAGCCTTTACCAAAATCAAATGTTCCTCATGGCATCATTCAGATGTAGCCACCACAGTGACCCAAAGAACCACAGTATGCATGCATGTAGACTAGGAAAATGCTTTAATTGATGTGTAATACATGGTAGTTCACCAATAAACAAAAGACTAATCTAAACTAACAGCAGTTTATCAAACTGTGCATGCTGCAGGTTTTTAATAAACTCAGAGGAAAGAGTCCTACAAACAGCTGGAAGCAACAAGCAGAGCTACAGCTCCTGTTAACGTTTTGTCAAAAGCTGGATTACAGTCATTATTGGTGAGTCTCATTAATCTGACTGACTACAGTTCTTCTTCAGCACAGTAAAATTTTATTGTTATGGATATTTAAATTTGTATTAGATGTGAAGTTCTTGAACAAGCTGAATGAGCGAGGCTCACAAACCGTCTTTTGTACTCTGTGATGCTTTTTGACCAACAGTGGTGAAGCTGACATGTTCAGATGCCCTCAGATAATTGGAAAGGAGTGCCTTTCAGAAAAGAGCTTATATGAATTGTTACGCACATATACAGTATACATTTATATGTGGTAATCAGTGCAGAGTGTAATGTGGCAACTTATCTTACCTTTTATGAGCTTTAGCTATCATCGACTAAATTTCGAAATTCCTCAAAACAATCAGTGTTAAAAGTTACTTGCACAAGAAGATAGCGATGACGTTGAAAAATCTACATATTGCTGTAATGCAAGTGGTAAGATAAGCAAAGTAAAATTGGAGGACAGCATTAACCAGTTAAATTTGGACACACAAACGATCATTTGAGTTAGTGGTTCACCAAAGTGTTCAATTCAGCGACCACCATAAGGATTACATCTTTGATGGGATCTTCTGCCCCCGGTTTCACTCTGAGACTTTTTATTAGCGGTTTCCTCTTTGTGACAACTTGTAACATGAAACTGACAGAAAAACAGTTGCACAACTCTTTTATCTTTCAAAAACCACAAAGAGTATGATATTGTGTCTTTTATTGCAGTTATATTTTTGTAGAATCACACATCAGAAAACTCTGACACCATTGTGCATCCCAGAGGCCAAGTCAATAATCTCATTCGATTTAGAGTCCTTCTTCAACCTATTATTCCACGTGTTATGTTATTTTTAAAACAGGAGTGTATCAGTTAACTCTGGAAATGCACACTCCATCTTTTCCTGTAAAGGAATAGTCATTGTCTTTTAAAGCAAATACTGTGCAACTGAATGTCAATCAAACCCATCTTCAACTGTAACAATCAGACTAGATATTCTCCTTCCGTTCTACACAATAACAAACAAAAGTTTAGCATTCCTAAACACAGGACTTTTCCAATTACCAAATGAAAAGATTGATATTGAGTAGGTTGTTGGACTCAGACCTTATCGTTTGTTGTGTTTGTCTGTTTAGATCCTGTCTCCTCTGGGTCGTATCAGTGAGGCTCTGGGTGACCTGACCAAAGCCATCCAGCTGCAGCCCTCAGCTCGTCTCTACAGACACAGAGGAACTCTGCTCTTCATTTCAGAGGTTTGACTATCAAATATGCCACATCTGCATGGTCATCAAAGTCATTCAAATAGGTTTAAAGCTTTTGTGCTATACACAGGCCGTTCAAAAAAGAAAATCACCACCTGAATTTAACTAAACAAATAGGTATGAGCCTTCCTTTGGATAATTACTGCAGTGATGAATTCACTGCAGTATGCACTGCAGCAGCTGGCAACAACTTATTTAACCCCAGCTGACAGCCGTGTTAGAAGACATATCCTGTAGTCGTAGAAAAGATGTTTATCTGTCTCAGAAGCGTCAAATTATTGGCCTGCATCAAGCAAAGAAAACAACTAAGGAGATTTCTGAAACTCCTAAAATCAGATTAAGAATAATCCAATTGCAATATTAAATTAAAACCTGCAGGATTGTGGGGATCCATCATCTTCGAGGAACAAATGTGGTCAGTCATGTGGTCTGATGAGTCCACATTTACCCTGTTTCAAAGTGATGGGCTCATCACAATAAGAAGAGAGGTTGATTGAGTGATGCACTCATCATGGCCAGTACCTACCGTACAAGTCTGTGGGGGTTAGGGTTATGATGTGGGGATGCTACAGTTGGTCTGGTCCAGGCTCAGGAACGTTTCGTGCCCAAAGAATGAGGTCAGCTGACTATGTAAGTGTACTAAAAAATACCAGGTCTTTTCATTAATGGAGTTTTTGTTCCCTGATGGCATGAACATATTCCAAGATGACGATGCCAGGATTCATGAGCTCACATTGTGAATGAGTGGATCAGGGAGCATGAGGCATCATTTTCACACATGGATTGGCCTCCTCAGAGTCCAGACCTCAGCCCCGTTAAGAATATTTCGGATGTACTGGAGAAAACTTTACTCAGCGGTCTGACTCTCCCATCATCAATACAAGATCTTGGTAGAAAATTAATGCAACTCTGGACAGAAATAAATGTTGTGAAATTGCAGAAGCTTATTGAAGCGATGCCATGGTGTGTGTCGTTCTCAGAGCTAAAGGCAGTCCAATGAAATATTACAGTGTGCAACCTTTTTTTTTTTGTTTTTTTTTTTTGGACAGTGTATAATGCATCTGACCTTGCGATAATTTTTGGCTATGACATAGATAGTATGCTTGACTATTTATGGTACCGACAATATATTGTTCAAACCCTCTCATAATGGGGTTGCCAATAAATTATTTCATGGTCAGATGTGCTACACAGGTGGCATCATGTGACTGTGCTTCTGGGTCCCTGGCTGGCTGTAGACTCCCCCAAGTGCTTATTATACAAAACACAGAAATGAAAGTTTGAATAATGTCATTTCCTATTTCTGTTCAGAAATCAGATTCTAAAGCAACAACCCAAATGTCAGCAGCTAAGAAATAATTATCTGTTTGTGAATTTATACTGAAGAGGGAAATGAACGTTTAAGACCCATATTTCTTTTGATTCATTTTGCTGGTGCAAATTGAGAAACAAAGTGTTAAATGAACCCTGCATGTTTGCACTTGTGTACTTGCATGTGATAAATCTATGCTTTGCCTTCCGTCCAGGACTATGTCGCAGCTATGGAGGATTTCCAACAGTCTTTAGAGCTCAAGAAGAATCAGCCTATCGCTATGCTGTATAAAGGCCTCACCTTCTTCCACAGAGGCATGCTCAAAGTAGGTTACTCAATGCCTCATTATTCTTGTCTTTTTATCCCAGAAAAAAAAATCTTAATTTGGCTGTTTATGTGTTGAATATTTAAGTCTTTTTGTAGCGCAGCACCCTCATTAGAGAGCCGACCGTGTATAATCAACACCACATTTGTGCTTTCTGTCCTTATCAGTTCACATTAAATCACTAGAAGTGTCTTTTGATCTGTTAACATCACTAGAGACCTTTTATTTACTGTAAACTGTCACAGCAAGTCTCATCTCACCGCTGGAATTCTGACAGCTTTCGGTCATTCAGGACATAGATCTGCATATGGATAACATTGAAAACATCTGCTCCTTCAATAAAAACTGTCTTTATCTATTAGATTTACAACCTGCAGTATTAGGATACAAATGCAAAATGAGATAAAGAGATTGACACAGTGTAATCAGTAAGGACACAGACTAAGCTAAAGCTTGTTGTTTTGCACGTGTACTGTGTGTTTAAGCAACTTTTTAAAAAAATTCAATACAAACGGTTTGGTAAAATTCAGCTTTGAGTTGATTATCACAGTACATTCTCTGTTTCTGTTTTTAATGTGGCCTCGCTGAAGGAAGAGGTTCCTGTGTCACACCACAGTTTCCTGTAGCCGTTTGTGGTGGAGATACTCTACCTTCAGTAGTGCTACAGCAAACAGTAACACATTTGCAACTTGACATCTCAGTTATTGGTATGCATTTATTTACAGAACCATTCTGGGTATTTTTGCTTCCTATTTGTCTTTTTACAAGAAAACATAGAAGTCACAATCTCTGATCTGTGGATACTCTGCAATTTGTCGTGCCCAAAGTACGATCTGAACTGGGCAAGAAAACATTTAGGTTTTTTGCCCCTTTTGCTTGGAGTAAATTACAATCTCAATTTCAGCTTCAAGCCCTTGTAACACTAGATGAGTTTAAAGCTCCCATGAAATCATTGCAGTCTACCTTGTCTGTCTGCAAGTGTTGTAGGTGAGCAAGTTTTAATGCTGCTAATTATATCTTTAAAAAACAAAACCCCAGTCACCCTTCATAATGCTGACACATTAAAGGCCATATTTAAAATAGATGTTGCTGTTGTTCAGCACATTCACAATGAAAGCTTCTGTGAGTGCTAAGACTGTCAGCTAAATACATTCGTAGCCAAACATGCTTGCACTGTGCACCATGAAGGAAGTGGATATTATCGATGTGTTTAAAAGATGAAACATCTAGATAAGATAGTGCCTCACTGCCATTTATGTTGTCACTTTGATGTTGGTGCTGGCCGGTTCCACAGTGTTGCTTACACGGTTTTATGGTGTGTCAGATTAAGTGAGTGCTTCTCTGCTCGCAGGTTTTCAGCTGCACAGCTCAAGGGGTTTTTTTTGGGTGATGTTTATCACCTCTGTTAAACCACTTCTACGTGATTTCACAGGGGAATCCCTGTGAGGCAGCAACAACAGAAGTACTCTTGATGCTTCTTGTTAATGTGATCAATGGAGAAGTGTGATGTGCTCTGGGAGTGACCGTGTTTCATGATAGTGGATTCTGTTGCAGCAAGTCAACGTAGAAACAAAGTCAACATTGCGCAATCAGTTTTTTATCAGGACAAACTGCTCCAAAGGCAAATTCTTTTCTGTGATGAAGAAAATGTGTGAATAGCGTGAATTTGTCTGCTGATAGAGTTGGTGCCCCGCTTTTTCACTTCTTGAATCATTTTGTAAAAATTTTAATACTTTTTTTTTTTTTTTTGTGGCAAGCAAAAGCTGCCCAGCACAGGCGACGGCAGTGTTCATCTATAGCTCACTCCAGACTGCATTATCTTAACGGTCATCAGATGGATTTCCATATAACTCTGTACTGGCATTTAAGGCCCTTTTAAAGCTTTGGCCATCCACTCACTTTCCATCTAATGTCACCATGAGGTTGAAGTTTTTTCATGAAATATCTGAACGACTACTGCATGGTTAGATAAATTAGATGCCAGTAAGATTTGCACATACCAGTGTTCCCTTATGTATGTAGAATGATTTGTAGAGTGGGGCATCTCTGGAGTGTCACAATTCTTCATTTATAATATTTTACCTCCAAAAATTTGGATGTTTCAGTCAATTATTCGGCTTCACAGGATGAATTTTAATAATAACTTTATGTCAAATCCCTGCAAGACTGACAAAAATCATCCTCCACTGTGCTTTTTGTTAAAGAGCTTGTATCATTCTTTTCTCTTTTCTCTTTCCTTTGGTCTGTTGTATAGCTGTTTTTTGTGGATGTATGAGGTCTGTAAAGTTACAAAGTCCAATGCAAAGGAGGGTATTCTCTCCCACAAACAACACTGCTCCTTATCTTCCGGAAACGCCTTGTTTGAAGTCCAAGCTTTTCTTTTTTAGATCATAAAGTAACACATTTGCAAACCACATGCTGACTGGCTACTTTGGCTCTGCCCGCCAACAAAGAATGGGCATCTGCCTCACAGTTGGCAAATCTTTCTTTATTAGGACAACAATCTCAGTCCTGGTTCGCAGCTGTAGCAAAGCCATTTATGACAGGAAAGTCACGTGTTAGTCTTTGCAGAAAAAAAATAGATATATGGGACGAATGTCCACTGTTTTCATTCATTTTAATGAATGATCGGATCATTAATTGCTAATGCTTCTGACTTTTGTTTTAGAAAATAGTTTCTAATCTATATCTCTAAGATTTGCGTTTTCACTGTTGTACATGAACAACCAACTCTGCCCACATCTGAGTTACACACGTGGACAAAATTGTTGGTACCCCTCAGTTAAAGAAGGAAAAACCCACAATTCTCACTGAAATCACTTGAAACTTACAAAAGTAACAATAAATAAAAATTTATTGAAAATTAAATAATCAAAATCAGCCATCACTTTTGAATTGTTGAATTGTTGATTAACATAATTATTTAAAATTGTTTACAATTTTGTCCACGTGTGTACATTTTGGTGATGGGTATGCAAGCAGCAATTCATAGACAAAATCTGGACGCATCTATTCAGGGTCTGAACCACCTGCTGAGTCAGAATTTTAGATCTGTGCTCATGTTTCCTATTGCAGTTTCCTGTTTGCTCTGTGTTGTCACTCTATGTGAAAGGTTGTTGTTTTCCTCCATCAGGAAGCCATTGAGACATTCAAAGAGGCGCTGAAGTTAAAGTCTGACTTTATAGATGCCTACAAGAGCCTTGGGCAGGCCTACAGGTACAGACACTCTGCACTGTTTTCTTTGAGTTTGATTCACTGTTGTAATGAAATGTAACCTCATGCATGAATACAAAATGTCATTTTTATGCAATGGATTCTCATTCCCATCTGCCTCACTAGCAGTATAAACATTGTTTCTCTATTCTCTTCTTCCAGAGAGTTGGGTGATTTTGAATCAGCCATGGAGAGCTTCCAGAAAGCTCTCATGTTGAACCAGAATCACATCCAGTCTCTCCAGCTCCGAGGCATGATGCTGTACCACCACGGCTCGTTGCAGGAGGCCGTAGGCAACTTCAAGGTAGAGCCATCCACAGCGGAATAAAGCAGCAGCAGGCAGTCCTGTCTAACTAATACTGAGCTGTAATCATCCAATTACATTATGGTGTTAATGAATTAATATGCAGTGTAATTGTCTCATTCCCCTCTCTTCTTCTTGTCCTCCAGAGGTGTCTACAGCTGGAGCCTTACAATGAGGTGTGTCAGTACATGAAGGGGCTGAGCCACGTGGCCATGGGACAGTTCTATGAGGGCATCAAAGCTCAGACTAAAGTTATGTTGAACGATCCTCTGCTGGGACAAAAGGCCAGTTCAGAATACCTCAAAGTGAAATACCTCAGAGGTTGGTGGACCTGCACTTACACACACAAAGGCATGCCAACAACTACAGTAGATTAGATGGTTAATAAGCAGTCAGTCCTTGTTGTCAAGGGTCAAAACTTAATGAGCAGAAGACTAGGTCGGAGTATCTCCACATTGTGGGGTACTTGCTTCCCACAGTTGTTAAAACGAGCGACAGGGTTTTGAACATGACAAAACAAGTTTAATTTACAGCATCTCCAACTCTATGAGACTGCTGCTATCATCTTTGTGACAGATACCACAGGGCACCTTCTTAGGGCTTGTAGAGTCTTGTAGAGGTGGAACCTAAAGGAATAACAGGCAGGGGTGTTTATGGTGTGACTGAAAGACTTGTGTTCATTCATGAGTCCATAAGGCAGCTGCTGAGAGCCTATAGTGAAATATGTTGTCCCAGACTTATTTATGTATTTATTTATTAACGGACAACTGCAAGCAAGTTGGTTTCATTAGAATGTTTTTAGTGGATTTTGTACTGCATCAGGTGGTTACATTTTAAATTCCATGATACGTCCTTATTTTATTGACACATGTACTGTATTTTAAAGAGGAGTGCTTTCATTTTAATATATTAAGGCATTTTTAAAGGCAGCAGCATTTAATAGAGCAGTTGTTGCAGTAGAAAGGTCTGTATGCGGCGAAGGCCAGAGCAGCACCAGAATCTTAGAATAATCTGCATTCATTCCCTCACATCGTCTTCCACATGGTTGTGTTGTGGACAACTATTTAATCTTATGTAACAAAGATTCTAATTACATTCTTCCAACAGTGCTGCCCCCAAATATGTTAGGAGTGTCGCGCTCTCAGAGGAGTATTTCCAATTTAATTCTGAAAGGCCTTGATATTCACTTGTGTTAAAGAAGAATCTTTCTGTTGTAATGAGAGTCATTGTGAGGTTAAAGTAGGACCACACAATGCGAGGAACTGAAGCACATATTTTAAGATTAAAAAATTGCTGGTCATGCCTGTTTAACTTAAGAAAACTTTCCTGTACATTCTGCTTTAACTACCCAGAATTTCTCATCAAATACAGGTTTCATAATTGCTTTTGGCTGGTTTGGTTGTTGTCGTTTTTTTTTTGCATTTGTTTATGTTAGGGTGTTGAAGTCATTTTCCTCTTTTGCATATGTTTAACTTTCTCTTTTTGTCATGTGATCTAAAAAACATCAAGCCGTGTCATTTTACTTTGCTTTCTACTAGAATACTCTCGTTACTTGCACTCCCACCTGGATATCCCAGTAGCAGAGTACAACGTGGACCAGGATTTACCAGGGAACTTTAAGAACCACTGGGCCAAGAACCTGCCTTTTTTAATAGAAGACTATGAAGAACAGCCGGGCCTGCAGCCACATATCAAGTATGTTTGATGGGTTGATTACACTTAATCCGCAGCTGGAACTGGAAGTGAAACCATAGCTATCAAATGTGATGATAAATATTTATTTAACTGTAATAATGTGTATGTTATTCATCTCCCCATTCTTTTTTACAATTTTTTAATCCTCAGACGCCGAAGCAGTTTTTGGGCATTGTGTGCTCCTCAGATTTGTCCTCACCATGGCTTCATTTCTCACTGTATTATAAAGTCTATGGAAACATCACAATCATGGCTGGTAGAGAGAACTAAAAAATGTATTTTGGGCACTATGACATAGTTATAATACCACAAATCTTTAATCATGTGTCTTGCAAAAATAAAAAAAGGAATCAACATGTACAACAGCCAACAGATGTTACTAGTACTGTAAAACAAAAAAAGGGAGTTGTAGATGTTTTAGTACTTACATTTTAATTAGCTTCTATACTTGTCTCCTTTCTACTCGGCACTGCCAAAGCCTGCAGTTCAGCCAAACAGTTACTAAGTCAGTCGTGCAAAGAAGCACAGAATGTTTTTTACAGAATCTGGTTCAAATGGTCTACTTTTGTCAAATTTTAAATTGAGACATGTAGAAGTGTGATGTTGATGAAGCATTGCGTTTTTGTGCTTACATGTTCTTAATATTTCTGACAAAACTGGAAGTCACACCACATTAGTTTAAAGACTTTTGGAAAGTTGAAAATCCAACATTTTTCTCTGTTTTTACAATTTCTATCTGTATTGTTGGCTATTTTTTTCTGATTTATTTCTTACACACACGTGGCTCTTGGAGATTAGAGGGTTAACTTTGAAGTTTTTTTGTACTTTATCTTAGATCACACCAAAGATCCAATTATAGTTATGGATTATTTACAATTCTGTTTGAAATTTATTGACATTGACCAAGACTTTACCTCATGTGTGCTATCATTGGGAAATATTGGAAAAATCAAGATCCATCGTCACTCTAATTTACTCAGCCACAGTTTGTCGCAATTTTCATGTGCTCAAAGCTGAGGCAAACTGTTTTGCGGTTGAAAGTTGACATCTGCCATATTTTCCACACGACATGAAAGCACCAGTGTTCTTCAAGCAGATGTGCTTCTGTCAGCAGATTAAAACTCATTGCTTCTGTTTCATAAAGGTATTTTGTTGACGGATGGCCACAAGTATGGTAAAGAAAAAGAAAAGTGTTTAATGAAGCTTTGCCCAAGTTCATCCTCTGTGTCTCCCTGTATTTTTGGATTGCAGAGATGTTCTGCCACAGAACTTTGACAGCTACAGCAGTGACGTTCAGAAGCTGATCTGCATAGCCGACCATTTGGGGGCGCTAATGCAATACGACACTCCTGGTTTCTTACCTAACAGGAGAATACACAGAGGTACCGCTGATAAATGTTGTGGTTCATCAAGATCACTTATACATTACCCACAGCTGTAACGATATGAGTTGTCTGTTCTTCTCCAGCCATGGGTTTGGCAACCCTGGAGGTGATGCAGGCCATGCATCGGACATGGAGCAACTCCAAAGTGCGAGTCAACGGCAAGACGAGGCAAATGCAGTGGAGAGACATGTTTGACATAGCTGTCAAATGGAGAAGGTGAGGAATATACCAGAAATACAAAAATGCATTGTATTACAGATGTACCCAAATTGTCACAGGTGAGGGTGTCAGTGTGATGCTGTAATTAATGGAGGCAACATTACATGTATGCCACAGATTTTTTTTGGCATTTTAGATGACAGAATCACATAATTTCATTGGAAAAGCAAATAATTATTTATCAGTAGAATACAGAGACTGAAGATATAATTTAGTGACTCTTAATTCGTGGAATTCTTAAACTTTTAAGTTTGGTTTGTCTAGATGACAACACCAAATAAAATGCCCACAAATCTCATCCCAAGAGAAATAATGTGTTGCTCAGGAGCTTCAGGAAGTAACCCTGAAAGTCAAGGGTTTAAAGGCATAAGAAGACAGATGTCGACATATGATAGCCACCAGTTCCTCATGTTTCAACACAGTCTTGCATAACAAAATAAAGTCTAGACCAAAGCTAATATTCAGCTGTATTTTCAGTACTTTTTCCTATGTGAGAACCAGATAAATTGAATTACACCGCAAAGAATATAAAAAATAAGGGAACCCCTCAAATCTGTAAACTAGTAATTACTTTGGTGCACTTCTGGTGTGAAATGAAACCAACTAAATACAGAAACATACCAAAATCAGCCTTTCATCTCTGGAGGATCGTCAGGTCAAAATAGACAAATCACATTTCTTCAAAGAATCTCTGGCGCGTGACTGATTGGATTACAGTTGAAAAACTAAACAGGCTTTTCCTCTGCTCATAGGATCGCGGACCCAGACCAGCCAGTTCTGTGGTTAGACCAGATGCCTGCCAGAAGTCTCAGTCGAGGCTTCAACAATCACATCAATCTCATCAGGTAATAGTTTAACTCTAAGTTTAACACTCATGAGTTCATGGAGTGATTTGAGTTTCTGTTTATTTAAATAACTTGTAATATGATAGTTTTTTTTTGTTTGTTTGGCCTCACTCCTGAGAAGCTCTTTAAAATCTTTCTTTTTCTCTTTCTTCAGGGGACAGATTATCAACATCAGATATTTGGCCTACTTTGACAACATCCTCGACTTCATCAAAGACAGAATACTCGTGTACCACGGGTAAATGACACCAAAGCTCCATTCAGTTGTTATTTTTTGTACACTGCGTCCGTGTCTGCCAAATTTACAATTATTTAATTTCTTTTAATTTTACATTCAATAAAAAAGCGGTTTGGTTTGAAGAAATCTAAACACACAAATTATTACAGGGAAGTTTACATATTTCTGACTAGCCCCAGCTTGTCTTGCCAGATCGATCTGACAGCAGCTATGTTAATGTACTTGACTCCTCTATGCTGCCTACAATGCAGAATTATGTGATTTTTTTTTCCTTTCAGACTTAATTAATTTAGCATGAGAGAGCTGAGTAGGTGTGTTGAGCAAATACAATACAATCTTGTCATCTGTCTCAGGGCGTACAACCCCAGAGGCCTCCTGGAGGTCCGCCAGGCTCTTGAAAATGTGAATAAAGTAGAAGATCTGCTTCCTATAATGAAGGTAAGAAGGAAATAAGATACATTATTTATACAGTGGAGATGACACTTTCTTTTCAATATATAAACAACATTATTGTGTTATTTTTTTATTTGTGCGATCGAATTAGCTTGTTAGGTCTATGTGTCTATTTATTGTTTGAAAAGGGCAGGTGATACAAATCCCCAATGCCCAGCACTCTAACACTCAGCTTGAAATGAGTTACAAATAATGATAGATGTCAGGCTGAAGTCTTAAAGACAAAAGAAGCTTTCCTAAAGAATTGCTTATAAGATTGCAAGAAAGTCAAATCAGATTCTGTGCTTGACTTCAGACGACCTTAAGGACGATTTTGCAGACTCTGTAGTGGTGGTTCATGTTCTCCAACTGCACAAATCTGAGCTTCATGGAGGAGTCATCAGGAGGAAATCATTCTCACGGCCTCCTCACAAATTTTAGCATCAGTAGTTTGAACAGCTAATGAAACCTGGTGCATTTTGGAAACAGTTCATGAGTAATGAAGTTGAAATGGAACTTTTCAGCCATAATGAGCAAAAGTACACTACCGTTCAAAATTTTAAAGGTAAACTTTAATCTTCGATAACAGCTGTTACATATTAAACATAAAAAGCCGTTTTATTTTCAGGTAATTTATTTACTTTTAAAAGACACAGGCACTAACATTCAATAGTTTGAGGTCACCTAGAAATGTTGTTTTTGAAAGAAAAGCAATTATTTCAATCAAGATAACATAAAATTAATCAGAAATACATTCTGGACATTGTTAATGTGGTAAATGACTATTCTTCCTGGAAACGGCTGATTTTTAACAGATTATCTCCATAGGGGTACAGAGGAACATTTCCAGCAACCATCACTCCTGTGTTCTAATGCTACATTGTGTTAGCTAATGGTGTTGAAAGGCTAATTGATGATTAGAAAACCCTTGTGCAATTATGTTAGCACATGAATAAAAGTGTGAGTTTTCATAGAAAACATGAAATTGTCTGGGTGACCCCAAACGTACGTACGTTTGGGGAACAAATAGTGCACATCTCAAACTGTTCAGCTTGGTTGGTCCTGCTTTGAAGTTGTGCCGAAGCCACTGCCATGGGCAACATTTCACCGGTAGATGGAAGAACGTACTTAGTTTCATATCGGCACATTTTGTAAGCAAACATCACAATGTCTATAAAAAGCTAAGGAAGAAAAGAAGATGGCTTTTACAACAGGATTAGGATGAAAAGCTGAAGACTTTTTTATGTCCCTCACAGTCACTGGCCTAAATGTCATTGAAAATTTGTGGATAGGCCTCAAAAGTGCAGCACATCCTGGGTGGCCTAAGAATCTCACAAAGGCCTTTGTTAGAAGTTTAAGTAACAACTCCCCAAACAAGAATTGAAAGACTCTGAGCTGCCACATAAACTGTTTACAAGCCGTGAGAGCTGCCAAAGGAGGTGTTACTAAGTACTGGCCATGCAGTGTCCCCTGATGGTTGCTTCAAGCTTTTTTGCTTTTTTTTTTATTTTATTTTGAAACTGCAAAAGATGGAGATGTAATGGTAATCTTGCTGCTCTGAACACTGTGAGTTCCTGCATGTTGATCACAGGTAGTTTGTTACTCCATTGTAAGATTGAGTCACTGCAGTTTGATGTTCCATTACAGCTTCAGTAAGTTTTATGTACCAACTGAGAGCTGCATATTTTAATGGCATTTCTTCCACTGGTTTAGCCCTTTTTTACTGTTAGCCTTAATAGAGACAATAGTAAAATTCAAAATGTGTCTTTTGGCTGGTTCAGTGTGTTTTATTATTTATTGGTGCTGCTACTTTCCAGTGATAGTGTTCACTTTTTTGGATAAATTGCAGTGCTCTGTCTGTTTCCTGCTGTCTCACAGTGTTATTCCATCTCATTTTGTATGCCAGTTGGAGGCACTGTTGATGCTGATAACACATTCAAAAACTTGTGAAGCAGCACAACATCATTTTTTTGTTGTTGTTGTCTTGTAGCTGTTCAGCAGTGAAAACCCAGGATGTTTGTTTGTGTGTTTATTTTCTGAAGCAGTTCAACAGTAAAACCAGAGATGGCTTCACGGTTAACTCCAAGGTGCCGAGCATGAAGGATCTTGGGAAAGAATACGATGGTTTTACCATCACCATCACTGGAGACAGGTACAAGTTGGATTTTTTTCTGGTGTGAAATTTTAGAACAACTGTCCTGCATGCATGCAATATGTTTAGTCATTTTAAATCTTTTTATTACAGCAAACAATTAGAATTTTTATCGCAGCCTGGTTGTGCAGGAAATGAATTTTGATTATAATGTCAGAAGCAGGCAAAAAGAGTGTTATTTTCTTTCATATTTACCTTTGAACTGTTCTGTATTTTAGGGTGGGAAACATGTTATTCTCAGTAGAGACCCAGACGACAGAAGAGCGGACGCAGCAGTACCAGTCAGAGATAGAGTCCATCTATAAAGACCTCACTGCCAAAGGAAAGACATTAATGCTGTCCACTGAGTTAGGGGTAAGATTTATCTCTGCAAGATTTTTCATGGCACAACTTCCGTAGATAATAAATGTTAATTATCTTGAGCAGAAAACCTTTCCCAGGGTGTCGTTTTCAACTTTTGAAACGGCATAGACTGATATTCTCCTGATCTGAGAAAGTATCTAAACCTCTGCAAATAAAATGTGATGTTTAGTTGTTGAAATACTAAAGAAGTCAGTCAGTTAAGTTGTATATCAATCAAAAATGTACATGAGTGTCTCTGTTGATATTGAATACTTCTGTAAATTGAGTGTATTTGGGATTCGGGTCAAAAACGAGATATGTTTTCCTGATCTTTTTCCTTATTGAGTGAACTGAATACATGTTAAATTGCTCCCACGAACTGAGTCACTGCAGCAGAAAAGGAGGGGGAAAATGTCAAGAAGCAGAATCAACAGAAAGAGCAAGGCATATGGATTTACAATAACACCTTTTAAAAACATGGCATTTCAAAGAGTTTCAAAAACCTTAAGTCAAAGCAATATAAAAATCATATTACTAAACATATGTCTGCAAGATAAAAATGAAGTTATAATAGAAATGGAAGATGTTGAACTGGGCTCAGCAGCTATGGTTTTTAATTCTCTCTGATTGTTGATTTAACCCCTAAACAGCTTATCTCTGTGCGTCAAAGTTACATATTCAGTTTTTTTTTCACATAAAAATGATCCCGTTACCCTAAACAGTTTAGATGTACAGGCCAACTCATGCTTTCTGTGTCCACATGTCAAGGGTGTGTGTGGTGTAAGTATTGTCATCCACCCAAGTCCATGATGCTCTGCACAGACTGTCCTGCAGATGTCTGTGTGCATCTTAAGGTTTGTGACTGCATGTAGTGTCCACACTGACTGAGCCAGGAAAACAAATGCTTAAGACAAACACTTGTCTTGAGGAGGGACTTGTGGGGAAATGCTCTCTCATCCACACTTTTATATGTCATCGTTAAAGGAGTTTTAATTCAGATACTCTTTGCCCAACTTTGGAGATGTTTTGTTTTGTACATGCTTTCTATCGACGACGTTCAAACCCAGTGGAGAGTTTCACATTCTCTTTAAATCCTGTGCTTTGTCCACCCACTGTGCTTGTCACAGCTCAGGAATAATCACATTGACATGTTGCCACAACCCAGTCAGTAACCAGCCGCTATGTCCTGTAAATAGTGCAAAGCTACAGCTTTTCAGAAACATCCACGTGAACCATGTGTGTCTTTCTGTGTTCAATATGAGGCACAATGCTACCATCGGTAGTATGAATTAAGCCACGTGTCCACGTCAGTGTGAATCGGATTTCACTCTACAACTTGGCTTCTTCTTGAATGTGCAGATCTAAGAAGTCTTTGCCTCTCTTTACCTTAACCTTCTCACTCACTGCAGCTTGAGCACACCAACTCATCTATGACTCTATCCAAACACTGTGTAGTTACTCTACGCTACACAATGGCAAGTTGTAATAATTCAGTTACTCACGTTGAACAGGAGCTGATTCTGAAGAAGACAGAAAGTCCCATCGTGCAAGATGACAGGAATAGTTGCTTAGGTTTGTTAGAGATGAAACCCTGGAAGTCTGAATATGTGTTTTTGCCATTGTTTTTCTTTTTTCTTTTAAATTTAACCAGGAGAGATCCCATTGAGAATAAGAACCTCTTTTTCAAGGGAGTCCTGGCCAAGATGGGCAGCAGCAAGTACAAAACACAGTTATAAAATTCCACAGTGAAAAAATAATTAAAATACGGAAAAAATAATGATAATTAAATGTCCATGATGACATTGTCATCACTATACTCTGGTTTCAGGGTAGGAATGCTTAACCATGGCGTTGACTGCCTGATTCACCCTTAATGTCTTGTAGCATCTAAAAACGGCATATCGACATTTTAACAAAGTACAAAACTTCATTTTCAGTGAGGACACAGTTACCCAGTTTTCAGTATTTGACAACAATACAACAATTTACAATTGTGAGTCTCTCACCTTATCCCTCCTTAACCCTCCTTCCTTCTCTCCGTTTTCTGGGAAGCAAACTAGTGGAGTTGATTTCATTCTCTGGGGAATATCACTGTCACCTCACCCATAGATCACTTGAGATTGTTGGTTTTCTGTCCAAGTACAGTGCGTAATAGACTTGAGAGAAATATTATCAAACCATTAAAGAAGCATTTTGTCTTAAGTAAAGGTCCGTGCTGGCAGCCAGCCTTTACTTTGTCTGTCTTGTTGTTCCGCTCTCTGTTTTTTGTTTCCTAATTTATCCGGATAAGCCATTGATGCCCCTGTTGTTGCCACAACTAGACAAAGCCTTCTCTCTGCTCAGAAACAGATACCTGGAACAGTATCAACATTTCTCTTGTGTTTTGGCTCTTTGTTCTTTGTATTATAATTGCAGTCCTCTCAGGTTTCACCCTGTCAAGATAACCTGTAACTGATGATGGGACACAGGAAAATGGAGGTCATATTTGCTGAAAGCCTGTATTTGGGCCAGCTAATGGCTGTACGATTGACTCTGTGATAACCTTTCTTCTTTCAGGATGCGGATGCAGTGTGTAACCTGATACTCTCCTTGGTTTATTACTTCTGCAACCTCATGCCTCTTTCCAGAGGATCCAGGTAATTTCAAAACAGCCTGTCAGTGCAATGTTGAAGTTGAACGAAATCCCCCTCGTGTAGAAATGTTTGAAACTGTTAAAACTGTTAGCATCAAGAGACTGATACACAAACAACATGAAGAACATTGCTGGAAAAGATGCCTCGGTTTGACAACATTATGAGACATTTAGGGGATGTCATCCTGAACTCTGGATTCCAGACCATAAATATCAAACGTGTTTTATATATTACTGAAATGCCCAGCTGGAGGAGAGAAACTCTGCAATTTTCAGCACTCTGAATGTCCTAGTTGTTTATTGTGATAATAGTGTATAAAAGGGCCTCCATGGTTTTCTCCTGCTCAGTGTGGTGGCCTACTCAGTGGTGATGGGGGCGTTGATGGCCAGTGGGAAAGAAGTCATCGGTAGGATCCCGAAAGGAAAGGTAAGTAAATGTGATTGCTTTTTCACTGGTTTTGACAGCTGAAAACATCACTTAAATTAAGGGTATAGAAATATTATTGGAACAATCAGCTCAAGTGTTCTGTGTGGATTCTCACTTATCCAGGTCCTGGTAATGCTTAGTGTGTCAGTAGAATGCAACTGCACTTCTTTTTGGTTCTTTTTCCTCTTTTGGAGAATGTCAAGGCAAATCAGCTGCCTTTTTTTGAACTGTGCTGTGCAAATTAAGAAGGATAGAAGCCTAAATGTTGACCTTTATTATGAAGCAACACACACAAACCTGCTCTATGACTCCCACCACCCGCTGGAACATAAACGGAGGGTTATCAGAACTGAACACGAGCTGAGAAGGTTTATACTGAGACCGAGGGAAAAGAAAACACTGCTTACTGGGTCTTCATGAAGTAAATGAAGAAATCTGAAAATAAACAGCACAAGATCAGACAGAGAAGAATGAAAAACCTGACAACACTGTCATCCTCTATGGAGCTGGTGTGGCTGAGAAACGAAAGTTCTCCAGACACAACATCCCCTGAGACTACACTACAGGTCAAAAGTTTGGAGGCAAGGTCAAGTTTGCACAAAAACAGATCAGAATTTTATTGGTATACTTTGCAGCAAACTAAACATGATTATTCTAAAGAGATACTGAGCAGAATTTATTGTTTTGGTAACTATCAGGTATTTGTATCTGTACTCTTATTTCTTTACTCAGCTGTTTTTTTCTCTAGAGATATGGACACAGTTGAGAGTTATTGGGGTTTTGTACGCAAACTCTCTTAAACCAAAGAGCTAATGTGGACAATGCAAACTGATTTGTCTTTTTACTTTTGCACTGAAGTTGTGAATCTCCTCAACCCTAAAACTAAGCACTTCTTTTCTTTTGTTAATGTTTATTCAGTAATCGCCTGGTAATTTCAATGTATACCTAAAGGTAAATTGAGGGAAATCATGCATATCAATGAAAGCAGTAGCAAGTCTGATCATATGATAAGTGCATTCCAAATCCACAGAATTCATAATGGTTTATATTGTTTTTTTTCAACCTTTTTAAGAAAGACTATGTGAACAGAAACTTGAAGTTCCCTGTATTGGCCTTGCCTTCATACTTTTGGCATGTAGTATAACAACAGATTCACCCTGAGGATAGAACACCCACATATAAGCTGAGCAGTGTTGTATATGCAGTCCAATGAAACAAAAAATACAGAAATCCATATATTTTCTTTTACTCTTGTAACAGCACATTGTGGAAGATGTTTTTTACTCTTTTATATTAGGCTGCAAATAATATGTATTTAATATTATTGAATCTTCTAATTATTTGACTGTATAGTTGTAAGCACATATAAAAACAGTGGACCAAAGGACTCTACAGCTAATCGTAAATGGTTAAACAGCACAAGTTAAAGCAAATATCAGAAGTCGGTCTGGTTTAAAAGCCAAAGATAAAATGAGGATTTTAAGGAGGTTTTAAAAAATTTTACGAGCAGCTAAGCTTTAATCTGGACCTCGAGTCAACAGACCTCAATGATCTTGTGGGAGGGTACAAAGTTAAAAGATCAGTGAGGCTTGAATTTCCCTTGAGATTAATAACTCATCTATCTACGTGTAAAGGTTCTTTTCCAATCACAACAAACAGTAAAATCATCAAGTCATTTGCGATTTTAACTGGGTGTCAATGCAGAGATGCCAGTGTAGGTCAGATATGATGTTCCATGTGTGAGCCTGCTGAGTAGTCGACTGCACATTCCAAGTGGCATTGTTTTCTCCTTCCATTACATGTGTAACTACTGTTAAAATCCTTTCTGTTACGGCAAACAACACCAACCTCTCACTGAAAATGTCAAGTTTTACCAAAGATGTGCATCATTCGGTAAGGCAGGCCTGCTTTCGGTAAATTATCCATTTTAACAAGTGGTCACTGTTCTGTCAAATTCCCCTGACATTATTTTGTAGGACACCAGCAGAGCATCAGTGGGCCTTATTCGTGTTCTCGTGTCGAAATAAAACACCTCATTCAGAGCAGGAAGGGTCGTTGTCATTGTTTTCGTGCTGCATTTTGTAACCATTGTTTTGATTAAACAGAAAAGCCAGCCACTGTCTCCATTCAGACAGACTCATTGTGCCTGAAACTGAGTCACTGTGTGGAGGTGGAGGAGCCAAAGTAGCACAGAAACCTGATCAGGTGTCAGAAAACGGAAATCTAGACGAGTGCAGCTAGGGTCATTCTTCTTCCAGCAAGAAAGCTTTAAGGACTGTCTGGAGAACGAATGACTAAAACTTTTGATTTGGATGCAACAAGAGAACATAGATTTAAGAAACTGTTGCATTTTTACAACGCAATAGAATGATTTCGTTAAAAATATTCTGCTTGACTATATTTAAAGGACCACAGTGTTACACACAATAGCTCCTAGTGTGGACAGGAGTTGTTGGTACATCAGAGTTCCAAACATTTTTCAGTTGATTCAATTCGACATTTTTTAAAGCAGGAAGAAAATGTTAAAATTCAAGAAAATAAAGGACATAGGGTCCTAAGTTGGCAAAGACTGGAAGCCAGCAGTTGGGTTCAACCATGGAAAAGCAGTTTTTTTTTTTAAAGCTGGGTCAAATAGTATTCATTCAGATTTGTTTTGAAGTTGTGTATGCATGCAACTGTATTTTTCTCCCCTTTCAATGCCTCTTCTGAATACAAATCAAGTTGTTTTTTTTGCCTTGTTAACATGTTAATGTGTAGTCTGACTCACCAAATACAGACATTTAATGGGGTTTATATAACTGAGAACAGAACAGAAGATAGACTTTTTGGTTCAGGCAGGTAAAACTCTGCTGAAAATGATAAAAGTAAAGCATGTGAAAATGTTGGAAGTTTAAGAGAACCTGTTTTTTTTTTTTTTTTTTAAATATTTCTAAGATGATAAAAACATGATCGGTTTGCTGTTCCAAAGTTCTGTTGCTTTCAAACCACATGCTCCGCTTCTTTGCAGTAGGTTTGAAATGATCCAAAAAAAATGCCAGAGCCTGTTTTGTCATGTGCTGTAACCTGAGTGTGACAGAATATTTTTTTGATGAATTTTTAACAATCGAAACGCAGCCGTTAAGAGAACTCAGTGCACTAGGCTTGACGGACGTATCAGACAGGCACATCTGTCTGTCATCGGTATAAAAATGAAAAGAGATGGGATGTTTATGGAAAATTGGTCCAAGCAGAAGCATGTTTACGAGATAATAAAATTAGTTTTCACAGACTTTTATCTGGCTATCTTCATTTCTGACTAACTGAACGTGCTGTTGTTAAAACAAAAACAACTGTAACTTGTTTTTATATGGCCCTCTTTACGCTGTTATCTGCGCTATCTAAAAGTGTTGACAGGTTTTAGGGGAGCTATTAATCTTTTAGAGCATTGATTGCGGTGCCAAATATAATTTAATTACATGGCAGGGCGGGATTTGGCCCACGAGCATCCATCCTGTTGGACGAGTAACTGCTGCCAAAAGACATTTTCAAGATTAAAGGATCACTTTATTCTCCCCCTTGAGAGAAACTTGTTTGAGACAATGGCAAATGCAAGCTGCACAGCAACACATACAACAGAGCGAATGATACTGAAAACACGTAAAATACGTAACTTATAATAAATAAATTGAGCTAAAATACACACATATCCCCACACATACGTCCAACAACATTTGGCTACCTACTTTTGGTAGCTGCACCTAGCTGCTAATTTATGAACTTCTAGAAGCTTTTTCCAGTAAATTGCTAACTGAGTTGTTGGCAAGTGTGAAGTCAAATATAAATATTGATGAGCATCAAGATGAGCAGGAAGTCGCAGCAACAGAAAGTTGGCTTGCTGTTATTTTTGCTGCACAGTGCCAGCTGTCTGGTATGTCTCATTGTTGTACATGTGTGGCTTTGTTTACTGCTCTCAGTTGGTCTTCACTATCTCTCTTCTAATCATTTATTGCATATCATTGCAGTTGGTGGATTTTGAAGCCATGACCACGCCCAGTCCCGACAGCTTCAGTAAAACCGCAAAGAGCTGGATGAATCTCAAGAGGTATGACAAAGCATATTAGTTTCCCTCTGCCTTACAGAGATCCTTATCTGACACGTCTTCTTCCTCCTCAGTTTGCCAGGTTGGTACCAGAGTCTTCCATCTGTAGCAGAGACCTTCCCATCTACCAGAACGATGATCGAGGCCCTCAATACAGACTCCTCTTCACATTGTCCGAAGAAGTCTTAACATAACTTCCACACCGCAGAGAAGTCTATCTGATGAAAGTCTTAATAATAGAGCTTCTACACTGGGCAAAACAAAGGGACTGTCTTCTTCTACAACCCAAACAACACTGAATTGAGATCTTCTAAAACATCTTGCCACAAATTTTTTGAAATTTTAATACTGAATTAGTGACTCTTTTGCACTTTGGGAAGCAGGTAGTGTCTGTTTTCTTTGATCCCAGATGGAAATGAAAGGATATTAATGCACATTCAAGACATTATTTTCTTGTATGAAGTGCTGATATTTATTTGGTTTACCAAAAGCCACCATTTATCTTACTTTAGTGTCCAAATGCTGCTTCTTCATGTGCTCTGTCATCTCCCTTTAAACACCCTCACACATCACGATTGCAGCCATCTGTAAAAAATTAATTTCTCCCATTGTTTATACTGGAGGCTACTGTTGTCTGAGCGCTATAATTTGGCCTTGTACACGAAGCAATTATGGTTAATGTACCTGAGAACCACAGCCGATTACTAGAGGAGCAAAAGACACAGAGAAAGGTCAAGTTACTGTCTGTACATTAACCTGTGTAGTGGTTGAAGCACCGGATAAATGCTGCTGTCATTTATCAGCCAGTTACAAACAGGAGGATACGGGGTTCAACGGCAGCCTGACATTTCAATTCTCCTGTAAAAACATCTTGAGCCCAGAGAATAATTATTTATTGAAGTAAAATGCAAGTGCATACGGCAGCACAGTCTTTGTTTAGTTTCCACACTCCAGCTGTTTGGGGAGATGACAGAGGACAGTGAAAGCAGGGTGTCATCGGTTGTTTGGGATGCAGAAGTGACTCTGTCCACCTTCGCTCTTTCTCTGCTTTATAGGCCTCAAGTTGAAAACACCTAAAGCACAAAACCCATCTGTCCACCCATCAGCACGAACAATCTTATGTTGCACAGTCATGCCTAAAATCTCTAGCTTTAGATTATGTAGAATGTGAAATAGCGTGTTCTAAGAGACACCGTCTGGTATCGAAACAGCTTTTATTTAAAGATCACAATTGGCACTTTAAACTGTTCTTTGAACCACTGCTGTGCACACACACATTCTCGCCTATCAGCAGAGAAATAGTCTGGGGGATCATTCAGATATGGAACAAAACCTTCAGGGCTATTGAATTCCACTTGGGATACTTGAAGCAGTCTCTTTTATTTAGTTTTGTTGTTTCTTTTATCGGGTTTAAAACCCTGCATTCTTTTAATGTGACCAATAATTCGTTGGTATAAAAATGGGTTGATTGCTGAACTAACACAACAGTCAGAGGTGTTAGAGAACTATCATGGAGATTGTATGCTGCTGTTTGCATCGTAAAGTTTCAGTGTTGCGCCAAAAAGATTACAATTCTACAATTTCATTTAGCAGACGCTTTTGTCCAAAGCGGCGTACAACACAAGCAAGAATTCAGACATAAGGAAAAACCTTTAGTAAGTGCAAAAAGTGCTTCAAGTGCGATTGGTCAAAGGTGTTGCCATCAAGTTGCAGAAGAATTGCCCCCCCCCCGCTCTTTTTTTCTCAACTTTGTCAGTGCTAAATAAGTGCTGGGTTTTGGACCACCTCACTTATTCCAAACCTAAGGTGGAGTCGGATTAAGATTAGCCGTTTAGTTTGTTATAATTTTCGCACTTTTAGACCTTTTTAAATTGAATTTATAGTAAATATACATTTGGACTTTTTTGGAAAATTGAGAAATTTTCTTTGATGTTTTAAAGTTTTAATAGTTTTTTCTTTCTCCTTACAGATTCTTTCAAGTTGACAGTAAAAAAAAAAAAAATCAAAGAAACATTCAAATAATGAATGCAAAATGAATATTCTTGTGGAGCTATTTTGGAGAAAGTGAAAATGTTCTTGTAGTTTCAAAAAATAATTGATAGACGGAGGTGGAAAATAAGCTGCATTCAGTTTTCTATCCAAAAATCCCTGAGGCGGTACAAATGTTAAAGGTTATTTCATTAACTTTTTTTTTTTTTGGTAAAAATCCATAGTTTCTCTCAGAAGAAGCTACAAATTCAAACTCATGATTGTCCTCCAACATCTCTGACTGTTGGGTCTTCGAGGATTATTTACAGACGGGAGGAAAAGCACACCACATACTCTCATTTCCTTAGCTATCATTCCTTAAGCTTGCAATGGAAGCCTCACATTTGTTTTGGAATAGATATTATCTCATAGAATAGATTTGCTTGTACGAGTTGATCTTTATGGTGCCTCAGAGCAATATTTTGGGACAGAAGAGCTCATGTCTCTCCAGATGTCCTCGTTATGTAATAGTGTGCGTACTCTAACCAGGTCTTAACATGAATCATTCGCTATAAATTTTGTTTTGTTTGAGAAAATATTGCTGTAAATTTGTTACCATTTGATTTCAGAGTTTGACAACTGGTTACACAACATGAATATTAGTTGACATTTTCATGGATACCAAACGTTCTCCGATACAAATCATAAAGCTGGCGATGTCATGTTTTCCAGAACTCAATTTGGTTTTCTGCAAAAGGAGCTTTTTGATTAGTTTGAATTGGGTGTGATGTTTACATGCAGCAGCCTGGAGTAACAAAATGCTCTGATAATTAGGCTGTAGTGTTGTGTAAGCAGCAGCTGCCTGAGGTTTTTATTGACTCATCAATGCGGTGTTCAAGCACAAGGAGGATGAAAGGCCAGCGATAAATAACCTGGCTTGATGTGAAAGTGTTTTAGAGGCCTTTAATACTTACTGTATCATCTTGTTTTGTCAATCCTGCAATAGTCCGTCATTGAATGCCTTGTTTCCTAATTTTGTCAATCAGTTCGATCATTTCTACAAAGTAAGAACAAACCGATGTCTTCAGTATCCCATCTAATTTATTTCCTGCTTTAAAGCTGGGTCCCTCACATCTTTGCTTTGGGTCGCCTTTTTTTCATATCAGTGAGGATGTTGACTCGTTTTCTTCTCAGTCCCGGTCATTAAGTGCTGCGATGGGCTTTGGAGCGAGGAGTGCACAACCTGTCTTACATCTTAAAACTTGAAGGAGGGGATTTTTTTAAGTGAATGAATGTTCAGCAGTCAATAAAACTGGTTAACAATTTTAACAGGCTCCGATGTTGTTTTGTCCAGAAGTCACAGAATCCCACTTCATCTGAGGAAAGAAAAACACATCAACAGTTAGGTGGGATAAAATCAAACATGGTCATGTGTTGGCTGTGGCTGAACAACCGATCGAATTATCAATCGCTGAAATCACAGAATGGCCAACTGCAAAACCAAAATCTTGATGTTTTTACAAATATAAAATGTGTGATGAAAATCATATATTCCAGACATGGGAAGATAAGGGAGCATGTGCATGATACAGACTGCAGTAAAACGGGTAATGGGGCAAAAGGACGGTACAAGGTTTTGTTACTGATAAATGCTACAGTGCAATGTTATGTGTGCCATGTCTTAAAAGGGTTATTGTAGGACTCCTAATGGCTACATTTTTGTATTTTTTGATGACACTGGTTTGCCACAATTACAAAAGGAACTGCAAACCATTAAACCTTTGGGTAGTTGTTGCTATACTTTCATCTGAGCTGAGGGTTTTAAAAAATAATGTACCACATACTGGATATATATATTTAGAATTTAATTAACATGAGGTCAGGAATGTTAGTATCACGCCACCTCCCCTTGATGCCATTTTAACTCAGAATTTGAACTCAACAAATATGTTTTAATCTTTTCATTTTTGTTTATTTGGTAGACATGGGCTTCACTGTCCCCGCTTGAGTTCATGTTACCTTCTGTGCTACAGGTATTTTCAGCCACTGTAAGCACTCATGTTTAAGGTCAGTTGAGTTGAAAGTGAACATTAAATTCATGAAGTGTTAAAGTTCTTTGAACACCGAGTATATCTGATGTCTTTCGTCACTGCACAGATTCAGTTTTTGTTTATTCATCAGACATTTTGGGTTACTAACTGACCACACCGGTCCTGTCTGTTGACTTTCAATCCTGTGGAAACGTTCCATCAGAAAACAAATTTTAACCGGTTGAACATGCACCAACACTGTTCATATTTTTCGTGTTCCAAAAGAACGTCATCAATGACTTTGTATGTTTATTAACAAAGATGGTGACATTTCTTGCTTGCGCAGTGGTTCATTGAGGTTGCAATCTCCACTGCTGCCCATCAGCCACACATATCAAAACCTCTACTGAAAATTAAAGCCAAGATGCCACATTATCTTAGCCTACCCACGCTAGACCCAGCCTGAAGACACAAGCGTCTAGGAACTCTCGACAGGGAGGGAGGCGGGCTAAAAGGTTGTCTTTCAAATCACTCTGCAGCAATTGGGTAGGTATACAACCAATCAGCGCAATGAATAGGCTGACGTAGTTCCTAGAGCGCCGGAAATCAGAGGATGCGGTACTTCGGTGAAGCCTTATTTATACAGTCAATGGGTGAAGCTCAAGTATATTACAGACATGTTAACAGAAAGATTATTCAGAGTCGGTGCTAATGGCGCTCAACGACTGTTGTCATTTTTGTTGTCGACCCTGGCAGAGAATTAAATTCGTTGCTGTGGGTTGTCTAGCGCGGCTAGGCTAGTTGTTTCCGGTTGTTTCTGTCAGAATCGTCGCGCCTCTGTCGTCATTTAGTTTTCCCGTCTTCTGACTCTACACTTCATGGTGATTCATCCGGCCAGTTTTAGGAGCATCCAACCTTGAGGCTTACCGAGGGTAACTAGACCCACCCTGGCAGAGAATTTAATTTGTTGTCGTGGGTTGTCTAGCGCGGCTAGGCTAACATTATCTAACATTACCTGCAGTTGTGAAAAAGTGTACATACGCTTGTAAAGATCATGTATATCGTGGCAGTCTTGTGTTTCCAGTGTCTCCAGTGAGTCTTAATTTTCTATAATGGAATCATTGAAACACGTTTTTCTCACAAGACAATCATGCATTTTGGTTCTTTTATAGACCGTTACAGGTTTTCTGGAAATATGACAGAATCTGTTGGGCCAGAAATGTATCTACAGCACCTTGAATTAGTTTTGGTGATGTAGACAGTTGTGTTAATCAAATTTTCTTAGTGCCATGGCCTCTGCTTGACTACAGATGGTGACTCTTCTGAGGCAATTTAATTTCAGAGCCCATTTGATACACGAACCACACTCAGCCGCAGATGCTACAGTGGGGAAGTCTAAAGAGCTCAGTACATATCTGAAAAAAGCAAATCACTGACTTGAACAAGTCTGAAATGATTCCAAGCCACTTAGAGCCATTTCAAAGCAGATCCTAAAATCATTTGCGCAAACAACTGTATAAAATACATGGTACAGTTGTGTCCCTACCACAATGAAAGAGAGTGCTGGTTATCACCTGTTGCTGAGAGACAATTGGTCAGGATGGTCAAGAGTCAACCAAGAAACACAAAAAAGCAGACTGGTAATGAAGCTGCTCCACAGTCATGTTTAGCCATGAGCTGAGACAGCCTCTCAGCTCATGGGAATGAGTGGACTTTTTACAAGTACTGTGTATATATATATATATATATATATATATATATATATGTGTGTGTGTGTGTGTGTACGTGTGTGTGTGTGTGTTTAATGCCAAGCATATAATAAATAACTGTAAGAATGCAGAATTATTCATTAACAACATGGACATGTAAGCTGTCTTGGCGAGATGACTCAGCATTGTAGTGACCTTGCATCCTTGGCAGACTGGATTGCCAACCTTTGACTGACATTTGCTGCTAATCACATGGACAAAGAGAAAGCCTTCTTGAGGAAAATTCAGTGGTTGGATAAAACAAAACTATTTGGCTACAATGTCCAGAAATTTGTTTAGAGCAAGAAAGATGAGGCCTTTAACCCCAAGAATACCAAGCCTACCGTCAAGCATGGTGGTGGCAGTATTATGCTTTGGGACTGTTTTGCGGTCAGTGAAAAGTCATCAAAAGTTGGAAAGAAAGTGAAAAATAAGGCTAAAATTAAGATCTTAGACTGGCCTCCTCAAACCCCATGGAGAACCAGCGGACTGTTATGAAGAAGCAAGTAACAAGCTGGCATGACAGAGTGGAGTCAAAACATATCAATGCATACACCTCAAATCGGTATCATACTGTACATCATATGCTTCTTCTCCTGTACTTTTGGAAGAAACGCTTCCTAAGATGGTTAGCAACAAGTGGTTTGGTGATGATAAAAAGAAGCTTTGTCTTGATCTGCAATATCTTGCCGAATGGAACCATCTACCCCTCTCTGTTCAGTCAAAAATTGGAACCCCCTACAACAAAGAAATACATATCCATTTTTGAGCCTGCATTTACATATTGTAGTCAACTTGGAAGAGTTAAACATGGCTTTACCGTCTACCCATCTGTTCCTCATGAGAAGCATCCTCCATTGCAACACCCACAGTAAATAAACGACTAGACACCATAAAAAAGACCTTTAACACTGACATAGCAACCTTTTACGTTTTCTCTGTCGACTTACACAAACAAAGCTTCATGGAAAAGCCGTCAGCTCTGCAGAATTTAAATCACAAACATATAAAATATAATAATGCAGTGCAGGAAAGACAGGAGAACATTAAGGAGAAGTTATTTACTTTTGTCTGTGTGTTCAGCTTTTATTTTTATTCAACATTACTGTGTAAAATAAATCTAAATTTATATGTCTCCAGAGTTGCATTTGTGCATTGCCTCTTTCCAATATTTCAAATTGTCTTGTTTGAAATCTAGACACCAGAAAGGCCATGATTTCATTATTATTTTACCTGATAATTACACAATTTGTCCACATTACAGTCTTAACGAACAAATTATGTTATTGTATAAATGACAAGTGCAGCCTTCGGCTCTGTAGGCAAACAGAGGAAATGCTCCTTGAATAAACATTTTTAATTCTAAGTATATTTTGAGTGACGTCCTTTGCTAGTCATGTGGTTGGTAATGGACTTCGTAGAGCCTCTGTGTGTTGGAATGGCTTGTGGAGACTGTACTGATCACAGCTGGCTGACGACTGAGCTCCAGAGCCCACCTGGCAGTCATCAGGAGTGATTGGTCTGGAGCTCCACACCTGCTGTCAGCCACGGTTCGCCACCCCACCTCAACCGTCAGATTGGTCCACCACCACAACTCTTCCTCCCACAAGATCCCAACCGTCACCACACCTGGATATAAATCTGCACCCAAACTCTCAGTCAGGGCGACTGAGTTTTAATGTGACCAGGTCAATCTGGTGCCTCTTGTGTCTGTGTGGTCTGTAAGTTCTGCAGCCACTAAGGGGTGGCTAAATGAAAATTAAGCTTCTGTTAGCAGCTGCTAATTTGGTGAAAAGTTACATGTGACTTGAGTCTTCCATGTTGTGTCTTGTTAGGAAATGTGTTCTTTTTCTGAAGCACCGGTTTTATTTGGTTAATTATGTGCAGTTGTTTGCATTACTTTCTGCTGTTTGTGGTGGGTGTTGCTACTGTGCCTAAATTTGAATAAGGAGTTTAGTTCTGCTTTTGTTTAGCTGGTTTAAGAATTCTGTTAGACTTTGGTTTTATTGTAGTCTATGATTTAGCAATGTCCAGCAGTCATATTTTTCTTTGTTTGACCTTTTATGTCAAATTTGTCACTTAGCAATAAATTGCTTTACCTAAACCGATGGCAACTGGCTGTTCTTATTACACCCAGCTGACCCTATGGTTGGGTCTTGGCAGCTGTCAAAGTTGTGCATTTAAACCAGGAGTAGTGCACTGTAGTGATCATCTATTGCGGGAGGTGGTACTGTATAAAAAGTACTCTAAATGTGTGACGTTTGAAGTGTACAGCTCTCCTGGTGCAGCCTCTGGCTCTGCAGACACATACTATTGTTTTTGCCCACTACCTTCATTTGTCAGCACCTTAAACTTCGTGGTTTAAGGTGATCATGTTTTGAATGCAATGTAAATTTATTACATTGATAGTACGTTAAAATGTCCCTTAGTCCATTCATCATACTGAAATTTTCTCTTCTAAGTCCTCCTGTTCACCACTAGGTATTCACAAATGCGCCCTCAGGAACCACATGACTGAGTCACGTGGTCAGGATGTACTTAGCTCCACATGGGTGCACTATCACTTGTCAGAGCAGCTGTGATTGGAGCCGGCGAACATGGCTGAGGATGTGACTGTGTCAGAGGAGACTTTAACAAGTTGTCTCACTCTGCTGGTCAACGTAAACAGAGTTCTCTTGCAGAAAGCCAAAGAGGATGCAGCAGGTAGGCCTGATCTTACAAGCAGGGATGTACGTCAAGTGACGGACCTCATTGGAAATGTGAACATTTTTAGATGTTTTGTTACCAAACAAGGTAGACACCGCTTAGATAATAATTTCCATGTGTTGTGAATATGTTTTGGTCTTTTGAGTAATTCGGCATACACAAGATTCAGGAGATACAAGCTAGCACCAACTGTGATGAAATTTAAACTTTAGTACTGTTTGATAGCGCAGTGTTGGATGCGGCTTCAGTGCGTTTTACATGGAAGAAGACTGGAGGGAAAACCAGATGAGCCATACAATTAACCGCAATATTTTGTACGCCGAATTAAAGAAGAGATAACTTTCATTCAGAAATTATATTTAGTTTTGTTGTGCAGTTATGTTTTTGTTTTCATTCTGCTGAGGACGATAAAAAGCAATGAATTTAAATAGAGTCTGGAGTTACGTTTTCTGCATGTTGGATAAAAGGCTAGATTAAGGGTAAAAAAAAAAACTCTGTTCTTTTAGTTCATCCTTCTGGTTCATGATTTTCTACAGCAAACATTCACAGGTCTGTTCTGGAATATTTCATAACTTGGCCGCAAACATGCATCTAAAGCATTGTTCACGCAAATTAGTGAGATCAAGTCACTAGATTGAAAGGCCCCATTGGCATGAAGGGGGTGTAATGTAATCCCTGTCATGCTTACTGCCAACATAATGACATTGCACAAATTGGCTGGACCAATAACTGGGGCTCTTTGTTCTCACACAGTCTCCCTGGAGAACTTAGTCCCTCATAAGATCTCCACTTTGTTTGGCCTGATCTCGGCCGGTGGAGACCTCTACAGAAGGTGAGTTAGAGGGCTCTCAAAAAGAAATGCATTTCTGTGTGTTTTCAGCTATAGTTTATCAAACTTAACCAATCTGCTGTTGTTGGACAGCCTTGGAGTGAAGACGAAGTCTGAAGCAGAGGCCATTTGGAAGAAGTTCTACCAGTAAGTACAATGTAGTCGATGGTAATCAAACAGCAGCTTCACATCTTTGTGGGGATTGTTGCATTGGGAGAACGGTGGGAAAAAAAAAATACTGAATCCGTAGATTACCTGTCATCGTATCAGATTTTCAGTGACAGTGAACAATGACATATCCTATAGACATTGGCATGCAGGCGGAGTAGAAAATAAGCTGGTAATTACTTATTATGGGTGTTGTCTTTCAAGTTTCTGCATGTGTCCTCATTCCCTGCGGCTTATTGAGTCGCATAGTAATTTATTAAGCTTTTATGTTGTGGGATCCCTCATTAAATGTGGAGAGACAGATGATATCAATCTTCCTCCATCATTCCCATAACCCTAAAGTTAGGTCATACCATCCACTAACTTCTTACTCTTCTTGTTTTGACATTTAAGTCAACCTCAACTGTATGTATACTCTACTTAACACACAACACAGCTGATGCAAAAGGTTTCACAAGTGTCTTAGGCGAATAAATCAGACATATTATGCCCCACAATTAGAGGTGAAGCTTTCAGTTTTATAGTTGTCATCACAACTTTTACACATTGTCTCATAATTCTACTGTAATTAGCACTATGTAGAGAGGCTTGTATGAATTCCAAGAAATCTGACCATGTAACATCTTAAATAATTCAGACAGGACACTATGTAAGATTTAACCATTTACTTCAGAATGGCAAGCACAGAAACGAAGTAACTGGCATAACAGGAACAGCATACATAATCCAGATTTAATACACTGCTGTTTCAAAGTTTGGGGTCATTTAGACATGTCCTTATTTTTAAGAGAAAAGCAGGTTTTTTTTCAATGAAGGTAACATTAAATGAATCAGAAATATTAATGTGATAAATCACTATTCTAGTTGGAAACGGCAGATTTTTTTTTTTTTATGGAATATCTACATAGGGGAACAGTGGAACATTTCCAGCAACTATCACTCCTGTATTCTAATGCTACATTGTGTTAGCTAATGGTGTTGAAAGGCTAATTGATGATTAGAGAACCCTTGTGCAATTTTGTTAGCACATGAATAAAAGCGAGCTTTCATGGAAAACATTAATTTGTCTGGGTGACCCCAAACTTTTGAAAGATAGTGTAGTTTTACACTAGAGATGCTTTGTGGACAAGTAGAGGCAGGTGGTAAGTGTGGTGCAGACAAAATGAATAAACACTGAGTTAGTTATGAAGTGGTGGGCTGGACTTAAGTAGTGAATGTATGGCAGAAAAGGGGCGCAACGCTGAATAAGCCAGTAATTTAAAGTCTAGTAGAAATATTCTTTGTACTGGGTGCTTCTAAAATCTCGGACATGGGACATCCCATTTTTTTTGCCACCATAGATTAAATATGACTATTTTATTAAATATACACTGCTATTCAAAAGTTCGGGGTCACTTAGAAAAGTCCTTTAGCCTAGCCGCGCTAGACCCAGGTCTGAAGACACACGGGTCTAGGAACTCTCAACAGGGAGGGAGGCGGGCTAAAAGGTTGTCTTTCAAATCATTCTGCGGCAGTTGGGTAGGTATACAACCAATCAGTGCAACGAATAGGCTGACGTAGTTCCTAGAGCACCGGAAATCAGAGGATGCGGTAGTTCGGTGAAGCTTTATTTATACAGTCAATGGGTGAAGCTCAAGTATATTACAGACATGTTAACAGAAAGATTATTCAGAGTCTGTGCTAATGGAGCTCAACGACTGTTGTCGTTTTTGTTGTCGACCCTGGCAGAGAATTAAATTTGTTGCCGTGGGTTGTCTAGCGCAGCTCGGCTAGTTGTTTCCGGTTGTTTCTGTCAGAATCGTTGCGCCTCTGTCGTCACTTAGTTACGCCCGCCTTCTGACTCTACACTTCATGGTGATTCGTCGGCCAGTTTTAGGAGCATCCAACCTCGAGGCTTACCGAGGGTAACTAGACCCTTGCGTCTTCAGAGCTGGGTCTAGCGCGGCTAGGCTAAAAGTCCTTAGTATTGAATTTTTTTTTTCAATGAAGATAACATTAAATTAATCAGAAATACAGTCTAGACATTGCTAATGTGGTAAATGACTATTGTAGCTGGAAACGGCCAATTTTTTTATTTTTAATGAAATATCTACATAGGGGTACAGAGGAACATTTCCAGCAACCATCACTTCTGTGTTCTAATGCTACATTGTGTTAGCTAAATGTGTTGAAAGGCTGATTGATGATTAGAAAACCATTGTGCAATTATGTTAGCACATGAATAAAAGTGAGTTTTCATGGAAAATATGAAATTGTCTGAGTGACCCCAAACTGTTGAATGGTAGTGTATATTTTATTCTTTATCAAATGTATATGAAGGTAAATATATTATTAATTAAACAGAATGTTGTTCAAATTGTCATTTCTTGAAAATATGTATTTGTGCCTCTGTGTCAAGACTTTAGGGACGCCCTGCATAGTTATTAGGGAAAAAAGCATCTTCTTTAAAGTGCGGCCCTAAAACAAACTTTTGTTAAAATTTGATTGAAAAGCTAAAATAATGGGGTCATTGTGTAGTAATCTCACTGGACTTTATCTCACTAAAAACTCATGAGTAACTTTCCATGAAGATGCCACTTAGAACAGAGGTGGAGTTGGTGGAATCTGAGATCTATGACTATCAACTAACAAATATATTGGTTGGTACTGAGCAGGGTGAAAATACTGAAGAATGCCAACATTAAACAGTGTATGTGGATCACTGTTTTCTTACAAATGAAAAAGCATAAGACGGGTATGAAGATCTCTGTATCACATAATGTCTGTGTTTTCTCAGCCATGAAGGAGTCAGAGACCAGGTCGAGGAGCTCATGCAGCTGGAGGTGTGTATTTGTGGTTTTATTCCTTTTAAATGTTTTCATATTTTTTTTGTCATTTAGCTTTTTAAAATTAAGCCCTAACATTCACCTCATAAATGTAGTAAATCTTGCCTTCTGATCAGGCAAGACTAAACTGTACGTATTCTGTTTTAAATGTTACAAAAAAAAAAATCAGGTCTTGATCTTAAGACAATTTAGTTTAAAAAGATTGAGATCAGTTTACTTAAATAAAGGCCTCAGAATGTAATGAAGTCGTCATTTATTTTGTCTTTTCTGCTGATTTCTTTTCTCGTTTTGTGTGTTGATCAGTGTCGAATCAGTAAAATATTGGCCTAAGACAACGTTGTAGAATCCAGCATTTTTACATCTTTGCTCAGGTAACAACTGAAAACTGTGATAGAAAAGCTGATCAATCAGTGCAACTTTTAATGATTAACTGTTTTCAGTGGCTAATCAGTTCACATTCCCCTTTGTACCAAGGCTACATTTATCAGCTTAATCAGTTATATCAAGAGAACTCATTGTTAAACGTATAATAAACTGAGGGTCACGTGGTCCCTGGTGATTTTCAATCATGCATACTTTTTTTTTAATTTATCTGTCAAATATGATGGTAAAATTGGTATTGATTAGATTTATTTTGCCATCAAAAGTCTCAAGTTTAACTCCACATAGAGAATTTACTGTATATAAATCTCTTCATTTCACCATTAAGGCTTTGGATAAATAGTCATCAGAAGGTGGCGCTGTAGGATACATGACTGGAATAAACACAGAAGAAGAAGAAGCAAACTTAAACCAGCTGTTTGCCAACTCCTAAAAAAATCCTCAAAGAAGAAGAAACAAACAAAACTTATTCCAACTGTGAGAGAAAACTGGAGAAAAATGTTCAGGAATGGTTTTAAATCTGTCAAGTTGTGATGATTGTTTTCTATCGGCAGGAATCAGAAACGCTTAATTCTGTCTGAAGACAAAACTGGATGTTCACTACGTCTTATTATGAAAAGGTGTTTCTTCTCTCAGGAAGCTCATTGACTTATTTTGACGTTTCCATGAACTTTTTCTACTGTTAAACGTCAAAATGTGCATGAAAATGTGTCATGGAAACAGGACTGCAGTCACTGAGAAACCCAGTAAATATATTGTCAACAAATAAGTGCAGTATTTATCTGGAGGGAAGAGAAACTAAATCCACATAATAAATGCTTTACAAAGCAGAAATAGTTCTGTGTGTTTATATGGAGGTGTGTATGTTGGCTTGGTTTATAGAAAGCATTATAAAAGTACAGTTTGGTCAAAACTAGTGCTGAAGTAGTGAAACGTTTATGGATGTGCCGCTGCTCACCATTTTATACCACTCTCCGATTGATATCTTTGTATGAAGGGCATTTTATTTATTATGTTATAATGTTTTATTCCCTGGACTTCTAATTGCTTTTGGGAAAATAATTAACAGCTTAACTGGAAACACAAAATTACTGTTGGCTGATACCCAGATTGGAAAAATTATGCTTTCTTCTCATTAGTTTAGTAGCAGCAGTATCAAATTAACATTAACCCACTAAAGTATGTTTTTTTTTTTTTAATATAAAAGATTTTCAAATTTTCCAGAGATTGTTTTTCTGTGTCTGCACCCAAGATTATGACTGATCTTCTTGAGACAGAGATGGTTTATTCTGAGCTGCTTGTATTTACAGAGTGAGTGGGACTCCTTCCTGGAGAGTGTGGACAAAGACCTGCAGACTTCACAGGAGCAGCTGCCAGTAGCAAAAAAGGAGACAGCCTGAGCCCTGATATTGCGTTCACAGATGCAAGGAGTGGAGAGTACGTTCACACATCATCCCCGGCATTTGAACAAGCGATACACACCAGTTCTGCTAGTTTGAAGGGCTGTTTGATCTGGTCGCTACTCAGAGATTGGCAAACTGTGTCAGTATTTCAGTAAATCCGAGTTTGTTGTGTCGCTGTTGTGTGTTTAAAGGAGCGTGACTCTGGGTCAGTACCTGAGTAAGGGTCAGAAGCTGCTGCTGGTTCTCATCAGACATGTTGGATGACTACCGTGACGAGACCACTTGGCCGAGCTGGAGAAGAGTCAGGTCAGTGTTCCTTCAGTCTGATGCTACTAATGTTTTAGTACAGCAGTTTTTGACCCTGTTGCTTAAACATATAAATTTTTACAAACCAGTACATTATGTAATAATTAACAAAATAATTAGCAAAAGCGGTTTGCATTACTGAATTGTGTGTGAGGTCTACTGGTCCTTAAGTCCTTGGCTATTTCTTTACAATGGCCACTTTAAAAACACGTTTAATTTCAGTCAGTAATGGATAACGGATAAAAGACACAATGTTAATAAATGTGGTGATAAATCAATTCTCTGCTCGAAGGGGGCGACCCCATAGACAAGTGGTTAGGGGGCATACTACATGGAAACCTGAACCTGATTCTTCTTTCATCACATAAATTGTTTTTCTTTTGCTGCCAGAAAAAAGTTGGTTTCTGGCACTTTTCTCCCTGTGCTTGATTACGGCGACCTTTTATATATGAATGCCTCAGCGAATTGTTTGCAGTCTTTGGACTCTGTGTATCATGGTGCCTTAAAGTTCATCACAGGTTGTAGAGCCCTCACTCACCATTGCACCTTATATGCTCAAGTTGAATGGCCCTCTTTGACGATGCATCCACTGGTACACATTATTTATGTGACTATATTTCTAGAACCCACAGCAATTACGATTTACGTTCCAATGATTTATACTTGTTAAACGTGCCAAAGGTGCATTCTGAATTAGGGAAACACTGTTTTAAGTACTCTGCACCTGCTGCCTGGAACTCTCGGCAGAAGACACTAGATCTGAAGGATCTCATCACTATTGGAAATTTTAAAAAACGTACGAAGGCTCTTGCAGCAGCTAATTCTCACACTTGTTTTAATGTAAATTCTTAATCCTGTGTTTTATCCAAGCATGTATTTTATTTATTTTGTTGAATGAGTTGGTGTTGTTTGCTTTTAATTGTTGCACTTTTAATGTTCCTCTGGCTGTTGTCTTGGCCAGGCTTCCCTTGGAAAAGAGGTCAGTGTATCTCAACGGGACCGACCTGGTTAAATAAAATAAAAAATAACATGGGTGCAAATGTCCTGAGCAGTGAGTCTCTGGTTTGGGCTATCTCCTTCATGTCATTGCACTACTGCACATCCTTCCAGTTCCTGCCTCTTTTCACAGCAACTATGAAATAAAGGCATAAAAATGGCCCAAAGAGAATGTTGAAATAAAAGCAATAATCTGCTCAGCACTTGATTTTGATCTGTTTGGAGAGTGTATCCAGTGTGTTCCACAAAGTAGACATTTATTATGAACACTACTAGCAGCTTGTTAAAAAGTAATAACCAGGAAATGGCCGAGTAGTCTCCAGCTATGGAACAATTGACTTGATATGCCACTTAAAAATAACAGGAAAACTGAAAACTTTTTTTTTCTTCCTGTAGTGGGACAGACCAAATGGGTTTTATGTTATATTATGATTATTACAAAATGTAGTTGTGCATGACAGCAGAGATCCCTCCTTCCTCAAAAAAAACTCGCTTTTCATAGATCAATGACCTCTGTGTGTTTGACCACAGTTGTGAACATAACAGACTCGCAGGCCTCGCTACTTTAACCTAGTTTCTTTTCACTTACTGTCTTACATGCCGTTAAGCATTTCACTCTACCATGCCTGTTGTCCATTTGTGTCTGTGCTTTTCAGAAAGCGATACATTTAAATGTCGTCTATCTGGGCCGAGTACAAAAATGTCTTATGTTCCCACAGTACTAGAAGTATGCTCAAGTCATCACATTTAGATAATGATTAAATCATATCGGACTATAATTGTGTTATAAGAAAAAATGCAGAATCTTGAAAAAGGGGGAATGTTGCCTCACATGTGATTTTAATCAATACAACCTGTTACTAATGCATACCAGTAACTGTTTTTTGTTGTACTCACAACTGATGGACCCAGGACAAATTAGAGCTATTTTAATTTTTACCCAAACTACATTTCCCTGATGTTTAAATTAGGCATTAAAACAATGTCACATTTGCAGGGATGCTGAGCTTACGCTAGTGAATAATTCAAGCTAGCTGGCTAGTGCACATCGCTTTTAGTTGAACAAAAAGACGAGAGGAAGTTTACGTCCAGACAGTGTTACCAAGACACAAACATTTGCCAAATGTGTCACTTAGTTATCATCCTAAAAGCTACATTTCATTCAATATTAAAAAGAGAAGATAAGTAGCTAAATAAAATTACAACAGTCATACAAATAACACTAGTAAAAAGTAGTTTTGCACCTGTATTACAAGAAATATATTTTTCTGGTCTTGTACATTGAGTGTAGTTGATGGATCCCAACAAAGATATTAGATTTCTTGCTGACAGTTGTAGTTACCCTCACTTTAAAATCCTCATTTAATCTACCCTGTATGTCTTTGGACCACGGGAGAACCCAAAGGAAACCAACATTGCAACGGGGAGAACAGCAGACAGTCAGGTTCAAACTCACAGCCGAGACCACTGGCAAAGTACCAAGACAAGCAATCTTACTATCGTAAGAACTACATAAAATGGGGATTAATGATAGACTTGTTGCAAGCAGCTGTATGTTTTCCAAAGTTAGCCGGAAGTCTGCTGTAAAATATCCCCTTACTGCAAATATGCTGCAACACTGTCAAAGGTTAACTGCAGCTGTCGGCCAGAAAAATCATCTATCCAAGAGTTGGTACCCAAAATGGCCTTGAAAGAGGTTCTAGACAGGCGGTTCCTGTTGTTGCAACATGGTCTAAGGTTTGGCACTAAAATGGCCCCAAGTTACTGCAGAGAAAAACAGACTAGTATTACAAGAATACCATGCTAGAAACTTTTTTCCCAGACATAAACTGATGCGATTGTAACTCATGGAAAACCTGTTAGCAGAAGTTTAAGTTCAGCACTACTGGCAAACTGTGGTGGCTAACCAGTGGTAAACACATTGGTGGCTAGCTTCTTAATTTTCATAGAATGTTGCTGGATGTTTGTCACAAGTTGCAAACAACCTTTTTTTGCCAACTGAACTCTTTATACATGATCAACTCAATCAATATTCACCACTTTTAAAAAAATGTCAAATTTAAGATGATCAGGCATGGGGTATTTGGTAAACTGAGGCGGAATGACCTGTATTAGTCTTCGCTCAGCAAGAAGGTAAATCTTTAATTCCCAAAATGCTGAAGTATTCCTTTAACTGTGTGGACACTTTGAAGCTTTTTCTGGCTACAGAGGGTTCCAACATTTTTTCCAAAGTGGCTGTCTTCACTTCGTCTTGCAGGAACAGCTCATTTGCTTCCATATAAATAAATTACTGGCAGTAGAACAAAAATGTGACTCTTCAAGAGAAGCAAAAGGGAATTCTTTGGCTGGCTTGTAATCCGTTTAACTTTCTGTCATTCTGTTGCTCTGCAGGCTCTTCTAGAGGCTCGGTCAGTGCGGGTCTTGGTGGTGTCTTTCGCCAGCATGGAGGCAATTAAGGTGTGGTTGGACCAAACTGGATCTACCTCGAATACGGTGCTGGATCGACCGAGAAAGGTTGGGATGTATTTTCAATCAAAAATTTTCAATAAAAATCTTCAATTGAATTACATAATAAGGGAATTCTGTATAACTAACCTTTGTAATATGAATCTGATGTAATAGAGTCAGCCTGCATTTGTATACTGTATTATACTGTCTTTATGTAATAGCAGGTGCATATAAATAAAACAGGCTGCAATGGAATATATGGAATCTAGAAATGACTGTGACTAAGCACAACAAAGCAGAGGGAACCAAAGGATTTATTGAGCAGCTGTCTGATGAAGTGTCATAAAGGCCCCGCAAGCTGAGCCTCCAAACCATTCGTTCTGAAAATCCAACCACCAGATGTTAGAAAATGTGAAATGGAAACAACCAAAAAATGAAGGCAGAAGCCACAGGAGCATTTCCACATCACAGCAGCAATCATCAGTGGTGATACATGTGTGTATAAAGAATCTGATGTGCTGCTGTTTTGTTGGGGTTTTTTAAATGTGTGATGCAGGCTGTATAAATCTGTCAAAATAGACTTCTGGAGTAAATAGTGGACAAATATATTTTTCCCTGCTGCAGGTCTACAGGATGTTTGGCCTCGGCTCGTCGTACGCCAAAGTGATGAAGTTCAGCATCCTGCTACAGTACTCGGAGTTCGGAGTTGTCAACAGAGACTTCCCTGACATCCCTCCTCGTCTGCTCGAAGACATCTATCAGGTACAAATGGACAAAACAGCAAAACATTTTGACAGTGAGTATGCGCTGATGTAGTGGCCTGAAAACCAAGGAAATAATGCAGAGCTGGATTGACCTTTGCAGGCAGCCCCCTTTTTGTATTTGCACATTGTTCCTTGAATACTACATGGACCTCAGGTTTGCTGGGTATATGCACCACCAAAGCCATGATGTAAAGTAGCAGAAAACTTCCCAAATTCTTGGTTTGAGCAGTTTAAATCTACAATATTTTTTGGCCACTGGGGGGCAGGGAAGACAAGTTACAAACAAAGCATTGCCTTCGTCAGAAAGTTATGAAGCAACATTGATTTGGATATTAAGACAATCATGTAAACACTGAGCTTATTCTGTATCTCTTTTTATTTGTAAGTCCAAGGTAAGTGTTACGTGTGTTCACCCTTGTAAATTTGTGTTATGTAAGATTGCTGAGTTACTAGTGAGTTTACCAGTTAATCACAGTATACCTTGAAAACTCAGCATTCAGATTGGTGGTCTGTCTCAGATTGTAGTTTTTGTAATCAGAATAATTTTCCTCCTGGATAAACATAATGACCAAACTTGTCTGGAACTTTTTTTCACCAATAACACTGGCCTGCAAAATTGTCTTTCTCCATTTTATCATTCGAAAACAATAACAGATAGTATGGCATGTTAAGGTGAATGTAGTAGTCTTGTTCTAGTTAAAACAGAATTATGAACCTAGTTGAAAATTCCTTCAAATAAACATGCACTACTGTTTAAAAGCTTGGAGTCACAAAAAAAACAGCTGTTTTTAAACAAAAATAAGGACATTTCAAAGTGACTCCAAACTTTTGAACAGTAGTGGATAGTGGTTGTCCAGACAAGCCACAGGATTATGTTATTTAGTCTGAGTCAACACTAGTGAATATAATTAGCACCACCTTTCAAATCTGATGTAGTCAGAGCTTTATTGATCAACTCAGTATACGTAGATGGTGCACAAACCATTTGAAGCCCTTAATCGCGATTGTTGCAAATCAAAGAAAATGCAAGAATTACCTGTTCACCTCATATGAACACTTTACCATTCATGTTGTATCTCGTCTAATCTGCGACAAACAAACCTTCAGTCATCTCCATCAACCTAGTTACTAGATTGAACTAACAAGACAGTGATGCTTTAGGTTTAACAACCCAGACATGTACTTTTGTAGCTGCTGACTTCAGTATATTTACTCCTCTAGTTAGCAAAAAGATGCTAAAGAGCTCAAAAGAGATATACATTCTGCCAATAATTCTCTGTGGAAGTCATCTTTCACTTTACATGAATGCAGCTTCAATGAGCTTTTTTTTTTCTTCCAGATGGGAGGAGACTTTTTGCTAGACGAAGCAGGGAAGGTGCTTCTCTGTCATACATGTAAAACCCCTCTGGACAGGCCAACTGTGACAGACATCCTGCAGGCCGCTCAGCATTAAAATATCAACGTACGGACCGAAACCTGTGAAAGCTGCATGTGGACATTGATCAGAGGTTCAAGAGGTTTAAAACATCACTGACACCACAAAGGAAGAGCAGCTCTTTGACTCACGTTGATGATGTCACATCTCAAATTCATGACATCATGAAGAGGCATGACTGATGCTGAACTGTGAGGCAAAGACAACTGCTCTTCTTTGTTGTGTCAGAGTCGTGATGGAAGCATTAAAATATCAATGTGCGGACCAAAAGCTGTGAAATCTGCATGTCAGCATGTAGACGTTGATCAGGGGTTCAAGAGGTTAAAAACAATACTGACAAGAACAAAGGAAGCGCAGCTCTTTGACTCACGTTGATGACGTCACGTGTCACACTCATGACATCATGAAGAGGCGTGTCTGATACTGAACTGTGAGGCAAAGACAACTGCTCTTCTTTGTTGTGTCAGAGTTGTGATGGAAGCATTAAAGAAGTAATGCAACTGAATTTAATTAGCACTTGATTTTGTAGAACATATGTGTGTGTATGTTATTAAAAAAGACACTGATTTGCTTTCGCAGTTTTAACATTAAAGGTGCATCACGTTTAGTGGTCCCAAGAGGTAGCATTTTTAATTTTGAAAGGTTCCAATGGCCTCATTACCCAATGCTGTAGCAATACGATACTACAGCTGACTACTTAATTGAACTAATTATCTTCCTTTTGAAGGAAAAGTTCAAGAAAAATATTTTAATCTTTTAATGCAGATATATTTTTAGATAAAATTGTGCTTGGCTATTTTTCAAGTGGGGAAAACAAAGATGTAATTGCTGCTATGTTGTACACTGATCTTTTTATATCTTTAAATAAAATACTATCATTTATCATGAACTGGGGACAGTTTGATGTTTAAATCCCTCACGATTACAGCAAAACAAATATGAAGTACCAGATGCTGGTTGCAGTATATGGTCAAATATGTAATTATGTTCTTTGATTTAAATCAAAGTTTGGCCAAGTATATTCCAAATTCATGTACATTTGCATGGACTGAGACAATGTGATATTTTTAGGACCTCAGCTGGCATTGCTAAATTAAAAACGTTCACTATTGTGTTTCTGAAAGTGAGATATCAGATGTTTTATTTTGGGATTGGCACTAAAACTCATTGTATTGTACCAGCACTGGTATTAAAAAAACAAAAGATACCCAGCTCTTCTGATCCTGAGTGCTTCAGTTAAAGGCAACTGGACTCTCTTCCTCAGTTCTGGCTAACTGGTGTTCTACCTATTCATTCTTTCCTCCAAATCAGAAGGACACGTAGCCTGTGAGTGACCCAATGATTCATGTGCCTTGAGGTTTGAGTAGTTGTGAAACATGACTCAAGATGTAAATAACCGTGAAACTGGCTGTGAGGGATCTCAGGACTGTAATATAAGTAGCGCTGTAGATCCACTTCTGTGTTAAGAGAACTGTCTACAATCTACTAAGAGAAGCCTATTAGGAAGAGAGGTGAAACATCTTCAAGAACCAAAAAAAGAAGTCCACTTAACTTTGAATGAAGCACTCAGGGTTACAGTGATGTGAATGCTGAATCTATTGAGGAAGCAAAGCTTTTAACCTTGAACATTGTTGGATCAGAAAATGATGCTGTAATCCATGTCAACTTTTAGTAAAGATTTAATAATAAAAAAAATACTCCGCCTCCTATGTTCAGTACAACTTTTTTGTTTTATATACAGTAGGATCTTCGAATACATTTGCACATGGTCATTTATCATTTTAGGGTGTTGAAAGGAGACTTGGAAGTGAAACTATAGCTCTATAAATATTGTTCAGCTATGGCCAAACATGGTGGATAATCAGCACCTTGACAGGAGTCTGACCCTGTGCCAGATCATACTAAAACATCATCAGTAAGTAACAGAGAACCACTACCTAATTCTTGAAAGCCCATACACACTAATTTATATCTTCAAGATGTTTGATGAGTGCTGATTCTACAGAAGGCGCCTCCAGCCTCACATTTTTCCTTTCTTGGAAATGTTAAACAAATATTTTGAATTCCATGAATGAAAACATAGCAGAGTCCTGACTGGCTTACATTCATATTACCTCAGCCGCATGGATAATATCATATTTATAACACAAAGACGTATTCAGCACAGAACCTCAATAACAAGACAGAAATTTGTGCGCATTTGAGACAGTTCTGTAAAAACCTAAAACCATGAATATTTTCATGACAAATGTTTCCATGCTGCAAGATACTGATGCTAATAAAACAATGCTACGCTATTTGCATACTTAAATGATGTGATACTGGATATTTATATTAAAATGTTCCTAGGTATCCCAGGTATACAACTGTTAAAAAGTTTGGTGTCACCCACACAATTTCAAGTTTTCCATGAAAACACACACTTTTAATCATGTGCTAACATAATTGCACAAGGGTTTTCTAATCATCAATTAGCCTTTCAACACCATTAGCTAATGCAATGTAGCATTAGAAGACTGGAGTGATGGTTGCTGGAAATGTTTCTCTGTACTCCTATGGAGATATTCCATTAAAAATCAGTCGTTTCCAGCTAGAATAGTCATTTACCACATTAACAATGTCTAGACTGTATTTCTGATTAATGTTATCATTGAAAACTGACATTTTTCAGTGACCCCAAGCGTTTGAATGGGAGTGTTTGTGTCTTTTAAAGGGAAATAAATTACTTGAAAATAAAACGGCTTTTTTGCTTTTAACACGTAACAGCTGATATCAAAGTTTAAAGCAGTAGTAATGTGACAGAGAAAGAATATTTGCAAAGGAGTTCATTTTAAAGAGCCACTCTGTCATCAAACTCGCAGAGATAGTTCATGGTCCGATCGCAGTAGTGGTCCCACCAGTCGCCATCGTCTGACGACATGGCCACACAGTTCTCCCGCCTCCCTCCGTCCGGCTGGCTGGACAGGAAATGTTTACGCCACTGGAAGTATGAGACTCTGGTCCCATCATCGAAGAGGTACATGCCCTCAGAGCGCAGATCGTTGATGCCCAACCACACCGGCCAGTTCCCCGGCTGAAAGAAGGCCTTGACGTACTCAGCCAGGGCCTCCTGCTCTTTGCGGTCGCGGGGCATCGCCATGCGTCCGCCACGTTCCAGACACTTTCTGGAAGCTCCAGCGTAATCCTCGTAGCTATTGTACACCAGATAACATTTGTATCCCACCCGACGTCCCTTCTCACAGCCTAAGAAACACAGAGAAACAACACAAATCCTTTATGAAACATTGAGATTGAGAAAAGTTTTAAACTCAGTGCCCACTGCTGTTAATATCAAAGACAAATAAAGTGTTTCACTGGGTCTTAAAACCTGGGTCTTAAAAATTAAATAATCAAAATCAGCCATCACTTTTGAATTGTTGATTAACATAATCATTTTAAAAAACAAACTAATGAAATAGGGCTGGACATAAATGATGGTACCCATCACTTAATATTTTGTTGCACAACCTTTTGAGGCAATCACTGCAATTAAACGATTTCTGTATTTGTCAATGAGCGTTCTGCAGCTGTCAACAGGTATTTTGGCCCACTCCTCATGAGCAAACAGCTCCAGTTGTCTCAGGTTTGATGGGGGTCTTCTCCAAATGGCATGTTTCAGCTCCTTCCACATATGTTCAATGGGATTCAGATCTGGGCTCATAGAAGGCCACTTTAGAATAGTCCAACGCTTTTCTCTCAGCCATTCTTGGGTGTTTTTGGCTGTGTGTTTTGGATCGTTGTCCTGTTGGAAGACCCATGACCTGCGACTGAGACCAAGCTTTCTGACACTAGGCAGCACATTTCTCTCCAGAATGCCTTGATAGTCTTCAGATTTCATCGTACCTTGCACACTTTCAAGACACCCTGTGCCAGATGCAGCAAAGCAGCCCCAAAACATTACTGAGCCTCCTCCATGTTTCACCGTAGGGACAGTGTTCTTTTCTTCGTATGCTTGGTTTTTGAGTCTATGAACATAGAGTTGATGTGCCTTACCAAAAAGCTCCAGTTTGGTCTCATCTGTCCAAAGGACATTCTCCCAGAAGCTTTGTGGCTTGTCAACATGCATTTTTGCAAATTCCAGTCTGGCTTTTTTATGAGTTTTTTTCAGCAGTGGTGTCCTCCTTGGTCGTCTCCCATGAAGTCCACTTTGGCTCAAACAACGACGAATGGTGCGATCTGACACTGATGTACCTTGGCCTTGGAGTTCACCTTTAATTTCTTTGGAGGTTGCTCTGGGCTCTTTGGATACAATTCCAACGATCCGTCTCTTCAATTTGTCATCAATTTTCCTCTTGCGGCCACGTCCAGGGAGGTTGGCTACTGTCCCGTGGGTCTTGAACTTCTGAATAATATGAGCCACTGTTGTCACAGGAACTTCAAGCTGTTTAGAGATGGTCTTATAGCCTTTACCTTTAAGATGTTTGTCTATCATTTTTTTTCGGATGTCCTGGGACAATTCTCTCCTTCGCTTTCTGTTGTCCATGTTCAGTGTGGTACACACCTTTTCACCAAACAGCAGGGTGACTACTTGTCTCCCTTTAAATAGGCAGACTGACTGATTATGAGTTTGGAAACACCTGTGATGTCAATTAAATGACACACCTGAGTTAATCATGTCACTCTGGTCAAATAGTTTTCAATCTTTTATAGAGGTACCATCATTTTTGTCCAGGCCTGTTTCATTATTTTTTTTTTTTAAATAATTATGTTAATCAACAATTCAAAAGTGATGGCTGATTTTGATTATTTAATTTTCAATAAATTTTTATTTATTGTTACTTTTGTGAGTTTCAAGTGATTTCAGTGAGAATTGTGGGTTTTTCCTTCTTTAACTGAGGGGTACCAACAATTTTGTCCACGTGTGTATGCCATTGTGTGCTATATGTTTCTTTGTCTCCCACACACCTCTTCTCCCGTCCCTCACCCTCCCACACCCCTTCTACCTCTTCTGTGGTTGGGTATTTTGGGGAAAAAATTCACATTGTCACATACCATCCAGATCTGTCGAAAACGATTAGACAACAAATGATGGAGTTGTGAACATGCAGGCTACGACACTGACATGCCCGCAGTCTAATTTCATCTTTCTCTCGTCATCTGTGACATCATGTCATTTTTGTACAAATTTGTATTTTAACTGCCCTTTAATAGTCTCTGGTTAAAGGAGTGTCTGTGAACTTGTCACAGTGTCTGATCACTTTACAGCCAAATCAGACAAGCGTATGAATTTACTCAGTGGTTGAGAAGTTGTCTGCAGTGGACCATCTCCAAAACTTTTTGTGCACAGAAAGACTAAGATAAGAAGACCATTTGCATGCAACATTTATATTTTGCTCACTCTAACTTTGACAAACACATCGGTAAACAAATTAAGAGTTCCTTCAGAGTCCCTCGTTTTAGCTCTGTTTTGGCCTCTACCAGCTCCTCAGATAAATACACATCTCTTAAGCTGCTAATTGCTCCATTGTGTTCCCCAATTAGTTGTTAACTGTGTCTGCTGCTTGATCGTGAGGTGTACAGTGGGTTTATGAAGGTTGATGCTTTGAAAACAGCTGCCTGTTTCCCTGGAAACAAGGTTGATGAGAGTGGTAAGATAAAATCAAAATAGAGTCATAACAAACTATCAGTTAAACTTGCTAAAACACGCCACACAGCTAAGAGAAGCAGTGCACATTGTTTTATCTTAAACTGCTGGGTTTGCAAACATGAATAGAAGCAAAAACTTTGATTAATTCTTGATGTTGTGGTTTCATGCCTCAAGCAGCTGCTGGTATTTGGATGATAAGCAGTTATCACTGCTGAGCCATGATCTCTTTGGTTTTAAAATATCTGAGTGCACCTCTGGCACCCTTCAATATTTTCCTTCATGCATTATTTAATTTGTAAAGCTCTCTGCAGCTGACAGACATGTGTCATACAGTAGAATTCCAAAACACCTCTTAAATACAAGCATTAAGCTGATTTGCATACTGAACATGGATAAGTCAGCTCCTGCATGTTGTATCATGTGCCTCGTTTGGGTTTCATCCTGTCTTTCTGTGTACATGGTTACACTTGCATCTGTAACACACAGTGAAAAGATTTCCTTCTGGTCTGCAGCTTTTCTAACCCCTCTTCAATCAAATATAAAGTGGAGGAAATGCTGTTAACACACCACATATTATTTATTTTGTGATAAACTGGAAGTGAAAGACCTGAAAGTGTTATTTATCTTGATACTGCTGTGAGACCATTAAAGTATGGCTTACATGTTTTGATTTTTCCTCATTATTTAGAAAGGTTCACAGGTCAAATTTTTATTTTCTCTTCCTCAGGTCAACTTGCATGCTGTCATTGTGAATACTTCAGTATTCTTGTCCACAGTATAGCACTTGATATGAAATACCATCAATTTCAAACAATCCCCTATCTCTGTCATCATTTTAACCTATAAGAACCCATGGCAACGCCAGTGTAACAAGCACTTTGAGTGCCCCAGTCTCTTCCTTGTAAAGCTTTATGTCTGACCTTAACTCATTAAGTCCTATAAGGAAAAATGGGTCTGGGTTCTTACGGGTTAAAAAAGCAATGCAACATAGAAATTCTAAGTGCTTCAGTAGAAGGCAACTGAACTTTCATAATTCTTCTTAAAGACTTGTCACCTCTCATCCAATAGGCCTCTTCTGAAATTGCGGGGACTTCCAGGTAATTATTTTTCACCACCAAATCACATGGTGTGTTCATGACCCTGTATCTCTAAATGTGAATAGTTCTAAAACCGCCTGGTCAGCGATGACTCAGAATATTAATGGCGGTGAAACTGTCTGGGAAGGAAGTTTCAGGACTGCATTATAAGAACCAGATGAATCATGTTGTAGACACCCTCCTCTGTTTAGAGATGGCTGTTCCAGTTGAACATAAATGGCTTCATTAACTCGTCTTACTAACTGTCTGCCTTACTGTCTTGTGTACATCGCTGTCCCTTATCCTTTAGACACATGGGGACTACTGGGACTTGTCCTGAGGAGCTACTCTCTTATGCTCTGCCTTGTGTTTGCACCATGAACCACTACCAGGCAGTTTCACAACCACTGATACGTTGTTGCATGCGAGTCCTAATGTTAATGAAACACATCATGTGATTTGGGGGTGACAAAAAATACCTGGGATTCCTCACCAGTCATTTGGAAATGAGGAGGCCTCATGGATGAGAGGTGAACCATCTTGTCAAACCAAAACAACTGCTCCAAATGCCTTTAACTGTAGCAGAGGATTACCATGAGCAGGATGACTGAGAATCTACACTGAAACATTTAGTCACATTGGGTGCCACTTATACCTTCCAGTCTTCCAATCTCCTTGCGGTTGTCCTTGCTGTGCTGGTAGACTTCCCGGATGCTGTCCTCCAGCTCCCCGACTTTAGCTGGCAGGTTAGTGATGGGAAACCACAAAAAAGGAAATATAAAACTAAGTACAGCGCATGGCATCTTTCTCATTAGTCCTCTTTAAGTTTAGGGTCTGCAGTGGAAAATAAAAACCCTATATTAAATCATTACCGTCTTTTGTCTATTTTGCAGTGAAACTTACTGAACTTGTGGGATTGCTAAAAACATAGCTCTGATGTAATAAACAGATTTAAAGGAAGAAACGTCAAGTCGTACCATCCATCCTGGACAAGCGATCCATCAGCTGGCTGACTTTAACATCCAGGGTGTAGTGACCGACATTTAACTTGTGGATGGCCTGGTCCATGCCAGCTAGTCTGGACACTGAGGGACGGAACAGAACAGAATGCAGCACAGAGTATGATGGAGGAGGAAAGATGAGAGCGGGAAAAACAAAGCAACCAAATGCAGCTGTGTTGCACTAAATATCAAATATTACTGCGTTACTTTCAACAACAGAGATAAGGCTTGTGGCTGTAATTTTTTATATGACAGATATATGACTACAATTGGACAGTATTTCAAGACTTTTAACATGTAAAAAATGACCTACAGACATAGTTGTATGAGTTTTCAAAGTCTGATACTGGGCTGGTTGGCTCTGGTTCAGGTTCTGGCAGAATATCAGGATAGTCGCCTCTCGCCCTCTTCACCTTCAGCGAAGATGACTGACAAACACACACACATGCAGAAAAAAAAACCTCATAATGTGTGTGTTAAATTTAAGTCTGGTCAGCTTCTTGGCTCTGGAGATAAGGTCATAAAACAAACCCAGTTTCCCTACAACTTCATAGAATAAACTTTAGATGTTAAAAACAAGCTCACTAAAACTCTATCAAACTCCAGGTTCTTTAAAGGAGCTCTTTATACACATTTAGACCAGCTCAGGTTTAAAAATTCCTTACAATAGAAAGAAGTCAGATCACTTTGCCAACAATGACAGTTCTATCAAAATTATGGACAAAGATGGAGCTCAACTAAGTTCATTTCCTTTAAGTTTCACCGGTCTGTGGATAAACACACGATGGCCCGGTCCATTGACCAAACTTCCAGGATTCTTGAGGCATTGGCAAATTGTCTCAGTCAAATTCTAGTTAAATATTCAGCCTTGTGTTGGTTTTTGTACATTTGTGAGTGGAAATAAACCCCTACCTTTTTGCATTTTTATCCTTGTAAAGCTTATTCTAACGTCAAGTCCTCTTGGTGTGATTGTCAAAAAATCTATCCATCTTAGCTATCACTATCTACTACACTTCCCTCAGTGGCTTGTAGGCTGACAGAGGGAGAGGTATGTTTCATTTTCAAGCCTGACTCTCACACTAAGCTTGGTGTAAGAAAAACCTGTCTGGTCAACCTGCTTCTCTGGGTGTGTCATCCTTAATCCTCTATTAGTCACTGACATGTCTGGTGTTGTCATCCATCCATGACATCATCACTTACAGTAGATGAGCCATTCACCGAATGTTTGCACCTCACTCACTCTTTTGCCATATTTTGTTGCAGAATAAATCTTAATGTTCTCTGCCTTGTTTAAGTCCTGCACACTCACAGACATGTACTCAGAGCGGTGTGAATAGTTTCGGTGTCTGATCCAAACAACCCGGCATGATGGATCATAGTCAGTAAAAGGCAAGACGCAACAGTAGCAGCAACATCTCCTGTTCAAAATCAGCTGAATCCACATTTCAGTAGTTCAAAAAGAAAAAAAACAACATGTAACTGGACATGCAGTATACAAAGTTCTGACCTGTGTTGGTGCAGCGTTGTTCGTCCCTGTAGGAACACACACACCCAGAGAACATAAATACAGGAGAGCGAGCAAGGTGGCAGCCGGTCCCATTTTCTGCTTCCTACAAACTCTGCTTTTCCTTCAGCAGCAAAAACTCCCTCTGTACCTCCGAGTTGCTCTCTCTCTCTCTCTCTCTCTCTCTCTCTCTCTCTCTCTCTCTTTCTCCAGTCTGGTTCTCTTTCACTCCTCTTTCCCTCCTGACCCTCCTGGAACAGCAGCAGGAAAGCAGCAGGAATCTCCCATTAGACATGTGAATGGAGGCTGGTATACACCCCTTTAAAAAAAAAAAACAGAAATCCCAGGTATCAGACAGAAGAAATCAGAATAACATCCCTGTCGTCTGCCCAGGACGGCTCTCCTGTCTTGCCAAACAACAGGAAAGCTCTTTGTTTTTGCTCCCACCTCCCATTTCCACTCTTTGTGTGAACACTGGATTTGCACAGGTCTCTGTCCTGTGGAAACCATGCGTCTCAAAACTGTAAACTGTTCATGAAACAGGAAAAACAGACTTGTTCTAAGAATTGCAACGAGGTATTTTTAGACTTTTTAAAGACTAAGAAGAATTTCACACTCTGGAAAAAAAAAAAACCTGTATCCTCAAATAAATGCCAGCTGTTCTCGGTTAACAATGCAACTATATTCATAATGACAACAGATTAACATGTAGGAGAGTTTTATCAGTCCATACCAAACGTGGTAATGAATGATTTTCTTTGCACAGCTTTTTGGTCTCCCAGTTTATCCTAAAATGTCTAATCTGGAGATATCAGGTTGTCATGACAAGAGTCATAACAGTGATGCATAATGTAACAAAACAATCCCAAATCAAGACCCACTTATTTTTTCAGTGCTTCAACTGTATTAAATGATCTTTATGTGGAGGTGGAGGTAACTCACTGGTCATGCAGCAGCACTATTTAACATACATGCTCAGTAACTGTTGTTTCACTTTTAGAAATGTCCTTGTTGGCTTAAAGCAGGCATGGGCAAACTACGGCCCCCGGGCCACATATGGCCTGTTGGGATTTTCAATCCGGCCCGCAAAATAATTTTGTCAATATTAGAATTGACGAAATTACAGTAAAGACCGCATTCATTTGGCCTTCCCCTGCAGTACCCGACGTTTCTGTTGTCACCACTAGATGGCGCTCCAGACACAAGTGACCTTTGTTGGTTTATTTTCTCTTCTTCTACTGTGCAACTAGCCTAGCCGCGCTAGACAACCCACGGCATTGAATTTAATTCTCTGCCAGGGTCGGTCTAGTTACCCTCGGTAAGCCTCGAGGTTGGATTCTCCTAAAACTCGCTGACGAATCACCATGAAGTGTAGAGTCAGAAGGCGGGCGTAACTAAGTGACGACAGAGGCGCCACGATTCTGACAGAAACAACCAGAAACAACCATAGAAACAAGGATAGACAAGAAGATGGCTGCGCACAATAAACAGTTATCTTTCGACTCGGCTTTGGCCACAGCCCTTAAAGATTTGAAGCTGAAATTCAACTGGAAAGATAAACAAAGGACGGCACTGAAGTTTACTGGCAACATTGACTGTATAAATAAGGCTTCACCGAACTCCCGCATCCTCTGATTTCCGGTGCTCTAGGAATTATGTCAGCCTATTCGTTGCGCTGATTGGTTGTATACCTACCCAATTGCTGCAGAGTGATTTGAAAGACAACCTTTTAGCCCGCCTCCCTCCCTGTCGAGAGTTCCTAGACCCTTGCGTCTTCAGACCTGGGTCTAGCCCGGCTAAGCCACTTTGTAACTGCACTGAGCCCTGCCGTAACAATGAGTGGATCAAAGAAAAGTCGAGTGAGTGTCGAGTGTTTCAGAAGGACTGGACTACTAAATATTTTTTCGCTGAAGGACATTCAATGGCTGTATGTCTTATTTGCAATGAAACCGTTGCGGTTTTTAAAGAAGACAATATCAGCCAGCACTTTTCCAGGAAGCATGCTAACTACGCTAGCAACCAGTCAGCCAAGAACGGACAGCTACGGCTCAGAGGCTAGCAGCCAGTTTACACTCAGCAAAATACGTTTTTTCTGCAAACTACGATTCAAGAGTCAAGCACGAAGGCAAGTTATTTGCTAACATTCAAAATAGCAAAGGCTAGCAAGCCTTTCTCCGAAGGTGAGTTTTTGAAAGAATGCACAGTAGAGACAGCAGGTCTCCTGAGAACAAAAACAAATTTGAAAAAAATGAGTTTATCAGCAGGACAGTTACTCGCCATGTTGAACTAATGACAAAGACTTAGCCAGCTCACTGAACGAAAAAGTGGAGTCCTTCCACCTATATTCATTTGCACTGGATGAAAGTAATGACATAAAAGACACTGCTCAGCTTTTAATTTTTATTAGAGGGATTAATGAACATTTTGAGACAACCTAGGAATTTTTGACCATGAATCCATGAAGGGGAAAATACGTGGAGAGGACTGTAGGACAGGATGTCTGGGGTCAGTCAGAGGATGAAGCTGCCGTGGTGGAAACTCACCAATGTCACCACGGATGGATCGCGAAACTCGACAGGAAAAAAGGTCGAGGTGCTGAACAGAATCCAGGATAAGGTGAAGGAGGAAAACCCTGAGCTGGATGTGATTTTCCTACTCTCCTTATTCCATCAGGAAGCGCTCAGTGAGTCTGTTTTGCATCTTGATCATGTCGTGAAGCCAGTCATAAAACGCGTTAACTTTATGCGAGCGAGAGGGCTTCAGCATCGTCAGTTCATTAAGTTTCTTGAAGAAACTAATGCTGATCACCAGGACTTGCTTTACCACTTTCATCTCCACTGGTTAAGTTTGGGGAAAGTATGTCAGCGAGTGTGGGAGCTCAAAGGCGAGATTAGCTCATTTTTGGAGTTAATCGGGAAAACCAATGATTTTCCTGAGCTGCGCAACAGAGATTGGCTGTGATTTTGCTTTTGCCATGGACATACTGACACACATGAATGAGCTGAACGTGAAGCTGCAAGGGAAAGATCAATTTGTGCACGAAATGTACACAAATGTGACAGCCTTCAAAGCCAAACTGACTTTATTCTCAAGAAAAATGTCAAAAAAATCCTTTGCTCATTTCCCTACACTGGCGACGCTGACAGAGGCCTGTCAACATGTGATGAAATATAAGGAATCACTAGACGACCTACACGGAGAATTCTGCCGTAGGTTCTCTGATTTTGAAAAAATTGACAAGACACTTCAGCTGGTATCATGTCCCTTGTCACAAGACCCAGAAACAGCACCTTAGGAGTTGCAGTTGGAACTGATCGATCTTCAAAGTGACTCGGTCTTAAAGGAGAAGTTCAGCTCCCTTAAACTGAATGACTTTTACGCTTCACAAAGTGAAGCCAAGTTTCCAAATGTTCGGAAGATGGCACAGAGGATGCTGGTGTTGTTCGGATCTACCTACGTGTGTGAGCAGACGTTTAACGTGATGAACATCAACAAAGCACACCACAGATCCCAGTTAACTGATGAACACCTCAGATCCATCCTGAGAATTGCCACAACCAAACTGACACCAGACTTTGATGCACGGGCAAAAAAGGGTGACCAACAACACTGTTCCCACTGAAACTGAATGTGAGTATTCTTTACTTTGTCAGTATTGTCTTTGACATGTAATTCATATTAGTTTGCACAATCTCCAACCATCTGATGCTGGTCTGGTCCGTCTGTCGAATTTCAAAAGTCAATGTGGCCCCTGAGCCAAAAAGTTTGCCCAGTCCTGGCTTAAAGTAAGCAAAGACAGTGTGAAGTACTACAACACAGTGTAACAGTAGCACATGTACAGCAGAGCCAAAAATTCAGCACTGCTGGATACACAGTAATATGTATCAGAAGTTTGATAACATTAGCAACTTAAAGGTCACATATGTTGAAGTAACTAGATAACGTCCCAGCTTTACAAGCCAGTTACAATTTTACTCAACTGCTGTTTCCAACTAAGGTCCAGCTTAAACTCTGTATAATCCCTCTCACTGCTTCCAGATGAATTCTTCAGAAAAAGCATCTGTCTAATAGTCCACTTGGTTTATTTACTTTCTCGAACTGCTTCTGCTGTCTCAGCCACGAATAAAGCACACCAGATGTACTAATGTTGGCTGCAAGAGTGGACACCTTATGCACTTTCAGCATCTATAAAATGGATGATCCAGTGGACTATTTTTGATTTTGATAGCAACGTCCAACAACAATAGGAAAATCCTCAGTGTCAGTGTGGCTTATGTGGCTAACATTATTATTAGCATTGATTTTATGCCCACATGTTAGAGTTATGTGGAAATTGTATAGCTGAGGGACATTCAGAGATGGTGGAAATGTTTTAGTTACTGCTGTGCGTCAGGCCAACCTAAACTTAGTTGATGTTTAGATCTGCTGTCTTCTCTCCTGCTCTCTGTGCTCACATAGATTGTATTTCAATACAACCAAATTTCCAATATAGATGTTCCTATTACTCTATCAAGGAGGCAGAGCCTCAGTGGAGTTATGTGACGATCGGCATACGTTTGTCTGTCTGTCTGTTAGCAACTTTACTTAAAAACAGAATAACGGATTTGGATGAAATTGTCAGGGAAGGTCAGAAATGACACAAGGACCAAGAAATTAGATTTTGGCAGTGATGCAGTTTATAGTCTGGATCCATTGATTTCTTAAATATTTCTGTATCATTGATAGCGGCATGGCAACACTGTAACTATGACTACAAATGAACACTGCGTCAGCTGCCTGCTGATGATCACATGATTGCGATCCTACTACAAATCGACTGCAGACTTAGCGGGATTTATCCATCAGAAATCATACAATGACTGAGCAGCTTTGGTGGTTTTCTTGTTTCCATATGTTTCTGTTTCTGTTGTCAGCCGGTTGAATTTGTATGAAAACAGGGAGTGAAATGCGGCCTACTAAGACTACATGTTAACTAAGATCACTTTATAGTGTGCACCATTAAATTAGCAATTCTATAATTGCCATGTTGTTCAACAAACTCACTATACACATGAGTGTAAGGCAACAGCTGTACTGGAATTTGAAGATATTTCCATGTAAAATGACTTCTCAGAAAGAAAGTCAGAAGAAACCTAAAGTCCTGGTTTCACACACTCATTCATGTCTGCGTTAGCTGTTGTGCTGTGAACTGTTTTGCTTCATGCTGTCAATGAGGTGCAGAGAGAGTCTTCTTCCTGAAGAAGGCGGGGACAGCAGCAGCTCAGCTAACAGCCTGTTTGGAACCAAGCTAAAAGCTTGCATTATACAGTCTTGATGAAATGAACCATCTTTGCAGAATTGTGTGCTAAAATTTGAAATGCACTTTCTGGGGACATGTGAAACTTTCATCATTTTGCTGTAAAAGGGGCACCTTTAAAGCTACTGGTCTTACTAGACCACATGAGGTTATATATTATTATATATTATTCACTAGGATCACAAATAGATAACAAAAAAAATGTTATTAGTTATGTCAAAGCTAACTAATATGTAAGTGGATAAAAAATTTTAATAGCAGCATTCAAGTTGGCGAAAAATAAAATTAAAAGTTTATCCTCCTGACATGAGCAACAAATGACAGCAAAACTAGCAGTGTGCTTATGTGGCTGAAAGGAACAGCTGCTTCATTTTAGATCATCAGCTATGTGTGTCAATCTTATGGGATGCAGTCAATAAGCAATCTTGACAGACATATATCATATATGTCATATGTATGCTATGTGGCCACATATCAGGCATGCTTGCCAAGCTTTTCTTGCATAATTAAATAAACAGTAGTGAGAGAAATGTGGGTTGGAGAATCTGTTCAGGAAATGATGGCATAAAAAGAAAAGAGAAACCTTATGTAAGTGCTAGTGCATGCATGACTGTGTGTCTGTGTGTGCATATGTGTGTCTGCGTCTTTGTCTGAGTGTGCGCCGGCCTGTAGCAGGAGGAATGCCAGTTAAAATGCCACAAGAATTCAGCAGAGTTTCCAGGGAAGCGACTGTGGTGAGGTTCTGGAGACTGGGAGGAGCAGCCGCAGCTACTGGGACTGTGAGCTACAGATGTGTTTGAGGCTGCAGGACGGCTGCATATACACAGCTGTTCCAGCAACAAGATGGATTCCAGAATTTTTCCAGACCTCAGATTGGATTAAACAAGAGAATGGAAAAAAATTACCCCTGAGAGTCTTTGTTTTGACCTTGGCATTTCTTATCATGGTGTTATGGAAACTAGTAAAATACAATGAAGCCAATCCAACCAAGGAACTGCAGTCAAATGTATTTTTCTGTTGTTGTAAAAATTGTCCGTTTTGTGATATTAAACATTTGGAGATTTTGAGTGGTTTAATACATTATCAAAGACATTTCAAGAGACTACTCTAGGATTTATGAAACTGTGATAGAATTTACTCACCCTTTTCTCAAACAAAATATGGTTAAAAATAAAAATCTGCTTTTGGCATACTTTATGGAGGACATTTAAAACAAAAAAAGCACTCAGAGAGGGCAGTACTCAGCCAAAGCTGCTCAGTTGTTGTTTGATTTCCGTTAGATAAGTCCCGATAAGTCCACAGCAGTCGATTTGTCGTAGGATCGCAATCGTGTGACGTTGTGCCGCTATTCACAATGATGTAGAAATCTTTAACAAATCTGTGGATTCAGACTATAATCCACATCACTGCCAAAATCTAATCACTTGCTCCTCATGTCATTTCTGAACTTCAATGAAAATTCTTATCCAAATCTGTGACTCTGTTTTGTAAATAATGTTGTGCACAGACAGACTAACAGACGGTCAGACGTAACTCCAACGTGTTCCTCGGCAGAGTAAAAAGCCTCCCTTTAAAATCACAGTGTAAATTAGCAACATTTTTGACCACAAGATTGCAATGCATGAAATGAAACAAACTTGTGCAAATGTTTCCCCTAAACTTTGATAATTTATCACGGACTTATAACTCATCAGTGCAAAAACATTTGGATGACTGAATTTCCACTTGTCTTTTGACCTCTCAGATGTGAACAATGCTTCTAAAATAGAGGGAAATGTCTGAAATAGATCAGGTCAGATCAGGTCTTTTTGCTTTGTGACGAGGACCTGTGGTTTCATTTTAAGTTAAAAGAAAAATAAAGTGCCTCATTAGCCTGCTGGACATACACCAGTACACAATAACAGACCTGTCTCTGTTTCAGCTGTAAGTTCAATACCGTGCAATAATTTTGACTCACCCAAACATTTGCTGAAAAAAGAAATTCAGCCAAACGTTTACTGAACACAAAGCAGTCATTCAGGATCTGGAAGTGTTGGGTAGTGCTGCAGGGAGGCGGTCAGACTGGACAGAGGTGCCTCAGTTCAGGGAGGAATGATGAACACTAATATACAGTACCATAAAGACCCACACTCCTAGATGATATATGTAGACATAAGCTGTTTATGACCTGAGTCTGGCCAACTTAAAGTCCACAATGTATTGCATCTCTGTGACTACAGAGGAGCTGTGTGATGGCTGATAGACCACCTCAAGTGGGTTCACTTGAGTCTGTGTCAGATGGGTCTGCAAAGATGTGCTGTCATTCTTCAGAGGTTTTCTATTTTTTTTCACCTGCCATATCATCTGCCCATCTTTCCGCCTTGTATAGGTTCAGGCTTTTTATCTATTTTCTCTTCCTTTTACCTTGCTACCTGCTCTTGAGTAGTCAAGTGATGTTCAGTTTCCCTAAAAAGGGAAACTGGAGAAAAGAAAATTGAATTCTCATTTTGACTGAATTCTGTCTCCAAATGAATATATATATATACTCTGCCTAACTTCTCAGCTAAAATCCATATATATATATATATATATATATATATATGAATAAGATGAAAATTCCAGCATGACAAGAGCTTCGAAGCTTTTGTGCCATTTTGGCCTGCGCTAACTTAATGTCATGCTGGAATTTTCATCTTCTGTCAAGCCTCGTCACACTGGGAGCCCTCTTATTAGCTAATATTTTGTTTAATCAACAGACATTCATGGGGTCATTCATAAATGTCATCTCTTCAACACATTTTGCTCTCCTGCAGCCCCATAGCCTCACACTCCTTCACTGTGGTAGTCTTTGTGAGGTTCATGTCTAACATGCTGGATTCAGTCTGAGTTAATCAAATTTATCTTTGCCTCACCTGACCGAGAATATGCCCCTGGTATTTGGTAGGCTTCCTTTACAGTGTCCAAGCTATCACAGAAACTCTCATTTCTGAAGTCGCACAATCAGATTTCCAATCCTGTTTAAATGATCACAAGTGTAAACTTTTGTTCCATAAGTTGCTACTTTGTTGGCTGTACTTGCAATACAATCTTACAAAGTAGTTGTTGTTGATTGTTCATAAGATATATATGCCAACTTACAAACCGTGTATAAATGTATAATAAATTCCATTCATTTTAATATAGGGATATCAGTATTTGTTGTTCCAACATGTCATCAAACAGCAGAGTACATATAATATTAGAAAAGATAATGGAAAGATGAAAAGTGGAGTCATAGGCCAGCAATCGCAAGTAATTAAGAGGTGTGTCCACCATTTGCATCATGTCGTGTCACACATATGCACTGACTAGAGCTAATGAGGCTGTAAATGCTGCTTGTGGAATGCTGTCCAACTCTCCCCTGCTGGGGGACCTCTCTCCATGCACTGAGCCCTTTTTTCATTACCTATGTATTTACCATTATTGCATTGTATTCACTTTGTGTCCCCCTGTGTCCTTTCTCTGAGTGTCCCTGGTCCCAGAGCTGGATGCTTCTGATCTGTGGTTTGCTGTACCATCATGTCCACTGTGGGATGCTGCTGCTGACCTTCCTCCAGCCCACTGCTCCCAGCTGCCCATTTCCACCTATCTACTCTGCATCGCCCTTACTATACTTGATATGATCATCTACACACTGTATTTTACTACCAGCTATATATGTCGTACATTTAATGCCAGAGCCTTACACCATAACAGTAAACTTCTGAATCAGTTTAAATGTTGGCTTGTTCTGTATATCCCTAGTCACTCTGTATTCATTATGCGTCACTTTGTATGTATTATCTATGTTACTGTTATCATGCATGTATGCCATTGTGTGCTATATATTTCTTTGTCTCCCACACACCTCTTCTCCCGTCCCTCACCCTCCCACACCCCTTCTACCTCTCCTGTGGGTGGGTATTTTGGGGAAAAAATTCACATTGTCACATACCATCCAGATCTGTCAAAAACGATTAGACAACAAATGATGGAGTTGTGAACATGCAGGCTACGACACTGACATGCCCGCAGTCTAATTTCATCTTTCTCTCGTCATCTGTGACATCATGTCATTTTTGTAAAAATTTGTATTTTAACTGCCCTTTAATAGTCTCTGGTTAAAGGAGTGTCTGTGAACTTGTCACAGTGTCTGATCACTTTACAGCCAAATCAGACAAGCGTATGAATTTACTCAGTGATTGAGAAGTTGTCTGCAGTGGACCATCTCCAAAACTTTTTGTGCACAGAAAGACTAAGATAAGAAGACCATTTGCATGCAACATTTACATTTTGCTCACTCTAACTTTGACAAACACATCGGTAAACAAATTAAGAGTTCCTTCAGAGTCCCTCGTTTTAGCTCTGTTTTGGCCTCTACCAGCTCCTCAGATAAATACACATCTCTTAAGCTGCTAATTGCTCCATTGTGTTCCCCAATTAGTTGTTAACTGTGTCTGCTGCTTGATCGTGAGGTGTACAGTGGGTTTATGAAGGTTGATGCAATACATGCAAACCGTGCATGTATTGAGAGGAGATACAATTTTGAGTCAGATTGTTGCTTTCAGATTCAAGGAAGCAAGCCGTTTTATTTCCCCTTACCAGCATTTATGCTAAGTGGTTGCAGCTAGTTTTTTAAATTATTGTACAGATAAGAAGGTGACATGGTCCTTTCAGTTTACTTGCAGATGAGCTTCCATTATAGATTTAGTTCAAAGACTAGTCACACTGACCAACATTACATTCTCTCAGTTTGAAGAATCAGCTTCATGTGCTATTTCTTCAGCAGCTCTATGCTAACCTCACAGATACATTATGTATGAAACACAGCAAAGCTCTTGCTTCTTAAAATAAACACTGCAGAATGGCCTCTTTGCACTGAAGAGAGGCAGTTGATCGAGGTCTTTTAATTCTGAACTTTGCGAATGTGTTGTTGTAACTGAGCAACACAAAGTTTCCTTTGAGCACCGGACATCCTTCAGCCCTCCTTTCCTAAATGACACTTTGGATCTGGTAGAAATTACAGCTGGAGGAATTGATGTCATGAAGCTGAGAGGGAAGTCACTAAGAACGCAAATAATCTTGATGAAAGAGACAAGCCTGATCACCCTGCAGCAAAACTTCGAGTTAACTCTACCAATTTTGACTTCTTTCCATTAGCAATATGCTCTTTTTCTCCAAACAGAAACTTACTGTAGTAGCATGACTTCCTTTATGTTTGGAGAACTGAATTTGCAGGTGTGACAGAGAACATAAAAGAAACGGAAAGAAGCTAAAAAACACCTCTCACCTATACAAAAGGAAAGGGGTTTAAGACCAAAAACCTTAAAAAAAAAAAAGAAAAAGACAATAACCAGGTTTAATGTATTTACTTCCGTCCAATCTGTGACCTCAAAATGCAAGAGTGCAATATACAGATATAGCAAAGGATACAATCAGCAGATACATAGAAAATTCAATAAAATAGTACTCTAGTCATATCATGGATTTAAGGTCTGACACAAGAGCTACCAACCACTACACACCTGCCTGTTAACCTACAACACAATGTTTGAGTGTCTTTATCAAAGCACACTAGCTTTGTTCAGTGCTGAGGTGAAAGGGATGACACAGTGAGGAAGTGTTGGCAAGGACCTAAATCCACACAGGACATCTGTAACAGGTTCCCACGACTGTCCGGACATACGGTCCGTGAATTTTCCATGACTAAATGTATGTACTTCCATGGCTGTTCTTCCCTCCTGTTTTTTTTTTTTTTTCAAATGCCAAAGAGAACAGCCGTCTGGTTTTCACTTAGACTTGGCTGAAAGCAACCTTCTAGCTCCATGAATTTATAAAAGTTGGAAAACATTCTGCGATAATTCAGTGAGGTCATATAAATGTAAAATTCCATGATTTCCATTTCCCAATATCACAATTCCATGATATGCCAGGAATTCCATGACCAGCAGGAACACTGTCTGTAGTAATTGCACTATGCAGGTCAGGACTGCAGCACTACTTCAACTCTAATAGAATATATACTCTAAGTATAAATAAAAGCAGACTGGAGAGCAAAATCTTCATAAGAAACAATAAATCTTAAACATGGACAAGGGTTTTAGTGTTTGCACAGATGAAACTTGTTACATGCTTGTGGTACCAAACTGCTCTTTGCTGGATTAGTGTCTAAGAGTTACGAGTGAATGTAGCCTAGTTACTTCTTACTGCAAGCAACACAATCATCATGTTACCCTAATTAGCAGGGATAAGTTGCCAATGTGTACAGTGGTGTTCAAACTCATGAATAAAATGTGGTCACAAAGAGAACATTTTGCAACGCCTGAACAATAAAAGCCACTGGATTTCTGATCTATTATATCCCCTACTAATTATAATATGTTTCTGTGTACCATAGCGCGTCATAGCAAATGTAACATCAGGAGGGGTTTGGCAAGAGGTTCAAAAGATTCAATCCTAGTCTGAAAGGAAAAGTGTGCACTTCTATTCAAGGGCAAAAAATAAAAACAAAAAACACCAGCACATAGGCGGTGAGATAATGTCTTAACAAGCCACTCAAGATGATTACAAGAACATAATGTGGTCATTTTAAAGTCTCTTAAATCTAGACGTGGATGTCTGTAGTCATGGCAGTGTGGTCCTTCTTTAAAGTGATGAGGATGACTCATTCAGAACGGTGACTGGTCTCAGCTGTGGTTTACCAGTTGTCTAGGAAATCGAATCCAGTCTTCAGGACGCTGTTGCTTGTGTTAAACTGAAAAGGAGAGAAAGAGGGAGACTGTGGTAAATACCGTCGGGGGTAGCAGATGGTGCATAGTGACTGGCTATTAATAACTTGCAAATTTTTTTGTATATTGAAGCTGGACTTATTCCTTACTTTACTGGACTTCCTACAACGGATTTATTAGATTAGGTTAAATGGATAATTATCAGGATATCTGCCATGTCTTTTCAGTTGTTTGGGAGTATTTACTTGACTTCTTGGAAGGCTTTTGCACCCAATGTGTTTGTTGAGGTTCAGGTGAAATCTGGAGTGTTTGCATATTTGATTTGGTTTGTTTGGGCTCATGTGAAAGTTGTAAATCATACTTTGTTGCAGACTAAACACCCAAAAAGACTGGACTGTGGTGAGGTTTGTTCGTGGCATGAAAGGAAAACACATCAACTGCAGGACTCTGTGATAGTTCTGAACTAAACATACAATCTGTCCACCCTCCGTGACGTAACGGTAAAAAACAATTGACATTTTTAGAACTTATGTTTTTACTTTACCTCACTTGGTAACCATGGTAACATGTATGGCTGTTGTGTGTGAATGTTGAGTTTTTCATGATCAACCTGAAAGTAAACAGAGGTGTGTAAAGCTGGAGCAGTTCATTCTGCCATGTTCAACAGCCATACGAAGAATCCATGTTTACACCATCTTAGTTACATGGTGAGGCATTGTACAAGAGATTCACTAGAATTTAATCTACTCTGCTGGAACTTACAGTTTGTTCCTTGGTTAGTAAGAAAATGAAGGTAACTGTGTCACAAGAGGACACGGTGAGTAAGACCAGTGAGTGCCTCAAAGTCGAATGAAGGAGAATTCAAACCAGAAACACATGTGAGGTAAACAGCCCATCACCAATCCCAGCTCTCATGTGGTGTTTGTGTCGATGCCAAAGACCCAGCACTTAGTTACATCTTGGAACACATGACGTCAGCTTTGCTGTAACCTCTAAGCTTCAACATGTAGCCACCTATGATGTGTTTTTGATTCTCTGAACTCTACAGTAAACAGTTTCTGGGCATTATTTACTCCGTTTATACTCACAGTGGGATTATTTTTCACAGCAAAATAAAGTCCAGCCCACGTCTCCCATGGCTAGAAAGAAAACTCAAAAAGGTATTTCGTGCTGCAACAAAGCGATCAATCAACCATAGATTATATAAAAGGAAAAAGAGCCTTCAATTGATTATTAATTTGACAAAAAAAAATGAATAAATAGCTACAACTGCCAAGTGCTCACAGAAGTTAGTAATTTTGGAACAAAAATAGGGGCTCCACAAGCTATAAATTGGGTTTTGACTAGGCCTATTTACATTTGTACCATCTCTACAAACTAGGTGTTTATCAAACCATTCTGCACATCAACTCTTAACATATTTCAACACACTGAATGTATAACACCTCTGTCACAGTTTGCTCCACTAAATACAGATTCTGAATTATTCTGCCCAACTATGTTTTATGGTAGTTGCTAGAGGTACGGACCTGTACCCGTAGCCTGTGGCCTATGGATACGGCACTTTCCATTTGCCAATCAGATACGCGAGATCTGGTCACGTGACTCCCGGTAGATGCTGGAGGTACGGACCCGTAGCATCAGTACTACAGGTACGGACCCTAAACCTAACCCTAACACTAACCCTAACCTTTGCTTACCTTTCAACAGTTTGCAGTGGTTAGCAGCTTCTTGAATAGCGAGACTCGCGTACGGGGCCGTATCTGTCTGGCAAATGGAAAGTGCCGTATCCGTAGGCCACAGGCTACGGGTACGTATCTGTAGACACTACCATGTTTGATTGTCATCTCAATTTTTCCAGTCCTTTCTTCTCTGCTTTGTGTAGACATAGTCTGGCTTCGCAAGCCTGTTCTGTTGAATATGTTGGTCTGGCCTATTTGCATTTCTTTAAATCAAAGTCTTCTAAAGAGGGGCTAAGCAATGGACATTTGGTGTTCCCTCAAAACAGTGATAGATAAAATTGTTTTGGTGGAGCATTTGCGTGCAGCGAGAGAAGCATGGTGATTAAAATGGGCCATAATCCATAAAGAAAAAAAAACTAGCAACGCTTCCGTACTGCACAATTTAAATGCTTAGTAAAACTTAATATTTCCAGTATGAAAGGTTGCTGCCTGGAGATTGTTGCTGTTTGCTGTAGCAGAGAAAGCAGTAGAATGCAGATAGCTGAAGGAACATGAACAGCCAAAGGCAGGCTTACACCTGCATCCCACATCTGGTGAGTCACACTAGTATCAACACAGCCTGCAGTTCACACGAAAAGTTAAGCATCACCCAAAATAAAATTGCACTCAGCACTGTAAAGTACTGCATGAGCTGCTGTCAGTAAGCAAATTTGATGTTTCCACATAGGGTCATGCAACACTGACTACAGAATGACAGCTGCCTGCCACTTGATATTACCCAACAGTTAGAGCTTTTCATTACTTCACATAAAGGCAGTGTGATTAAGACATGCACCAAACATAAAACAGAACTATTTTAAGCATATTCTGGAAAAAATAAATCAAACTATGAGTGTTACTGAGACCTTTAGAAAGCCTGAACTAGGTCAAGAACCAGTGCATTATTAATACTGAGCTAGCAATGATCAAAAACATGATTTTAAAGCAAATTGTGTTTCTAGTCGCACAATGATCCAATATGTCACAGCAACTATTTCAATTAGCAGGCCTTTAGCAATATCTGTTATGTGATTTGAATCAATCGCTGCTTGATTTCACAATATGAAACTGTGCTCAGGTCATTCTGGAAACTCTCTCTCTTTCAGAGCTTACCTGGGAAAATGTGGGGCTGCCGTCAAAGTTGGGTGAAGCCTCTTCCTCCTTTTCCTTCTCCACACTTGCAGAGAGGCTGGAAGGCTTGGACATCAGGCTGGAGGAGAACATTTCATCCAGGGTGTTGCTGACTGATGGCAAGGTGCTCTGAGATCTCTCCCAGCCTGCAATTGAAGAGGAGACGCTGACAGGCGGGGGAGGGTTCGGCGAGATGGAGATGGACGCCGGAGTTGCGCTAACTGCGGCAGGGAGAGGGGGCTGTGGAGCAGGAGGCTTGGGTGCTCTCTGCTTGGTGGACCTGGCAGGAGGTGGAGGGTGATGCTCTGCTGCCTCATGCTCCTTGGAGATAACGGAGGATTCCTGCAGAAAAAAAATAATTAGGGCTTCTGTTAACATAAATTCCAAAAGCAACAAATACCAATGTTCTGATATTGTTCAGAAATGGACAATGGCAAAGACGCACATCAGTTGCTATCTAACTTTGGCTTCTTGTATGAGGTTGGCAAGCTTTATTGGCAAAGAAGACTATATAATCTTCAGTAATGAGAACATTAAAAGTGTAGAAAGAAATGAAGAGGAAAGTGGAACAAACCAGGCATCTTTATTTGCTTGTTTTTTTATAAACTGCAAACTGGCTACATTGGCCATCTGCTTCTCTGACACTTGTGGAGGCTCCACAGATGCCAGACATCTCAGCTTCAGGCAACACTCAATTTCAGGATACACAGTGCGATAACATACTGCGTTGGGGTGAGAACTTGCTTTCCATCTGTTGTTTCTTAGAAATGATACCGTCCAGAGCTGTGATGCTTTTGCCGCCACATTCAACAGCAAACCAAAATACCGGGCTTTGCAAAAGTTCTGTTACACTTGCAAAATGCAAGCAAAATGAACACAAAGACTTTTTGGTGCAATAAGATCATTTTTTATTTTCCAAATATTTCAATATATGTGTTAATGATATTAATCAGAAATGTGGCCACCCAAAACTTTTATCTTATTGCACCAAAAAAATCTTTGTGTTCATTTTCGTGAATGTCTCAACAAGTGTAACAGAACTTTTGCAAAGCCCGGTATAACAACAAAGCTGCTCCTACAAAAGGAAATGACAACAAACAGTAATTATTAAGCGTGTTGTGATGGTATTTTTTTTAGTGCTTACCTGTCGGAGGTAAGAAGGGAGTGATTTCTCTCCTTTTTCTAGGGATTTGATCTGGCTGGGAGTCAGGGACTGGAAGTCAGCTTGCTCTCCCTCCAGCCTGGACCTCTCAGCGCTGATCTTCCAGAAAGAGGACTCCTCCTCTGGCCGCCGTACCTCACTGACAGACACCTTCATAATCACAATCACACTTCATCACATGCTGCATTCATGGAACACTAAGAGGCATCGCGACTCTGGTAAAGTCCCGAAGTGAAAATTAAATAATTTCTGCTGAAAAATTGAAAGTATTTAGTGAGTAATTCTGTCTGGAAACATGTACATCTCACACAAGCCAAGAAAGCAGTATTTATAGATACAGCAGGATAATAGTTTGAGAAAAAAATTAATTGTGAAATGATCACAGAAAACCCCTATTTGTAGACCAGGTTGCTCAAATTTGCCTGATGTGTTGCTTTAAAATTCGGTTAGCTGGGACTTCTGTTTTAATAATGCACATATTAATATATATTAACTCAGATATTAATTTGGCTACAATAAACTTTCTGTGTAAAAAGCATATTCACATTGTCATAAGAGAAAAGCAGCAGTAAAAGATCACATGAAACAACTAGGTGACCTATATTTTTTCACTGTGATGTAGCTCCATCCCAGAGGCCCAAAGGTACCCTGACAACATTCAATTATCAGCGCAAAGCTTGACTGTTTGGGCATTGCTCATCCCAAGTTTCTATTAAATTTGAACATAATGATTTAATCCAATCATATTCAACTCAGAGTCACACAAACTTCAAACTACAAGTCCACTGCCATTTGGGCAAACATTTCTTTATCAAATTAAACACTCACAATCACCTCTGTATATATTGAAGACTAATCATACCTTGGTCCCTGGTGTACTTTTCCCAAGCTGGCTGGAATGAGGAACCTTTGTGGATTTTGAGTCAGCCTGTGAGGCAGAGATCCCCTCTGCTGAGCCCGATGTCAAGCCGAACTCCAGTTGACTCTGGAAAATGGGATTTAAGTTTAGAACAGTATGTAGATTCACAAACATGAAGTTCCAGATATTTCAGGCATAACTCAAACAAACATAGGCTTTAACTTCAAATTGTAATGCATTGTACAGGTATGCATGCCCAAAATATGATTTTAACATTTGAGTTTATCAGTTTTTACCTTGGTCTCCCATGAGAAGGGGGCAGAGTGTTCATCTTGCCAGGTAATATCCTAAAGAGACAAACATATGTTGTACTGACGCACAAGCTGTACTCAGGACCTTAGATAAAATGCAATATAGTAAGTAAATATACATGTAGGTTTATCTTTCGTGGAAAATCGCATGACGTCAATGTCTAAACTAACAAAACAGAAAGGAAGATGGGAGAAAACCCCAAAATATACAAACTACACATCATTTTTAGATACTTAAACTTTATATAGCTAACATTTATGTATTATGGACATGTCTACTACTTTGAGTCTATTGTAAATCTACCAAACAAAATTCCACTGTTACATCTATCTAGTTGCTAGGTTACATATCAAATAGCAGCCGTGACGTTTACCAACATATTTTAGCGGCTACGTGGCTACTGTTAGCAACCATGACCGCACTAGCTATTCTGCCCTCTAAACGCATTATAAAGCCACAAAAAGCAACGTTTATTTGGTCTAAGTACCTCTTCACCGAAATGAACTATCTTCTGGCCCGTCTGAATGAGCAGTTTGGGGTAACAGACCACCTCTTCGCGGTCTACTCTGTGCATAGCGTATCGGGCTCGGATATGGGGGTCCATCATGCAGTTGTCGATGGCGTTGTCTTGCTCTTGCGGCGTCATTTTCTCCCAGGACGAGCCGTGTTTGGCTTTGATTTTCTCCCTCTCCTGCATTATTTTCTTGGCCATGGAGTTGATGGAGGAGAAGTATTCAAACTTCTTTTCCTCCATCCTGTGGGCATCGAGCCCCGCTATGGTTGCGGCGGCCATCTTTAACTGATGCCAGCTGTTGTTATTGTGAGGAAGAGGAAGCTGGTGTTGTGTGGGCGGTGGGCGGGGCCATTTAGTTACATGTGCGAACGGCGCCATCTTGCGGTCTCTTCCATTACTGGGCTACCTAACCCTACCTTCTTGTACTGCAACACGGGTTGGTACCGATAAAAATAATAATATAATTGTCATTATTTAGCTGTTGGTCTGCTCCATCTCTGTTTGTCCGCTTCTCTGTGTTTCAAACTATACAATAACTGAAAATAACTCAAATTTGTGCTCCTCGTGTATTAGCATAGTCATTTAGTTAACTACAGTTTCTGCTTAAACGAAGTAACCCAGGAATGTTAGAAAAAAGCCCAAAAGACCTACCGTTCTGAAAGTATTTCTAGAAACATTCCTTTTCTAACTATCTGGATGAAAATATTTCATATCCACTAACTGATTAAAAACAGATACTGCTTGTGTGTTCATGCATCTTGTGGGCAGCCATGTTTGTTGTCATAGAACCTTTTTGTCACCCAGTGGATATTAGGTTATTTTGAGACAATTGTGAAAATACTTTCAGGAGAACAGTAAGTATTTTTAAACTCCCTTTTGTCACATGTTAGCTCTGAACCTGAATGTCTGCTAATAGATGAGGGACTCATACTGGGGCAGCTATAGGATGGCCATCCACTTCTGGTGTCCATCAGAGTTTCTGTGTGCAGCCCTTCAGAACCACTGGATGTCAACTGAGCACCAGCGTCTCAGAGCAAAACAAATGGACACATGGACACATGAACAAATCCATGGATGTAGCAACTGAGCTGAAATGAAACGGCACATAAATTAGGTGAGTAACAATGAAATACGTTGCTTTTACAGTCTTTTGATTTTTGAGGTTACTGTGTAAATGCAGGACTGCACTTTTACTTTTACAATGGAGGTTGCTCTAAGACCATTGTTGTACTTTTTGTCAGATACAAGGGTCTGCCAGGGTCTGAGTGGTGTCAGTTTTATCGTGAGAGTCTACCAGATGCTATACAGCCATTTCCGTGCAGCCCAAAACCAGAAAAGTAGCATTAAAGCAACAATTACTTGTTCATGGTGTCCAGAGTTGGACATCAGAGTTGTCTGTAAGTGTCCTTGTAGTAGTATTATTAAGACTTCAGTCTGTTCATAAGTGTGGGGAGGGCTGGCAGTTTCAAAAGAGGGGACTCAGAGTGTTTGTGCAGCTGCCAAAACATAGAACATAAAGCTTTCAGAGCTTTATCTTTTGAACGCATATAGTTGTTTGTTGCTCTATTAGTGCTACAAATGCAGACTAACAGAAACCTCTAAAATGGGCACCACCTGAGAAATTACAAGCGTGAGTGCTGAAAGCTGCTGCAGCCACTAGAGGCTTGACAGCTATGCACATGTACAGGAGGAACCTGGTGTCAGTCCTGCAACCTTAACATTAAAAGTCAACCACAAGATGCTTGTCATGTTTTATAATTTTTGACTTTCTCCACAGAGACTTTGATATCAATCTGAATTACCAGTAGAGGGGACTCACAGACCACAAAAAGTGATACAGCTCTTTCTTCCTTTGTAATTTGATCAGTTTATATGCCATCAATATTCGGGTTAAGGTCAATATTCCGGTTTCTGAAACATTTGGAATAACCCGTTTACATGCCTAAACAGACAGAGTTACTCCTGTTGTGTGACGCTGTGCTGACGCTGTGTGGCGCTGTGCTGCCGCGTGTGGGTTTCGCCTTGTCTGTTTACCTCTCCTTGTGTATTTCCGGTGGGTTGCGCGCCAGACGCGGCATACAAGTAGTTGCCGTACTCAAAAGACCAAGATTCCTTTCGGATGAAACATGCGCAGAACGCAAATTAATGTTTCTTTCTATGGGGATATTCCGATGCGCGTTTATATGACGAGATATTCGGGTTAGAAAAGGAGTAACCCAGGAGTCTTATTCGGGTTTGTAAAAACCGGAATATGAGCATATTCGGGTTTTTGCGGGTGTTTACATGGCCGTACGCAACCGGGTTATTGCTAATATTCCGGTTATGAAAGGGTTTTTGACTGCATGTAAACGTAGTGAGTTTTATTCAAATACATTTAAAACAGCATTTAATTATACTTAAGAAAATATAATGTTCATGTAGAGACACAAAGCACATCAACTGTTCACAGATTTCTTACTGACAACATCGTAATGGCACCCATTCAGCACGAACACCACACACCTGTGTGAGTCACACAGTCTTATTAAAGTGGCATTGTAACGGCACTTTTGCTGGTGTCTGGATTCAAGTACAGAACCTTCTGCATCCTTGAAATGACATCTCAGATCTAATAACTCTGCTCACTGAGCTATAACCAGAACAGGAAAAGGCCACTTTTATTGAAGAAAAACTAGACTTGTATTAGGAATTAAGTTTTTTTATCAGTGGTTTTGGTATTATTAATTACAGTTGGAATTGCTGAAACTGAAAATATACGGCATGTTTCCACACAACAAACATTAAAGAAGATATTTCAAACTGAATAATTAAGAAAGTCTGCCTTTAGTGTCTATGGCAGTGAGTGAGAGCTCAGTAGTGAGTTTCCCATCAGCTAAGGATTAAAACAAAAACACAAAAGTTCACTTAGGTTAGATATTAACATTGTGGAAAAGAACATCCCTTGTGACTACATTTTAATGCAAACTATGTGCTTATGAAGACAAATTTGCATGTTTGAGCAGGTTAGAAGTAGCCTAGCCACGCTAGACAAACCACGGCAACGAATTTAATTCTCTGCCAGGGTGGGTCTAGTTACCCTCCATAAGGCTCGAGGCTGGATGCTCCTAAAACTGGCCGGACGAATCACCATGAAGTGTAGAGTCAGAAGGCGGGCGTAACTAAGTGACGACAGAGGTGCGACGAGTCTGACAGAAACAACCGGCGCACAATAAACAGTTATCTTTCGACGCGGCTTTGGCCACAGCCCTTAAAGATTTGAAGCTAAAATTCAACTTGAAAGATGAACAAAGGACGGCACTGAAGTGTTTCATTGAGAAGAAAGACATATTTGGTCTTATGCCGACGGGATATAGCAAATCCTTAATATACTAGTTGGCTGCGCTGGTTGGGAAGCTAATGGGACTTAGCCACAATCCGCCGGCGCTCTAGGAACTACGTCAGCCTATTCGTTGCGCTGATTGGTTGTATACCTACCCAATTGCTGCAGAGTGATTTGATAGACAACCTTTTAGCCCGCCTCCCTCCCTGTCGAGCGGCCCTAGACCCTTGTGCCTTCAGAAACATGGGTCTAGCGCGGCTAGGCTAGGTTAGAAGTTTTTTTCTGGTCAAAAACCATTATTCCCCACTCTAACTGGTCATATAACACACCAATAAAAAAAATAAAAAATTGCAAAACCCTTTATCTTGAGAGGAAATGTTCCCAAAACTAAACAATTTTAGCAAATGAAAATTCATACCTTGGGGGTATTTTATGTTGTATACGGGGTCTGTATGTACATGCATGTCAGAGCTTTGAGCAGTCACACGAATACAGAGTTAAGATTCATGCTTGCTTGCAGCCATCTTAATAATCATGGATAAGTGTAAAGACAGTAATAACAAAACAAACAGAGATGTGGTAGTTGTGAATTTTAAACATGATTTAATAAACATACATGTTTTTGCATTGAATTTATCAAGTTTACTATGAGTTAAAAACACACATGTAGCACATGTAGTTTTAGTACAAAACATGACAAAACAAATGCCTTCCAGTTGACATATTTACACTTCCAAAAGTCATGACGGTAAAATTATCAATACGGAAGAGACTGAACAACAAAAGACATTTTTTGATAGCAAAAAAGCACTAACAGCTCTTACAAAGCAAAAAGCTTGCACTTTTAAATATGGATTTTAGTGAATTCAAACCGAATCACAGTCAAAGATATCTGAGGTAAGTCAAGTTATATGGTCAGGTCTCTTTGATATTCAGGTCATGTAGTCACTGGCCACATCAGGCTGACATTAAGTTTTCTGCCACAATTACCAACTTGCCACTTGGGGGAAACCAGTGTTCACAGCTGTCCCCTGTCATGGTATGTACAAAACACAAAGGAAAAAAAAAAGCCCACAAAAACATACATTTGTCCTTAACACTTTTTAAAAGTTTGTTCCAGTGACAATATATTATAAATTATTTGGGTGCATTTTCTTTGCTATCATAAATATAGTAACTCCAAATATACATGATTTTTTAAAAACAAAGTTCTAAGCATCTTATAAATGAATAACTTTTGTGTAATTTTACAAATGTGTACCATGGGCTCATTCAAATTTACCCCCTTTTTAAATGACCTCCTTGTTTGTCAACAGCATGACTTAAAATTTTGCACACTGGATATAAATGGAATTCCTCAGGCTGTGCTGTGACTGGCATCATGGAGGCCATACTTCTCAGTATTCATCATGCTGTTGCCATTGATACGGGGGTGAACGGGAATAGCGGGCGCTTGCAGCATTTTAGACTTTCGCCTGGATGAGCGACAACATGCCAGATAGAAGATCTCTACCACGTTGAGCACCAGAGAGATGCAGGACATAACCAGCATGAAGATGATGAAGATGGTTTTCTCAGTGGGTCGAGACATGTAGCACTCTACAGTGAAGGGGCATGGCGCTCGGGAGCAGACGACTAATGGGTCCATGATGAACCCGTACAGATAATACTGCCCCACAATGAACGCTACCTCCAGAATTATTCTGAAAAATATGGAGGTCATGTAGTTTCCCAGCAGATTGCCTTTGATCTTGACGTGGCCTTTATCGTCACTGTACTTGGGATGTTTGACGATTTCAACATTAGGGTGTTTCTCTCTGTATTCTCTCAGCTTCTTCTCTTTGTGGACGACATGCATGACATGACCAAGGTAGATCAGTGTTGGTGTTGAGACACAAATTATCTGGAGGACCCAGAATCGAATGTGTGAAATTGGGAAGGCGTGGTCGTAGCAGACATTCTTGCAACCAGGTTGTTTGGTGTTACAAATCATATTGGACTGTTCATCACCCCAAACCTGTAATGTTCAGATGAGAAGTTATTGTTATCGTCACAACATTCCAAAAAATGGAGTTACTTCGATGAAGAGGTGCAATGTTTAGTTTCTGCAGCAGCATGAATGTTATGGAGGTGTCACTGAAGTATTGCTGTGTGAAACAATATATGGAAAAGATACAGTAGCCCCTGTGCTGTCACATATTGGTTTTTGGGTTGCCAAAATGTGTGCGGCCTATGTGTGCAGCTAGTGGCTAAATATTAAAACCTATAAAATTACTTGATTTATTGCTGTGGCTAGAGCAAAGGCCAATTTAGATGTACAAAATCAGGCAAAACAGTCTATTGCTATTCTCTTGCCAATGCATCTCGGAAAACTGACTCACAGAGTGATGAATGAGCAGTTCTAACTTAGGATGGTAAATATTTTTAATGATTTAAAAGCGTCAGTATAATCCTAATAAATTATAACCTGATGATTAGTTGTCAAGTTGTATACACTACCAGAACAACATCTGAATTTCACTGTTTCACAATAAATGGGCTTAGCCACCAGAGGGTATTATTTCATCTGAAAGGCCTGAAATCACTAAAGTACTTGAATGGTGCATGAGTTGTGGTTAATACTGTATAAAATAAACAGTGAAAAAGTAGAAGACCTTCTCTGCTCCAGCTCCGAGCACCATGATCCTGAAGATAAAAAGCACGCTGAGCCAGACCTTCCCAACGACAGTGGAGTGGATCTGGACCTTGTCCAGCAGGGCGGACAGAAATCCCCACTCTCCCATGGTTTCTAAAAGCAAATGATACTTTTAGTGATGAATAAGGCGAGAGAAAAATAACAAAAACAAGCATTTCTTAAAATTCATTCACAAACACCTGACAAAGCGAATTATGATTTTGTTGATCTGCAAACTTGAGACTTCAAACTTGAGACAAATGCAGTTAAACATTTGGGGTTTTTCTCTGAGACTTCTCAGAGAAAAACCCCAAATGTTTAATTGCATTTGTTTTCAAATTTTTCAGCTGTCCTCTGTGATGTCTTAAGGAGGTTAAATTGTAATAAAATACACAGCAGAACAGTAGCAGTAACCTGGTGTTAAGTTTTGTGAGATCAATAATCAGTCAGAGTGACATATTACTTTTTAGAACCAATATTATAGCTCCTATAATTGGTTACAACCGAAGAACAAAGTTTGAAAAACACATTAGCAGCAGAAAATCTCTTTAGTTTTAGAGAGGCGGAATCAAGTGCTGATCTATACAATGCTCATAATGTATAGAAGGAGCGATAAAATCTCCATATTTAAATAGATGTATAGATAGGAGAGAATCTTCATTCGTCAGATGAATGCATATGCCTTCTATTTTTTCACCTTAGTATTCTTGCTATGTATTCTGACCATACATCAGCACTGAGCTAATCATATACATTGTAGACAAAACCGATGTTTATATTCACAGATTACAAACAGGACATCAGTTTGTCTATGCTTTCCTGACACACATATCCTAAAAAAATCAAAACACTCTATCAAGTTAAGAAAACATTCACATTAACAAATGCCTGTATCTACCTTAATGTACCTTTGCAGGTGAGATAATGAGATAATTTGTAACTTATTCCAAAATTAATAAATTAATTCAAATTGAATGCTTCTTATAATGTAAATTTTTGTGCAGTAAAAATGACAAGCATTTTGTAAGACAGATAATTTTTCATTTACCTTTAAATTCAAACGGTCCTCTTAGAGACAAACAGAACAGTCACCAGTCGTGTGAGTGAATGCGCTCCGTGCACCAAGCCAAACCTGTCCATGATACCTTGAACTTTAGATTGGACGGAAGTTGCGCAACAGTACGAGTTGTCACGTTGTCATGACATCTGGAAATGATAAATCTCAAGTGGACAAATTTGGGCTGAGCACTGAAAAGATTGTACGTGTTAATGATTGGCAACACTGTAAACCACAATTATCATGTTCATGATTATTCTGCAGCTGTTTGATGCTATTATTATTTATTATCACTTAATGATTGTGCCAAAACTACTCCCCTTTGGCATCTTAGTTTCAAAGAGATTGGTCACTTATGTATTTGCAACGTGTTTTTAGTGAAATAATAACAGAGTCGGGGAGTAAAGGGCATGGACATAACATGAACCCCTGAGCTGAAATGCTGTTCAGTAAAATACAATAACTCTGCAAGACTATGTGAGCATTGAACAGCCACAGGCATTTTAAGACTGTGTCAACATAAAGGCTTAAAATCAGAACAAAGTGAGCAAATCTAGCTTTGTGTGCTTCACCAAAGTACTTGAAATGTAGTTGAATTAAAATGTGTCGGGCAGATCCTGCAGTTCTTATAGATGTATTTCATCCCCGCTATATGCAACACTTTGTTGTTGTTCTTTTGTTGGATTTTTCTGCTGATGTAAATGTCCTTGATATCTGACCATCTATCAGCCATGCCCTGTTCTGAAGTTTTAGTAAGCATGAAGCATTATAATACTGAGTTATTAATCAATCACTGAACAATTGATTGGCAGCATTTTTAAGAGTTAATTAATGGTTAAAGTCATTTCTAAGCAACAATTTAAAGTTTTAGCTCCTCAGGTGGTAATAGTTTAACCTGAACAGACTGAAATATATCACTTGACTCTGGGGATTGAGATTGAGCTGATGAAGGAGAATTTGCTCATTTATAGATCGAATAGTCATTTGATGTAGAAAATAATCAGTAGACTCATTAGTTATGAGCATATATTGTTATTTGCTGCCTTAAAAATATGTAGAAATCAAATGTTTTTAAATGCAAGCTGTTTAGTTGTTAAGTGAAACGTGCAAACCTTTCATCTAAAATTAACAGACTGATGAAGCATGTTTTCCCAACTTAAATCATTTATTAAAAACAATAAAGCATACAAAAATGTCTCTTCCACATCAATAGAAACAGACTTTTTTTTTTACAATAATCGTCATCATCATCATTGTTCAGTAGGAAAATTATTTCAAGTCCTAAATAATAACCATGACAATAACTTAAAGAACACATTCAACAACTGGGCATAAACAACATTCTGTTTTCCTATAGATTTTCAAGTGAGCATCTATAATATAAATACATCATTAGTATTGCACACTATCGTTAGGAGGTCTCCATTTAGTAATACAAGCATAAATGAGTCTGGCAATATTTCCCTAAATATTGGTGTTTTATGAAGATTTTATTTGCACATAATATTGCATTATTACACAGAGCTGTTCTTTTATATTCTGTCATATGCACCACATTGGAAGAAATCTTTAGTCTCTTGGATGTACCTGAACTATGAAACATGGAGAGAAAACATGAAACGAGAAAATACATTTTAAGGGTCACATGAGTGGTATTTAATGATTACTCAGTAGCCGTTTCTCCTCTTTGGCCCCATCCAGGCTTCCTCCAATACTGCGGCTTGTTTCGAGGTCTACATTCGTCTTGTTCTGCTGGAGCGTTTCCTCTGTAGTCGGCCAACTGGGACCTGACAGGCCCGCAGGGTTTTCTGGTGAAGTAATCTTGTATTTGTTAGGGTTGGACCCACATCTTACCCTCCTGCAGATCAGGTAGAACATCTCAATGACATTGAGGAACAGAGAGATGCAGGCCACCACCAGCATGAAGATAATGAAGATGGTTTTCTCTGTGGGTCGGGACATGTAGCACTCCACAGTGAAGGGACATGGCTTCCTAGAGCATGGGAACATGGGCACCATGACAAAGCCATACAAGTAGTACTGTCCCACAATGAAGGCGGCCTCAATGATGATTTTGAACACAAGTTGAGCTAGGTAGCTTCCCAGCAGGTTCCCCTTGATTTTCACCTTTCCCTTTTCATCTGTGTATTTGGACTTTCTGATCAGAATGGGCCCATCAGGGCTGGAAGGCTGCTCCTTCAGCTTTTTCTCCTTGTGGAGGATGTGCATGACGTGGCCCAGGTAGATCAATGTTGGTGTGGAGACGAAGATGATCTGGAGGACCCAGAAGCGAATGTGTGAGATGGGGAAGGTCCAATCGTAGCAGACGTTCTCACAACCAGGTTGCTGAGTGTTACAGATGAAACCGGACTGCTCGTCACCCCAGACGCTCTCAGCACCTGCACCCAGAACCATGATCCTGAACAGGAAGAGGACGCTCATCCAGATCTTCCCAATCACAGTGGAATGGGACTGGACTTTATCCAGCAGTTTGGACAGGAATCCCCAGTCTCCCATCTTTGTTTGTGATGATCAGGTACTAATCTGTGATGAAAGAAACAGAAACAGAATAAAGAGCCATGCTATTAAATAGAACGAACCCCTGATCTTGTTTGCACTGACCTTAAACCACACCTAATTTACTGAAACATTAACCACAACTTCATATTCAATCAATACGCTGCTGGTAGAAGAAAAGAGCGCACTGTTATGTAGATAAATATTTTCTGTTCTTGAACTTCACTACAAGTGATAGAAAAGGAGATCCCATTCTCCTGAACTTTGAGCTTTTTGGTAAATATTTCTCCCAAATAATGACTAATCAGAATTTTGAATGGAGGACTCAGAACGGTGTCATAAAATTGAGACAAAGTAAAAGAAGGTTGGCATTGAGATAAAACTATGAAAGAAGAAGAAAAAAAAACGTTATAAAAGCTGATATCATCATGTTGTATAACATGACTGAAAGCGTCCTTTAAGCATATAGCAGGCGACTTGTGGACAAAACTGAGTACGATAATATCTTTAAAAAAAATCTGATGTACCTTAAATATGTTAATTCTGCTTGAGAAAAATTGATCTGACTAACAGGGAAAAAATCCTTTAGCAACCAATAATATTCTTTCAACAAAATATGAAAAAATATATTTAAACAAACTAAATCTTGATATTATCAAATGTTGAAACATTTTTCTTTAATTTGTGAAGCAGTAAGTTGCCGTAGCAGAGAAGAGAGATCTGTTCATCTTACCTGCTGACCCGATCAGAAAGAACTGTGTGTGGTAGGGACAGATCGCTGACTGGCTGGACCTTGGAGTTGTGTGCTGGCTTAGGGGCACTGATGAGGGATCACATTGCGCAACACACATCTGGCTTTATTGTCACGTTGTACCCGTCAGCAAACGAGTGTAGAAAAAGGACCAGTTTGTAATAATTGACAGGTGTGCAGAGGAGAAGATCTGTCTCTGTTGAAATGCCACTGAATGTTTGAAAACAAATAAGGAAATGCACGGTAATCATTAAGACAAGGATGATTAAAGATACTGCTTTTATTCAAATATTAGGCGCAGATTTAAATAGGCTCACAAATGATAAACCCCTGTATACTTGTAAATACACAGCCTGTCCAAAAAAAGTCACCACTTGGATTTACCTAAACAAATAGGTAAGAGCCTTCCATTGGATAATTACTGTACTGATGAACATGTTTCAGCTACAACAACTTATTTAACCCTAGCTGATGCAGTGAGGAGCTTCTCATTTCTGAAACAACCATGTCAGAAGGCATATCCTGTGGTCATGGAAAGGATGTTATTCTGTCTAGGAAAGGTCAAATTATTGGCCTGCATCAAGCAAAGAAAACAGCTAAAGAGATTTCTGAAACTGCTAAAATCAGGTTAAGAACCATCCAACACATTATATCCTGAAGGATAGTGGTGACCCATCATCTTCAAGGAAGAAATGTGGTCGGAACAAACTCTTAGATGATCGTGATTGGAGATCTCTTCAACGCTTGGTGAAATCATATGATAAGACATCAACAGTAGAACTCATGGCTATGTTTATTAGTGACAGTAAGAGCATTTCAACAAACAAAATGTGAAAGGAGTGGATCAGGGAGCATGGGACATCATTTTATATATATATCAATATAGACAATGAAGTATTGTGGTGAATTTTAGTGACTTCATCATAAACAGATTGTCTCAACTTACAGCCAGATGCATACTCATTTGCTCTTCTTTGTGACTCACAGTAATATTCACGTAAAATGTGTCAAAGCAGACCATTATAAATGAAGCATTGTGGTGTTGGAGAGATAACCCAGTCTATAAATAATATACTTCAGATGTAAGGTAGTGCTTGTTTGGTGCAGAATGCAGCAAAAAGTATCACAATGTTTACATTTGTTTTTAATGGAAAAGAGAAAAAAACGTTCACTCTATAACCATGACTGCATCATAACCATAACCAGCCATTTTTAAAATGTACTGTTGAAAAAAACACAGATTTTTTTTTTTTGCAAAATTGTTTAGTAAGAGGTACGAAACATGTTGAAATTTAAACTCTGCAGGCTTATATTGTAAATTTCCAGAGGCTTGTCAATAGTTACAAAGCTTAACTACATCTAACATTATTCTCTAAAGACACAGTTAACTAATTGCATTGTATACATTTAGTAAATAGTAGCTTTATTTATACAATGGTAGATTAATGGCTCACTTTATTAGTAAAAAAATGCAGAGGTTTGAATGTGAAATCTAACACAGTAAGAAAAGTAGAATTTCTTTGTAGTCAAATCTGAATACAATGCTTATTAAATCAAGAATCAAAACGTTAGTATAAAAATGTCAAAAATCAACAAAATCTATCACAAATCTAATCTAATTTACAGTGTATTAAAATGATTAAGTCTGTGAATTTCAAGAAAACCTTTCTTCTTATAACAATATGTCACGCTGCTCTCTTGAAGTTAGTCAGTTTAGGCAACATTTTACATGTGAATGAGTTTTGTTTGCAGAAGCTGCTCCCTGCTTCTTCCTTTACTGCTCCCCCTCCCCCATTCTCCCCAAAGCCAAAGCACACAAATACTGGAAACCACTAAAAAAGGACACGTACAACCTACCATTGCCCTCATGCTTCAGATGTGGATCTCCCCTACGTTGTTGTTCCCAGATGATATATTTTTAGCAACCTCGCTAACCCCTCCCGTCATCCCTCTCACCCCTAACTTTCGCCCTTGCATCTCCAGGTCCAGGTTGACACAGTTCTGGCGCATCTCGTCCCGGCTTTTAAAACCTTTATTTTCTGAAGCTGGAGGTGTCACAGGGGTCACGGTGTAGTCCTGCCTCCTCGCCAGGCACTCCTTCACAGCTTTCACGCACAGATAGAGCAGCTCAACCATGCAGAGGACGAGGGAGACAACTGCTGTCACCAGCATGAACCAGATGATGACCGACTTCTCCGTGGGCCTGGACAGGAAGCAGTCCACCTTGTGAGGGCAGGGGGAGCGGGCACAGATGTAGCGACTCTCCAGAGTGAAACCGTAAAGAAAGTACTGGCCCACGATGAACAAAGCTTCCAGCAAAATCTTGGCCACAAGATGGATGACGTAACTGCAAAGGAGTCGGCCACGGATGCTGATCGTGCCATTGCTTTTAGTGTACTTGGGAACTTTGTAGGTCTTTCTGAGGAACAGAGCAGCTTGGCCTTCCAACTCTGCATGCTTCCTCATCCTCTCCTTCATCTTTGATTGGGAGAACAAGAAGACTTAGACATTGTCCAGTTTTCAGAAAGAGACAGATTTAAAATGTAGGTATACTGAAGGTGAAAACAAATGGATGAAAGAACCAACATGAATGCAGCTTTAGTTTTGGCAGTGTGAATATGGATGAAAGTTCATGAAGCTGTCGGAGCAGTTTCAGAACTTTTTTGTTGAAACAATTTTCCTTGTTGCTGTACTCCCACATGAGCAAAGGGTTTATGCAGGGTCAAACAATCTTTCTGTAACTTTACTAAGACCCTGGTTCTTGCTGTTGAAACAATAGGCCGCTTTCCACTGCAGGAACTTGCAGATCATTTGAAGGTGGTTTAAACCTTCGAGTGCTCAAACCACAAGGACTGGCCCTGTAGAACATCTTTTAGGGACATTTTCAGAGGAGAAGAAAGGGCTGCTAAAATGTTGCTTTGCATATCTGAACACTGATCGGTTAAAGTCAGAGAGAACAACGAGTGCCCTCTGGATGTACTTGTTGAATAGCAGTTTCCTCCTCCAACATCACCACCATCAAAATAAAATTCACCTCATAGGCTAATATCAGAAAACCACCCTGACTCTGTTTCATGTATTCTCATAGAAGTGAAATGACTGCTATCGTTGTTGTCGTGCACTCTGAGTTAACACAGCACAATGCAAGCAGAAAGGCTGAAAGGTCTCTGCCCTGAGTTCCTGCAGTGGAAAGCCATCTAGAGATAGAGGAACAAAGCCCCTCCAGATGTTCTTGGGAAAAGTTCCTGCAGTGCAACCACATCTCACCTCAATGTGGTCAGAACTAAAAAAAAAAAAAAAACACTTTAAATATAACACACACACAGACAGAGCAACTTTAGCATTAGTTTGGTCTTTCTGGATACCTAAAGAATGCTATTTTAATATTTTTCACCAGCATGTTGCTTACTTTCATACAGGCAGGTTTTAGGGTTTATCAGAATTTGTTTGCAGGAAATAGTTACCTAAAGGAGTTGGTGAAAGTGGGTCACTTAGACTCAACTGTACAGTACATGTAGTCTAAAATCAAAATGATGAGGTAAAAATAAGAAAACCTAATTCAAACTGCAGAATTAGTGAACATTTTCAGACAAACTACATTATTGGGACCAAGAGGATGTTACAAAATGGTAACATGCACTTTGATCCAAATGTTTTAACAGGATGGGAAGGAACCTTGCTCTTACTCCCTGTCTACAGGCGTGGCAACTATTGACAAACCAAATATCGACTAGTCATGCTATCACGCTACGCCTACTGCAGCGACACACCTTCTTCTCAGCGTGGATCACATGAAGGACGTGACCGAGGTACAGCAGCTTTGGAGTTGCTATAGCGAGTATCTGAAGAACCCAAAAGCGTACGTGGGAGATGGGGAAGGCGAGGTCGTAGCAGACATTCTCACATCCGGGCTGCTGAGTGTTGCAGACAAAATCAGACTGCTCATCTCCCCACACCTGGATGAGATCACAGGAAAAAGATGAAGAGGAGGTTATACATAAAACTCCAAAAAAAAGTGCAGTATTAATGATTTTTGCTGCCTTGTAACTTAAAGTTTTGTGGCCCAGTGCTAGCAGTTCTGGCTTCTAAATGACTTTTTCTCACCGAATGTTGTGAATTTAGTATATTGTCAATGCAGATGGCTGTTGATATATTTGCAATTTTAAACAATTATCCCATCATATTCAAACTTCTATTGTTGCAGAGACTGGAATCTCAAGGAAATTCTCAATTAAAAAAATGTATGACTGACATAATCATCTTTCAGTCTGGCTTTAGATCAGGTCACCATAACAGCAGCTACTGTAAGTTGGTAACGAATGACATTATCCTTATCTAAAGTTGATTATGAATGTTAAGAAAATCTGCAGGTACTCCCTACAGGTACTTGGATACCTGGATGGATGAAAGGCTCTCTTTTAGAGTACATATTGTAGCTCTGTAGTAAAAACTGAAGGACAGGATCAGTTTTTATGATCAGAATATGGCCTGGCTAGTTTAGCAGTTAGGACAATGCTTGTTTAGCTTACAGTGTTTTAGACTATGGCGACGTTATTTGTATGCATGCATCTGTGCACAGTGTTCAATACAGATCATGCGTACTTCATGATCTGATTTCTTGGCCCTGATGACAGCAGCACTGGAATTTTTTCATTTATGCAGACTGCCCAGGATTCCTCTGAACTTGGGATAACTAGCTGTTATGCACTATGACACTTCTGGATCTTCCTGAGCAACACTGGAATGTGTGTGTGAGTGAATACATGAGCAGACCCTCTCAGCACCGGTGTGCAGGACCATGATGCGGAAGACAAACAGCACAGTGAGCCAGACTTTCCCGATCACTGTGGAGTTGCTCTGCACTTTATCCAGCAGGCGGCTCAACAGTTGCCAATCACTCATTTTAGTCCTCAGTTATCCTGGTTTGTGTTTGGGGAGATGGAATGAAAATAAACCACAATGAGACTCAGATAGATCCAATACAGTAGTCTCTAAAGGTATACTCACAATATTTGAGGTATATACACTCTTATAGAAAAATTTTTTAAATTAATTGTAGCCTGAGATTATTCTTTTTTTTATATCACCAAATGGGTTATAATGTCTGAAGACGTAAAAACCACAGGTGATCTGTCACTTGTGAAAGTCAGACTCTCTCACACGGCCAAACTTTTATCATCCCTCACAGTCTTGTTACTTTGTAGATAGAAGTCACAGCTGCTAACTTCAAGGTTCCAAAACACACTTATCTGCCAGACACCAAAACCTTCACCTTTATGATTACCAACTGTTGCAAATCTTTAATTAAAGAATGCCATACATTGAACTCAGCGACTCATGCACAAATACGGATTGACCTGGCTGAATAGATTAGGCTGGTATCAATTTAGGTTTTGAATCAGTCAGAAAGTTTTATTTTTCAGAGTTCCGTTTTGTTCATTCTGCATTCTATGCCTCAGATTGCAGAGCTTTGCTTGGATTTTTACAACACTTGTATTTGATTAGTAGCTCTTAGAAAGTTAAATGTTGGTACTACTTTCCAATCCTTATTCACACACAGTCTGTCAGAGCTTCTCTTAATTGCATTCATATATGTACAAATAGCACACGTATTAATCTTACTTTAGTGGTACAGACAAAACCCGACTTATGGCATAAATATATTCCAACGTATATATATATATAATTGTTCTGATCAATTTACATAAATTAGCAACTTACCAGCTGATCAAACTGAAGAAAACGATACAAGGTGAACAAAGACAGTGATGCCTGAAGATGCTGATGGAAAAAAGAAGCAAAGAACAAGCTGTCCTTGTTTTATAGTTCATCTGGGGACTTATCTGGAAGGACACCATCCTAACCACAACAACAAACCCCCTGTCGTGAATGTGAGTGGCTGGTAACAGCAAAAACTGTGCTGAAGTTTAACCTATCATCCTCTTTGCTCTTGTTTATTATTCTATTTTGTTTCTGTGGCAGAAAAAGAATGGTCACCTATATTTCTTTTTTCTTACAGAGCTGTTGAGAAGTAAAAGTGGAGAAGTTTGATGAGGGAGATAATCGTGTGAGTCCACCGCTGTGGCACAAAAGGATTACTGAACACTACAAATTACAAGAAAAAATCTGCTCCTAACCAATTTATAAATATCACGTAAAGGTTCATTTAGTAACTGTTTTGGAGCTTTCTCAATATTTTCTCAATATCAAGACATTGTCAAGTCAAAATGCAAGCAATGATATGTTCTTATTTCATCTAGACGTTGACCAACATACTTTCTTTCAGGGTCATTAACGATGTAATCAGTAATCAAGGGAATCAATAACTGAACGTATATATATATATATATATATATATATATATATATATATATATATTTGAATTTCTATATTTTAAATATATATACACTCACACATATTCATATGAATATGTGTGAGTGTATATATATTTAAAATATAGAAATTCAAATCTAAACTATAGAATAACAAAAGCTATAACATTGAACTTCATTTAAATGCATTAATTTCTCTTTTAAATCTGTTTCATTAAAAGAACGTTTTAGCATTTATACTTTAGTGTTGATTGGCTGATACTTGTTCAGTGTAATCAATCAGATGTTGTGAAATTTCATCAATTTTAACTGAAGAAATAATGGGTTTGTTGGATCTCTAGATTTTTTTTCGACCGATTATTCTTATGGCTTTTTTCTGTAAAATGAAAATTAACTTAGTGTTTGTCTTACTGTCATTTCCCCAAACTTCAATGCACTAGATCGGATATAGTTTTTTTTTTTTTTCAGATCCTGGTGTCATGTTTAAATCAAAACAAAGCAGCCAGGTTTTGTCTTGTGTTTATGGCAAACTGCACCTCACGTGTGTTGATAGCTTGCCAACAGTCTCTGACCTGGCTCATCTGAGGGGTCACAGATTCAACTCTGGCAGCCAGCAGTGTCTGTTCGTAGATGTAAATGATTTACACCTTTCTGAGGAGAAAAACAAAGTGTGCCTGGCCTTCATCATATAGATCAGAGGCAGTGTATTACATAATTTGCTGTAAACTAAATGAGCTTCAATCAGAAATAGGACAGTTTACCTCAGTTTACCTCAGCCACTAAGATACATAGATGATATACAGTAGTGCTTTAAAGTTTACGAACCCTTCAAAATTTTATAGAATTCTGCATAAATATAACCTAAAACATAAGTAGATTTTCATGCAAATCCTTAAAGTAGGTAAAAACAACCCAATTAAATCGATAAATGAGAAAATTTCTGATCTAATCTCTCATCAATCCCTCACATGAGCTTGGAGAAACTTTAATCCATTGCTCCATACAGAACAGCTTCAACTCAGGGAACTTGCTGGGTTTTCACACGTGCACTGCTCACTTCAGGCCCTTCTACAGCATTTCTATTTAGTTTCAGGTCAGGACTTTGACTTGCTTGTTCCAAAACATTAACTTTGTTCTTTAACTCATCTCTGGTAAAACAGCTTGTTTGCTCAGAGTCACAGTCTTGCCATGTGACCCACTTTATCTTTAGATTCATTTAACACACAAATGCCCCGTCAGTTTTATTTAAAATTCCTTGGTATTGCAGCAAAAACGTTGCAGAAATTAGCCATAAAAATAAGCCACAAAATTTAGAGACATTTGCCTCATACGCAGCTGCATTAAACAATGCAGATAAAAGTGTAGTCCGCAACACACGTACACTTTGAAAATTGCAGTTGTTTATCAGGGACACCACTTAAGTATATAATCAAGACCACTTAAGAGACATTTATCAAGGATATTTCAGGTTCAATAATCATTAATCAATCAAATCTACGTATTTAATTCTGATTTCATTGACCTCCAGTTCCCCAAACAAAGAAATACACGGCAGAACCGATGATAATTCTGCACAAACATTTAGTAACTACACACGTGGACAAAATTGTTGGTACCCCTCAGTTAAAGAAGGAAAAACCCACAATTCTCACTGAAATCACTTGAAACTCACAAAAGTAACAAATAAAAATTTATTGAAAATTAAATAATCAAAATCAGCCATCACTTTTGAATTGTTGATTAACATAATTATTTAAAAAAAAACAAACTAATGAAATAGGGCTGGACAAAAATGATGGTACCCATAACTTAATATTTTGTTGCACAACCTTTTGAGGCAATCACTGCAATTAAACGATTTCTGTATTTGTCAATGAGCGTTCTGCAGCTGTCAACAGGTATTTTGGCCCACTCCTCATGAGCAAACAGCTCCAGTTGTCTCAGGTTTGATGGGTGTCTTCTCCAAATGGCATGTTTCAGCTCCTTCCACATATGTTCAATGGGATTCAGATCTGGGCTCATAGAAGGCCACTTTAGAATAGTCCAACGCTTTTCTCTCAGCCATTCTTGGGTGTTTTTGGCTGTGTGTTTTGGATCGTTGTCCTGTTGGAAGACCCATGACCTGCGACTGAGACCAAGCTTTCTGACACTAGGCAGCACATTTCTCTCCAGAATGCCTTGATAGTCTTCAGATTTCATCGTACCTTGCACACTTTCAAGACACCCTGTGCCAGATGCAGCAAAGCAGCCCCAAAACATTACTGAGCCTCCTCCATGTTTCACCGTAGGGACAGTGTTCTTTTCTTCGTATGCTTGGTTTTTGAGTCTATGAACATAGAGTTGATGTGCCTTACCAAAAAGCTCCAGTTTGGTCTCATCTGTCCAAAGGACATTCTCCCAGAAGCTTTGTGGCTTGTCAACATGCATTTTTGCAAATTCCAGTCTGGCTTTTTTATGAGTTTTTTTCAGCAGTGGTGTCCTCCTTGGTCGTCTCCCATGAAGTCCACTTTGGCTCAAACAACGACGAATGGTGCGATCTGACACTGATGTACCTTGGCCTTGGAGTTCACCTTTAATTTCTTTGGAGGTTGCTCTGGGCTCTTTGGATACAATTCGAACGATCCGTCTCTTCAATTTGTCATCAATTGTCCTCTTGCGGCCACGTCCAGGGAGGTTGGCTACTGTCCCGTGGGTCTTGAACTTCTGAATCATATGAGCCACCGTTGTCACAGGAACTTCAAGCTGTTTAGAGATGGTCTTATAGCCTTTACCTTTAAGATGTTTGTCTATAATTTTTTTTCGGATGTCCAGGGACAATTCTCTCCTTCGCTTTCTGTTGTCCATGTTCAGTGTGGTACACACCTTTTCACCAAACAGCAGGGTGACTACTTGTCTCCCTTTAAATAGGCAGACTGACTGATTATGAGTTTGAAAACACCTGTGATGTCAATTAAATGACACACCTGAGTTAATCATGTCACTCTGGTCAAATAGTTTTCAATCTTTTATAGAGGTACCATCATTTTTGTCCAGGCCTGTTTCATTAGTTTGTTTTTTTAAATAATTATGTTAATCAACAATTCAAAAGTAATGGCTGTTTTTGATTATTTAATTTTCAATAAATTTTTATTTATTGTTACTTTTGTGAGTTTCAAGTGATTTCAGTGAGAATTGTGGGTTTTTCCTTCTTTAACTGAGGGGTACCAACAATTTTGTCCACGTGTGTAATACTACAAACAAACAATGAACAACAGATTGTGGATAAATGAATTAATAAACTCAGATCAACAAAGTAATTAACTGTGATTGTCACTGGAAGCAGTTGGTAGAAAGGTGAGGAATTTAGAAATACTTTGAAACTGGAAAACCAATTACTGTACCAAAACTCTCTTCATCTACTTTCATTACTTGTGTAAAAATATGGCGACGCTTTAGGTCATGTTTATGAAGAAATATGGAATTTTCTGACGAGTTCGTAAACTTTCAAGCGCCACTGTAATTCATTCAAAAAAGCAGGACAGTACTGTGGGAATGGTAGACGAGTTTTATTGGTTTAATTGTGTGATATGATAACACAAACAGTACATGTAATCTTTCTATATATTGTACTGTGTATCTGAGTAATCATCTAACACAATATACCTCAAACTGTTCAAATTTTACACACAACTATTAGTTTAGAGCAAAATATACATATACTGAAGGTCTCACTCAAGGAGACGCTTGAATCTCATACTGATCCATGACCCCACATTCACCTAAAGCTTTCACTCTTCATTCACCTTCACGCATTTATTCGCCGGTAAACACTCTTCGTTTTAGAATGTACAATATCTCACTGGCACCATCAAAGCCTCATATTTGATTAAACCAGCAAACCAAATCAGATAAAGACAAAGCCGCAGTGCAAGAATACAATCAGTTCTGTCGTTGCTCTTTCAGAGTATGTGTTTAAAAGGTGTCTTTTTTTATCTTCATGTCATGTCTCTTATTTGGAGAATGTTGTGTTTGTAAGCATTACATTTCTCTTACTGTTGCATAATACTGCTCTTTTGTATATGATCAGTCTGTACTTTTAATTGGTGGATTTTTTGCAGGTTAACAGCAGATAAAAAGAACCCACTGTGTGTCAAAACATAATTCCTATGGTCAGACTGAAGAGTTTGTTGCTTTTTTTCTCATCTGATTTGATTTAGTTTATCTTTATGGCCTCAGACTGCTGTGTTACTGCTTGCTTCTGTCTTTTTGATGTCACATTGAAGGTGAGCCTTTTGATCTCACCTGTACTTCTACACTGTTTTGCCCCATAAAAGTTTGGATGTGAAACTTCTTTTTAGCAGATAAAAAAATATAATAGTTATACATTCAGTTTTATTGCAAATGGACCAGGATCTCATGGTTCATGTTGGCCGCCCACAAAATTGAAAGGAGTTACTATCACAGTGTTAACTCTATTTAAGAGCTTGTGGTATACAGTGTTTAGACACCAAAATGATAACAAATAATTCTGCTTCAATAGTAATCAACATGTTTATAATACTAACTCAACCTCAAGTCTAGCTGCCATCAAGCTATATATTACCAAGTTGTCTTTGCATTCATTTGCTGCTTCAAGGAAACTTCTTGGTAGGTTCAAGGCTCACTAGAAATTGATACCAAACTAACAGTAGGAATCTCTTAACTACCAACCACAATAGAGCATGAGAGCTGAACAAATTTGAACTAATTGGCAGAAGAAAAGCCAGAAATCAACATGACTCCTGTAACAACAAGATCCATCAACTGGGTTAAGTTTTTAGCTTGAACTGATGAAAACACTTGCTCCTAGAACCCAAATCCACTCTGGGATACAGCGCATGAGTCCATACTGTGAAGAAAAAAGAGCAGAGAGAAACAGACGTTTATTTTATGTTTCAGACTATGTTTTTAGAAAATGTATCAGAGATGATGCAACTGTGAGAAATATGCAATTCCTCTGACAGGGAAATTTTCTTGTCACAAACTTTCTGTGAAGATATCAATCACAAATTGACAGCATGGCTTCATTTGTACTGACCTGCAGGGTATGAGGCCAGTAGCCGGTGGTCCTATTAGAGACGCCCAGAGTGGAGATGGCGTGGTGAGCATAAACCTCTGGCTTTGGTACAAACCAGCCTTCGCTCGATGCTAGTGATGAGGATGATGACGGTTGTCGCCTGTTTGAGGCTATCTGAAGTGACACATACACATAAGAAGAGTGAGTTCCCCTGTCTTCTAATATTAATGAGCTTCAGTTATTGAATATAGTCCATCTGACACAATAGGATAGAATACAGTTTGTTTTGAAAATGATATAGAACAGCAGTGTAAAGCACAAAAGCAGAGTTAAAAATAACAAGGTGTGTGACAATTAAGCCGTTTGGTCAAACTGCTCACAAATGTTGCATGTTGAGGCAACAGTAGCAACAATACATGAAAGTTGTGTAAATATACATTTTTTTTTGTATTTTGTTGGCCTTTGAGGCTTTATTATATAAGACAGTGTAGAGAGACAGGAAAGAGGGGGAAAAAAAACGGGGGAAGGACCTGAAGCAAAGGGCCATGGGCTGGATTCGAACCCATGACCAATGCCCCTATAATGGCTATAGCCCCTGTTCATGGGTCACTCACTCAACCAGTTGAGCTGCCAGGACGCCCAAAATTATCCAAATTCCGATTAAAATTGGCAACCAGCCAATTGAAAACAGTCAACAAATTTAGAATCTGAGCAAGTTTTGCTGCCAGCTTTCAGCACTTTCTAGTACCAAAGTAGGAACTGAGGTCAAATATGGAGCACTTATTGTTAAGGGCCACAGCAGTTTATTACCTGGAAAGGGATCAGGCTCTGAATGAAGATTCCTTTGCCGCTGTACTCGAGATGCAGAGCTCTTGAGAAATGATCCAGGTATCCCTGAAATGTCAGAGGAAAGGTTATTAGTGTCAGGATGAAACAATGTGTGTGCGAGTTGTTTTGTGAGTATGTTAACATGGAAACATGATCTACAAACTCCAGCAGAATTTCACTTTGAAAAGTAAAGTGCTTTGAGGAGGTAGTAGCATTAATAGATCTTTGTAAAATTGATACGAGCCATCAGTGGGCTCTTCACCCCATAACAGAACATCAACTGTGAAAAAGGTCTATAGAGGCTATAGATGTGTGTCTTGGTGTGTGTCCAAGCTTGCAGGTTTTAGCAGTGTTTTGTCTCACAGTGCAGGCGGTGAGTGTCACTCTTCCAGGCAGGGGTCTGCAGCAGGCACCCGATGATATATTGACCACAGCACCTCTACTGCGCTTCACCATCCCCGGCAGGACCAAACGGGTCATCAGAGTAGCAACTGCAATGTTCCTATTCACCAAATCCAGCAGGCCCTGCTCAGGCATTTCAATCAGGCTCTGGGGTGAAGCCAAAGACTCATCCACACAGTTCACCAGGAAGCCGATATCTTTGCCCCTCATGGCCTCTTTGATGGGCTTGCTGGCTGCTTGGTCCAGTGAGAAGTCAGCTAAGACAACAACAGTTTCCACTCCGTAGCTTTGGGAGAGAGATGCAGCAGTGTCTGTAACAGAGGTTTGGCTCTGAGTGACAAAGATGATGCTGATCCCACGTCTGGCCAGCTCCTCTGCATATGCTTTGGCTACTGGCTCTGTTGCACCTGACAGGACAGAGAACAATATTTATTATTTAAAGTCACATGCGAAAGGACAAAATACTGATTGTTTCTGCACAATAACATCACTATGGCCTTAAATGATGAAACAAAGTTTCATTTTTATGTTGAAACAGTCATCTGGTGAGCAGAGCTACAGCTAATAATTGATCAGTTGTCAACTACTGAATTATTTGCAAATTGTTTTTGATAATTCTTGAAGTATTTTCAAGTTAAAATAAGTTTAAACGCTCTGGCTTCAGCTTTTAAAATCTGTAGTAAACAGTAAACTGAATATCTTTGGGTTGTGGACACAAGAAGACATTGTCTTGGGCTTTAGGAAACATAGTTTGACATGTTTCACCATTTCATACTCCAAACAACTAATTGATTAATAGAGAAAATATTCAGAATAAGCAGATATATCAACAATGAAAATAATAGTGACCTGCAACCCTATTAATTAGAAATGAAATTGACCCATATTAATTACTCATCTGCTTACAAAATGCCAAAGCATTCTCTGGTTCCAGCTTCTTAACTTTTAGAATTTGCTATTTTTCCCCTCTTTTTGAGACTTTTATAGAGTTGAAACAATTAATCAATTGAAAGAAATAGAAACAATTAATGCAATTGTTGCTAATTATAGCAACAATTATATATTATATTATACTATATTCAATATTATAAAGCAGATTATGCTAACCACTCTCTCGTTACAGCTTGTCAAATATGGGAATTTGCTGCTTATCTGTGCTTTATATCTGTGTGAATCAAATATCTTTGAATTTTTGGGTCGTTGGTTTAACAGTAACAGCAATCTGAAAACATCAGCTAGGGCAGTGAAATTGTGAAGAGCATTCTGCACTGTTTACTAATAGAATTTCAATACAGAATATTAAAATTTTTTACTTCTATATCCAGTTTTGTTTTGTTTTTTACTTCTCTTCTGCACGTAATATAGCAGTTACATTTTGATCTGGGCAACACTTTCCTTCATACTGGTTTTCTCATCAATCTCACAGACAGACATCAGGAATCATGAGGTATTTCTGCTGTGATAACCTGCTTCTTACCATAAATGACAGCCCAGTCACCATATCTTTGGCTCAGCTTCTTACATGGGATGATTCTCGGGAGAAAATGCACCCTGACCAACGTACAGCAGTTCTTCAGCAGGACTGCTGTCCTGTGGGCCGTGTACAGAGCCCCGACCAAGGCCAGAGCCTCAAAGTAAGAGCTACACAACCGAGAAATTTCTCTGTACAGAAGCGGAAAGCTGTCAACTGCCGCCATAGCCGACACTGTTAATGCCGATGCTAACTTGCTAACTGAAGCGTATTCAGTGGATATAACGTTGTGGTTTTTAAATGCAAAATTAATTAGCGAGTCAAAAGTAGCGAATAAAACATGTCACCGTTCCTAGGTAGTAAATTGCTTGTAAAAATGTGGTATTTCACAAGTTTCAGCTGAGAAGGATGTCTCTTCTACAACACCCGGTAAGGAGCAAAACATTGGGTCACGTGACGCCGCACGTAAATCGGTGCTGCATTCATAACCCACCAGAAAATCCGGTATACGTTAGCCTTCTCAAAAATTTAATGTAGAGATATTGACAGCTGTCCTTTTGTACTTATGGTGCAATGAACGAATGAAGGAATATCAACTCGTTTTCTACTGTTAGCTTAATTCTTGTCACGTTTATTTTAGTTATCCTCATTATCTATATCATAGATGTGAAACCCTCCTTTCCGATAATTTTGAAGCCACCGTGTAGTTCCTTTGAACGTCCCACAATGCATCGCAGTTAACTTTACGTTTCCATAGAGACACAGCTGTCGTTGGCCAGTGCTCCCACAATGCTACCTAGATGAACAGCTTTTGCTAGTACAAAAACAAGGTGACCGAGTCTTAATGTACTGCACACGATGCTTTGAGTGCGGTTAGATGGTCTGTGAGGCGTAGAGACTTTTGTTTTCCGTTCAGCTGTGATTTCAGCTAAATTTTGACCAGCTTTGCCTTTAGCTAGCTGTGTTTCAGGGATGGCAGCATCACGCTAATAACCAGAGAAAGCACGCATCCAGTGGTGTTGGCTGCAGAATAAGGCTGTTTGAGTGTGTAGCAGGACCGCAGTAATTCCTGTAGTTTGGTATTTATTTGGGAAACTTCACTGTTTTCGTTGTTCAAAACGCCTGCTTTGCCAAAACCTGTGCCTGTCATTGCACCTGTTGGCGATTCACACTTGACTGAGTGACCCTGTAAAATGCAGAGCCGTAACTATTTTACTCCTTGCGATAAAAAGAGAGCCCTATGTACCAAATGAAAAGACCATATGTGAACTCACCCTTTTTTTGTAATGGCGGGAGTTTAACTGCAGTTATGCAACTAGCTTTTTTTTTTGGGCCATTATCTAAGAGCAATGTTGGGTGTTTTACCTATTTCTAATGTAGCACACTTAAACAATCACTTTGCAAGTTGCTGTTTATAAGATACTGGGGAAGAAATGACACTGATATTTATTTTTTCTGTATCATGTATTGTGATATGAAAGTGCATGGGAATCTTCTCCAGATTACTTATTTAGAAGGAATTACTCATTCTGTAGCGGCTGGGGTGATTTTGTAGGGGAGAGCATCTGCATTGAATGTAAAACAATATATTTTTAAAAATCAGTTGGAACCTTTTATATGGTATAACATTGGTAAAGGCTTTCAGAATTGTTCTCACTTTTAATTGCATTCACATCTGACTTTGCACTCATCATACAGAGCTCTACGGTGCTGATATGAATGGTCAAATGAAATCAGTTGTGTTTCCTCCTGTTGTGGCAACAACTGCAAGATACTGGAAACAGAGTGCCTGTTTCACTTTTTACTGACTTGCAATTCTTTATATGTGTGTATATTTTCATATATATTGTCCTTTTAAAAAATTACAGCTTAGCAGCATTTTTTGTTATGCACCAAAACACCATATTGTATTCCTTGTATGTGAATGCCTGCAAGACAATAACTCTAAATGTAATTCTGATTTTGGTCAACATAATCTGCTCTGTTGCAGAAATATTTCCATGCGACGCTCCATATATTTTGCAGCAAAAACTTACTTTCAGTGTTTCTCACCTGCTACTTGCTCATTTTACTGTCCGCAAGTGGAGCCTGCATGTCAACAAACTGTGTCTTGTGAATATATTTAAAAACTCTTTTTTTTTTTCTATTGTGCTTCTATATTTCTTGCACGGTAAGTTGCTAATTTAAAAAAAATGGCTGCAAAAGCAAGGACACTTTGAAACATTCCCTCTTCACTGAACTGAAGTTATTTGTTATTTGTAGTTGCTAACCCTGCATAATTTATATTCTACCTGAACTGCACAAGGACATAACTCGTCGTCTACTTATATTTGTGCAGGTAAAGTCTAGGAAACTATCTAAAATATGCTTTGCTCTTTCCTTTACCAACAGCAGAGATGTCTCAGTTGTCAGCAGAAGATGAGGTGGAGTTGCAGTCCCTCCTCAAGCAGCTTCTACAAAGTATCAATGACAAAATTGCTGGCGCGCCGTCAGCTGAATGTGCTGAAGAGATCCTGCTTCACCTGGAGGAGACTGACAAGAACTTCCACAAGTAAGGCCACAATCAAATAGTAAAGCATTAATGTTAGATGTCTGGTTTTAAAGACATGTAGACTTCCTTCTGTCTCTCTCGGTATGTGTTCTCTGTGTTATTCAAATATTTAGATACAGTAGGTGTGATTTAGTTATCCTCTCTATTCAGTTATGAGTTTGTGAAGTACCTCCGTCAGTATGTGGAGAACTCACTGGGGACTGTGGTGGAAGAGGAGACAAAGAACCTAAGCAGGGGAGATGGTCAACATGCAGTCGGTTCAGGACACGACACCCTGATTCACGCCGTGACTCGAAGGACCAGAGACTCAGCCGAGTGAGTGCAGCTTGGAATACAATCTGAGCTTTATTTTCTGCAACTCTTCATATCACATATAAATGCCATTTTTGATCATGTTGATCGTGTTCCAAACCTTCTTCATTGTAACATTAATTCAAGGATGCTGGGAATGGGGGGGAACTCCACCTCCTTACTAGAAAAATGTATCAGAGTTGGAATTCAAAATACAAAACTGCAGGGTTTCTTAGCTGTTACTGTTAATCAGTAACAAACCAATACCACTCAGTGTCATGAACTTACCTTATCCCAGTGGTGTCAAACTCGTTTTAGTTCAGGGGCCACTTACAGCTGAAGTTGATCTCAAGTGGGCCGAAGCAGTAAAATCACAGCATAATAACCTACAAATAACGACAACTCAAATTTCTCCCTTTGTTTTAGTGCAACAAGTCCATTCTGAAAGTGTTCATATTTAAGGAGCTATCATTTTACGAAACATTATGAACAACCTGAAATTTCTGAAGAAAAATAATTTCAATTTCAACAATATAATCCTCAGTTTATCATTTTCACATTACAACTTCCAGATCATAGTGTATCTACAAAAGACACAAACAGTTTAATCACAGGTATGTGGAACTGAACAATATACTATGTTACTTGATGATCAAAACAACATTTCAAGGTCTAGAATTGTTTTTAAATTTATGATTTTATCAATTTACAATTTGCAGTTGATGTCTTCTTTGTAATTATTACACTTGCAAAGTCGTCCCGTGGGCCAGATTGGATGCTCTGGTGGGCCTGTTTTAGCTCATGGGCCATATGTTTGACACTCCTGCCTTAACCTGTTGATTGGAGTCCATTTTTTTCTTCTGGTAAATAAAATCAAATTCACATGTACAGAATGTGTTTCTCTTTTCGTCCATGTTGGAAAACCACAGTGACACCAATCAGAACTACAAAGTGGGAGTTTTCCCTCTTTCAGCCATAAAACTTTTATTTTAGTGGGATATATGATTCTTGGAGTAATAATAAATCCCGAAAACAACTGTGGCAAGGTTGGCTCTGAATCATGCACTTCCGCAAAAGATAAAACAGACCAACTTTTTTGGAATGGATTCAGCTGAATGATTCTGAAAGTCCTATCAGTTATACATAGATTTACTTTCTCTCCGTGTAACAGGTATCAGCAGATGATGCAGACATTGAAAAACACCATGATCATGGTTGTGGAGTCTTTAATCAACAAAATTGAGGAGGACCAGCTGAGGAAAGAGGAGATGCTCCAGGAGAAGCAGCACAGTCAGTCCAACAGCCAGTACACTGATAACTGCTCTGACAGCGACTCCTCCTTCAACCAGGTCAGACAGACAGCATTTGCAATCTCAGGGCAATAAATGGTCACAATTTATTCATCACCCTTTAAAAATAGTCGATGACTCATGTGAAGTGCCAGGATTGAATCTTAGTTCTCTGAATGGTATCGGTTGTAAAAGTTTATTCCTCTCCACAGAAGATTGAATGTAGGTCACAGCTAACGGTAGATTCCTGTAGCGACCTCTGAAAATGCCACTGTCCTGCTATCAAGCAATAAGAGCTATTTTTGAATTTGGGTTATGGTGGACCATGATTATTTTTGTTTCCTGTCCTCTTTCCTTTTCAGAGTTATGCATTCATCAGACAAGAGCAGCTGCAGGTTTTGGCTGAAAAACTTGAGTCCAACAAGCCCAAAGAGGTAGAAAGAGCAACTTAAATAGAGACATTCTGATGTGTTCCTGGCTGATTTACTTGTGCTTTTGTCAGTACACTGGAGGATTTTGTGCCATGGATTAGTGGTCCCATGCAAAGGGTTGCAAGATAAATCTGAGGGATTGTGAGACAAAAATGAATTGCTTTCTCATTCGACTCATCTTGTTTAATGTGGCACTGTGTTCATGTTAGCCCATTTGTGTTGGGAACAGAGATGGTAATTAAGTTTTATTTTTAACCTGTTTAACCAATTTTGAGGGACTAATCCACCCCAAGATTATACACATGCTGTGCTTGTTCAGAGCAGTTACGGTACCATTTTTCAGAATCAAAAAAATGTCGATTATAGTTTGATCTTTTCTTTTCAGTGAATGCACCAACGTAAAACTTTCATTTTTGCTTAAGATTTTTCTGATGCTGTTTTTCCATGGATCCAGCTTGTAGCCAGGTAGCTATAAAACAAGAAACTGTCCCCATTTTGAACCCTGTCTACAACTGGTCCAGTCAGCCATCAGTGGGCACAACATTCCACCTATATGAATGACTGAACAAATCAGAAATGTGGGCGGTGTTTCGGGTTTTCGGGGAGCAGAAACCAGGCTAAATAGGCATGCAAACAGTAAGGGTTTGCCAGTGGGTACTGTTTTATTTAAAGAAATCACCAGGTACATGAGTTATGAACCACTGCATCAGATGTGACTGTGATTGCCGGTGTAGTCCAGGAGACTGACGTGAGTGTGTGTAGGTGCGTTGGGAGGCCCTGCAGGCCCTCTGCTGTGCGCCTCCATCCGATGTGCTGAGCTGTGAGAGCTGGAGCAGCCTGCGAAGAAACCTCTGTGTGGCTCTGAATGAACCCGACCCCGACCTGAGCGTGAGTCCTGAGCATCTGCTCAATGCAGTAGCAATCAGTGTCCCATTAATTAACAGTTTATTAATTTCCAAATTAGTCACAAAAATAATGCCTTCAGTTAACAAGTTTTGGTTGTGAAATTAAAGATAAATGCAAAACCCTTGAGTCCACATGCACTCATGTTACACCTGCTTAATCTTGTCATGGTTCTTCTCATCATCTTCACATTTGAAATGTAGGTATAATTGCTTGATTATCTATGGCCACGTGTGTATTCTGACAAATCGTGCCTCTCTGCCTTGCCTCACCAGGAGCATGTACTGCAGTTCTTTGCTAAAAGCTTCTCCTCCTCTCCACTGAATGTGACACGAGAGATCTACACCAGCTTGGGTAGGCCACTCTGAATGGAACCATCTGAACATTGATGGACATGCAGCACCTTCATATCTAAACTGAGTGATGACATGAAGAAAGTGTCTTCCCCTCTTACTGCTGCTACAGACACAGTAGCTTTATACTGAGAGGTTTTTAAGATGGCCACCTCTCAACTTCAGCTTCCATCCGACACAGTAGAGGCAAATCCGCAGATCTGTACGGTTGAAATCCTATTTTTTTTTATTATACCAAATTAGTAATTCATCAACCTCAATATGGACTAGTTTTACAATTAAAATTTAGATTTTTTAAAATGTTTAGAAATTGTTAAATCAAATATATGTGCACTACGTATATAAAGAGCATTATGTAAATTAGTATTGACATTATTTTGCATACATTGCATGATTTGTAATATTTTATCTTTTGATGAGCAGCGACAAGTGTAGACTCCAGCTTTCTGTCTCAAAAGTTGAGCTTTCCAAGCGGCTCAGCTGTTCTCGACATCAACAGACCTGAGATCAGTCGTCTTCTCAAACAGGTACAGCATCTTATGTCTTTGAGCTTCTTACCTGTATCACAAAAAAATGGCCGTTTCTTTTATCCCTTCTCTCTGTGTCTTGTCCTAGATTCGATTGATGAATGACTTCCAGAAGGAGGTGACTAACTTTTGGATCCGTCATCCAGAGAAGTAAGTTGCTATTCTCTTAATTACATCAGCATTGTCAGTGCAGTCATCAGCCATTGTTATTGATTCATATTTGACGAAATCTGTTGTGAAAAATGCTAAATAACCAATAACATATTCTGTAATTAAGTTTAAAGCTATGTGACATTTGGTTTGAGGCTTTAATAACTCATTCTGTTGTTGTGAGTTTCCTACATTTATCCCAGTAATTATGTATAGAACAACGGTACATGGTTACTCCTCTTCATTTTACCCTGCTTTAGATATATGGAGGAAGTTATAGAGAGCACGCTCTCCTTGTTATCCTTCCAACATGAACATGGCTCAGCAGGAACAGAGAAAGCCCTGGAACCAATTCACTTACTGGCCTTATTGGATGTCAAAGCTACCTGGTTTAAAAAGTGGATGGTGTGTATGACAAGTGAAGATGTACACTACCATTCAAAGGTTTGGAGTCACTTAGAAATGACTTTATTTTTGAAAGAAAAGCATTTTTTTTCCAAGGATGATAACATTAAATCAATCAGAAATTCAGTCTAGACATTGTTAATTTGCTAAATGACTATTCTAGCTAGAAACAGCTGATTTTTAATTGAATATCTCCATAGGGGTACCTGTGTTCTAATCCTACATTGTATTAGCTAATGGTGTTGAAAGGCTAATTGACGATCATAAAACCCTTGTGCAATTATGTTAGCACATGAATAAAAGTGTGAGTTTTCATGGAAAACATGAAATTACCTGGGTGACCCCAAACTTTTGAACGCTAGTGTATAAACTACTGTGTTTATTGCTTATTTAATTGTTTGTATTCATCTCTCTTGTTCACATTGCATTTATCACATGTATTCTATTTATTTTCCAATGGACCATCTCTCAGCATGGCTACTACAGCAGGACTGTGGTTCTCAGATTCCTGGACAGAAAGTATAAGTCTTTGGTGAGTGATTCACTCAATAATCAATATCTCTCACTAACCCCTTTGTACTTCTGACCAGTCTGACACAAGAGAAAACCAGCCAAGCAGATGAAGCTCAAAAGAATTTTCCAAAAGGGAATAAAACCTTAGCATTGTGTGTGTTTGAAAGAAAAAACTTTGCGTGAACAAGAGGAAATTAGGGAACTGTAACAAACTCAGCTATGCTTGCTTGCCCACTGAATTACAAGAATATAAATTCAGTTACTCAATGAAGCAGATGATGACCTCTTTCTGGATGAAAATGTTTTCCCTGTTGGCACTTTCATTGGGCAGGATTCAGAGAGAATGTTATTTTGCCGTCCTGGTTCTGATCTTTACCTAGATATGCATTTGTAATAAAAACACATGTTGAAAAGGGAAAAGATTCTCCAGAGGGGCAGCTGCACTTAACTGCTGCCTGCTGTTAATATCTTATTCATGCCCACCTACTGGATTTGTGGAATTGGTGTAATTAACACAACCAAACAGTGCAGGCCAATGTGCTGGTCTTTGAAACAAAGGGGCAAAGGGTTGAGTGCCACTTTGACATTTAGGAATTGATTGTTTAATCTAAAACCGCTCTCTCAACTCTTACTCTGACTTTAGAGGGGATTACTGTGGAATCACCCTGAAAGTTTCTCTGAAGAAACTGTCAATAACTCTCTAAAAAACTGTAAGCCTAAACTACTCTTGCATTGCAGTGCATTAGAACTCCCTAGCGTGCACAGATTTAGATTAAAAGCAGTGGTTTTATTCTTAAAACTCTTGATTAGGAGATTCAATAAGAGCTTGCATTGAAATTCCGACTGAGTTCTTCTGCATGCTTCTTGCTTTTGGCCTCTTATAACAGCATACAAATTCAGCTCTGCACATTTGTCTCTTGTCATTTCATTTAACTAATCAAACATTTTCTGCTTGATGCATTGTTTTAATCTATATTTTTCAGGTCGCATCAGCTCTTCAGCAGTGTATCCATTACAGTGAATCCTGTGAACATTTCACAAATGAGATAACTGATCCCCAGTCAGGGGAGCAGCAGAACTCGGGTAAGTAAAGCACTCCATAAACTCATGATTTCTTCATCAGACTTGTGTACTCTCACAGGCATTTTCGAATCTTCTCTCCATCCCCCTGTGTGGCAAGCACCAGCACATTTGCTGTAATGCTGATTTAATGTGTGCTGTGAAACAAACCAAAAAACAATACTCTCAGAGTGAACTACTATGAAAGCCTAATGAGAAAGTAATGCTTCATTTGAAGCCTTTGGGTGTTAAATGTATTTGTACCTAGACTTTGCCATCATGTCTTCAGCTTCTTTAATGCACACATTCTGTTCCTGCTGTCATTAAAACAGAGAAGTGCAGAGAAAAACATTAGAAGGAAAAAAAAGAAAGAAAAGACAAAGCAGACTAAAATCTGTTGAGGGATGAGAGAAAGGAATGACAGAAGGTGGCTAAATGAGCACTTGATGTAAAACATGACAGAATAAATGATTAAACTGAAAGAAAAGCAGACAAGAGAGAGGCTTGTTTATGTATGTATTATACAAAAGATCTCAAAGCCCCTGTTGTTGAAAATCTGGAACAGAATGTGCAGAACTAAAGGCGCACAATACATACAAAAGCAAGATTTACATTGGGATTAGGTGAGCCATTCCCATTTTTGGAATCCTTCCCAACATTATGTATACACACAAGAGACCATATTGGAGACTATTGTTAGCCTATTGTCGCGTGGTGCTTGTTTCTTGAGATTTAGGCCACATTTTCCATAAATTCTTCCCCTTCTTCTCCGAGTTTCTCAGTTTGTTTACAGCAATTAATCACGCTTAAAATTAACATTGTAATTATAGATTAGCAGGAACATGGTACACCTCCAGTCACACAGCCAAGTGTGAAAATTCAATAAATCACAGCAAATGCAGTGGGAGATGGTAGATGGGGTGTAAGTGAATGCCGTGTCAGTGTGTTATCTCCTGTAAGCCAGCTGCCTCCTCGAGACTGAACATTGTGACCTTGTCTTGGATGAGTGGCGATATGCTGACTCCCCCGCCACTGATACACTCCTCATAAAAGAAATGGAGTTTTCCGAGCTTTGCCACTTTTTGATTTTCGGCACTCCTGAGATGCTGCAAGGTTGCCACGTTATTTCACTTGTCAATCTCATACTAATTGAGCAGCCTTAGATATGAAATGTCTGAAAACCGTCCGTCTACCATAATGGCATGACATTTAGTGTGCTTTTATAAGTGCTTCGAAAGAAAGACACAGACTTTCCTCTGTTTTTTTCCCCCAGCTTTGCTCCTTCCACCACATGTAAACATATTGATAATAATGCAGTACTGCAAAGATAAATCTCTCGAAATGATTGAAACTGGAACTGTGATTGCAGCTCATTTTTCGACTGTTCTTTTTCACTCAGACTTTCTGCTAATGTTTTAGGTTCAGTGCAGAGGAGTGTTTATTCGGGAAAGGAGCTTGAATATTCCTTCTTTGTCCACTCTCTGTGTGTCCTTGGGAAACTTATCATCTACACCAATGGAAGAAAGCTGTTTCCCATCAAAATGAGAAAACACAAAGGTGGGATCTTGTACGTCGTTCTCTGTCACAGTGTGTGGATTTTCATTTTATTATACATGCAGAATGCAACAAAATTGTAAAACCTTGTAGTAACTGCACTACTTCTAAGGTGAACAGCAGGGCATTTGTTCCCATGACATTATTAAAAATACAGGCATAGAAACTCAATGCAACAAAAATCGGTACACCTTTCATTACTAATCTTTTATTTCGTCAATACTTTACACATCCATCATTATTTATAGCAGAGTCAGTCTCCTTCAACATACAGGATTTCACATTTCTGGGGAGATGTTTTGTTGTTCTTCAGAGACTAATATTTTCAGCTTCTTTTTACTAGATAGGTTGTGTTTGCTCTACCTTTTTCTTTAAAATACCCCAAAAGCTAAGGTGTTCTTTTGGATTCAAGTCAGACCCATCATGGCCTGGTCATACTTGACACTTTTTTTTCTTCTAATGAGACATTTGTGGAATTTTCAAAGCGTGCTTTGGATCATTATAATGTTGGGGTATTTCTCTTCTGCAGACTGAGAGTAACCTTGTCAGTCAGTATTTTGGTGTATTCACAGAACTTTCATTTTACACCCATGCAGCTCCATATCACCAGACCTCCACTCCTCACTTTTGTGACTGTGCAGTCACGCAAGACCTTGTTCGAGTCCAACAAGTTTACATTCCTCTTATCTAACCAAAGATTTTGCTTCCAAAATGCACCAAGCTTCTATTTTCCTTCCCAAGCTTTGGTTGAGCTCGCATTTTAGATTTCTTCCAGTTAATTGGGATAAGGAGTAACCAATAAATATAATCATTGCATAATGTCTAATATTTGATTATTATGTTTATTATATTTGTATTATTATTGTTGCTGTTATTATTATTAATATTATTGTTGTTGTTGTTATTATTATTAGTATTATTTTTTTTAAACAATATGCTGTTTTTGAAAAAAAAAAAAAAAAGATGTTGAGATACGTGGACGCCAGGTCCCAGGAAGTTAAAATGATTTTAATTGGTGACAGGTCTTTCTGTGTCCTTTTCCATATGATAGAAGTCAATTTTCTTTTTCTTTTGCAGTTAGGCGACCTGGAAATCACAGGTCTTCTCCGTTTTGAAACGTGTTGGGTAGTCACTTTTGTTGCAATCAAAAAAATAGTAAAAATTCTATTATTAAGCTTTGAAAAAATGCAGTTATTAAGATGTGGTACGATTTAGAATCTCTTGACATGAAAGGGATATCACACACTGGTGTACTCACTTCTGTTGTGTACTGTAGCTTTTGTACTAAAGCTGGGGTGTCAAACATACGGCCGGGATGACTTTGTAAAGTGTAAACATTAGCTGCAATATTTCAATAAAAGTCACTGCTTTTTAAATCTGCCCACTGTACCGCCACAACTTTTATGTATTTTTATGAATTCAATTTTATTAATTTACAAGGCAGAGGGATCATTTAACCTTAATAACCTTAGTCTTCCTTAATAGTTCCCATTAGTTTGTTTGGTGTGTCAGTTCAGGTGGTCAGGATTACTACACAGATGTGGAAATGAATGCAAATTTAAAATAATCTCTAGATCTTGACAAATTATTTTGATCGTAAAGTAAAATACTGTATTATTCAGTTCCAGATACCTGTTACTAAATTTTTTTTGTACCTTTGTAGACACACTGTAATCTGTCATTTGTGATACACAAATGATAAACTGAGGCGTAATGTTGTTGAAATTGAACTTATTTTTCTGAAGAAATTTGAGTGTGTTCATAATGTTTTGCAAAAAGATAGTTCATTAAAGGTGAACATCTTCAGAATTGTACTTTTTGCACTCAAAGAACAAGACTTGGAGTTATCATTATTTCTAGGTTATTATGCTTTGATTTTACTGGTCCAGCCCACTAGAGATCAAATTGGACTACAAGTGGCCCCTGAAATAAAATAAGTTTGGCATCCCTGCACTAAAGGATATATGCTTGAACATAGCTGTTGTAAACAGACTTGGGATACTTTATATTCCCTTGCTGCAGAACCTGCAGAAACTCACCTGTGTGTAAAGATTAGGAGTTAAAGGGATACAAGACAGTTTACTGGCATGCTGATTACCATCTTTCCTAGTGATATGACAGCAAAATAAACCCACCTATCTTTACATTGCATAACGTGTGATCAGCATTCATGTGGTATTCCTCCCTCCATTGTCACAGGGGAGTGATTTTGTCCTCTCCAACCCCTCTTAATCACAGATAAAGTTACATAATGACGCAAATGGTATGAAGGCAGACGATGAAAACAGACTCAGTGTCTGATAGCCCTGCACTAAACTGTAATTGATTTACCTATTAATTACCCTCTTGCCGAATCAGTCTTATGCAATGAAGTCACAGCAATTAGAATATCTTATTCATCGTAAAGTCCTCACATTGGGTGGAGTCCTTTTGATGATTAACTTTTGGCATCTGCACACCCTAAGGTATGCATCAGGACCACCCATGTGTGTCACAGTGTGTTGCCTGCTGAAGTTTCGTATGCAGTTAAGCTGCCCGCACCATTTTTTTTGTAGATTATCTGTTATTTGACTTGTTTGTTTGATTCTAGACCTTGTTTTATTATCTTAATTTTGCCACTTTCGCGGTTGACTTTTGCCATTCTATATCCAATCCCTTATTAGACATTTATTTGATTATTTTATATTTTTTGCATTCTGTAAGAAAAGGTTGAAGTTTGTTTCCTTCTTTTCCACGTGTCCTTTACTCCTGCCTTCAGCTCTTTAGTCATGTGTTTCTTATGTCATTAAAAATTATGCACACCACTGTTCAAAAGTTTGGAGTCACCCAGACAATTTCATGTTTTCCATGAAAACTCACACTTCTATTCATGTGCTAACATAATTGCGAAAGGGTTTTCTAATCATCAATTAGCCTTTCAACACCATTAGCTAACACAATGTAGCAATGTAGAAATGTTCCTCTGTACCTCCATGTAGACATTCCATTAAAAATCAGCCGTTTCCGGCTAGAATAGTCATTTACCTCATGATGAACAATGTCCAGAGTGTATTTCTAATTAATTTAATGTTATCTTCATCGAAATACCTGCTTCTCTTTCAAAAGCAAGGGCATTTCTGTGATCCCAAACTTTTGAACAGTAGTGCCTGTAAGTCATAACAGGCTCTTGATATGTAACATCCATAAACATCAAAGCTACTCAATATGATGTAATTCCACAAACCGTAAATGTGTCATAGTCTGATATGTAATCTGTTGATTATTTCTCTTATGCATCAAATAATTAATCAGAAAATAGACAAAAATGTCTTTTTCTTAGAGCCTTTAGAAATGTGTTTAATGTGATTGATTTGTCCGATCAAAACAAACATTTTTAATAGGAAATGATGTAAATCTTCAACACATCACACTTAAACCAGAAACTGACATTTTTCCTTGATGAGTTAGGCAACAGCAAAACCACATATTGAGCCATTTATGCAAATATCAGACAATTTCGAAGCACAGCAGGTACTTAAAGCCATTCTGCACATAGAATCTGAAGCAAACTGGATGCTCTTTATCTGCAGTGTCATCAAAACTCCTGACATACCATGTTTCTTTCTCAGATGTTTCTACTACATTTAGTGTACCTACTTAGACACTTAGTCACAGCACTGATTCACTCATTTATTATGTCTGCGTTTCAGATCCAGTCAGCCTGACAGACCTGGTTGTCATCCTTATTAAGACCATGTATCGACACCCCCAGCCTCTGCACAGTGATACCTCTCACACAGGTGGGGCTCATTTACTCACGAACAGATAAAAACTACGTCAATGAGTTACAGCTTCCTCCTTCCTCCAAGTCTGGAGTCATGTGTTGAAAGAACATAGTGACCCTCCTTATGAGTTGTAACAGCATTCCTCAGACCATATCTTTTATCTCTTAACCTTGTACTGAGTCATGTAGTACTATGGTAGTCTCCTGGGATATTTTATGGCCCTATTCATTCTCAGGAATTACAGCAGCAACTTTGCTGCCAGGGATCAATAATGGTCCTCACCTTGACTTTGTCACAGGATCATCTCCGTCAGCTGCTACGGCAAGTTATGCTGAACAAGTGACTGATATTAATATTTTATGTGCACACATCATGATACTGCAGGAACCAATAAGTAGATATGACATATATGTGTGGGTGAGAGAGCTGACTGGAGGATAAGCGATTAGATTTCAAAGCTCCATTAGGCAATGTTCCCACACAAAGACAAAACAACTGGGTAAAAAGTCTCCTGTTTCCCAGTGTTTACCTGCACTGATAGAATCATTTTAATGTTTGCACCCCCTGAACCTGAAGTCACATTGTTTAATTTTGAAATAAACTTTAACCCTTCAGTTTTTTTTTTCAACTTTCTGATAGTTCTTGAACCACTCATCTGTGATGCACTGTTCTAACTGGAGAATGAATTTGCCAAAATACTGTGTTTGCATTAAGGATCCTATAAAAACAAAAAATCCACAGTCTTCTGCACAGCTGTGAACCCATTGTTGACTCAGGTGTGATCAACAGACACAAAAATTCAGCTACTTTTTGGCTGAAATGGGCTCATCTGCAGGCTGTGTTTATACAGAGCAGATAGGAGACAAGAACTGATAACACCTGTGGGCTCTTGGGAAAATGTTAGACACGATGATTCTAGAGTCTTTCCACTTTTTGTAAAATAAATGATCAAAGTAACTTTTGTATTGTTCTTTTTCTTATGGCATTATTTGTTATGCTTTGTTATTATGTGCAGAGAGTTTCCCCTTCCTTTAGCTATGGCTGTGCTGTTTCCAGAGAGGTTTCCATAAAATCTGACACCGCAGTGGAAAATGAGCCCACAGGCAAAGAAACTGCTTAGATTGACTCCAGATGTGTTTTTATGGTCCTCAAATATACTTGTAGTATATTTGAGGACCAGTGTCCAGTGTATGTTTTCTTTTTCCCTACATTTTTTTTTCAAGTTTAAAAAGATCCCCTTTATCACAATGCAAGCTCATGTTCTTTATATTTAGATAAATCAAAAATACATCAATTGAAGTCTAAAAACACCTGTCTCTAAATTGTGTAGAAGTGTAAATTCAAAAAAAAAAAAAGTTTGGGGTCACTCAAATGTCCTTATTTTTAAAAGAAAAACATTTTTTTTCCAATGAAGATACCATTACATTAATCATAAATGCAGTCCAGACATTGTTAATGTGGGAAATGACTATTCTAGTTGGAAACGGCTGATTTTTAATGGAATATCTCCATAGAGGTACAGAGGAACATTTCCAGCAACCATCACTCCTGTGTTCTAATGCTACATTGTGTTAGCTAATGATGTTGGAAGGCTCACTGATGATTAGAAAACCCTTGTGCAGTTATGTTAGCACATGAATGAAAGTGTGAGTTCTCGTGAAAAACATGAAATTGTCTGGGTGACCCCAAACTTTTGAACGATAGTGTACATTTTCACTCCACAAACGTGAAATATTGGAAATTAATCTGAAATGTACAAGTCTAACCTGGAAACCCATAAGAATTTGTATATAATTGACAGTTAGGTCATAATAATAATAATAATAAATTTTATTTAAAGCGCCTCTCAAGGTAACAATTAACAATTGTGTGTTCACTGTCACTCTGAAGTGTGCGAATATTATTAAGTGTATACACATGCATGCAGCCCAGCTATCTAAAATATACAGCAATAAATGAATGTTAATTTAGTTGGAAAGATTTCTGATGTGCTGTTTGTGTGTTCAGACTCCTTGTCGCCCAGCAGTCTGGTGATGGAGGTGCTGTGGATGCTATGTGAACGGACAGAGTGTGCTGCAGAGTGTCTCTACCAGACTCCTGTCATAGAGACGCTGCTGGCTCCAGTTATAGCTCTGCTCGACGGACAGCAGGTCATATACACACACACACACACACACACACACACACACACACACACACACACACACACACACACACACACACACACACACACACACACACACACACACATGCGTGCGCATATACATTTTTTTTAATTGAGACGTTCTACAGTTAGTAAATAAACAGATTTTTTTTCCAATTTAGCAAAACTATTCTAACTAAATAACAACGGCAAAGGAAATGTCTTCATTTTGATATTTTAGAACAAGAAAAAGTAGATGATATTGCAGTGAACTGCTATATATCGCTGGCACATGTATGAGGAGTTTCCGTTGATGTCTTCACAGTAGTATCTGTAAAATAGTACAAGTAGCAAATTTTTATTCAGAAGTTTTTCGACCTGCTAAGATTTAAATTCTGAGGAAGATACATTTGTCGTTACTTCCTCGTGGTCAGATTGCTCGCCACTCCCTGCTGGGTTGAACTCGGTGTGGGAAACATCAAGGTCAGTCCCTTGATGCCAAACATTAACAGTCTACTTACTCAACATTTACACAATAGATTCCACGGTAGTTCGGTGACTGAATTCCTCCCACAGCCTGTAACTTTAATTTGAAACCTTAGTACTGAATGCACTTTGAACATATTAAACATTTGTCTCCATCATGTTTCCTAAATATGTCTGTAATCCTAATGTCAACTATAAATGAAAGGCCTCAGTGTGGAGCCCCAGTCTTATATCATTTAAAGCATTACTCCAGACTAAGCTGTTAGTTTCCAATGCATTATCTGTTTACTTGAATGTCTTGACAATTTTGATTCACAATTTTGTTAGAAGGACGCATACCTCTGAAGTTGTATCAGCAGAACAGTGGGAATTTCAAAAAACTCTAACTGTGAAGGCATTACTTCTGAAATACAAGTATAAATGCTTTCTCTCAATTCTATCACTGTCAAAGCTAACAAGGTTATTTCAGATTTCAGTATGTGTTCAGGCTCCACTTGTTTCTGAAGCTGCTCTGTAATTTTGTCTGTTTATTTTCTACGCTTTGCAGCCCCAATTAAAGTCTCCTGCAGCAACACTGACTCTCGTTGCTGACGTTCTGGCTCGCATCGCAAACACTGACAGAGGATTAGCTCTCTTCTTATATGAGAAGAATCTCATTCTAGCCCACAGTGAGAGGTGAGACAGTGTGATTAAAGTGTGATTAAATACACAGTGCCATTTTGTCTTTTTGGTAGTAATGAATAAATTACATTTTCCTGACTTAGCTGGGAGACTTTAACATGGAGTCACATTTGCATAACAAATCCTCCTGATTCTGCAAAGAGAGCAGATTAGACCAGAGGTTGCTAGCAGTTTGTGAGTCACTGGGATTATATCTTATCTCAAATGTCTTTATGGCAAGAAGTCTTAAAATAAAGTGTCTTTTAATTGTTTTTTCTCGTCTCAAATTAGTTTTATAATCTGTTTCCTGACCTTTAGTGGTCTTTAATATAGTGAAATCTGCCAAACACATGTGAGTGTAAGATGCTTCAAGAAATGTTAATAATACATAAAATTCAAATTCAGGAAACTTCACAGACAGGAGTAAAGGTTTGTACCATACCACAAACACAGCATGGACAAACTAAAGAGACAATACTGAAAAATACATTATATAACTCCCTTAACATAGACATCAGAAATCACAGATTGGGATCAGGACTAAATCCCTTTTGCATTTTTCTCAGCATAACAAATGTTATGTGAAAATCTTATATCTCGGATGTTGTATCTATTGTCGGCATCTTTGTCTGTTTTCTCTCCTCTGCAGAACCTTTGCTGCTCATGTTATTGTGCAGTTCACCCTGAAGCTGCTGGATAAGGGGCTGCCATCACTAAGTGAATCAGATGTGTCCCATACATTATGTGGAGCCTTTATCTTTGTGTGTCGGCAGATATACAATACTTGTGAGGGTCTGCAGGTTCTCCGGCCCTATGGGCTGCACAAAGCTGTAGCGGCTGCATGGAAACAGGTACATGCACTGCATTTATGGGTTTAATTTTCACCTGGACACATTCCTGGCTTTCATTTATAGAGACATTTTTAATATTTAACTTACTCTAATATAGTTTACCTTCATTAAAGAACAGTCTGCAAAAATACCTCAATAGCTTTTAGATTATAGACATCTCTGTTGAATATTAAGTTTTCTACCTTGCTAACATGCGGTATGGTGTTTTTATACGCTTAAAGACACTTTATGAGTGCGAAATGAGCTGTGACAGCCTTAAAAGCATAGATTCAGACTTAACTAATCCAACCAAATTGCATGTCAGGCTTTCTTAATCACGATTCATCAGCAGAATCAGTTTCCAGTTTGAAGATGTATGACTAAATTACATTAGTGTGTAGCGTTGAGTAGTTTTACAATGTTTAAGCCAAATTGTAGATGAGCCGGTGTTCTCCAGCTACAGCAGGTGGCGGAGATGTGAGTCGAGAAGCATTCGAACATCTGAACGTTGTAAAAGCAGCAGCAAGGGACTATTTTAATTGAAAAACTTTAAAATAGGTAATTTTGAAAAATACAGTTGATTATCCGCGGAGTTTTTTGCTTTAGTTTCACTAAGTGCACCACAGAATGTCACACTCTGCTCTGAAAGAAATTTGCTGACTTAAAAGTGCAGTAGGCCTAAATCTGGAAAAAGCAACAAAAAACTAAACGAAACAAACAAACAAGCAAACAAAATGAATACAAATAATAATGCCTTGCTAACTGCAGCTCTTTGCTCTTTCTTCCCCTCTGTGTTTTAAACCCCTTTCACCAGATGAACACATAATTAAAAAACACAAAAACACTCAAGGTAAATGTCAACATTCATTTCTGAGTTCACTTGGAATTTGCGCTCCACCCTCCCATTCACATGTTCTGAGTGAAAAAAAATGTAATTGGCTAAACTCTCCTATCACAGGCTTGATGTTTTAAAGCCTGAACTCTGAGCCCAGAAGAGACGCATGATTCAAGTTTCCTCTCAGTCCACTTAAATTACAACATCCTAAAAGTTAGCATGCAATTTCTGCACTGCCTCTCTCAGCTGTTAAACAGTCTCTGAGTACAAAAACTATCAGTCAAAAGTTTGGACACACCTTCTCATTTAATGTTTTTTCTTTATTTTCATGACTATTTACATTGTAGATTCTCACTGAAGGCATCAAAGCTATGAATGAACACATATGGAATTATGTAGTGAACAAAAAAGTATGAAATAAGTTAAAACATGTTTTATATTTTAGATTCTTCCAAGTAGGGCTGCACAGTGTAGTAGTGGTTAGCACTTTCGCCTTTCAGCAAGAAGATCCCCGGTTCAAATCCCAGCTTGGGCCTGGGATCTTTCTGCATGGAGTTTGCATGTTCTCCCTGTGCATGCGTGGATTTTCTCCGGGCACTCCAGCTTCCTCCCACAGTCCAAAAACATGCTGAGGTTAATTGATCACTCTAAATTGCCCGTAGGTGTGAATGTGAGTGTCATTGTTTGTCTGTATATGAAGCCCTGTGACAGACTGGCGACCTGTCCAGGGTGTCCCCTGCCTTCGCCCGAGTCAGCTGAGATAGGCTCCAGCACCCCCCGCGACCCTAATGAGTATAAAGCGGTGTACAGAGAATGGATTTTTCCAAGTACCCACCCTTTGCTTTGATTACTGCTTTGCACACTCTTGGCATTCTCTCCCTGAGCCTACCCATGAGGTAGTCACCTGACCTGGTTTTCACTTCACAGGTGTGCCTTGTCAAGGTTAATTTGTGGAATTTCTTGCCTTCTTAATGGGGTTGGGACCATCAGTTGTGTTGTACAGAAGTCAGGTTGGTAAACAGTTGACAGCCTTATTTGACAACTGTTAGAATCCATATTATGGCAAGAACCTGAGCTAAACTCAATCGAGATGGTTTGGGATGAGATGGACCACAGAGTGAAGGCAAAAGAACCAACAAGTGCTCAGCGTCTCTGGGAACTCCTTCAAGACTGTTGGAAAACCATTTCAGGTGACTATCTCATCAGTCTTATCGAGAGAATTCCAAGTGTGTGCAAAACAGTACATAATCAAAGCAAAGAAGTTGGCATGCTTTAACTTATTTCACTTTTTTTTTTGTTTAATACGTAATTCATTCATGGTTTTGAGGCCTTTAGTGAGAATCCACAGTGTAAATAGTCATGAAAATAAAGAAAAAACACTAAATGAGAATTTGTGTCCAAACTTTTGAGTGGTGATGTACATTAAAAAAGAAATTTGAAGTCAATCAATTTAATTTAGCCTTTCTGAAATTCTCTTTGTACCTGTGGAAACTGTTACAGAAATTTGACCAGAACATGATAGTTACAGAGACGCGTAAAAATACAGAGCTCCGTGACAACATCATCAGCTATAAAGAATTAAAAAACAGCAAAAGACACATTTGTCATATGACCCACATTTTTTTTTTTTTTATCAGAGCTATACTAAAAGCTATGACAAATCTGTGGGCATGGCAGGTCCACAGTGACAGAATCCTGTACCTCTGTCCTCATGGTGACCGCTCATATTCACCACAAAGGTGTGATACATCACTGGTGATTGCACACTCTTTCCTCATTACTCACCACTCACAGTGCCACACTGTGTTGTTGACCCACAGATTTGCTTGACATATTAATAGTGGGTTTGTTCTCATTGTTTAAGTAGAGTGACAGATAGCAAGCAAGGAGGCACGAAGTTAGAATAAGTCAACAAATGAACAGTGAAAATGAACCTCTGTGCGTCTGTACGCTTCAAATGTTGAAACTTTCACTTGAATTATCCTCACTGTAATCTCCTGTAAATGACAACAGTGTTTAAACCTGCTGACAGCTTTTAATTAGTTGCTGTTCTTGAACATTTACATTAATTTACAATGTCGGCACAGCCTCCATTAATGGCTACTGTGTTTTCATGCTTCCTCAGCAAATGTAACATTAAAAGCATAAAATGATTTAGCCCTACATTTATTTGTTCATTCATATTCATGAGCACATTAGAGGACAATTTCACCTCATAATTCTGGTGTTGCTGAATGAAATTAGATGTTCATTACAGGACGATTTTGTAAATGCAAGAAATTAGAGTCCTTCCTGGAAAATGCTGCCTCACTAACTCATCAAACATTATAAAGGATGGTAGCTTAGCTTTTTATTTGGACCTTTTTTCCCACAGGATCTAAAGGAAGGGTATCCATTTCTAGTGATCAGTTCCACTGGTTAGAATATTCCTGTCATGTTTCATTTGCTTGATGAATGCAGTGTTGTCTCATTATTCACTCACTGCAGCAAGAAACGTAGCACCGTCTTTTGCAAATGGGGGAATTAACTAACCATTATAATCTGCTTCATTTAGGTTTTGGAACACTGCTTCTGTCACAACAAAGCATTACATTCAGAGTCAGCATACCTTTAGTGATACAGCATGTACTCGAGAGAAAATCTGATGATGAAACGTGCAGTCAGATGTTGAACTAAAATAACATTTGCAGAGGAATCATCTGGAAGACATGTAGTGCACTGCTTCTGTGATGATCCTGATGTCTTAGTGGAATTTCTGTTTTTCAATCTAGCATGCAGTCCCACCTCATAACATATCCTTTGTTATCCAAAACATTCATGTTGGAAATTGTTTTGGACATTGTTGCATCAGTCTGCAACATTTTTCTCCTCTCACTTCCTTTTGACTTTATCCGGTCTATGTTAAATATTAATAATCTGCCTGCATGTACTGTGACACAATGTACTGTGTGATGTCTCAAAGCCACGTCCACATCTAAATTTGTGGGAGGTATCTTAAGGATTTGAATTTGTTCATGAGGAATAAATGACTAACGGCTTTTTTTTTTTTATCACAACAGTAGTTTTACTACCGCACTCTAAATTATTTTATTGTTGTTTTTCTTTATTTCAGGGTATCTCATGTGAGAGAGTCATTAAGATAAACAGTCTGTTTGTAGTCCAACAAAAGAGTACAGAAAAATTACACTAAAGAAGCAGCAAGGTTTAAACACTTTATGAAATCAAAATACAACAGCAAATGTCAAAAAAAGAAAGTTTTCCAAAATGTTTTTATTCATTTTGAAATGATTCAATGTCAAGGATTAAAAAGAAAAGCTCTGTTTAATTCTCTTGCTTTATCACACTCATGGTATGAATATATTAGTGCACACTTCGGGTTTAAATCATCAAATGTTCCATATAAACTCACATGTGTTATATGGAGTTATAAAAATGTGTGTCTTTGCTTTTTTTGTCTTTGTTTCTAGACTAGTTCTTTGTCAGAAAGGGTTTCAACGCCAGTACCTGGAGCCAGTGCTGGAACATCTACCCAAGAGCTGCAGCAAATGTGAGGCTACACACTCAAACAAACACAATCTGTCTGCGATTAGTCAGCTCAATGTGGACATAAAGACATAGATTTGTGGTGTTTTTGTTTTTTCCATCCCGTATCTGTGCAGAGAGATAGAAGTTTGATCATTATTTGGACTTATTTCAATGTGCAGTTTGCAGCCTCCAACAGAATGCTTGTTTCCTACTTAAATATGAATGAAAAGTTATAAACAAGCGTAGTGTCTTTTTAAATATTTGCATGTATCAGAGGAGATATTTTTAAGTGAATGCAAACCATGAATAAAATGAGTTCTTGCATCACTGAAGATGCCCATGTGACTGCTATTATAAACAACTCAGTTACAAGCAAGAACAGGCCTTGGTGTCCGTTACAAGTACTAAAAATACGTGCGGCAGATTCAAGACGTTGACCTGAATTAGGCTTCAGAGGAAGTGCAGTCGATGATTACCACAAGATCATAAACCACCATTAGTCTCCCTCTGATGCTGGCACTTTGAATGTCTTAACAGTGCAGCGCCTGGGATGGAGAACAAGAATGATCAGGCAAACAAATTTCCCCTTTACTATCTCTAAGCTGTGTCTTATTTCATTTTGTTCAATTATTTCAGAAACCAGGAGGTGAAAAGTGTGTCCTGTTTCAGTTTCCACCAGTTCAAAACAGAGCATTCCAGTCTAGTTATGTTCAAATCCTACAACAGAGTGGTTTAACATGGTAAAGATATGGATTTTTGTTGGTGTATTTTTTTCATCTAGTAGTACCTTTCCATGACTGGCATGTGACAGATTATCTCTGTTTGTCCAAATGAACCTGTGTGGGTAAAGTATAGTGGTGCAAAAAAGTTTTCGGACACCCCATGCATTTGTGCAATACTGCATTAAGAATCACTCTTAAGTCTTCAAGTACAATTTCTTTTAGTACAGTCAAATACTAAGCAAATCCTAAAAAAAGCCATTAATAACTTAAAATTGATTGGTTCCATAATTCCATTTGAGTATTGGGTTTTTTGGTACCAGTGATCCACTAATGAGGGTCGTGCTTTTTATCAAAGACACAATTTTTGTTTGCTGTGCTTCGTGTCTATATAAAGCCGGCACATTTGAAAGTTCGTCAGAGACAATAATGGCAAATGCAAGGAACCAAACACAGGAAACATACCTGAAGATACAGATTCTCAGTCAGGAAGGGTACAGCTGCTGCCAGATTGCCAGGAAGTGCAGATGCAGTCCTTCAGCAGTTGGATACACTCTACAGAAATACAGACCAACCAACAGCTTGGAAGACGAACCAAGATCTGGGTGTCCAAGGGTTTCTTCAGCAAGAAATGACCACATCCTGATCCATATGTGCAGGAAAACCACCTAATGAATCACAGGAGCTTAAGCAGCAGAGGTGTTTCACCCACATTGTATGTGGTCGACTTTTAGATCACGGCTTACGGTTCTACAAGACTGTCAAGAAGTCTCTGATCAATGAGAGACAGAGGTTAGCCTGACGTCATTGGGCCTAAGCACACAAGAACTGGACAGCCAGAAACTGGAAGAAGATTCTGTGGTCAGAAGAGTCCAGTTTCAAGCTTTGTCTTACTCCTGCTAATGTGAGGGTACACAGAAGGCCAGGTGCAGCATTATCTCCAGTATGTGCAGTAGCTACTGTCAAGCATGGTGGAGGCAGTATCATGGTTTGGGGATGCATGAGTGCTGCTGGTGTTGGTTATCTCACTGTCTGTGATAGCACATTGAACTCAAGTATTGGGCCATTCTCCAAACCCACATGCTCCTTTCTGTACTTGCACTGTTCCATCAAGGTGAAGACTGGATGTTTTAATAAGATGATGCCCCTTGAACACATCCAGGGTCAGTGGAACTTGGCTGCAGGGCATGAGCCCCATTGAAAATCTATGGTGGATTATCAAAAGGTCTGTTTCAAAGTGTAAACCAAAGAATTTAGAGGAATTAAAACCATTAATTCAAGAAGAATGGGACAAGATTACCTTTCAACAGTGTGAAAGGCTTGTGGGGAACATGGCAGCCAGGATTAGATTTCTACTAAATATTAATTTGATGGTTTCTTTATATATATATTTTTTCAGTTTTGAACACATTCTGTTATTTGTTGACTTTGATCCTGACAATGTTGAGAACTGACATACTGAAACTGTCAAGAATTTTGGTTAGTTTTTCTTGTAACAATAAACAAAATAGTAATAATTTGTATTTGTTTGTCAATCTAAGGCAGCCACACCTTTTGAAATACAAAGATTTTTCCACGAATATTTCATGACCATATTTGAGATTGTGTAAAATTTTACTGGCGTCCGAAAACTTTTTTTTTCCACCACTGTATGTAAATCTCCACACACAGAAAATGTCACATCAGAGCTCAAGTGAAATGCCTGTGTGCCTTCCACACTATATTTCTTGATGCAAAATCTTTTCCTTGACTCTGATAAAGAGATTATAAACTGGTATTACTGGCAAACCTTAAGCCACAGTATTCAGAAAAACAAAAGTTTAATTTATTCAGTAAGCCTTCATTGCCAAGAGGGGCACTGGCATGAAAACTTGGCTTGTGCAGCTTTGATATTGAGTTGTTTTGTTTGTTTGTTTTATCCAGATACAAAGAACCAGACTGTTTTAATACGACAGGCATCACTGTATTTAGTAATGGCCGGGCTATAGTGCACATTTTTTAGACACAGGGAGACATTGATAGTGCTGTACACATGAAAACTGCAAAATATAGTTTAGTAACAGACAAAAAGAGAACTAGAAATAGAACCACCATGTCGCACTTCTCTCACCACTTCACAACTGGTCAGTCATAGTGTGAGTGTCAGGGTTTGGAGACTTCCAGATAATAGGTGACACAAACACCCTGTATTAGACATCTGAAATGTGTTGGGAGAACAGTTCTGAAACGGTCCACTGTGAATGAAGCTTATTATTGAGTTTCCTGCCAAAAAAATCATAGTATAAAAATAAGGAATAGGAAGAGTCTGACCCAGATACTTCAAGCAGTATCTCAGCTCATAAATGTGCATGTTTTCATGATCTTAATGTACCTGCCTTTTTATGACTGTGTGCCAGACTGTGAATACAAAACTCTGCATCTTTTACTTACTGTCTTTCTTTCTGATTTTGGCACAGTCACATCTGGGAGGAGACATTGTTGGACAGTCTGCTGAACTTTGCAGCAACTCCTAAAGGCCTGCTGCTGCTCCAGCAGACAGGAGCCATCAATGAGTGTGTCTCCTACATGTTCTCTCGCTTTACCAAAAAGCTACAGGTAAAACCATACACAAGTATAGCTTTTTTTTTTTTTTTTTTTTTTTTTTTTAAATTTACGTGCATACATTTTCCCCAGGTTGCTAAATGTGCTGCTCTGCAGTACACGCAACTTGAATTTTTATCCAACCTCTGTGTAGGTGTGTGAAGGTTTTCTGAGCCAGTTGCTCTAACAGCAGCATCCTGCTCCATATTTGCACAAGCTATATACAGTCACATTTGGAAGCTGCCACATTTAAATGCAGTTATTCACTGAGAAGACCCAGTTTAGCAATCTGGGCCAAGTGACTTCCTTAAAAGCATCTCCCCTTTTGTTTTGAAGTAGTGGCCTTTCCACAGACTGTATATAAAAGATTGACGTGACTTTGGTTTAAAATGTGAAGCCAACACTAAAGAACCTTATAGCCTGCATTCTTTCTCACTTCCAACAGGGGTCGACTCGCCCTTTGTCTAATATGTAGGGGTTTATGAAAAGTGGCCTTGCTTCTCTCTTGATCTGTTACCTCCGCAAACATTTTCCTACACATTTTGTCATCTCAATGGCTAGTTTTAAGTCTTGTTGAACACATGATGTTGTTCACTTAGTACACTATGATCCCATTTCTTATCACTGGTTTCAAAATTCCAAAATAGCAGTGGCCAAATTCCAAACTCAAGACTTCAAAACAATTTGCAAACCAATAGGTGATGCCGCCATCTTTTATAGTCTTTAGACATTAATTCCCTTCACCTAGTTTTCAATAAACATCTTTGACGTATTTTCAGATACATCCAGATTCAGAATTTCAAGTTTAATGTAAGGTAGTCAGATACGTTGTACTGCTTCCACAGGAATTAACCAGTATAAGTTTTCCATTGCTGAAATGGCACCAGTGCTGATATATAGTAGTTATATAGTTTGATGGCACAGTTTCATCACCTTTATGGAAGTCCTGGAAGAATTAAGCTTGGCAGTGGCTCGTTTTAATCCTTCTTGATTCTATCAAGGTGCCAAAGTAATTTTATGCTGCTCAAGTGATTCTCTGCTGTGCAGACTTGAGTTACAGTAATCCAATAATATATAGGCAGGTATAAAAAATAGAACTGTGTCAATTCTAAAGATTAATCACTGATGAGATGAAAAAGATGAAAGGAGGATCATTAGACTGTTAAAAAACTTGTACATTTGAAATATATAGTTATTAGTACAGAGTTTTCTACAAACTCAATTGCAAATGCAATTTTTTTGTTTCTTGCGTTTACTGAACATTTACTATTTGAAAAAGAATGCTGCAGGCATTTGAGTTCTATGATGTTCTAATCTACCTTAAAAGCCTTTATTCATTCTGTTGGTTTGTCACTGGTATCTGTGGTAATTTGTTGATCCTGCTCCCCCGCAAGGCCATAGTCATTTTTCCTGAAGACTATTTAGTATTCAGCACGAGTGTGGACACTGAAACATGCTGTATAAGACATATACATATCGTAGACTCACATGCACTCAATCTCTTGCAAACTGCAAACCTTAGCCAATCCCCTGTGGGCTTAATTTACTGCCATTGTTTACGCACCCTTGTAATTGCTTCTCTCATTTAGCATTTCACTTTAATTATGGAATGTAATTATATTTAGTCTATTTTTAGTTGTGACATTGTGTTGTAATTAATGAAGGACCTGCACACTCCAAAATCAATTTGCAATTTGATTTCTCCACGGTGTAATGAACTACTCTGTGTGCTGTTTTTTCATGATGGCATTTTTACAGTTCTTCTCTTCTCTGAAATAGAGTGCCAGTTTTATATTTCTTCACCCTGCCCCTGCTTCTTATTCAGTTTTGATGGCTGTAAGCAAAAACTTCAAAGATAAAATATGGAAATGTTTCTAGGGATAATGGGGTTTCTGTCTGTGTTTTCTGTAGGTGAGCCGCTGTGAGAAGTTTGGATATGGGGTGATGGTGACACAGGTGGCAGCAACTGCTCCAGGGGTCGTGGCTCTGCACAGCTCTGGTACTAATGCACTTACTTGCACAAACAAATACTTGCCAGCTGTGATGCTTAAGGCTTGTGTTCCAAGTTGTTGTTGTGTAGTTGGTAGAAAGCAGAGTTCAGGCAGCCCAGGGAGAAACGCCTTTTGTTAAATTGTTTGTTCCAGGGTAAGTGGATGAAGAAAGAACAAGGTGAAGGGGTTCAATGTCAGATTGTGCAAGGATAAAGAATGTATGTGATGGGAGCAGGTGCCTACCAAGAAAAATATAATCAGATTTTTACAAATAGAATGGTACGACACCTGAGTGTGTTTGGCAGATCAGATATACACTACCTTTCAAAAGCTGGGGGTCACCAAGGCAATTTCATGTTTTCCATGAAAATTCACACTTTTATTCATGTGCTAGCATAAGTTCACAAGGGTTTTCTAATCATCAATGAGCCTTTCAACACCACTAGCTAACACAATGTAGCATTAGAACACAGGAGTGATGGTTGCTGGAAATGTTCCTCTGTACCCCTATGGAGATATTCTATTAAGAATCAGCTGTTCCTAACTACAATAGTCATTTACCACATTATCAATATCTAGACTATTTCTGATTCGTTTAATGGTATCTTCATTGGAAAAAATGCTTTTCTTTCAAAGCAAGGACATTTCTAAGTAACCCAAAACTTTTGAGCAGTATATTAATGCTAGGCGGAAAAGAGGAATAGATATGCTAATATGCAAAAGTAGATAGAAAGCCACGGGGTGCAATGTGGAAGCTGAATTATAGATTTGGAATTGTAGATTGGCTCAATGCAGAGAACAAATTTCCTTACAGGGTTTAAGAAAAGGATAACTTTAACACCTGACACAATATGAACCTGGTTGTGGATTTCGTTCTGTCCACCACATTTTTGCTCCCCACGTTCTCTGTCCGTTTCAATGGTCTCTTGTCAGCTAGACTAAAATGCCAAAGAAAGACTCTTTCTTAATGTTTGAGTTCTGGGAATTGTTTCATACCCCTGACTGCTACTCTTTTAAAACAGTAGATACCAGTTTTACATGTTGAAATATCAGGTATACAGTGATTAAAATTTCAGTTGCATAGCTGACTTCCTGATCTTAAAAATAATCCTAAGCTCACAAATTATGGCCTGTGTGTCAGTTAACAATTTCTCTGTACAAATCCACATTGGCACCGCTGTCTTGCTGTTGTGTTGCAGGTTTTGTCCGAGCGCTGGTAGTAGAGCTGTGGTCCATTCTTGAATACGGCAGTGAAGATGTCAGAGTGGTCCGTCCTAAACCAACACCCATGGACCCCATAGACAGAAGCTGCCTCAAGGTATCAGGAGTGTGAGTGCTTATGAGAGAGGTGAAGCAAATAACTTCCCAAAAAGCCCCCTGGTTTCATCTGTATCAGTCACAATTTTGCTAGACATTTGCTTCTCCACCTCCAACTCTTGTAGAGCGACTCTGTGTGAAAATCTATTAAGTATTAAGACCTGAATAATTTCAGTTTATATTGCGCTCATTTGTTATATCTGTGTGAAATGCTGAGAAATCCTCAGGCAAGATCTTATTATTCCATTATAGGAAGACTATAATTTCGCTGCTCACAATTACTTTCATTATCAATACAGCTAACAATTATTTCTTTAGTATTACATTAATTGTTCAGTGTATGCAGTAAAAAGAGCAATTCGAGCTCTGTTAGTACTTTAGTTAAGTTAAAAACCCGAAGATGCTGAGGATACCATCATAGAAAATGGATATTCACAGTTAAAGAGCTGAAAACAGTGAATTGTTTTTATTTTTTTCTTGAAAGAATGATTTAAACTCTACCAGCTATTATTACCTGTCCTGTTTTTGGTCAGTACTTGTTGGTATGGGGATGTCTGGGTAGATTATGGGACCCTTCTGGTCACGGCAGTTGTAGTTGTACTAGTTGAGACTGATTCCTCTTCTCATGGAGCTGCATTTTTTTTAGTTTTACTTTGGGTAGAATTTTTTCAGCCTGAGTGTAGGACAGGCGCAAAATTTTATTTGAAGCTGCAGTGTGTGTCTGATGCTCGCCTCTGACAGCAGCCAAGTCATCTCTCTCAGTGAAACTAGCCAAGTGAATACGGACAGTCAGTGAAGTGTGAACTGTGTCCTGCCACTGGCGACTTTAAAGCCTGCCTTATCAGTGGGTCAGCTGCCAGGTTACATACATACAGACCTCAAAACAAAACTAAATATGCTCCACTGACTTTTTACAACAGCGCTTTGGCAAATTAGCAAATTGACTCCAGTCTGTTCTCAGAAAATTTGTGGAAAACATTAAAGCACAAACAGTATAACATGATCTGTAATGCAGATTTGAAACATCGAGTAGGTAAAAAAAAAAAAGATTTCCAAAAAATGTCACTTGAATGTGTTTTTGTATTCAGCAATTTCCTTTCAAGCTGTCTAGAGTTTAAAACTGTGTGGCATGTTTGTGTAAATGTGCTCTATCTATATGCATGCAGTGTCCTTTTTTTTTTTTTTTTTTTTTTTTTCTCCTGTGGTGCCTGAATTTTCCTGTTCGCCTTGATCCAGAGATGAGAGCAGAAGGAGCTCTTAAGGTTTAATATTCTTCTGGCTGCAGTATGTCTCTGCTCATATGTTCAAAAGTGTGTGTATATGTTCATCTGTTTGGGAATGTGGTCACATGTGGTCAGTAACATTTTATCTTCTGTAATCAAAATTCCTTTCATGCTTGCTTTGTTTTTGTAAACAATTATATTTCTTTTATGCACAAAATGAACAATATATTTCTGAATATCAACATCAAAGAGCCAGCTAGAGCATTACATTTTTCTTTTTTCCTCTGATCTCTCTAATATTTTAATTTCAGGCTTTTTTTCATAGCGTGCTTATCATTTCACCAATGCAGCATACAATACAAGTTGACTTGCAGTGTTTGTGAATTTTAAAACCAAACCCCTTAACATCCATCCATTCTCTATACACCGCTTTATCCTCACTAGGGTTGCGGGGGGTGCTGGAGCCTATCCCAGCTGACTCGGGCGAAGGCAGGGGACACCCTGGACAGGTCGCCAATCTGTCGCAGGGCTACATATACAGACACACAATCACACTCACATTCACACCTACGGGCAATTTAGAATAACCAATTAACCTCAGCATATTTGTGGATTGTGGGAGGAAGCCGGAGTGCCCGGAGAAAACCCACGCATGCACAGGGAGAACATGGAAACTCCATGCAGAAAGATCCCAGGCCAGGATTTGAACCAGGGATCTTCTTGCTGCAAGGCAAAAGTGCTAACCACTACTCCACTGTGCAGCCCCACCCCTTAACATATTTTAAAAAACTGAACAAAACAAGCACATTGAAACAAAAGCAGAAAATACAGGCATCCTTTCCCCAAAAATCTAGATGTTAAAACTGTCACCGAGTCAAAAAAAACTAGTATTTGTAATCATTCGAGTTCTCTCATGTCTTTCTTTTAGCACTTTCTCTAACTCTTGGTGTGTCTCTCATTTTCTATATCCCCAGTCCTTCCTGTCCTTGGTCAACCTCCTGTCCTCTTCCCAATCGGTGTGGGAGCTGCTGGGTCGGCAGCCTCTAGCCAACAAGAGCGAATACACCCTGAGGGAAATGCCATCCTCCATACCTGTGAGTGCTTTTCACACGGTGTTGTCTATACTTCACGCAGTTCCTCTCTCAGCCATTTGAGGGCATGTTTGGACTTTATATTTTGCATTCAACCACCACCCACACACTTCTTTTACTTTCACAAAGGGCTTCTACTAAACCCCTGTTACACTGGGGCTGATGTACATTTTCCACCTTACGCATTGTAAATTTCCACGCTTTTTTCATTTTGCACTATAACTGCTACATTCTTTTTCACAGCCTCTCCTTCTCTTCCACAGGATTTGATTGACAGGCTGATTGCTGTGAATTCAGATGTGAAGATTCATTCCCTGTTCCACTATGAGCAGTCTCACACATTTGGCCTGAGGTGGGATTGATATATATCTTTTTTTCATATTACTTAACATCAGTGGGGAAGCACACGATATCGGATTAGCACCTGGTGACTGCACACACACACACTTCAGCCTGTGGCAACAGCAGACTGGCACGGTTCTTTATACTTTGATTACCGAGCATTGAAAGACTGATGAAAGGATCTCTCTGGATAAGAGCGAAATAAGCGGAGCTGTGTGGGTGTATATGTGTGTGCATTTCTATATTTACGAAGAATAGACATCCTGACAAGTGAGAAAGATGGTGAAGAAACTCCTCTAAAATGAAAAGCTGTTTCAGTTTGGATTTTAGTTTTGACTTCAGGTTCAAACAAAGGGTGGAGTTGTAGTACAGGCTAAAGTTATTACTGTAATACGGAGCATATACTGTATGGATGTAGTAATGTCTGGGAAAAGTTGCATCCCAGAATCTTGCAACAATGGTTTATTCTTCAGGGACATGTTTGTAGGGGAGAGTGGTGAATGCTTAATTTTTTCCATACATTTGCATACATATGTGTCCTAGCTGTGTGCACAAAGCTCTGGTGCCGGCTGTGAATTCCTACGCCTTTTTAAAAGCTTTCTGAATCACAATAGCTTCAGCTTGTTTGGAGTCTTGCTGACTCACTCTCTGTGCCTGTCAGTCAGCCCACTCCTATTAACATCCAGAAGCCAAGTGAAAGGAACAAGATGCTCTGTTCATTTACCACCCAGACTGATGGATTAACTGACAGACCTGCTCTCCGTGCCTCTCTGTGGGTCGCTAAATGTGCTAAATGTAGCATTTCACTATCAATAAATCACCCCCTACCGTGTTGTTTTTGATATATTGCTATAACTGCCTTACAAAGACCTTTCCAGTAACGGATTGAACCCCTAAAAACTCATAACAGTGTATCAAAGTTTCATATTTAGATTTTTCCCCAGAAAAATAATCACTTGTTGCCTTTAAAAAGCTCAGATTTTACTCCACATATTTGCTTGCTTCATAATGTGCAGATCTGTGAAATCCCGACCGAGCCCTCTGCAGTGTCACTTGCTGCAGCTCAAGCACACCGACTCACTTATCACTCTGCTCACATTCTAAAATTACTCTACGCTACACAACGGCAAGTTCAATACCAGAGGATTTCAGCCATGCAAGTTTGAACCACGACTCGGTTCTGAAAAAGTATGACATGGAATTTGAGATGGTCATGTGTACTCTGCAGCTTTAAGTTGGAAATGCTCATCCATTGTGCCGGCTACCTATTTCATTTGATATGCTCTCTAGCATAAAAACATCACATGGACTTGTTAACAAGGTAAAAAAAGACTGGTGGGGCTCTTTAAAGCAGTGGTTCTCAACCCTGTTCCTCAGGACCCCATGTCCTGCATGTTTTAGATGCTTCCCTGCTCCAACACACCTGATTCAAATGATCAGCTCGTCATCAAGCCTCTGCAGAAGCCTGATAACGAGCTGATCATTTGAGTCAGGTGTGTTGGAGCAGGGAAGCATCTAAAACATGCAGGACATGGGGTCCTGAGGAACAGGGTTGAGAACCACTGCTTTAAACTAACTACGTCTAAATAAATTATAGATGTATAATTTGTGGTCATAAACAGGTTTAGTGTTTGAATGCTATATCGAGATTTATTAAATTTCACTTTGGTTCCTTTTTAATTGTGCAGCTTGAAAGCTTGGTGCAGCTAACATGGATGAGCGATGAATTAGAAAAAAAATAGTTAAGCAGATGGAACTACATTATCGAATATATATATATACACCAACGTTCAGAAGTTTGGAGTCACTTAGAAATGTCCTTATTTTTGAAAGAAAAGCATTTAAAAAAAAATGAAGATAACATTAAATGAATCAGAAATACAGTCTAGACATTGTTCGTGTGGTAAATGACTATTCTAGCTGGAAACGGCTGATTTTAATGAAATGTCTACATAGAGGTACAGAGGAACATTTCCAGCAACCATCACTCCTGTGTTCTAATGCTACATTGTGTTAGCTAATGGTGTTGAAAGGCTCATTGATGATTAGAAAACTCTTGTGCAATTATGTTAGCACATGAATAAAAGTGAGTTCTCATAGAAAACATGAAATTGCCTTGGTGAACCCAAACTTTTCAACGATAGTGTTCAGCAAGTGGATATAACATTTACAGATATTTGTTCCCCTGGGTTTACTGTTCCAGGTTTTTACTGTCGTCAGAGTTACGCTCAAAATCTCTTCCTTGTGCAGTTTTACACACTACCATTACATGCAGTACTACAGTCTTTCACTGGAAGAAGCTGCTGTTCAAAATACACCCACGTGACCAATGTGAACTTCAGCAGTTGAACCCAGAAGAGTCGTAACTACCATGTTATCACCCACAATGCAACGGTGCCTGTTTTTATTTGATTTTCTGATTATCCTTTGCCTGAGGGGATATGACAGCATAGTATATGGATCTTGCTTTATTGATCCCACGAGGGAGAATTGCATCAGGAAAGGAGCATCTATGCAGAATGCCACTGTACTGATTAATATACAATGTGTAAAAGGATATGGAGGAATAACAAGCGGATATAGAGGAAGCAGAGGAGTTCAAAAATGGGCCAAGATGGAAATGCGTGAAGATTGTATTACTTAGTCAATGCAGCTATGTTTAATAAGTATAGAATGTGCAATAATATGGTATAGTAATATCAGGCAGTTTCATGTTTTCCATGAAAACTCACACTTTTATTCATGTGCTAATATAATTGCACAAGGGTTTTCTAATCATCAATTAGCCTTTCAACACCATTAGCTAACACAATGTAGCATTAGAACACAGGCGTGATGGTTGCTGGAAATGTTCCTCTGTACCCCTATGGAGATATTCTATAAAAAAAATCAGCCTTTTCCAGCTAGACTGGTTATTTACCACATGAACAATGTCTAGACTGTATTTATGATTAATTTAAAGTTATTTTCATTGAAAAAAAATCTGTTTCTTTGAAACACAAGGATATTTCTAAGTGACCCCAAACTTTTGAACAGCTCTGTGTGTATGTCTATGAATGAGACTAAAAGTAAAATTATAGAGAGCTTTGGATAAAGCCATTATACAAATCCACTCCCATGTAACAAAACGAAATTTTGCCAACATCTTTAAGTCCCTGAATACACTAAAATCACAAATGCATTTTGAAGAAATGCATCCTTAGGCTATTTATGAACTGTTGCACTTTAAAACTCAAACAGTTTATTTTTTTTTGGGGGAGGGGGCTGTATGGTGGTGTAGATGGATGAACCCTTTTATTCATAGTGAGAAGCTAATTAAGAAAAACACTTTCATGGCTTTTAACAGAGGAGGACAGATTGATACAGACAGTAAGTAAATGAAGGCTCAACACACAGCATGCTGACTCAGCGTAGGGTCACCGCAACACCATTAAAGTCACTGTTATACCACAATAAGAGCAGCCTTCCACTGTTGCTGCTCAGGGACACTGTGGAGAAGCATTGTAGGTGATGCTTGATTAGTGCAGGAGATTTGTGCACATTTAAGTAGCTAAAGTCGAGCTAGGTGTGGTCATTCATGCAAAGGGTGTTTGAAACCTGTCCTTACACATCTTTTATATTATAAAGTTGTTGATGTACTAACTGCTGTGGTGATACTATATTTCCACATCTAAACAGTTTGATACTTTAATGTCTGCTCTAAGTCTGTATTTAGTTACTTCATAGTTCTGTTTAAACTTGGCCTTGGTGTCATCTACTGGACAACAGCTCCCCCTCCAGCCTAATGAATAGTAAAGCTATGCCATGAAGTCAGGTTTTAATGATTGTAAAAACGACCCGCACGAATGGGTGAGTAATAATACACCACATGATCCATTAATGCACTAAACATGTTTGGGGGAATCTTGATGAACATGTATTTCCTATTCGCTGAAGACGACGACTGCTGTTTGGAATTTCTTGTGACTGTCTGCAAGTAAGGGAAAATCCAGAAATTCAACTTCTTTATTATTACAAAAAATACAAAGTGTTAAAAAGCCTTTATTTTCATGGCTACATTATTAAAACCAGACTGCACACTGGTCCACCTCGAGGTGAAACAATCACATGATATGTGCTGGTCTTGTTTTTAATAATGTAGCTGCAATAATAAAGGGTTTCTGTTTTTCAAAGTGTGCCTTGTGTGAATTTTATCGCCAATCTATTCCCTTCCTTGAAGAAAGTATTAAGCTGCTCATGCATCAGGAGCAGCTGCTTGTGTTTCACTGGATCCAAGCATCTCTTCCAGCATTAACAGAATTACAAGTACTGCATTAAAAAGTGATTAGATTTGACTCTAAAACCTGCAGATGCTCTTACCAGACATTTGGCAAAGATTTTGCGTATATTTTTGTATTTTCGATGGAAACGTAATCTAATTACACAAACATAGACAGCTTGGCAAATGACTGTCTGATTAAAGATCACTGTATTCTTTTCGTATATATTCCTGTTAAATGGCACAAAAGCTGCTTTATCTTACCCCAAGCTCAGTATTTACAGAAAGTAGTAGAAAATACCTGTATTCTTAGTCATAATACCTGTATAACTCACCAGCAGGGTGCCTGTATTCATGAAGTTTATTCTAAGTTCTTCTTTGGTTCTGTGTAAACCTTTAAATGACAGGAGCTTGGATTCACCTGAGGTCAAACACAAACACATTACTACCTTGTGTGATTATGTGACCACAATAAACGAGGGGGAGCCCAGCCTCTGTAATGTGTTCATATATCACATATGCCACAAAATGAATAATAGATTACAGCTCCAGGTTGTTCTTCCATGTGAGTGTGTTTTCTTCCCTCGAATGTCTGTTTCCTCAAATGGAACATACACAGTCATATGTGTAGGTGTATGATTTTCCTATAAAAATGCAAAGTGTAGAAAGTGAGCAATGCTTAGAAAAAATGCTTTTGAATGGGGAGAAATATGCTCATTGCTGTAGTTTATGGGGAGTTTCCATTTGCAGTAGCGGGATGTTTGTTTCTGCCACATGGTACAGTACTGTCAGTGCTTGTAAGTTTATTTATTTATTTATTTTTTTTAAATTCATTTTTATATTATGATCAAGCTTGTTGATACTTATTACTCTAAGGAACGCGGCAGACTTATGTGACGATTGGCATTGGTTTGTCTGTCTGTTAGCAACATTACTCCAAGACGGAATAACGGATTTGGAGGAAATTTTCAGGGAAGGTCAGAAATGACAAGGATCAAGTGATTAGATTTTGATAGTGATGCTGTTTACCATTAGCCTAGCCGTGCTAGACCCATGTTCTGAAGGCACAAGGGTCTAGGACTGCTCGACAGGGAGGGAGGCGGGCTAAAAGGTTGTCTTTCAAATCACTCTGCAGCAATTGGGTCGGTATACAACCAATCAGCGCAACGAATAGGCTGACGTAGTTCCTAGAGTGCCGGCGGATTGTGGCTAAGTCCCATTAGCTTCCCAACCAGCGGAGCCAACTGGTATATTAAGGATTTGCCATATCCCGTCGGCATAAGTCCAAATACGTCTTTTCTTCTCAATGAAACACTTCACTGCCGTCCTTTGTTTATCTTTCAAGTTGAATTTTAGCTTCAAATCTTTAAGGGCTGTGGCCAAAGCCGAGTCGAAAGATAACTGTTTATTGTGCGCCGGTTGTTTCTGTCCGAATCGCCTCTGTCGTCACTTAGTTACGCCCGCCTTCTGACTCTACACTTCATGGTGATTCGTCCGGCCAGTTTTAGGAGCATCCAGCCTCGAGCCTTATGGAGGGTAACTAGACCCACCCTGGCAGAGAATTAAATTCATTGCCGTGGGTTGTCTAATGCGGCTAGGCTAGTTTACCATCTGGATCCACAGATTTGTTTAAGATTTTTGTATCATTGCGAGATAACGGCACGGCGTCACTGTAACTATGACAACAAGTGAACACTACGTCAGCCGCCTGCTGAAGATCACATGACTGTGATCCTATGACAAATTGACTGTTGTGGACTTATTGGGACTTATCTGTCGGAAATGATACAAGGAAGAATAATTAAATTGTGGGGGTGTTTCAGAGTTCCATCGATTCCTGACGCATGCTACACATTTAGGTCACATGATTCGGTATCCGTACATAATGTACACATGTATAACACACGGCTGCGCTCAGCACAAGGTCATTTTGTTTGTGGGTACATCTATATTCAATAGTCACATTCTATAGTGCCGTGACTACCGCCACAAATGTTTTCAAGACTTCAGCTGTTGGAAATGATATGACTGAGCAGCCTTTGCACTCTCTGAGTGATTTTCTTATGTCTGTGGCACTGATATTTAAGCCTATTAGTTCATTGTAAAGACCAATTTTCAAAAATTGGTCACAAATTTTATTGCATGATGGAAAAAGCTCAGTGATTTCCTAAAGCATTAGTAGATTTCAAAGTGTGCATTTGTTGGACACAACTTTTAACTGCGGATTTGTACACATTTAGTATTTATGGTAACATGAAATGTATCTAGAATTGACTCATCATGAAATTCAGTCTACATGTTCACTGTAAGGATTAAACATTTTACACAGTATAACAGTGTGATGCCCTGATGTGTGATGTAATACTTAAGTATATAGATTTTCTTTTCCATATAAAAAAAATCTAGATTATTACTGACCTTGTCCTTGAAGCTACCATCAGAGTCACACCTAAGAAGCTCCTTTGAACTATTACAGTAAAATTGGACCACTTCTGCATTTGGATCTAGTGCGCTACACTTCAAGAGTACATTGCAACTTTTGGTTCTTGATAGGCTTTAAATCTTCTCTATTCAATGCAAGTCTAATCATCGGCACTTCTGTCAAGCAAACATGCACTGAGCATTCCTGAAGTACAGCCCTCTTGAAAAAAGAAGCCACGAATTCCACCCCTCTTGATCTTCACAAGCTAATGAGAGTTAAAATCCCTCAGCCCGTTTCCTTGTTGCTAAAAGCCTCTTTGTTGTCATGGCAACCAGCTCTCATCCCCCTGTTTTTCCCCTGTCTGAATTGTTTGGATGCCTTTATTCTGCTCTCTACTATTGATGGCTCTAAACACACTGGGTGTATGCGCTGTTGTGGAACCTGATCATATTTTCGTACAACAGGCAATTAGTGTAAATCCAATCATAATTATTATTTTTTAAATATAGCAGTTATGAAACAAACAGTTTCTAGTGTCTTGTAATCTTGTAAACACTGACAACATTTGGCCTGTGGGTAGAACAGAAAACTCTTAAATATTTATGGTATTGAGAGTTTTGTGTTGCTCAAATGTCCAGAGGTGAAAACCTGACCTAAGAGACCCGAGAAGGTTTTACTCAGGCAGCTTAGACAGAATCATTTGTTTCAAAACCATTTACATATTTTTCACAGTCTTAGTAAGGGTTATTTTGCCTTCACCAAAATTCACCTGTGGTCCTCTCATCTTGTTAGACAAAACAAACTGGATTAGACATAATTATAAACAAATTTTTAGAAAAAGCAAAAATGTCTGTTTTATGCATTGGCATCAAAGAAAGTCAGATGTGGAAAACAAAGCAGTTTGTTTCAATAATGGATGAAAAATCTTGAGATTCCCCACAGTACAATAAAATGTCATACTGTGACTTGTTTACAGTGCTGAAGGAGAAGTCTGGTTTATTTCATGCTGTCATATTTATGTAGCTATTGTGGCTTTAAGTGTTATTCTTACTTTGCACACCTCACAAGAGTTTTGAGTGGCAGGGCAATTTACCATGAGCTCCCTGCAGCTTTTTAAAGAGACGATATTTACATGAATCATTTTAAACATCCAAACAAAGTGACTAAGAGTAAACAAAGATATTAGCTACCATTAACTGACAGTTTCTTCTAACTTAGTCTTTTAGTCCAGCCAGTGTTGGGCTTTTCATCTAGTAGATTTTGGGGAGAGGGCTGCACTGTTGCCTTGCATCTAGAAGATCCCTGGTTCGCTTCCTGGGATCTTTCTGCATTGAATTTGCATATTCTTCCTATGCATGTGTGGTTTTCTCCGGGCTCTCTGGCTTCCTCCCACAGTCCCACTTCCACAGTTGATAATTCTAAATTGTCCATAGGTGTGAATGTGAGGGTAACAGTTTGTCTCTATGTTTACGCCTGTGATAGACTGGTAACCTGTCCAGGGTGTCCCCTGCCTTCACACTAAGTCAGCTAGGATAGATTTCAGCCTCCCTGTGACCCTAATGAGGATTAAGTGGTGTATAGATAATGGATGGATTTTGGGGAGGTGAAGCACCGTCTCCAGAATGACCATGCTTCACAAATCCCAGGATTTGTCAGTTTTAGTTCCACTCCTGTACTTACTGTCATCCATGGACACTTGGAGATCAGCAAGTCCCACGTTTCCTAAGACGGGCTATCTTTCTGCCTCAGTCTGAGTAATCTGAGCCTCATCCTCCGTTTGATTTAGGTAATTGTCGTTAGACTCCCTTTCCAATAATCATGACTGACCTGCAACCATCCTCATAAGCGTGCAATGCAGTGAGTTAATCCAGCATTGAATTTAGTTTCCTCAGAGAACAGTATGACCACAAAGAAAGTCAGCCTCATGTACGTTAACAAAACAAGCAAGTTCTGCTCTAATGCAGTTAGCTAAATGACTGCTCCAGGTTGCTGATTTCAGTGTTTACTTTCAGTAACACAGAAAACAAATGTTGATTCATGTAAAAAAAAATGTCTTTTTTGGGGATAATTGTTGGGAGCTGATGCTAAATTGGCCCACTAAACGCTGTTCACAAGCTGTTTTGTCCAACATCTCATTTCCCTAAATCTCTACAAAAGAGGTGAAGTTAGGATGAACCAAAATACCCACATTATTGGGAAATACGCCAGGCTGAAATAAACCAGAATTCACATTTAACGGCCAAATGATACTTTTAATTGATATATGCAGATGCTCAGCCTGTGGACTCTTCATACTTGGATGTGTGCAGCTCATTGACTTAAGCACTTCATTCTCAGAGAATGAGTTACTGCCAGTGTTGTTTCAAATACATAGTGTATGCATGTAAATCTTAAAAGCTGCTTTGCTTCACTGTCATTGATACTGGAATGAGCCAGTGTTTGGTCTTGTTGGCCAGATCTGTAGAGATACTCCATGGAGTGCTACTCTTTTTGATGGTTCACGATTGAAAATGTGTTAAGACGTACAACGTTGCAGTTACTACCAGCAGGTTGATGTTTGCTCTTCTGACGTCCATTGACACGAGCCACAAAAATACCACACCCCTAAGCTGACCATTTGCATCTTACCTACTGCTTGACTAATCAATCTGTGGCATGATCATCAGTCATATTGGCAGGCAGATTAGTCCAGGTTTGCTGTAATTGGTTTATACATCGGTCTTGTGATGCATGTGGGCACATCATCAAGAAAGTAGTAATCTGTCATAAATGGGTTTAATGCATGCATGTATTTCGACATTAAACCAAGTGATTTATAGTCCTGATCAGCTAAAATGACATCAACTTAAGCTCTCAGATGAGACAAGCTCTAATGTCTCAAAATTATTGTGCAACCAGTGTAGAATTTGAATAGATGTCTCATTTCCAAAAACAGCATAACAAGTCTGAAATAATGTGGAACAATCTGATTTAGTCTGGCCATTCAGTTGAGCTCCTGATCTTTTTTTCCCCTCCAAACTGCAGTTTATACCAAATTAGTAGTGCTGCCCCACTGCTTCACTTTGAGCTGTTAATTAGCATTTATACATTAATCCCCATATCGGAGTGTTTTGGTTCCCGTGAAGCTCACAGTGCAGTTTTAATTGTGCCATTTATACTGACTATTTATAGTAATGCCCAATTGATACTTATCAAAAGCAGTATTGAAAAGATTGTTTTCTGTACTATTGAAACTCTTAAATCATCTCTCGTGTCATCAGCTATTTTGTTTGAAAATGTGCTTCTTGTATAACTTTTACAAGGACTGTCAGCTATATATTTACACTGCCTTTCAAAAGTGTGGGGTCACTTAGAAATGTCCTTGTATTTGAAAGAAAAACTGTTTCTTTTTCAATGAAGATAACATGGAATTAATCAGAAATACCATCTAGACATTATTAATGTGGTAAATAACTATTCTAGCAGCTGATTTTTAATGGAATATCTACATGGGGTACAGAGGAACATTTCCATCATTCCTGAGTTCTAATGGTATATTGTGTTTAGCTAAATGTGTTGAAAGGCTAACTTATGATTATAAAACCCTTGTGCAATTCTGTTACATACATATATATATATATATATATATATATATATATATATATATATATATATATATATATATGTATGTCTATATTGAGATGATGCTGGGAGAGGACATTTGGTTTGAACATAAGCAGAATGTAAAGAATTGATTACCTGATAAAAGATTATCAACAGTTTTGGTACTCATTTTCTGAGCAAAAATGCAATATGTTGCCTATTTTTCTGTGATGGTATTTCAAGTATATATGGGGTTTTGGTCTTTCATTTTATTACATTTTATTTATGTCACTGTGTTCTGATGGGAATTTTGTACTGTTTTCTAATTATCTGTTAATATTTGGTTAATGTTATGTTTATATTTTAAAAGTAATTGAAAACTGAATGTGGAGACTAGAGGCTTCTTTGTGCAAAGCCACCTGTAAGTATCTACATATCATTGTAATCAGTTTAGTGAACATTGGTAAACGTTATGTATTGGATTTTTTGCAAAAGGTACACTCCCATTCAAACGTTTGGAGTCACCTGGACAATTTCATGGTTTCCATAAATACTCATACTTTTTTACATGTGCTAACATAATTGCACAAGGGTTTTCTAATCATCAATTACCCTTCCAACTAAACTAGCTAACACAATGTAGCATTAGAACACAGGAGAGATGGTTGCTGGAAATGTTCCTCTGTACCCCTATGGAGATATTCCATTAAAAATCAGCCATTTCCAGCTAGAATAGTCATTTACCACATTAACAATGTCTAGACTGTGTTTCTGATTAACTTAAAGCTATCTTCATTGAAAAAGAAGTTTTTCTTTCAGAAATATGGACATTTCTAAGTGACCTCAAACTTTTGAGTAGTAGTGTACATCCAAATCATGGCTGACCCTTCCTGCAGGGATTCAGCACCAAGCAGCAGCAAACTGAAGCAGTGAGGAGTCAGAAATACCGCTAAAATGTGTTGCACCTTAAAAGAAAAGTTAGGTGCACCAGTGCAACAACATGAATGGTTAATCTGGAGCTCTGAGCCTAGAACCAAACTCCCACAGACAACAGAATTGCTACTGTGCTGCCATATATTGCTGGTAAGAACAGGGCACTGATTGGACACTTGTTCACCCCACTTGGCCAAAAAAGCCTACCAAAGAGTCGAACTGGAAGCAGAGCTGGGTCTCCATTCCTTTGTTTCAAACAGAAAGAGGTCAAAAGGTCTGACAGACTCTCAGCCGCTTGCTGTGCTACTGTCAGAAAGACTTAATACAGTTGTCAGTCAAACAGGAGTCCAAGTCACTGTCAGACACGTCGGGAAACGAAGCAGCTGCTTTGAGGACAGGTGTTTCTCACTCAACACGCACACAACATGCTGAGCTTATCACCACTTCTTGTGTGAGCACATGAATATGCACAACTATACAAAATTACCAAATGAAATGACGTTTTGTGAAAAGTGGGACCTTAGTAACTTTAAAGAGCCTTTCAAATGCTCAAGAATAACAGACATTTACTTTTCTTTAACTATTCATTTGCTAATTTTGATGTCTTAAAAAAAGTAGTCCAATAATTGTTGTATCAATAAAGATGAAATGCAAATTATACTTAAATAAAGCTGTCGAACAATACATCAATACGTTGTGCAATGTAAATTGGGGTTTTAGCTTAAAGAACAGTTTTTCACTCATTTAAAGACTCTGGGATTCCCCTATTCTTATTTTACATTACCTTAAAGATATCTGCGGCATTAATCAACAAGATGATAGTATTATTAATTACTTCATGATGGTCTTGGTCAATGAAAAACTGCATCACAGTGTTTGGTTTTCCATGAATAATTGGCTGTTTTTAGAACGGTTACCACACAATATTCCCAAATATCCTAAGTCACAGTGCATTTGTGTTGAGTGGTGAGAGTCTGCAAGATGCAGCAATAACATGGAGACGGGTTTAGAGGTCTACTTTGAAAACAGTTCTTTGGTTCAGCACCTTTGGAATTGGGCTAATTTGCTTTCTTGCTAAGAGTTAGACAAGAAGATTGAAACTACTCTCATGTCTGTGCATTAAATATGTATCTTGAGCCAGGAGGCTATTAGTTTAGCCTGGAACAGGATAGTGGAAACAGATGGAGACTCACAAGCTGCCCGGAAATTACTGTAGCATGCGAGCGCACACCACAATAGTTATGTTATCTTAAGCTCATACACAAACAGAATTGTGAAAATGTGAACAACTCTAAACGGTGACTTTACGACCAGTGGAGACGCTGCACAGAGTACAGTACAGAGTAGAAAAATAAACTCTTGCAAACCACTGTGGCAGATATATGTAATTCAGTTTTGACTGGTCAAAATAACAGCTGCAGATATCTTTAAGTCTGCACAGTGGCTTGATAGTTAGCACTTTCGCCTTACAGCTAGAAGATCCCTGGTTCGCGTCTCAGCTTTTCCAGGATCTTTCTACATGGAGCTCGCACGTCTCCCTCCAGGTTCTCCAACTTCCACGCAGTCAAAAACATGGTACCGTTAATTAGTAACTTCTGACATACAGATATCTACAATGTCATTACACCAAGTCAAAACTCTAATACGAGGTGTCTGTAATTGCATTTTGACTGCTCATAGTTCTAGTTTGTGATGTCCCAAGCATCCTACTGATTAATTTAAAGTCAATGTAAAGTATCTAGAATGTAGAAATGTATTGAATTGAGGAGAATTAAATATATCTTTAATTGGAATTATGACTAGTCACAGTTAAACTGTCAATATCTGGAACTAGAGGTGTGGCTGCATTACAGATATCTACAATTTAGTTGCAAATATCTGTAATGAGAAATCTCAGACTTCAGTGGTAAAAATGTATGTAATTTTTCCAGAGAAACTGATGTAGATATCTGAAATTACAACTGAGGATAGGAAGAATGTCTTTGTGCATATCTGAAATGTTCTTTGTAATGAGGAAGAATTTAATTCTGAGTATCCGCATTACGTATCCAGCCTAGACGTTAAATGTTAACTTGTCTTGCCATACAGCTTAAAAGTGGGGAAAGAAAATCTTCACGTAGTATCATCTAATATTTTGTGAACTCAAAAACAAATATGAAACATACAAACACACCAATGCTATTAGATGTCTGCGTACCTGTATGCGGCAGGGCTATAGAGCAGCGGTTGACCTATCTCAGCTGCAAGGGGTTGAAGTCTTCCAGGTTGTCATCCATCTGCCAAAAAATGGTTGCCAAATCTTGACAAAGGAAAAAACTTCCAAGTTGCTCTAAGTAAGGCACATTTGTCAGCTCTTTATACCCTATTTCAAATGAATGCCTTATTCCTGACGTCCCTGAATTCAAAGAGAAGTGGCAAATTTGTCATACTCGTTTAAGGAGGAGAGGGCAGGCATTAGGCCAGATATAGCAAGTAAGGAGTCTGGAGCGATGTTTTCTTTGAAGGCGTTTGACAGCTAATCGAATATGAGTGAGCAGAAAGTTTTAGTTTTGGGCGAGACCAAGGCTGGTGGCTGAGGAGTGTTCCTCACACGGAGAGGAGCATTTGGTATAAAGAGTTCTGTGCACCGGTTGAATAAAGCAGTGTCTGACACTAACTGAAGCTGCTCTCATATTGTTGCTAGATACCTAGTATTGTAAAGTAATTGAGCCCTTTATGCCAAGTTGATGCTGTCTGAGATCCTGTCTCCGAGCATACAGCATACTCATATTGTGGTATATTGGACTGCAAGTACTTCCTTATTTAAGGGTGTCTGTAGAAATGCATGGAAACTGTTATAGCTATTGTTGTGGTTTTCTTTTGTAGTTATACTTTTGTCTCTACTCTGTAAAAGAAGTGATCTGTGAAATATTGGCAAATATGTATAATAGTTGTATTTATTATTAGATTTAAACATGGTAAAATAAATTTGGGCCATTTTATTTTGTTTTTACAATCTCAAGACTGAGGTGAAAAAGCATGTTATGACACAATCTGTCTGGATTCATCTTTGTCATATGTAAATGGGATTATATTCATTCTTGATCAACAGGTTACTTACATGTGCTGCCACTTCTGTGATCATTTAAATCTGAAGGCACACCGGCCTAACATCTCAGCTCAGGTCTTAAAGCTGGCATTTGTGCCATTATGCCAGAATAGTTTAATCTGTAGAAAAGTGTGTCAATCCAAACCCTTCCCTGAGAAGATCAATCTGCTGGAAATCTAATATGCAAGACTAATTTTGGCAGAATTAATTGCGTAGGTTGACTACAGAGCAAATAACAATAAACATTAACTGGATTGTTGTCATTAATGCTGCAGAGCCTTGACATACATATGGGACTTTTCTAATAACCGCTTATGTACATGCAGTCAAATCGGCTCTATTGCTAAAGGGAGAAAGTACAATTTGGTCTACACTTGTGACATTGGGATTTTTATGATGATTCTACCTCTACTTTCAACAAACAAAAGAAAAACAAAAACCTTCCTAACAGAGGTGACTAGTTGTGACAATTATGTCAAAAACTCATTGATGCATAGTTTCTTTTTTTTCCCCATAGTATTTAGCTTTGATTCCCTACAGGTCATGGACTGTGGCCTAAAACACAGAGCTTTCTCTCATATTTTCTGCTTCTTCAGTGTTTCAAAATGCAGCTGGAGCTTAACAGGCTGTTTGATCTTGGTGTCATTACCAGCAGCTGAAAATGAACCATGAAACCTTCCCAAGGGTTACTACTTATCAAAGCTTACAATTGGCTATGGCAAGCTGGTGGGGGAAAATTGTGTTGACTGACCCAGTACTTGCAGAAATACAAGGCCGAAGGAGATGGACAACCAATGTTCAAATGGGATATTTGTCTGCATGCTTTTACGCTGCTGTAAAATATGCTCTAAATGACAGTTGTGAGTGCTGCTGTTCTGCTACACTATCTCTGACTGAAAGTCCTGTCTGTACTTATACGCCTTTGCTTGTTTGTGTGCATTGCTGCAGACTGCTCAGTGTGCTCTGCTGTAGTCTGGACTCCTTTTTGCTGATGGAAAGCCAGTATAACATCTGCTCCATGCTGCTGCAGAGTCAGAAGGAGAACATCACTGACCCGGACACCAGCGAGGGGTATGAACTTATCAACACATACACAAGCATTTATTTATATGTACACTATCATTCAAAAATTTGGGGTCACTTAGAAATATGCATGTGTTTGAAAGAAGCGTTTTGTTAAAGAAGATAATATTAAAATAATCAGAAATGCAGTCTAGACATTGTTAATGTGGTAAATGACTATTCTTGCCGGAAACGGCTGATTTTTAATGGAATATCTCCATAGGGGTACAGAGGAACATTTCCAGCAACCATCACTCCTGAGTTCTAATGCTACATTGTGTTAGCTAATGGTGTTGAAAGGCCAATTAATGATTATAAAACCCTTGTGCAATTATGTTAGCACATGAATAAAAGTGTAAGTTTTCATGGAAAACATGAAATTGTCCAGGTGACCCCAAACTTTGGAACAGTGAAGACGGACGAGAAGGAGAGCAGGCGCAACAATATAGTGATCCCATACGTGTCTGGTGTGTCTGAAAAACTGAGGAGGATTTTCAACAAACACCAGATCCCTGTCTTTTTTAAACCAAATATCACCCTCAGGCAAGGACTGGTCCACCCAAAAGACCCCACACCACACAGCCAGAAGAGCAACCTGGTGTATGCAGTTAAATGCAGCGAGGAATGCTCAGATCTCTACATAGGGGAAACCAAACAGCCACTTAGCAAGTGCATGGCTCAATACAGGAGAGCCAATTCCTCAGGACAGAATTCGGCAGTCTTCCTTCACCTTAAGGAAGGAGGACACTCGTTTCAGCACACCAATGTTCAGATTTTGGACAGGGAGGACAGATGGTTTGAGAGAGGAGTGAAAGAAGCCATCCATGTCAAAGTAGAGAAGCCATCTCTGAACAGGGGGGGTGGTCTGTGACATCACCTTTCACCAATTTACAATCAGGTCCTTTCAAAACTCCCCAAAAGAACTACTCAGCAGACTCATGCTAATGACCACCATTAGCACACGAGGGCTCAGTGACATCTGTGCATTTCAACGACCCCCACCGATACTCACAACGACCATCGTTGAGTAGTCAGAAGAGTTTTGGTATTGGTCGTTGGAATAATAGCCCTTGACTCACCTCACAGAGGTTTAAAAGCTGAGGCAACACCAACCACCACCAGAACTGTAGAAGCCTCTTTGATGAGAGGTGAAACATCTTCAAGGAACTTTCTTAAAGTCCAGTGGATTTAATTAAACTACTTTGGGTTTGGAACAGTAGTGTACATCATTGTACATAATCAGACAATTTTGTTGTAAATTATTTATTTATTTTTTTTAGCATTAGTTTAGATTTAGATTGCATTTTTAACTTGCAAAAAACAGTAGTTTATATTGAAGTAATTCAAATTCTGCTATAAATTCCAACCATGATCGTAATCTAAAATATTTTCTAAGTCACATGGTTCCTCTTTTAATTGTTATTTTCACAGACATTGTAGCACTATGGTAGATGTAATAAAAGTTGGAAAGTACTTGGAGACAAAGTAATCCTTTGTTTTGGTATTTTCATGTGATTTGCAAAAAAAAACAAACAAAAAAACAATACAGCCAACATCATACTTTAGTTGAAACCATAGACTGTATATATAGTGGACGTAGCATCTGGCTCCAGAATTGAAGCCAACCTGGAAGTGTCAAAAACTTGCAATATCACGCCGTCCGCTAGGGTTGGCTCCAAAAAGCTTTTGCTCCATAGACCCCAATTCATTTTTGGAAAAAATAAAATTTGATAGACTGATTTTCTACAGCTCAGGATTTTTTTCCCTTTAGTTTTCATGGTCAAAATGAGAGATCAGGTGGCCGATCTTAAAATAAATCAATACTGAATTTGAAATAAATCGTTAAAGTTGGCGGAGCCAGGGGGCGTGGCTATACTTGATAGACAGCAACAGAAGCCTCTGCGGTAAAATGTGGACGGGATAAGAGAGTCCTCAGCCAATCCTGCCCCGAGTTGCTCTCCGGTCCAGCCTGTTTGATGACGCTTTTTACATCACTAGCTCCAAAAAAATCCAAAACGGCGACCAGGAAGTAGCAAAATCCGGGCTTCATTTTCTCGGCGTTGAAACCAACGGGTGACGTCACGGTTAGTTTACGCCTGGTTGAAACATAACGTGTAGAACTGGTAAGCTTTGTTCCACTCAAAAACTGAAAGCAGTGGGGAAACTGCCAGCTGTCTCATTACTAAGTTCAAAAAGACTGTTGTGGTTTTCTGAAACACTTCAAAGTATGTATACTGTCTGGAAGGTTCAGGGCACTCCAGCTGCAGCTAATTCAAGGGAAGTTATTTCAGACATTCAGACGTTTCAACAGTTTAGCACATTCAGCTCTCACATCGTCATTCTCTCTCATGCTTGTTCAGTAAAAGCTTTTTTTGCTTCTCTGTGCATCATCCTGATATGACAGAACACTTTCAGATTTAATCATTGCTTAGAATGAGAAATTGTTTGTTTGTTTGCCTTGTCACAAATAAAATGAAATAAAGCGGAAATAAAGTAAAAAGGCCATTCCCCAAGGAGCCCTCTCTCCCTTGGTAATGGCTGCCAGAGCCATGGCTATTGGTTATGAATGGAAATGGCCCTGAAATGCCAACTCACATCGCATGTCTGACGGCTGGCTCAATTTTGGAGAATGATGACTTCCTAATTTATCCTCCCATCTCCTGACTTCTCTTCCTCCTGTGCTCCCATTATCATCATGGACATCACCATTTCTTCTTCTCTTTTTACCTTGCTCTCTTCCTCTTCTTTTTTCCTTTTCAATGTCATCCAAACTTTACTTTTTGGCGTCTGACCTTTGATTTACCCTAGATTTTGTTGTCATTTTCTTCCCCCTGCCTCTCTTTATTGCCTTTTTGTTTCTGTCCTTTCTAATATCAGTGACACCAGGCTCACCACTACTATATTTGAGGGCAATCTGCGCATTTTATTTTTTGCTTCTGTTGTTTGAGTCATTAGTATTGTGACTTATTTTTTTCTAAAGACGTGCAAATTGCATTTTGTGGCAAACAAGCCGTTAGAGCACTGTACGTAGTCCTCTTTATTACCAGTTTCAAGACTGAATTGCTTCAGCTATAAGAACTATCCACCAAGGCTGACGCCCTTCGATCCTAAAATGCCTTTGTAATTGGACCTTTCTCTGATCTTATCTGAAATTCTAACATTAAAACCCTGCTCTCTTTTCTAACTTGCCTTACAGCAATGATACAGTTGCAGTTATTCAGAGGCTTCAAACTCTGTGCAAAGTCTTTCATATAAGTTGATGAAGAAGAAACTTATGGAGCTGCATTAAATTGGAAAACTTTTGAAGTGCAGTGCCATTTTGATTTGGGTGACCTTGCCTATGAAAAATATTACATATACTTCTGCACATCAATGTATGCATAATAGGCCACAAGTCCTTTTCACTCGGTCTTTTATTTCACTTCTCATTAGGTCATTCTCAAGAAATGCTGTTGAACACAAATCTTAGTGAACTTTTATTACATCTGGGCTTGAGTCCACCCTCATTATTTAACTTCTCTCACACCTTCATTTTTGTCTAATCTCCCCTGAAAAGAGGCTGCTAGCCTCATTGGGATTTCTCTGTTTAAATTATTAAAATAATCTTCTCTGTTCTCTGCTCTTCTCAGGGAGATCATCATAGACAGCCTGTCGGTGGAGAGGAACTATGTGCTGGTTCGTGTTAGTGTTGTTGGAGGTCCATCTGAGAGGAGGCTTCCTTCTCGAGCCCTGAAAGAGGTCAGCGTCACCCATCAACATTCACCTGGGTTTGAATAGCAGTTCTCCTTTCCATCTGATGACTTAGCAGCTAAAGTCTGGGAAGTTTGCAAAAAACTAACTAAAATTCTGTGCGTTTACTTTACAAGGGTTGAAGTGAAGAAATAATGTCTCTTATGCCAGAAAATGCATGAAAATGTTGCAACAAATAGTTAGGGGTGGACAAAATGCTTTTTCTTTGTCAGCTTTGTGAGCTATAAACAGGCTGCTTTTGTGAAACAGCTAAATGGTACGCAACGACAAAAACGACTGCATTGTTGTAAGGCTGTTTTGGACAGACCGGGGCAGAGCCCGTTTCAAATGTGCCTGTTTGGAATGAGCTGACTGCAGCTTGCAGCATGAGTGAGTGATTGAAGTCATTCATTGCAGGATGAATGGGGTGTGTCAGCAAATACACAGCGGATTTAGCTGCAATGATCTAACAACATTGGTATGGGACTGCAATCCAGATATGACATTATCTATAGCTGACTGATATTAGATGCATAGGCTAACATTGAATGGGTTTTTTTTTTTTTTTTTTTGCAGTTTGCCCCATGGGTCTGTGTTAATATACAAGAATAAATAAAACATGATCAAAGCGAGCCCTGAGGAGAAGAGCTAACACACAAATACACAAAGAGAAGAAGACCGATTTAAGGATGTACTTACTCAATAAAGGATGTGTGCCAATGCAAACCACGCCAATTACTGCTGATTTCAATTCAGATTTTGTTAGTCGCTTGCTTTGACACAACCATTGTAGTCGTGAAATAGTGGGACAGCTGATAGTTACTAAAGATGGCATCCAAAACAAGCTCACGTTGGGCAGTAATAAGTTTGAATTTAGAATGAGCTGCGGTCAGTGAGCTGTTGTGAATGTGCCATCAACTTATCCTGAGGACGAAGGACTTCTGAGGATAAAATCATTGGAAAAAATGCTGTTGTGAAAATACAATGGAAAATCTAAAGACTGCTCATCCGAATGACTTCACATTTGACACTGCACGTACCTGTTATACACCCACCAAATGTGAAGGGGTTCCGATTATCATTAAAAAGAACACCCACAGAGACAGATACGCCCTCCTTTTAGTTGGTGACAGTTACATTGACACCTCACGATTTGTGATCTTTATGCACCTTCACAGACAAACTTTGCACAGGAACTAAATGCAAAATCACTAAATGTAAAATAGAGAAACTTGAACATTGCCACTGTATATGGCACAGTTATAGAGACTAAATAGCCCATTTCTCTTAAGTCTTTCCTTTCACTGTTTTTAATTTCTACAAACAAGTATTCCGCCTGCTCGTTCACTAACCAATCTGTCAGCCGTCTCCATTTGGTCTTGAGCTGCTGGTAATTTCAGCACAGATGAAGAGCCCTACTTGAGCACCATCAGCCCTTCAGTCGTTGTTTGAAGCCTGCAGCCTTATTTACTCAGCATGTTTTGGGATAGATATCAATTATTCAGGTGTTGTTTATACCAAACTCAAAACAGGAGCTAATTTATGCTGAGGTCAAGGAAAGGATATGAAAGAGATTTCTAAGAGGGAGAGTGTTAATTAGTTTAGCAAGTGTTTCCTTCGTGTTTCGCAGGGCTCTTTTATTCATTTCCCCTGTTACTTGAAGATAATAGCAAAAGCAGAAAGCTGTTCAATAAGTACTACATTTTGAAGTTTACAAAAAAAAAAAATGAAATAATTCTCATCTTGGTTAGACATGAATTAAGAGTTATTGTGTTAAAACAATTGTTAGTACTGACATTTCTGACAGTGTGTGTTCTAATATTTGCCAGCAGAATGCCAGGATGGCTATGAAAAGAATATTTTAAAGTCATAAATGTTTTGATTTTAATTAAATGGTAATTAAGTGATTTAATTTGTCAGTAGCGGAGCTTTCTCTCTCTTCTGCATTTGACAAAAGTATCCCAAAACAACTCTAGAACCCTGCTTTTGTAAAGCTTTAAGTGTGCACAAAAGAGCTAAATTACCAGGAGACAAAGAAGTCCTACCTGTCATATCGTCTCAATGTGGCCTGTGTGCAGGACAACCGCTATCACTGAGCACAACATGGTAAAATCTTTGGGCATTTTTTTAAAAACACAGCTCGGTTACACTGTTCCCCATTAAATTGCACAGTGCAAAGAAACACCATTTACAACCTAATGTAGAGACGGAAACATCTGCAAAAATGTCATTCATATGCAGCATGGCAGTGCAGTGTGGCTAACTCTTTCACTTCAGTTAGGTGGTGTGGGCTTTGCACCTCCTACAGTCCAAAACATACAGTGTTCTGTGTGCGACCTGTTAGCGACTGCTAACCCAGGTAGTGCATCCTGCCTCTTGTACATCATGCGCGGTAGGATAGCACTTCATCTCTCTGTGGGAAGGATAAGCCAGTTTATGATATAGGATCATTTAGAAGATGATTAAATAAGTACAATGTGAAAATTTCCATTTTTTTCAAGTTTTTTTTTTTTTTATAGATCATGAAAAAAATCTTCTGGGATTGTTGAGGAATTTGGCTTCAATATTTATAGAATTCTGGCTGTAGTCCTAACTAACTAACTGTGTCCTCTTAAGCTTCCAAAAACAGTGTTGTGAAGATTAATACAAAAGAACATTTACATGTGTGTGTGGGGGGGAAACAGACTGTAAAAATGGCAAAAAACAAATTCAAGTCTTGCAAATCATGTTGCTCTACGTGCTCTAAGAATCATCACAGTTCCTAAAGCTGCAAGCATCGGTGTCTTCTCAACATACATTTTTCCCAATGTTCTCAAAGAACCACATTATTGAGAGGTACACTCAAATACCAGCAGGGATTTTCATTAGTCGAGGGCACAGACAATTGGATAAAAAGGTCTGCTTTTTAAACCTCATTGACATTTAGAGCATATTATTCTAGTATGTCACATGCTGAGCTATGACTCAAAAGTTATGGGTCTTCACCAATAAGTCATGTCGAGAATAATGAAATGGCTGTGGGCTACAAAGAAAGGAATAAATGAAGGAAGCGAGAAAGAAAAATATAGACCAGAGGAAACAAGTGAAGGCGCATAAATATAACCAAATTTTTGATGAACTGCTACCAGCTTAGTGCAAGACAACAGCTTGGTAATAAAATCACCAATAAGTCACTGTTCAACTGTACTACACGGTTCACATTTTCTAGTTTTTTTCTTATCAGGTGATGTTGCGTCAGTGACACAGAAAGCTCATAACCAGCCATACTGTCTATCTAGTGGGAGCAGAGAGGAAATAAATCAAAGATATTATTGGAAATTTCATGAATCATGTAGATTTAAAAAGGGCAAGCAATCGTATCCACCAAAGCTTCACATGCACACACAGTATATATTTTAGTGACAATCTAGGCATGTGAGTCTAGAATCCCAGATAGAAATCTATGGTTGCATTCCAAGTGACAAACCTTTTTTTTTTTAACTTATAAATACATCCAGTGGGGAAAAAAAACACTTCATAAACCTTATTTTTTGGCAAAGATGTCAAAATTTGATGCAGTTTCTATGTTCAGTTGACCATTGCATTTGCTGTTATGGCTCTCTCCCTATTAATTTAGATAGGACCCTGGTCTTGTCAGCTCAAAATAACTACCTGGGGTATTACCGAGATGGCTGTGGAGCAGTCATCCTTGTCTACAGGTGCTCTGGCAGTATTCACCGAGTTTCCTTATCTGCTCCCCCCTAGGGAGAACATCCTTACCCCTGGCCTATGTTTTCATGCTATCCTCTACCTCGATGCTACAGTTTGGACCCACCAGAGATCCAACAAAGCTCACAGGGTAAGAGAAACATTGATGTGGTTGCCAGTAGTAATGTTCGTTATGGTGATTTTTCATCTGTTGTTTTTGGTTTTTGTACAGACTCTGAGATCAGCACATTTCTGGCTTCATCCAAAGACTCAAACAATGATGAGAGCTGGATGGAGGACTGCCGCAGACAGTACTGCAAAGTCATGGCCTCGAAGCCCAACACCCTTACTGGAAAAGGTAAGCCATTAGTTCTCTGGGTTGCTTTCTAGCCAAGACATTTCAAAACTTAATATCATAATGATGATACAGCACATCTACAGATAATAGACTCCTGCTGACAGTGTTGATTGTAGAAGGGAATGAGTCTCTGCGATGACTGGGGCATCAGAAGATTAGCTGGAAATGTATTTTCAGACAAGAAAATTAATAAAGACTTAAAAATAACTGCAATAAACATCTGTTGTAGCAAAAAAAAATAATGCTAACCGAGGGGCACAAGGAGCATCTCACAAGCCATTCTGGGTAATTGAGTGTTACGGGCTGGAGGGGGGTGGTAATGCACCTGATACTGTTTAGTCACTGACAAGATGCTTGAAGGAGAATAACTGGTGCATTTTATCAGTTCATAGCTCACAGTAACGGCTTCCAATCTAAAAGCCGTCCATGACGATAAACACTTGAAATTGATCACATTTATCACAACATGCAAGACAAAACTTGTGTTGTCCTCATGGGCATTTATTCATTTCACGCCATATCAATACTCTCTAACCCACAAATCCATCCACGTTCAAACCTAACTGTCTTTACATTCACCTTCATTGTAGTGGGGACACTGTCTTCACAGACAACTGACTGTTGTAGTGGCACATAGAATATCAATTTACACCTTGTATTATCTTTCAAATACGCTTTTTTAAAATGAATGTAAAATATACATAATTGCCAAGACTAAATGGTATATTATTGGGTACGTCTTAAATAAATATCCCTCAAGCAATCTTATTTTAATCCTTCATAAATGCTTCTTGGAAGCACCCAGTCCACCCAAAACAGAAGTGATTAAGTGTAAATGGGGTCTTTGTCTTCATCATAACTCACAGTAACAGACTCTGAAGACGAACTGAATATTTATGTTCAGGGAGATTATAACAGCAATTCATCCTAATAACCCATCAGCTCTGAGTGTTCAGAGTAAAATACTTGTACAATAACAGCACCAATGGAAAAAGAGTAATACCTGCACAGTACAACAGCCAAAAGTTGCTTGGTTATTTTTTTTGACCTGACGGAGATCTGAGTTCGACTGAAAAGTGGTTGATGAGAAATAAAATTTGACTCGCAACTTTGGAGTAAGTGTGTGGGTATTAGATACAATTAACACCTGACATTAACTGTGTCTTGGGTAATCCAATCACAAGAAGGCAGCTCTAAGTACAAGTGTGAAGTTACCCAAGGTAACTGTGTATGCAAATGCATCCTTAGTCATATTGAATGGGCATGTACTTAGCTGATGTCCTCTGTATAAGCTAGTGTTTTTTTTGTCATTCACATGCCAGTTGTGTCATATTAATGCTGTGGATGTACTTGAAATTTACACGCCTGCGTCGGTTTGGAATGTCAGTTGTGCACATCATTGGAAATTACTGGGAGCGGGATGGTGCTGAAAGTGTGTTTTCTTCACCAGTCTCCTTGTTAGGCAGTTTAATCAATGTCTGATCCACTGAGATTTAAGACTTACCCAGACACTAACTTCCTAGAGTGCCACCATGTTTACAATTCTGCAGTTTCATTTAGCAGCTGCTTTTTTCCAAAGCGACATACATCTGAGAGTAGATGCAACAAAAGCAAGGATCTAGTCAGGAGAAAACAACCTGGATAAGTGCCATAAAAGAGGTTTTCTGTGTAATGTTTATGTTGTAAATACAGAAATTCTATGGTTCACTAGTGTGGTCTCTGTTGTAGAATTATTCAGTGACATGTAGTGCATCAGCAAGTGTGTTAGTTACAACGTAGCTGGTTTCCTATGCAACTAAGAAGTACGTATCTTGATCCTAAAGGGTAACAACAGACAAAATGGCTATTTCTTCCTCAACTTCATGTGGCTTCCAGGAGACAAGAAAGTGCATTACTGCCTGCTGCTGGTCAGAAACAACAACGCATATATAGAAATTATGTATGTGTTAATTAGTGATCCTAAATTGTCTGTAGGTGTGAATGTGAGTGTACTTGGCTGTCTGTCTCTGTGTGTAGCCTTGAGATAGGATATATCTGCCTTCAACATAAGTCAGCTGGGATAGATTCCAACCCTGCAGAGGATAAAGTGATGTATAGATAATAGATGGGTGGATTTATTTGCATGTAGAGCAGGGAAGTGAGACGTGACCACTCAAGATTCTAATTCCAGGTGTGAGCTGATGTACTTATAGGCGTCCACTTGAGATGAGATCACCCAAGGCACATGTTACTGCAAGGTGTCAAACAAGGCATTACTGTTCTTTCATTGGTGCTTTCTTTTAACAGCCCTGAACCTGTGCGATGTGTGTATAATACACCCCCTCCTCATTTGTATAATAGCATCACATCACAGTTTACCTTTGCTGTACTGATCCAGTGGGAAACAACATTTTGGCCCTTAGAGACAAAACGTTTGGTACCGTGTGTGCAAATTTCATGCTTGAGTGTTATTCCTCACTGCTGTGTTCTAGTGGGTCAATCAGTCCTCTTGACTCAATGGCCAGTTATGTAAATGCTATGTGATCTTATGGAAATACATATTAACTGAAATGATAAATGTGCTGCAGAAATGGATCAACATTTTCATTTTCATGCAGTTTCTTGTTAGCTCCCTGTAAAGTGTGTAACTATTTTGGATATATTGAGAATTAAGAAAAGACACCTACTGATGCCGTATGTTGTAATGCAGGTGCACGACGCACTTTATCCACCAAAATGGCATAAATGTGATACCCATGAACCTTTCAGGAACTCATCTGCATTTGACAGCCTGTGAAATTACAGCTACCCCCACTTTTCTTATGTAGGAGTAAATAGCTGTGATTCATGATAGACAAAAATTGAAATGACGGAGGCCTGACAGTCTGCTCGTTAATGCATGTACTGTACAGTGATTGCCTCCTTTCATCAGTACACTGTTGAACTCGGTGAGTAAAAGATCTCCTCTCTTCTCCGTGGTGCTCACAGACAAGAGAGTTTAAAGTTTTTCACTAGAATCAACCACAATCAAGATTTATTAAGCTTCCCTTTGCTTTGGAAGTGCTGTTTTGTTTGACATATCATTAACCACACAAAAATCTGACATTTAACTTTTCAAGAAACATTCAGGGAAGGAAATTGTAGCTTTTATAGGCCGACTACTACATTAACTTAATTTCCTCTGCAATTTATTGAACATTTACTTATCTCTAGTTCTGTGTGTGAAGCCACAGTGATTAACACTTGTGTCTTTTACAGGCTTCCATTTAGCGTGAAGACAAAAATGATTGACTATACTATCTCTTCATCGAAACACTTAGAATTAGAATGGTTTCATGTTCAGTACCTCGCTATCTTGTCAGCTTATTGATTGCTTAATTCTCCTGCTTCAACAGCATATCAATGAGATGCATTCTTTCGTGGTTCAAGTCACTGAGTTGCATTGTGAATCCTGCTAGCAGTTTTGATCAGCTCTTATTGTGCTTCCTAAACTGGCAGCTTGGGAAATGATCGGAAGGCTGCACTTCAATGTTTACAAAATATCTGACATTTTAGTACAAAAGTGCACCTGCTTCCTTGTGGCACCTGTGGGAGGGGGATTTATAATTTAGTATTGAGACATTTATTCTCTTAACGCCAGGCATGTATTTCATGCCAAAGCATTTTGGTTCTAGAGCCAAAATAATCCATAATGCAAAAATGTAAATATCAAGTTAAGGTAGGGATACAAATCACAGTACAGCTGCCAAGTTAATCACGTGTGAGGAAATTGCTACAAAATTTGCACATCCAAGTTCACTTTAAATGCTTAACTAATCAAATAATACAGACATTAACAATTTAGAAAGCAATAACCGCTACTCACCTGTTCCACAAGTTCAAACAATACATTCTGTGCTCTCTCAGTCATGCTCCATGGCCTCTGTGTTGTGAGAGATTGGAGTTGTATTATCTGTATTTTTTTGTCTTGCATCCTCATCACCCAGTGTTCCCCTTTCATTTCCACAATTAGATCTGCAGTGACTGTGGGTGGTTCCTTTGCATAGCGATGTGATATGACACTAAAAGCAAAGCTAACAGGGTTTACTCAGGGACAGTCAGGGCCAGTGAAGCCACAAATTGATTTGAGCGGATGCACATTTGCACAGCCGACTGATAATATGACTGTACATGTTTTCCTACTGCTCAGCCATGATCTACTGTGTCAGCGGCATGGCTATTCGAACTGTAATGCTGCTCCATTTCTAATCTTTCTATCTTGTATTAGTAATTTTTAATGCTGATGACTCAGTGATAGCTAAGCGAACTGTATGTCTTACAGGAAGTATCTGCCCACTCAGTTTAATAGCACACAGAACAAGATGTTATTCATAGTATAAAAATAGCTCCAGTAAAGCGGCTGACGTATTTGAATTTGGAGATTTGATTTTCCTTGAAAGCAATATTTATTGGAGCTTTGGTTTATGTGTTTTTGCTCCTCAGTGCTGGCTGACCTTCTGGAGAATGTTGTGGCTCATCTATCCAGCTCTGCCACAGAGTGCTTCTTCACTCCAGCTCGGTACAAAGGTCAGTGGAGAAGAGCAACACCTTCACTTTTTTTCCTTGACAATTTAGTCAAACAAAAATAAGTAAAGGGCACTGTGTGGATCAGTGAAGCCAGCCAGATACTTTGCACTTGTGACATAAATCTAACTTCTGTCATCTATTGTTTGGCTCTTACTTGCTTTCTGTCTTCTAAATAGTACATTCAGATCAATTTTTTGTTTGACTTCATTGTAGTGCTAGAATATACAGTATATATGGTCCATAACTCTACCAAAACTATATTTTGGTGCTGTGTATGGCATTTTATTGTGACTGTGAGGAAATATTTAGAGTGCATATTTTGGTCTCCTAATCCAAGCACTAGGAAAGGCCAAGGGAAAATGTGTTTCACTTGGACCTGCTCAGCCGAAACCCACAAGCCACTCTTGTCTTTTCACAGTTTTTACATCCTCAGTTCCTTTCATTGACTCCTCTCTTCAAGTCTTAATCCCTCCTGCCAGAAATGTGTGTGGCTTTATTTCATAATCTGTCAGATGAGAACAGTGTCCATGATGAACTACAGTATATATTTACTTTTCATTCCATTGACAATATAGCATTATGTGAAGAGAATGTACGGATGTAATACACATACACTACATGTCAAACGTTTGGACAGACCTTCTCATTTAATGTTTTGTCTTTGTTTTCATGACTATTTACATTGTAGATTCTCACTAAAGGCAGCAAAACTAGGAATGAACACATATGGAATTATATAGTAAACAAGAAAGTGTGAAATAAATCACAACTTGTTTTATATTTTAGATTCTTCAAAATAGCCACCCTTTGCTTTGATCTCTGCTTTGCACACTCTTGGCATCCTCTCCATGAGCTTCATGAGGTAGTCACCTGAAACCGTTTTCCAACAGTCTTGAAGGAGTTTCTAGAGATGCTGAGAACTTGTTGACCCTTTTTGCCTTCACTCTGCGGTCCAACTCATCCCAAACTATCTGGATTGGGTTTGTTTAGATTAAGTGACTGAGGCCAGGTCATCTGACACAGCACTCTATCACTCTCCTTCTTGGTCAGATGACCCTTACACAGCCTGGAGATGTGTTTGGGGTACAGACCATCAGCTCACCTTTAGCTTTGATGCCTTCAGCAATAATCTATAATGTAAATAGTCATGAAAATGAAGAAAAACCATTAAATGAGAAGGTGTGTCCAAACCCTTGACTGGTAGTGTACATGCTGTGAAATAGAGAGACATGACACACAAGAGTATTATACAAATAAAGAGTGATACTAATAGACGTACATTATATGCACACGTTGGTCAGTGCTCTTTGCTGTTTTGATTTCCAACTGTGTGTCATGCCTTTTTTATACACTGTGTGTGCCCAGAAGACTTACAGAAAGGATGCATAGAGAAGAAAATCATGCTGCGCCGAGACTCACATGCCTTGAAGTGTGAATAGATGTGAAACTGCCAGGTGTGGGATGATTCAAGATGTTAACGATGGTGAAACTGTCTGGGAAGGGATCTCAAGACTGCCTTATACATACCTGATGTAGTGGCAGGACTCCAGGGGTGAATAGGCTTTGTCCTGAGATGTTAAAGGCTTCATGTTGAGCTGTCTTGGCTGACACATCTCTTCAATGTCATTTGGAAGTAAGGGGCAGTCCCTGAGGAGTGGCAGACAATGATTGAAAATGTGGAGAAAAGCCTTCTAATTTTCAGAGCATTTTTCTTCCCCAGGTTTGTTATGCTTCACAAATCAAGAGAGTGAATGATTCGAGCAGGTTGGCTTGTTTGGTAGCCAGTGGGCTAAACAAGCTGATCAGACTGATGGCAGCCAGAGAGAAAGGATGCTAATTAGTACTCAGGAAATCTTGCAAACTGTAACTTTTCCTTCAGGTAGTAAAGTGGTAATTGCATATTCACTGGTGTTAATTTCCTTTTTTAAAACAAAAATGCTGTTAAACCCCATCATGCCCTTCACCTGAAATATGTTCATAAGCTATACTAACAAAAAAAGTTGTTCTTTGTTTATAACTTCTAACACCATCAAATCTCCTCCCCAGTAAATTAGTAATTAAACAAATTTGCTTTATTTACTATGTTTAATCAATTTGAATCATTTTCCATAGAGAAAGAAATTATCACAATCCTGTACTGATGAAGTTGTATCTGCACTGTATGCTTAAAATCATTTTAACCGCTGGAAATACAGATAAATGAGACTTAATAATTAATGCTAATGTTTTAACATCTGTGTAATCATCTGGCACTGATTAGCAACATTGTTATAATTATGAAACTGTCATCTGTCATCAGACATCAAGTTTAGTGTATTTATGTAGCTAAAAGCAAGAATGGAAGGTGTAGCAGCAGAAAGCACAGCAAATAATGCCGTTAATGATATCACTGCAGGGAAAACAAGCAGATCGATGTCATGTGGTCTTTCTGATTCAGCAATTTAAAACAGTTTCTATACAAGGTAGTTAGGATTTTAACTAGTTGATTGAATCATCACATTGTGCATGTGTAACGATCCATGTCTGCCCCTAGCACTGGATGAAATAACAAACAGCTCTTCATTACCACAGCAGCATTACCACATTTTTTGAGTGATTTCTTCAGCATTTTTTTTTAATTCATTCTTTGTTATGGGAACTCATCTGTCAGACTGTAAAGGAAATGTCAAGTTTAAGCATTGTAGCAATTTTTCTAACTCTGAATGTTTGGAAGAACACACAAGGTCTTCAAGAGGCTGTGCAGAAGATATTTACTTTGTGGCCCATGAACTACTGAAATCGATTAAGGAAAAGAGATGCTGGGTGACCCGTGTCTCTGAAGATTAAGTGTTAGAATGCAATTTCATTTTTGAGAATAATCAGGCATTTTAGTTTGTGCTCTCTCCCTCTCAGACCAACAGAGCTAGCAACTATAAGGATACCTGTTAAGTATCACTATCGACTGTCTCTGTTGTTTTAGCCAAAGTAGCACCTTGCACAGCAGCAAAGACCTTCTAGCAATTACTCTGCAACTCAAGCACATTGAAATGTATTCACTTTGCAGTTTAATTGATTTTAATGTAAATGCACTGCTTATGGTAATAGCTTTTCCCCCACACGATGGCACCATAACACATTTTTAAACATTTACAGTAACTGTCAAAAAGAATATAAACCTAGTAAAGAATTTATGTGAAAGTAAATCATTTTTATTAAAGCTGAATAGAATATTCAGAACTGTCCAGATAGCTCAAGTGGTTGAGTGGGTTACCTCTCTACAGGGGCTACAGTCCCCGACGCAGTGGCACAAGTTTGATTCCAGCCCTTTGCTGCAGGTCTTCCTCCCATTCTTCTCCCTACTTTGCTGTATGCCGCTCTACTAATCTGTCTAATAAAGCCAACAAAACCCACCCCCAAAAAACAAAAAAAAATGTAACACATTTGACTGACTTGTCCTATGCAAAACTTAATTCATTAATCTCTCCTCTTTTGGCCATAGCCATTGTTTTACAATTAATCTCTCTATTATTTTCAAGAGTAGCAAGCTGTTAATGGAAGAAAAGAGGGTGTTAAATAACATTAACATTTGATTAGCTATTTAACAGCACTGTAGAAAATTTTTGTCATCTGCTGATTCTGAGAAGTTCTGAGTCAGAACACCTTCGAAGAAGTGACAGGAGTTTCAAAAGTTCAAAGCCATTGGTCTCATGGCAGCCTCACAGTTTTACCATTGATCATGGTCTTGTTTTCATGTGGTCATGTGTTTAGTACACTTGTGTTGTTTTGTGCTGGCAAGATTATATTAGTATAATCGAAACATTTCAAATACAGTGCTTCTTCTACTAATAAACATAAAATTGTCTTGTTGCCCATCCTTTTCTCTAAGCACATATATCATGTACAGTTCAGTCAACTGTAATCTCAATTGGCTAAACTCTACTGAGATTTCACTTCATGACAAAATGCTAGACCCTCCAGAAAAACGCGGGCAAAAATCCTTGATTCCGCCGGTAAAAATCCTTGATTATGCGAATAAATATGGGGGGTTTTTATGCCATTTTATGCGGGGAAATTGCGGAAAGTTGCAAAGTATGCGAATAGTTGTGAAATATGCAAAAAGATGCGAAATATGTAAGAACTGGGAAAAAAGGTGATTCTTCTCCTACATCCTGTTACTAGGCTACCACTGAATGTTTGAGTCCTTTGTGTTCAGCAAACCTCTTGCTGTGCTTCGTCGTGGAGAAGTGCTGCAACACGGTTGATTTTCTTCAGTGCTCCAGAACGATGTTGCACGGGGTGCAAAACAGTTTCCCTCCCCACTTTCGTGCAGTAAATCTGGGTACTGTTTTGCCCGGTCTCTGGCTGAAATATTCGTAGGTAAATGTGATCTTTGAGCATTCGCCATTTTTGTCTCTGAGCGCCGCGCTCCGCATCAGCTCGTGCTTCTGTGTGTGTGTGTGTGTGAATGCGCGAACTGATGACGTCAGGCCGGGCGTCACATAAAAACTCACAACTCCATTTATATTGGTTATAGTTTTCTCATTTTATGCGGAAATTGTGAAATCAAGCGGGACCCGCACATTTCGCTTTTTTTTTTTTTTTTTTTTTTGTGGAAATGTGAGATTCTTGCGGGGATTATGCAGCCTTTTGGGAAATAATTGACCCCCACATAATCAGCGGCATTTTGGTGATTAATGCGGGAATTCATGCGATCGCATAATCACGTTTTTCTGGAGGGTCTAAAATGCTTCAAGTTTCAAGTCAACACGAGCAATATGGTTTGTTCTTACATTATTGTATATATTCAGAAACGGCCTTCGTCCTGAGTATAGAAGGATATTCCAAAATAGCTGTTCTGATTTTTGAAAATTTTACAAGTTTATGTCAAATGATAGGGAGGTGACCTGACATACGAAAGAGCTGACAAGACGGATGTTAAAATCTTTGCATTGTGATGTCATTGTAATGGTTACTTGGGCAGCTGTGGCTCAGGAGCTAGTGCAAGTTGTCTAATTGCACTTATCACAATGTTTATAGTTTAAAGGAAGTGTGCTGAAGTGTCTTTGGGCAAGTCCCTGAGCTCAAAGTTGCTGCTGACAGCAGGGAAACACCTTGTATTGCAGTTTTGCCACTGCTAGTGTGTCAGCGTGTCTGAGGGAATGAATGACATTGTAAAGCGCTCAGAGTAGAACAGCACAGTATCAGTGCAGAACATCCATCCATCCATTCTCTATACACCGCTTTATCCTCACTAGGGTCGCGGGGGGTGCTGGAGCCTATCCCAGCTGACTCTGGCGAAGGCAGGGGACACCCTGGACAGGTTGCCAGTCTGTCGCAGGGCTACATATACAGACAAACAATCACAGTCACAGTGCAGAACATTTACTTGTTTAATTACTTGGAGTTAGGTAAGTCATACAAGGCAAGATTATGTTACTTATTTCAATTGTTTTGCATTAGACAAAATGGAAGATGAACACCAGATGGATAACTCTACATTACCTTTGAAACGTTTGGGGTTACCCAGGCAATTTCATATTTTCCATGAAAACTCACACTTTTATTCATGTGCTAACATAATTGCACAAGGGTTTTCTAATCATCAGTTAGCCTTTCAACACCATTAGCTAACAGAATGTTGCATTAGAACACAGGAATGATGGTTGCTGAAAATTATCCTCTGTACCCCTATGGAGATATCCCATTAAAAAGCAGCTGTTTCCAGTTACAATAGTCATTTACCACATTAACAATGTCTAGACTGTATTTCTGATTAATGTCATGTTATCTTCATTGAAAAAAATTGCTTTCTTTCAAAAAAAAAGGACATTTCTAAGTGACCTCAAGCTTTTGAATGATGGTGTATATTAAATCTTATAACAGGCAGTGGTAATCAGAAAGGTTTAAGCTTCAGTTGCAAACAGTTGTTAATATCTAGTTGTAATTTGCCACTGTTGGAGATTAGGGATGGATGGATGAGCCGAGAATACTGATCTTCCACTCTAGGGTAACATAAGCTGGCAGTGCGGGGTTTTCGACCTGGATACGACACCATTCCATGTCTGAAAAGAAAGCTACATCCACCTCCCACTTGCCATAGCTTCTCACACAACAGATATCTGCGATGTCATTTTGCCTGGTCAAACTCTTTCTTTTTTTTTTTTTTAATTTGAAAGCCAATTTGAGATATCCACAGCATCATTTTGACTTGTCATAATTCCATTCTGTCATTCTGGTCATTGTGACTTGCAGTGAGAATGAAACTGTAGATATCTGAAATTGGAATTACAACTACTGGTAATTCAGCTGCATATTTCTGCAGTTAGGAAGAATTTAATTATGGATATCTACAATACAAATGTAGTCTAGTTAATATATTTTACAACTGCTTGTACTGGTCTCATAATAAAAATCTGTAATTTGATATAACATTACATAAACTGTTCATACAAATGAATGTTGTTATTGTGGCTACTTGTGTTTTAACGGACTCATTTAGAGGGCTATGTTTAAGGTGTCCAGTTTAAAATTTAAATCAATGCCTATTAACTAAAAAGTATTGTCTATAGTCATGATGTATCAGTCTGTAGAGATTATTGAGGCAATGTGCAGAGCTTAATAAGCTTTGTAAGTATGCATGTTTATCTATTCAGACAAATGTCCCTGAACTGCTGAAGAAGAGCAGTGGAGAGAATTCATGAGAATAAAAGACTCAGTAAGATCAGATGTTATGAATTAGTAGACAGTCACTTGTGGCAAGAAAACAGCTAATGAAAGGAAGCATCCGTCTATACTGTTTTTGAAATGGCAGCCTAAATAATGGATATTAGTGATTGAAAAGGATATGTGGAATGTGCTCTGTATGCTTTCATTCATTATGCATATTTCAATGAGTAGAAAGCTTGTCAGCTAGCAGTCTTGCACTGAAGACTGAAATATGTTCCCACAGTGCGCTGGATGGCTTTTTTATTACTGCCGTCTCGAATTCTAGCAGAGCAGAGGCATGTCTCCTCTGAGGCTTGATGAAGAATCTTAATTCTGAGCGTTTGTTTTGATGACTTATTCATCTAAATTCACTCGCACTCTTCGGCGTTTGTTGATTTTTCCATTTTATGATATTCATTTTTTATATTCTCTTCATTTTAAAAATTCGGTCAGACTCATTTGCAGCATTTCATTAACACACAGAGCAACTACGGGAAATAGTTCTGCTTTTTTATTTTACATATTTTTGTGGTCATTTGCTTTTTCAACAAGTCTGATAGAGATTTAGAGTTCAGTTGTTTTGACATGTGAATTAAAAGTAGCATTTAGTTAGATCAAGATCGAAGAACTTTGTCATATACACAGCAGAAACACAGTGGTTACCCTGAGTAATGAGATTCTTTTTTGTGAGTTCCCTTTACACAACTGAAATAACAAATTAAATAATAAGAAAAAAAAAGTTCATATAAATTCTATGTGCAAATGGTGGCAACTTGCACAATACGGATATGTAAACAGGCAATGGATTTGTGCAAATGCAGGAGGTATGTGCAAAATATTGCTATTTATAGAGATTGCTGGTGAGTCAGTGATTTAGTAGCCTGATGGCCTGTGAATAGAGAGTTTTTTTTAGTCTGGTGGTCCTTGCTTTCACACTCATGTGGTGTCTGCCAGATGGCAGAAGTGTGAACAGTGTGCGCTGTGGGTGGATGTGGTCCTTGATAATGTTGTGTGCTCTCTTTGTGACCAGAGACAGTCTGTGACCCAGGTGAAGTAAATGTCCTGCAGTGGGGTGAAGGCCGCTATACAGATGAACTGTGCTGTCTTAATGACACGCTGGAGAGCCTTCCTGTCCTCACTGCTGCAGTTCTCATATCTTACAGTGATGGAAGTGGTCAGGATAGTCTCCACTGTGCATCTGTAGTAGTTTCTAAGGAGTTTGGGGGATAATCCAAATTTCATCAGCGTCGTTAGGAAGAAGAATCTTCTTGATGATCTGTTGCATGCTGAGTCCAGGAGAGGTCCTCGCTGATGTCAATGTCGAGAACCTTGACAGACAAATTCTATCAGTAATTGCAAGCATGGGACATGACGTGGCATACAGGTATTAAAAAAAGATTTTAGCATATAAAAATGTCATTATTCTAACTTAGAACTGAGGTTATACTAATAGAGCAACAAAATAGGATGAACTGTGACTGTGTGTGACAGTTTATCTGTTTGAGATGAAGGAAAGTACATAATGTGATTTGACATTAGGTCCTGATCGATCCTGTCTCCATGTCAAGGATCATTTGTAATTATAATTAACCCATGACATTACACATATACTGCTGCTGTCTGATTCTGCAGGTATTTAATAAACTCAGAGGAAAGACCTCTTTAAACAGCTAGAAGCAACAAACTGAATTTCAGCTCCTGTTAAAGTTGGATATACATGGATAATATTTATTTGTGGTGAGTTTTATTCATGTGGCCTGTTACAGACTGTCTTCATCGCAATAGACTTGTGTTTTGTTGGATTTCTTGTGTTGTAGATGTGAAACTGTCCAACAAAGTGAACGAGGATGATATTTTGTGATTTAGACACTTACAGCCTCTACACACTGTGATTTTAACTTTCTTGTAAGTTCACAGCTTGCTAAACTGTATGACATGAATCTAAAAATCTTTGGGCACGACGTGAAGTTAGCTGTGTGTGTTAGCTGCACAATGAAAACGCAGCTGATTTGCAGCCTACGATCATAGACTTTATATACAGTCTATGCCTGTGATGTACGCGAGTCGACGTGAGTGCACAATAAGCGTGCGGCGTACATCCATGAAAAATAAGACTGAAGCATAAACTGAGTACTTAGAATCACAGGGAAACTTTCAAAACATGAATGGATTTAATTTTTATTTTTTTAATAACGTAAACTAAGTGCTGTAGCCACTATTTACAGCAGTGTTTGTATGTGTGTTAGCCGTTAATGTTAGCTTACTAACCTGGGAGCTGCAATTTCACTCCTCTATCCTTAAATGCTTCATCCTTTTTTGTTCGGTTGTGGTACGAGCTGGAGAACACGTCAAAAAGACAGGGCTTCTGCTGCCACAACTCTACTAGGCTGTCTTCTTTGTTTAAATCCCACATACTTGTCTTGATGCGTTTTGCCATTGTTGCCACAAATCATCTATTTGGGTTTAGTGCCAGTGTCGAGCTGTGTCATTTCTATTGGTTAGTTGTCGTAGGTCACTGCAGCAGTCACACTGTGAGATGATCACCTCAGATTTCAGACACTATCAGAAGTTTTTCGCATCTTGTCTTTGATCGCAAGACCTTGACCACGGCCGTCGTTGAACCTGTCTCACTGTGCAAAGTAGGACCACCGATTTAGAACCACGACCAAAGATATCGCCACGATTCTCTCAAGATTATCTTTCATCTGAGATGACCGAAAATTGCACAATGCACAGCCTTTAAGGCCTCTACACACTGCAATTTTCCGGCGCTGTACACTTATTTTGCATTCACGTCGAGTCTCGTACATTGTAGGCTGCGATTTAGCTTGTGTTTTCATCATGCAGTCTCTACACAGCAAACTTCACGTCGTGCCTAAAGATTATTAGATCCATGTTGTACAGTGTAACAAGCTGTGAACTTATAAGATTGTTAAAATCACACAGTGTGAGGCCTTTAAACTGTCTTTTGCTCCTCGTGATGTTTTTGAATCTATATTGGTGAAATGTGGGGGAAAAAAAGCCTTCGTCAATCTCACCACACAACTTAAAGTATGTGGATTGTGCTCTTTTTGAAAGTGATACAGAAATGTCACTAGGTGTGACTTTTTTGGAAAAGCGATCAGGCTGCTCATTCAGACATGAAGCTGACATGTTCAGGGGGGCCTGAAAACTATACAAAGACTGGCTTTCAAATCATGCTTTTAGTTTCAGGCCTTAAAGTCAGATGTGAGGTGAGCACAGAGAAATACTCCCAGCCTTCTACTGTCAAACCCCATATATTCATCATTCTGCACAGTGAAGCTCAGACACCCAAGTGAAGTGACAATAAGGAAAAAGCATATTTGAGTGCATCTGATGCCACATCAATCCTAAAGCTACATGTTGCTGGTTTTGAAAAAGACCTGGAGCAAAGTAGATGCAAGTAATTCCTGTCAGATAAGAGTGAAAGACATCATTTGCTGTAAAACTATGTAATGAATAGTCTCATTTAAGTAGTTTGTTTTGGTTAGACAGGTTACAGCTTCTCAAGAAATCTTTCAGCCAGTGCAGTTACAGTAAAGTGACTGTTGTATGTGATCTGTGTTACTTTGAATACAATCTTGCTCTCACTGCCACACCATCAAATAGAGAGTCTGTTGTAAAACTATTTTATCAGGCTTAGTCTCTGCATCTTTTCATCCGTTTGTCTATACTGTCACTGTCTCAGATACGCACAGGCATGTGTGAATTACAGAACTTTCCTGGAAACATTCTCTGACCGTAAGCCACTTTTACAAACTACAATTTATTGACTGACATTATAGGCTTGCTTTTTGTCCCCGAATGTGAGACGAATCCTTTCATTGTGACTGTGTAAACAGATTTATGTCCTCACAACATGAGTAATACAAGTACACACACACACACACACACACACACACACACACACACACACACACACACACACACACACACACACACACACACACACACACACACACACACACACACACACACACACACACTGCTCTTGTGTTTTGTGCTATGATATTCCTCACACACAGCAGCCCCTGAGGAGGCCAGGCAGCTGTCAGGACTTTTGTTCAGACCTGCCATCTGCCAGTTACATGTGAGAGGAAATGTGTGTGTGCATGTGAGGTGTAGAGATGTGCAGCGGGCCACCTCTGTGTGTCTGACTGATGCCGACTACACACTCAACCACTCTGGCCTACTTGAACGCTCCCAGTGTATGGAGAGAGCCCATTTGCCAAGTATTAACCTCTGTCAGCTCACTGTCCTGAGCTGTGTCTCCTCACCCGTCACGACCATGACTCCTGCAGGCAGCTGTCCAGCATTCTCATTTATCTTCAGCTCCCTGTTAGATTGGGCTGCTGGAAACAATGAGAGAGGATCTTATTTTGTCATAGCTCAGAGATCCATGATTTTTCAGGTGAATTAGCATTTTAGAAGTTTTTACCCCCACCATGATCAACTCTTTGGCTAAACTGCCTTCATCAGTAATTTACCTGTAAAACATACACAAAGCCATCACTTTACTGACACTGTAATGTTAGTTTTGTATTACATTGTCTTATCATTCTTAGACAGAAAATAGAGGAAAACTAAAGAGAAACAAAAAACACAAGAAAGAATATCACATTAGACATTAATATATCATTTTGCTATATAGTGTAGACAGAGTATATACATATAGTGTTTTTGAAGAGTTAAATTATTTAAATACTGCACAGTATATAAACAACGTACACTACCACTCAAAAGTTTGGGGTCACCTTGACAATTTCATGTTTTCCATGAAAACTCGCGCTTTTATTTACCTGCTAACATAATTGCACAAGGGTTTTCTATCATCAATTAGCCTTTCAACACTATTAGCTAACACAATGTAGCATTAGAACACAGGAGTGATGGTTACTGGACCACTATGTAGACATTCCATTATAAATCAGCCGTTTCCAGCTACAATAGTCATTTACCACATTAACAATACCTAGACTGTGTTTTTAATTAATTTAATTAATGTTATCTTCATTGAAAAAAATGCTTTTCTTTCACAAATAAGGGCATTTCTAAGTGACCCCAAACTTTTGAACAGTCATGTACATAAATGTCATAATCAGGAAGCAGTTTGTGGTTCTCTGAATTTAGCTGAACAACAGCCTCATTAAGCACTTTACATGCCTTTTAGACGACTGTAGTGATAAAGGTTGTACATAAATACAGTTTGGAGCTACTTATATTCAAGAATTTCCATGTTATGCATCTTTATGCTTCTACTTCACTGGGAAATATTGTCAGCAGAGTGAAGAAAAAGCAGCCAACAAGTGCTCAGCACCTCTGGGAAGTCCTTACAGACTGTTGGAAAACCACTCCAGGACACTACCTCATAAAGCTGACTGAGAGAAGGCCAAGTGTGCAAAGCTATCATCAGAGCAAAAGAAGTTTGACGCTTTTTTTGCTTACAACATAATTCTGCATGTGTTCTTTCATAGTTTTGAGGTCTTCAGTATTAATCTGCAAAGTAGAAAATAATAAAAACAAATCAAAACCACTGAATGAGAAGGTGTGTCCAAACATTTGACTAGTACTGTACTTGTTTCCTTCTTCAGAAGATCTCAGCTATATCACAGCCTACATCATCAAAGTTTTGACCTTTAGACAGTGAACATTGTGAGCACTATTCAGACCATGCTAGCTTGAAGATTGGCTGTGACAGTTCATTTCTGATTTTGAAACAGCACTTGACAGAACAATCTTAGCTCAAAATCCATTGTCTTGTTCGTTCTGCAACTTTCAACCGGGTCATACAACCTCCATTAGGAAAAAAAACAATTTCCCGAAACTCAATTTCACATTTATTTTTTTAAGGCTGCACTCATTAGTGGGTATATTGTTGTAGATGATGTGTGCTCATCTTTCTGGTAATGGGTCTCAAAACAATGACTCACTCTCATAGGCCCTTTAATTCTTCCGGCTTCTTTATTTTTAATATTACTTTAGTTTTAATTTATCCGAAGCACAGAGGAGTGTCTGGAAACTAAATCAAGTCAGAGCTGCAGATCCCTGATATTACTTCTTCATAATTTTCGTTACACTGAAAACGGACTGTCATAGCTAATCTCCGAGATAAATTGCATCTGCCACCTTTCAACTGTGTCTCTTTTCGAGAAAAGTTAAACGGTTGTGATTATAGTTATTACAAACTGTAAAATAGATTCTGGCGCTACAATACTGAAGAGACAGGAGCAGAGAGGAATGGGCAGGGAGGGAATAAATACAACACGAGAGGATAAATCTCCATTAGACGGTAATTGCCATCAGCAAGAGGTTTTTAGAGATGTTAATATGTGAGGAGAGAAGGGTGAGAGACAAAATACAGAAGTAGTTGTCCTGGCTCAGATTCATGTCCTCATCAAAAGCTATTTTCTCTCAATTAATGCAAAATTTGATAGCCTGTGATTAATCCACATTGCCCAGCTCAGATCTTTCGATGGTAACAATGTGAATTATCACGTCAAAATGTAGATTACAGCTCCCGTATTATCATTTCCCTTGCATTTTTGCGCACCATTAGTCTGTAAATTGGATTTGAAGTTCTCCCTGCCTCTGATGGCGTCGGGATAATTCTCGTATTAATTGTTCAAATCGTCTCATCGTCTTACCATAAACTGTCTGAAGCAGGGGATCCATTTGCACAAATGTAATAATATTCTGTTTCCCCAAAGCCGGCAAGCGGTGGAAACATCTTCCGCAACAAAATGTCAAGTCCTCCCACAGTTATTGCTGCATTCATCGTTCTCGCCACACAATTACTGTGCTGTAACTCCGAAAACTAATATATTTTTATGATTCCGCACAAATAATGGCGCTAAGTAAGAGCCCATGAGAGCAGCTAGTGAGACTGATTGCTCACCACTTGTTTGTGTAAAAAGCTGCTGCATAGGGCTCTAAAGACACCCTGCTTCTGTATTTTCAGCTACTGTAGTATCACACCGTAGGACCCGACTCCACAGATAAGGAAAAAGTCCTTCGATTAAAGAGCTTTCTCACCAGTCTCAAAGTTTCATACTGTATTTTTTTTTTCAATTAGTCTGCCACAGCCTTAATATCCTGAGTTATGACTCCGCTGCTCTAAACCATCAAAATGCTGCTGTGAAATTACCCATGGCTGACTGTTAGTCAGTAACAGTTACCCTGTTGCGTGGTAACCCTGTTACCACACTACCCGCAAACATCACAATTAAATGGCAAATGACTGCTGTAAAACTGCCAACTACAAAGTTGCCTGTTCACTGCGTCACATCTGTACTGCATTGGAAGTAGCAATTCACAAGATACTAGGGTTGCCAACTCCCTGAAAAATAAATAAGGGACACCTCCCTGGCAGGGCTGGCCGACCCGATTGCCTTCACCCCTCTGGGCATGGTGAATTTTTTTTTTTTTTTTTTTTTTTTTTTTTGCGCGTGTGAAACGATTTTTAACTTTTTTTTTGAATCAAACCTGAGTTTAATTAGATGCATGTTTTTGAGTGATACAAATACATGGAAAACAAATTCAACAATTTATTTTTCAGTGCAAAATAACAATCCATTCACACCTGGCCACTAGGGCACTTAACAAACCCTACTGTGTGAGGGAATGACCTAATGACTCCCATAATGAGGGGCAACACACACCCAGCAGACTGGAGCTTCAATAGTGTTAATGGCTCATGAAGAGTATAAAATCTCTTCATGATTTTATATGCAAAGAAGAAACCTTATTGTATATATGTAAGGTTTATGGGCAGTATATCAACTGCCTGTACAGTATAAATTATGCGTGTTATATCCATCTATTTATCTATCTATGGACTGATTTTGTTAATTTGACTACAAAAGGGTCAGAAAATGTCCTGTGAGTCAGCGTTTGTGCCCATTTGTTCAGAAGAAAATTTCAATATCTGGCAGTTATTTAGAATTTACCTCCTGCTACAAGAGTGTACTGATGGTTGATTTTATTTTTTTTTTTGTGGGGAAAAAAACTGTGAAATTAAGATTTTTTTTTGCAGCTTTTATTTAACCGCACAGGGCAGTTCTCCTCTCTCTGGGAACAAAGTGGCTGCTTCTGTCGCTTCCTGGGAGGGTATGAATGAAACCACTGTCAATGAAAATAGAATGAAATAAAACTACACATTGCCTTACCCAAACACTGATGACAGACTAGGACTTAAAAGGTAAAAAGAAATCATTCTTATTTATTACATACCATATCTGCCTCTGGTGTTGCCTGGTGGACAACAAACCAGTCAAGGATTCCCCTGGTTTTGTTGTCCCTCATGGTTTTAACGTGTACAGCACTAGATGCATGCTGTTTAACTTCATAAAGTCCACCATGGGCTACAGAAAACGCGCGCCGACAGACAGTGCAGTGCGCCTTTTTCCATCCACATGTATTCTTGTTCCCATTCGCTTGTGTATTTCTGCAGCCTCTTAATCTTCCTTGGAGGAGTTCTTCGGCAGTGACCGAGGCCTGAAAATTGTCATCCACGTCAGCGTCATCCATGCTGCTTTGTTGTCGTCTCTTGTTTGCCGGTATACCTTCTTTCCACGTGAAAGTACCTCGACCAATGAGATGAGCCGGATTCTGTGTTGTCTTACTGGTGTGTGAGTGTGCTGTCAGTTCATTGGTCACTGAGTAAGAGAGGGCTGGTAATGAGATTATCGTAAACTTTCACATGAAGCACCCTGATATTCATTGATTACGTTGACATTTTGCAGACTTATTTTTGATTCTCACAGTAATATGGGACAAAGTACGTTCCATATGGGACGCGTAATTTTGTTGCTCAATATGGGACCATTCCATATTTTAAGGGACGGTTGGCAACCCTATAAGATACTGTCATGTTTTTCCATTCTCCATGGTCACAAGGCAAGCTGTTAGAGATGTATAAGGAGCGTTTTACCCCCAAACCCTCTTTTATATACCCTCTCAGGGAAATGCCTTGCTTCGTAATAACCACATCTCCTTTTTTAATTGCCTTGTTTTACAGCAGAGGAGAAGAGCGTGAAGAGTGCTGTATTATCATCTGTGGAACAGCTGGGAATCAACACCTGTCTCAGGTATGTAAAGTAATTTTTTGCAGCTCATAAACCCCTATTTAATCAGTCTTCTTAAGGCAGCAACTTGGGAAGGAGAACCTGCTGTGTACAAACTATTTCAGTAAGGTATTATAACCACTGAAGTCCAAGCTGTGTAAATAGCTGCTCTATAATATCTACTCTAAAAACACTCTGGAATGCCAATAGAAAAACTGCTCGTATAGATGTACCTGTCTTTCCAGGTTAAATTTAGATGTTTGATTGTGTATTTTTCTCATTTAGTAAATACTAGGTGTCAGGTTAAAAAAAATATATATATATATATATATATATATATATATATATATATATATATATATATATATATATATATACACACACACACATAAATGCAGAGACATGCACAACTTGTACAGTTGTGTGTTTTTCCAATCTCACTCATTGTGTGACTGTGCAACCTTACTGAATTTCTCCCTCCACAATTAGCCACTGTTGAATGTAGACTGGGCTTTAATCAATTGTTTGCATATGAATACATCGGTCTCCTTCACTAGTCTCAGCATACAAACAAGGTCTAAGCCCCAGAAGTGGCTCAGTGAGGCTTTACTCTTGCACAGAGGCATTTTGAGCTAAATGCTGATGCCCGTGACTCACAACGATAATGGCTTCCTGATGTTTTGCAGGCATAAATTTTACCATTTCAGTTTAGCGTGTTAGCACGATGACATTGGCTAATTAGCACTGAACACCAAGGACAACTGGTGCTGAAAGGAACTAGGGCGTGAGATTGGCTTTAACACTGATGGGAGCATTTTTCATGGGACAACGAAGATGGACATTAATCTATGCATGTGCACACACATGTAAATGCAAGCACAAAGACACAATTCAATGCATCCTGCATTCAGCGGTGTGTGCCACATGTAATTGCTCTTAATTTTCCCAAAGCAGGACTTGTATTTTTTGATTTTCCTGCTGCTTTATTTTGATGGGCTGTCTGCCGCAAGTCGCTGTACCTCTGAATCCAACAGTTTGTGGTTGTGTTTTTTTGTTGTTGTTTTATTGCAATTTGAAGTTCTGCACCTCTGTGGAAACAGGAATCAGTGCAATAATGGCCAGAAGTATGCCTAAATGAAAATTCTGTTTTTGTGCACTTGCCAACAAGCAATGCCATAAATCATTTAAAAAATACACATACGTTCAATTTCTTCACTTATTCATTTTACAAAAATGTAAAACAAACTGGAATCAACATGTACAATGTTTTTCCAAGTGCCCAAAAGTGTTACCACTACTGGAAAGAAAATGATAGCTCTGTTGCCAATAGAAATTGTACTAACCTCACTTAGATTCTAAAGTAGTTTCAATCCAGTCTCCTCTCTGCATGTGTAAACACAGAATGTAGTTCAGCTGAAAAGTTCCTTATTTCTTGACTTGACTTTCAAGACTTATGGTTGCATCTTAGTCAATAATGGCTTCTTGATTTGAATGAGCACAGCATAGTTTTTAGCTTTTTACAGAACAGGGTTACTGCTTTTTGCGTTTGCATTTTTTTTTAAATCCAAGAAATTCATTTTTCAAGAAATATATTATTAAACTTAGATTTGTTTGATTTTTTTTTTCAAGTGAAAAGTTACAAATAGAAAGCTGATAAGCCAACAATTCTTTCTGTTTTTGCAGTTTCTTGTTAATGGCATCACGTGGAGATTTATATTTTAAAAAAGAATGCGTTTTGAGGTTCATTGGGTTATCTAGATTCGTCCTCTGATTATGTTTGCTGATTTGAAATTTCTGAAACCAAGAGTGGGCAGAAAAACCATCTTAGCCTTTCAGTGTATTGTAATTGTAGTTGCCTGAGCAACAAGCTGGACTTCTACACTTTCTTCTCCTCCAGGTTTTAGAAAAGAACACAAAAAGTACTCAGCAAAACCAGGATGTGGTAGTGCAAAGGCTTAGATGGAGGACTTTTACTTGGGAGGATGAGTTTTTATCCCAGATGAAGCCATAAATTAATGTAGACTCTTAAATTGACCACATTTGCTCATGTAGTGGGAGTGACTTTGAACAGTGAAGAAAGAGCTTCAGGAGGGGAGTCACATATTTTCACCCCCCCCTTTTTTCCCCCCCACATTTCGGCTTCCTGCCACTTCAACCTATATTTAAACCCTCTCAAAAATTCATTTTCTCACTTTCATTTATCAATAAGCTCAGGAATTTAAGGCCACTAATTTGACTGTGAGGCCACGCTCAACAGAGGAATAAACCAGAAATGTACACCGAAGATGAAAAAGGATGAAGGTGATTGCTGAAGAAATGGGAAAAGTGTTTCCTTTAGACAGACAGAAGATTGAAATGAAGCGCAGCAAGGGGTGCAGTTGAGTGTTTTCCAGTTCAGCAGCTGAACACACATTTGTTGGCTGCTTTTATCAGAGGAATCTGAAAGCCCAGTTGAGATGTTCTGTCCATGCAATCTTTTTTTTTTTTTTTTTTTTTTTTTTTTACCACTAGGTAGACTTTGTTAAAGGAAACATGCTGCAGAATAAACAGGATTATCATTTTATTATTTCCCTTCACTCACCTGCCAAAGGTATGTAAAGATTCTGCTGCTTTCTGTTTGCACACTAATGCTACTGTATAAATAGACCTTCTGACTTGTGCTGCTATTAAGATACTGCTTATTTTATGTCTGTAATGACAGCCTACTGCTACATTACATAGAGGAAGTGAACGCCTACCTCTGCAGGGTGCTTTGGAGCTGCACACTTTCAGAGCATGTTCACAAGAAGTACCATGTTTGCATTTTGGTATCAACATAACACATTGTGTTACCCACAGTGCACTGCGTTTTATAGGATTAAAAGTTGTTGGACACGAATTTATAATTAATCCTTGACTTACAAGTGTCAGACTTGCTGAGTAAAATCTTTCCACGATGGACTTGTTGAATACAGTTTTGATGAGTCCTTCTGGGTGTTTGCTTTGGGCCTCAGTGTTGCTTTTTCTCTCAGCTTGGTATAAAATTTCCCATTGTGCAATGTGACTTGCGTTCGAGTAGTAGACAGGGATTAAGGGAATAGAGAGAAAAATAGGAGCTCTGAGAAATGATCATTTACAAAGTCAAATTTTCACAGTAATATAGGTTTGTAATTCAAAACAGTGGGAAAATGAAAGGATATGTGTTTCTGTTTAAAAGAAATGGAGCAGTAATCTGAATATTCAGAGATGAAATAGAACCAAGAAGTTAATTTAGGCTTTCAACATGCAGGTGAATATTTATATCTGTTTTGTCTTCTATTCACAGGTACGGCAGCTACCTCAAGCTACTAAAAGACGATGCTGTGAATGACCTGACGTTGCTAATGAAGCACTTGAAGATCTTCTTGTCGACACAGAGAGCTAAAACATCATCAGAGCTTGGTATCCTTCACAGGGCCTATATACTATAGTCATTCATGTCCAGTAGGTAGGCATACTGAGGCTTTGAACATATTCTAACCTTTGACATTGTTCACGTTTTCTTGGGGCTATGCTTTTAAATTTATGACAGGGATCCTACCATAGCCTTAAAATGAGTTAATTATATGTTTTACCATGATCATGTCCAGTCCATGATGTAAATATAAAATCTGACTGATAAGTGACTTCAGCAAACTTGTTTTTCTCACATTTCTGGGAGGCGAAATGTGTAAAATCAGCTTGTCACTTTGCAAGCCAAAATGAGCTTCTGTATAAATTAATCGACTTGACCAAAGAAGTTATATTTTCCCTGACATCTCTCCAACACGTTGACGAAAAGATCAGACCACACTGTCTAAGATTCTACCTTGACATGCACTGTTATTGCAAGATAATTAGCAATATTCACTTCATCTCTGAGTGCTCATAATATGTACTGTACCACAGTGTTACTCCACTATACAGAGGCTACAATATCTGTGTGTATGGAGTGACAGCAGTGTTGTGCTGATAACTCCACCAGCCTCCCTCTGAAAGAGAGCAAAGGAGAATCTGATAGTATCCATCTCTGTCTGATCAGCACAATACAGATTATCTTACTCCGTCTGCATCTCAGTGAAAAGTCTTCAGTGTTCTTTTGTCCCAAATAGCATTCGATAGGCCTCCATTCTCCATCAGATAGTTGCCTTTGTAAGTGGACAAGTGAACATGAAAGCACCAAGTCGAGATAAAGTCTTTACAAACATAAAACACTGACATTTTGTTTGTAAAGGAGCTATAATATTAAAATTACACTGACTTTTGAGCTAATACCAAGGTGCTTGTGATCATTTTAGTAGTCAGATGGTAGTTTAGCTGCAATAAAAATTGTTCATGAGAGGATTTAGACAGTCTGACAGGTACAAACTACGCTGCACTGTAGACGGTATATAAACACACAGAGAACCTTTTATATACTTGTAAGGAAACGTATGTACAGACGTTTAACTTAATACATTTGATTTTTAGTGTATCAAAACACTCCTTAGCTTTGAAATTGTATCTGGAACCCAAGAACTAGTGTAGTCTCTCAGCTGAAGTAGAAAAAAAGAAAATAAAGCCCTAAATGTAGAGCGAGGAAGCAGTTTAATTATGTCAATACTTTAGTTTGAAATTTTCCAGTTTCATTCATAGTATTGAGTGGCAATAGATCAAAATGTTTTTCTTTTCCTATGGGACCCTGCTTTATTTATAATTCTTTATTTGAAAATGACGTCTTGTCCGATTGTATTAGAAATGGATGAGGCTTGTCTGTCAGTCACATTCAAAGAGCATGCATTTGTTTGCAGGGTTGAGCCAGTGGTTGAGCCAACCAGCTCAAACTGTTGCATCAAGATTATGTTTGTACACTGATCAGCCACAACACCCAAACCACTGACAGGTGAAATGAACGACAATGATCATATAATTACAATAGAACATGTCGAGAGGTGGGGTGTATCAGGCAGCAAATAAATCGTCACCTGTTGAAGTTCATGTGTTAGAGGCAGAATAAAATGTCATATGTAAGAACTATGACGTGGGTCAAATTGTGTTGATGAAGTGACTGGATCATCTTCAAATCAGCGGGTCTTGTGGGGTGTTCCTGGTATACTGTTGTTAGTAACTACCAAATTTGGTCCAAGGAAGGACAACATGTTAACCGCTGATAGGGTCATTCTAACGCATTGTTCAAAGCCACTGTAGAACAAATTGCTAAAAACGTCCTTCTCCAGTTAGTGATTTACCCCTAAAACTCATCTCTGTATCAAAATTACATATTTTGAGTTTTTTTTTCCATGAAAATAATCACTTTGAGAACAATATTGAGACCACTGTGACCATCGTTTTCTGCCTCTTCCTATGAGGTTCAAGAGGAGCCATACTGCATTTTATTCTTAATGTTGTAATGGACAGCTGATTGGCTGATTTCATGCCAGTTAGTGATGGCACGCTCCCTAAGCACTAAGATGTCTGTTTTTTTTTGTAATCTTGTATTCTCTTTTTTTAGACATTTTTAAGTGATAGTTTACTTTGGGATATCTGATGACTTTACATAAACAGCTTTTGCACAGATTTATGGTGACTCAAAAAATTTTTTCAGCCATCTAGTGTGAATTTGAAGATGTTTAGTTTCAAAGCATCATCATTTACTGCATGTATTGAATTCTTGTAAAACTTTTTCTTATACAGGGTTTCTGCAGGGCAGTAAAAAAGCATTAATAGTGATTAAATTGATTTTGCGCAAATTAAGGCCTTAAATGGCATTAAAAATCATTAAATTTAATTCTCAGTGGCATTAAAAATTCCTTCTGCAGTTTTCAAGACAAATATTTGCTTATAATAATGTACGATTATAGACTGATTCGTCAGATATGTGCAGCTGCGTACCGGGTACCGACAGGCTGGACCAGGCGAAGGAAAGCTGGGAAATGGGGAAATGCAATTCCAGCAAAAACGGCTCTAAATCGTGGAATTCAGAGAATGACTACAGCCTGTTGGTGGTCAGGGGTGGTTTCCAGGTTCAGAAATAATGAAATGTAAGGACAGTTTTCAAAAATCTTCCAGTGATTTATTTCTGTCAAAAACATGCTGTATGGCTTTTTGAATTTCTGTGTATGAAAGGTATTCTGTGTTGCACTCTATTCAGTGGGTATTTCCTGGAGATGTTGCAAACTAAATCTTTCTGAGTGCACTCCACCGAAACAAAAATTAAAGGTTGACAGTGTTTAAAGGCAACAACTCAGCAGAAAGACATAAAAAGCATCAAGTGTGGATAGCCTAGGGTTGTTTTCTGGAGTCGAGCCAGATTGTGCTCTCACTCCCGATTAATCGCTGCACAGTTCTGCTAGAAAAGGACAGACACTTGCATATCAGTGCAGTTTTCATTGCCAGCAGGGTTTGAATGAAATTATCAAATGTCTAAATGAACTGAATTTAATGAGTAAATGCTGCATAGCCTAAATAATCCACTTTAGATGTACTTGATTGAAGAAAACTTTGGGTTTCAAAGCACCAAGCCTGACTGTGAATCCTGTTAGGCTTGCTTGGCTTTTTTGTTTTAAATGGTTTTCAATGCTGTTGTGATGGTGTTCAAAATGTAGAACAGTCACTCTTATAGGAGTTATGATTGACTCTTTGTACCTTAAAATCACACACACAAAAAACAGATTTTTCTGCCTACTCACCACTGGCCATGCAGAGACGCATAGAAGCTGTCCGTTTTATGCTTTTTCATCCCATAAATTCACATTCAGATACTGTAGCCAGAATTGGATCTTTACAGTCTCAGCTGTGGAGGCTGCTCCTCGCCTATGAGATATTGGTGTGGTGTATCAGGGTTAATTGACTGTCAAAGCATTACTCACTCTGTGGTTGATACTCAGTGGCATCAGTGTCAGTTGACAGAGAAGTGGTATTAGTTTAACGCTTTATTTAACACCGCATAAGGGATCAGTTTCTTCTGACACAGAGAGTTCTTTAAAATACAAACAGAATCAATGAGTTTCATGCTGTGAAATACAACATTTGTATGACTAATTATGTGGTTTTAATGAATTCAGAACCCCCTGCTGTAGCTCTGTAGATCATTATGTAGTCATAAAATGTATAAGCAATTACTTAATTCAGTTTGATTGTTATATGTAAGTTAATGCATTCCTTTGATTGCTAGTATTACTTTTTCAATTTGCATTGCAGCAGGAATATGTGAAAACAAAATGGAAAAAGCTTATTTCAGTCAGTTCAATGTAGCCGCTCTGTTTGTTTAGCATTGCTTTGAGTAAGAATCATTGATCTTTGTATCTTTTCTACCTGTCCTGTGGCTCTTTAACTCTTCCCTCCAGTCACTCAGCAGGATGGTTATCTGGGTCACGACTGGCTGGCCTCCACAGTTTTTCTCATCACAGCTGGAAACCTGGACCAGTCTTTACGTTTGTTGCTCAACCTCTCCTCGCTGCTTATCTCGGCTTTTATCTGGCCCGCAAGGATACATGCATGTGTGAGTACAAAAGCATCCAAGTGCTGCTATAGCGTATTTACATCCAGTCAATAAAATTAAGTTTTAAATTCTACAGTAACTTGTGAATTTACCTTTTCATCTACAGAATACTTAGTGTTGCTCACTACTGCTCATTCCTTGACATGTTTATTTGAAAACTGAGCTGAAACAATTTAAGACAGCAGCAGGATAATACTCCATGCCTTCCTCCAAACATTATTGAGGAATATTTTCAGGGACCTTATGAAGAGTTCAAGGTGTTGACTTGACCTCCAAATATTTCCCAGACCTTCCACAGATCTCAGTCCAGTCAAGCATCTGTGAGATGCTGGAAAAACCAAAATGATCCATTGACTTCCCATCTCATAACTTCCATGATCTCCTGCTAACATCTTGGTCCCTGATAACACAAGACACCTCCAAATGTCTTCCCTTGACGTCTAACGTAATGTAATGGCTTCACAGGTCAAAACTATCTTACTGTTACTTTTCAGTGCATATTTTGTTTTGTCATGAAGCCATCTTGTAAGAAGCTACATGCTTCTAAATCCCTGCTGTCAGCCTTACATACTCAGATAGGGTCCTATAAGTATAAACTTGAGACCACATTCATCCAGTCTCTCAGCTCTGTACAAGAAATTGCACCTTCAAATGCTCACAAGCTTGAAAGTCTGCCCTGTTCTCATTTAAACTCCACAATCCTAATAAATAGTACGTCAGCAATCTCTGAAATTTTACACCAGAGGAAGCATGAATAAAAGATGGGTAATTTTTCACATGATGGTTTTCAGGTTTACGCTGTCTTCATTTTTCAAAACAGAGAAAAGACAAAGATTGTTTTCTACAAATAAAGATGAAAAGAATGAGTAGAATATCTGAAAGATATAAATAAAGAATAAAGACAACATGAGTCTCTGTAGAAAAAGTCAAAGGAATATTTCAACTCAGGGGAGAAATTTAAAATGAAGCCTAGTTTCAATCATTCTAAATTGCGGGGGAGAACGGAGGTGCTGAGATTAACTTTTGCTATCATTATACCAGCCTCTGTCATCTTGTCTTCCATCATCAAAGTCAATTATGGCAAATAGACTTGTGTGTTATGTTCTCCCGGTGTGCTTGATGCAGATACAGTTGGTGAGTTTCTCACACAGCAATAAGCCTTCAACTACACACTGTGGTCGATTTTGTCAATATCTGGGAAATAGAAAGGGCACAGATAATTAATAGGCAGAGGTAAATTTAGGAGGTAATGTGGATGACTACACACGGGTAACACACATACACCCCAACATCTGAAGGTACACACAAAGGCACATGCTTTTCTATGGCTCCAGGTCAGACTGTTTCTATCCGCGTATCAGCACTGAAGGCAAAATCTGAGGCTTGTAAATTAGGTTTCGTTTGATTTTTGTTTGACTCTCTCCGAATAGTGCAAGTAAAATTGGACACTGTTTACAGATGCATAGCCACAGTAAATCTAAGACGGTCTGAATAACAAGCGAGGTAAAAACCTTGTATTTTTTGTGGCAGGTCCATTTTTCTAAGGAAGTAGCTGAGTCAGGAATCCCTCCTGTCTACTGGTGCACTGCTCACTATGTGGAGATGCTGCTGAAAGTTGAAGTCCCTCTGGTCCATTCTGCCTTCAGGATGTCTGGTTTCACCCCGTCACAGGTATCATCTGTCAACCAAACACTGACAAACAGCTCACTCAAACCTAACTGGCTGTTTCTATGCTTCTAGACTGAAGAATCGCACATACTGATTCATGCAGGCTGTGATTTAGTGTTGTTGGTAATGTTTATCGTTTTTTGGTAATCAATCTTGCATAGGGCAAACATATTTAATAATAAATGTATCTAATATGTGACAGGTAAGTTATAAATACACAGTCCTAAACGGAATTCAGTCTCTGCATAGTCTGCATACAGATAAGTGTTTTTGCACATCAATCAATACTAACTTATGTCAGCCAGTTTTGCTTCACAGTCTAAAAGAAAGAACTTCAGTTACAGCCAGAATAACTGCATTTTTGTATTATCAATTATATTTTTTGGAAAAGATGAAAGAAAACTAAAATCCTAATGCAATGTTTGTTCAGTTCCTCATAAGTGTGAACAAGAAGGCAGTTCATCTCTGCTTACCTTGCAGACATGAACTAGACACACCATAGATTTAATGCTTTAATAGTGAAAGGATCAATTTCCACCAAACGGATCCTTAACAAATCAACCAAGCCGTACAAGTATAAATACAGCACAACGCCTTCCAAGTTGTCAGACAAGAGCATTGTACACTGACAGTCATTAAAAACTTTGAGACCATATTTTTCAACATAATTTTTATTTTGAAGCCCGAAACAGGATTTTCTTCATATGAATCATTTGTTTAGCATATTGGCTTACAGAAACAAAAATCTAAAGTTTCAAGAATGATTTCAAAATAAAGAATTTCACAAAAGAAAACGGCACCTGCCAAACACAAAGTCACAACAGTCAATACCGAGTATGGCCTCCATTTGCTTCGATGCAGGCAGCAATCCGTCGGCGCATGCTTTGGACCAGGCTTCTGATTGTGGGTTGGGAACAGCCCATACGCTTGGCTACATCACTGTAGCTCAAACCGGCCTCCACAATACCCAGTGCCTGGAGACGTTGTTCATGTGATAGACGCGGCATGATGCTGTTCACTGGACTAACAATGGTGGCCTTTTTTGGGCCTTTATATAGGCCTTCAAAACCCATTCTCAAATTGTGCAGATACTGAGTATTGCTTGGTGTGTATTTGGTTCACTTTTGCAAAGTGCAATGAATCATGACAAAATGACAACTCATCATTATCTCAACTACCAGGGCACTAGATCATCAGTAAATCCTCAATGAATAATTACAACCCCCCTACAAGTAGAATTCTGCGTACATTTCTACCTCAAAGTTTCTATTGACTGTCAGTATAGGAATTAAGCTGATAAAAGGATACCATGACAAAAATCTTGTGAGGTTTAATGACCTCTGGCCAGCAGAAATGTACCATACTGCATATATTGAGTTATAAAAGAAAATAAACAATGGATTTGGCTTAGCTTCATGCCAATACTGACCAGTATTAATTGACATGATTGAACATCAACAGTGTTTGTGTAATTACTGATAATACCAGAAGGGTAGGCAAAGTACGCACTGCAGATTTAAGTAATCCATGTAGCTGTAGATGCATTTTATTCACCTCTGTTAATTTATATTGTGGCCACTTACTGTTTAAACTCTATAATAGCTCTAATAGTTATTATTGTAAAATATATATATATAATTTGAGCTGTTATTTGAAATTCTGCTAATTATTCATTTGTTAATCAACAATGCCGAGACTAAAACAGGCTGCAGTTTTTTATTTTGTCACTGCTGTATAGTCTTAATAATGAGGTCAGTAAAACATCCAAAAGCCTCTATAATCACACGTTTGCTTGGCATGTTGATGACTTCCCTCTAAATTCTTCTTCTGCTTTGAATTCATTCGACTTCAAAATACCTACATACAGCTTTGACATTGAAAGCATTTGACTCTTTCCGTTTTTTAAATACCAAAGCAGTTTAAAACTTGGATCTCTGTTCCTCTGTGCCTCTCTCTCACAAACAATGAGGTACAAAAAGGTTTTTCACCTTGAATCCTCTTACGTTTGATCCTGTCTTCTGTGTGTCTGCAGTTGACAGTTGAGGCTCACGTGATGTACGGAAGCAGGGATGCTTATAAGACTCGCCGCATTTGCATCAAAGATCTGAACTCACCGTCTCCAGGGTGGAGTAATCCGTTAACATTCAGTTCATCTCTTTTCTGTTCAAGACGATAATGGGCACCTATTCTTCAGTCAGAAATGGAAATGTCTAACTCCAAAGTTTGAGCTTTGAAAGTCTGACAGAGCAGCACAGGCAAATGAAGCATTTTGCACCTCTGACGTTCATACAGTAGAGGTAGAGGTGTGTAATGTGTGTGTGTGTGGATGCAGGTCTCAGTCAAATTCCATCTGCGGAATGTTTTAATATTTGAAACTGTACGAATGTCTTGAGAAAAGGAGTGTATGTGGATGATGGGACAAAACATTCAGGGGCAATAACATGTTAATGGTCAATAGAGCCATTATGTATTTTACTTCAATTTTTTTTTCCTTTACCTTTGAACCTATAAACCTTTCATAGATCCTTTCCAGGTTTCCATTAATACCGTTGGTCTCCTCATCAGCTCTGGCAAACCAAACATTGCTAACTTATGTAAAATGCTTTGCCACTAGTGTGGCAGTGCTGCCCCAGACAGCAAATGCAAAAATATAGACAGACTTATCTGGTGCTAATGGGCTTAATTAGTCTTGTGGAATCTTGACTGAATAGGCCTTGAATGTAAGAGACATTCATTTAAATGAAAAACTCCTACACTTCAACTTTAAAGTGCCAATAATCACCTCTTTACATATAAAAATGTATCAAATGACAGCGTGAAAGCAATGTGACAATATCACAGTGTTTGCTCATAGTGGGGAAACCTACAAAGAATTATCACCTGAATCTGAAAGCTCCTTTATAGTAAGTTTAAGCTTATAGAGTTTGCTTTGGTTTTCAGCACTAAAAAAATATTAAAAAGCACCAGACTGAAACCAGACGCAGTTAGAAAGTAGCTGGAAGACAAATGCTCTGCATATTTAAGAGACAGATATTCCCTCTAGATCTGGTGGACACCAAAAACAAGTTATACAGGAATCAATATTGCACTAACTTTCACCTGATGGATACACACAAAACTCCAAAGACTGATCATGTTGCTCAATAATGATAAGATGTTTTAAAAGAAAATCTACCAAGTGGCTAAAACAATCCGTTAGTGCAGTACAAAGTTGAATTATTCTATTTTTTTCTTTAGTTTGTCCCAAAGCAGTAGCGGTAAAATCATATGAAGTTGTGAGGTGAATCCTGTAGACACAGATTATTTTTAGCGTTCATTTGCGATCATATTTCTGCTCCCCTCATGAGCCTGAACCCGATGGGCAGTCTTGTTTTAGCTCTGTTTTTGGTCTTCACCTATTCCTGGGACAAATATGTCAGTTTACCTGTTACTGTAAATGCTCCACTACGTTCACAAACTATTCGCTAACTCTGTCTGCTGTTTGGTTGATTGAGCTTTTGAGAGCTTTTTCACTGCTGCTGGAAATGAAGTTTGTGACTTATGTGCTTAGTCTTAGTGCACTAATAAAATAAGCCAAACAAAAAAGTTGATGAAGCCAAGACTGATTCAGAACAGTGAAATCATAGGTCATGAAACAACAGACCTGCAGCTGTGGGTGTGATTGCACAGTTTCTGGCAATTTATCTGGTTGACCTAATCACCCTGAATTGGGTCACACCTGGATGGAGATCTCTACTGCTGCTAGTAAAATGACTGTTCCAAATGTCTAATTTCTGTGCCTACTTCTGGTCAGACTTCAAAAATAATCTTAAAATTAATTGTGTAAAAATCTTTTTTTTTTTTTTTTGACACAGTGAGAATATATGATCATGACAACTGGAAGCTGATGAACAACAGCACTTTGCAATCACTCAGCGCTGCTGAGTGTGAAGATGCCGTCTGTGGACATATCACTGTGATCTGACCTGTTCAGACTAATGATAGCTGTGAGTGCCTACTTGGACAAGAATGAACATGAAGCAAAGAATACTGCAAAAAAATCAGACACACTCACCTTTGATCCCTGAGTTTTACCTCACATGAACACTGACAAAGAAAGCACATTTACCACTCCGAAAAGGACCTGCTCTTGGAAGAACCTTGGTGGGATTTACTGTCACAGAGAGCAGAGTGCAGTATATGTACTTGTTTTTCTACCTGAGGGTTTAAAAATGAAGGACAATGTAGATCTAGAAGTCCTGTGTTTTTATTGCAGCACACATTATGATGTCGGTATTTTGATTAGAGTTTATCTGAGAAGGGGCAGTGATAATTTAATGTTTATGGAGCATAAGAGATGCATGTTTGTACAGTTGAGCAGGCTTACGTTGTTTGTGAACACAGTGGCTAATTATTGATGTGACATTTGGTTAAATCTTAGTGTATGCACTGTTTTTCTTCTATTGAATATCTGTGAGACTGGACAGAAGAGTTTGAAGCTCAGTCGGGCACTAAGGTACTGATGGTAACTAGTCATGTTCAGTCACGTCAGAGTTGACCGTGAGGCTCTGTGCTGAGAGCATATGTACTATTTTCACAATGCTCTCTTTTTGTTCAACATTGCAGCAACATGAAAATAAGAATGGACATGGCTGTCCTTCTGTCAGTAGGTTGATCCATCATTGGGTCAAGACTGAAATGCTGAAATATCACAAGTATCTGAAAGACTACAATGAAAATTGGTCCAGACATTTGCATTCACAGAGAATCAGTCCATCATAAGGTTTACATTTGTGTTTTTAGTGGAACACCTCAATGCCTGTTATGTGAAATTCAAATCAAGATGAACTGTGATAGCTTTATTCATCACCATCATTCAGAAGAAAAAAATAATTAATTCTTGTAGTTATTGCTCATTGCCAAATTTTAGCATGCTACCATGCTAAGCTCTCTACTATGAACATTGTAAACATTTTACCTTCTTAACAACATCATGTTGGCTTTGTTTACTCTTTTTTTTCTGTAGCTTGTTTGTTAATACTTGGTTCCAGTACTCTATTGTGTACATTATACTTGCTTAACACCAGCACAATAGTGTAAGCATTCATTGTGATTTTGCTAGCATGCTGCCTCTAGAATGTAGTTTTTTGTATGTGTGTTTGTTTGTTTTCTTAGCAAAACTTGTTTGTGCTTTTGAGTATTTGGACAGACCATTTGCCTTGCCCTGTTCAAATGGTGCAATTTTATCACATGAAAATGGTGGAACAGTGTCCTCCTTTAAACAGCATTGAAATGACACATACATTTGTAAGTTGTTGCTAGATCTACCCCAACATAAAGGATTTCTCATCTCTCATATTTTCCCTCTTTTAAATGTCTAAGGTTACAGTTTTTCTAAATTTGACTTAAAAAAAAATCATTCAGGAAACAGAGAGACTGTTGTGTGGCAAATTTCATGTTGCACATGATTGTGTGTATTAGGTGGGTTAGGTCCATGTTGGGCAGATAACCTAGACCTATGACCTCGACCTAAAAGAATTATCAGTCTGAGCACATAAACTGCGCTCAGTATAATCATCTTTATTTGAATATTGTCGTCATACTCGTGTAGCAGTACTACGTTATGATTTATAGCTCTCGTTATTAATAATTGGGGCACCACCCTAGATCTCTAGGGAAAAAATTAATATTAATAAATAAATTAATATTCATAAAAATTTTGATCAATCTCATATCAAAAAGTCTTCAATCCTCGGTTAAATTGACCACATTCTACACAAAGAAACACAAGACTGTAATTTGGTCTAAAATGAGGTATTTATTAACTATTCTATGAAAATAATGACAAGTGAACTATGTACAATGTAGATATGGTGTGTGTGTGTGTGCGTGCAGGACTACATGTGTATGTGGAATGTGGGAGTGTGTGTGTGATGTGTGCACGTGTGAGGGATGTGGAAGTAGGTGTGAGAGAGAAGGAAATATGGTGAGGATTAGCCAGAGCTAACCTGACGAGGTAACCGGTAATTTGGATTAAGAATTCTAATGATTCGTAAAAGAATAAATTGATTAAATGAATTAATTGACCAAGCGGTTAGTACATCACCCATAGAATGGAATCAGAGCAAACTCAGCTGGAGTTGAAGTGAACCGTCATGGGGCTGGGACTTGCGAGGCCTTCAGATTATGCACACGGTCTGGACCTGCGGGTTCGGAGCGGTGCGTCGTCGTTGTGGTGGCCTAGATGTCCTGCCGCGGGTTGATCGGTTCTATGCAAAGACCTGATCCAGCAGGTCTCCGGAGTTCTCAGCTGAGTGCTTAAAAATGATGGTTCTCAGGCTTTAGCCAAGAAAAACGGGTGTTGATGAAAAATGGTCAAAATTAAGAAAAACAAATGCTGGTTCTGAATCGGTTCTCCAGATTAAACGAATAAAATTCGGCTTAACGTGAGCAAAATGTCTCCTTAAGTTACAAAAATATTAAGAGATAAATAGTTAACAAACTTAGATGGTGAGGGAATTTCAAAGATAGAAAAAACGCGCTTTAGATAGAGAAAAATGAGAGAGACTTTGGTGGGCCTCTCAGGGCCAGATGAGGAAGAGAGGGTAAGCTACGTAAGAGGCAAGAGAGAAGAGTCGGTAAGAGCGCGAAGGTGGGGGCTGCTTAGGCTTATATCAGGCCAAAGGGACCATGGGAGCACCCCAAGGCGGAGGGAAGCTTCGGCGTGAATCTCTGGGTGGTAACATGACCCCTTCCTTTGTCTCAAAGAGGAGAGATGGAAAACTACTCTCGAGGGAATTAAAACATTGGGATATTAAACGATTAAAACGCGATCTGTCTATCTCTCCACCATATTTCAGTTGTGTGAAAGAGACAGGCATGTTCCTAAATGTGTAGATTATTACATATGTTCATATTATGTGAATCATTTCATTCATAACTATATGTTTATGACATTAAAAATATGTATCACAGTGAAAATATAACAAGTCAGAGATTTGGTAACAGGTAAATACAATGGTCATCATTCAACCTAAATAGAGAGGAAATTCAGAAGTTAATACTGGAATTCATTCCAAATCCATAGTATCCTGGGGAAGAAATGATTAAACATCACAAATTAATATCTAGACTTCTATAACAGATATAACTGTCAAATTTGGATATGATGTACAACATAATCTCACTATAACTTTGGTAATCAAGAAAGAACAAAATAAATCTCAGAAATATGAACTTTGAAGTAATTAGTTTCTTCAGTTAAAGAGTGTGTCTCTCTCTGTTCCAGCCTTCTGCCATAAAGTTTTACGACTTGTTATCTGATCTGTGGAATGCAGAGACGTCTCCGGCTGAGGGTCTCCTGAAGCTGAAAAGGGATTTTAGCATGAAAATTCATTAAACAAACATCCATAGCATATAATTGAAAGTCATTGTCTTTTAAAAAGAAGAAGTTATTCCAGGGGTTTAAATGTTCACAGGAGCTCCATCCTTCTGTGAATGAAAACCTACAGAAATACAAATGTCTCAGTCCTCCTATAGAGATGGGTGTTGGTCAGTGCTGGAGAGAGGGAGAGCTTATCTGAGTTTTGATCAGCTCAGAAATTCCAGGGCCTTTGCAGTCTTGCTACACTCGGACACTTTCCTAAAGCTATTGCAACACTTGTTGTTTATTTAACTGAGACCAGGTGGGAACTTTGTTGAGCCACTGCATTGAAATCACAGATTCTAACTCAATCATAAGCTGAAGAAGTAGACATTAGCATGCATTTCCTAAGCTCTTTGTCCCCAAATCCCACCTCAATATTCATGACTGTTGAGTCACTGAATAATTTCTCACTCTCGAAGTAAACATGATTCCAGAAAGAGTCATTCAGAAAACCTGATGAAGCAGAATCAGCAGATGACATAATGTAGACACCGTAAATGGAGAACAGACCAGAGTGTGATCCTACAGCTATGTGAGTACGAGTTCCTAAATGAGTCTTAAACAGATTATCTACTGTATTGTAAGCAATTTTAAAGCTTTGGTGTCTGTAGTTTGGATTACTCTCCCCTCTGATGTGGCCTCTGATGATCTATTAAGCTTCCATCATCAAACTCGAGATGCTCGAGAGAACAGTCAGTTCACACATCAAAAAATGACTCAAACCCCTAGTATGTCTCAGTTGTATTGACTTGTGTGGGAAATGGGCCAGAAATGGCCTATAACTATCCTTACTTAGGAATTCAAAATCCTCCAAGGCAAGGCTGGACAGCCACAAAAAGGGTTCAGCAGAAGAAATCCGCTCACAAGTATAGAGATATTGTGGGCCAAGTACAACGGGGTAGAGGTGGCTCTGAGCGAGGCACAAGAGTCAGTCACACATGGCACAGAGCAACACCTTCCCAGAAGAGAGGGTTCGTGATAATGACACATGGCAGTAGAGGAAGGGAGACTGATGTGCAAAGGCAGCCTCACAGGAAAAACATGGCTAATAGATAAGATGGGGAAAAAACCATGAACACCAGATGCTGCCTGAAAGGATCTTTGAGAAATGGAAGAGGGCAGAATTAGCTTCTTTATCAGAGCCATCTAGGATGTTCTTCCCAGTCCCAAGAACCTGAACCAGTCGCTTGGGAATAAACCATCATGTCCCTTTTGTCAAACACTAGCAACCCTACAGTACATACAGTACACATATGGAAGCAACACCAGCTGACCCAAGTGTGCTACACTTGGAGGCACACCAAGGTCCATCTGTAACAGGCACTAGTCTTAAAAGAAAGAAGCACCAACAACAAAGCTCTCACTCCTCCATTCTTTGGCTTTACAAACACCATTGCTTTTGTACCAGCAGTAAAGGCCCCAAATAGGGAAACTACAAGAAAAATTCAAGGCTACTGGATACCTGTGATTGTAGTATAAAGTTTGATGTCAACTAGAAGCTGACCTTCACACCGGAAATCATTACAACCTGTCTCAGGTCGGATTTCATCCTGTGGTCAGCCTCACAAAAAGAACTGACATGGGAAGATGCAGTTGATGAAGCATTTCCCTGCAAAAAGCTGAAGTACTCCAGTGTAACAACTGAAAAGTCAAAAAAGGGCCAGAGCACACAGTTATTCCCTATGAAGAGAGGCTGTAAGGGCTTCATGGTCACGTCAGCCACTAGGCTGCTGAAAGGGATGGAAGTCTGAGGACAGGTCCTCCAGCAGGTTATCAAATTGCTGCCAGAAGCAGCTGAGGGGAGCAGCAGCTGGCTCTGGCTGAAAAGAAGGGATAAGAACTGTGCGGCAAGATCCCTATCAAGCAGCAGTCAGCGAATAAAACAGACAAGGTGTACCTCGGACCCCAGGTATCACCGCTGAGCCCTCTGGAGGTGCTGTGGGCCCTGACTGAAACAGAAAAGAGGGAGGGTGCACACCAGATGAACCTAATGAAGATACTATCCCTGCCCCCACTAATGTGTGAGCCCATCAGCAAAATGCTAAAGAATAAGGATACCACCTAATGGTTTAGGTGCTGCATTTTGAATCAACTGTTGTGGACAAGATTTGTTGTCTGTCACCACTCCTCTTTTTCCAGATTTTTTCAGAGGTTTCTTCTTGGTAAACAAAGTTTTTCTTCTGTAGTGTCACCAAGTGCTTGGGAATTACTGGGGTTCTCTCTATAATATTCCAAGGTCTTGACTTAATGTCTAAAGTGCCATCAAAGGACCGTTTGTGCTGTTTAGTTAATCATGAAAGTGTGTAACATCTTTCTTTTGTCTCAAGCCTCCGTACTTCTCTTGCCGCAAAACCACCTTTAAATGTGCTGTAAAACAAGGTTACATGATTTGGCTTTATGACCTCAGTGAAGCCTTTGGTCCAGTTCAAGAAAAGATTGCAGATTAGAACATTGGATTGTAAAACCAAATCCTATGAGCTTTAATGAAACCATGTTATTACTCTTGCTTTGGCTGACAGTAGCTTTAATGGCTCCCTGCTAAATTCAGCAGTGATTTTGAGGTTCTTCTGCACTAGCTTAACGATGTCACACTTGACCTCCACAACTTTTATTTGTCAGCTTTAGGCAAATATCTTTCTCACAAACCTTGTAGCTCACCAGACGAAGGTCATCGTTTGGTTAGAATTTTAAAGCCATTAGTGACTACACTTTTGCCATTGTGGTTCTCTGGCTGTGGAATACTAATTACTTCAGCAAGTACTTCATTGTTACTCTCCTGCATTAAGTGCCTCCTTAATTATCTTTGTAATTGTTGAGTTCTGATACACGGTAATGCCATTTTAATTTGCACTACCATGTTCAACTGAATGTTAGTATAATTTATGTACTCTTCATAGTACTCCTGATTATATTTAGATGTAATCGTTTGGTGGATGTGTATACTTTTACAATCTGAGTTTAGAAACCTAAATGAGAAGCTGTCAGAAAAGCACTTAGCTGCAGACACAGACAGTTATGTGTGCTGTTTTTGAATATTTGTATTTAGTACATAAAGTGAAGAAAAACACGGAAGATTGATGGGAGGGGAGAAATACATATTGTAGCTACATAAGTGATTTATTACAGGTATTAGAATAGCTCCGCGAAACGTAACGTCTTTTCTTGTCATTAAGTAGATCATTCAGAATAGAATTGTGGTCATCATTTCTTTCACCCGTATTAAATACAAGTCAGTATGGCTTGAGTTTGTAATATCCTGACGTGTTTTTTTTTCCACCTACATTGAAATTCAACAGCAGCCGCATCCTGAAAAATCACATTTAGTTTTGTCTTTTTTTTACCACAGATGTGCCTCCATTGGCTGACTCAGTGTTTCTGGAACTACCTGGACTGGACAGAAATCTGCCACTACATTTGCACCTGTGTGGTGATGGGCCCGGACTACCAGGTTTACATGTGCGTGGCCATATTGAAACACCTGCAGCCAGACATCTTGCAGCGCACACAGTCCCAGGAGCTGCAAGTCTTCCTCAAGGTCAGATGGAGTCTCAGTACTACAGCAACTATGTATCTGAAAGAGGGGCTTGTATATTTATGTAGGTTCTAGTTTACTTATGAGAATTCCCCAAAAGCCTTTGATGTCAATTCTAAAATATTTCTGCAGGTAAACATCACAAAGGCACTAACTATCAGGTGAGATCATAAGTTCTGAGACTGTACCTGTAAAAAATGAGAACCGAGTCTCATTTAAATTTTTGTTTACCTTTAAATAGTTACTTTGTGCAGTGAACAGAGAGCCAGTGTCATCACTGTTTGATTTTTATGAGTATTATTTCTCTTCAGTTATTTGAGCGGCTCCTGCAGTAGTATGGATTAGTGCGGTAGTTGAAGAGTTTGTTTGCTCGATAGCAACACTACTACTGCACAGAACAACTTCTGGTTTTGAATGTGGCAGGAGGGAAAGAAATTCCACCGATTGACTTTTGACAAGGCTTGTTTTAAAAAAAATAAACAAAGGAAGACCCTTGTGTAATAGTTGTTTCCACTCTACTGTTACAGTGCCTATAAAACATATTCACCCCCATTGAAGTTTGCTATTTTCATTCAAATTATGGTCAATTTTTTAATTAGGCATCAAACAGTTTGACAGGAATTTAGAAAAAATGAACTTTCATGTCAAAGTAATACTGTGCTAATATACTGTGCTGCATTCATTTTACCCTCTATCTTTACAAGCCTTCCTGGGCCTGCTGCTACAAAGCACATCATGATGCTGCCACCGCCATGCTTCATGGTGGGGATGCTGTATTTGCAATTAATGCGATGATGTGCGACGCTCGGTGTCTGCCCAACGTAGTGTCTAGTCTGATGGCCATAGTTGTCTCATGAGACCGAAGAATCTTTTTCCAGTTCACTTCAGAGTCTTCCTCATTGAATTTAATTGTTGTGTGACTTCTTGCACCAATTTCTACACCTGTTGTGAAATAGATGAGTCGTTTTAAAGGGGGGACTACTTGTCTTTTTTTTTTTTTAACATTTTCTAGTTTTGTTTAATTAGCATTACTTTGTATAAATCAATTTTCACTTTTACATGGAAGAGATCAGTGAAATGAGAAAACTTCCAAAAGGGGTGAATACTTTTTATAAGCACTGCAGTCATCTGGATTTTTTTCTGAGAATTTTTATGCACTTAGTTTTGTAAGAAAGCTACGTACAGCTGACCTTTTCAATGTTCGCAGTGTTCGCCCATGATTCGCATCCACATTGAATTCTATAAATGTGGCAATACAGTACAGTGTGATTAGAAAAAAACGTTTCTGAAAAGTAACATTTTATTGAAATAGGTTCTGCTTGGAGAATTGAATGCTGATTTGAAGAGCAGCCTTTAAGTCTTCCCAGAAGGTCTAAAGTCATGGTCTCCAAGATATGTACTTCTACTATAATCAAAAAGCATTGCACGCATTGACATGAAGCAATCATCGTCATTACTCGTTAAGCATTGCTGTTCGTCTTGTCTCTGCCTGATAGCTCTGGTGTTAACACCGGCATGAACCGCCGCTGACAGTTCCTGTGAATAAAAGATCAGTTATGGAGGCTTTATCTGAGGAAGCTCCTCTAATGAGCTGTAGCATCAGATACTGCTGCACGAGGCAAGCTTTGAGTGTGTATTTGTGTGTCTGCATGCTGTGTGTGCGTGTGCGTGTGTGTGTCACGGAGAAACTTGCACCATCTCTGTCCTGAGTTGAACTGTTAAAAGTTTTAGACATGCTGGGTTGCGTCCGACGGCCTTATCTCCCTCACTTCTCCTCTGTCTGTCTCTGTGGGAACAATGTGAAGGGAGTCTTTTACCCGGACAGATGTGGTATTAAAGGATTTCTTTAAACATTCACACACACTTGCTCTCTTCTACACTCATCCTGTCTGACTAGGGGGTATATCTATATTTCATCTAAATTAAAATTTGAAAAGGCAAATGACTTGTTACAATCGCTCTGAGTCCAACTGGAGTTAAACTGCAGTGAAGCTGGGGCGGTGAGAGGAAAAGTAGATGGAAAAAGACAGAGAATGTACTGTCCGCCAATGAATCAAAGGCCACATGAAACCAACATTTTTTTCCTACTCTTTGTCCATCCATCCATCATCGATACACCACTTAATCCTCATGAGGGTCGCAGAGGGGCTGGAGTCTATCCCAGCAGACGTAGGGTGAAGGCAGGGGACACCCTGGACAGGTCACCAGTCTATCACAGGGTTACGTACATATAGAGACAATCACATTCATAGTATGTAGTAGTACAGAACTTTCTGGTTTATCACATAAAAAAGCCCAGACACACCAGGATTTAAAATGAGTGATTTCAGTTCAGTGCAGTCAAACTGCTGTGTTTTAACAATCTGCTGGAGGAAAAAGAATAAAACTGTGTAGCTTTAAACACTAGCCTGCAAACTTTTGCTGTCTTAAAAGTATTGATATTGGAAACTAGACCTAGGGTGTCCTGAGATTAGCTGTGTGGCACTGTTCACATTTCTTAAACCTCCTCTGTCAGAGTAAAAAAAATTACATAAATACACAAGAGCAGTGGTTTGCGGATATACAACAAGAGTCAATGGAACAAATACATCTTTCAGTAAACCGTGCAAACTAACTCAGCTCTTAGTAACTGAGCTAAACTAACAACATTTTAAACTGAGTTTAACGTAAAGCATAACTCATCTCAGTTAGGGCTAATTTTTAGTGTGTTAAGAGCAAGTTGCAACTTCTGGGGCTGTAAATTTATTCCACCTCAAAAATGCGAAAAACAGCAGTTCCACAAATGGCAACTTGAGCCAACGTACTAAAGGGAGTCAATCTCCATAGACTTCCATGTTTATGTGCTGCTAAACATGTTTACAGCCTCGTGCACAAATAGTTTTTGTCGTTATATTTAATTTCCCCTGCCATTTTTCTCTGCCAGTTGATTGTAATCCTTGGCCCAGAAACATTTGCATGCGGCCCATATCAGCTCCATCCTTTGGTTTACTACTGCTCCAACGAATGTGACAGAGTTATGTGATGATCGGCGTACGTTTGTCCATCTGTTTGTCTCTGTTCTTTCACAACATTATTCAAAAATTAACGGATTGGGATAAAATTTTCAGGGAAGGTCAGAAATGACACAAGGAGCAATTGATCAGATTTTGCTAGTAATGGGGCTTATAGTCTGGATCCACAAATTTGTTAAAGATTTCTGTATCATTACGAGATAGAAGCACGACATCTCTGTAACTATGACAAGTGAACACTATGTCAGCTGCTTGCTGATGATTACGATTGCAGTCATACTACAAATGGACTGCTGCCAACTTATCGGGGCTTTAGCGTCAGAAATCATACAACTACTGAGCAGCCTTGGTGGAGTACTGCACTCTTAGTGCTTTTCTTGTTTTTGGATGAGCCAGAATTTGGGAGGAGTCAAGTACTGTCCAGATGTCAACAGCCATAGCCACCAAACAGCTTCAAAACCGCTGCTCATGAAACGTTTGGGTGATGTCTTGGAGGGTTTGTTCATCTTTGCTAACAGTCTGTGTTTAAGTGGTTATACTGTCGCTTTGGAGCCTAGACATGTTGGTACTAGGTGGCATATACCTCCTAAAAATATAAAATATTGGAAATACAGTGATTTTTCATACCAATTAGAGGATGATATTTTGCTTGTGTTTGCTTCTGCAATATTTGAAACCACTAGAGACCACTTTGACAGAATTAAGCAAGTTAAGGAAAGACTTGTTTTCTTTTGAGTAACACATCTGGAAACCCCATTTTTAAAGCAAACCTTTGGCTTGTAACGAAGCCACACTGTCCCAGTAAATGACAGAACACAGCAGATGTGTTCTTGTCAGATATCTATTCATCAAAAAGCTACATCAGCCTGATTTCAAGAGTCACTAGCCATAAGATTTTCATCTTAACTAACCAATAAAAGTCTTCATGCTTTAAGAAACATTCCCATTAATTTCACCTTCTGTGCATATCCAGACTCACATTGAATATTAACGTCACACATTTATCATGTGAGGACAAGCTTACGAAAACAGAAATCTTTGGTAATTAATGCATTAATTTGGTAATTAATGCATTAATTAGCCTGCTTAATGATCTCATAAGCGCTAATGGTTAATATATTGCGACGATTATGTGAGACATTAAGCCACTCGAATCACCAGTTCACCATAGAAATATATAGCTGAACATCAACATAAAACTGTATGTTTTGTTGAATGTAAGGAACCCACATTAGTCAAGACACTAATTCACATAGTCATGTCCTTGCATTTTCATTTTTCACCCTCCTTAATACTCCCACAGAAAAAAGCAGGCCAAAAATACTCTCCCAAGTGATTTCCACTGCGTATCTGTGCTGTCCTTCACGGTTTTAACTGTGTCAGAAACCATTTCCCAGTGCGATAAATGACCGGGCCGAGCAAATTTAGGTTTGATGATTCTTCAGAATTAATCTCACTCTTCACCATCTTGACCAAAATAAAAATTCTTAAAGCCTGACAATCCGGTAGTCAGTCCACTGTTCGTACATACTGTAGTGTGGTGGCTTTATATGTTTATATGAGTGTAATATGTTACACACACCAATTTGACCGTGTACATCCACTTCTGCGAAATATGGATTTAATAGCTTTAAAGTTATGTAGCTGATACCGCTGAAACTTTATTAATTTCAGTATATCATTTAAATGTAGACTGTGACCTCTAATTCATAAGATGATATAATTAAAACAACATTTTTCTCTTATAAAGTGTGTTTTATGTAGTGATGCATTGCTGCCTGGAATAATCACAGGAGCAGAGTCCTCCATCAGGCCAGAAACTCATTTCTTCCTGACATTACTTACTCCCCTCTGAACGATCACCCCTGGTAGTCACTCTATTTCCTCCCTTTAAATAATAAAAACCTATCGCTCCATTTGCTCTTAATCCGTTTCTTTTCTTTGCACTTCAGTCTTCTGCTGTATTTTTACAAGCACAATATTACTTTGCAAAGGACATAAATGGCACAGAGATACTTTGCTGCTTCTTAGATGGAAAAAAAAAGTCAAACTGAGGGGATTATTTGAGTTATTTGACCATATTTATAGGTAATTTCACATGTAAATAACCTTCATCCTTCAAGCAAGAAACAATACACTGAATCTAATATAAAACTATGGATGAAACTGTATTTTAATAATGGAAAATTAGTGATTTTTAATGAGACGAGTCTGTTTTTTTTTTAAAGAATTTGAATGGCGCCCACTGCGGAAATATTACTACTGTGGGGGCATTTTGCTGGCACAGTTTGGGCCGACTTGCCGCATTAAAGGGAAGGATCACTGCAGATCGGATTGGTGGGAGTGATCAATACTAGAATGATAATACCTCCATCCATAGGGCATGAGTGGTCACCAAGAGGTTTGATGACAATCAGAAAGATGCACACTTGTAAGAGATTTTTGATTGACATGTTCCCCACCATCAACTAATCACCTATGTTTTAGAAGAAGGATGTTCCATTTAGCATTCCAGAGACTTGGAGAACAAATGCCAAGGAATATTGAAGCTGTTCTGGTGGCACATGGTGACCCAGTAGGTGACCTTACTAGGACATTTCTGTTGTTTTTTCCCTTAATTTGTCACTTGTCTGTATACTTTTGATTCTCTCCCATCCCATTGTTTATCTTAAGACCCCTAACATATATACTACCGTTGAAAAGTTTGCCATCACCCAGGCAATTTCATGTTATTCATGAAAACTCACACTTTTAATCATGTGCTAACATAATTACACAAGGGTTTTCTAATCATCAGTTATCCTTCCAACACCATTAGCTAACACAATGTAGCATTAGAACACAGGAGTGATGGTTGCTGAAAATGTTCCTCTGTACCCCTATGTAGATAATCTATTAAAAATCAGCCATTTCTAGCTAGAAAAGTCGTTTACCGCATTAACAATGTCTAGACTGTATTTCTGATTCATTTAATGTCTTCATTGGGAAAATAAGCATTTCTTTCAAAAATAAGGACCTTTCTATGTGACTCCAAACTTTTGAACGGTACTGTATGTCTTGCAACCTCATTGGAGGGCCTCAACATCCAGGTTGGGAACCACTGGTGTAAGCTAAATGCTCTTATTAGAAGGAAAAAAAAATGTTCAAGAAGCCATATTCACAGCTTTGACTGCATGCTCACTGCACTGTGTCCTTGTCAGTGTTATTTATCTGCAAAAATAAACAGTAATTAGATTCTCCAGAAGCACATTCTGCAAAGTGATGAACAGAATAAGGAGAGTAAGACAAGTCATTAAACGGTGCTAGTTTTTTTACCTTAGCCTGGATAATGACAGAGGGTGGAATCACAGTGTTTGCTGGGAGTCCTCCGGGTGAAGCCTTCCTCAGGCTGCTAATTGATGATGCCTCCCGCAACACGGAACACAGCAGTCACAGTTATTTGCTCTGTAGCAGCGCTTGCATTGCCCATGAGGTCGGGCGTTGCCATGACAGATGGATACTTAAGCTTGGCCAGCAATTATGACAGCCGAAATTAAAATCCTGTTTGAAGAAATGAGCCAAATAAATGTTCTTCTGCCTGATCTGATACGTGTCTCTTTATTCGGATATCACAGCATATTAAGATACTTCCTGTGTGTGTGTGTGTGTACCTGGGTGGTGGAGATGGTAGCACTTATTAAGACATCTTTGCAGCCCTGTTTGTTTTGCTTTGCCAACATGTAAAAACTCATTACCTGAAAGCTCAACAGGCATGTTGTTTCCCAGCATGGAGCCACACTGGATACACAGAGATTTAATTTCATTTTTCTGTGACTCTGGAATAGATTGAAAGTAAAATATTTGAATGAAAATGTTATACCTGATTATTCACACTTCATGTTCTAACAAACCGCCTTTCGCTGTGACTTTCAGACGTTGTCTTTGTGCATATTTTTATCTTGACATCTTAGGAGACTTAGTATCTTTGAATGGGAATAAGTACAGCTTTTTGAGAAAACTAATGAACAAATGGCTCTTTTAAAAAGTACTTTAGAACTTTTAAATGTAACATTCAGACTTGAAAGTGGCACTCCAGTGATACAGCACTGCACTCATGAGAGACGAAGCTTGCATCTGAAGATGGCTCCATTGCTCACTCATTCACTACTCCCCATATAACACTCAGTTTACTGTGTAATGAGCATTTAATTGTGATTACGGATGCTTCTGAATCTCTCTGTAACCATTTAGGATTAAGACACTCATAAGAGGGCACACTGTAAATGTAATATAAAGTATATTGTGCATCAGTTAATGACCCTCCATCCTCACATCTTTCAATCTGCCCCTTTAATGTAGAAAACTCTAAAAAAAAAAATCCTACTTTTCGACTCGCAGGAGGAGCCGATCCAGGGTTTCAAGGTCAGCAACTACCTGGAGTTCATGATGGGACTGGAGCGCAGCTACAGGAATATTGTTCTGGCTGATATGAGAAGTATCAGAAAGCCTGCAGAATAAGAACATCTTGAAGCCGTGTCACGTGGAGGAGCTCAGGGCCGACAACCTGCACCAGTCACAGCTGCACACTCCTGATTGGCCTCGGCTTCACGGCCGCTTGGCTTAGATGCATTTATCTTCTGGTATGATGTATCACTGTTTTTCACCACCGAGGGAAATTCCAACACAAGCCCTCCTAACTGTGGACTGTGACTCTCTGAATATGTATGTGCACCATGTTTTCATGCTAATCAAACTGTTCAGTGAGCTCATATCCAGCAGATGGGCATGTATCATGGATGAGAGAGCCTTGTTATCAGAATAACGATGGGATATTGATTGGAACAGAAGTCAGGACACGGTTCTGCGACGTCTCCATGGTACTGGCAATACTTGAAAATCTGAGAGAAATACTTCAAAAAGAGACACATTCATTTGACCTTAGAGCATCAACAAGAAGGGCGACATGCTTCAAGTGTTAGAAAGTCATATTGTCACCAAATCTCAACTATTCTGTGAAATTAGAAGATACGTCAGGTGATATTTAAACTTTTAAAAAAAAATTAAAACGTAAATCCAATGAAACGAGCAAAGACAACAATCAATTTTCCCCACTAACAGCACTGTCATAGAGTTCTGCACCATAATTTATTTTCCACCATTTGACTGGTAAAATAGTGACAATCCGCTTCAGAAAATAGTCCCCAACAGTTGCACTCGTTACCTCTGATTCTGTACAAGTAACTGAAAACTACAGTGACCATCTCTTTTTCAATGTATTGCTTGATTTTAAGAATAACCTGAAAATTGAATCCAAGTCAGATGTTGATGATAAACGACTTTTTGGTTCCACATGAAAGAATTCTGATCTGGTGATTTCATCAGTAAATTTTCAGCACCTCAAGTTGTACCTGACATTACTGTATGTGATGTAAACACTGTAAGTGGTGATTGTGAATGCTGGTTTGATGATTCAGTCTTCAATTTTAATAAATGTTGGTTTATGTTGTTTGGTATTTATTTATTACTACAGTGTAAATATGTGACTTCCAAAGATATTTTGTATGTGTTCAACAGGATGCTTTTGTTCTGAGTTATTAAAAGAAACAACTTATGTGAAAGTTGTTTCTTTTCAACAAATAAGATATAGGAATCTAGCTATGAGCGTATTCATATAAACTATTTTCCTAAAGCAATATTAGAAGTTTTAAAATATCATATAGGCTAAACTCAACACAGAAAGCTGTCAAATAACTACAATCTGCATGAATGCCAAACTTAACAGGCTCATTAGTATCACTGCCCCATCATTAAGACACAAGTAGATCTGAATAATTCAGATAAGACAAAATACAACTGTATTATTCCTAAAGCAAATGTCAGTGTGTTTTCTAACAAATGTGTTTCTTAGACGTCTTCTATTCTGTTGTGTAAAACCATTTTAGCCTTATCCTAACAGCTGCAGCCATGGCCTGGTGTTAAACAGCTTTTGGAACTACCAAAAAACATCATTCAAGCCAGTAAACAGGTTTACTGCAACTCTTATGAGGTCAACAAGTCTTTAGCACTTCAATAAGTCTCTTTAAGAATTACATCACTATAAAAAAGCCTATCGAGAAATAAAATGGCTTTGAAATTTTTAGCAGTCAACAGAAAAAACAATAAGACTGGAGTTCCCTCCACTGAGAGTCTCTGTTTTTCACATCTATGCTCTCTGTCAGTGAACAAGATTTTCTAGACATGATGATACTATTTTCCTACAGAACTGATTGGTTAGTACGTATGTGATGTTTATATAGAGTGGTGAAAAGTTTTCGGACACCCCATGCATTTGTGAAAAATTGCAGTGAGAACCGCACTTCATTCTTCAAGTGTAATTTCTTTTAGAGCAGTAACAACCAAAATACCAAACACATCCAAAAAAAAAAAAGCCATTAATAACTTAAAATTGATTTTTTTTCCCCAAAAAAATAGACATGAAATTGTGTATTGGGTCATTTTGGTACCAGTGATCCACTAATGAGGGTCGTGCTTTTTATTAAAAGACACAATTTTTGTTTGCTGTGCTTCGTTTCTATATAAAGCCGGCACATTTGAAAGTTCTTCAGAGACAATAATGGCTAAGAAAACGAACCGAATGCAGGAAACACGCCTGAAGATGCAGATTCTCAGCCAGGAAGGGTACAGCTGCTAACAGATAGCCAGAAAGTGCAGATGCAGTCCTTCAGCAGATACATTCTGCAGAAATACAGACAGACCAACAGCTTGGAAGACAAATAAGATCTGGGCATCCAAAGGTTTCTTCAGCAAGAAATGATCCACATGCGCAGAGAAAACCACCTAATGACATCACAGGAGCTTCAGCAGCAGAGGTCAAACCAAACTGGTGTCCAGTGTTCCACCCGCACTGTATGAGGCTGACTTTTAGATCATGGCTTAAGATCCTACAAGGCTGTCACGAAGTCTCTGATCTATGAGAGACAGAGGCATTGTTGGGCCCAAGCACACAAGAACTGGACAGCCAGAAACTGGAAGAAGATTCTGTGGTCAGATGAGTTCAGTTTCCAGCCTTGTTGTTCTCTTGCTAATGTTAGAGCATGCAGAAGGCCAGGCGAAGCATTACCTCCAGTATGCACCATACATGGCCCAGCATGGTGGAGGCAATGGTTTGGGGATGCATGAATGCTGCTGGTGTTAGTTATCTCACTGTCTGTGATAGCACATTGAACTCTGCCAAGTATTGTGCCATTCTCCAAACCTACATGCTCCTTTCTGTACTTGCACTGTTCCATCAAGGTGAAGACTGGATGTTTTAATAAGATAATGCCCCTTGAACACATCCAGGGTCAGTAGAACTTGGCTGCAGGAGCACAGGATCTAGGTCTTAGAGTGGCCAGCTCAATCCCGGGACCCCAATGAAAATCTGTAGTGGATAATCAAAAGGTCTGTTTTAAACCATAAACCAAAGAATTTAGAAGAACTAAAACCATTAATTCAAGAAGAATGGGACAAGATTACCCCTCTACAGTGTGAAAGGCTTGTGGGGAACATGCCAGCCAGGATTAGAAGTCTACTAAATATTAATTTGATGATGTGATTGTTTCTTTATTTTTTGCTCAATTTTGAACACATTCTTTGTTTGTTGACTTTGATACCGACAATGTTGAGAACTGACATATTGAAACTGTCAAGAATTTGTTTAGTTTTTCTTGTAAACAGTTAACCAAAAAAAATATAATTTGTGTTTGTTTGTGTCTGTCTAATGCAGCCACACCGTTTGAAACACACAAAAAAATGATTTTTCCACAAGTGTTTCATGATACTATTTGAGATTGTGTACATTTTTAGGGTGTTCAAAAACTTTTTTTCACCACTGTAAGTTGATCTGTTATCTTGAACATAACCCTGTCTGGAGCAGGTTAGACTTGCAGCATTGCAGTGTGCAGCATTAAGACGTAAACCAACTTAGTAGCGCTAAAAATCCAGTGTTAGAACTGAAGGTACCTCACTAACTCCAAACTCTGCACTGCAGTGCATTTATCAAGTGTGCAAGAGGTTCAAGCCAAATCTCAGAAACGGTGATCCCTACGTGTGCTTAGATGATTTCTACAGGACAAAACTCCAGATGTACACACATATTTGATTTCCATGCTGTCTGGCAGCATGGAAATCAAATATGTTTCCATATACAACAATTTCAGGCAATCTTTCGAGGGAGTCATTGATATTACAGCATTGTACTGTGATAAACACAAATTGCTGAGTCATGAATAAAAAAAATGAATTTGAAAGAGAGGTCTGGCCCATCACAACATAAAGTATGAATATTAGGCCATTGATTTTGGAAAGTTGCAGATAATGGCCGACACAAACACTTGCTATCCAACACTATCCAACCATTAAACAAGTACCTTAGATAGATTAGAAATTTGGCATAAATTACCCCTTCTAAAAAAGTAGGGCGGAGACTTTAATGCATTCATTTCAATAAATTAATTACAGAAAAAATAATGCATTCAATCACACCTTTCTCAGTTCTGTAATATCTGGCACACTGATGTACACTCCAGCCCGGTAGATGCCGAGAATGCACCTAAAGTCTGTTTGCAGCTGTGAAGAAGATGCACGGGACGCACTGAGTGATGTCAGTGCACAAGAAAGTTTGGTAAACAGTGAAGGAAGATGAGATCCCATTGAGCTTGTTGGACAGATCTTTTAAAAAAAACTTCCAGATGGCAGCTTGGATAAAAGCGTGGTCGTGTGCAAATTGTGCAACAATTAGGATTCTTATGACCGCAGCACTTAAAGCCGACGGCATCACCTTAATGCAAAACACGTTGCTGTTAGCACCACAGCTAACGTTAGCTACAACAGTCCTGGTATCGCAAGCCACCCCACATTAGATCACTTTTCAAGACATTGCAAGTGTCTGAGTTTACAAAAAAATCTTTAAATGTTGAATATAAATTGCTATAATTAATGTTGAGTTTGCAGTAATCTGTGAAAGTAGTAGACAGATGAAAAATGCAGATAAATATAATGAGAAATCGACATTTTTTGTTGTTTAAGTTCACATATATGTCTATTCATTGATTCAGTCGACAACCAAATTTTATTTGAATTGAAAAACTTTGCTGATTGTGTCAAATACTTAGCCTAGCCGCGCTAGACCCATGCTCTGCAGACGCAAGGGTCTAGGCACGCTCGACAGGGAGGGAGGCGGGCTAAAAGGTTGTCTGTCAAATCACTCTGCAGCAATTGGGTAGATATACAACCAATCAGCACAATGAATAGGCTCCTAGAGCGCTGGAAATCAGAGGATGCGGTAGTTCGGTGAAGCCTTATTTATACAGTCAATGGGTGAAGCTCAAGTATATTACAGACATGTAAACAGAAAGATTATTCAGAGTCGGTGCTAATGGAGCTCAACGACTCGTTTTTGTTGTCGACCCTGGCAGAGAATTAAATTCGTTGCCGTGTGTTGTCTAGCTCGGCTAGGCTATTTGTTTCCGGTTGTTTCTGTCAGAATTGTCGCGCCTCTGTCGTCACTTAGTTATGCCTGCCTTCTGACTCTACACTTCATGGTGATTCGTCCGGCCAGTTTTAGGAGCATCCAACCTCGAACCTTATGGAGGGTAACTAGACCCACCCTGGTAGAGAATTAAATTCGTTGCAGTGGGTTGTCTAGCGCGGCTAGGCTATCAAATACTGGTATTTGGCAAAAATGTCAATTAACTAATTACAAACCATCTGATTAATTGGAATTTTGTTTAAACACGTCCACCACAAATGTAAAACAGTCGTGTGATACACTGGTTTAAACTTGTCTTCCACCTAAAACCACACAGAACAACAGCAAAGTAAAGTCTCACTGCCTCCTATCTATGACACAGATCATTAATGCCAGGACACAGAAGAATGCCTCACACAGCCTCTTGTGTTGTGTACTTATGCAGGTTTTTGTATGAAAGATGCATGAGGAAGGTTGTATCATTGTGACAAACCCTCATTAGTAACCACAGCCTCATCTCTGCCTCCCTGCACTGCAGTCCTGTTGTCCCTCTTCAGACACACTGAGGCCTGAATAATAAATGAGTTCAGCTCATCCATCCATCTCTCCCCCACAACTGTGTTTACCGGGGGAATGTGGAGGCCACAACAGAGGTGCTGGTTGCCTTACAGTGAGAGGAATTGATCAAATGATTACCGCATAAAAGGCGCCACTTCACACAGAGCGTTTCCCCGTTGAGGGTGTTTAACATTTGACTCACAAGATATTGAACACAAAATTGAATTTTTTGGCCACTTGGGGGCAGAACTCCACAGCAGGCGGAACAACGCAAACATGTTTGACATTTTAGCCTGGTGTGGTTGTTAGTGTGAATTTGATAGCAGGCTAATTAAACACAGCAGACACAGAGCAACGGTAGCACAGAAGTGTACAATGGGTTTATGATTTTTTTTTGACATAAAGCTAAAAATTGTAAAACCAAAGCAATAAGCAGAAAGCAGCTACAATGCTTTGTGGAATTAAAGCGGGAGTGGAGATCGAGTTTATGTTCCACTTGATGCATTTGACAGATTGTTCAATAATTATATGTAATAATGCAGATGTTCAAGCCCATTTTTATCTATTCATGTCGCATTAAACAAATTCTCTATGTAAAGGCTTAAACATTTAAATTAAACACCAAAACACAAACCAGCGTGTAGATGTTTGCTTTTATCTATAAACTTGTTTGTTTCAGACACTGGCAGTGTTACTTTGCCAAGGAACATGCTGGGGTTATGTGTGGATTGACATACGTTTGTCTATCTGTGTGCAACATCGCTCAAAAATGGACTAACGAATTTGGATGAAATTTTCAGGGAAGGTCAGAAATGACACAAAAACCACATGATTAGATTTTGGCAGTGATGCGACTTATAGTCTGGATCTATGGATTTGTTAAAGATTTCTGTATATTGCGAGATAGCGGCACGGCATCACTGTAACTATGACAACAGGTGAACACTACATTAGTTGCCTGTTATATTATATATATATATATATATATATATATATATATAATATATATATAATATATTCGCAGCAAAGCAGAAACTTACTGCAACTAAAGTAAATTCACCTGGAGTCACTGACATACAGGTTTGAAAATCTGTGATCACTGACACTAAACTGAATGCACTTGTGATTTCCCTTTGGCCTATTTCATATTCCAGGTATCCCTCAAAAATTTGTTTTTGATATAATTCCATTTCCTTTTTTAAGTTACCTTTTGTACTTTTTAAGAAATTTTAATACTTGTATTACTACCTCAAGCTTCCATAAGTAGGTCAAAAATGATCCGCATGCATTTCACATAGAATCTCTTGGAAACCTGTGATTCTTATCAATTGTGATCAGGACAATTATTTTACACAGCAAGATTTGATACATATAAGTATTATCTTTATTATTTTTCCTCAGAAAAAATTTTGATGTCATCAAGTTGATATTTTTCAACATATTTGCACTCCGGTGTAAAAGAGTGTTATTATGTATCATCAAACTAGCCTACTTTATAGTTAGTTAACATGAGCTAGCTAACTAAGCTAGTTGGCATTAATATATGTATTTAGTGTGTGTGTGTCCATTTATTTATATACGTAGCTACATACTGATTGACAGGTTTGCATATCAAACACAAGAAATCATTCTTCTGTGGACCAAAATATAAAAAAAGACAACAATACAAATGATTATTCTTAACAAAAATGGCATAGAAACACATAGATTTTTATGTGTGTCATTTTTGACCCACTTATGGAAGAGTGCGGGGTCAAATCACTCATGCATTTAGGGGTTAATATACACACGTGGACAAAATTGTTGGTACCCCTCAGTTAAAGAAGGAAAAACCCACAATTCTCACTGAAATCACTTGAAACTCACAAAAGTAACAATAAATAAAAATTTATTGAAAATTAAATAATCAAAAACAGCCATTACTTTTGAATTGTTGATTAACATAATTATTTAAAAAAAACAAACTAATGAAACAGGCCTGGACAAAAATGATGGTACCTCTATAAAAGATTGAAAACTATTTGACCAGAGTGACATGATTAACTCAGGTGTGTCATTTAATTGACATCACAGGTGTTTCCAAACTCATAATCAGTCAGTCTGCCTATTTAAAGGGAGACAAGTAGTCACCCTGCTGTTTGGTGAAAAGGTGTGTACCACACTGAACATGGACAACAGAAAGCGAAGGAGAGAATTGTCCCAGGACATCCGAAAAAAAATTATAGACAAACATCTTAAAGGTAAAGGCTATAAGACCATCTCTAAACAGCTTGACGTTCCTGTGACAACAGTGGCTGATATTATTCAGAAGTTCAAGACCCACGGGACAGTAGCCAACCTCCCTGGACGTGGCCGCAAGAGGAAAATTGATGACAAATTGAAGAGACGGATCGTTGGAATTGTATCCAAAGAGCCCAGAGCAACCTCCAAAGAAATTAAAGGTGAACTCCAAGGCCAAGGTACATCAGTGTCAGATCGCACCATTCGTCGTTGTTTGAGCCAAAGTGGACTTCATGGGAGACGACCAAGGAGGACACCACTGCTGAAAAAAACTCATAAAAAAGCCAGACTGGAATTTGCAAAAATGCATGTTGACAAGCCACAAAGCTTCTGGGAGAATGTCCTTTGGACAGATGAGACCAAACTGGAGCTTTTTGGTAAGGCACATCAACTCTATGTTCATAGACTCAAAAACCAAGCATACGAAGAAAAGAACACTGTCCCTACGGTGAAACATGGAGGAGGCTCAGTAATGTTTTGGGGCTGCTTTGCTGCATCCGGCACAGGGTGTCTTGAAAGTGTGCAAGGTACGATGAAATCTGAAGACTATCAAGGCATTCTGGAGAGAAATGTGCTGCCTAGTGTCAGAAAGCTTGGTCTCAGTCGCAGGTCATGGGTCTTCCAACAGGACAACGATCCAAAACACACAGCCAAAAACACCCAAGAATGGCTGAGAGAAAAGCGTTGGACTATTCTAAAGTGGCCTTCTATGAGCCCAGATCTGAATCTCATTGAACATATGTGGAAGGAGCTGAAACATGCCATTTGGAGAAGACACCCATCAAACCTGAGACAACTGGAGCTGTTTGCTCATGAGGAGTGGGCCACAATACCTGTTGACAGCTGCAGAACGCTCATTGACAAATACAGAAATCGTTTAATTGCAGTGATTGCCTCAAAAGGTTGTGCAACAAAATATTAAGTTATGGGTACCATCATTTTTGTCCAGCCCTATTTCATTAGTTTGTTTTTTTAAATAATTATGTTAATCAACAATTCAAAAGTGATGGCTGATTTTGATTATTTAATTTTCAATAAATTTTTATTGATTGTTACTTTTGTGAGTTTCAAGTGATTTCAGTGAGAATTGTGGGTTTTTCCCTCTTTAACTGAGGGGTACCAACAATTTTGTCCACGTGTGTAGTAAATATATACTGATAGTTTTTACTATTACATCAGAGCAAATACTGTACTGTTCAATTCAGACGAGATGCAATCACTGTAAGATGACACTCACTTTATTCTATCGTGCATTTGTTGAACAACATTTATATTCTTGGCAAATAAGTTTAAAGTAAAGCTTCAGGTCTGTTCATTAAGTACCGAAACGAGACTGAGATTGAGTTTAGTTGCTCGTTTAATGTTAATTGATAGATGGCAACTTAATGGACTGAGCGAGGAGCTTTATTGAGGTATAGAGCTGCTCGACTGTCTCTAAACTTGTAATTTAAAACCGAAGCCGGCAGCCAATACAAAGTGATGCCAGAGAAAGTTTACTTTTAAATTTAATAGAACTGATTAAATTTTAAGGTTGGCCATTATTGCTGATTCTGGATGGAGCACACTCTCACCCATGTTTAGGATTTATGTTCCCTTTCTAATTTCTCTCCCCTGTGTGGAAACGACTTCCCACAACAACAATAAAATGTAATTACGGCATAAAATCTTTTGCATCTTTAATTTTGAATTCCTGTCTGAGTGGGGATGCTCTTTCCTGTTGCATGACAATTTAGGGCAATATAAGCGCAGATTTTCACATCACACTCGTCTTTAATGGGAGGCTTTATCATGCTCTCGCTTTATGTGCTGCACCACCAACCTTTTGGTGCGTTAAAAAATCATAAAAATAAGAAGAGCAGACAAAGGTGAACATTTTCCAGAGGCAGAATGTTGCCTTCCTCAGCTCTTAGCGACTTTGCTGTAGGTAAAGTGAACTGTCTCTCCGGAGGAAGGAGCATATCAGATAAATATGCAGATGTCAGGCTGCTAACAGATGTAAAAACCAATAAAACGAGGTTGAAATTTGATTGCTGGGCCGACTGGGAGCCAGCAAAAGTGGCTGTTTATTTCTGGCTCCACTTTAACAAGCAAAGAAACACAACCCCTCGAGGTAAAGACTCAAAGGTGGCCTGTCAACTTATAAGAAATAAAGTACCCTTGTGTTATGTATCGTCACTGACTTTTCTGCACTTTGAATAAGTTGCAGACATAAAATACCACCATTACAGAATCATATGCATCCTGCTCAGCCTCCGTGGCAAAAACTGTTGACAGCGCAGCTTCACTTGATCACTGTCTTTAATAATATTCAGTGAAATCTGACTTACTTTATGCCCTTTAAGTTCTATCGATCATCATTTTCGCTGTGCGTCTCGTCTCGTTTCCAGCCGTCTGTCAGTCTGCTTTAAGGGAAATTTCATGTCAAGCTGTTACCAGATGTCACTGTTTGCTCTAGTTTTCAGAGTTTGAGCGGGGATGCAAGAAGAGGGAGAATAAATGAGTGTGTCAGTAGCGGTGGGACTATGATACGGCCCATATTAGATGCGTCTGTCAGCGCTGCATGGTGTTTTCATCAGCTGAATCCATGTGGACGCAGCTTCCTGAGCAGAGAGTAGAAAAGAGCAGGAGTGGAGGGGTGTAATCTGTCAAAGCTGAAAAGGATCCAGAAGTTGTTTTTTCTTTCCCCCTTCTTCTTCCGGACAATGAGAGAGCTCGACTTTGCTGAGAGAAATGGATGTTCCTAGCAGCTGGATGGATGGCACTTCTAGCTCACTCTGCAGTTCATGAAACAAACTGTACAAACTTGTGTGGAGTGAGGGGACGTCTGACCCCATTTTTATAACACTTGGACGGGCCTGGCAGTGCAGCAGCAACACAGGCTGAGGGGACAGCTAACCTTTGAAAGAAAAAGGGGGTGAAGAAAGAGAAGTTTTGTCTTTGTGCTGAGAAAAGACAAAAGTTTGGTGACTATTGGACATTTTTTAAAGTATAGAAAACAGGGTGACAATGGAGAATATAAGAGCTGGAACGCAAAGATTCAAAGATTGTGTGATTTTAGGAAGACGTACGGCTAAAACTCAACTTTCATTGAAAAAGTCATTGTTTCTTTCAGTTGGTGATACCCTAATACTGGTTTACTTACACATAAATTCAGTTTAAGCTTATTTTTGCTCCAGCACGGTCCAAAAATTTTACAATCCATCTTCGCGCCTTTCTTAAAGGGGAACTTCGTTTTTTTTCAACCTGGGGTCTGTTTTCATATGTCATTTCATACATGTGAGTGATGGAGAAATGAATTTTCGACATAGCTCCAGTATTTAGCCAGGCAGGCAGCTTAGCAGCGCAGCTAGCAGGTCAGGTTTTGGCGAGAGCTATCGCGCGATTTTGGAATGAGATTTGCTTTCTAGCGTCCTGAGATTTGGATACAGACCACAACAAAGAGTGATCGCCAGGTAATGTGGAGGTTTTCGTTCACTTCCCATCTCTAGTATGTTGTGGGACAATCGTTGAGACTATCCGAGCCGGTCAGTGTGGGAAAAAAAGCACGTTAGGGCGGACTTTGACGCGGGGAGGCCAACTGCCCCATACTTTTCACTAGTCGAGCTGCTAGCTGAGCTGCTAAGCTGCCTGCCTGGCTAAATACTGGAGCTATGTCGAAAATTCATTTCTCCATCACTCACATGTATGAAATGACATATGAAAACAGACCCCAGGTTGAAAAAAACCAAAGTTCCCCTTTAAGTCCATCTGGTATTCTGCTTCTGACTGGAAAACAGAGATTAAACAAGAGCGACTGCAACCCTGATCGATCCAAACTTCCAAGCTTATGCTGCCAGTAAACCTGTATTCAGTCCAGCTACTGCAGACAGTTTAGTCTCTTCTTTTTTAGTGTAGTCATTAGTTGTTCACTGTGTTGCGCGATGATTTTGCATGGCTCCAACCTTCAAATCCATTTTGGATCAGATTGCATGTTGAAAATGTAAACAGATTAGCAAAGACTAAGCCTTTTACTGAACTCTTACACATACGTTCAAAAGTTTGGGGTCACCCAGACAATCTCATGTTGTCCATGAAAACTCACACTTTCATTCATCCGTTAACATAATTGCGCAAGGGTTTTCTAATCATCAAGTGGTCTTTCAACACCTTTAGCTAACACAATGTAGCATTAGAACACAGGAGTGATGGTTGCTGGAAATGTTCCTCTGTACCTCTATGTAGATATTCCATTTAAAACTGTCATTTCCAGCTGGAATAGTCATTTACCACATTAACAATGTCTAGATTGTATTTTTGATTCATTTAATGTTATTTTCATTGAAAAAAATCTGCCTTTTCTTTCAAAAATAAAAACGTTTCTAAGTGAACCCAAACTTCTGAACAGTCGTGTACTTTCCCTTGCTTTTTAATTATTAACAATGTACAAAGCATGAAAGTAGCAGGTTCTCATTTCTAGATCAATAACTCTGACTAAGTCATGTTAGTTCCTGAAGTTACGTGTCAAAAGGCCAAAATCACATTTGGCTGGTTAAAGATTTCTCTGTAAGTCAGTATCTTGAGCCAGCCAAAGATCATTTATGAATTTTAGAAGCACCACTCTGTATGACTTTACCTGAACTAGAGTCACTCTGTTATTCAGCCAATAGTAGTGAATCAGAATGGAACATATTCTCTCTGATATATCAGTTTTATGGTCCCTTTATAATTTTTTTCCTGCGTGGAAAAGATTATCCACAACAACAATAAAATTTGATTACAGCATAAAAATCTGTTGCATCTTTAATATTTCATTTTATCTGCATGGGGACTCTCTTTGCTGTAGCGTGACAATTTAGGACAATAAAGTCATGCTCCTGTTTAAAGGTTACTTATGTGCTACAACACATTTTTTAGTGTTAAAAGAAATCATAAAGCAAAGAAGAACATTATCCAGAGGCTGAATGTTGCCTTCTCAGTTGCTGCTGTTTTTTGCTGTCGGTAAGATGAAATGTCTTTCATGAGAAATCACAACAAAGCAGTGAGTCTTATAAAGCTATACTATCCAGCTGTATTAAGTCAATTTCAGTTGTCATAATCATGCAGTTTACAACCTAAAGATGGAGTGCAGGACTTCTATATATAGGAAATCTGTTACATCCAAGCCATCACTAGAAGAGGTCACACAATAATGATAAAGTCTGTTGTCACCAGATCATTTATCATGACCTTATTTGGCATTTTGCAGTATACTGCAGTCTTAAATCTCTTTTCTGCGGTGACATTCCTGTGCTGGGGCACCAGCAGTGATGCATTTTACATCAACCAGCAATGACTGGTTTGCCAGAGCTGAAGAGAAGCAGGAGAGACAGAGGAGTAGCAAAGTTTTCTGATGCTCAAAAAGAAACTTGGCTTTCAAATGTGGAATTACAGTCTTGAAAAGAACAAGATCGACTTTGAAACTGTGTAATTACTCTCACTGCCAGAAGGAGGAGACCAAAGTTCTTGTTTACATGAAATCAGTGAAATAGCTCTGAATTAAACTATATTGCTACTGTATGTTTAGTAAACCTTGTGTTGGGCCCTTGTACGTAAGAGTTAAACAATTATTAAGCTGCCACTCAAAAGCAGATCACAAAGGACTCTTTCAGCTTTAGTTATTTTTACCTTCAGTTAAACACACAGATGATTTGAGAAGGGTTTAACACGTACATCTGATTGATGTTGGATTGTGATTCTACAAAATGTTGTGAAACGCAATCCCTCGGTACAGCTGATCATAGCTGCAGAAACAATCATTCATCTGCCTGCTGTTCAAGCAGTCTGACTGCAGCTTGCAGCAAAAGTGAGTGATTGAAGCCATTCATAGCAGGAAGAATGAGGTGAGGAGGAGGTCAGCACTTACACAGCTGATTGGGGTTGCCAGTTTTTAACTGCAGCGATCCAACAGCATCAGTCTTAGTCCAGTTATATGATATTATCTAGGCAGATCTTTACCTGAAACAAAGCATGGATCTGTCAGCACGATTAGGTTTATTGTGAAATGAATCTCTGATAAGGTGAAACCAGCAAATGATATCTGCTTGCTGCTCTGCTGGATATAAAGCGCATTTATGGGATTCATCCATATGTTCATCAAATCAGCATTGCATGGAGACATAACCACTGCTCTAGTTGTCTGAACTGGGTGTATGTTCCTGCTGAGACAACAAACAGCCTACACCTAATGTCATATGCTGCTGTGGCCTCACATCAACGAGGCAGCTAGAAGCTACGACCTGTTTAGGGAGGTTCCTGCTGTGGTGTCTTTGTAAATGAGCCAGTGGTTGTTTAAAGTAGTGTGGGTGGTGATCACTGAGGTTGCAGCGTTTTAAAACATTGCTGTGGAGTACAGAACGTCAACCATCACTGACTGTTGTGAAAGTGTAACATCCATCCATCCATCCATCCATCCATCCTTCATCTATACTGTTGTGGTATTTTCAAACTGAACAAAGAATAAAATTAGACAAATGGGATGTGTGAATCAAATTTAAGCGCTAACAAAGATAAGCTGGGGAGACCTAACGGGTCAACTGAAGTTATTAGTACACTAAATAATCCTGGGGAAAGCGGCAACCCAACAGAAGCCTATGGAGCCCATATAAGGCATAAGACAGGAAGTTCATGCCCTCTCTTCGTCTGCGCTTGTGAGATGAGACTTAGGGCACGCTGAGCCGAGCAGAAATAATGTAAACCTAGCAGAAATAAAAAAAGAGGAGGAGGTCCAACTTTGGATACAATTACTTCATGGGCATTCTGATTGGGTTTTAAGTTGATGGGTTGTGGCTTTCCAGGGTGTAAGAGGTGTGTTTAGAAGAAACTTGAATAGATATAAAAGACGATGCAGTGCTTTGTTTTGGCAGTTAAAATCTCGAGATTTTGCTCATGTTTGTTCTTACAACCTCTGTATTGAATAAACATAACTCGAATCAGACTCTGAAGACTGCTTGAAGACTTTTCTTAAAAACTTTTTGAAGACTCAAAGTTTTGATCCAGAACTGATTTTGACTATATGTTTGATGAAGCTGCCTGATCATCACTGGCCCATATCAAGTGGGCTGAGTCACAACAATACAATTCTTTATCCTCATTAGGGTCATCGGGGGGCTGGAGTCTATCCCAGCTGACTTAGGGTGAAGGCAGGAGACACCCTGGACAGGTCGCCAGTCTATCACAGGACTATATATATCGAGAAACAATCACACTTACATTTACACCTACGGACAATTTAGAATCATCAATTAACCTCAGCATGTTTTTGGACTGTAGGAGGAAGCTGAAGAAACCCATGTATGCAGAGGGAGACATGCAAACTCCATGCAGAAAGATCCTGGGAAAGCTGGGACACGAACCAAGGATCTTCTAGCTGCAAGGCGAAGGTGCCAACCACCAAGCCTCTGTGCAGTCCCAAAATGTAACAGAAAACAGGATTTTGCCAAAATATGACCCATTCAAACAAATTCCCACTAAAACTGCACTTCCCTGGACCCTCAGCAACACCAAGAGTGTAGCAAATGTAATGAAATTCATCAAAAAAGGCAAGGAAAAAATGCACACCCACCCACCGATTCCTTCATTTATCAGTAAGATTAGACAATCAGTGCAGTGTAGAACCAGTGTGCTGCAGCATTTTCTGTTTAGATGGAGTAAAACAGAACACATTGTCAGAGCTCAGACACATTAGACCACATTGATTTTCAATTAAACTCCTCAGTGTCACTTCCAGAGTGACAGCAAAGAGTTAATGGAGTAAAATCAGGTTGAGGGACATTACCGAGGCCTGCTGCTGCCCGCTGAGGCACAAGGCGCTTAATGTTGGACTGTAATATTTCCATAAAACTTGGTTCACTTGCCGAAATGGACAGGTGGGAATCCGGGAGATCAGGAATGCATAATTGTGCTACAGATGAGTGGGCTCACTGAAGTAGTTTCCCTCCACATGAAATTTCATATGATGGAGAAAGAGGAGCTTGAGCTGCCACTTGTGTGAATTAAAGCCTCAAACTGAATTTTTAGTGGATTTCTATGGAATATTTTTAGCTTCCTTTCTGGGTGATACTGAGACCTACAATTTTTCAGGGTTGTTTCATACAGGTTGTCATTCCTAGGGAGTAAACTATCAGCTGCTGATGTGACAACTATATATATAGCATAACTGTTTTGCTGTGTTTTGCAATTTTAATAGAATTTGATGAGCAATCCAAGCATACGTGTGGTAAATAGTAAACAGACCTCCATCGATATAGACCTTCTAACCTTAGCACTTCTACAAAGCACTTCATAATGTTCATCATCCACTACTTCACAGACCAGTGGTGCAGAACTGCCATGAAAGGAGCTGGCCTGCCATCAGGAACAATTTGGATTCAGTGTCTTCCCCAGAGACACTTCGGCATGCTGATGGACCAGGGACTGAACCACTGATACTGCATTTAATAGACAGTCTGCTCTGCTTTCTCATTAAACCTTTTTTAAAGCTGCATTTTTCAAGTCAGTATGCATGTAAAACTGCATTACCATACCACAGCAATGTTGCATTTTTATAAAACAAAGAATCCTACACAGTGCAATTGATACACCAATCAGCATGCTGGTATTAAGAACTTCTGAAAACCAACATAATGTAAAAAAGTAATGTAAAATCTGTTAGATTGAAAATGTCTCATCGTGTTGGGGTCATTGGGATTATGGAGACCATAAAAACTGGCTGCACATGTAGTGTAACATTTTTTGGGTGCGATATACTAAAAATAAAACATTACATAATTATGGCAAAAGCTATTAAACTGAAGAATAGAGTTAAGGTGTTTATGAACTACAATAATAATAGTGAAGATTCTAGTATTCACTGATGTTTTGATGACATTATGTGTGGAGGACACACGGGCACACAGCTGGAAGATCAAAAAGTAGAACATGTATTTTTGGTGTAAAGACTATATGCTTTTTAGAAAATGATACATGGAATACCCAATTTATAATGGTGAAAACGTAAGGCAACAAAAGAGGTGTACTCTGATTGCGTATTTCAACACAGGGAATCCTGCTTACGGCAACAAGTGGCTGCTGATATTAGAATTAAAAACAGACTTAACATCACCGACAACCATGTGTCTTTAAATTGCTCGTTTAGCTCAACAAATAGATCATATTTTCAACCCATAAAGAAACATTTAATCCTTTGGAGTTAGTTTTTTTTCTGCGATACTCAGTGTTCTGTCGACAGCAGCGGAATTGAATATTTATTGAAATTTTTAATATGCATCATCTCATTTTCAAGAGGCTTCTCAGGCACAGAACATGGAAATGAAGAGATATTTGAACTAGATGTGCTCTGCTGCAGGCTGCTGCACCTACTGACACCTCAGCTGTAGTTTCTTTAATTTAAAGCTGTAGTAAAGTGTAGTTGGAAGCAAAAGTTAGGATGGCACATGTACAATAATGTTCAAAGGTTTGGGGTCACATAGAAATGTCCTTATTTTTGAATGTACACAAAGATACACAAAATAACCACTTTGGAGTATATATATATTTTTCAGTTCTTTCAAAATCTGTAAAAATAAACAAAAAAAACCCCTCTCTTTCATGGCTTAGAAAACAAATTGCAAAACACTGCAGCTTTTCACATGCCTAGCAACATGTGAAGATGTCATTAGAAGTGTATTAAAGTGTCCTCGACTAACAGAGTGTGTTTCTCATCAGGACTGTGTTGTGAAAACAGAAATCAGGCAGTGTGTGCAGAGGATGGTGCACGCTTTTTTATGAGTAGCGAATTAAGTTTGCTAATATGTCGACTGCTTAGACTTTATCAAAAATTTCAAACAGAGTGAGAGTTGATTTCAGTGGTCATTTTGTGTGTCTTTATGGTCATCCTGTGTGTCTTTGTGGGGGTTTTTTTGTTTCTAATAATTCTTGAATAAATTCTAATGACTATTCTAGCTGGAAACAGACGATTTTTAATGGAATAAATACATAGGGGTACAGAGGAACATTTCCAGCAACCATCACTCCTGTGTTCTAATGCTGCATTGTGTTAGCTAACGGTGTTGAAAGGCTAACTGATGATTAGAAAACACTTGTGCAATTATGTTACCAAATAAATAAAAATGTGAGTTTTCATGGAAAACATGAAATTGTCTGGGTGACACCAAACTTTTGAACGGTAGTGTAACACAGCAGGTTTAGTTAGCAAATATTACTGGTTCTTTAAAGTCTTGCTGCTGACACCTGGAACTAAAGGAAATAATGAGGAAAGCAGCGACAATCATTCACTGTCTGTAAGCACTTTTTGTTAGACTGTACAGAAATAAGTGAATGAATGAAGAGAACAAACCTGCAGGGAAAATACATCCAAAATTAAGACTGCTTGAATTTGAAAATGCTTCAGGTTAAGAAGATAATCAGGTGTGATTTGTGGTTAGAAACTTGCCACCACGGTTGCATGTTGTTGAAAACACAGTGAACGAGTGTCTCTGTGTCCCTGCTAATGTAGCTGTTCTGCTTGTTTGATCGGTGGATGCTCAGTTTGACCTGCACATTCATCGTACAGAACCAATCGACTCGTTAATTTTGACATAATGGGCTGTTTATTTCAATTAGCTCTGAAAACCTCATTATCTGCGCGGGAGACGACTCGACCTCAGAAGGGGATACAGTTTAAAGATGATGACTGTAATGGCAACCCTTACAGTATAATGATCTGTTGTGCTGTTGATCTTGATTATGGACTTTTCAATCTGACAGCAAGCAATTTGAAGCAGATAATTGCTGGTAATTAGGCTGATTAGGCAGCGATGAGGACACACCTTGCTCTGCTCTGCTCAGGAGAAATCTGCAAACCTTTTTCTTTTATCGGCTGGGTGCAGTTATCTTTACTGGCTTTTATCTTGCCGATGTTCATTCTGAACTCTTTTGTAAGTGTCACTGATTCCTTGATTAAACTCAACTATTTTCATCCCTTTTCTCTGATTTGAATCTTCTGCACTCACATTTGCTGCAGGAGTTTGCTTCTTTTTCTCTTATCAGCTTCTTATCCAATTTTTTTTATCTTCCGTTTCCAGTTTGGTTTTGGCCACTGTAGCAGCTCCTCATTGTTTCCAGCCTCTTTTGTTTGCAGATTTCGTGCAGAAACCCAATTTTACGGCCGGAGATGTCATATTATGAACATCGTGTATGCACACACTGCTGTATAGGAACAGCTCTGAGCTCAGGGGAGAGTTGTATTAGCATTTCCATTTGCTATAGTCAATATTTTCCACAACCAAGTGAATTGTTCATTGTGTGCATGTGAATCAGATGACTTTGGGGATTTGGAGCTCAATGATACAGACTGTTATACAAGGTATATTGATAATTAATCTATGCAGAAAAGGTCATTGGCATCTCGGCGCCATCAGAACTTTGCATTTCAATTCACTGCTTCTTTCTAATGAGTACACAAACTTAGAATTATTTATTGATCCCAAAACTGAAGTGCGTGATGTTTGAAGCTCTATGCCTCCTCTCTGTTTCATGCTCTCCAGCTCCTTGTTGTTTTGTTCTGTCTCTGACAGGGCTCTGCTGGGTCTTTCTTTAATTTAAAGTGTGGCCCGAACTTGTTTGGAATGCATGCTACAGGCTTTCCCTGAGTCCCTCTGCCCAAACCCTGCTGCTATCAACTCCGCTGCCTGTCAGACGCTCTGAAAGAGACAGCAGAGAGACGCCGAGAATTATAATTCCAATTCATGCTTCTTATTGTGTAGACACAAAGCCCTGCACAGACTCAAGTTCAGCTTCCCTCCTCATTGCGTCCATTTCTCGGATTTGTGGAGTAAAATCAAGAGCTGGCTCCTAATCCTCATAAGTCTAGTAACATTCTGGGTCTACTCATACATGAAGTTGTCTCCTGGCAACAAACCATAGACCGGCTCATTGTGGAAATGATTGTGGCTCGGGTAAATCTCTATATTACCGAGAAAATTGGTCTCAAAGATTGACTTTGCCAAAGCCTTGAAACCAATCAGTACGGTCTGGAAATATCCCCTGAAACTAATGGGCAGCCAGTTTAATTTCATACCAATATGGACGCATTCATTAAGTTTCCAACCATAGCCTAAACGCAACAGGAGCCATGCCTCATTAGGTTGGCGGCATCCCAGTCTTATATACCAGGGTTCTGGCAATAGTTGTAAAATTCTATGATTTAATTAACATTCTCCTTTCTAATAAAATATTAAATAATGCCTGCTGCTGCTTCTCCCAATCTGTCTGCTGACAGCTGCTCCCTCTGAGGTGATAGAAATGTCTGATTCCAGTCAGATGAAGTCAGAAAACTCGAAATGGACCAAGTTATGAAAATAGAGCACAGAAGGTCTAACACAGGTCATTTCCTTTGATGTGGAGATTTATGAACAGCAGAGCAGTGACCAGACACGTCAACGTGGAAATAGGAGGAACATGATAACTCATACTGAACTGTCAGTAACGGCGCTGAAGCCTCCGAACTTGTTCTTGAGGTTCACCGTATGTGTTCAGACAGAAAGCATGTCAGGACTTTAATGCTCTCAATTTATAAACATTCCTTGTGAGTTTGATGCAGACATTTCATACACAGTCAGAACCTGTCTAATGTCTGAAGAGGTCATTTGCTGTTTGGGGAGACTATTTACACAATCTAGTCGTCAAATTCACACAAATACCTGAAGATGTTTCATGTTCTGCCTTAATGGTAAGGGTTTTTGAAACATACTGCAGTGTACACAGAGGCCTTTGTTACTTTTCACATCTGCTTGAAAGTATAGGTGCACAGAAGTAGATACAACCTACTGCAAACATATTCAACAGAACCCTAGAAACCAGACTCAGGCTGGGTGAAGTATTTTAGGAAAACTATTTCCGCATTTCAACAGCAATATTAATTCAATTCAATTCAATTTTATTTATATAGCGACAATTACAGTCAACTCGTCTCAAGACGCTTTACAGAACCCAAATGCCTGACCCCCAGAGCAAGCCCAAAGGCGACAGTGGCAAGGAAAAACACCCTTTTAACAGGGAAGAAACCTCGAGCAGAACCCGGCTCTATATAGGGGGGACCCATCTGCCTGCTGGCCGGGCGGGTTGAGAAGGACAGAAGAGGGCAAGGGGGAGGGATGGGAGAAGAGGGAGGGGTGGGAAAGCAAGGAAAACACAACATACATTTGGATACATGCATGACAGGATATGTGACACAGACAAAGTATAAGCTAACATTGAAAACTGACTCATAATTTACTCTTATGATGTACGGCTCTGACACTAAACATACTCCATATATAGCTAGCAGTAAAATTCAAACAGTATGTAAGTTAGCATAACAGTATAGTGAAGGCAATGCAGAGTTGACTGGTGGAAAAAGGGAGTTGGAAGCAGAGGGCTGGAGGAAGGTCAGCAGCAGCATCCCACAGTGGACATGGTGGAGACTGGACCAGCTGGTGGAACATCAACCGCAGATCTGAAGCATCCAGCTCTGGGACCAGGGACACTCGGAGAAATAGCACAGGGGGAAACAGAGTGAATGTACTGCAATAACGGTATACATATTAAATGTAAAGGTAGATAGAGAAGGGCTCAGTCCGTCAAGAAAAGTCCAAAAAAAGTCCAGTGTGTCAAATATTAGTCCAAGAGTCCAAAATACATTGTTTGCTGCCAAAATCAAAAAACACCTTCCTCATTCATTTTGTTCTACAAGTTCACATTTATACAAAATGAAAAGTCCACAAAAATAAAACTTTCCTAAGATGAAGACAGTCTATAACTGATCAGATGAATGGCACTCGACAAAACATTAGCAGGAGCCAGACTTTAATTAGTTGCTTCCATCTGTTTGTAGGAGTCTTTCCTCTGAGTTTATTACATTTCCAAAATCAGTGTGTTGTGTGTGGATTAGAGCACATGAAGCAGCAATAGTAACTTCATTAATTACTCAGTTTCTAATCAGACTGGTAAGCTATAAGTCACATTGGCTGCAGTTACATTATTTGTTACACAACTGTCCTCAGGTTTTGAGATTACAAGACCCCTATATCTGAATGACAGAAAGACACAACTTTAATAAACTGCCTGATAAAACAGCAACGCTACACATCCCAAGGGCTTGGTATACACACGTGGACAAAATTGTTGGTACCCCTCAGTTAAAGAAGGAAAAACCCACAATTCTCACTGAAATCACTTGAAACTCACAAAACTAACAATAAATAAAAATTTATTGAAAATTAAATAATCAAAATCAGCCATCACTTTTGAATTGTTGATTAACATAATTATTTTAAAAAAAACAAACTAATGAAATAGGGCTGGACAAAAATGATGGTACCCATAACTTAATATTTTGTTGCACAACCTTTTGAGGCAATCACTGTAATTAAACGATTTCTGTATTTGTCAATGAGCGTTCTGCAGCTGTCAACAGGTATTTTGGCCCACTCCTCATGAGCAAACAGCTCCAGTTGTCTCAGGTTTGATGGGTGTCTTCTCCAAATGGCATGTTTCAGCTCCTTCCACATATGTTCAATGGGATTCAGATCTGGGCTCATAGAAGGCCACTTTAGAATAGTCCAACGCTTTTCTCTCAGCCATTCTTGGGTGTTTTTGGCTGTGTGTTTTGGATCATTGTTCTGTTGGAAGACCCATGACCTGCGACTGAGACCAAGCTTTCTGACACTAGGCAGCACATTTCTCTCCAGAATGCCTTGATAGTCTTCAGATTTCATCGTACCTTGCACACTTTCAAGACACCCTGTGCCAGATGCAGCAAAGCAGCCCCAAAACATTACTGAGCCTCTTCCATGTTTCACCGTAGGGACAGTGTTCTTTTCTTCGTATGCTTGCTTTTTGAGTCTATGAACATAGAGTTGATGTGCCTCACCAAAAAGCTCCAGTTTGGTCTCATCTGTCCAAAGGACATTCTCCCAGAAGCTTTGTGGCTTGTCAACATGCATTTTTGCAAATTCCAGTCTGGCTTTTTTATGAGTTTTTTTCAGCAGTGGTGTCCTCCTTGGTCGTCTCCCATGAAGTCCACTTTGGCTCAAACAACGACGAATGGTGCGATCTGACACTGATGTACCTTGGCCTTGGAGTTCACCTTTAATTTCTTTGGAGGTTGCTCTGGGCTCTTTGGATACAATTCCAACGATCCGTCTCTTCAATTTGTCATCAATTTTCCTCTTGCGGCCACGTCCAGGGAGGTTGGCTACTGTCCCGTGGGTCTTGAACTTCTGAATAATATGAGCCACTGTTGTCACAGGAACTTCAAGCTGTTTAGAGATGGTCTTATAGCCTTTACCTTTAAGATGTTTGTCTATCATTTTTTTCGGATGTCCTGGGACAATTCTCTCCTTCGCTTTCTGTTGTCCATGTTCAGTGTGGTACACACCTTTTCACCAAACAGCAGGGTGACTACTTGTCTCCCTTTAAATAGGCAGACTGACTGATTATGAGTTTGGAAACACCTGTGATGTCAATTAAATGACACACCTGAGTTAATCATGTCACTCTGGTCAAATAGTTTTCAATCTTTTATAGAGGTGCCATCATTTTTGTCCAGGCCTGTTTCATTAGTTTGTTTTTTTAAATAATTATGTTAATCAACAATTCAAAAGTAATGGCTGTTTTTGATTATTTAATTTTCAATAAATTTTAATTTATTGTTACTTTTGTGAGTTTCAAGTGATTTCAGTGAGAATTGTGGGTTTTTCCTTCTTTAACTGAGGGGTACCAACAATTTTGTCCACGTGTGTAGGTGTTGACTCAACTTTATGGTTATGTTTGAAGGATGTATACCACTGTTCAAAAGCCTGGGGTCACTTAGAAATGACTATTCTAGCTGGAAATGGCTGATTTTTAATAGAATATCTATATGGAGATACAGAGGCCCATTTAAACGAGACACTAATTTCAAGTGAAAATGACATAATTATTGGGAATATTTAATATTATAAAACATTGATGTGTCCAACGCTTCTGTCTGCCTGTAGACAGTGAGAAAAACAATGCAAAGTGAGGTAAAGATACAAACATTGACTCTATAACAAGTTAAAATAGACTTATTAAGTTGTTACGGTGCCCACCAACTTGGTCTTTAGTTGTTGGATGTTGTTTTGAAGAGTGTTTTGATGTTAATGGCAGCCCGCAGAGTTTTGGACCACTAACGGAGCAGAAAATCAGTGTTTTACCCCCCATCGTTTGTACCGTGTGTTCTCCCAGCAAGCAAATGAGGATGCACATTCATAGGTCAAGGTAGTGGATATTGACAGTTTTTGGAGGTAATGTGCAGTAAAAGGTGGGAATGAGATGTTGGAAGAAGAGAAGAATAACTTTTAAAACATGTGGAAAACAGAAATGCAGGAAAATTTGTTAAAAAAAAATATCAAGGATAGAATGAACCAGTGAGATAGTATGCATGTTATCTAGATACCCAAAAAAATCAAGTTTTGGTCACATAACAAATGTAAACCAAGATATTCTTTTCTCTTCCAGTCACATGACTTTACCAATTGCTGACCAGTTCTCACTTCCTCTGTCTGTGTCTTAGTCCCACCTACCAGAGGTGTGAGTGGAGGAGGTGAGGAAGAGAGACAAGAAGAGCAGAGTCAAGGTAACAGCCATTGAACAAAATGAGACTTAATTTCTTTGGAGCTGTACTTTCCTAGCCTAGCCATGCTACACCCATGTTTCTGACGGCACAAGGGTCAAGGGAAGCTCGACAGGGAGGGAGGCGGGCTAAAAGGTTGTCTATCAAATCCCTCTGCAGCAATTGGGTAGGTATACAACCAATCAACGCAACGAATAGGCTGACGTAGTTCCGAGAGCACCGGCGGATTGTGGCTAAGTCCCATTAGCTTCAACCAGCGGAGCCGCGGAGCCAACTGGTATATTAAGGATTTGCCATATCCCGTCGGCATAAGTCCAAATACATCTTTCTTCTCAATGAAACACTTAAGTGCCGTCCTTTGTTTATCTTTCAAGTTGAATTTTAGCTTCAAATCTTTAAGGGCTGTGGCCAAAGCCGAGTCGAAAGATAACTGTTTATTGTGCGCCGGTTGTTTCTGTCAGAATCGTCACGCCTCAGTCGTCACTTCGTTACGCCCGCCTTCTGACTCTAAACTTCATGGTGATTGGTCCGGCCAGTTTTAGGAGAATCCAGCCTCGAGCCTTATGGAGGGTAACTAGACCCACCCTGGCAGAGAATTAAATTCGTTGCCGTGGGTTGTCTAGCGCGGCTAGGCTAGTACTTTCATGCAACATAAGTGAAATATGTCATGTGACAGAGCTGCATCTCCCTACCGCTGTATCTTAGGATCTCTGCCAGATGACAGTGTTTTTTAAAAATAATTTGCAGTAAATGTATTCATTTAAGTAAATTGCCACCATGACAAAATGTGACTCAAATTAATAAATATCATACTTCCAACTGGTCATCACGCATCTTTTATTATTCCGCCAAGGAACGTGGTGAAATTGTGAGACAATCGGCACACGTTTGTCCATCTGTTTGTCTGTTTGTCTGTCTGTGAGCAACATTACTCAGAAACGGAATAACGGATTTGGATGAAATTTTCAGGAAAGGTCAGAAATGGCACAAAGACCGAATGATTAGATTTTAGCAGTGATGCAGCTTATCGTTCTGATCTACAGATTTGTTAAAGATTTCTGTATCATTGCAAGATAGTTTTTAGTTTTAGATTGTTTTTATTTGTGTTGACAAAATACTCATGTTTGTATCATTATTTTCTATTAGTTTTTCACGGTGTTTGCTGGTGAAGAGAAGATTTGCTGTGGCAAAGAAAAGAATAAATACTGGTCTAACATCAGTTGGAGCATGGCTTATCTGTACCAGAAGTAAAACCTCACCTACTTCAGACAGCCGGGACAGAACGTTTTGTGGATGTTTTTAGAACAACATGCTATACTAGGACACTTGTTGGGCGACCTACTATACTATAGGCCTTTTTTAATTGACATATTACTATGATGTTTTTTTGTTTTAACATGTTATTAGAATTTGAACAATTTTAAAAATGACTATACTTGTACTTGTGCAATGAACTATTATTCTATGGCATTTTTTAGACCACATATTATACTCTGATGTTTTCTTGAATAACATACTATTTTGAGAATATACTGCACTATGACATTTTGTGAACCACATATCATACATGACAATTTTAGGCAACATCCTATCATTTTGCACTTTTTGAACCACATAATAATCTATGATTTTATTTTGTTGCTGACATGCTATACTGTAAACTACCGGCCATACTATGTTATTCTTGAAAAGTATCCTATACTTTGACATTTTCTGAACTACATCCTATACTATGGTGTTATACACAGATGCTTTGGTTACATGCTGATTTATAATTACATTTTTTTCTGTTTTGTTTTTTGACAGGATTACCACAGACCTGACCGTGAACACCTGAAGAAGACGCTGCCTAAGATCTCCAGGCTGCTTGGTCGTGGTCTTTCTGGTCCTGCTCCAGAACATCTTCATCAACTACGCCTTCTTTTGAAGAGGCCCTCAGATGTTGCAATCTCTGACCTTAAAGCTGCTGTCCGGAGTTTGAATCGCAACGTCTCCCAAATCACTGGTGGTCCCACCCTCCCTCCCTCTGATTTCGCCCCTTTATTTGTGCACGCGCGCAGTACATGAGAGGAGTGCCCGGAGTGCTGCAGCATCTCGCCTGTTTTGCTGTTTTCCACTCTTCTACATTTAGTACATTTAGTAAATAATAAAAGAATTACGTTAGAATTCTGTATTGAGTCTAACTTGTCCTAATACCAAAATAACATGAATCTGCTAGGACGAACGAGTAAAGTTTCAATATGTGATTACACTCGTGTATCCCTCTCGATGACGTTGTTTATCAAACTTAGTGCATTTACGCATGTATATGTGTTCCATTGTTTATTTATTTCTATCTAGAGTTCAAAATTGCATGACTCCTCTGACAAAGAGTATGTCCCAGACGCCCCAACATCTTCCTCCAGAGGTCGGGCATCTAAACGAAGCCGTCAGGCGGGCTATGGAGGCCGTGGTCGGGGAGCGACACGAGCACCCCGAGCCAAAAAACGTCCTGCAGTCTCTTGGCCTGATAAGCCGTGGGATTGGTAACTTTTCTGGAAGTTGCTGATCCCTGATGCTCTCTCCTCCACAAGCAAAACAAATGTGCGTGCGGTTGCGTAGTGCGTAGCTCGCCCACCTCTGCATGGGCTTGCTTGCTGTGCGCGTAACCGTTGATTGACAGCATGACAAAGCTGAAGCTCGAACTTGATTGGTCGGCAGCAACCGGCGCTTTTTGGAATAACATGGGGGTCTATGAGAGGAAGGCGGAGCTCATGAATAAATTTTCATATCGCGTCATACTAACATTATATTATAGTATCGAACTAGACTAACACCTTTAAGCTTTGGTAAACAATGATACATAAATTGAAAACAAATGGAAACTCCGGACACGAGCTTTAAGGAGGAACTGCTACTTTCACTCTGTAACGAGACGGCGGTTATTTTAAAGACCCAGCTCCTGGAGGCTTTGAGTAAAACTTTAACATCCATCAAAAAAGAACTACAGACAGTTAAATCTGAGCTGTCGGTCAGTATTTCAAACATCAAGTCCGACCCGGGTGTCCTAAAGCGCGCTGTGGGTGAAACGGAAACTTCACTCTCCACATCACCGACGACATTGTCACACTCCAAAGCAGAGCACCTGTCTGCTGAACTTTTAAAAGTGCACTATAAAGGTGAAGAATGTGAGCAGCGGAACAGATGTGATCAGAAAGAAGTCATTTTCTTTTTTCTTTTCTTTCTGGTTGACTTAATGCTGTCAGATGCAGATGTTGGAGTTGATTCTGATCTTTCAGGAGAAAAAGCTGCTTTTCCTTCATAGACTTTACAGGAAATTATTCTCTCAGGTTTTCTCTGCTATTTATATTTTTATTATCTGTGATTATTTCATTATTGTAAAATAATGTTTGAGGCATAAAGACTCATTTAGTTATTATATTCCTGAAATCTTTGATGTGGCAGAACTAAACTTCCATTTTCTCTCTTGTACTTCTGATACTATCAACAGTTCAGGCTGCTGCTGGTGGTGGAATGGTGTGGGGGATGTTTTCTTAGCACACTTTGGGCCCCTTAGTACCAACTGAGTATCATTTAAATGCCACAGCCTTCCTGAGTATTGTTGCTAACCATGTCCATACCTTTATGACCATCTTCTGATGGCTAATTCGAGCATCATAATACACCATGTCACAAAGCTCAGATCATCTCAGACTGGTTTCTTGAGCATGATAATGAGTTCACTCTACTCCAGTGGCCTCCACAATCACCAGATCTCAATCTAATAGAACCTTTGGGATTTGGTGAAACGGGAGATTGGCATCATGGATGTGCAAGTGGCAAATCTGCAGCAACAGCGTGATGCTGTCATGTCAATATGGAATAAAATCTCTGAGGAATGTTTCCAGCACCTTGTTGAAAGTATGCCAATGAAAAATTCAGGTAGTTCTGAATGCAAAAGGGTGGTCCAACCTTTTACTAGCAAGGTGTACCTAATAAAGTGGCCAGTGAGTGGATGGGCTGAGCATTATCACAGATCACACAATAACCAGATGAGTTATCACAGCAAACTGAGAAACATCTAGATTCATTCACTGCTGTCAATTTTCCAGTCAGCTGCCAAGTTTCAAGTCTTGACATCACTTCATTAGGAGGTACACAGTTTCTTGAATATTAAGACAGCATAACACAATACAGTTCTACTATATCATCAGCTTTTAGTAGCCTATCAACCTACTGCCACAGGTATTATAACTAATCTCCCTTAATCCTCTTTACAGCTAAGCTGCCATTTCGAGGGCCAACGACCAGAGAGTCAGGGAGCTCCGCAGAGTTCAGTATTTCCACCGCTTGATTGCGTACTTTACAAGATCTACTTACACATCATATTCATGATATACTGGAGGCACAATAGAAGAGATTTTAAAACTTGTTTAGACAAGTGGTTTGATCATACTCATCAATTCCACATCCTTGTTTGCAGTGAAATTAAATCAAAGCATCAAATCTGTTAGCAAGTGCAAAAAAAAAAAAAAATCACATTATGGCCTTATTTTTACAGGACTGTTGTATTTGCTGCATTCCGACAGTTTTGTTTCTTTTTTCTGGTCGCTCATCTGATCAGATGCGTCAGATAAAGGATCACGTACTCATTCTGATTTTCAGGCCATTTGTTCTATAATAGCTAATGGCATAAAAAAAAGTTACACTGTGCTGAAGTTTTAGTGCAGAATAAAATGTAGTTTCATTAAAAAAGAGCAGTAGCCATTATACTAATGACACATTCATGCAGAATGAACAGTTCTCATCTCAGCCCTTGACTAAAGTTTCTGAGTGATTTTATGAAAAAAAATTGTCATAATACATGTGATGACAGGATATTTCAAACTACTTCTCTTTTAAACGGCAGCCGGAACAAATCAAATGCCATCCATTAGTGACACAGGTACTGAACTGCAGCACAGTGAGGGGAAAACATCTTGAATCAAAATCCCATTAAGATATATTAAATGGGCCCTCGATGAAATATCCAGCTGAGGGAAGAACAGCGAATTATTCTCAAAAATCTACCCACAAAAACATCATTATTAGAAAATAGACACTATACCATGAGTTACCATGCTTTAGCTGGCTGGATGTCAAATGATGAATGTTAGACTATAAACCAATCAAGCATAACATTATGACCACCTGACTAATATTGTGTTGGTCCCCTTTATGCTGCTAAAACTCCTCTGGCCCAGTGGGGCATGGACACAGGAGTTCTCGGGATGTCCTATGACATCGGGATGGTGGCAGTGAATTCTGTGAGTCCTGTGGGTTGCAGGGCAGGACCTACCTAGATCAGACTCATCCTGGAATATCCCACAGATGCAGAATAAGATTTGGATCTGGGGAGTGTGGAGCCTGGGTGAACAGCTTAACTCTGTCGTGTTCCCCGGGCCATCCCTGAACAGTTTTTGTGGTGTGTAATGGTGCATTGTCTTGCTGACGGTGGCAACTTGCATCAATGACTGCTGTTACCATAGGGGGTGGGGGTTGCGGGTGGTAAGGTGGTGGTTGCAATGTTTAGGTGGGTGGTACATGTCAAACATTCACATGAATGTCAGGACTCAGTGTTCTAACAATCTGATCAATGCTTTTCACGCGACCTGTCAGTGCTCGTACTGTTGTGGCTGATCGGTTTATATGTAATGCACACCGTTGTGGTCTCTATATAGTCTCACAAACTGACACTATATGAAACTATATGACTGAGCAAGGAAAGCCCACAAAAGATATTTATACAACTGTTTTCTGACCGATGTTGGGTAGGATGCAATGTAAAACAAAGTGCAACACAACAGAAAGTAATAGTTCCAGGTTATGAGTAAAGAGGGACTGACCTTTTTACCAGAAATAAATCCTGTTTAGGGTCAGGTCAGCTGAGTCACTGCTACCTTTTAAAAAATGGAAATGCACAGGCAGGAATTGCTTATTACTACAGTACCGTTTGGCTACCTATTGATGTATTTGTTTCATGAAATGTAATATCTTTCACTAACTATATCTAATGAATGGATATAAAGTTTTTATTCTTATGTTTGTAAGATATATAAGTCATGTGACATACAGACTAGAACCCAACGATATGCTCAGTTAAGCGGTACTTGGTAAAGCTGTACTTTGAATGAAACGCTAATAGAACACGCTAAGATGCTCATATGCAAGGTGCAGTCAACATTTTCCAAGACTATACCTACTATAAGCAAAAACCAGAACTAATTTAAATTTTGCTGCTATCCCTTCGGAAGTAGTCTGACTCACTGAATGTATATTTCAGGTATAAAAATGCCATTTGTGCCTAATTTTACATGGCTCTCTCCACTTTTTCTGTTATTGGCACCACTGTTTTCAAAATCCTCTTGACTGCGGGAATCAACAACAGCAACCCCCTTAAGCAGCAAGGTCTTGATTGTTTTGTGTTTTAATTTTTTTATTTTTTTTTTAGTGAATAATCCATTTTAATGACAGTGTTCACCTCAGAATGTCCAAATGTGTCTCCTTATCACCACTTTCCAGGTGCATCATTGCTTTATATTGGCTTTAGCACCACCCAAAACAACTGAGCTTGGTATAAAGAAATGCAAACATGCCTAGACATTTTTTTACACAGTAGAGAGGATCCAGTACTTGTTGCAAACAAAGCAGGACTTCCAATGAGCATTCCAAACGCCTCAGGAGTGTTGGGAACAATGTATTTCTGCACAAGAAAGATACTTTGAACACTATAGTGGGCACAGTTTATGGTCTATATAGGCACAGTCTCTGACCTTCTTAATTACACCGCATACTAAAGACATGTGTTGACCATACTTGTCATCATTTAGTTTGTTTGCATGCTACAAAACAATATGCAATCGAACTGATGAGGATGCTGAATGAACATTCACGGAATCACATAATTTATTACAATTCATTTCGAATCCAAGAGATATTTCAATTCAGACAAACGTAGTCCACCAACATTACCAGCCCACTACACTGCAAAGGTTGGGTACATATGTCATCTAAATATGCAAATGTTGCACCGAATGTCCAAGGTGAATAAAACTTCAACTTTTTTTCCCCTGAAAACTTGTAAAAACTGAAGTGGGTGAGCAGATTTTCCAGCAGTAGTGCCATGTCTGGGGACAAAGTTGCGATCATCCCTGACATTCCCCTGGTGGCCTCCCAGCCTCCATGTCTCAGCCCAGTGGAGGAGGAAAATGAAAAGATGCAGAGGTAAAATGACACACAGAGCAGCAGCTACAGCAGCACTTCACCCACGCAAACCGAATTTCAACTGGAGCGCTTTGTTTGAGGCTCTTGAAGTCTTAGAATATGTGATATGTTGATCTGATTTGGCTTGTGAACAAAAATATGAATGATTTCAGAGACAGAGGGGACACAGTGTTGAATCAAAAACTGTTTAAAGTTTTTTTTTTTGTTTTTTTTTTATCCTTTCCAATCTTTCCTCTCTCTGCTGGTGTGAGCCAGAAGAGCCATTTCGTTAATAGAGTGCAACAACTGTTTACAGCTGAATGTCTGTTGATGTTTTCAGAAACACTAAGCAAATGCTGAGCGGATCCAAATGCAATTACTGCTTGACTACGGCTCCATTAATTAAACCTAGCAGAGCAACACCATGCATCACAAGTAGACTTGCTATTTGGAATCGCTTTAAAAGTGCTTATGTGATGTTGCACAGTCTGAAAAGAATGTTGGCTACATCATCCTCGTCATCTGCTGTCTGTCGCTGCCTTCACAGATGTTGTGTTTGAGCATTTTCTGATTTGCTGATGGGTAAAATTAGCCAGCTCCAATTATTTTTCAATCTATCCACACACCCAAAAGTTCTGGCAGTTATTGTCCTGAGAGAACACTGAGTGCTGTGAGATCAATGAGGTCCTCTCATGACATTGTGAGCTAAAAAGTTATGAGCTACAGCAACAAACACAATGCTCCATTCATTGATTCATTGATTGTGTGTCATGCAAGCCACAACATAGACATGTTTAAATGTTGACTCGAAATAACAGTGTGTTATGACAATTTGGAATCCCCAATTAACCTCAGCATGTTTTTGGACTGTGGGAGGAAGCCTGTACCTCCAGAAAACCCATGCTGCACAGGGAGAACATGCAAATTCCACACAGAAAGATCCCACACCCAGGCCAGGACGTAAACCAGGGATCTTCGAGCTGTGAGGTGACAGTAGCTGCATTTCCATTACTCTTAGATATGCGCAAAATGTAAATCGTGCAATAGAAAACTGGTAATGGAAACACCTGAATTGCGAAAAAGGACTAAAATATCGCTAAAAAGTTTTTACGCTCTCATGAGGTGGTTTTTCAGACGTTTCGATATTGAAAAATATCACAAAACCGCAATGGTAACACTTTTTCTGCAATTATACGTCACCGGACGTGATGTACCCGGTCACATGACCAGTTCTCTCGGAGTAAACATGGCGCGGTACGTGTGGACAGAAGAGGAGACCGAGACTTTTCTTGCCATTATTCTTGAGAAAAACATCACTGCCATACTAGACAGCAAACAGCAGAGGAATGCAGAGTGTTATAAGGAGGCAACCGCAGTCAATGTAAACATAACAACACCTACACGCAACAGGTTTTGGGCGTCCATCTTGCTGCAGTGAAATCTCGCGGGATGATATTTTACGAGAGTTACGATGCTTCTGCCCAGAACAACCTTCAATGGAAACACGTTCAAAGCGCAGATATACTTTGTCGAAATTTTAGAAATATCGCTTTTATTTTGCAAAAAACTGTAATGGAAACCCAACTAGTGTTAAGCACCAAGCTACTGTACAACCCTGTTTACATGATTGCTTTCTAATCATGTCTCTGCATGGAGTCTATTGGAGATACTTGTTTCTTTTGAAACAGCAGTCTGCTGTGGCTGCAGTTGTCACAAATGAGGCAAGTTGTGGGACAAAAACCAAATGCCATCCACACTAATATGTGCAGAAACACATAACTAGAAATAATCTCTGTACTAAGATTCTTGAAAATGCATATCCCATGCCCGCTCATGTGCACTAGGTATGCATGTAGCAGTACAAATATGAGGCAGAGGGTATTCTGCATAATCACAGGAAAAGGATGAAGTACACCTGATGACAGATAAGACCCTATCAGGAAGTGAATTTCAGTGTCCGTGTCATTGTTTCCTAAGTAATACACACTAACGTGCACACTGGGTGTAATTGAAGCACGATATGGGTTTTAACTTTCTGAACTCCAAGCAGCTTCTGGGTGTCTGTTGCTCCTGTGAAACTTTTTACTCATTTCAACTCATTTTGAACTCATAATTCTGTAGTTTATTCTATACATTATAAAGCCCTGTCCCTAAGGAAAGACTACAAGCAAGCATAAAAACATTAAAAAGAAAGTTAATTTTCAATGAAAATAATTCAGTCACCACATACAACATGATCGAAGTGCTCACAGGTGTCACAAATACTGGAAAGAAATTTTATGTCTCCATACTCTTTAGTAAGGGTATTTTACTCCTTGTTTGTTTACAGCCACTAGACATTTTTCACACCTCCCTGCATATCAACTCTGGAAAGATATTTCACCAAGCTGCACAACTTTCTGACAACTTGCTCTTCTGTACACTATTTCTGAGCTTTATTGCTCAAGTATATTTTACTTTGCTCTCAATGTCTCTTGATGTCTCCTCTCTGCTCTGTGGAAACACGGTCTGCATTTCAGCTGAAAACTCTCAGAATGTTTGGCATGTTGGTCACAGCTGAGTTACTCATGGCTTCTTTGCTGCACTGAGTAATGCAGAATATTTTGTTTTTAGGGAATCTAGTGAGACTTTTTATCTGGAGAATTTTTGAATGAGACAAGTAGAATAAAGTGATACATATACATTTTAAGCTTAGATTTGATTAATTTGCCCAACAGGACCACAAGAAAGTAAAAATCTGACAATTCCTTCTGTTGCTACAGTTTGTAGCTCTGATATATATATTTTTTAATTTTGGCAATTTGTTAGAAATGACATGCTATTTAAACCTGCAGGCAAGTCTGAGGGTTCGGAGGATTGAACTTGAAAGAAATTATTGTGAATGTGTCCATAAAATTGTCCCAAAAATACACAAAAAGGGAGCTGAGGTAAACTGCAAAGTGATAATTCTCTGCCTGTTTGCCACTATCAGGTATTCCCTTCACATTAAACATCATTGTCCACTGCTTTTTAAATCAATTTCCGTATAGTTGTAAGTAGTTAACACTGTAAATAAAGTAAACAATGATCATTAGTAACGGTTAAGTGTAGACAAAATTTGGCAGAAGACAGTCTTTCTTTTTTCTATGAGATGCCTTTATATGAGTGACTTGAGAGAATATATGGGCCTGTATCCTGCTGCACAGTGGCTTGGTGGTTAGCACTTTCAAATTGCAGTGAGAACATCCCTGGTTTATGTCCTTGTTTTCACGGGATGGAGTTTGCATGTTCTTCTTGTGTATGCGTGGGTTTTCTTCAGGTACTCCGGCTTCCTCCCACAGTCCAAAAACATGCTGAGGTTAATTGGTAGCTCTAAATTATCCGTGGGTGTGAATGTGAGTGTGACTGATTTTCTGTATATGTAGCCCTGTGATAGACTGGTGACCTGTACAAGGTGGCACCTGCCTTCACCCTAAGTCAGCTGGAATAGACTCCAGCCCCACCACGACCCTCATGAGGATAAAGCGGTGTATAGAGAATGGATAGATGGCTGTATCGTCATAAAAGCCTCATACTGCTGTATGGATCACCAGTGTGACAAAAGTTACAAAGGTATGTTGTGCTGTGAGCTGGTTAGACTCAGTTGAGCAGATATAAACATACAGAGACTGAACCAGTGACCTCTGACTGGGGTTAACATCCTCACTGAAATACCTGGTTGTCTCTCATATTTCTCTGACTTCTCCAATCTATAGATTGTGTGTCTGTGTCTTTTTGTCTACACAGGCACAAACGTACTGCTCATGTCATCCACATTGTTTACCTTTGAGACACAGAGTTATCAAGAGAACTGGACAGCAGCGGATTTTCCAACATGTTTGTGAGGATGAAAAGTAGAACACAACAGTGTGTGACTAAAAGGTGCCATAGGAAATTACTGCAGAGCTCAGTAATTCAGCACAGCTCTGTTCTTACGTCACCTGTTCCTTCATTTTGCAGTGTGAAAGGTCAGCGAGAGGAGAGGCATCATTAGCCGAGGACTGACTTCGCTTCAATACTGACGTGAATAAATTCAGACAATGACAGGGGAATGGTGAGAAAATGATGAATGGAGCAAGATGAGAATATAATAGCGACGGTGTGACATTGGAGCCCTTCTCTCAGCTTTTTTCATTGTGTGTATGAACAGTCTCCTGTGTCTGCATTGATTTCCTTTTTGAGAGTCTATTTTGTCAATGAGAGGTTATCAAAAACACCAAGATGATTCATTTCCCCTTGAGAAATCATTGCCTCCATGCTATCACTTTAGCATCCGCTGTGTTGTGTGTGAGTGCTGAATAAAGCATCCGACTTCCTATTTGCACAAAACACTTGTAGCCCACTTCTGTGTGTCCTTGCGGCAAAACAAACACCAATTTTTAGCTATTTTGAGATGTTCAATGAGCAATTTATAGTGGAAAACAATCAAATGGCCGAAAGCTGCTGTCTGGATACTAAAATCTTGATTTTTGTGTCGAGTGTAGATGAGAGACTATTGTTTCTGATAATACAGCTCCTAACAAAATGGAAGCAGAGGAGCAACTTCAAGTTAAATAAGAAAATGAATAAATAAATAGAGAACAACAACAAGGCAGAAAAATAATGGAAAACATTTTCTACCTTGTTAGGAGTAAAAACCACTGGATGATGAGAAACCATCTGACAATATTTCCCTGTTAGACCGTCAAAATAGTACATCAATTTGCACAGTAGTGGAATGTAATGTAGTATTTGTAAATATGTTTTTCAGGTATTGTACTTGAGCACAATTTAGACATATCTATGTTTACCTTCCACTACAATTCAGGTGTAAATATTGAGCTTTGTACTGTACTACATTTGAAATTATTTAAAGGATAGCACTCTGAGATGGTACCATCTCACTTTCAAAGGGGTTCTAAAAACAAAGATACAAATGACATGTAGACGCAATATAAACGGCAAATATGCAAAGACCAACATCTCTCCCACCCACACCTCCACATTTCTACTATTGTAACAGAAAAAGCTGGTACAAAGACCAGATGATACATTAATTAAATCTGCATAAAGATCAGTTGAAGCAATCTGATTTCAGATTCTTTGTAGCACAAACAAACTAAAATATGAAAGTACTTGGGAATAAAAATCCTTAATAGGTTTCTTTGAGATGAGAAAATAAGGATGTCCTGAAGAAGAAGAAAAAGAGAGAATCAACCTAAGAAAAGGAAGAGCTTTGTATCAGAATTATCTGTGTCTGAAAGAAAAAGAGATATTGCTTATGTCTGACTGAATATGAAGATCGAGATGGGACCAGAAATCTTCAAAGACACAGACAAAAATGATTGGAGACAGTGAAACTGCCTTTCAGATTTAGAAACAATTCAGACAAACATTTGTTTTGCTTATTTTTTCCATCATAAAATCTTGATGGGGCTTAAAGGAGAGTTCAGGATCAAACCAAAGTATTTGAACTATTCAACTTTACCAAAGGATGATCAATCAGCAAAAGTTATAATCAATTTAATGGACATCAGCAACTACATCAGGTACCAAATACTATGGTGCAAGACTTTTTCTTATTCAGTTTACTGGTATGACACCGGTTTTGCACCAAGTTAAAAGGTTGTTGCTAGAGGTACGGACCCGTACCCGTAGCCTGTGGACTACAGATACGGCACTTGCCATTTGCCAATCAGATACGTGAGATCTGGTCATGTGACTCCCGGTAGACGCTAGCGGTACGGACCTGTAGCATCGGTACTACAGGTACAGACCCTAAACCTGGCCCTAACACTAACCGTAGCCTTTGCCTACCTTTCAACAGTTTGCAGTGGTTAGCAGCTTCTTGACTCGCGAGACTCGCGTACGGGTCCGTATCTGTCTGGCAAATGGAAAGTGCCGTATCTGTAGCCTGTCCATATCTGTAGACACTACCAAGTTAAAAATGAACTATAACGAATTCTGAATGTGTAATTTATCACAGTTACAGGTGTAAAGAACAGTGTCATCTGCATGGAGATGAACAACCTGGGCACATCTGAGGAAGGTTGTCCATCCATCCATTCTCTATACACCGCTTTATCCTCACTAGGGTCGTGGGGGTGCTGGAGCCCACCCCAGCTGACTCGGGCGAAAGCAGGGGACACCCCAGACAGGTCTCCAGTCTGTCACAGGGCTACATATACAGACGAAGAATCACACACACATTCACACCTACGGGCAATTTAGAGTTATCAATTAACCTCAGCATATTTTTGGACTGTGGGAGGAAGCCGGAGTACCCGGAGAAAACCCACGCATGCACAGGGAGAACATGCAGACTCCATGCAGAAAGATCCCAGGCCCACCACGGGATTTGAACCGGGATTTTCTTGCAGCAAGGCAAAGGTGCTAATCCCAGGAAGATGGTCAATAAAAATAATAAAAGAAGATATCCTTTGAAACAATGGAATAGGTCAGAGTGAAAACCTTGAAAACTACCTTTGTCTGGCTTTGCTTTTGCTTTAAAAAGAAAAAAAACATGATAAACTAATAATTTTCCCTGTCTCCAGTCATTTGGAAGCGTGACAAGTAACAAAAAAGCAAAAAAGATGACTTATCATCATAGAAGATGTTAAGAGGTCCTCTACAATATTATGCCCACTCTAAATGTCTCAGATCTTCAAATAACTGTAATTATACAAAATGCCACACCAAAATTACAGACAAGGGAAACATTAAAAAAAAAAAAAAAGCTTTCCCCTCACATTGATCAGATACCACCACAGCACATCAGCATTTTCTGGTGATGTTCTGAAGGAGTCTAAACCTTAAACTAGGAACTAGTGACCTTTACTGGCTTATACAGTGATGCATCACTTACAACAATCAAATAATGTAATGTACTTTGATTTTACCTGTATGATTGATATTTACATCTACGATAATGATATTTAGGTACATTTTGAAGGCAGACTTTGTTTTGTAAGGGAGCATTATGAAACTGTTGGTACCTTTACTTAAAGAAAGGATCTGAATACCCCCACACAGGAGAGACTGTATTTGACCATATTTTGTTGTCTGAGTGAAACTATACAGTGTAGCACAGAGGCTAAAAACAGAGCCGAATGTTACTGAGAACACCACATTGGACAGTTTAGCACATCGCTGTAGAGAAGCATCGATCCAAACAATAATATCAATGACGATGTTTTACTTTCTTGAGTTTTTTCATTCCTCTCTTTGTTGCTCTGGGGTTCTTCTGATCACAGTGATTGGTGGGTAGTTCTGGCCTTAACCTATGAAGAAGTCCTCTCAGATGAAGCAGCCTCCAGCGTGATGGGTGTGTTGGTCAACAGACATATGAGAAGCTTTCTGACAAAAGACAAGATAACAGTGCAAATGCATAAAGTAGTGTGGAAACAAAACAAACAATTTCAAGCTGCATTTAACAATATTTTATAATAACATTGGTTCAAATGACTATGTGCTATGTGAAAGGAGTCACACATAGCGGCTAACTTTAATTAGATTTATCACCATCTCTGTAGGTTCCCTGAGCTTGACGGAGCATTTTAGCATCAATTTAGCCCATTGTTTTGAATTAATGGCCCTTAGCTTCGCTGTTTTGTTTCAGTTTCACTTCTCTGCTGCAACAGACAGCTGCTTTCTATGATAAACAACATGTTCCCTACCTGCCCAGCACCGAATCAGACAAAAATAGCAACTAGATGATGAACAAAAAGGCAGATATTTACCTGAGGAAACCGAAACAGAGCCAAAATGAGAGTAAATATTGTTCTTACACTCATCAGCTAGCCAAAACTCCAGAGTAGTAAATGATTTAGAGCCTTGTCCTGTTTGTGAAAAGGCCCTTTAACTGCTGGTAAAATAACTGTTGAAAGAGTCAAAAGATCCCTGCCTGTGGAATTTATTCAACAACATCTCTGCTGTTGCCACCAAGATGAATTATTAGCACATATTAGCAATCCTGCAATTGTAAAAATGTGACAGTAACTAAATGCAGATCAGTTTCAGCAAAAAAAAACAACAACAAAACCCTTCATCCCTAAATGCTAATGCTTATCTCACTGTATGTATTAGCTTGCATGGTATTAACATGGACTTAGCCAGATAACAGCAGCATTTTCTCTTGAGCTGCTAAACCCTCTTCAAATTTCAGTACTGATTAAACTGACATTCACCTATACAGCTATTTAAATACTCCACTAATGGAAGACCTTCCACTTAATTAATATCATAATTAGTAACAATAAGCTGAGGGGGTGGCTGACCATGAGGGCTGAAGGTAAAATAAAAAAACAAAAAAGGTCCTGTACATTATGGTATGGCATGTTTTTAGTTTCCAGCTCAATACTGAGTGAGAGACTGTTAAATTTAATATTAAGAGTCTCTTTCCAGCACACTATCAAAACTTTCAACTACAACTCTGCAGAAGACAACTTTCTATGATCCTGTAGCATCGAAACTGCAAATTCAGGATTGTTTGAGTGAACATCATACAGCATTCAGAGAACTTGACTAAAAAAATTCAACAAGAGCTGAAAGAGATGTTTGTTTGTGTGGCAAAATAGGCCAAAGTTGGTAACCTGTGCATTCTTTTGTCAGGGATTGCAGCACATGAAAATATTGGAGCCCTCTGACATGTTGGAAGGTTGATATTGACTATCTCCACGGTTAAAGTTTAACACCTTCTCGACACCAGTATAAAATGTTAACCATGCAGTGGCTTTCTTGGAGTTGCCCCCACAATAACACCATAAATGTACAAATGCATAATTTAAACAGGAGAGGTATAAATAATTCTAGCTGATGAATACTTATCAGGGAAACTGATTTGTTGTCAAGTGAGTAACACTGACTGGTGACTGATGCTGTATGGTTCAATATGGGAAAAACTAGTGATTAGAATTGCACAATTATTATTCCAGTTATTGGAGTTTAGGTAAAACTAGATTTTGGCAGACTGCTGGAAATACAGGAACAACATCAACTTGCACTGCAAACTCGCAGCAAGAACATGCTTTGTTTATTCATTATGCAGTTTGACACAAAGTCAAACATGCTGATGCTGGACTCTGCCAAGGTTGCCACTTGTCTTCAGTCCTGCATGCCATATTCATGGAAAGGATCTCAAGGCAAAGCAGGGGTGAGGAGGGTGTCCAGTTTGAGGATATCAGAAGTCGGCAGGTGAGAATAAAGTGGCTGTGGCAGGAGTCAGCATCACCAAGTCTGAGGCTGTGGTGCTCTGCTGGAAACTAGTACATTTTTCCTGAATTGTTGCCCCAAGCAAAGAAGTTTAAGTATCCTGGGATCTTGTTCACAACTGACAGGCAAATGGGGTTTGACATGGACAGATGGATTTGTGCGGCATCCCCAATAACTGCACTGTTGTGTTGAAGAGGGTGCTGAGCTGGAAGTCAAAGCTCTTGAAGGGGTGGAGCTCTGACATCCACAGGAAGCTTAAAATAGAATCACTCTTTCTGGGCGCCTTTGCTTGGAGGTTTTCAAGGCATGTCTTACTGGAAGTAGACCAGGATAGAGGTAGAACTTGAAGGAGGGAATATATATCTCATCTGGCCTGGTAGCACTTTTGGATTTCTCAAGAGGAACTTGAAAATCTTAATGGGAAGAGGGACATCATATGGATGGATGGATGTCCAGCTACTGAATGTCGCATTTGATCACATCAAGCTGTGATGTTGGGTGAAGCATCTCCCACTCCCTTTATAAGGCTCACAACTATTGATCCTATTTATCAAAGTTCAGATTTATATTAATAACCATAATGTGAAAGTAGTCACTCATAGTAATGAACTTACAGAGACTTGTCATCTGAATCTGCATCTCTCCTCGGATAGTTTTAAACTTGAACTCATTGTTTAGCCATCTGGCACACAATTTTGTCATTTTGTCCGCTGTCGCTGCTTTCAAAAGGTTTTAAACAACTCCAGAAAAATTCCCTGTACACTATATGCTCAGCAGCAAACAGAAGACTGACAGTTCAAGAACAGCTGGTGAAGAAAGTAGAGCACTTACTAGCTACAGAGTCAGATATGTTGTTCAGCAGCTGGTAGAGGCCAAGAACAGAGTTAACAGAGACTCCCAAAGAACAATAATGTTGCTCCATAAGTACTAGCTGTCTAAACAAGCAAGCGTTTGCCAACAGTTTCACGATACCAACTTTAATTAAATTCATTATTTGCTTCTCAGTGGCCAAAAAAACCCCAAAAAATGTTTATATAGATTTCACAATTCTCTCAGTGTACACTCAGCCTATTTGTGTAACTTTTTATCTGCCATTGCCTATGACCACCTTCCTATCTAGAAGTGAATAGTACGGAATACTGAGCCTCCCAGGCTGCATTAACTAATCAAATTCTTTTTCTTCTCCCATCCCTTTGACTCTTTTGTTATAATGTATCACACACTTGCAGGTTTAAGTGAATGAGATGCTGTGAGCAGCCCTCTGTCTTTTTGATCACTACCATAATTTAAAAAATTCATATTTCTTTGCAGGGCACAATCAACTAGGGATACATACAACAAAAACTAGTCATGATCCGGATATTAAAAGTTCCATTCGTCGTTCTATCAGTTTCCAGTTGGAGACGCTGACTGATTTCATGTCCTGCAATCTTTGAACTCACATCCTAACATCCTTCAATAAACCGCTTCCGGATGTGCCTTCAGATCCACAGCGCTCACCATGACTCTGTAACCTTGGCTACCAGCTTAGTGCATCTAAGCTTCTTCCTCCATCTCCCACATCATCTCCCTACGGCCCACAGAGTTCTGCAAAGTGTAAGGGTCCACAGAGTATTGGACCACCAAGTCAGGTCCTGAGTTGAGAGGAAGCTCAGTATCTCTGTCGGCCATGACTGCTCACACTCCTCAGAGCCTGAAGCCAATTCCCGACACTGCTCCAACTGTGTGGGCTCTGGAAAAGGTTCACTTTGCTTCCTGGCAATAGACAGAATAACTGAGAGTGTGTCAGAACAAGTGTCGCACCACAAATAGATGTATGTCACATTTACTGTTGGGTTTAATATCAGCTCTGATGTTGTAAATGGACTCCATCCTTTAAAAGAGGTATATGAATCAAAGAACACATAGTGCATGGATGGTTGTTTGTTAAGACTGCTTTTCAGTGTTTACTGTGTATATGTTTTTATGGTGATTTGTTAAATAGTCTTGGTTAAACAAAGTTTAATTCATTTTTTTTTTTACACATTTAGATGATCTTAAATTAACGGCTGTGAATGAGGCATCTTCTAAATGTGCTTCCTGCTGTGAAAAGCAAATGACCCACTGAGTCATTTAGTCACTGTTAGTCAAATGTGATCACACTGCAGCCACACATTTCTGATGTTGCAGATTAGATGAGTGTGAGTGTTCGTCTCTTGATCAAACACAGCTTCTTTTTTTTTTCAAAACCCTAACTTTGACTCGTTCTTAACCATATTTAATACTGCTGTAGGTTTTTTTTTTTTTACCAGGCTTCCAGCTCAACTGTGCAAATGTGAAAAAAATGTCCTCACCACTCACAAAACTGACTGATGTCCTCAACAGAATATACTGAAAGCAATTTAATATAATCTCTGAAGGGGCCAGCTGGGGTTAGGCCTCTGAATCACTGCTCACGTCTCAACACGAGTCAATGTTTTACTCATTAGTGGCACTTCCCTTGTTAGATAAACTGAGTCATTTGGGGCTTTGAATTAAAAATTGGGCCATCATCTTTGTACAATGTGAACTTGCTATCTAGCAACACTCCTAATGAATAACATGAAATAGAGCTGTTAAGTTTGCATATTTCTTTTATTATTGTGATAACCATCCAGTTAACAACTTCTTCCAAATAATACTGCATCAATAAAACATGTAGTTTGCCGAATGACTATGTTATGATACTTGCTACTGACTGGCTCGGGCAAAACAGAAATCTGCAAACATGATGATGTCAGGGAGATAGATAATCAAGTGAAGGGCTCGTCTCATTTCTATATTTTTTGTCATCTCGTCTCCTCTTTCATCCTGCCTGTGACCCATAAATTGATCTCATTACGCCTTCTTAAACGCTATGTCTCGATTCCTAAAATGCATTTGGAGGAAGCTTGCTGGAGGAGCTATGAGCGAGGAGGCACAGCTGTTATTTACTTCAGCTGTCGGTGGTTTCTGAAAAATCACCGAAAGCTTTGCAACCAGTGGGCAAAAATTCCATATTAACCTTTCAGCATATTGTCATTCAAGCTGTCTGAAAGGGAAACTAGATTTTCGCATCTCCTCCTGGCTCTGTTTTCAGGCTTTATGAAATCTAATACTTGATGGAAGACTTCAGCCAATCACAGGGGTTTAACCCTTTCAGGTGAGGCAGTGTAAAGAGCAACACAGCCTATGTGACCATAGAATATGCTGGTACGATGGGATAAACACAAGACTTTCACTCAGGACTGTGGTGTTTGGATTCAGTGTGAAGCCACAAGAGTGCCATGGATGAAGGAACAACAGGTGAGGAGCATGCTCAGACTGAATCCTGCTGCGGCTCGATAACTACAGAAAACTGAGGCCAATTACTCAGTCAAAGACAAATTTCCTGAAATGTGCTGGCATGATGAAGTGTGGTTGATTACATGTATTTATTTTAGTACTAAATGACACTACTGATTGTTTATTTGAATATATTAACCTTAACTGATTCAAAGACACTTTGATGAGATCTTACACAAGCAGGCATGATTGGGCCTAATATAGCAGTGCTGGTAACACATTTTAAAAGCCAAATCAATAAGATCCTGAAAATCCAAATGGTCTTTATCTTAGGCATGGTTTTTAGGTCACAACGGTAAATACTCGTTTGTATTTTGCATTTGTAATTTGCATATAAAAATGTCACTTTTTAAAAACCGGGAACAGTTAGTCAATTGGAGTTGCAATGATAATGACAAGTGCATGCTGAATGTCTGTTTAATAACCACATGAAAGTCACTGCTCCAGCTTTCTGCTACAAAAGATACTGCACGTTGTTTATATTTCTATACTTGCTGTGGTATATAGACTGTATCTCCCATTGCAGAGAATGATTATATGCACATCTTTTCCACAGCCACAGCCATTAGTGCTGAGCCCTTTTCTCTGACTCTGGGTGGCTGACATAAATATAGAGCAAACACGCATGTATGTGCAACCACATATGACACACACACACACACACACACACACACACACACACACACACACACACACACACACACACACACACACACACACACACACAAAAGCTAAGCAGGCAGGCGAATGGGAGCCAGCAGGAGGGAAATGTCAGGACAATGTCAGGGTGTTAGCTTGGCATGGCACGGCTGGGCTCGCCTCCGAGTTTTCTGAATGTCACCACTCTGGAGACCAGAGGAACGAACACACACACACACACACACACACACACACACACACACACACACACACACACACACACACACACACACACACACACACACACACAGTCACTCAGATCTAAGAGTATGAAGTGGAGGAGGAAGAAGAGGAGAGGGATCTGTGTTGCCCTGAAGCAGCGGTCATGCCAAGGGAAAATGGCCGACTGTGAAGCATCTCCCACTCCCTTTATAAGGTCACATCTGAATGTCACTCAGTCATTATTAAAAATAACTCTGCAATTCAGGTCAAGTATGAGTCATGTGTACACATGCTATCTTGTTATGTGTATTATGAAAGTCTCAGTAACCTCAGTTAGGGTTTAAGCATTTTGTTGTGTTTCAAATCCTGCATCAAGTCATGTTATCCAAACGTGTTTTCCACTCCCACGGCTCTTAATGCGTGTGTTCAAATTTAGCTCTTCAGGTTATTTGGTAAGAAAAACGAAAAAAGGAAATACGATTTAAGGACTTAAAACCTCGAGGAAAGATTTGCTCTTTGTTAATAAAAGAGGAGAGAAGGTAAAACACTGAAACAGGTGACTTGGACTCTAACTGTAGGCTTATTTAATCAATAAAACCTTTTAAATAACAATTAAATTGAGATTTTACATAATTAAAAAAATAAGAATGAATCAGTAAGGTCATTATTTCATACATTTCAAACGTGTTCTGTCATTGCAATAGTTTTATTGTTGCTTCAGTTGAAGTTGTGACTGCACTGTAGCACATAGATAGTAAGCTACAGGCTACACGATAATGGAGAAAAATGTACTTCATCAATATACACTGGGATAAAAACGGGTAAATACAGCTGTGTATAACTTTCAAACTGCAGGATGCATCCAGTGACAAAAACCCCGCAGCCTGGAGCAACAGCACTGATGATGTTCACTGCATTGTCTGTTGTTCTACTACAGATACGACCTCTCTTACCGAGGCCTCTCGTAGCCAACACTTCGCTCGTGCTCACTGAAATGTGGTTTTCAGTTGGGAATCCTCATTGATAAAGTAGATGGTCAGTGCAGGACTCCATTGTCCAGCTGGTATCACAAGTCCACTGTAGCTGCATAAAATTCTACTTATGAGTGCTCTGTCTCAGCCTGCGTGTGCATGTTTCATACAGCCCTGGGATAGCTGGAGTAATATATTACACACTGAATATCAAGTGACAGGATCATGTTTTTAAAACCACTGTACGGTAACTGTGTTAACTGATATGTCTCTGGCGAGGTGAAACGTTGCATCAGTGATTCTCTCTGCCATTTGGAACCCTTCTTATATGGTGTAACTATATGGTTTAGTTGACATCCAGATCTGACTTTGTACTCATCATACAGAGCTTTGTGGTGCTGATTTGAGTGGTCCAACAAATTACTTGTGCTTCCCTGTGTAGTGTTGATGTGACAGTGTATACACGGTAAATTATTCTACTTGCTGTAATTTGGTTTTCAATTATTGTTGTTGGCTCAATAGTGCTCTCTCTGGAGCTATAGTGTGTAACTGGCGTTGGTGCCACACTGTCAGTTCCTGAGAGGCATGCACGAAGTTGGTTGTGCAGCACAGCATAGGCTCATAAATGGTTGTTTTCTTGATGGCCTTTCATTTATTTCATGAGTATATGTACACTGTGATCTACTCGGATGCTCATTGGAGTGTGTTGTCATATTTAATGTTTTTTATATTTCTTTCAATATGTATTTGGGGAGCTTCAGACACTGAGTTAGCTATCAAGCAAGCATTAGCCTAATTAACATGCTGCTTCTTTTTTAGTATGCTGTGCAGGAGACGCCCGAGCCTGCTGACCAGAGGTTTTCTTATATTTACCAGATACATACTCTGCTTTATTACCTGTTTTGATATTGCATAATTGTGTAAAGAGAGGCATGCACGAGATGCATGAGCCTGCTGACCAGAAGTTTTCTTATATTTACCAGTCACCAGAATAAACGACATAAAGGAAACATCTCAGCCTTCCAACTTCTTTAAACAAAAATGACACAACGTAGAGTCGGGGGGTTTTGAACCAGCCAGTAACAGTGTGCATGGTTACATTAACAACTGCAAAACACTGCCGACAAACTACCCGTTCTGGATATTACATTCTGGTTTTTTGCCACTGCATATTCACGTTTATAGTGTCACTGTAAGGCGGGAATATTGAGAGCCCTTAAATCAGAGTAAATGATGTTCTATCAGACAGACTTGTCTTGCAGATTATAACAGAACATTGCACGTTTTCAGTTTGTATCTAGCAACAAAAAAATTTGCAACAAGATGAGTTTGACTTACTAGATATTGTAGTGTAATATTTTTGGAAATTGATGTGCTACAAGTAAAAGCTGATAGAATTATGGCAAATGCTATTAGAGTGAAGACCAGAGATAAAACGTAAGTATAAAACATACAATGGTTTAACAATGAAGGTTCAAGTAATCACTGATGTTTTGATGATGGTGTGTGGATGCACACACACAGCTGGAAGATTTCAAAGTATAACCTGCGACTTTGGTGTAAAGATTATATAATTTTTGGAAAATGTGTGGTGTACTCGAAACATAATGATGTAAACTTAAGGTATTATAACTTTTAATAAGGAGAAGATGTGGAGCAAAAAGTTTGAATATGTCTGGGCATGTTCTCTGTAAAAGATGACCTAATGGTAACTTAATGAGCATCTTCTGTAAAGTGAGATCTACAGTGAAATATGGTAACTTGACGTCATGATCTGACCAATAGATTTAGAGAAGTATAAAAGTGTCAAAACTGTCACTCCTATCATAGGTCCTTTAGGTGTGGAAAAATAACCAACACATAGCATAAGAGACAGTGCACAGCTCAGTATCTTCAGTTCTTCTTTTTCAATTCAATTCAATTCAATTCAATTTTATTTATATAGCGTCAAATACAGTCAAATCGTCTCAAGACGCTTTACAGAACCCATATACCTGACCCCCAGAGCAAGCCCAAAGGCGACAGTGGCTAGAAAAAAACACCCTTTTAACAGAGAAGAAACCTCGAGCAGAACCCGGCTCTATATAGGGGGGACCCATCTGCCTGCTGGCCGGGCGGGTTGAAGGGGGCAGAGGAGGGCAAGGGGGAGGGATGGGAGGAGAGGGAGGGGTGGGAAAGCAAGGAAAACATAACACACATTTGGATACATGCATGACAGGATATGTGACACAAACAAAGTATAAGCTAACATTGAAAACTGACTCATAGTTTACTCTTATGATGTACGGCTCTGACATTAAACATACTCCATATATAGCTAGCAGTAAAATTCAAACAGTATGTAAGTTAGCATAACAAGTATAGAAAAGGCGATGCAGAGTTGACTGGTGGAAAAGGGGAGTTGGAAGCAGAGGGCTGGAGGAAGGTCAGCAGCAGCATCCCACAGTGGACATGATGGAGACTAGACCAGTTGGTGGAACATCGACTGCAGATCTGAAGCATCCAGCTCTGGGACCAGGGACACTCAGAGAAATAGCACAGGGGGAAACAGAGTGAATGTACTGCAATAACGGTATACATATTAAATGTAAAGGTAGATAGAGAAGGGCTCAGTGCGTCAAGAGAAGTCCCCCAGCAGCCTAGGCCTATAGCAGCATGACTAGAGGCAGAACGAAGGGACGTCCAAGAGGGAGTCAGCTGTGCAATGAAGACACAAGCCGAACCCCTGTGGGTCACCCAGTCAGCCCCAACTATAAGATTTGTCAAAAAGGAATGTTTTAAGCCTGGTCTTAAAAATAGAGAGGGTATCTGCCTCCTGAACCCAAACTGGGAGCAGGTTCCACAGGATAACTGATAACTGAAGGCTCTGCCTCCCATTCTACTTTTAGAAATTCTTGGAACAACAAGTAAGCCTGCAGTTTGAGAGCGAAGAGTTCTACTAGGATAATATGGTACTATCAGATCTTTAAGATATGATGGAGATTGGTTATTAAGAGCTTTATATGTCAGAAGAAGGATTTTAAATTCTATTCTGGATTTAACAGGAAGCCAGTGAAGAGAAGCAAGTATAGGGGAAATATGATCTCTTTTGCTAACTCCTGTCAGTACTCCCGCAGCAGCGTTTTGGATCAACTGTAGATTTTTAAGAGAGCTATTTGGACAACCCGATAATAAGGAATTACAATAGTCAAGCCTGGAAGTAACAAAAGCATGAACTAATTTTTCTGCATCACTCTGAGACAGAATGTTCCTGATTTTTACAATATTACGCAGGTGAAAAAAGGAAGTCCTACAGACTTGCTTTATGTGTGAGTTAAAGGACATGTCCTGGTCAAAAATAACTCCAAGATTCCTCACAGTAGTACTGGAGGCCAATGTGATGCCATCCAGAGTAACTATTTGCTTTGAAAGTGAGTTTCTAAGATGTTTGGGGCCAAATACAATGACTTCAGTTTTGTCTGAATTTAGCAGTAGGAAGTTAAAAGTCATCCAGGTTTTAATGTCCTTAAGACAATCTTGCAGTCTAGCTAACTGATCAGTTTCACCTGGCTTCATAGATAAATACAATTGTGTGTCATCTGCATAACAATGGAAGTTAATACCATGCTTCCTAATAATATTGCCTAAAGGAAGCATGTATAATGTGAAAAGTATCGGTCCTAAGACAGAACCCTGAGGAACTCCATGATTAACTTTAGTATGCTCAGAAGAGTTATTGTTGACATGCACAAACTGGAACCTATCTGATAAGTAGGATTTAAACCAGTCCAGTGCTGTCCCTTTAATGCCAATTGAATGTTCTAGATGCTGTAATAAAATTTTGTGGTCGATTGCGTCAAACGCTGCACTAAGATCTAACAAAACAAGTATAGAGACTAGTCCATTATCTGATGCTATGAGAAGGTCATTAGTAACTTTCACTAGAGCTGTTTCTGTGCTATGATGCACTCTGAAGCCTGACTGAAACATTTCAAACAAATTATTCCTTTGTAAGTGTTCACATAATTGATTTGCAACTGTTCTTTCCAGAATTTTAGCGAGAAATGGTAGGTTGGATATCGGTCTATAGTTAGCTAACACATCTGGATCTAAAGTGGGCTTTTTAAGCAAAGGTTTGATGACAGCAACCTTAAAAGCCTGTGGTACATAGCCTGTTACTAGAGAGAGATTAATCAGATCTAACATTGAAGAATTAATTAAAGGTAAAATCTCCTTGAAGAGTGTAGTTGGGATAGGATCTAAAAGACATGTTGATGGTTTGGATATAGAAACTGTTGAAATTAGTTCAGAGAGACATATAGGAGTGAAGAATTCTAAAGATTCATCAGGTCTAACAGCCAATTCAAAAGCATCTGTGACATTTGTAGGAAGGGCCAGATTAATTTTATCTCTAATCAGAACTATTTTATGTGTAAAGAAGCTCATGAAGTCGTTACTGGTTAAAGCTAAAGGAATACAAGGTTCAACGGAGCTCTGACTCTTTGTCAGCCTGGCTACAGTGCTAAAGAGAAACCTAGGGTTGTTCTTGTTCTCCTCTATTAAAGATGAATAATAAGTTGTCCTGGCATTACGGAGAGCTTTTTTATAGATTACTAGACTATTTTTCCAAGCCACATACACTTCCTCTGAATTAGTGGAATACCACTTTCTTTCCAGCTTTCGGGATGTCTGCTTTAAAATCCGCAGCTGGGAATTATACCAAGGAGCAAGTCTTCTCTGAGATATAACTTTCTTTTTTACAGGTGCAACACTATCAAGAGTTGTACGCAGTGAGGCTGAAGCATTATTAACATAATAATCCAGCTCTGTGGGGGTAAAATTATAATATTTGCCTTCTGATTTATCAGTAAATGTTGCTGAAGTAAACAGTGAGGGTATTATTTCCTTAAATTTAGATACTGAATTGTCAGACAAACACCTACTGTAATGATATTTGTTCTCAGCTGCTAAACAATCCTTTACTTTAAATTGAAATGTTATCATAAAATGGTCAGAAAGAAGAGGGTTCTGGGGAAATACTGTTAACTCTTCAATTTCTATGCCATAAGTCGGGACAAGGTCAAGAGTGTGATTAAAACTATGAGTTGGTTTATTTACATGTTGAGAAAACCCAATTGAGTCTAATAATGAATTAAAAGCTCTTGTAAGGCTGTCGCTGTCTTTGTCAACATGAATGTTAAAGTCACCCGCAATAATAACTTTGTCTGAACTGAGCACTAATTCAGATAAAAAGTCTGAGAATTGAGATAAAAACTCAGAATAAGGAGCAGGAGGACGATATATAACAACAAATAAAACTGGTTTCTGAGCTTTCAAATTTGGATGAGAGAGACTAAGAGTGAAATTTTCAAATGAGCTGTAATCAGGTTTAGGCCTCTGGTTCAATTTTAAACTAGAATGGTAGATTGCTGCTACTCCTCCTCCTCGGCCTGTGATTCGAGGAATATGACAGTTAGTATGACTAGGGGGAGTTGATTCGTTTAGGCTAACAAATTCTTCCTGCTGCAACCAGGTTTCAGTCAAACAGAACAAATCAATCTGGTGATCAGTTATCAACTCATTTACTAGCAGAGATTTAGACGAGAGAGATCTAATATTTAACAGACCACATTTAATTTTCCTGTTTCTTTGCTCTGTTGAAATAGAGGTATTAATTTTTATACATTTTTTGTGGTTACTATTTCTTTTGTGTATTTTTGATTTGTTTAATTTATTGAATTTTGGTGGTCGGGGGACAGACACAGTCTCAATAAAGTTAACTGAATTACTGGAGGGTGACAGCTGTGAGGAAACTGCAGAGAGGTGTGTAAGACTACAGCTCTGCATCCTGGTCTTAACTTGGGGTGTTATCACTGCTAAGAATTACTCCTGGATTTTTGTCGACAAATCCTGCTGCCCTCCGAATGCTGACTTTTATTGGTGACATTTTTAAGATCTTAAAAGAAGCTTTTTAGACATTTGAACACAGTAGACAACTTGTAGTATTTGCACCTTATGCTCAGGCCCCTTCTTCTCATATGCCCCTTTTATTTATATACTGATGCCTAGGCTTGCGCTAGCCGATCGCCACAGCGCCATTGGCGCATCGTTTTGCTGGATGGCGCAGTCATTCTGAAGCGTAAGAGCCACAGTGGTGCTCTATTTTTCATGTAAAAAGCAACAAAAAAGGGTTCGCCTTACTTTTTTTTCGAAACACCCGAGTGATAATATAAGAAAAACAAAACTTTTTCTCTCAGCAGGCGTCGGAAATGGTCTGAGCCACCCGAATCTTGATCACACGCCCGAGTCATGACCCGCTCTTGGCCAATCACAGAAAAGCATGCTATTTTTACTGCGTGAAATCTCTGAACAGTGTGCCACAAGGCGAGTCATTTGCAATCAGGAAAAGCAAGAAAGAGGAGGTTTTTGTTGAGTTTATGCTACAGTTGTGAGATATGATACATAGTGAGGGTTGAAGAATTGGACATAGGAGGAAAAGAAGGTAAATTGGACATGAAATTAATATTTTTATGGGTCAAAAAGTTTTGATCATGAACATGTTTCAGGTACAGGTTTTTAAATGGCCAAATGCATATATACAAGGGAAGGTGTTTTCACCATGGAAGAGCTGTATACCAGCTACGTCCGTATGAACTCTGAGGCCCACCCAAACCTGTCCAAGTTACTGCAGATAGTCCTCACAGTGACAGTGACATCTGTCAACTGTGAAAGAGCAGTGAGTAGGTACACAGCCATAAAAACTTCTGCTAAGAACTGCCTCAAGGTGGAGTTCGTGGACGAGCTGGTTACCCTGTCCCTGGAGGCGCCACCCTACAAGGAATTTCCTTATGACCTGTCATTCAGGATGTGGCGCCTCAACAGGAACAGGAGGGCCTACCGTCAGATGCTCAGAGCAGCCGAGGAGGAGTGTAAAAACGATGAAAATAACAACATACATACAAGTAGAAATAAAATAGTTAAAATAGAACTGTTTAATTGAGCTTTTTTTTTTTTTACCTCAAAATGCACCACAATGCAGGAAAATGACTATTTTTTCCACTATCACTGACACAGAAATATGTGGCTTTTTGTGGCTCATTGTTATTCTTATGAGTGAGCCACAGTGGCTCTTCACTTCAAATTCCTAGTGCAAGCATAGGATGCTACACATTTGCATTTGCTTACATATAGGACTGCACCTTGTATGTACCTTTTGCACTGCTTTAAGTTATAACATCAGTTACACAACTGTTAAAAGATTAAATAAGCCATCTGTACAACAATAAGCTGTTTTCATAGACACGCTTGTACATATTTTTTTCTACTACATTGCTGTATTTTATATTTACACATTTCTAACGCTACATTAATAAATGTCTATATTTGTGCACTGACAGGATTGTCGGTAATTTTGTTGTGCAATGGCAATAAAGGAATTAATTTCTTTTCTATGACATGCACAAAAGTCCTCTGCCTTAATAAAAAAATTAATAAATTAAACATTGTGTGGCATGCATCTGAACTACTAGAACACCAGGAAGGCCCAACAAAAAAATAAAATATACAGTATCAAAGAACTTTCTGACAATTCAATACCAAGAAAGCACACCAGGAAACTTAAACTAAATATAAAAAACAAAACACAAAGTCTATCTGCATGCAGGAACTGTTCAGGTACTGAAATGGAAAACATGAAACTGGAAATGTTTTGAGGCTTTATTTTTATTTAAGGCAAACACAGACCAGGCCTTCAAAACTGCAGTCAATATGACTCACAGCCAGTCCCTCGAAATATTAGCAGTAGATGGAAAACAAATATTTTGCATCATCCTATCAATCTCTCCAGAATTTCTTTCAGACTGAAGTCAGGAACAAAGAACATGGTGTATTACAGGTCCTGAGGTGGACCTTTGTGTCACTTGTGCTACTGTTGGTTTTCTCTGAGACTCTGGTAGTTTATTAGTTTGTCAGCTAGCTGAATCATTCATGGAAACAAAGAAAAAGTCACAGTGACATATGACTTATGTATCTTAGAGTGAAATAGAAAATAAATACTGTCCTTTGCTCATGCACACCTATAGGCTGGCCTTGTGGGAAGCAAAACAAGATGCTGCGAAAGATAAATGAGGAGGATAAACTGCTGTTTGGCTCTTTGTGCTGCTGCTCTCATTGAAAGCCATTCAAAAGGGCAAAACTAAGAGGGCAGATCTTCACTGAGCACAATGCCCCCCCAGAGACTGAGCAGACAATAACTCTCCAACGCACACCCAGCGCTCTGGCCAGGTGAGGCAGCAGCTCTATACCCACACAAACAGACACTAAGGCAATAAAAGATCTGTATTCAGAGTCACACACAAAACACCAAATGATGATAATCTCCCTTTCTCAAGTCTACGCACACTCACGTCAACATGTGCTACGACACTCACTGACATAATGTATTATCCTAACCACAATCAATACCTGTTCTAACCAAGCCTTAAACCTGCAAACAGTCGTTTGAAGAAGTGTTGATCAGTCCCAGCTCCATCTTGGTCTTCACTTGGGTTGAATAATGTCATCTTAGATTGTAGCCTTGTACATGTTTGTGTGTGTGTGTGCAGTATCCTTATTGAAGGCTACCATACAAACCACAACAATGTCACCTACACAAACAGAGAAAGCTCATTAGCATATACTCAACTATTAAAGATATAAAGATGTTGTCCTCACTGGCACTCTGTCATTCCAAACCCACAATACTTACATCTTCATAACATCAACCACCTCCGTCCCTCCCTCACCCCTGTCAGCACCGCCATCCTGGTCCACTCTCTGGTCACCTCCTGCCTGTATTACTGCAACTCCCTTCTCTCTGGTCTTCCTCTCAAGTCCCTACTCCAACTAGTTCAGAATCACCAGGACACCTTCTGTCCATCACATCACTCCTGTTCTCCAACAAATTCACTGGCTCCCAATCACACACTGCATCATCTACAAAACCATGCTTCCAACCTTCAAGGCCCTCCATAACCTCGCCCTCTGCACCTCACTGAATTCCTACATATAAACACACCCAGTCGGATTCTCAGATCATCTTCCTCCCTAAACATCAACATCCAACCACATACGTCCACCATGGAATCTGGAACCTTTCGCCGCTCTGCTCCCATGTGACATCCAAAGCACTGATACACTGGACATTTTCCAATCCCATCTCAAAACCCACCTGTTTAAACAAGCATACTCACTTTGATTTCTATTCCTCTTTTTTCGTCTGTTTTTGTAAAACTGCTAGATTTTCTTGTTTTAAACTTTTCACATATTTAAGTTTTATATTGTTAATGTGAATGTGTTTTGACTTAGTTTACTTTGTCCAGTGTTTTTGGGTGTTTTGAAAGGCACCTATAAATAAAATGCATTGTTATTTTTATTACTATTATTGTTATACACTAAAACCATAAAACCACTGACAGGTGAGATGAATAACAAAAATCATCTCATTGCAATGCAATGTTCTGCTAGTAAGCCTTGGGTTCTGGATGCCACTTTAACATGTATCCGCTGCCTAAACATTGTTGCAGACCAAGCACACCCACAAAGCCAGTGGTACTCCCCCGACAGTACAATAAGCCTTGTCACACTACAGAAACTGCTCAGCAATGGCTTTAGAAACACAACAATCAGCCCAAGGTTTTCATCTGGCCTTCAAACTCCTCAGAGCTCAATCTGATCAAACATCTGTAAAATGAAACAAGCCCACCTCTCAACTGACTGGACCCAACTGAACCGGTGCCAACATCCCACTGCCAGAAACCACAGGCCACCCTCAGGGGTCCTTTGTCCATGCCTCAACAGGTCAGAGCCGGCAACAGAGCAGCAAAACGGGAACCTACACCATATTAAATGCTGGGACTAACCAGTGTTTAGGAAATTACTTGTAGACGATGTAAACAAATTGGCATGTAAAATCTGTAAATGTACAATAATGTTTTATAAAGTAACAATACACATAATATGAAAGTATGGCTTAAATCACTAAAACAACACATCACTGCATATAATGGATATTTCTGCAGAATTAATTACTGATATTACTACATTTTAATTATTTAATGAAAACGGTTTGAAAATATATTTTTGTCATATGCAGTTCAAACAAGATTTTGGCTCTCCATCACATGTCACATCTTGTTTATTAAGACACCAAAGATTCATAGTTGCACAGATGAAATATATACTCAGAAAGAAGCTGAGCTGACCTGGGTAATTTGATTTAAATTAGTCCTTCGTTTACTACATAAATAGCAATCTTTTAAAGAGTTAATTTTCCATGAAGTGGCTCACCAAAACCCAAAAATTCACAAATACAGATGAGGAATATTGATAAATTTGTCTCAAAAGCCTTAAAGACAGGATGATTATCAGACTAGAAGAACTATTTATTTAGATTTTTACAGTACCATATTGTTATTGCAGACATTGAAGGTCTTAAGATTTGATTATGAGGGTTGCTTAATATAAAAATACATTATTTGGGCTCTCTTTTATATTTTTTAAGCTGTTTAGTAAGCCTATGCAGTCTGTATGCATTACACAATAGTAAAACTCATTCATTAATTTTAAAATCACACCTTCAATCCAACACACCTCCTCATCTGAAGACAGGAGCTGCAAACTAACCGCAAAGCAAAATCACAATAGACACACTATGCACACACTCATTCAGATATAAAAATTGCTCTCCAATAAGAGATGCATACACAATGAAATATCTGTTATATTATACAGACACACAGACGCATGCACACACACTTACAAAAAAAGCACTGAAAAGAGTGACCATTGATGCAACGCTTCCATGGAGATCGGTTAGATAATGGAGCGAGGCTGTTAAGGCTCAGGATGAGATGGTGATTGCCAGGCAGGCCAAAAACAAATTAAAGCATTAAAGCCCTGGGCTCATTTCTACATTAATGCAGCTATGATGAGTTTCTACATTAATAGAAGAAGGATGATTATCCACTCCAGGGTTTCTTAAAATTCACCCAAACCTGACCGGAATAGAGATTTCAAGGGCTGTTAGATCTGAAAACATACATTTATAATGGTGTTTCAACACCTTGTGGTCAGCACAATTTAACTTTATAGACACTGAAATCTTCTGAATCACCACACAGGCTGCACAAAGAGGAGAGAACAGACTCAAGTTAGACTGAGAGCTGTTTCATCAAGCAGCAATGGCAGGTTTTTAAACACATTCTTTCCCTCCTCTACACACATTTCTAAAAAAAAATAAAATGTCGTCACTGTCAGTGAAAGTTTCTCTCAACCTTATTCCTTCAGTGCTGAAGTTACTTGTGGATAAAGTCAAGATTTTAATGATGATACCACAAAGTGCTTTCCTTCTGCAGTATTTAAGAGTAGATATACACTACCATTCAAAAGTGTGGGGTCACTTGGAAATTTCTATATTTGTGGAAGAAAAGCAATTTTTTTCAATGAAGATAACATTATAAATTACTTAGAAATACAGTCTAGACATTGTTAATGTGGTAAATGACTATTCTAGCTGGAAACCGCTGATTTTTAACAGAATATCTGCATAGGGATACAGAGGCTCATTTCCAGCAACCATCACTCCTGTGTTCTCATGGAACATTGTATTAGCTGTAAGACCACTGTTTTAAAGTTACTATTGCCACCATCTTGGTCTTTTTAAACTCGATGTAAGGAATGAGCAGTGAGTCTGAAACAACTTTCGACACTACATAGGCTGAAATGGAAGCAACCTGTCAATTCCAAAACATACCCTGCTTTATCGTCTATTTTTTCATAAAAGGGGCCATAATTTACTACTAAAGCATCATGCTGTTTTCAAGTCTTGAAACTGGTAATTTAGACCATAAAATTATTGGTTAAATATTTACTCAGGGTACAGATGAAGGGAGAAGTAGAGTCTCAGACTTCTATAGTCTTTTTGCACCCAAAGAAGTCGCCCCCTACTGGCTGTTAGAATGAATGCAGGTTTAAGTCACTTCTGCATTCAGATATAGAGGCAACTTTCATCTTTTATTTAAATTCTTTGTGCATAGGTGCTCAAACAACAGCAGTATGCATCCATAATAGCCACTACATCAATAGCAATTTAAACTAGAAAAGCACTCACTGCAGTACTCTGCCAAGACTGCTCATTTTCCCATATGGCATTGTCAGAAATGCAACATTATTTGTTTTAGAAATTAGCATTTGTTTATTAATTATTGATGATCAGAAATCATGGCAACATAGAAGGTGGCCTTTTAATACAGATGCACCAATATACAAAATGACCTTGCACTGAGCACAGGCATGTTATGCCTGTATACGTAATGTACGGATACAGAAACGCAAGACCTGAATGTACACTGACAGTCAATAGAAACTTTGAGACCATATTTTTCAACATAATTTTTATTTTGAAGCCCGAAACAGGATTTTCTTCATATGAATCATTTGTTTAGCATATTGGCATACAGAAACAAAAAGCTAAAGTTTCAAGAATGATTTCAAAATAAAGAATTTCACAAAAGAAAATGGCATCTGCCAAACACAAAATCACAACAGTCAATACCGAGTATGGCCTCCATTTGCTTCGATGCAGGCAACAATCCGTCGGCGCATGCTTTGGACCAGGCTTCTGATTGTGGGTTGGAACAGCCCATACGCCTGGCTACATCACTGTAGCTCAAACCGGCCTCCACCATACCCAGTGCCCGAAGACGTTGTTCATGTGATAGACGCGGCATGATGCTGTTCACTGGACTAACAATGGTGGCCTTTTTTGGGCCTTTATATAGGCCTTCATAACCCATTCTCAAATTGTGCAGATACTCACTGAGTATTGCTTGGTGTGTATTTGGTTCACTTTTGCAAAGTGACCAACCCATGTGCAATGAATCATGACAAAATGACAACTCATCATTATCAAAACTACCAGGGCACTAGATCATCAGTAAATCCACAATGAATAATTACAACCCCCCTACAAGTAGAATTCTGCCTACATTTCTACCTCAAAGTTTCTACTGACTGTCAGTATATAACAGGTGGTGGGAATTGATGGGACTCAAACGCCTCCAAAATTTATTCAATTGTTTCTTGTGTTGCATTTTCAACAGATAAGTCCCGATAAGTCCGCAGTGGTCGATTTGTAGTAGGGTAGCAATCATGTGATTGTCAGCAGGCAGCTGACGTAGTGTTTACATGTTGTCATAGACCAATGCTGTGCCGCTATCTTGCAATGATACAGAAATCCTTAACAAATCTGGGGATCCAGACTATTAGCTGCATCACTGCCAAAATCTAATCAACTGGTCCTTGTGCCATTTCTGACCTTCCCTGAAAATTTCAACTGGAACCATTTTTGAGTAATGTTGCAAAACACGCAGACGGACAAATGCACACCAATTGTTAAATAACTCCATTGCAGTTCTTGGTGAAGTAAAAAACTGCTCCATACAATATACGACAGTTTGACTGAAATACATCACATGAAATCACTTCAGGAAAATGCATAGCTGACTGCATGAACAAACCCCAAGCATACTTCCTCCCTGGCTTGCAAACAGCTTGTCTTACTTTGAACTTGGAGCCCTTTTAGCCTTAGTCGTTCTGCTGTTGACTTCTGTGCAGGTCTCCTGTGGTGCACACAGACCTGGTGAAGACTGCAGTCGACGGTTATCAGTGATCCCTGGTGATTCCCAGTGATCCTTTGCAAACACAGGCTTTGTGGTCTAAAAACACCTATGGCCTTGTGTCCCCTACCACCTCCACCTAAGCAGTGCACCCCTGCCGGCCAGCTCCACAGGCTGACAGACTTCACATCAGGGTGCATGCAGAGGTCAGAGTAAGATCCCTGTCAGGTGATATCCAGTCCAGGTCAGTACTTTAGCCTCAGTGTGGTGCAGCGGCTTCACCCTGGTCACCTTCTATGCAGCTTCAGGTTTAACTTGCTCTCCTTATTCAATATCTATAAAGATGAGATCATTTGTGTGGAAATGCAATTATTTGTGTGCTCTTCATTGCTGTGTTAACATTCAAATGATTGTTTCTGTACCCAGACAAATACACTGGAGTGGTTGCATTTAAAGTGTTTTGCCCGTGCTCAGCATAATCGCAATCTGGACAAAATGCACTCAACAAAAATTGCTTTGTGAGGAAATCCCAACATAACGATCAGACTGATCAGCAGCAGATGTGATGTTGTGGTTTGAAGTGACGCATATCACACCTCACTGTAGGCTGTAAATGAAGTCAGTGTGCTGTATGTGTAAAGAAGTGTTCTGTTTATGCTTTTAAAATGTTGTTTGTGCCTGTCATCGTCACATATTTTCTGTCAGTAAGCAAGAGACTAAACCCTGAGCTACAACAACATCCTGTCGTTATCTGCAGAACCTCATATCCTCTGTACACAGTGTATTTAGTAGGTAAATCTCAGTACATTTGTCACTACACCGTCAGCCTATAAGTGTATTGCTTTTAGCTCTGTTACTTTAGATATAAACGAATAAACTATTTATTTCAGTGGCAAGGAGCTAAACATGTAGTACTTTGGTGATAGTGATTGCAGTGGTTGAAATAAACTTATTTTTTTCCCCCTGAGTTCACATAATTTATTTACCACCGACTGCATGCTGGTTTCTCCATCTACTCAGTATTTGGGTTTTAATATTAAAAAGGCCCTTTTCCAGTAGATGAGTATGGTCTGTGCATTTTGTGGTTGGGAATAGTTGTGCATGTCAGTACTATTGGGTGTTTATACCTCTGTTTTTATAGGATTCTGCTTATGTGAATACATCTGATATATGTAGGAATGTATGCACGGGGTGGAAATATTACAAAAAAGGAAATATATGAGTATATAGTGGGCTATCTACAATACATTATTCAAATGACATGATTACACAGAGTCATTTCTCTCTCCTTCCATTTCCATGTCTGCTTGATTTCCATTTAAAGCAGTCTCCCGATTAACTACCCTGGGAAAGTCCACCCTCCTATCACTAGTATTGATCTAACAGTCAGTAAAGTAGACACAAGAGGTGTGTGTGTGTGTGTGTGTGTGTGTGTGTGTGTGTGTGTGTGTGTGTGTGTGTCTGCAATCAAAGAAGAAAGTTTGTAAGTAAATACAGCTCTGTGCTGGCTATGAATAATCCTTAATGCGACTTCCATTGTATTTCATCCTAAACAATGACCTCTCTCAGTGTGTGCATTTAATTGTGAGTCATGGCGGTTTTCTCACAGCCTAAAGCCAAGTTTGGAGATAAACAAAACTGTGAAAAATACAACAATATAGCTAAATAACCTAAAGCTGAACTCCAACGCGAACTAAAGTGAACTGAAACCAAATATGTGAACTGCCAAATGGGGAAAAAAAATGTTTTGGTCTTGTATAACAATAATCTGTTGAATAATACATACTTGTTTGAGCCTGAAAAACAAAAAATACTCTGTCACACCAAGGATATAACAAATGCAACTCAACCTTAAAACCTCGAAAAGTAAAAGTGGTACATGAAGATATATTCAAGTTGTTAGGAGTGAAGTGCTGCTCGTTGTTTATAGAATCAGGACTCCAGACAACAAAGTAAAGTAAAACTCCAATATCCAACCCAATCCAATTTAAATTTCACTGACACTGGCAACAAATCTGATAAGTATATTACTCCCCTCTCTGCTGCAAAACCGCTTTCTGCTTTCAAGGACAATGGCAGACTGTTCAGTTATACCTGCAGCTGCAAAATGAATTTCCCATGAGGTTTCAGCAAATTAATTACAAATTGCACAATGCTCAACCAGCATGGCACAGTTGTATTCTGTGCGCATACAGTGTGCAAGCGCAACAGCAACTGTTGTAACAAAAGGGGCATCACAGTTTTGGGAGAAATGCTTTATTGTTACAGGGAAGGAGAACAATAGGGAATCCATTTATTAGGTGTCATTAGTTCACAGAGAGTTAGTGTAAGTAATGCATTCTGAGCTGGCAATAAATGCACAGCAGTGCTGCAGCACTGTTTTCAGGATGATGCTTCATATCACACATGAACAAAGTGCATATTTATTCCACCTCTTCATCTCTACTGGAGCAGCTCTTCAGATCTGTAGGCACATGTACCACTGCAAAAATTATTTTAATAAGTAGCAGCTAATTTCCAAGCCATCTTGTTTAGTTATAATCCTGGAGTCACTGGTTAATAATAATCCATCCATTATCTATACACCGCTTAATCCTCAGAGAGTCTATCCCAGCTGACTTGGGTGAAGGCAGAGGACACCCTGGACAGGTCACCAGTCCATCACAGGGCTCCACGTTGACACAATCACACTCACATCTATGGACAGTTTAGAATCATTAATTAACCTCAGCATGTTTTGGGACTGTGGGAGGGAGCCAGAGTTCCTGGAGAGAACCCACATGCACAGGTAGAACATGCAAACTCCATGCAGAAAGATCCTGAGAAGGCCAGGAATCTTCTAGCTGCAAGGCAAATTGCTAACCACCAATCCACTGTGCAACCCCAGCTCAAAATATTCTTGACAAAAAATTTCTGTTTTAAGTTCACACCAGTCAGGTTTCAGAGCAAAAACACGATGCTGTCACTGCCAGTACTGTGGTTACAAACAATACTATATCTGCTGTAGACAAGAGGAAACACTGCAGTCCTCTTTGTTGATTTGACAAAAGCATTCAATACCTTCGACCGCAGTATACTCATGGAAAGGTTACATGACACTGGGTTTGATTCTGTTGTGTGAATAGCTCAAGGACTACCTGTCTTATTGTCAACACTGTATAATTATAGGAAATGATCAACACTATTCTCTGTTGCTTTTCTAATTCAGCACAGTCAGCCTTTGCAACAAGCCTTTGTCAAATAGTTAGATGCACTTTTCAAATTAAAATTAGACCTGAATACAAACAAGACCGTATGCTGTTTTCCAGAGCCAGACATATTGTGGAAGACAGTTTGCAAATCACCACTGAGTGGACAGAGAAGGTCTCGGAGTACAAATGTCTTTCATTTGGTTGGATCAAAAACAATTGCATTTCATACCGAGTCATTTGTCACCAACCAAAGACATTAAACAATGTTTTTTTTTTGGTACAGAAATAGTGTTTGTTTATAAGGCACTAAATAGCAAGATGCCACCATACCTGTCGTATGAAGTAAAGCTGTGAAAATTACTTTTAGCTTTTATGCTGCACACCTGGACCATTTCACAACAAACTTAAAAATCTTAACCCCACTGTAGCTCAGTTTAAAACCATGACCCAAAAACCTCTTGAATGTTTTAACCCTGTTCTCTTGGTAATAGATGACCTATTTATACTGTTGACATTGAAAATGAGGATGTGCCCTCAATGACTCCTCAAGATTTAAATAAAGGTTGAAGTGCTTTAATGTGATTCAGTGACAGAAGCTTTCTGCAGACGCTGGATTTAGCATCTTCAGAAATACTCTTGTAATAAATATCAATTTGACTTGACAGTAGGTTTTTCTCTACCGTTTGCTTTCACCCCGCAGAAAGACAACATAGCAGCATGCACAGAGCGAAGGAAATTAATCTGGAAATAAAGGCCCTCAAGCATGCATACAACAGAGCTGAACCTAATGCAGGTGGAGGTTGGGGTGGAGAAGATTGTTGAGCATGTCTGAAACACTGACAGTAGCCAGTACAACACAGCACATGAGGTGAATCCGTATGAGGGCTTTTAGACATTCCGGAAAAGTAGTCCTGTTCAGGCAGCACTAGTACGTACATAATATGAATGCCAACAAATTAAAGGAAAAATCCAGCATAAAGGGCAGGCCTTGACCCATTTCTCTGAAGGGGACAAATGGATCAAATTATGCCAGTAAAATGCCCCCACCAGCTGTCAGATCTCCTCACTGTAGGGGTCAAACATTCAGGTCTGTACAATTCTACTTATTGAGAATGTGGTGAAGAATGACTCAAATCGAACCAAAGTGTTGTACATGTTACAAAAAAGGCAACTACAAATGTACACCACCGTTCAAAAGTTTGGCATAATTTTGAAATCTCCTTATTTTTGAAAAATATAGCAATCTAGACATTGTTGATGTGGTAAATTGCTTTTCTAGCTGAAAACGTCTGATTTTTAATGGAATATCTGCATGGGATACAGAGGCCCATTTGCAGCAACCATCACTCCTGTGTTCTAATGGTAAGTTGTGTTTGCTAATGGTGTTGAAAGGCTAACTGATGATTAGAAAACCCTTGTTAGCACATGAATAAAAGTGTGAGTTTTCATAGACAAGATGAAACTGTGTGAGTGATCCCAAACTTTTAAATGGAAGTGTATGTACAAAAAACAAGACAGCAAACTCTGGGAAAAAAAGCTGTAAAATCAAGTTGTGAAAAAAGAGATATAAAATACTAAACCATCAGGATATCAACTTGTGAGATCAAAGTCTACCACAAAAAAAAGTAAAAGGAGCAATCTAAGCATTTAAGTCTTGAAATAAGTATGAAAATGGTTACTGGAGGAGGAACATTTGACGAAGAGAGGAACATCATTTCAAAGATTTGGATCCGTTACCACAAAAGTTTGATCCCTCCTCCCCAACTGTGTCACTTTGTTCACATCTCTAGAGCAGTAATGACAGTTTTTGCACCACCGTACTTTCAAATGAGCATTTATCTGTGTAATAGAATAGAATCACTTTATTCATCCTCTAAGGGAAATTCAGTAATGAGGTGTTTATGTGCATCAGTCCTTCTATATTGAGCAACTGTCCTTGCTGACAGTCTGATCATGTCTTGCATGGATGTTCTAAGTGGACTATCAACGATTACCTCAAACCCTATTAACCGATGTCTGTCCACAGATCTAATTGGAGATGCCACTTTAGTCCCAGTTTATAATGGAACACTAGTTAGCTCAGCACTCTGTATGACTAAAGCTCCTGCCATCTGTGCCCCAACAAGATTGTTTCCTCTTAGTATCTTGATACAAAAATCTGAATTTTTCAGAACATTTTTATACACTCCACAGAGAATAATAATTAATTATACCACACACTGTAGCTGTGTGGAAGCACCCACTCTCTGCTCATTTATTGAGGTTTTACTTTAAATTTGGCACCTACATGTATCTGTATGTCATGTGATGTACAACAGGTTACATTTTTAGCACAGAGCCCTCATACTACATCAGATAAAGACATGCTGCAGTTATTAGGTTTAGAAAACACTGCCACATTTTCCCAGAGACAACCCACAAGCCTGTAATTCTCTTGAAGTAAAACTCTTGATGCATTTTTAATAATGCAGGAGAGATGCCACATTTCCAGCTAACCTTGTTTTACACTGTTTTGTTTACACATCTCTGCGCTTCTGTGGTGTTTTAAAAAAGAAAATAGTGATATTTTATGAAATCCCACAAACACATTCCTCTGTGCCATGGAGCTTATTTTCTACCAGTGATTAAAAACACATCACTTAGCTGCACTGTTTGCTTCTTAGTGATATGTGTCCTCATTATCATTCGGAGTCCTGCTGGTGTAAATACTCACAAGTGTACCGTGAATGTATTATTATATATGCAGCTGAAATAGTCACCACAAAAGCACCTTTTACTCCTGTTTGAGTAGCTTTTATGAGTAACTGCAGCACCTTCTGTTTAAGGAAATGATTTTTCTTTTCGTAACATGCATTTGTTTAACACCCATGCAGCCACTCTATTGAGGTGTTCACCCAGAGAATGGTGGGTGCCCGGGTTCGTAAAGCTAAATCAAACTACTAAATAAATAATAGATATCAAAATATACCAAAATAAAATGAGACCCAGAGAAGGTTTTTCTTTTTGGTCAAATTAACTATGGACAGGCGGATTTAATACAACACAAAAATATATACACAACCAATAAGTCAAGAAAACATAAAAAGAAATAAACTTTCCCAAAACTAGTTACTGTCTGTTCAGATGGCCCTAATGACCAGTTCTGATGTTAATCTAAATCCCTTACTCACATAATGAACAACAATATTTAATCACGCCTGACATATGTCAGCGGGGTTACTGCATTCGGTGTGGTATCTGGCTGGGTAAGTATGTATGTGGGTATGTATGTATGTACGTATGTGTGTATGTTGGTCAGATATCTCTGCAAGTGCTGAAGTCAGGATAATCAAACTTGGCACTGAAGATCAGTCTAAGGTCCCCTGCTCAGTTGTGGAGTTAGAGGTCAGCAGATCAAGTAGGAAGGGATATACGTAGGATGATCAAAATTGAAAGCTACATGTGTGATGGTAGGGGCTGTACAGTGGCAGCCAGTAGATGGCGTGGTTCTGCCATCTACTGAGGGCTTGTCTAGTTCCCTTTCAGTTTACCCCACCGTTTCAATGTTCGCCACTCAAAACCCACAAAGTCGATACAATAGAACAATAGAATTATGCTTTACGATCACCCACTCAGGCACACGCACATGCGCGGCCACATGGTCAAGTTTGCTCACTGTCCCGTGTTTAGTCCAAAACGACAACGCGTTGCAATGCTGTTTGGTCCACAAAACATTGAGTGCGGTGAAACAGCACTCACAAAAACATTGAGTGCGGTGAAACGTTCCAATCTGAGGGATGCTAGCCGCCGGGCTAGCGTTAGCTACACTAATCTCCTTCGAACTGCTCACACACTGCTCCCGCAGTCGGTTCTCGGTCCTCCCGCTAACCGTCTGACAGTTAGGCTTATGGGTCCTCAGCTCGTTCTCCAAGCCTCCTGCTTTGGGGCTTCTGAGTCTGGCTTCGGCCAAGCCAGAAGAATCCACGCCGCCATGCTCTGCCTCCTGCTCCTCTGAGACCAAAAGAATCCACCTGGAGTCTGATGAGCAGAGGGATACCACCTGGTCTTAGTCTGAAAGGGCCTGATGAGCGCAGTGATACCACCTGCTTGGGGCTGCTCCACCGGGTCAAAAATACCCACCCAGACACACTCACAACCAATCAAACATCAAACCAATCAAACAGTATGCAGCCAGAGTAAAACCTATAATAATTACCCCATTACCACCCGGCTGCATTTGTTTCTCACAACCTAACCCTGTATGTTACCTTTATTTGTAGTGACAAAATTGCTGAAATGCTAGAGAACAAATAATTGCCATTTTGACAGATGAGTAGTGCAGCATCTTTTAGCGTGTTTTTCAAACAGAGATCTACTCTCTTCTGGAGTTGGAACAAGTAATTGCTTTCTGATGCCCTTCTTTTACAGCAATAGCAAAATCTTGGAGGTGCAACAATAATGGTATTGTTTACCATTAGTAATGATAATAGCATTGACAAAATTCTCACCATATCGATCCCTAGTGGTATAAAAAATGGAAATGTCAATACACTGCGATTGTGTAGTATGGCTAAGTTCTGCACACTGGGAATCAGTTCATTTCAGTGCTATTTATACAGCACCAATTCACAACATAAGTCATCTCAGGGCACTTCACATATCAAGGTGAAGACCTTAGAGCATTGTGTAAAAGGAAGAAATCTAACAAATCCTACGGTTCTCTTTGAGCAGCTTGTTGATGATGGTGAGAAGAAAAAAACTCCCTTTTAACAGGACGAATCCTCTGACAGATCAAGTCTCACGGAGGGCTGCCATCTGCCTCAATTGGTTGGGATGAGGGTAAATGGGGGAGAGATAATGACAGCAGAGAGAAATCACACAAACAACTTCTCAGAGAACCATAAACACCCAGATTGGTGAGACCAGAAAAATGCAGATCAGCTACAGACCTGATGCTGCAGGAAGGACAAAACACAAACTATGGCAGAGACTTAAGTCGAAATTCCGTTTGTACGATGCAAAAATGTGGACATGTCTACTACTTTGGCAGCTTTAACTAGACAGAGAGTGAAAGACGGGCGATGTGAGCATGTTCATGTTTGTTTGAGAGAAAGATGGAGTCCAGCAGCCAGAGGCTGTAAGTTTAGCATGAGTCACTGATTGGCCTGTTTTTAATTAATGATACTGGAGCCAGCAGAGCCAGACATCACATGGTCCAATAACTGATGAGCACTAAATAGAGACACTAAAAATGAGTTTAAGTCTGGAGTACGACTAAAAATCAAGGATTTCAGGTCATTTTTAATCATTATTTTACTTCACCACAATCTTCTCTTTCAGTCACCAAAAAGCTTTTGCAGTCTTGCAAATCATCTCTGGGAAGTTATTTTATACATAATGCATAATAATAGACAGGTGTTCTTTGGCAAGTGAGGTGCAGAAACACAACTCAGATTTGAGAATATACACAAATAACTGTTGTCTTCCATCTTTCCAAACACTGCTCTACTCAGAGTTGGAAAATGTTTGAGAGGTGAAGCATCTAAATATGTTTTCCACTCTCTTTTACTTCGTTTTATCCTCCTTCTCCTGCATCTCTGAGTGTAACTGAACTTTCAGGCTTTCAGAGGATTTTTTCCTCCACCCACATTGAATCAACTGCAACGCATTTTCCTCCTCCTCCTTACTCAAACCCGTTTTTTTAGGGAGGGAAGACAGGTCGCAAATGAATCACTCAGCATGTCAGGCACTACACACACACACACACACACACATTCAAACTCTCGCTATCTGACTCAGATTACACATTCTTCAGGCTCTTCCTGATTGGCAAGCAGCACAATATCAGTAATTACTGGTGGGGAATTGAAATAGACAGAGGGATGTCAGCAAAGAGAGGAAGAGAGGCTTCAAGGCAGCAATCCCTCTTGACTAAAGAGAAGTCAGTTTGTTAAGAGGCAGAACAGATGGAGGGAGATGAGCGACAAGTATTGCAGATTTTTTATTGCAGATTTTTTTCACCTTGTTAGTTTATTCCCACAATGTAATTACAGAGTCAATGTGTAAAACTCGTCTTTCATTTTCATTTTCACATAACATTAGGCTGATCTTTGTGACAGGAAGCGATTTGGAGGTTAGGTTATAACATGAAGTAGATAACTTAGATCCAGTTCTTTGAGCACCTTTCCATGTTTTGGCAAAGACATGTTGACTTTTCAAAAGTCTGTTTTAGGGATTTGTCCCACTTCAACAACATCATGTTTCAGGCAAAATCATGTTGAATAATAAATAGACCATGAATGAAGATATCATCGCCATAACTGTGTTACAAATGGAGTAGAGCAGTTAATGATTGAAAAATCACGAATGAATTGTAAAACAAAAATAATTCAGTGATCGTCTATGAATAATGTAATTGATTAAAAATATATGAACCAAAGGGTCAGAAGACTAACGACATGTGGTTTACCAGTCACACAATGATTTGCTGTAGTTCCTGGTTTAACCACCAGGTGGAGCCTCTCCCTGTGAAATGAGGTGGAGGTCCGGGTGTGTTTGCTGCCCACCTGTAAAGTGAATCACATTAAGCGCACCTCCCTGCTGTCTAACTGCTGACTGTGGCAGTTGGGTTGAAAAACTTAGCAGCATCAATTTTCTAACAAGAAAAACAGAGAGCACAGTACTCCGCCAAGGCTGTTCATTCCCCCATGGCATTGTCAGAAATGCAGCATTTTTTAAATAAATGCAGCATTTGTTTAATATTTATTGATGATCAGAAATTACAGCAACATAGAATGTGGCCATTTAATATAGACAAACAAAATGATCTTGCGCTGAGCACAGGCATGTGTTATGCATGTGCACGTTATGTGCGGATACCGGATCATGAGACCTAAATGCAGCGGGCGGCAGGAATTGATGGGGCTTGGAAACACCACTACAATTTAATCAATTGTTTCTTGTATCATTTCTGATGGATAAGTCCGCAGTGACTGATTTGTAATAGGATTATCAGCAGGCAGCTGACATAGTGTTCACTTGTAGTCATAGTTACAGTGACAGCTATCTTGCAATGATACAGAAATCTTTCACAAATCTGTGGATCCAGACTATAAGCCACATCACTGCCAAAATGTAATCACTTGGTCCTTGTGTCATTTCTGACTGTCCCTTAAAATTTCATCCAAATCCGTTTTTCTGTTTTTGAGCAATGTTGCTAATGGACAGACAAACAAACCAACACTGATCATCACAAAACTCGTTCCTGTGTTCCTTGGCGGAGTAATAAGGTGTTGGCTTACTGTGCAGGCCGGCTGGTTTAGCTGTCTAACTAAGGTTCATGCTGTTGCTAATGCATTTTCAAATGCTGCTGTAGCTGCTAATGCTGCTAATGTTTAGGAGCAGCAGGGCACTGATACATGCTTCAGACATAATTTAAAATAAAGAAATGAAGTTTTAGAGGTAGCACGTAATGCTGCAGATTTCCTGGGCTGATAAAGTTGCTGCACGTAGCTGTGAGCTTCAGTTCCAGCTGAGCAGCTGTTTCCAGCAGATGGACAAAGGTTAACAATAATGAATAAGTCACTCCACTATGTAGATCAGCTATGATGATGATTTTATCTTAAAATACAGTGAACAGATTAAGAATGTCGATGTGGAAGACTGTTTTCTTATGTTAAATGGAGTGAGACTTATCACACTGGTACCCCAGAAAACAGACAAGATACTTCAAACATATAGAAGGTAGTATTTTAATCGAACCAAGAAGTTTTGGGCCTGAACTTCAATGGTCCTCAGCTGTGTGTTTCTCATTCTGGGTGCTCGTCTGCCATTGGGAGCAATTCGGGGTAAAGTGTCGTGTCCAGGTGCTCTTTAGTGAGTGGAGCGACTGGGGATTGAACTGCAAAATGTAATTTAACCACCCTCTAATCAAGTAGTTAGCCCAGCAAAAGTGCCAACCAACCCTAATCATATAGATTTGGTGCCTAAAACTAACCAAACAATGAATGAAAAGGAAAGCTAAGGCTAGGTGAAAAAGTAGGTGCTTCATCGAGACAAACAAGTCCAGAAGGAGAGCAAGCTGGTACACAAGAAGCAGACATGAGCAGAGATCATGAGTAATGGTCTCACATGAGGTGACATTTTAAACATAGCAGGGATAACAGCTTTATGAGGACAGCAAAATGTTCATGAAGTCACCAAATACAACAATCTTGGATCCAATATTTAGTAGAAGTATTGTTTTCCTGATAGACTACTCAGATGTACAAGTTCTTCATCTGGCATTACTGATTACACACTTACCAATGAAAAAGCTTTACTGATAGATACATTTTACCAGCCTGTGTTTTATATTTAAATGATTTATCACACCTTTGCAGAAGCAGAAAAAGAATCCTTTGTGAAAAGCCCTGTAATGGTGTTCTGAGGCGTTGTCGACGTTACATAGACAATGTGTTAGTAATCAGTTATTAAAACAACGCAATGAAATTCACACTTTATTATATTTTTCTGAGCAAAGAGTAGTTTAATAAAAAGGAAACACAATACAAAACCAAGTTTGGTTGCTGTTCGCTGGTGCCGATTCTCACAACCACAGCGCTCCACATTTTTGTTAATTTAAGTGGTGTGTTTTTTTTCTTCTCTTCTTGACTCTTTCTCTTGTTCTCCATGTTATTTCATCATAGTTTGGCATAATCTCAGTGTAACAGGGTATCAACAGCAATTTCTTTAATGCACAGACGCAGACAGACTCCCACAGAGTTTTATTAGAGGCTCAGCAGAGGATCTCAATTACACACATTTATCTGAGTGACAGTAATGCCCCAATAAAAACAGACAGGAAGGGGGCACAGACCTCCAGATGACCACTATGCTCACCAACACACACTCATCACGCACATGGATTTAATGAAGTTATGCTGTTGTCTATGTTCCAGGAAATATTTTGTGATGAAGCGTTGCAATAAAGGGTTTTGCTAAACTAGGTCCTCTGACATCTCTGACTCAGCTGGTGATTTCCCAGAATGCTTCTCTCACCCCACAGAAGGGTTGTGAACTTCTGGTTAACACTGAAGTGTGTTGATGAATTCTTCTCCATATTTAAACAAGCTTATGAGTCGACACCCATCCTAGCAGCTCTGTGAAACTGTGTTTACACACAGAGGTGCTTTGAGTTAAAGCCTAATGTTTGGAGGCTCACAGTGACAGCAGGAACATGTAGGACTGACACAGTCTTGCAAAGTAGTTGATGATAAATTGTCCTACAAATAATTATGATTTGTAACAATTTAATTGTCTTTTTCCCTTCATTTTTGCACCTCTATTAGCTTTGGATTAGTGGTTTTAGCACCTGTGACTGCCACCTTTTTGCTGCAAATCTCACAAATCACCTCCTCCGAGTTACTGGATTCTCTTTTATCATTGTGCACAGTGTTGTCGTTTTTGTTTGGCTTTGCAAATAAATCCATGATGTTGATGTGAAACGAAGCTCATTGAAATGCAAACAGTCGAATATTAGAAGTTATAAAGCTTGAGAGGTGCCATAGCAGAAGAAAGAAATGCAAATACTGGAAAGAAATGCGGAAAGTGAAACATGCCATTTCTGGCTTTAATTCATGTGAAAATAAATGATTCTAACAAATATGCAAAATACTTGTGATCAATGGAATATGAAATAGTTGCGACAGGCGTCATAACGACCTGATTTTTAGTAGGGATAGCGTTTACAATGGCACAATGAAATCCATGGTGCACACTAATTCTAAGAAGGTTTTTGGTAATCTGTTTACAAAATGATATACCTACCATTCAGAAGTTTGAGGTCACTTAGAAATGTCCTTATTTTTTAAAGAATGGTTGATTATTAATGGAATATCTCCATAGGGGTACAGAGGAACATTTTCAGTAACCATCACTCCTGTGTTCTAATGCTACATTGTGTTAGCTAATGGTGTAGAAAGGTTAATTGATGATTAACCTTGTGCAATTATGTTAGTATATGAATGAAAGTGTGAGTTTTCAAGGAAAACATGATGATTTTTCTGGGTGACCCCAAATTTTTTAACGCTAGTGTATACTCCAACCAGACAGAGCACATCATAGATAAAGTTAGTTTTTTTTAAAATTTTTTATCATCAATCAACAGTACTATTGAAAGATCTTGGGGGAAAAAAATGGAAACAAAGATGTAAGAGAGGAATATTTTCTTGCTTACAAGTTTAGCAGACAGTGAGGATTCCTATATTGTGTCTTTTCTTTCCAGCATACAGTGATTCAGTGGGATAGCATTGCTGAAACGCTAAGCACTGTGAGCAGGAACGTCTTTTTGGTTCTGACCTGCGATGGTGCTCCTGCCTCCGATGTTTTCAGCCCAATGAATGGCTGTTGTCAGCACACATCATTTCGAATCAGCAGGGACCTCCTCCATCTTCTAATAGGTTCAGTAGCTCGTTATCAACTGTTTTATGGTGGTGCTAACACACTTTTTAATGTGACATCATAGCATATAAACACCATGACACTTCAGACACATTTTGCGTGCCATTTTACAGTCGCAAAATATAATACATGTGCATGTGACATACACGCGTCTTTTGATGACACCAGGCCACACTTTTGCACAAAGGAACAAAAGTCCACATTTAGAGGATGAAGAAGTTAGTGGTGGTGTAGGTCAGTAGAATTCAACCCAGGAGACTTGAATTCAGGTCCCAATTTAAACTATAATTTTATTCTTTTTAGTCATCAAACAGCTTAGTTTGGTTTAGACAAGCAAAATCGCGGTTTTGTTAAAGTACAACCTGTCACTATGTTTATCTCATGCTCCATTTTGTACATTTCCAGGATAACAACACCACCAGAGATTTTACATGCACTTTTTCACACAATCACAGGAGACTGATTGATTCAGGTGCTAGATACAAAACTAACTACTGTTCATCCTATGGGAAATATGAATGTCTAAGATTTCATGGCGTTCCATTTGATAGTTGCCGAAAGATTTCAGGCAAGAATCTTCTTCTGTAGATTTCGACTTATGAGTGCTTCATGTCATTCCTAAATGTCGGGGGTAGAAACAAGCTCTCGCTGTGATTCACACAAAATCTGTTTTGTGAGTCTCAGCAGGATTGTTCATGCTGGAAGCGCATTTCACTGTTTTCTCATTACGCTTTTCTGTTCTTACAATGCGCTTCAACACACACAGAAACTGACCTTGCAAAAGTGATGCTCGTGGCAGTATAACTAGCTGCATAACGGCCACTTCAGGGATTAGCTTTATATCCCTTAACTCTCTGTCTCTACTGTCTCCAGTCATGCCTGAGAGATGGATTGGGATTATTTTTTATGGAGGTATGTTGATGGAAAGCTGTTGAGTGAGCACAAAAACAAACTCGAGTAGTATTGAATATGAACGACAGGATTTTGAAGGGATACACTCTTAGTTTCAAGCACAGAATCCTGATGTTGCTTTTTGCATGCAAGAGATACAAACTGACAAAACAGAAAACATGCAAATGTGAAGATCAGCAATTCAAACGATTGGAATGTTATTCAGCTACTGTGCAGGTAAGTTGGCCGAAATGTTTAACTCCTGTTCTCTGTGGATACTTCCTGCCTCAGTATAAGTCACCTTGAAAACCAAGTTTAAAGTGTTGTGCAGTAGGGGTCAATGGATATGTTTTATTTTTAGGGCCATTTCAGACATTGATTATTAGTGATTGGCAATCAGATATATACTTACAGCTGTAATTTAAATCTTGGAACCAAAACACAAACAGCAGACTTTGTTTGAATGCATTTTATTTGAAAATTTCTGTTTTACATGTTCAATTAAAAGAGAACTTGTCAACATGGATCTGTTGACTGGATGTGTCAATCAGATCCATAAAATACACCCATGTAATAATTACATTAATGTGCATTGTCTACATATGAAAATGTTTGTTTATACGGTGTCCTTCTGCTGCTCTGCATTACAAACTAGAAGTTTCCATCTGACTGGAAAAAGGCTGTCATTGTACCAGTTTTTCAAAGAGGATAATATGAATTACTATCGTCCAGTCTCTAACCCTAACCTGTCCTGTCTAAGGTTCTTGAAAAAGTAATCATAGACTGCCTACAGGACAGTCAACTTCTTATTGGTGGTCTTGGTCTTCTTTGTCTACTTTCACTGAAAAATCCAACCAGGGACGGGGTAATGCTATACACTCTATATGCAATATATCAGATGTTTTCTATGTTAATTTCATGAGCCCTGATCAAATAAACAAATTTAAAAATTAAATTAAAAAATCTAATTCTTTTAAAACCAGAAGTGAATTTAAAAAAGAGACTGACACTCAGTGTTAGAGCTCTACTGCGTGGACAGTAAAGACCCAAATCATCTTTATTAACAAGGTAAGATGTGGAACCGTCACCACTGAGGAAAAAATCTGAATTGTGGTCATTTAACTTCCAATTCTTAATTCAACTAGACATACATAAAAGACACATTCTGACTTTATCAGGACATAACGTTGTGTATCATCTGCCCAACAGTGAAAATCAATATTGTGTCAATGCATGGTTTGCCCCAGAGGCTGCAGATATGCAGCAAATAAATGAAAATCCAGAAGAGACTCCTGGGTAAACCCATAAAACGGGATCACCACAAGGACAGGAGGCAAATGTCATCTGCTTCTTGACGATTATAATCTGAGATGATCAGCACAGACAAGGGAGAGAGGCTCATTGTGCGTGGTTTTTTTTTTTTTTTTTTAGTAGAGAAAAGAGACTAAGTGGTCAGTGTTAAGTGCTAAATGGAAATAGCTGTTGTTTGATAAATGTGTTTTCAACAGCAGCTGCCATTACAGCTTCATCTATCATGGTAGACTGGTGTGCTCTGGTAGGGTCCATTACTCGCTATGACACACACACACACACACACACACACACACACACACACACACACACACACACACACACACACACACACACACACACACACACACACACACACTATGTTTTTCTAGCATTGTGGGGACATACCATTGACTCCCATTCATATCTAACCCCTTACCCCTTCCCCTAACCCGAACCTTAACCAACACCAAAACAATGCCTAAACCAAAAGAAACTTTTTTGCACTTTTACTTTTTTCAGTAACAACAACATGGCCAAGAAAACATTGTTTCCCCCGTGGAGACCTCATTTGTGGTTCCCACCGTGACGCGAGTCCCCACCAAGATAGCGTGGAGTCAGGTCAAAGTCCCCACCAAGTCCCCACCGGTATAGATAAACACACGCACGCACGCGCGCACACACACACGCACGCACGCACGCACGCACGCACGCACGCACGCACACACACACACACACAGACACACAGACACACACACACACACACACACACACAGAAGAAATGGCTGAGGGCTTCAGAAATGCTTGGCACTCTGGAGAGAACAAGACGGGCCGTCTTATGACTTAATGGCATGAAACACTTTATTCTGAAAGAGTGAACAAGAAGGATTGATACTTTTATGTGGTGTGTGTGTGTGTGTGTGTGTGTGTGTGTGTGTTCATGCGCTGTGCTCCCTCCTCGACCACACACACAGAAACACACTCCTCCCTTCAACATTTCCTTCCCCCTGCTCACCCAAGAAGAGGAAATTCTGACAATCCACAGTGCATAACTAAAACAAAACGTCGCCAGCCAACAATAACAACCAGAGCATCACTGTTGTCTGCTGTGTGTGTGTGTGTGTGTGTGTGTGTGTGTGTGTGTGTGTGTGTCAGTCAGTGTTTGCATGTCAACGTGTAAATGTGTGTTTGATGCAGCCTGTCTTTGCTTATACGCCCCAGCAGTTTGTCATTTAGTTGATTTTTCTTTCCTACACTCATGACGTGACAGTTTGTAACAAGCAGAAGACAGGCCGGATGAAGTTACAAAGAAACACTCACATCAATGAGACAACTGTCCTCTCACAAAGGCAGCTGACTCTCACAAAGACACAAACAATTGCTCTGGTATACGAGTTTGATGGTTGCAAACACAGAGTCTTGTTGTCTGAAACTTTCAGGATTAACTTTCCAACTCAAAGGGCCACATCTCTGAGCAGACCTGCCCATTCTATTTATATACCTCATTTGTATTCTTTAAGTGTCATGATGTCAAATGCCATTGGTCATTGTCAAATTTTGATGAATGAACAAAAGCTCTGTCTCAAATAATTCCACCCCGTCTTCTACGAATTAGGTTTATATGCAAATATTCTGTGATACAGATTTAGTCTCTGCGTCAGAGGTCAGTGTGAGAGCAGGACGTAGTTTCAAGTTCAGTGTAGAATTAGGAGTTAAAATCGTTATGTGAGTGAAAACTGTTTTTCCCACCATTATTTAGGGTCCTCATCCAATTTACATGGACAATTTCCATAAAACTATAATCATTGAGGCCTCAGTCCTGTTTTCTTTGGGATGCAGCACTAACTAGTGGTTAAAGAATCTATGTGCTTATAATGCAGTTTCCACATTTCCGTTGGAAATGACATGCAACAACTGTGATGATCAAATATATCTCGAACAGCTGTCAGAAATGCAACACAGGGAAAACCTTGCACATTTATTCATAAAACTATCAAAAAAATACTCATTCCGACAGTGACGAATTCATCATCAGTGTTGTCATTGAATGGAATTACTGAACATTCTCTATACACCGCTTAATCCTCATTAGAGTCGCACAGAGGCTGGAGTCTATCAGAGCTGATGTAGGGTTAAGCCAAGGGGCACCCAGGACAGGTCACCATTTTACCACAGAGCTACATATAGAGACTAACAATCACACTCACATTCACATCTACAGACAATTTAGATTCACCAATTAACCTCAGCATGTTTTTGGACTGTGGGAGGAAGCTGGAGTAGAGGGTTTGTTGCATAGTTGTAGGAAATATTAGAACAAACCAATGATTTCTGTGCTTAGTCCAATAACACTGTACAGCCCAATACTGAACATAGGATCAAATGTTTTCTTCCTCAGTGTGTGAAATGGATGAATCTGTCCAGTGTTTAAAAGCATTGCCCTGTCTATCTATACTGTATTGAGAGGAAATTAAAAACTAAATTCAATTCCATAGCTGTTCCAAAGAAATCCACTAATAAATAGTAGGAAAAGGACATTTGAAGTAATGAAATCTTACTGATTATATCTGCAACACATCCATTATTTCTTTGCCATTATCCCTTGTGACCAACTAGTGTTGATGCTCTTGATCTTCTAATTGAGGTTTTAAAAGCCACATAAATGTCAAATGATTAAAAATATATGACAATATACTCTCAGCAGTACTTCCAAGCTGAATAAATGTAGGGCATTTGCTTTTATGTAAAATTGAACTATTTAAATTTAAGATATTAAAAATACAGGTCAGTGCATCATAGGCACAGACAGTACTGCATGTTAAAACTTTGAATATTTTCAATATTTTATATGTCCAACCTCATTTTAACAACACAACAACTTTTTTTTGTTTGTTTTGCTGGAGGTGTCGCATTTCTCTACATGCTTTGGATTTGTATGTTGGAATTTTCCTCCACTACCAAGCTTCTGTAGATTGTGTGTCATCTTGTCAGGCAGTATTCTGGGATATCCACTGGCATTTATGGTGCCACCTATAAATGTCATCGGCTAACACGTTTCACATTCATTCCCGTATCATCACACTCCCACCTCTGGGCTTCACTGTTGGGACGATGCATTCACTGGTAGTCAATGCCAATGATCCTGGACTCCATCTGAACAGAACAAATTTATCTTGGGCCTGTTCAAAGAATATACTCCCAACTGTCGTCGGGCTTTTTAAATGCACTTTAGCAGTTCATTACCTAAGAGCAAGCAAGAATGTATTTCTTGGATTGTGTCCATAAAATTCGACAGTATTACATTTTCTTCACACTGTCCGAGCTATAACTGAGATAGATACTGATAACCCCTATGCCACATTTGAAGCACCTACCATTCCGTTTTTCAGAGGAGGATTGTGAAATTAGTGCACTGTCCGTGGCATCATTTTAGGAGCATGGTCACTGCAGCTCTGATTAGTGGTACACTTTATGTCCCCCGATTACTGCAGCAACTGTGTCTCCACTGATTTCAGTCGTTCATCAGTCTCAAAATGTAAGATTCTGGCAATGCATTCTGATGTGAAGTCATGACACACGCAAAACAGAGAAATTTCTGGTTTTCACAGATCATTCTGTAAACATCTTCATGCAATTCGACTAAAATACAAGTCATAGGTATACTCAGCTTGTTAGAAAATTAATTTTTCTGCTTTGAGTTTTGATTTTGTGGTCTGTTCTTCCAATGTAGTTTTTGAAGCTATCCGTTTTTCATTGTTCATGAAATCCCCTACTTGTCAAAACTGCAGTTATTGAAAATAGACACAATTTAAAATCGTGTCTTTTGAGTGATTTTGGACATGGCTGTAACCACTTATACTGCACACAACAGTTGTTTCAGTCAATGCTCACATTTATACTACAGTTCAAAAGTTTGGGGTCACTCACGCAATTTCATGTTTTCCGTGAAAACTCAGAATTTTACTCATGTTTTAACATAATTGCACAACAGTTTTCTAACCATCTATAAGCCTTTCAACACCATTAGCTAACACAATGTAGCATTAGAACACAGGAGTGATGGTTGCTGGAAATGTTCCTCTGTACCTCTATGGAGATATTCCATTAGAAATCAGCCATTTCCAACTAGAATAGTCATTTACCTCATTAGCAATGTCTAGACTGTATTTCTGATTAATTTTAATGTCATCATCATTGAAACAAGGCTTTTCTTTCCAAATTAAGGGCATTTTTAAGTGACCCCAAACTTTGAATGGTATTAAACACAAACTTAACCAATTAATGTCTGGTCCTATAATGGCAGTCCATACCATATGAGAAGTGTACTTCAGTTATCATGGATGGCTTGTAGAGTGTAGACCAACTGAACTTTAAGTAAACACCCAGTACTGTCTGTCGCACCTTTCAAACAACCCTCTGCCAGCACTACACAACAACACTCCAGCTGTTAAGACAAAATGTAAAAATGCCAAATGCAAATGATAAACAGCAAGCGTCCTACAACATCATGAAGGACATGATGTGGAAATATCAGAGAGCTGGGTAATGATGTAAGACTCTGTAATCTTATCTTCAAGAAACACTGTAACTCTAGGGTGCTGCTTTTCACTGTCATTTATTCAGTTGCTATCCATTCTCTAGACACAGTTTTTAGGCACCCTCTAAACACAGTTTAAAAAAAATATTATTTACTAAAACTATTAAGAAAACATGAAAGAATTCTACAAGAATAAATATTGGAGGCTCAAGGATAAATGTTAACCATTTTTTAGGGGCTGAAGTCATTCATTTCTTGTCTCTGTGCTTCTCACATGATGTCCTGCACCTGTCGACCAGATATTGTTTCTTAATGAGGTCTTCGGTTCAGTCTGTGGCAGCATTTTCATTAGCTCCTTGACCGCTGGCCCCTTTTAAATGAGTTTCAAATTTGCTCTAGTTCTGACCTCTAATCTCCTGAAAACTTTGCAAAAGTTTTTCTAGGGTGTCACAACCCATTTAATATCTTTATGAGTCAACATAATATCTGAGAAATTCTGATCTGCTTTTAGAGCCCCTCAGAGCGCAGACTGTTCTCCTCAGAGAGACTGATGACCTTCTTTTTAGCGCCTGATGCTGGGGAAAGTTCCATATTAAATCTTTTAAATCTCACTGCAGCCTTGAATATTGCAGACCAAATAATTTTATAGCAGTGCTTAAAGGAGCATGTTGGGAGGACTCTAAAGTCAGTGTGTGCTCTTGGAAAGACACCTTGAAAGTGCAAGACAGTCGGGACAAGATTTGTGGCAGCATTTAACCGAATCTACAACTATCCATGAATCCAACCATCCATTATCTATTGAACGTTTAACCCTCATTAGGGTCAGGTAGGCTGGAGTCTATCCCAGACGACTTTGGGCGAAGGCAGGGGACACCCTGGACAGGTCACCAGTCTATGACATGGCTACATATGGAGACAAACAATCACACTTTGATTCACATCTGTGGACAACTGAGTTTTACCAATTAATCTGAGCATGTTTTTGGACTGTGAGAGGAAGCCAGAGAAAACGGAGAAAGCTCACACATGCACAAGAAGAACATGTAAACTCCATGCAGAAAGATCCTAGGAAGGGAAGGACGCAAACTGGGGATCTTCTTGCTGCAAGGCGAAAGTGCGAACCATCGATCCACTGTGCAGCTACTGCGCGAATCCCATCTATGTATATGAGATGAGATTGACGCAGATCTCACTGTATGGTTTTCTTCACCATGGTGCATTAATGTGCAACAATTTTAAACTTGTAGAAATTAAGGAAATCAAGTGGCAAAGGTTTGACGAAGAAATTGTTTTACAAGTTTCCAATACAGACGGGTGACAAACTAAAAGAAAACCTCACAGTAAGGTGTTGGGCCATGATATGCTGTCAAACACAGCTTCAGTTGTCTCTACTGCTATTCTTTTAAAAGACGTTTCCTCATTTGGTGCGCTATAGTTGGGGGCTCTTTATATATAGATGAGGCAATGTTAACGTGAACCACTCCCATCAGGGCAGAAACGTTTATGACAGGATAAGGGACCAGTCAGAACAACTCTGTATTGATTTGCAGGGATTCTTTCTTCTTAGAGGAGAAGTGAAGCCAGACCATGTCGGCAAAAAGTCCTCCACAGAATACCAGAGCACCAGATCTCCTCTCTGAGGAGGTCAGGGGTTTAGGTTCTTCTTTAAAATTATCAAAAATGATCGTCTGTCTATTAAACAGGGTCTTGATAGCAGAGTGTAGCACATATGATGTGATATTTATCATATATTACTTATATGCAAATACACAACTATCCTATAACAAAATAAATTATTAATAAAAGAACAGGGCTTGTTTGGTTAGGTACAGCTTCTGGAGGACCTGGAGGAAAACTAATGAAACAACACAAATATCCTTTTTAACCAAATGTACTGAAACAAAAACATTTAAAGTAAATCAAGGAAAACAGCAAATACAACCATAAATGCTAATACTACAAAATACAAATAAAGTAGGAAGTATGTACTTGATATAATAAAAAAAAAATTTCAATCCTTGAAGGTCACAAACAAAATCATACTGTTTCAGATTTTCTACATTATGCATTATGTGTTCAGTCCATTAAAGTTTAGTTTGTATTGCTGTTTGACAGGCAGCAGCCTATTTAGTTTCATTTATCATGTGTAATTTCATGTATCGGTTTGAAATTAGTTAATGGTAGTTAGTAAGGTCATTGGTAAAAAACTAAATCAGTGGCTGTGTTGGATCTCCACCTGTCATTTGAAGATTTTGCATTTTGCCTTCTATCACGTGCTGAATGCAAAAAAGTCTTCAGCACTGAATGTGACTATCTGAGGTGTTGTCTGTTGCCTGGCTTCGGGGCTCCACTGACAACATGAAACACATTTCAAAACTGGATTTGGGGTGGATATTAAGTTATTTCAAGTCAAAGAGCTAAAGATTCCATCAAGTTCCTGCACGGTGAATGTAAGAAAAAAAAAAAACCCAAACAATATATAGTACAGCAAAATGTACCGGCTTCCATTTTGGCTTGTGGTCCTCATGGATCACTGTTTAATTGTGATCAATTATCAGAGGTTTTGGTGAAGTTTGTGCATAAATTGTAAGCAATTCATCCAAAGACTTATTTTGTTATCTGAAATAATTTTATGTAAAGGATTTTTTGGTGCCTGAATGCACTTTTACAAATAAAAGGTTAAATTCGTTTTACAAAAATAAGCATATTCCCACCTAACAGAACCACCACTTTCTTTGTTGTCCTATTAATCATCTTGAAACCTTTCAGATTTATCTTGGGACCACTTTTGAGGTCCTGACCCCGAAGTTTAATACCACTGATATGAAATATTTCTTATTTCTTACTTTTTATGCTCTTTGGACAATTTTTAAGTCACTGTTTTGTTTGGCAGTAGATCTTTCTACTGCAAATGTAGGTGGAATATACAATTTAGAATTATAACACTAGAACAGTTTGTGTTTCGTAGCTTACAGATAGGTGACAAATTAAAGGATAAACCCACATAAAGTGTCATAGTAAAGTTTGGAGGTGTCTCTGTAACTCTGCTGGAGCAATAAACACCATTCTTCCTACAGCTATTTCTTCACTTGGTGTTCTGATGATGATCCTAACACATCAGTCCAAAATCTCCAATGTTTGTTTAGTTGTGTTGAGAGCTGGTGACGGTACAGACCATAGCATTCGATTCACATCATTTTTATAGTAATCAAACCTTGTAGTGGCCACTCATGTCCAATGGATGGAGGGACTGTTATCCTGGAAGAGGCCTCTCGCATCAAGATAGAAATTTTTAATCATGCGAGAAAGTTGATCACTTAGCACAAGTTTAGAATGATTTATAGCGATCCTTCACTCCAAGGGGACAAATGCGCCTAAATTATTGTGGCATTATGCTCCCCACGGCATAGCCAAGCCAACGGACTACCCCACTGTGGGGTTCAAAGGTTCAGGTATTTCCTGTTTGCTCCCCATCGGTATCTATTCATTTCATTCAACTTTTAGGGCTACAGATCATACATGTGAGCTGGCTTCAAATCTGAGATCTCTGCAGAAATGACAGGCATTCGGAGGGGCATGACAACTGATCCGCTGACATCCTGTCTACGTTGGTGCATTGCAATGCTTCTCCCTTTGAAAGTCTCCTGGGTTTTATAATGGTCTAATCTGTACTCGCTCTCTCCTGCTTCTCCCTCCCTCTTATCTAATAAAATGAAAAACGAGTCCAGGAAAGGAAGCTGCATGAATACTGATTCTCCCAGCGGCAGATGAGTGCTCCAGTACAGTCACAAGTTTGCATGGAAATGCATGCAAAATGCCAATTCTCACCACCTGCCATTTTGAGCCGTTGCCAGGAGCAACAAGTGCATTCATATTTTTCCTGGATAGGTGTGATTATGAAGCATTTGTCACAGGCCCTCTGTCATCAAAGGGGGACAGTGCCTGCAGAAAAAAAAAAAAGCTTTCCTGATGAACTCTTTATTGAAATGGAAAATTGCACAGATAATGGTTTCCAATAGATTTCCCATCACATCTCAGTAAAAACCCTGCTGATCTGCTGCAGCCTGTCACACTAGACTATTCATTTGCACTCTTGTGCTCCCACCCACTCACCCACTTTCTGCTTGATCAGAGTGGTAGTTTCTGCAGCCTGAAAACTCTCAGAGCACCACGACTGAATGAAGAACCGACTACAGTATCTTTTTGGCATTCAAAAGGCGGCATTAAGCAATGCTGATTCCAGGATTATGTACACAGGCCAAGAGCAGAGGCATGGACTTGGACTCCATCTGAATTTGATTACTTCAGAATCGATTTCACAAATAACAAATATTTTAAAAAGACTTGCCTTGGACTTTTACACCACTGATTTGTAACTGCAGTCCCCCTCCTCATGCCCAAACATTTTAGTATGTTACAGCAAAATGTGACAGCTAATGTGACATTGACTGACATTCAGGTAAGCAGACTTCTCATTTTAATCTTTTGCCAATTTTAATGACCCATTTCTCCTCCTAACTGATTATGTTAGCTGTTAATAGCACCTTAACACTGACCCCGCAGCCAGTCCTGAATGGGCCTCTCTCTGCCAACACTCCTGGGAAATGGCAAACTACAGCTTCACTGTGATAATGTTTTATTTTCTGGGCAACACAAATGGCTCACTGCTGTGGGCAAATATGTGAAATCAGAAGAGCATGCTGCAGGAGTGACAACAGTCCAAACAAGAAGCCCCAAACACATTTTAACTCAAAGCTTCTCTCTCTCCTTTCTTTTCCCCAGCACACACTAATCGACAAAATCTTCAAACCTGTGCTCTCAGTCAAAACAGCCACAGTCAAAAGGAGCTGCTTATAATATATAGCCAAAGCATACCAAGCGAAGAGATAAAAAATAGACAGACATCAACAGTTTGTCTTTATGTGGGAGGCATACATAGCAACAAGCCCAACGTCTTTCTGAAACTTAATTGGCGTCAAATCCAAAAACTTTACAGACAATACTGAAAGATGGGGATCTCCATATCTTCAACAGATGGCTGAAAAATCTGCAACTATTAAAACTTGTTTCAAACTAGAAAAAAAAACATTATCTATTTCTATTTACAAATGGCTTTCCACTCCAGGAACTTGGGGCAGACATGGGGTTATACACAGTTTATACCTAATCAGCCCTTTCAGCCTCTCTGTATCCATTTCTACAGATTTAGAGAGATTAAATTGCAAAGTTATCTCTAAGAGTAGGGGACGGCTGTAATTCTAGAAAATGCCAGTAATGAGTTCAAATTAACCACATATCCATTAAAACTAAACTCATCATCTTTATTTTGTATTTTGAGTCGGCTTCTCTTGGCTACTGGCACATACTGTATGTAAAAACCACAGATATGTGCATTTTCGCCTAAATAACACACTGAGAGTTTATCATCAAAATCATGTAGGCCATTATGTGGCCTAATTGAACGCATGCAATCAATTACTTATTTGACTAGGGAATATCTGTAAGATTAGGGTCGCTCAGTGGTTGTTGAGAAGGTCCTTTGCTCTCCATTAAAATCAGTCGTTCAGACAGTTGTGGTTGGAACATGTTCAACACTTCAAGCTGTCTTAAAACAGCCTGTAAGTTCCTGCAGTGAAAACGGCCTGATGTTGCTTCTTTAAATCTACTAAATGTCATGATGTGCACTCTGCTGTGATATAATTTAAACCAAGTTATTATCAGGACTCATGACAAGACTACATTTAGTCTGTCACTGATATTATATCAATAGTTTAATATTTTTAATCAATTCGAATAAATGTAGGTTTACAATAATATCCATAAATCTACAATATTTGGGCCAGTTCACTTGTGAAAAAGAATGTGGAAAAGTAAGTATGTCACAACTAATATTTTAATGTATCAAACTGGCATTTAATTGACATTTTATATACACACGTGGACAAAATTGTTGGTACCCCTCAGTTAAAGAAGGAAAAACCCACAATTCTCACTGAAATCACTTGAAACTCACAAAAGTAACAATAAATAAAAATTTATTGAAAATTAAATAATCAAAATCAGCCATCACTTTTGAATTGTTGATTAACATAATTATTTAAAAAAACAAACTAATGAAATAGGGCTGGACAAAAATGATGGTACCCATAACTTAATATTTTGTTGCACAACCTTTTGAGGCAATCACTGCAATTAAACGATTTCTGTATTTGTCAATGAGCGTTCTGCAGCTGTCAACAGGTATTTTGGCCCACTCCTCATGAGCAAACAGCTCCAGTTGTCTCAGGTTTGATGGGTGTCTTCTCCAAATGGCATGTTTCAGCTCCTTCCATATATGTTCAATGGGATTCAGATCTGGGCTCATAGAAGGCCACTTTAGAATAGTCCAACGCTTTTCTCTCAGCCATTCTTGGGTGTTTTTGGCTGTGTGTTTTGGATCGTTGTCCTGTTGGAAGACCCATGACCTGCGACTGAGACCAAGCTTTCTGACACTAGGCAGCACATTTCTCTCCAGAATGCCTTGATAGTCTTCAGATTTCATCGTACCTTGCACACTTTCAAGACACCCTGTGCCAGATGCAGCAAAGCAGCCCCAAAACATTACTGAGCCTCCTCCATGTTTCACCGTAGGGACAGTGTTCTTTTCTTTGTATGCTTGGTTTTTGAGTCTATGAACATAGAGTTGATGTGCCTCACCAAAAAGCTCCAGTTTGGTCTCATCTGTCCAAAGGACATTCTCCCAGAAGCTTTGTGGCTTGTCAACATGCATCTTTGCAAATTCCAGTCTGGCTTTTTTTATGAGTTTTTTTCAGCAGTGGTGTCCTCCTTGGTCGTCTCCCATGAAGTCCACTTTGGCTCAAACAACGACGAATGGTGCGATCTGACACTGATGTACCTTGGCCTTGGAGTTCACCTTTAATTTCTTTGGAGGTTGCTCTGGGCTCTTTGGATACTATTCGAACGATCCGTCTCTTCAATTTGTCATCAATTTTCCTCTTGCGGCCACGTCCAGGGAGGTTGGCTACTGTCCCGTGGGTCTTGAACTTCTGAATAATATGAGCCACTGTTGTCACAGGAACTTCAAGCTGTTTAGAGATGGTCTTATAGCCTTTACCTTTAAGATGTTTGTCTATAATTTTTTTCGGATGTCCTGGGACAATTCTCTCCTTCGCTTTCTGTTGTCCATGTTCAGTGTGGTACACACCTTTTCACCAAACAGCAGGGTGACTACTTGTCTCCCTTTAAATAGGCAGACTGACTGATTATGAGTTTGGAAACACCTGTGATGTCAATTAAATGACACACCTGAGTTAATCATGTCACTCTGGTCAAATAGTTTTCAATCTTTTATAGAGGTACCATCATTTTTGTCCAGGCCTGTTTCATTAGTTTGTTTTTTTAAATAATTATGTTAATCAACAATTCAAAAGTGATGGCTGTTTTTGATTATTTAATTTTCAATAAATTTTTATTTATTGTTACTTTTGTGAGTTTCAAGTGATTTCAGTGAGAATTGTGGGTTTTTCCTTCTTTAACTGAGGGGTACCAACAATTTTGTCCACGTGTGTATTTGCTGTTCATCTTTTTCAGGGGGTTGTGATGAGTACTTATTCAGCCACTCAAACAAATTGTGAAAGTGTTATTTTGTTCTATGCTAATTTGCTTCAAATTGCTAACCTTCATAAAAAATAAAACAATGTAATTTACTGAGTAATGATCATGTGTTCAGACCTTGTTTTGATTGTAGATTTGACTCTGGACTTGGACAGGCAAAGGTTTAGGAAAGCAGAGCAGATTGTCCACTGATTGCAAGATTGATGGTCAAGGTTAATTTTTGGCCCCTCCATGCACCGAAGCATCCTTAAACAAGAAACCCAAGTTGCTACTGATTGCAGGTGAGCACTGCATTATTAATCACTTGTGCCTCTTTGCCTCAGAGTTTGACTGTGAACTATACAGTGAACACCTGAGATTCACTTGTGACTTGCAAATCAATGAGTTTATCCCACCTCTGGCCGCTAACACAGCAGGTAGTCCCACCGAGAATCAGCATCTTACGTAGAAGCTTTATTTAACTTAAAATTGTTCTGTATTGGGCTCACACAAGAAAATTGGACAATACATTGTCAATGTAAAAGCCAGAAAATATTTACAAATGTCTCTCTGTGTCCTGGAGCCAAAGGTGGTGTCTATGAATGATGAACTACCATAAAAAAAAATTGAAAACACAGCATTTAATCACAACATAAAACTTAGAATCACCTAATATTTGTTCTGAAAAAAAAAAAAATCAAACAGTTTTGATTTTTTTTTTATTCAACCTTTGTATAACCAGATAGAACCCACTGATATCAGGATCTCTTTCACAAGGGTGACCTGCCCAAGAGGTCAGCAGCACATGTCATAAAACAATTACAAAGAGGTGACAGTATGAGTTTAAACATACAAAAAAAGTGCAGGAGCGATAACACAGACAACAAATAACAATTTAAAATGTAAAAACATAGGCACTGTTCAATGGTCTCATGCTGTCTATCCCTCAGGATAGAATGGAAGGCTCTAAGTAGAATAAATTCAGACAGTGTCAGTTCAGTCTGTAAAGTATTCCCTGCTGAGGGGGCAGCAAAGCTGAAAGCTCTTTTTCAAAATTCAGTCCTTACACGAGGAATAAATAAAACAAGAGTAGTGCAGGAACGTAAGGCATAGCAGCTGTTTGTTCTTTGTAATAAAGACAAACAGGGAGAAATTAAGCCTAAAAGAACCTTATAAATTAGCAAATGTGTGTATCTGTGTGCACTCAAGGAAGGCAAGTCCAATTGAAAATACAATTCACAATGGTGGTTGAGACGAGCACAGTCGGTAACAATTCTGTGCTGAGGAAAACGTAGAGTGTCCAAGGACTGGAGACATTTGGATGAAGCACTTCTAAAAAAGCACGTCTCCATAATCAATTATGGGCAAGAAGGTTGCTGTCACTAATTTCTTAGTGATCTTGAGAAAGAAGCAGGTTTTAGTTTTGAAAAAGAACCCAGTCTTCACTCTAAGTTTAATGACCAAGTTGTTAATAAAGGCTTTAAATGAAAGCTTCTGATCAAGAATAAAACTCAAGTACTTGTGTTTTAACCATTACAAGGCCATGTTTCTGGAAAAGTACGTATACTAAAACATACACTAAAACCACCTAATCCATAAAAATATCAATCAAGTCTTGCGAGGTCGCATTGTCGTAGACATTCGTCATATTAAATTTCGGCCGGTACGCAGCCCCGATAAGAGCTTCGTAATTGCAGCTTCGTTATAACGGCTCATACGGTTTTATCGTTTGAAATAAGCAAATTTGGGGCCAATGTTTATATCTTACCATTGGTTGACTTAAACATACGGGTGTGTGCATATTTTATGTAAATTAGCAATCATAAACAAGTCACACGTGTTGAGCCAAGAATGCTCGGTTTCGGCTGTGTGTACAAGTAAGTGGGAATGAGTATACTCGGTTAAAACCAGCTCCGCAGGTTTTCCTTTTGAGCTTGCAATATTTGAAATGTTCTGTGTTAGAATGAATGAGAGAAAACCATGAGTTTGGTTTTGTCTGTGCTTAAAACCACTTTAAAATTATAGAAACGAGACTGGATCACATTAAAAGCAGCTTGTAAAAACTCAACAACCGACGTGAGTGGGACTGAACAATAAATAATGGTGTTGTGATACATTGCATTTGATTAGTTGTTACAGAGATTGTTTATGTCGATTGAAAATAAGATGGGTCCCAGCACTGAACTTTGGGGCAGCACTTTGGTAATGTCCAGAAAAGAAGAGGTAGTTCCAGCCACTTAAACACATTGTGTTCTGTTGGAAAGATAGTTGACAAACTAGGCAGCTGCATCTTTAGATAAGCTAATGTGATGTAGGGCTTGTATCAGCAGGCTGTGGTCTGCTATGTTATATGTTTTTGACAAATCAATAAAAAGAGCAACACAATATTTAGTTGATAACTAAGGCTTAAATTAAACAAATTGCTTAGGAGTGCCAGACTTAGTAAGTCAAACACATAATGTTATTTCACCTCAGGAGCTATAGCAGAGCATATTGGACTTCATTTGAAGCCAGAAAAAAAAGCCCTGAAGAAGAAGTTTGGCTGAGTTTTATCACTGGCAGAAAGACAGTCACATAACAAAACGAGAGTACAGAATAATAATTTCAATGTAGTGTGACAAAGACAACAAAAAAAATTATCTAACTGCTTATACTTACAATAAAAGCTTAATTTGAGTGCTTGTTACTTGTAATAATTATACTAATCTTCACAGATGTGGGGTTGAATGAGAGGGCATGAGCAGAGCCTGTGAACACTGCGTGACACTGATTCAGCTCTCATCTTCTTACATTATCATGACGGCAGGCAAATGAAACACATTTATTTTGCAAATGCACCATAGCGTCACAATGGTAAATTAGAGATCATCAACTTCATATTTGACAGGTGTTTGTCAAATTATGCAAGCATGGTAAGAGAGCATGCACATTTTGAAACTATCAGTGAATTCATGCCAGCACAGTTGCTGTATAGGTAACCTGTGGGGTGTGAGCGTGCATGCCAGTGTGTGTTAAATACGTATCCATGTACCCTGATGAGCATTTGTTGTGTTGGAGCAAAAAACATATTGATAATTTAGCACAGTACTTTTTAATAAGTTTGAATGATGATATGCAGTTAGACGAGACATATCGCCATTTGTTTGCCTTTTCAGACACTTCCATGCCAAGTCAGATATATCTGATTTAGACATATAAAACCCATTGAGGTTGGCCAATTCATTTACGAGGAAGGCTCTGTCAGAGTTTAGAAAGAGTTTTGAAGGCTCAAGTTTCAAAATGCTAATCACAGTAACTTCAAGCCAACACAAACACGTCATTAGGCCCTGCAGCTGATGGTGAAAATGGTGTAGGCTACAATCCCACTGTGTTTATCCTTAACAGATATATAACACATCATGAAAAACACTTTGCCTTCAGCACCAGCTGAGCTGTGTTTTTCAAATGTGCTGTGTCCCTGTCGAGCAGGTGAAATAATTTTTTTGTCTCTGAAGACTGAGGGCTCAGAGCAGGTTTTTAACACCATCTATCAACCACTCTGGGAGGAAGAAGTGTCTTGATCTTTTAGTGAAGAAAGTTCTCTCTTTCTCCGAGCTTCAATCCATTGAGTCAGTATCCCTCCGGTCGTCTGTGTAGCCCCGGGCGATGGTAGGAGGACGGGGCTTGAAAAGCATCAAACGGCAACCCTGTGGAATTAATCAATGCGAGAAAGCAAGAGAGAGAAAAGGAAAAAAGGAAGAGACAGAGAGATCAGAAGGAAAGAAGTGAAGAATGTCAGAGAGCAGATGAGAGGGAGAGTAGAGTCTTGCTTTGTGTATGTATGCTCAGATTGTGTGCAGATATTGTCCAGACACCTCTGATATGAAAATGATGACGTGATACCTTTACTCTGTGAAATTAGGTTGTCATAGGAAAGCATTTGAACCGATTTCAATGACAGAATTCTGCTGTATGCATGAATTTATGTTCCGCAAATATTTGGGATTTCTCCAGTGAAGTATCTGGTATCCTGTTTATGTTAAAAACAGACTCCAAAATCTGAATAATGACAGTTATACCTATGGTAATAATGATATACATGTAGCTCAGCTTGGGACACAGACGTCCTTGACTACCTTTGACAAACATAACCCCACTTGTGTACAATGACTAGTTTAACTACGCCTTTCTATTACTTTGATATTTAGAAAAAACTCAATACATGAGCAGAATTATTTACCTAAGAATTACACAAATATTTTAATTCCAGAAGAAAATGTCACCATGGTTTAATATTTGCAAGAAAAGTGTAGCAATATTTGCTACTGACAAGTACAGTGGGAAGTAAAAAGTGGAAGTGGACCAGATTTAGAAGAATTTAGGAATGACTGTAGCCGCAGCAGTGGATGATTATGGTAAAACAGAAACACAGTTTTTAATCAGACTTTATTAACTTATGTAATATGAAATAATACTATTAAAATAATATTGAAATGTCAATATAGATATTACTTTATTAATTCTATCTTTGCTTGTCTAAAAAATCTGGGCTACAAAGGGAGAGAAAAGAATTAATTTCACATTGACAGAATGGTTCGATATTGTGAAATGACAGTTTAAAATCATTAAGATTTAAGTTCCTGAAATTAATAATGGAAAGACTGACAAGGTAACATAAAGGTTAGGTTTGGGAGATTTGTACGTACATTTTATGTTGAAAAGATATTGCCTCTATAAGTGAACACCATAGATGACTTTGCACAGGTACAAGATTGTACGAACATTAGAAATTGTTAACTAACCTGCTTCCGTTGTGTTGTAGGATCCGACAGCTTCAAACCCAAGGTTGACTTTAAACTTGCCAAAAGAACAACAAATGCATCCAATCTGTATGTTGTCACACTTTTATTTTTATAGGCATACAGTCAAAAAGGCAGCTCAGCTATGTTTTTCTTTTGGTGAATTACCCATTTTAATACTCAGTGTTCAAATCTCTGCATGCAAATATTCCTCCAAAACAATTTCCACATCACTATTCTAAGTAAGCTCCACTGGTATATCTTGTTCTCAGGCCATTCTACACAGCTCTTTGTTAGCATCAGACAATAGGTTGGGTAAGTGTGACTGTCTTGCTAATTGCAGGGTTAAAGAGGAGAAGACTGCTACTTGATGAGGACATTGAGAGGGCAGAAAAATGCTACTTGTCATCTTCTCCAGCTTTAACCATCCAGTGTTGAGCAGCTTTTCAGGGTAGCTCACAAGTACATACCCTGAAAATGGTCCTGAAATCACTTCTCCAGGGTTAGTTCTTGAGTTCGGAACACATAACTTAAACAACCCGCAAGCTCCTGCAGGAAAAAAGCAGCCTCATGTCTACTCATGAGTTCAGTCAAAAGTGAACATGATTTAAATATAGAGCTGTTACATCCACCAGGCCTGAGCTTGATCTCAACTCTTAAATATGCAGCGATTTTATTTAAGTGCAAGAAAACTCCTCTGTTTATGGACCATTGCCTCTGTTTCCATCTCATCTCACTAATGTTGCACTTCTGCAAGTTTTTCTTCCTCCTTGATAGCAATGGAACCACACCTGACGTCAGATTAGGCCTGGATCATTAGCCACCAGGGAGGAAGAGAAACATCTCTCCCTCTTCAGTGCCATCACAGTATTTTTGCTAATAACAATAGTACAGTATCGGTCCTCACACAACAATGCAAGAGGAGTATACCAACAACAGGTAATCTGTCTTATTTATAACTCTGTACAATCTTTTGAAGTGGTATCTGTGTCACAAAGAGCTCAGAGTGTTTTAATACAAATGGATTCATGTGCCGCCAGATTTAAAGATGAAAGTCCTATGTAGTGAGGGATGACTTGTACTGTCACATTACTTCTCAGCCATTTGAAAGAAAATTTGTATGTTCATAGAACCACTTGGGAATTTGATTTTCATAAAATACTTTAAGTCCTATCAATGTTTGTCCCATCAGTATGTTGAAGTCTAAAACAAGTCCAGACACTCAAAAGATGACAGTGGCTTTCTAAGTTTTGTTTTCTTTATTTTTTCCCCACACAGAGAAAAACTTATAGTTGATCTTCGTGACATTGCTTTTTTCCAAATAAGGAACTGTTCAGTTGCAACATGGGAACTGGACTGGATTTCGGAAGTATGCTATTTCTGTACCACTTGTTTATTTGGCATTTCTTTCTCTACTTTTAAGGCTACTGTCAAAAAAGAAAACGTTTTCCAAAAGATTCACAAACTTTGAAGCACCACTGTACAATATTTGTATTCACGTTTTATGCCAGAGGTGCAAAGAACACATGTGTATTGAGATGCTGAGGGGAGCTGGGCTAGCCAGTGAACTACACACAGGGGGGCAACTTTGGGGAAGTATGGGAGCTTTGTGGGACATGAAGGCTACGGGAGCTGTTGATTTACTTCTGCAGTGCACACACAAAAAGACAGAGATAAACTCAGATGATCTCACCACGTGTAGGAAAGGAAATAAAGGAAAAAAAACAACATACATTTACCACTTTTATTGTTTGAAGAAAGAAAAACACTCTGCAGCATGTTGAATGACCTCACACTAGAAAGCTCAATAATTTACACACACAATCACACAGGGAGCCTGTGCAGCAGTTTCAGCCTTCTGGCCCACTATATATGTCCAACAATGGGTGCCAGTTGTAGTAAAAGGCACAGAGAAAGAAGGGATTATCTACCACTGAGTTCACAGCATGTAGGAAACGAAGAAGAGTGGTGCTTGTTTAGACGCACTCCTTATTTTTACAGTTTCTGTTGGGATACATCTCCCAATAATGGACAGAGTGCAGAGAAATAAAGCACTGGTGCTCTCTCTTTATCTGCCAAGGTTTTATTAAGTGATATGTCATTGCATGGCCTTGCAAGGCCTCTCTTCCTGCCATATAATGCGACTGTATTGTCCTTGGCTTGTACAGCCCAATAAAGCATCATTTATTGGTCCAGTGATTAGATACAGAAACAAATCTCACACAGACTTACAAGAAATAAAATATAGCTTCCCAGGTAGTCCTAAAAATACTGAGTTTTCAGTTCATTTATATGGAAGCAAGATGTATGTTTGGTAATAAAGTTGTGTCAGAACAAGAGTACATCCGAACAGGAATGAACATACAGTTTACTCCGTACGAGGAGTGTTACTCAGTACTTTCCTTATACCAAACATCCCATGTAGCTGGAAAGAACAGCATGTGACAGACTTGCCAGAGATTCTATTTCATTTCATTCATAATTAAAAGCTGTAACAAATATATATTATGACAGAAACCTGGCTTTAGCCTTGCTCTATTATTTTCGAGTTATACACTGTATATAGGCATATTGGACACAAGGCATGATTAATTTAAATTAGATGTGGCATTTGACGTCATATTGTAAAGGCCCTTGCAGTGCAGTCAACTCGTCTCTTTCTTTGTTCGCACATCTAATGTGCCTTTTGTGTTGTCCACTGTAGGATCAGTCAGTTTAATGTATTTACAATCCCAGACTGGAGACAAGGTCCAATGTGATCACGGAGCAGAGACATCAAGGCACCACGCCAGATGCACAACCTTAAAGCGACATACCTTGCAGGTCTGTCAGGATATTGGTAAGTTTGTGTTGTCAGGAGGAGACCATGAAAAAATAAACATGAATCTTCAGAGGATTCAAAACACACACATCCAGACATCCATTGTTCCCAGTTTAGCCGAGTGATTGGTCCAAACCCCTCTTCACTATCAGGCCTACAAAAGATGAAATGGCTGCCAGAACCACTCTGATGGACTTCTGACCCTGTAGGAAATGGGGGTCAGAATCTGAAACAACATCAAAAGAATGTTGCTCCCACTAAAAATGCCACAACGAAACACCAGACTCATCTTAAAACAAAGACAATAATTCTATCATCTTGGACTTTGATTCATTAGGTTTGCTCATTGAAAGGAACTGATGATTTATTTCAGCAATGTCATTATGATCACTTTATACTATGCCCTCCATTTAAATCTTTATTCTACTTGTTTAGTTGTCAGACTAGAAGTTTAACATAGCTGATGTCATATGTGCATGTAGTCTTGTTCTACCAGAAGAACAACTATATAAATGATGAGTCACAGTACTGGACTGTCGAGAAATGATGAAACTACTAAAAGGTATGTCCACGTGTAACTCTGAGGGACATCTGGACATCAGCCCTCTCTGATGGAGGGATGTGCCAGACCAACTCCGGGGGTAATGACATAAAAAGTCCCCTTTGAAAGACTGTACCTCAAAGCACCACAAGTCCCCCTTTCCAAGAGTCATCCTTCTTTGACTCCTCTTGAGAAATTCCTTTCCAAGAATTCTTCCTGAATTCTACTCAAGTTCTTGCAGTAGAACTTGGAGGTTCCACTCTGTCCACCATTGTTTGATAGATGTTGTTAGTTTAATAAATGTACATAAATATAAGCTCAAGGCCTCCACTGTTTTGCAGTTTACATTTCAGTGCCTAACTTGTATAGGTTCCAGCTATTGAGCTTTTCTAAATGACTTTTAGCTTAAGCAAAATAATTTCCCCAATGAATTCTGAGGCTCTTCTTGAGACCCAACAAGAGGTGTTTCATATGCTGCTTTATTACAGTAATCTGATCTAAATATCTTGCTGGTTAACTGAATTTGCAATAATTCTGCATAAGCATCAAAAACCCATTTGAGCATATATTATCCTTACCCCTTACATATTTAAACGGACCCTGATCAAAAATCAATAGGATTTAATTAAAACTATTACATCTGGATTGTAAAAAATCCCATGGTCATCATTATTGGTGTAAACTATGGCTATACCCCCTCTATTGAAAATGTATTTTATTCATACAGAACTAGAAGTAGTCATGCATTTATTTTATGATTGCATCTCATCTCGTACATTTTCCACAGATTTAAAGTAATTGATTTTCATCTAAATCTTCAGCTTAGACTGGATAAATTTCACATACAGAGCTTAATTGAATACTCCTACGATATAAATGCCTTTTTGATGAGCTTTATACACTGAAGAGTTGCGTCTTGAGTCCATTAACAAAGTTGAGAATGAAATGAAGGATGAAGTTTTCTCTCCACAAAATGTACTTTTCTCTACACAAAGTCTCCAAAACCCAAAGCCAGCAGTTTTAAGAGTCATATTACCTTTATAAAGAAACGGTAAAAACAGAAAGAATTGTCTGATTTTCAGCTTCCTGGTGGTCCTGGAAGTAGTCATGTGTGACTTGCCATTCTGTCTGCAAACTTAGGCTTCAAATCATAGTATTTCATCAGATTCATACATCTATCCATTACCTTCACACCGCTTAATCTTCTGTAGGGGGGCTTAAATCTGTCCCAGCTGATTTAAGGCAGGGGACAACTTGGACAGGTCTCCAGTCTATCGAAGGGCTACATAGAGAGACAAACAACCAAGCACATTCACACCTATAGACTAGTCAGAACCACCAGTAAACCTCAGCATGTCTTTGGACTGTGGGAGGAAGCTGGAGACTATGAAAGGAACCCAAACATGCTAACTTCAGACAGAAAGATCCCAGGCCGGGGTCAGTGCTAAGCACTGAGCTTTTCACCAAATCCCTTTCTTCTATATATATCATTTAAAAATTTGCAAAAAAACAAAAAACAAAAAAACAGTCCCACTTGCACCAGATTCTGTGCAAAACCAAAACATTTGCACCATTCCTCATAACTGTGAAGCCTGTAACGAGTCAGCTGCGACCAACAGTCACACAACACAAATTCAAAACTATATGGCTAAACCGCAGGATGTGTTTCCACAGAACAGATAGGAGACAAGTATGACAACAACTGAAAAATGTAAGTAGTAAAATATCTATAGCTGTAGAGCTGCCAATTTTTCAGTGCCGGTAACACCTGTGAGCACTTGGAAAAATATTGTGTGTGTTGATTTAAAATTTGTGTGAAATAATCAAGGAAATACAGCTTTCGTTTGTTCTTTTTGATGATTTATGGCATTATAGCTTTGTTAGACTGCATAAAAGAATTTCTGGAGTACTCTTTACTTCTAGCCATGGTTGTGCTGTTTCCATAGAGATGGAGGACTTCATATTACAATGCAAAATGAGCTTACAGTGAGTTGAAATGTACAAAAATTCCCCAAATTTGCTTGAGTTGAAAGCCCAAATAAAAGGAAAGTGATTTGTTTTTGCTGCTAAAGCCTGAATACTTCCTCTCACATGTCCTGGGCTATCATTTAAAGGAAAGAAAAAAGAAATAAACTTGTTTTCATACAGCTCATTTTATTGTTTCATTCAGTTTTCCACTTACCACTGTTCTATCATAGGCAGACCATCCCAAACACTCAAGTAGAATCCTGCTACAAATCACAAGGCAGACAGCTTGGCTTTTAACACTCCTTTCAGCCTTAGTCACATCCTATCCTGTATCTCAGCTTCAATAACAAACCAAATATGTCCACCACAGAGTGCCCTACTCATTTCAGCTGGCAGGTTAGTTTGCTCATTTGCAAACAAGCTGCAGCAAAAAATGCCATAAAAATGCACCCGCAAATGCTTTGGTTGGTTTAGATGTTCAAGTGGTTCTTACAGTGAAGTTGCACATACAGAAAAGGGACATTTTTTTTCCTCACATGAATGTGCACTACCGTTCAAAAGTTTGCGGCAACTTAGAAATGTCCTTACTTTTTAAGAAAAGTATTTTTTTTTCAATGAAGACACCATTAAATTAATCAGAAATATAGTCTAGACATTGTTAATGTGGTAAATGATTATTCTAGCTGGAAACAGCTGATTTTTAATGGAATGTCTCCATAGGGGTACAGAGGAACATTTCCAGCAACCATCACTCCTGTGTTCTAATGCTACATTGTGTTAGCTAATGGTGTTGAAAGGCTAATTGATGAGTAGAAAACCATTGTGCAATTATGTGAGCAGATGAATACAAGTGTGAATTTTCATGGAAAACATGACATTGCCTTGGTGACCCCAAACTTTTGAACAGTAGCTCCTTGTGTATTTTGCACTAACCTCCTTGATGCACTTTGCTCCAAATGGACAGATATAGTCACTATGCCTCACAATAGGACTGAAACTGCTCATTCCTTGATGTGCAGACTGTTTTACAGGTATAGAAAAGCTTGGTATAACTCTTCCCAACCATGGAGCCCAAGCTGGTTAGACTGCTCTGCATTGCGGTCCTCTTTATGCATATTAAGGAATCCCCACTCCACCTGTGCAGGGCATAGATGTGTTAATGTAGAAACTCTAAGCTTCTGTTTCTGCTAGAATTAAACTAAGCACAACTGGCTCTCACCTGGGTTTACTGTAGCGGAGGAAATCTGCTTGTTGCGTCAGAAAACACTGCATAAACTGGAGCTTTTCTTAAGTTCTCCTTGTAGTGTAAATCGCAGTAGCTCTGTGGGTGGCACTGGGCCGGGTGTGTGAACGACTGTTACTCTGCAACGCTGTTTTTTATAAAACACTGTCTGCTCATGGTTTGTGAGCTGCAATTTCCAGAAAAAAAAAGTCTGTTTACTTAGTTACCCTGCCTGGGTTTAGCCTGCTGCTCAATGTGTCAGGTTTGGAAGGAAAGGAGCAAACGTGATGTTTGATTTCATGTATTTGAAGAATAAATTTAAATGTCACTTTGACATGATTTTTGTCTGTAAAAAGAATAAGTGTGATTGTTATTGATTGGTATTATTACTGATTTCTTACGAGTGTAAAGACTGGTATTTTTAGAGGTTCTCTCAACCTGTGCCATGGTAACTAATGCAGAGGATCCAGGAGTCTGAAACAAACAGTCAACATCTACTTCTCCTGTCAAGGTGTTGAGATGTGACCTTTGTCCCCTTCCTTGTCCTGTTATTGCTCAGCAACAATACAACAACAACTTACCCTAGCTTTAATGATTTGCTGCCATACTGTCCCATCTGTACTTCTTTTTCAATGAAGCACTCACAAGTTCTGGCCTTTCTGTGTAAGTGCTTATCAAATGTTCCTGAAGTACAAAAGAACTACAAAAGAAGCTGAAGTGATTCTTTTTAATAGAAAAATATATATATATCAAAAAGGTTAACCACAAGTTCGTGCTGTCATTACAAAGCCCTAATGACCTCTGAAACTAATACCACGTCCCCTGCTTGCTTCATTACAGTAATTATCTGCGACAACAATTATTAACGTAGGAAGTGAGAGCACAAAACAAAGCCTGCTGTGAATAGAACATCCTCCTGGGTTTACTTCAACAAAGAGGAAGCTGTTTGTGGTTTAGAGATAGCAAGAACATAAGAACGGGCAAAAGCAGAACATGAAATGCTTGCAGAATCTCTTATGCTTTCTTTTTGGTAATTTTCTTAGACAAAGTAAATTTTGACTGATGTACCTGTACTTCATGTGACTATATTGTAGTTATATTTGCAGTACTTGCCCACACATTTCTCCTGAATAGCTAACAGTGAATGTACTGAAAACCTACCTCCTCAATTGGTGTGGTGACTCAGTTACTCAGAAACGACACAGAACGAAGAAATGAAAGGCAATTGTGGAGCTACAGCACAGAACAAAATCTGACTCACCGGGGATAAATTCAACTCATTGCAAATTTGATTCACAAATTAATATGTATGCACAGTGTGGCAGCGAGGAAGAAACTGTTGTACCACTGAAACCTAGAATACATTATAACCTAAGCAGAATGAAGAGTTTAAAAAAAAGATTTAAAAAAACAGCAGTTTAGTGTTTGCTCTATCACACCACCGCATTTAATGAGTCCATATAATGTAAAATCCAGAACAAATTAAATGTATTTGCAAATAAAAAAACCTTTTAAACAACCAACCAGTAATTACCTGCCATTTAATGTGTGATCCATAGCAGCTCATTTTACACCACATCTAGTCTAAGCAGGTCATTGCTGCCAAATCTCCTGGTCTATCTCGCTGTGTTGACCCTGAACACGCTTTCAAACAGATGGCTCTTTGCCATTAACAAAAGCCACTGTTTTTATTGATGGGGCAAACCAGCTGATCATCCCACAGAGAGAAGCCCGTTAATTAGTAGAAAATATAGCTTATTATACATGGCGAGAGAGAGAGAGAGAGGGCCGAGGGGAGCTTGTTGTGCATGCGGGGCCAGTGGCGCCTAATATGTGCTCTCCCCATTTAAATTCAGTGTTTTACATTCTGCTTAGTGAATGGAGTCCCACATCACTGATTAATTACAAGAAACATTGGCCTATGCTACTGAGTGTGTGTATATGTGAGTGCATTTAGAGAATTTGACAAAATAATGTGCAACTCTGCAACATCCCTAAGCTAATTAGTGGTGGGATTTCTCTGTGAAGTGCTGACCGCAGCAGGCAAACACTTGTTTATGAGACCTATTTTTTACTGTAAATGCTGAGCAATAGGGTCTGTATCCCCGTGCATCTGGTGCAGCTTTGATCCTGATTAAACACAACACCATCATGAATGCCGTACCACGGTGCTCTGATAAAACACAAGAAGACTAAATCTTGGTTTATTTTGCCAGTAACTCAGGGGTGCAACTGGGCTGGAGCCAGTCAGAGCTGAATAAGTGTACTGTTCTTTTGTCGCCATTAGGTTACAAAGTAGCAGTGCATGTCAGGCCAGCTGTTTGTTTGAGACTGAAAAATCTTAATGGCTACTGACTATTGACTTCGGATTTTGGTACACTATGGACGAACTCTCTGTGACGCCACTCATAGATTTCCTGAAAAGTGGTTTGGACGCTCAGTGTGGAGGCTCCAGCCATCACCAGCTTGGCAGTACCCGACTCTTCCTAACTCCTAGTTAATTAAAAAATGATTAAATTGGTAGTGTGTAAGTAGAGCTGAGGTGGACCATGCAAGCATCTCTGGGTCATGAACTATCCTGTAACAGCCACATCCTTAACAAGAAAAGCACTCAGAGAGCACAGTACTCCACCAACGCTGTTCATTCCTCCATATGGCATTTTCAGACCTAAATATGTAGTGGGTGGCAGGAATTGATGGGGCTCAGAAACACTCTCACAATTTAACCAATTGTTCCTTGTGTCATTTCCAACAGATAAGTCTTAAAAAGTCAGCAGTGGTTGATTTTTATTAGTATCGCAATCATTTGATTGCCAGCAGGCAGCTGATGTAGCGTTCACTTGCTGTCATAGTGACTCCGTGCCGCTATCTCGCAATGATACAAAAATCTTTAACAAATCTGTGGATCCAGACTATAAGCCGCATCACTGAAAGAATCTAGTCAGTTGGTCCTTGTATGGGAGTCATTTTTGACCTTCCCTGAAAATTTGATTCAGATCCGTTTGTCCGTTTTTGAATAATGTTGCTAACAGACAGACAGATCAATGCCAGTGGTCACATAACTCCACCATTTTCCTTGGCAGAGTAATTATGCACAACTTTAAGTTTTAATAGGGCTTAAATGGGTTATTTGTTTCACAGTTCACCCCTCATACAGCTGTCAGGAATAGAGAAATTAGTTACAAGGACCAACACTGTTTCTTTTTTTTTTTTAAATCAGACTGTGAACATGTTTATTCCTACTGTACAGCTGACCTTCCATTTTTGGAAGCAGGATCAAGTGGACATTATAGGAACTGCAGTGTCTGACAATGCAGATTTTTAGCCTCAAAGTCTGTTGCTTGTAACAACAGTACGTATCATGTATAAGTACAGTCGTGTAAAAGTTGTCAGAATGTTTGCAATCGTTAACAGGAGTGTACTGAACATGTACTTTGTAGGAGCTGGCAGAAAAAAAGTAAGAAATTAAGAAAACAGTTAATAAACATCAGTGTATGTACAGTATGTGTTCCAAAATTGTAGATATAGAATCCAGCTTGTTTATTCCAGCAGACAATTTGTGCAGCTAGTATAAATATTGACTGTTTGAACTGTGTCTGAACCAGTTTTCTGTGGGCCCAGTCACACAAAATGTCATGTTTGTGGTGTAATCATGCAGAGTTCAGGAGTCACACTGATGCAACTGACAGCAAGACTCCTTTTCCAGTCTTAACCTTGAATCGATGTTGCTTAAAACGTTTTGAAATTAACTGTTATTTTGTAAATGCCCCTTGTTCTGGACCTCTCACATTAAATAAAAAAAACAGATATGGATCTTTTGTGTAAGAAGTTTACATGCCTAAAGGTAGCATAATAATATGGTAAAGGGCTAAAGCTGGGATAATTTAGCTTCAGACAAAGCTAAACATATGGAGCTTGCCAACCCTGTTCCAGCAGCAAACCCTGTAACTTTGTAGGTTTTAATTTAAATATGTCCCTGGGCATCTCTACCTAAATACATATCTATAAAGGAGCCTGTCCTCCCATAAAACAAGCCCCATAGGTGTTTGTCCAAGAAACTTATTACAACCCATAGTTAAGTTTTATTGTTATACAACCTTTATAGGTTGTGTGAGACAGCATCAGTCATTTTAATAAATACCTACTCAAAAAAGATATGTTGAAATGACTCGAGAGAAAATAAATTAATATGACGGGACCAAAGGCGGAAGGGAAGAGGATTTAGTTGTGGTGTTCTTTTCCCATTTCATGTTTCAAACCTAATCAATGTTTCTTTTAAACCATAATCAACTTCAGTTTTGTTATTATAAGAATGCAGAGCCTGGCCTTATATTAATGCTTTTATCAGTCAGTCTGTCAATTGCATCAGACGGAATCTGTGACATAAAGAGAGGTCTTCCTCTAGCTCCCTCTGTCCAGCATTGCAATCAAAAGTCCTTTGCCTTCCAGACCATTGTCTTCTTCCAGACCATTGTCTTCTTCTAGCGCCTTCACTAATGTTGTACCAGGTCTGTCAGCCCTTCTGATAGTATCAGGTTTCCATAACAATACTCAACCAACTGCTTCTTTGTGTCTCACCACATGTCCAGCAAAAGCTAGTTTACGTTGCCTAATGATGGTTGACAAGCATGGATGTGAGCCATAGGGTGACTTGTTGGTGAGGTGTGATTTCCAGGAGATGTTGTACCATTCTGATAGAAATCAATTCTTTTTGAGAGTGTCTTTGATAGTGACTAAAATTTATATTACATGCTGTGTTGGTGTAGCCTCCAAGATATAGGATATCGTCAACTTTTTAGGTGTTGGGTTTGGGCGCATAGATTTCGTCTGTCTGGCATTCAGGAAAAGTTCAGTCTTGTTTCTCACTCTACCCAAAGCAGAAGGTCTTCTGCTTCACTAAAAGTGTTTTACAGGAGGACAATGGCATCTCCAAATGCAAATTCTGTGAGGACTTCTCTAGGGTGTCTTCGACTTTGATAACGCTTGTGGGACAGACCATTGAGGGGCAAGAGTGCATTCTTCAATGCAGAGTCTAACTAGTGCTTATCTGCTTTCCTAAACCTAATCTTAAATTACTTGGTTTCCTGTCTAAATGTGGCCAAAACTTTTTATCATGTAACTTCTTTTTCAACATGGATTTTGGGTAATTCATCTTTGCCATATCTCCTGCTACCTCCTGTTGGCTCTATCAGAAGTGCTGTGACTTTACTGGAAAATGATATATGAACACTTCACAATTATAGCAGATAGAAAATAACCATTTGTATGTCAGTGCTCAACAAGCTCCCTAGAGGTCTTTACAGCCTGTAAATGACTGGAATTTGACAGAAAATATCACTGGATGAATGAATTCTCCACAATTAGAAAATATACCAAGCAGCTGCTGTAATTAACAGATAAGAACTAATTGCCCAATAAGATGCGCTTTGATTCAGCCAGGTAGAAAATGTCAACTTGTCGGTCATTTCTTACACGGGCCACTTAAAACAACAAGTCCGCAACTATAGAATGATTCTTCCTCCATCAGTGAAGACATCTGTGAGCTGGTTTTGTAAGGCTAGTAAATGTGTCAAACCTGCATCTGAAGTATGTAACTGGATCCTATTTCAGAGAGTTTCTTCCAAACTCATGACCTCTCTAAGAATTTCAGTTGAATGAAGTCTACGAATCCAGCAGAGGAAGGCATTTAAATGGGAATGACACCGTGCCATGAGAATTATTCCACCATATGAGTCTCCATGTACTGCTGAGAGGATTATCTGTGACTACTGCAACACATACTAGAGCTTCCAGGGATGCAGAAGCAAAGTGTGTGTGTCTATCCACACACCCACACATCTTTAAATAAAAAGCTTTTTCATGCATTATGGTCCTAATCCGGAAATTTCCTTCATGGTAGTCTCTGTAAAAACAAAAGGATGAAATATAACTGAATGGAGAAAGATACAGTTAATCTCCCCCTCAGCTAAACCTTTTAATCTTTCTTAGGCTGTGTATATTGGTTTCCTTTTTCACAAAAGGTAATTAATAACTCTGTGTGCGCAGTGAGGGGGTTGGTAGTGCCAGTTAGAGGTGATGAGGGGGCAGGTAGAGCACAGCCCCCCTCAGTGCAGCTTCAGTGGTAAAGTAAGAATTAATATCATTCAAGATGTGTGCAATTTACAGTCAGTTGTTTAAAAGTGGTTTTAATTGCACTTGACTTGCGAGGTCACTATGTGGTAATAACATCTCACTTGCAATTTTTTTCCTTTTTTCCATCAGTAAGTTTGTCCTCTTAGTCAGCAGGAACAGCTAGATAAATATCTAACTTTACTCCTGAGAAAAACCTAATAACATGGATTAGCAACCCTGTTACTGTGATTAGAGTAGACTTAGCAAACAACAAACAAAGCAAGGAATAAAAATGGCACCACTGATGTGAAAGCTGAGCTAATGAAGCCTTTGATAGTTTATTACCTATTATTGATGAATATGTAGCAGAAAATTGTAAAAGAGAAGGTCTATTTTCCAAAAAATTTGAACCCAAATGTCCTCTAATCATGGAATGACCTAGGTACTGTTGTTGACGTTTGCTTGTAGTTTGCAGAAGACAGTTTTTTGTTTGTTTTTACAGGAAAAATTGCAGTGTACAACAAATAGATTCCAGTCTAAATTGGAAAGGCTGTCTATGAAAAGAAATACTACTGTTACACCAAACAAGGGCACCTTCAGAAACTTTTCACAGAAATGGCAACTCATATTCTTGGGATGCTGTCGCTGCTGCAAATAGTCTGCTGTACAATAAACAAACAAACAAAAAATAATAAATATAGATCTGCCTAATAAGCGGAATATTTCAGCTTTGATACAACACTGAATAATAGCGTGCTTCGCAGAGCTCAGGATTCAGTGGTGTAACTAATGATTAATTAGAGCTGATAAACTGTCAAGTAAAGTACACAGCGGTGTTTACCATCAGAACTTGATTGATCTTGTCTCTGTGAGAGAGCTAATTTATAATTGTGAATAATTATTTAAGTTACTACTATGTTGCGTTGAGAAAGTGCACCCCTCTCTCTGAAGATGTTCATTTTCATGCTGCTGCTGTCAGATGCTGAAGGGTTTTTAAATAGACTCAGAGGAAAGACTCCTACAAACAGCTGGAAGCAACAAACTAAATTTCAGCTCCTGTTAACACTGTGTTCTTTGCGCTTGCTGTGATGCTCATGAGGGACGGCAAAGCTGATTGACTGATACTATATCAGCCATTTTACTGTCACTTTTACTCATTACCATAATTGTATTCACTGAAACTTGGACAGTGAAAGTGCCTCTGACAACACACTGCTGCTATAAATATTGTTGGATTTAACATGTTGTGGTTCTACAAGAAATGTGGCTAATTCCTACCTTGTCAGAGCTGCTTTCAGTTTGCCTCCAACATATGTTATTCAGTGGGGGCGGTGAATGGTCACAACCAGGCTTTCAGGACCACAAGCATTCCTGTGCACCTGCTTAAAAGCACCGGAGGTCGACTAGACAATGTGGTAAAACTGAGCTCACTCCATAGAGCAAACTGCTACTGAAATTGAGAGCGCAGGCAAGGAGTTAATGTGGCATCAAATCAGCAAGTTGGGGTGAACAGGTCTGAGAAAACAATACATTATTTAAGGGTGTACATTTAAGCAATTTTTGTGTTTTGACAGTAGTCTCTGTCACACCACCTTTCCCCACCTAAAAACAGCACTCCTCTCAGTGAATGTGCACACCTTCAGCATTGGTTATACGGTCGCCTGATGATGACCTGCAACAAAAATTACAGTTTCTCCTTATATTGAGGACATTTTCACATTCAAAAAATAAAAATATTAGTTATCTTCTACTTTATCATCATTACCAATATTTGTTGTAACAATGATGAACAGTTGTTGTCGAAGCTACTTTTTTTTTTTGTTTTAAACACTTTATCATGCTTATTATTAATGTTATTATCATCATCATACATCATCAGCCAGGACAGGATCATTTTTTAAAAAATGAAAAAATAATCATTTGTTTTTTGCCATAGTTAAAGCAACAGAAAATCAAAAAAACAACACATCTCCTATATCAAGGTAAAGTCAATTTGGTCCTGAGACAGCACTGATGTAGCTTAGAGATGCTTATGGCTAAAAGGAAAGCCTACAGTTCTGAAGCTAGATAACACAACCTTCAATTATCCAACGTGCTCCTATTCATCTGGCAAACATTTACCACTATGTTACAATGAGAAAGTTCCTCAAACTGAGCTGCTGTTTTCCATATATTTGGGCCTACAGTTTTCCATTTGATTGAACCCTGAAGTGAAGGAGAGATGGGGAAGAGAATGAGATGAATTCTATCGACATTCATACTGTGTCCTTGACTTGAGATGATTCACTCTGTGGACTTTTCAGTCTTGAGAAAAATTGGTTCCACATTGAAGACCTTATCAGAAAGGACACAGAGACCTACACCTGCCAATCACTAGGGTGCACACACAATACGGTTCTGTGTGCATTTCTGTTTCCTGCTGGATGATACAAGAAGGCAAATTTGTTTTAGAAATGGTCATCTTTGAAACTGCGTGCAAAATGTAGCACAAAATTGTTGCTAAATAAACACAGTAAAAAGGTTCCATTGTGCACGTCAGTTGGGCCTATGGATTGGTTTATCTGCGAAAGAGGGGAAGAAACAGGTATGCGAGTCTCTTTGATGAGCAGATGGAATGACAAATGATTTCTGAAGTTTGTTTGTTTTTACAGTTGAATATAGTCAATAGACATATCGATAAATATTGAAAAGTACATAAATTTCAGGTTTCTGAAGAAAGATTTATGAAGAAATGTGTTAAAAACTGCAGAGACAATCTCTGAAAACAGATCAACGATCTAACTAAGCGACTGTTTTAACATGTAGGACGTCGCATCAAAGCTGCCCTTTCATTTGAAGTGCTGATATAGTTTGAAGCTCCACTGTAAAACATTGAAAGGAGCCATGGTGTCAGATGAGTTGTTAGAGCTGAAAGCACTAGAATATAGGTGAAGTGTATGATGTCTAACCCCTAACTGAATTGTAAGTTAGATTGTAAGCACTAAAAGCCATTGAAGAGGGTCAGATCAGATATAGCATCAGAGGTGAAAGCAGGTGAAGTGTAACTTGGTGCTACAACTTACTAATCTGCTGATTTAGTTCCACCCAGTGCTTCATACTGAAACACTACAGCAAAAGTCTAAAACATCAGGAAATAGGAATAACAGAGGAAAGAACACTGAACCTAAGATTTGTTGTTTTGACAATGCCAAGACAGAGGAGGCTGTGAAAAGAAGCCATAAAACAACAGGAGTGAAGTAATAAACCACAGTGTGTTTATACATTTCCATATCCAACCAGAACTGGAGGAACTTTTAATTAACATCGTCTTCTTACACCCTGCAGTGATCAGCATGGTGAAACTTTAATGCACATTTTAATCATTCATTTTTTCTACAGGGGTACAGCTGATCATTTAATAATGGTGCTGTTGTACTCCATACACATGAAAGCCTACATTTTAGCAGCATATAGTCACAGGAATTAACATGCGTCACCAACAAAACACTGTGTTTGCATACACTACCAGTCAAAAGTTTGGACATACCTTCTCATTCAATACTTTTTCTTTACTTTTACTACTTTCTACATTGTAGATACATATTGAAGACATCAAACCTATGAAGAAAGATATATGGGATTATGTAGCAAACACACAATTGTGACATAATTCTAAATAGCTTTGATATTTTAGATACCTCAAAGTAGCAGCCTTTTGCTTTGATTACTGCTTTGCAAACCCGTGGCTCTCCCTCAGTGAGCTTCATGAGGTAGTCACCTCAAATGGTTTTCACTTAACTTCCAAGTTCATCCAAGTCACCAACCTCTGAGGAGACTGTGCCAATCAGGCCTTTATGGTCAAATAGCTGCTAAGAAAGCACTACGAAGGAAAAGCAAAAAGCAGAACAGATTTGTTTTGATCAAGCAACACAAGGAATCGACATTAGACCAGTGGAAATCTGTGCTTTGGTCTGATGAGTCCAAATCTGAGATCTTTGGTTCCACCCACCATGTCTTTGTGCGACACAGAAAAGGTGAATGGATGGTCTCTACATGCATGGTTCCCACCGTGAAGCTTGCAGGAAGAGGTGTGATGGTGTGGGATGTTTTGCTGGTGACACTGTTGGGGATTTATTCAAAACTGAAATCACACTGAACCAGCATGGCTACCACAGCATCCTGCAGTGGCATGCCATCCCATCCAGTTTGCATTTAGTTGGACCATCATTTATTTTTAACAGGACAATGACCACAAACACACCTCCAGGCTGTGTAAGGACTATATGACCAAGAAGGAGAGAGATGGAGGGCTGCATCAGATGACCTGGCCTCCACAGTCACCTGACCTGAATCCAGACGAGATGATTTGTGATGAGATCGTCCAGAGAGTGAAGGCAAAAGGGCTGACAAGTGCTCAGCATCTCTGGGAACTCCTTCCAGACTGTTGGAAAACCATTTCAGGTGACTACCGCATGACGCTCATAGAGAGAATGCCAAGAGTGTGCAAAGCTGTAATCAAAGCAAAGGGTGGTTATTTTGAAGAATCTCACATAAGAAACATGTTTTGACTTACTCCACATTTTTTATTTACTCCATAATTCCACATGTATTCATTCATAGTTTTGATGCCTTCAGTGAGAATCTACAATGTAAATAGTCATGAAATAAAAGAAAAAACATTAAAAGAGAAGGTCTGTCCAAACTTTGGACTGGTCGTCTATACAGATGTTTGCCACAATAGAACATTAGCTAAAAAGATAAAGACAAATTAAACAGTTATTGTACTTATCTGCTTTGTCAACAACAGTGGTGAAAGAAGTTCACAAAATACGTCAAGACAAATCGTCAGATCTGTTGATAAGATGCTTTGCTAAGTGAGTGACATGTTGGCTCCGTTGGTCAGTGTGAGTAATTCGTCTTTTACTGTTGACTTTCTGGTGTCAGTGTGCTTTCCCTGAACATTGTGAAACAATGCAATATTTTGTTTTTGTGCGTCTTCTTTGTTGGCAAACCAGATTTTTTTTTTATCAGTACAACAACTGCAGAATTCTTATGAGAGAAAAAGCTACTGCACCTGCAGAGAGAGGAATCAGAGTGCTCTACAGACACTGACACTAATAAAATGGGGGTATGGTGTTGTTGTAAACAGCAGCATATTGTGATACTACTTCTGCAATGAACTGGTTTTGTATGAAATGCCAGAACATAGACAAATGTTCATGGCAGTTTATTTAGTGTGATGTTCTGTGTGAGCAACAGTCACCTCAAAATCCCCAAATTGGAAAAGGAGAAGCAGTCAACAAGCTAGAACTAATAAATAGTTTTGCTTAAATGTGATCTATTTTCAAACTATGTTTTCTTTCAATCAACTAACCAATCACTTTGTCGCCAGTATCATTTAAACTGTAAATACAACCAAAATAGAGAAGGCAGAGGTAAGAAGCTGCTGATGTTAAAAATTTAAAGCAAATTTCCAGTAGCCGACAAGCAGCACTCTCCTCCTGAGATACTCCAAACTGATCAGTGGAAAGTTTTCCTGCTGCCCAGCGCTGCAACCCCTCATCACCGAGACGGGGAATAATCTCATTGATCATACTCCTCATCATGCACCCATTCATTCTGGCATCACCATGGCTACCAAATAGGAAAAGATTCAAGCTGAAGAAAGCGGGTGCATTTGTGTCTCCGTGTGTGTCTGTGGCTTCAAACTCATGGGACAATGGAGAGCCGCTCTATTTTCTAATTGAATAGTGATTCAATCCTCAAACTCAGCGAGCTGAAGTGTAAAGCAATTAGCCGATTGATGGCGACTGGTCTGGGTGGTGAGGAGAAAAGGGAGAGGGTGTGTGTGTGTTCCTTTATCCCCCGACCAGCCACATCAGTCGCCATCAATCATCTAATTGCTCTGTGAGTGCAAACACACACATACACACAGTAAGTGCACAGAGACCCCCGCTGTGTGTTAGTGTGACATTCCCATGGCAGCAAATAATTCAGAGTATAGGCATGGAGTTAGAGTGTGAAATCCCAGTAGAGCGTGGTGGATTACTGCTACTCAGTTCCCGCTGCCCCTTCGAGAGACAAGCGGAGCCTGTCAGTCAGCCTGCCTTGTTCAGCTCCATGTAATTGTGAAACAGTATCTCCATCTTACTGTGACACACACACACACACACACACACACACACACACACACACACACACACACTCACTATGTCACACAAAGCAGAAGGAATAAATACATGAGAGCATTGTAGAAATCAAATCAGAAAGATGACAAACAGACACACAAGCAGAGATTGGCGCGGAAAAGCTGATTAGCTCAGAATTAGATACATTACATACAGCCATCTCCAGATAAGATTACAGTTAGGTGTTGACAGATACAGCTGCTGGTTTATGGGACAAAAAAATATAGAAATGAAAAATTAAGTGATAATATGTGTATATGTCACAGGCCAAATTAGAATCCAGGCAGATTTTAAATCCGCCTATGCAGAATTTTAATTTTGATTTCGCCTAGGCTAGATTGAAATGTTGAATTTTTGAATATGATATGCTCTGTTAATGTGATTATTTTTCCCCCCTAAAATTATGTACCTTGAAATTTGGTTTTAGATACAAGGTAAATAATTACTTTAGAAGTAATGTCAACTTTTGTCCTCAACACTTGGCAAAATAAACAGGGAAAAAAATTATGTTGTCAAAGTAGTTTCTGTTTTTTTTTTTTCATATACTGTATACCAAAATCCTGTTAGAGGGTTAGGGTTAGGGTTATTCTTTGTAATATACAGGCTATTGATATATCAAGATTGAAATCTGTACAACTATGGTAGGATTTTGATTTCGCCTAGGTCAAATCAAAATTCTAATTCTGCCTAGGCGGATTCTAAATCTGCATGGATTCTAATTTGGCCTGTGACATATAAATATACATGTATATAGGGTACCGATGAAATCACAATGTGAGGGATGACCTCCTTAACAGTATTCATTTTTAGAAAATATGTAATGCTCTTTTGAGATGCATTTTTTGCACAAAGCTACTTTTGTAGTTTTTGAATACAATCTTATTAATTCCATTAAAAAATCAGCCATTCCCAGCTAGAATAGTCATTTCCCACATTAACAATGTCTAGGCTGTATGTCTGATTAATTTAAGGTTATCCTCATTGAAAAATAACTGCTTTTCTTTCAAAAAATAAAGACATTTCTGTCTGACTGTAGTGTCTTTATTGTTTTTTTGTTTTTTTTTTAAAAAAAACAATATTATAAGCAGTATTTAATTTAATTTAAAAAAATTGACTCCTCATTGCTTTTTTTTTTTTTTTTTTTTTTGCTGCCCGATTCTGAAACACTGCTGGGAGAAGGGCTGCTTTGCTGACCACAAAACTTCACAGCACATTTAAAGGTTCAATTTGAAACCCTGATGCTTCAAAAGTAAGAACAATGTTTTAACCCATGCTTTGGCCACACTCTTTGAATAAATATGGTTGTTTTATCTCAGTTTTTCCCACAGGAAACTACTTCTTGTACTCAGTCTGATGTGCATACTGAGTCTCATGTAGTTTAGAGGCAGAGAATTTTACTTGTTTTTATTTTATTCATTTTTTATTTACAATTTCCTGATGTTCCCTAAGCATAGTCCATTCATCAATACATGCTATAATTCACCGATGTTCCATAAATGCCTCACATGCATCAGAAGACACTTTGTGGTTGTACACACGGAAGCCTCTTGTCTCCACTCAGTTGCTGCAGTGCTCCAGCTCAGACAGGCATACAGCCGTAAAATGAGTTTTAAAAGAGTGAAAAAAAGCCATTCCAATATCAGGATTTTATCAACATAGGCAGGCTTCCCAGACACACATGGTCAGTGTCAGGTGAACTGGTGCGACTAAGTAATATTTTTCGTCACTCTTGAGAGATTTTGGGTTGCACTCTGGAGCCCTACAGTAAAAAATAAAACTATTAAAATTTTGAGAAATCATTTGAAAGTAGCCATGCTTATTATTCCAGCTGCTCGTGGCTGGCCATTTATTATGATGAAACACTACGGCAATAAAACAGCAATGACACAGAAAGCTAGTGGAATCTAATATTTTGTAGCAACTTAAGAAGGCTTCAGCTACGATGTTGAATTTTGTACCTTTTACATAGTATTTTTAATTTTGCATTTTTTTTTTGACATTGCAGAGAAATCATTCTGTATATGGTAAAAATGTGAAGGACAAAAAAAGGCTGTATTATCATTTTAATTCAGGAAAAGCAGTGAGCGTTCAGGGCTGAGTATCCTGGGAAAGCACAGAGGTCCTGTTTATACTGCATTTGTTTTGTGAGTTCACATTTGTAAGCATGTACTGAAGCTGAAATGTACATCACACAGGCTCCAGCTGATCCTTGTGTCAGTGTGGATATAAAAAAAAGCGCAGTATTGCACTTTTGCTTTTAAGAGGCCTGGATCACTCAATTTCTCTTTTCTTCTTTCGACAAAAGGAAAAAAAGAACCAACATGAATCAGAAGGCTTGTATAAAAATTCTGCAGCTGTTCATGTTTATTGTATAATATGAGTTTCACTAGCACATTTTGTACCAGACTTTTTCAGGTTCATTTCACTTTGTGATATGCTTCCTGCTGTTACAAGTAATCTGTGAAAAAAAAGAACAGTTTCTGCCTAAATAAAGGACAACAGGTATATTAATATATATACACACACCAATATATACTTATACATGGAAAGAAAATACAGTACAGAGGAACATTTCCAGCAACCATCACTCCTGTGTTCTAATGCTACATTGTGTTAGCTAATGGTGTTGAAAGGCTAATTGATGATTATAAAACCCTTGTGCAACTATGTTAGCACATGAATAAAAGTGTGAGTGGTCATGGAAAACATGAAATAGCCTGGGTGACCCCAAATTTTTTGAACAGTAGTGTACCATTTGCCAATTTTAAGTCTCAGCTCATTCTTATGAAAAGAGAACAGGTAAAATATACAAAGCCTTTATCTACACTTTTATTTACATTTACAGTCATTTACACAATGTGTTAAGAAGTTAATTAATGTGTATGGGAACTCAGAAAATGCTAATGCTAAAAATGTATTATTATTTGCCACTAAACATTTCTGAATTCACTTAAATTGTGTGATTATGCAACTACATGAAAATGTTAAGTGCACAAGTTCAGTCAGTGTAAAAGGGTAGACTGTAGCCCTGTACTGTCTGTCTTATCAAAGTGGGAGGTATTTGTGCAACAGTGAATATGTATTTGTCCACAGTGCAAAAGTTTTGGAACAAAATTGGAAATTGAAAAAGGATATAAATACTGAGGGGGTCCTCAGTAACGCCAGGGAAGTCAGTGATAGTTTTCCAGTTCCTTGATTTTACACTGGCCTGAGGAGTGTCAGCTGATTGTCCCTAAAGTGAAACCTAAACACCTGGAGAAGCAGCATTTTTTTGTACCGTTGTCACAACCCAGCTATATAGGGTCAGCTAGGAAGCTAACAAAAAATAAAGGTGGAGGTGTTGCTTAGGTCAAACAATTCATTACTTAGTGACATAATTAACAGATCTCAAAGAAAAGGTGACAGCACCTAACTAAAGAAAGTAGAGAGGACAGCTAACTTCTAACTCACTTACACAGCTGCTAACAGGAGTTACATATTTATAAGAAACACAAACAGAAGAGGCACCAAGGCGAACTCCTGATGGTAATTCACAGCTGCCCTGAATGAGCTGGGCAGCAGATTTAAACCCCAGGTGTGGCAATCGCTGTAGCTTGATTGAAGGTAACTGGGTGGTGGTCCAATCAGCCAGGACAGTTGGTGGAGAGAGAAAGGAAGGCTGGAGAGCTGGCCCAGGCCAATCATCCATGATGACAGACATGTGCTCTTCAACCAGTCAAGTTCATGCAAGCCATCTAGCCACATACAGACCACAACAATCTACTACGTAAGAACAAAACAAGAAAAGCTCTCATAGAGCGAAGTACTCCACCAAGGCTGCTCAGTCTTTGTATCATTTCCGATGGATGAAATCTTTCATTAAAACTTACCTTGCAGTGAGCACAGGCACCATGTGTATGTTATGTACAGATATTGTGACCTTTATATGTAGAAAGCAGCAGGAATTGATGGGACTTTGAAACCTTGAATTCCTTGGCGGAGTAACAACAAAAAGGGTCACCATTTATTTAAAACAAAGTCAGGGAAGACTCAAGGTCTGCTCTAAACGTCAGCTTGATTTAGAAAAAAAGCAGCTCTTCAGTCACTTCTATTAGATTTCAGCTGAGACTGCTTATTCATGTCTACATACAAAACACTTTGCTTTGTTGTTATCTTGAATTCAGCCCCATTTGAAGAATCATTTCTTCAAAGATTCTTGCAATTAGATGCAAACTCAACAAACTTTATGTCCAAGGATTCCAGTAATGTGTGACTCATCGTGGCATTTTCACTCATGATAAACACTTTATCAGCTGGTGAAACTATGATGCTGGGTCCGCCTCTGGTAGGATGTTTCGGTTAATCCTGCACGAAGTCTTTACTCTCAGTCAACAACTGTCAACACAGCTGGATCCAGCATACACGTCTCTTTGAAATGTGTGCTGCAAAACCCACAAAATGTCAACGCAAGTTTATAGTACATTCATCTGTGCAGGGATCCAGAGAATAAACAAATCCCAGAACAAAAATATTCAGAAACAATGATTTTTGTTTCTTTGTCGTTTTCACAGTGATTGAAGTATTGATTAGGTATTATGTTGAATGACAAAGAATTGTTATCATATTGACCCCTTGAGAGTCTTTACATGTGTAATATTTCCCTTAACTTGCTTAGCTGGCATAATTCATTCTGCATCCATGCTCCAAATCTCATCTAAATCCTGAATTCAGTCATTATGCCTGGCCATCATCCACACATTTCATACTTCACATGTGAATATATTGCTTGCACCCCACATGTCACATGTATGGTAAATACCCTATAGATGTTCATTAAATTCACCTGCCATTGCCAATGTTTGAGCTTCCACAAAGAGTATTAAGCTGCTTGGATACAGTGCATGGATGAGTGGCTGAATCCTCAAACTCCAGCTTGGATGTTATAATTAAATCTCCTGGGCAAAATCCCCCCGCAGTATCTACTTGTTCTTGTGAAGTGTGATGTGGGTAAAACCTATGAATATGAAAAGTATGGCGTAACAAAGGCAAAGACGGCGACAAAGATGAGAGAGGAAAAGAATGCAAGGGCTCAAACAATATAGTAAACAAGTGCCTTGTATAAAAACCCACCAATTATGGATACATCCTGGAGGCGAAGCATATCCACACAATGACGCTTAACATCGAGTGGCTGGATCGGAGGGCAGCAGGCTCTCATTAGGACTTCTCACTCATCTTTGTAATGCTCAGTTCATTTTGCTTGAAGCCACTGTGGGACGCAGAGGCTCAAAGGCCCGACTTTGAGTTGGGTGGGAACTCTGCAGCCACTCGGGGGGGGGGGGGGGGGGGGGGGGGGGGGACAATAAGTCGGTGAGAAAGACTGCGACAGGAGAGTTGAGAGCCAAAAAAACAACGGGGGTGAGAGATGTCTGTGCAATGGAAATGAAGTGTGAGAAAGAAGCGGAGTGAGGGTAGCAGAAACAGCTTTAATTTTACCAGCCATGTATTAGCCAGTTGTCCTCATTAATTTAGGTCAAGCTCTTTAATGATTGTGTGAAAGGGCTTTACTCAAATCCCATGCGTCCTCGACTGCAAAATGAGGTGGAAAAGAGTTTTGCACGCATGCAATTATGAGTGCTGAGGCTTCTTGATCCATGCGTTATCTGCATGACCGCAATTGTGTGTGCATGCAGTTACCCATATGTCAATGTGAATTAAGCATGGACTGAGACATGAGAGTTAGAGTAAGGGCTTTTCTTGAAGGCAAATTGCAGTTTCATGCAACGTGGGTCTTATTTTTGTTGTTTTGGTCGTAATTCCTGTCGGCTACATTTTACCCACCGAGCTAACTGACTATTCACAAATCCCCTGAACAGTGTTGGTTTAATACGCTGCAAATTTCAACACACGCAACTTTCAGTAGTAACCTAGCATTACTTCCTAAAGCAAGAAGCATGTAATTTGCAGAGTGCATTATTTTGTGGGATTAAAGGTTAGAAAATAGTAGAACTCCTGTGTGGATGCCAAAAACTTTAAGAGATTAAGGTAATGCTGGAAAATCTGTCCTGCTCTTTATTGGATTTGTGTAAATATACACTTTTACAACCCACTATCAGACAAACCCAAAATCATTTTATATTAGATACAGACACGGCGGTTCTGTCATTCTTAACACCTTTTAGTTTATAAACTCAAACATCCATCCAGTTATGCGAAGCCAGTTTAGCATTTCTGATTGTCTGGAATTAAAATTACACAGAATAAGATTTTTTATTCCAGATATCTACAATGTCATTCTGAATTATCAAAATGAAAGGTGGTGATGTAATTTCTTTTGGATTGGTCAAAATACCAGATATCTTAGACATCTTTATGACTAATCTGAATTTTTGCTCAAACGATAAGCATTAATTGTCGGTCAAGCAAATTACTACATTGTTAGCAAAATTGATGGCAGCTGCTTCGGTGGATAATGTAGTGAATTAGAAAGATCTCATCAGCAAGGAGTCTGTGGGTAATGTGATGTTGAAATTTAGCAGGATATAGTAGCAGCTTTTCATATATAGTCTGCAGGGACGTAGTTTGTTTGAACAGCAAATTGCCTCTGATGAAACTACTCATATATGCAATGTCATTTCAGCAAGTCAAAACTTGAATTGTGTACTGTAATTTTTTGAGTGCAATATACTAAAAGCAAAAAGTGATATAATTATGGTGTTACGACCCAACCGCTAGTTCTAGTTTCAGCTGGGTATAATAAACCACTAGATGACATTGGTTAGGTGAAGCAATTTTTTGCTCAGTGACAGAAGCAACACAAAAGTGGTCAAACAAAGGAAGACAGAGCTGGTGGATGTTTCTAAATCAAAGACCAAAATAAAACCAGACAAAGGCTAATGGAGATCTTAAACTAACAAAAGCATAGCAACTAAATTCCTTAGCCAAACCTAATCACAACAGCAACACTTACTACAAACAACAGAAACCAACAGAAACGAGTGCACAAAACTAACCAAACAAAACCGGTGCCTCAAAACACACATTTCCTAACAAGACACAGTACATACTGGGAGGCAACAATGCACAAAAACAATAATTCATTAATTTAGCCTCTGTGTTGTTTGTCCAAGCATGATTTTCTATAGTTAACCTCCAAATGATGTCATGTAAGGCCAAGTACAACACTTTAATGGCATTTTATTTAGGATATTGCAATAAAATGAGGGCTGACTACCTTTTGAACTTCACTTCACTTGGGGCTCTGGGGATAATTAAGGATAATTAACTGGTGAGGATGCTGGTACATGCTGCTTTGGCCACATGCAGGATATTGCGAACATATCTAAATTTTTAGCCTGGCTCTGGTTTAAAAGCAAGTCGGTAGGAAGAAGTCAGCTGGAGACCGAGTTTACCACCGACTCTCAGAATTGGTGTCAATTGGCTAGCCAGCTTCAGCCGATGAATTCTACTTGCTACTGTTGTGAGTCATCTGGAAACCGTTATAGCTGGCAACTGCTTTCATTTACGCTGACAACACATCCTTTCAGATGTTTTGATTATCATTTGCTGCATAGGTGCAATGCTAGAAAGGTGAGCAGCGTGTTCAAATATTGATACAAAGCTTGTTTCAGCCTTGAGAAATGCCTGGCTGATTGACCCTAATGCAAGAGCTGCAGATGTTTATGGTCTGTCCTTCCCTGTTCAACATGCAGCAATGGGATAAACAGACATGCTTTACTGGGTAACATTGGGGTTATTTATGAGCTTACTACATACAGCCTTTTGCTTCACTGCCAAACACCCTAACTGCTTTATGCTTTGTTGCTTCTTGCTCAATAGTCACTATAAACAGCAGACGCGGCAGTGAAATTATGCCTTGTTCACATTTGATGGTAAAGAAGGGGAAGAGGACTTGGAGAGCATGAGAGGAGGCAATGAGAATGACAGTGCAAATCATCCATTTTGTTGTGTTCTGCTGAGTGAGGTTATGTGTCTGACAATGACAAATACTGATGTCAAAGTGGACTTTGCCAGGGCTTTTCCTGCACCCATCTTTTAATGGATCATCAATGGATTTAACTTCAGTGTTTTTTTTTTAACTTGACATTTTGTAAGCCATGCTGATGGTGTCATTTAGAAAGACTCTCTGTGAAGGTCAAATATTGGATTGCAATTTGCTTTACAATAGGGCACAGTGACATTGCAATGTGCTCAACTGTCACATAGCAAACAGCAGGATTTCCAGCAAGGCAAATTGTCTAACACTTCATGCTACAACTTACTCTGTTAGTAGATTTTTTAAAAAAAGAACTAGCTTGCACAATAACTTGAATATTTTTGGCCTTCCAGAATTTAACGAACATGATATTCAAACTGCCATACTGACATTTAGAATGCTTTGCTCATAGAAAACAGCCCATGTAGAAACAATCATTTGGTTTCAGCTTGGATAAATCTAACATTAGAATGTTTTATTTAAATTTATGCAAAGTAATTGTTGGTCACAGACTTGTGCAAGTTGCTACACTGCAATAACATAGCGGAGACTAGAGGCTTCTCTGTGCACAGCCGCCCCCTTAATGACAACAGCAGCCTGGATGTGACGGGTTCAAAGAGGAGAGTCAGATTTCTACTATAAATTTAACTAAAAACAAAAAAGCTGAAAGATCCATTAACAACTTTAAAAAATTCAAACTTAAACCTGGCTCCTCCTAATTGTTTTGTTTCTTTGAGTGTCATTTAATTGTTCATTTTATCTCCCCCTTTTGTGTGATGTAAAGTAGAATATCCCTGGCATTTTCCTCTTTGTTGTATTTTTGTGTAAAATTGCAAATAAAATTGATTTAAAAAAAGAGGACATTCAGGTCTAATTCTATTCATGCACTGAATGCAGGTGATGAACCGCATTTTTAGTCTTATTGTGATGCAAAGATTAGTACATCAGCAGGAATGTAGCTCAATGTAAAAGTGAAAGTGATGCTCTGTTATGTCAAAATGCAATAAAAAGGTTTTGTTTCTGAAATCACTTATTGATCTCAATAAATCTGAGTTGCATTTTAACCATAATTGTGCAGGGGAATATTCTGCCACAGAGCGGATGATACTGACGAAAACAGGTTCTCTGTCAGCAGTATTTTGCAGTTGTTGCCACTGCAGAAGGCAAGATAACCGATTTGTTTCATCATTTAAATCAGCACCACAAAACCCTGCCTGACAAGTGCAAAGTTAGATTTGAATGTCATCTAAGGCAAAAAAAAAAAAAAAATCAGCACAATCTTTCTGGATTTTTTTTTTTTTTTTTTTTTGCAGATTGTTATTCAGGTCATCTGGTTTAAAAAAAAAAGTCAACACATACTTCACACACAAAAATTCACAATGCCAGTATTTTCTAATGTCACTGTCACGCAGCCCGACTTTACAAAGAATCACTTTCCCCTTTCTTTGCTGCCTTCAAACACACCACAAAATCTGCACTGCTCGTTTTTTGTGCTTTTATTTTGTCCCTGGTGGTGTACCTTTTAGTGAAGACAAATTTCCATGCAGTCATGTTAAAATGGATCTTCCATCTCAAACTGCACTGACCCAGGTTTGTGCATCGTGTCTCCTTCATCTGAGTGAGCGAATGAGGCGTTATCACAGGGGGTGCACACACTGAAAGAACAAATTGCTTCTGAGGAGCGCAGGAACACAGATAGCACTGAAATATGTGACAGATATGGTTGATAAATCATGAAGCTGTGTCATGTCTCAGCATCCATGCACTTAAGGAAAAGCATCACTGGCTGCTGCAGCTTCATGGTGGGATTGCAGGCGGCAATACTGTCGTCAGCCAGAATGGAGCCATAGAGTGTCAAATCATAGCAAACACATGCTGGAATGCCACTCATAAAACTTTGTAAGATGGAAAAAAAGAAGACATGATCATATATAGGGATGTCCGATATTGGCTTTTTTGCCAATAACCGATTTGCCAATATTGTCCAACTCTCAATTTCCGATTCTGATATCGACCGATATGTGTGCTTGGAATTAATTCCAAACCAGACATATTGTTAGTCAGGCACAGCCAGCATGTTCTTGCAGCCACACCTGTTTACAAGCTTCACGACGCAGTTTGATGATGTAATTATTTGCATGCTGGTAAATGCAGGCGAAATCCGGGCATTATTTTAATGGTTTTCGTGATTGACAAAAAAAACCCTGTTAATGATACTTACTGATATTACATTTTGTGCCAACATCCCTAATCATATGTATGTCCACATTCTAACAGCATACACAGCACAGTGCCTATTCTACAATGGCCCTTGTAAATAACACATTAAAACGTAAGGTGGAGCCTTTTTACATGTAAAAGTACTTCATGATAAAGATGGCCACTTCTTGCAGGCAACCTGAGTAACCTATTTATTTTTGCTGTATAGCTGGACCTGCATAGTTCTTCAGTTTCATTGGGCCGCAGCGACTGAAACACATGAATGTTCAGATTATTACGCAAAAAACAAGAAAAACACTCAGAGCGCAGTACTCCACCAAGGCTGCTTAGTTGTATCATTTCTGATGGCTGAAATCTGAAAAAATTTGTGGCAGAAATCTCGACACTATAGAATGTGGCCAGGTAGCTGTGTAGAATGTTATCATCGGCAGGCAGCTGTCGTAGGGTTCACTTGTTGTGATAGTTACAGTGATGCTTTCTTGCAATGATACAACAATCTTTAACGTACCTGTGGACCCAGACTATAAGCTGCATCACTGCCAACATCTAATCAGTTGGTCACTGTGTCAATTCTGACCTTCCCTGAAAATTTCATCCAAATCTGTTAATCCATTTTTGAGTAATGTTGCGCACAGACAAACCAATGTGGATCATTACATAACACCACTGATGCTCCGCCTCCTTGGCGGGGTAATTAGAGCTGTCAGGTGAACTGACACTTTGGTACCAAAGCGATAGCAAAATTATGATTTCTCTGGGATAGTCAACAAATATATGTTGAGCAACAGTCAATTAAATGGCCTATTATCATCACAGATCATTCCCAGACATGGGGAGTAAGTACAGAATCCACCTTCTGCTAGGCTCATTGGGTGTATTTCAGTCCATTCTGGTCATTAATAAACAGAAAGTAACCCTGATAATGTTGACAACCACAAGAGGTTGCCATCCTCTAAAACATACAGAATGGGGGTGCCCATACAGCTCAACAGGTCGAGCGGGCGACGCATTTACAGGGGCTGGTCCTCGATGCAGCAGCCTGGGTTTGATTTTTGCTTTGCTGCATGTCTTCCCCCCGCTCTTCTCCCTCCCTTCCTGTCTGTCTCCACTGCACCTATCAATAAAGCCGAAAAAGACAAAACCAAACTAACTAACTAACTAACTAACTAACTAACTAACTAACTAACTAACTAACTAACTTTAAAACATGGAGAATGAAGCTATGTAGCATGTGGTAAATGAGGCAACATGGTATAAAGTGCAAAATGAGATGATATACTGAGTGTGGTGGAAGTTTTAGGAGCTCCTTCCTGGCTCACATGTATGGAAATGATCTATGATAATGGAGCATTTACTGAGCTCAAAACCTCAAATGTGTATGAGATTTTTAATGTTCGTCAACTCAGGTACCAGCTCCAGATGGCCCAAAGGAGAATGCAAATAGTGTCAAAAATTGAAACAAAACCAGAAGCATACATTAATTTAATTAGTTAATTTGCTCTAGTGTGGAAAATGATACAGGGAATCATAGAAATTCAGTGGTATGCTTTTGGTACAGACTACCAAATTTCTGGTATCTTGACTCCACTAGACCAAACTGTTGTGATTTTGATATACTTCATTAGAAAACATTCTCAAGTAAACATTTAATTTGATGCAGCCTTGTTCAAATGTTCTTGTTAGATTACGTCAAAAATTCAGTAAATTGAACTTGACTTGAATTCCAGTGGGCCTGTTGTACGTCCACTTTCAGAGGAACAAGCTCACTTGGTTCAGGTTGTTTTGATGTGCCCCTGGGAGTTAACCTTTACAGGTGCACCAGACAGGCCAGGCTAGAAGGTGACCCCAGGTCAGACCCCGGATAAATGTACATTCTCATAGTTTGCCAGGAATTAAAGTCCTCGGGCAAGCTGTCAGGAAATGGAACTTTTCGTCTGCTCTGCTTGCCCTGAAACCGACAGAAAGGTAGACGGACAGACAGATGAGAAAAATTTAAAACTTCACTCAATGAAACATCAAAATTCATAACAGCGGTGACCTCAGCAGTCACCTCTCCTCAGGATTTCTCTCGTCATTACACCTCTTCCTCACTCTTTCCTGATAGTGCTGTTCACTGAATCCAACTCCACATTGACACATCTGTGTCATTTCCATCGATACAGCAAGCTTGTTTATGTTTGCGGTAGATGGCCTGAATGTTTCCAGCTCCCTGTGAAGTCAGAGATGAATGTGACTTGTTTTCCTTGTCTGTGTGTTTTTATTTATTTTTCTATTCCCCTCCTTGCTCCTCGTTCTGTCACAACTTATCTCCTTCAGGTCGCTGATGAGATCGAGTAGAAGTGCTCAGAGCAATGAGATGATTGTCACTCCTCATTCTACACCCACATACTGTGTGAGTGTGTTTTAATGTACAGGGGATCTGCAGGCCTTGTGGCGGTTTCTTTTCATTATATTGTCTGCCATAATTGGCAGACTTCTCTGAAAAATGACTTAACACATACACAGAGAACTACAAGAACTCTTGATACTTTATAAACACTGGTGTTTCAGGTTGAAAATATTGTTAAAACCTGAAATTCGCTTTACTTTTGCCCCTTATCCTCTCTCTAGCTCAGGTCATTAGTGACAACATAGTCCCACAGATGGGAGAACATAAAAGGGTGTCTCATGTTGTCGGCTCAGTCCTCACATCTCAGAGCAACATGCTGATCAATAAGGAGGTATCGTTTGGCAAGAAAAAAACACAGAGAGGAAGCCTGCAGTTTGTGTTTGTGTCTGTCAGCAACACGATTATCTTCTAACACAGCACTGCTGGTATCGGCCCCTGTAGTGTCTCATCATTCAATATCTGTTTATTATTTCAGCTTTTTTGCTGAGGGGACACTGCACTGCTATCCCTCCTTGTATGAGGGTTTTAAGCGTCATGACAGGCATGATAACAACACCGACAATGGTAAAATGAAGGTCATGAAGAACAATATTTCAACGCTTTTACTGTCAAAGTGAGAAATGGCAATTTATTCTCATCTGGGTGGCGTAAAAGGCAGAAAATATGCATGTTTAAGAAAAACACAGTGTCATCACATATACACTACCACTCAAAAGTTTGGGGTCAGCCAGGCAATTTCATGTTTTAGATAAAAACTCACACTTTTATTCATGTGCTGACATAATTGCACAAGGGTTTTCTAATCATCAATTAGCCTTTCAACATGATTAGCTAACACAATGTAGCATTAGAACACAGGAGTGATGGTTGCTGGAAATATTCCTCTGTACCCCTATGAAGATATTCCATTAAAAATCAGCAAGACTAGTCATTTGCCACATTAACAATGTCTAGACTGTATTTATGATTAGTTTAATGTTATCTTAATTGAAAAAATGCTTTTTTTTAAAATATAAGGACATTTCTAAGTGACCCCAAACTTTTGAACAGTAGTGTATGCAACAATACTTGAATGTCAAATGACTCAAAATAATGTCGTCTTTCAATTAAAGCATTGTTTTTAAGTTGACAAGTAAAATAATTCCTCGACTAAACAATCATAAACAAACTTTACTATGATTTTATTATTTTAAAAAAAGGCCTCCTGGCAATCGCTGTACAGATTACATGCTTGCTTGTAGCCGTGCGTTTGCATTTACGCAGCAATCATGAATTGTGGACTAGCTGGTGGATTTTGTTCCTTTTGCCCAATTTCCCCATCAAAACACGTGCAGACTTTGCGTGCTAATGTTCCCTATGGCACTTTTCCAGGATACTTTTGCCATCCAAACTGATACCGAACTTAAACTATTTTTCTCAACTTTTGGGTTGCAGCTTTGATTCTGCACTGCTGGAGAAGCAAAATCCAGTCACACTAAAGCAGGAACCCGCTAGAATAAGTTGGTCCTTAATTTGATTAATCCTTTACACATTTATATTTTTTATTTATGTTTCTTTCATGGGCTAAAAATGTATTGCTTTTTAATTCAACTGTATTTACATGACACCAAATCACACTGAATGTCATCTTCGGGTACTTGACAAGACTTGACTTGAAAAGTTTGGGGTCAGCCAGGCAATTTCATGTTTTACATAAAAACTCACACTTTTGTTCATGTGCTGACATAATTGCATGAGGGTTTTCTAATCATCAATTAGCCTTTTATAACGATTAGCTAAAACAATGTACCATTAGAATGCAGGAGTGATGGTTACTGGAAATGTTTGTCTTTACCCCTATATAAATATTCCATTAAAAATCAGCTGTATCCAGCTAGGATAGTCATTTCCCACATTGACAATGTCTGGACTGTATTCCTGATTAATTTAAAGTTTTCTTCATTGAAAAAAAAAATGCTTTTCTTTAAAAGAGAGAGAGAGAGAGAGAGAGAGAGAGAGAGAGAAAGAGAGAGAGAGAGAGAGAGAGAGAGAAAAGACCTACGTGACCCCAAACTTTTGAATGGTCATGAATAGTATCGAGAGAAACCTGACAATTCACAGCAACAATACACGAGGCAGTGTGCGACTTAAAAAGGTTGGAAGCATACTTTCTATTCAAATAAAAACAGCCTGTACAGAACAACTGTTTTTGAAAGGATTAATACAGGCCCAGTGATGAATTAGACTATTGTGCTGCAGGTGGGCGGGAACAAAAAACAACTTAATGTTCCTTTGTTCTTCACAATAGTCTCCTTTAGGACTGTTGATTGAAGCATTTGTAATTCGGCTCATTCTCTACTGAGAATAATACAAAGCAAGAGAGCAGAATGTACATCAATAAATGTGCCTTCACATATTCCATTATGTCTGTTTTTGTGGTTAAAATGTTTTACAGTTGAAGAACACTGACCCTGTGGTGTCATTCACACAGTCTATATCATGTTGGTATGGAAATTTCATTACGAAATATGCTCTACATCGTAACACACACAAACATATGGAGCACAGGAAACTAAATTTCCCTTGGCAAATCTTTTTTTTTTTGTCTGCCTGCCATTTTATCTGCCCTGCCTCTGTCAAATAAATGTGGGGGAGAAAAAAAGGAAGACAAAAAAAAAAAGCATTCACATGGAAATGGACGGTTAACTCCCTTAACAGCAGCAATGCTTACCCTGTCTTTGTGCATCCATCAGTTAATGCATGTCTCTTGTTTTGTCTCCATCTCTATTTATGTGCGGTTGGTTTTTCAGGCAGGCAGAGCTCAGTAGAGTGGATCCAGAGCTATTGATTGATCTGAGGTTTGACAGGCCGCAGACTATGGACTAAGATTCATGCTAAAATAAGAATTTAAGAGAGAATAAACTCACTGAAGTGAAAAAATAGAAGTGATCTCAAAAGTAAAACTCATTACTTGCAAACACACTGTATGTGTAGTCATGTGAATCATGTCTTTTACTCTTTTGTCCTTACGTCTCCCGTTTAAACAGCTTCTTTTGCACAGATCAGATTTTTGCCCTCGCTGCTGCTTATGCTGCCACCTCTCTAGTTTGCGCTGTCTGACTTTTTGTTTGCAGTTCTGAATCAAACCTCTACTGTGGCAATGGGTGTGTCTTCCTTGGCTAATGAGTTTTTGAGGGACAGCTCAGTGCCCCAGTTGTTGTTCACTGGATCCACTTTGTTCCAGCGTTTAGGACTTTTTAACTCTTTTCTTAGCGCACAGAAGCACAAAGTGAGAAATCCAGCAACATTTTGAATATGCCGTATTTATTTTCAGTGTAGGAGTTGGCAAGATGGCCTCCCGAGGATGAGGTCTTGCTTCTTCAAGAGAGAGATGACCACACAACTGCTGACATGAAAACAGTTGCCAGTCAGTAATCTGCACTCTTTGCTGCTCCATGTTGATGCCAGAGGTCAGACTGGTTTGAGATGATGGAAAGCAACAGTAGCTTAAATAACCCCTCATTGCAACCAGGATATGCAAAATACCATCTCTGAACGTACAACAATGAAGATGGGCTATAGCAGCAGAAGAACACACTTGGTGTCACAAAAATTGGACAACAGAAAACTGGAAAAACATTGCCAGGTTGAATGAGTTGAGTTCCACTGTGATGTCCAGATGTTCTGAATTTGGTGTAAACAACATGACGCCATTGATCCATCCTGCCTTGTCACAACAGCTGTGTGTCAGTTGGGTGGTGATGGTGTAATGGTATTTTCTGAGCACACTGAGAGTTGTTGCTGACCGTGTCCATCCCTTCACGACCACAGTGAACCCATCTTCTGATAGCTACTTCCAGCAGGATACGCACAGTCATGAAGCTCCAATCATCTCAAACTGCTTTTTTTTTTGACAATGAGTTTATTGTTCATTGTGCATGATGCGATCATGTCAACATGGACCAAAATATCTGAGGAATGTTTCCAGCACCTTGTTGGACCTACACCACAAAGGATCAGGGCAGTTCTGAACCCAAAGTGGGTCCAAGTTGATACTAGCAAGGTGTAGCTGGACACAGTTGGAGAAAAAGATGTTAAGGACTGACACAACCAAACACTAGGCAGAAGGACTGAGCTGTCACTCAAACTCATTAGCCAATAGTAAAGTCACAAAATACAAACGACAGAGTTGAAGGGTGTACTATTAAGCAACGGTAGTGGGTTAGTGAGGTATGTTGAGTCTCAAGCAGTACATCTGGTTTGACAGAGGATTGTTGTGATGCATATTATTTCTGATTGGGTTGCGGCTATATCAGCAAAGCCATGTTTCCATACATATGTTTATGTGCACTGGAAGTATCAAATCAAAAATGGCAGGATTAAAAAAACAACAACAAAATGTTTCTACACTCGCTTGAATTTGTTTTTTGACTTTAATGAAAAAGAAATAATGCTCTGGGAGATGGGAGAAGGAAATGCCCTTTTCAACTAGACTCCAAATGATCAGCTTTTCCAGGTTTTTTCATTGTCTTTGTTTCAGACAGCATGAAGTATAACTAATATCAGCTTACACAAAAGAATCTTTTTTCCAGTTCCTGAAACCTTCTCTCCTTGCAGTTCAGCTTTATACTCATTTTTATTTAACATAAAAGAGACTTTGCTTACACTGACACGCATCTAATCCTAAGGATTAAAATGACACTAGCCATATTTAATGTACAAATAATAATAAATTAACAGCTTGAAACATAATAGTCATTTGTCTTGGACCAGAATGTCCTAAATTTGTTTTGTTTGGCTGAAATTAAATCCTCAAATTGGCATGGGCTCTCCTTTGCCTACAAAAAATGAGAATCAGAAAGTAAGTTTGTAGTATAAAGTAAATCACCATAATAAAGCTTACCTTTCTCATCATTTTAGCAGTCTTTTATAAGAAATCTAATAGGGTGTCACAAACTGAATGACAATCAGTCACGATTTTGTCTTCCCACAATTGTATATGATCATGATTGACTGTAATACTAATGTGAAAAATGTTTTTGCTCACACAAGCTCATTGAAAACAGTCTGGGTAGACAGTCGCTTGGTTTAAACTTCACTGTTTTCAAATTCATTGCAGTCACATACTGCAATAAGTCACTGGAGGGGACTAGAGGCTTCTCTGTGCACAATGCTGAACTAGATTCTATAATAGCCTGAATGGGAGGCATTCATGCAATATGAAACTGGTCCAAGTGAATGTTCAGCAAGTGGGGTGTCTTGGTTACAATTTAATTTATATTTTTCCTATTTAGGAGACTGAATTTAGGCAAAGAAGAACTTTTAAAAAAACTTTTTTGATGTAAAGACTTGTAAATTAGCATGAATGCAGCATAACATGGAGATGGAAGCAATGCTTGAGCAAAAAACTATTTTGATGACTGATCATGACGTTAGAATTATTAAAATAAGGATTCTGACCATAATCATACAAGCCTAGAATTTATCGTACACAGTTAACATGACTTTTGGAGTATCATATGGTGGTACTTTTTTATTTTTATTTTTTATCTTTATTGATAGGACGACAGTGAGAGGGACAGGAAAGTGGGGGAGAATAATGGGAAAAGGACCTGCAGCAAATGGTCATGACCTGGATTTGAACTCATGATCGCTGTGTTGGGGACTATAGCCCCTGTTTACGGGTCTGTTGAGCTACCAGGACGCCCCACATGGTGGGACTTTTTTTTTTTAATTTGCCAGCATAAGACATTCCCTGGCAGCTCTAACAATAACATCACATTCGTTCAGACAGCCTGGCATGCTGACTGTGGTACCGTCTGTCTCTTTCTGCACAGGAACCTGCTTTAAGAGACTTCAGAGCATCTTAGAACTGCCTTTGCCACAACTTTCTTTTGTTTCAGCCTCCAAGAATTTTATTTGCAATCTTTGTTCTCCTCTTACGTCTCTCTTCCCGCTACAGTGATGACATACTGTAGACGAGGCGGCGTTCAGTAATTAGAAAAGATAAGATGCAGGCCTACTAAGCTCAGGGCGAGAATCACAGACAAAGCTTCTGCAGCGGTCAGCAAAAAAAAAAGAAGAAAAATTGAGGAAGGCATCCTGGATCAAAGAAAGAACGAAGGAAGAGAAAATAGAATATAGGCAGAAATGACAAAGAAGAGAGGGTGAGAGAGACATGATGAAACGTACAGTTAAATGACTTCTTGCATCAAAGAAGGGTTGGTGGAAGGAAAGTAAGCAGCGGGGTTACGACATGAAGGTATGGGAAGAAAACCGCAAGCAAATCAGCAGAAATTGACCTCCTCATTACTCTTTGTCCTGAAGAGAGTAATTTTATTTTCTGGTTTACTCTTTCCTGAGAGGAAGAAATAAACAGCAGTTTAGTGTGTATGCATATTGATCTCAGCTCAGTATCGCTGCATCCTCATTACCATTTTAGATTTATTAGTTTTTACCAGAATCATCTGCCAGTCCAGAGCACAAATGTACTCTATAAGGTCTGGTGCTCTCTCTGACATTATCCATTAGCACCAATAGATCTTCAAAAAGACTCCGGTCCTCCCCGGTCTGCCTGAGTCATTTCTTTCTCGTCCTCTGTCTCTTCTCTCATACTCTACTTCTGTCATTACCTCCCTCCCCTCCCTTTTCCCCTCTCTTCCATTCTCGCCTGCACTCTCATCAGCTCAAGTGACAAAAAGTATCACTTGGTGTCTAATATTTCATACAGCAGCAATCAGAGTCATCTCAAAGGACCTGACTGTGGCTAATGATTCTCAGAAATACAGCTCAGACCCTCAGGCCAACCCACACATGAAAGGAAACTCGAGGAAAGGAAAGGTAAGGAGCTAACTGGCTTCACAGGACCTGCTGTGCTAATTATACCACTCTTAACTATTTGGCCCTTCGATCCATGCACTGTATAAGCGATGACAGCCGCCCACTGAGAATACGCATTCAGGCTATGGCCAGAACAAGGACATCATGTGTGTTCAATCTGAGAACATCAGAAAACACTTTGAAATTCACTTCATTTTGGCACATCACTACACTGGTAGCAAAAATGAAATGATGATGATGTGGTGTCTTTGCTTTGTGAAGAGGGGAAAAGCTCTCTAGGCTAGCTCACTTCATGAATTTCATTTAGCTCGTGCTCATTTTGGTACCCGATTTGGATTGAATTTTAGTCTTTTGTTTTTTGTCAGATTTCGTCCCAAAACTTAAAAACAAACCAAAAAAAGAGTCTAGTTTATGTTTTGACAGTTTTGTCTTATTGTTTCCATTTTTATATTGATTTATGTTGAGTTTTAGACCTGTTTCAAATGTACCTTTTTTGTCCAAGGTTTTAGAAAAAATGTTTTTTTATAGAGTTAGTCTTTCCTTAGTTTGCATGTTCTCCCTGTGCATGCGTGGGTTTTCTCCGGGCACTCCGGCTTCCTCCCACAGTCCAAAAACATGCTGAGGTTAATTGATAACTCTAAATTACTCGTAGGTGTGAACGTGAGTGTGATTATTCGTCTGTATATGTAGCCCTGCGACAGACTGGCGACCTGTCCAGGGTGTCCCCTGCCTTCGCCCGAGTCAGCTGGGATAGGCTCCAGCAGCCCCCGCGACCCTAATGAGGATAAAGCGGTGTATGGAGGATGGATGGATAGTCTTTCCTTGAACAATGGCATTTTTGAAAAATTTCAATCTTCAGATCTCTTCACAATACTGAGTCTGCTCTGTTAAAGGTCCACAATGGAGCCTTTGGGTCTAACACGATACATGTACTGGCACATTTTTTGAGATTTATTTTTTTTAAATCACTGCAAATTGAAGGTTAGAGAAAGATAAATTGTCAAATAACTTAAGCCTTTAGTTGACAAAATACAAAACCAGACTGCAATGCTCATATTTTAAACATTAACAGACAAACCCATGCTCAAGGAGGAAGCGGAAGAAAAGTGTCCAGCTCGGAAACAAACAACTCAACCTTTTTCAACCTTCTGCCTCTCTCCCACAGACCATGGCTTTGGACGTCATGGACTGATACCCTCACGATCCGCCACCATCTGCTCAGACAGTGATGTTATGAGTTTGTAGTGTGCGGCTATATGAGCGTCCTGTGGCAGCAGTGGAAATTACCTTCCTATTAGATCTAATAGATAAAATTAGAGTCTGAAGTATAAAGTAAGGCTGCAGTTATGTCCTCAGGCCAGACTTGTACTGGGTTTAGAAAATTGATTAGAGACAGCAGAGACTGTGTTCATAGCAGACAAAATGACTTTCTTCTACTCGTGTTTTCATCAGTCTAGCTATACCTAAGTACAGTAATGTACAGTGAGATACTGATTCTTAATCTGTCAATGATGTAAGACATCGTGCAACATATGTGAGGATGGTAAAGTTGATGATCAACACCTTTGAAGGTTAGATAAAGTAACTAAATAACCTTCACATTTGCTTCACAAGTTAAATGTCCTTTGATTAGAAAATGGTGTTTGAAATTGAAGAAATAGTCTCACAGTGATGAATCTCAACTGTGCATCTCATAAAGCCTCAGTGACCAAGACAGGTTCTGTGTGGACTACTTGAATGTAATTATGTCGTTCTATGTCTATCTGATATCTAAGGTCAATGAGCACATGGTGGGGTTATCACTGACTTCTTATATTCTGTATGTACCACTGGGTTTAATGAAGGCAGAAAATGGCTTCCGCCACATTGTAATTTTGAACTGTTGAGTCCATAACTCACTAAAATGTAACAAACACTGACAATGGACCTTGAATCTTTAAAAATTGAGGCTTTTTTCAGTGTTCTTTCATATACTCCAAGCTTGTCTAACTGCAATTGATTCTCCGGACAGACAAATCAAAGACAGACCTGAGCTTTTGGCCTCTGAAAGTGGGAAATCTGGAGGATCTGACGTTACATTCTGTATACGCAAGAGACTCTTTATTATAGTGAAACAAAAGATCAAAAGGGGAAGACAAAGTGCAGTCAATTCTACTGAACAGTTAATAAGATTTATTAGCAAAGTCTGAGCAGGGTATAGTCCACAGCATACAACGCCAACTGAATGAAATGAGAAAATAAATGACAAGAGAGAATCTAATAAACCAGAACATACGTCCTCAGCATTCCTAATTTTTTTTTATAACAATGTGTTGTGGCTTGATGGTGCAGTTTGTGATATTTTAGCTCTAAGTATCCGACTTACTTGTAAACACCAGATTCCTTTTCAAAGGTCCTCCATGAGCCTTTGCTGAACTTTGGACTGTAGTTTGTGCATGAAAACAGCACACACATACTGTGTTTATGAGTCACAAATAGGGAACCTTTTCACAGGTTGTGGGCTGGCTATTCGTAAGTTAAGGTGAGTCATCTATTTTGGACTCATTCCTTCATATTCTGACTGCATTTACCAAATATTGTCTTGGCACAGTTTTTCCTTTCAGCACAACAGGTCGTTTCTAACCTTGAAAACACTTTCTGACAACAAAAACAGCCGGATTTTTAAAAAATAACATATAATAAAGCACCTTTTTAACACTGAGTTAAAAGTGCTTTATAGACTGGGGAAAAAATAGAGGAGGATACCCAGGAAGTCCACTGAACAACAGATGGCTAATCAGTCCAAACAGAAGGAGAAAGACCAGAGAAAAAGTGGAGAAATAGATTTAAATATAGTAAAGGATTATTAGAATAAATCAATAAAACACCAGATAAAGTGAGGAAAACAACAGAAATCCCATATTTAATTAAGGTAAAAGGACAAGTAGAATAAAAGAAAATAGAGGATATTAATAGCATAGTAAATAAATATGTAAAAAGAAATACATTTTGCCCTGATCGCTAAAACTTTGTGAGATTTCATTCTCGACTTTTGAACAGTCATTATCACAGCAATGTAATTTTAAAACAACAAAAAAAATAGAGGCAGTTTTAAAAAAGATATCTAATTATGACCAATACGGTCTAAATAGGCCACTTATTGTGAAATAAGCATGCATAGCTTGACCGTTTGTGCAGCACATTTCTGCTATTTTATCAATTTCCATGCACCATGTGGAAAAATCTGACTTGGTCCACTTATTCAGGGAGGCAGCTTTCTCTGTGTTCACCTCATTGTCTGTTATACAGATTTCACATCTCTCATCGAGGCCCCAAGAAGCCCGAGCTTCTCTCATCGCTGCTTCAGTGTTCTCATTTGTGTGATCACCTGGGAAAATGCTGTTGTCCAAGCTGTGACTTTTCAGTTGGACTTCCTCATTAATAAAGTAGACGGTCAGAGTTATGTAGGGTTTCATTGTCCAGCTGGACCACGAGTCCACTGTAGCTGCATAACATTACACTAGTGACAGCTCTGTTTCAACATGTGCCTTGCATTTTTTATTCAGCTCTGGGAGGGGAGCTTCAGAGAAGTATTGCATACTGTTTTTAAAGCAATGGAAAAAGTTTTTAAAACCGTCTTTGGTTACTGTGCTAATTTGTTTCCTCTGTTTTTTGGAAGGTGAAAAGTTACCAAGCTTGGATTAGCTTCACCAATTTACTAGTCTGCCCCTAAAATTAAAGCACTCAAGTGTTTTTTTTTTTTTCTGGACATTTGAAGACCACCAAAAGTGAAAGAAAAGACAAAACAGACCCTGAGATCCAATGTTTGGTCAAACCTTGGGGGACATGTGGGACTCATTGTTGTATTGTTATATTTACAATATGTATGAATATTCATTCATTAGAAAACCATGTTATAGTAAATGGAACCTTTCAAAGCACTGCTTCCATTCATTGTCTGTGTGGTTCCTTTTTTCCATCTTCACACACATGGCCACATCTGTATGGTGTTTTGATGTCAAACATTGAGCAGGGTAATCCAGAATAACTAGCCCTTTCCTCTGACTGCATCCACATTTGTGGCCCTCCCTACCTGAGGAATGATGAGACTAAATGCAAAGGCATAAGCCCACAAATTGCACTTGACATCAAGGCAAAACCTCTCCCATTAGACTATGACTTTTCAAAAAAAGTGCCTAGTGAGTGGCTAGAAGTTGCAAAGAACACCTCAGATCTCAACATTATAGTAATGGACTTCCTGACACAGGCACTACACCAATGGGCCTTGCATTATGTATTATTTGGGGCCATCTGCACAGCTTTCAGCTTTGATGCACGGCGAGGCGCTTCTTATTATGCTGCAGCAGAGGAGTGCCTGCTGGACACTTACAACGGTGTGAGTGTGTGTTCATGACTGGGAATTGCTGGATAGTGAGCAGACTAATCTAATATTTGTGAGCCACCATATTTCTAGACCTTGAGAAAGTTTGTCCACATTCTAAATGTGGCCTCAATGCGGGCCATGGTGGCCAAGATGACAGTGGAATTGAAAAGTGCTGTTAACAAGCAACGCTGAAGCAAAACACAGAGCCCATCGGAAGGAAGAACTTATTACAGTCTTTCTGGAGGAAATGTTTAGAGGTATAAAGGTTGGAGAGGGCAGCAAGACTCTATTATTTTTAGTGATGGAATTCTTCACAGAATTCTGCAACTGAATACTCTTTGGCACTCTCAATGTATGTAAGCTCTTTACATGAAGACAGATAGAAAATTAAAGGAAAAGCCAACATACTGTAAAGTGACTTAGCTGGACCACCATGTGTTTTCCAATAGATATTCAATTGGGTTTAGATCTGGTGGCTGTGAAGCTCATAACATATGATTCACATCATATTCATTGTCATCAAACCATTCATGACTCTTCATGCCTGATGGATGGGGATATTATGTTTAGCAGAAGTGTTTCATCCTAAATATAACAGTAACAGTCAGAGCAATCTGATTTGCAGTGACTGTTCCAGAGCCATCAGATGACCTCGCTGTAAGGATCAATGGATCAAGATGTTTCCTCTGCCAAGGAAAGCAATTTACCTATTTAGACATAACTCTACACTGTTGTTCATATAGAATGTGCAGATCTATAAACCCAACCCTCCCCACACACTGCAACACGAGCACACCAGCTCAACCAGTTCACCCATGACTCTGCCCAGACACTCTAAAACTACTCTACATTCCACACTCTAAGTTATCATATTAGAGTAGAACAGCCATACATACATATGGAAACCAATTCTGAAGAGGAATAAAGATACAGAAATCCCCACACTGCAAAGTAGCTGTATTGGTTCTTTGAGTTTGTCATCTCTGAAACCTTGAAAGTATCAGTTTGTGGTTTTGGTGCACTACAGTTTCAAGGTAGAAATACACAGCCATGACATTGACTACGCATTTTGCTCAGGACATGTCTTCTTGTATATTTATTAAAGGCATCGTTTTGACATGTTAACAAGGTACATAAATAACATTTTGAATTTAAAAGCAATAAAGATAGTATCTTAGGACTGTTGAGTGATACGAGAACTAGACTTCTAACATCAGAATGTAAAAGAAGGAACATCTAAGGTGCCATTTTATTTTGATCCTTGTGACTCCAAGATTAAACAGTTTGTCAAACACATTATTCATGTCAGAGCACAGATTGGAATATTACCATCATTATATTTCTATAGGGCAGCAATATTCAGCAACATACATATTTTATGGGATGTTTTCATACATGGCCTGCTTTTCTCTTTTTCTTTGCTTGTTTTATTCCCACTATATTTGTTTTGAGAGAAGTGACAAGTGCGTACGTTGTGATTTATCATTATCAATAGGGAGGTCTGCTGTAACTCCTGCACTCTCATCCCATGGAGAAATAAAGCTGCAGGAGACAGTGCACTCTAAATGGGAAGTCCAGTCTTATCCAGTTAAAGCAATAAAAACAGAGGAAATGGAGCCAGACTGTCTCTGCACAAATTACCAGAGACAGAGAGCACTGGGAAATATACTCAGGCATATCAGCTTGTGTGTGTGTGTGTGTGTTTGTACTGTACATACATTGTGTGTGTGTAATTGTATCAAGCAGTTGGGCTTCAGTACTCAGTGGCTTATATGGTTTTACCGATTATTATTTTTATTATTATGCACCATCTGACAGTTTTTATTTCAGTCGTCATGGACCTCCTGTTGCTGCTTCACTGCTGATACAGCACCTGCTGCAGATGATATCGCTCCGTGCCATTTCAACATTTCATCCGCTTCACCTGCGCACCAAGCAGACTGGTTTTCTCTTGAGGATGAGGTTTATTGTCACGCTTTCTCACAGCTTAGTTACTATCTCAGATTTGAAGTGAAAGGTTAGAGCCTAGACTCTAAACACTCACCATACTTATTTTTAAACTTTACATTTAGGAGTTCTTTCCATGCACTCTTAGACTAAAAACTGGTAATCAAATAATATTTAAGCCTCAAATAATACTAAGGAACCTGGTCAGAATATAAAGAAACAGAGCAAGTTTCTAATGAATGAACGGAGCTACTTGTACGCTGGCTGATGCTATAAATTCAACAAATTGTATTTTTGCACAGAAAATCATTACAAAAAGTCATGCCACAGTCACTACTCTACTGATAGCGCCCATTTTTAACAGATATATTGTTTGCTCTCAATGTTGGACTGAAACTATTCAAATTTGTATGATGGGTTCCTTACTTGTCTGCTTTGTGAAATGTCAGAAAACAATCAAAAATGTGAATTTTTTTCAGTCCAGTGTGACGATATCAAACTTTATTCTCTATACATTTTTAATAAGATTTCAAAATATTCCCTATCAATCTTAATAGTTTCCCCAAATATTAAATTTTTACACCGAAACCTAGAAAAACAACATTTTCCACAAGAACCACAAGACTTGTTTGACCTACTCATTAAGGATTTTATGATCTGTTAAGCTGTTTTCCCAGTTTTTTTTTCAGCTCTGACTTACATATTTTTTGTTCTTTTGAGGACAAAAAGCAAATACTAGAAATGTAAATCATTAACTATTAGCATGAATGCTGAAATTAGGGTCAGGATTGCTGTTGGGGCAGGTCTCTGTGAAATGAATGTAAGTCGATGTGCTGTTCTCTGAAGATGGAAACACGGCCGTGTGTGTACTTGTACTGCATATACACACACTACACACACTGTATTTACAGAATAGATTCATCTCAGTAATTCGGTGATTTAAAAGGAATGATTTTTACATATGATTTATCTTCCCAACACAATCCAAACGCTGACTGTGGGTCGGGCCTGAAAGGTGATTAACTGTGCATCGTCAAGTTGCCCAGCCGCCAGGGACACAAATGAAGAAACTAATGAATTCCATTAGGATTTAGCAAATGGCCTCTGTCAAGGAACAGCGACCATGGAGTCTGAGCGAGTGCAAGTTTGTATGTGAGAGTGCATATGTGCAGGCATTTAATCACTTGGCAACTTTTAATTAAAGGCTGAGAGATTACTTCAAGCAAACAGAGTAAGAATCTGCAATACTTAGACCTTCTTTGGTATCAAAGTATGATTTAATGGGTACTGGGCTACTGTAGCTGAGGAATACAATGAATTAGTCCACTGCTTTCTGAGCTCTGTTTTAAAGCCAGTCACACTTCAGTGACAACGGAACAACAGCCCTCACAGAACAGAGTCATGCATTTCAATTTAAAGCACTTCAGCTCAATTAAATTGGCCACCAGTTATCCTCTCTCTTACTAGCCCGACTTTAGACCCTCAGCAGTGGACTGTGGGACATCACAAAATAAAAAATTCTGGGCCCTGAAGCACTTCCTGCTTAAGTTGTGCTTTTTGTCATCGGGGTTAAGTGTATGATGTAAGTTAAAAATGAAATCTAACGTCACTAAATGTTGCTGCAAAATGCACTTTAATCACCAGTGTGTTTAATTATCCTCCTTTTCCCCACTCATAACAACATTAAATCACACATTGTTCCCGCTATCTGCTAAATGGAAGTTCAATCTGCATTTGAAAACAATAAACTCTGTTAGTGACTATTTTCAGAGGCTCAAGTTCCCGACACTGTTAAATACAGTTTTAATCTTATATTGTCAATTAAAGATGGATGCAGCTTTCAGGTTGGAAAACAGGCAGCAGGGGGCGACTCCTCTCGTTGCAGAAATAAGTTTGATTGCATAGAAATCAGAGAAAATTGTATTACTTCTCACTTGATCTGTTACCTCAGTAAACATTTTGCTGATTAGTTTATCATCTCACTCTCTAAATTCAAGACGTTTTAAATACAACACGATGTTTATTTTGTCGATTATGATCACATTTAGGGTCACAATTTGTTTGTCAAATTTGATAACACAACAAACAGTTTCAAATGAGACAATAGGAGAATACAGAAACAAAACTACTTGGCTGGCAGTTTAAATTTCAAAAACAAATTCCTCAAGGATTTAATAGAGATGATCTTCAGATTGGTCAACAAGAATAATAATAATTCATGAACACTACCAGTCAAAAGTTTGGACACCCCTCCTCATTTAATATCTTTTCTTTGTTTTCATGACTATTTACATTGTAGATTCTCACTGAAGGCATCAAAACTATGAATGGAATTATGCAGTAAACAAAATTGTGAAATAGGTCAAGACGTGTTTTATATTTTCAATTCTTCAAAATAGCCACCCTTTGTTTTGATTACACATTTGCACACTCTTGTCTTTGTTCCACCATGAAGTTCTGGATGGGTTTCTTGAGGGAGTCACCTGAAATGGTTATCCAACAGTCTTGAAGAAGTTCCCAGAGATTCTGAGCACTTTTGGTCTTTTTGCCTTCACTCTGCAGTCCATCTCATCCCAAACCATCTGGATTGAGTTTAGGTCAGGTGACTGTGGAGGCCAGGTCATCTGACGCAGCACTCCATCTCTCTCCTTCTTGGTCAAATAGCCCTTCCACAGTCTGGAAGTGTGTTTGGGGTCTTTGTCCTGTTGGAAAATGAATGACGGTCCACACAAACTGGATGTGATGGCATGTCTCTACGATGCTGTGGTAGCCATGCTGGTTCAGTGTGTCTTCGGTTTTGAATAAATCCCCAACAGTGTCACCAGCAAAGACCCCCACACCATCACACCTCCTTCTCCATGCTTCATGTAGGGAACCATGCATGTAGAGACCATCCATTCACCTTTTCTGTGCTGCACAAAGACACAGCTGGTGGAACAAAGTTCTCAGATTTGGACTTATCAGACCAAAGCACAGATTTCAACTGGTCTAATGCCCATTCCTTGTGTTTCTTGGTCCAAACAAATCTCTTCTGCTTGTTCCTTAGTAGTGGTTTCTTAGCAGCTATTTGACCATAAAGACCTGATTCATGTAGTTTCCTCTGAACAGTTGATGTAGAGATTTCTGCTACTAGAACTCTGTGTGGCATTTATCTGGGCTTTAATCTGAGGTGCTGTTAACTTGTGATTTCTGAGGCTGGTGACTTGAATGAACTTTTTCTCGGCAGCAGAGCTGACTCTTGGTCTTCCTTTCCTGGGGCAGTCCTCATGCGAGCCAGTTTTGTCGTAGTTTTTGATGGTTTTTGCAGCTGCACGTAGGGATACTTTGAAAGTTTTTTGCAATTTTCCACCCTGATTTACCTTCAGTTCTTAAGGTAGCGATGGACTGTCATTTCTCTTTACTTAGCTGATTGGTTCTTAGCATAATATGGATTCTAGCAGTTGTCAAAAAGAACTATCAACTGTGTGCCAATCTGACTTCTGCCCAACATAACTGATGGTCACAACCCCCTGAAGAAGGCTAGACAATTCCACAAATAAACCTTGACAAGGCACACCCATGAAATAAAAGCCATTTCAGGTGACTACCTCATGAAGATCATCCAAAAACTACCAACTTTTTACTATGCTATCATCAAAGCAAAGAGTGGCTATTTTGAAGGATCTGAAATACAGTATAAACCATATTTTGACTTATTTCACATTTTTTTGTTTGCTGCATACTTCCATATGTGTTCATTCATAGTTTTGATGCCTTCTGGGAGAATCTGCAATGTAAATAGTCATGAAAATAAAGAAAAATAAAACATTTAATGAGAAATTGTGTCTAAACTTTTGACTGGTAGTGTACATTGGTGGGTTTTACTTTTAGTCTGGTAGCATTAGGAGAATGTCTACTAACTGATTTTCTTCATATTTGCAGAGCTTGCTTCTTGTTGACAAAGTGGGGATACACTGTATATCAGACACTGACTTAGAGGAAATATCTGTCGGTTTAGAGCGAATTTATTTTAAGAAAAAATTTGGAGCGAAATTAAAAGTCCTTGTTAACTTTAACATTTTGTGGATGTCAGCTTTCATGCATGACTAATGCTGGGATTTCCTCTGCACTACAGAGTGCTCCAAATTGTTTGGCATGAACTCCAAGGAAAACTGAATTTGCTTTTCAGCCAATAAACTGACTTTGGTTCTTTTTTGTTCTTTCTTCTTTAACAGACAATGCCCTCCATTTGGTGAGGGAGCTGCTCATTAATTACTGAATACAAATGGGGCCTCGAGTCACATGGAGATGGAAGTCTTTATTTCTTTCCTTCAAACCGCTTCTTTGTACCATATACTGTATGTTTCATGTGTGCTGAAACCCTGACGGCATCTGTAATGAACTCTAAAGTGTACTAATGCAGTGGCTGGATCCATTTGCTTGTTTGTATTTGGACGCTGCTCTCAGCTATTTCTCTTAGTTTCATCATAATTCCAACTTTTGCTTTATATTCAACTGCAGTGCAGATACAAGGAAGGAGAGACTAACAATAATCCAGATAATTGGATTAAAAGCACAGCACACTGCACCACTACACTTGTGTGGTCACAGTCTGGGAATTAGGTTCTGACATAAACAACAAGTTAAACTGTAAAATAATGATCCTGAAATAATATTCCATATATTCTGAGAGATTAAACCATCAATTTAGATGTACTTTTTATCCATTGGTTTATCTATACTACTGAAGCCAAGTAGAAATGTTTTCAGGGTTTGTGCTTCATGTGAATGAGAAGTATATGCAGCAGCTTCTCCTGATTATGAATATGAATTATATTTACACCAATGTCTCCCCATCATTCAAATCAGGAAGGTATTCTTTTCAAAAATGCCTGAATGTGTGGAAAGAAAACATGACAACCATTGCTGACTCTCCTTAGCTGGAAAACGACCAATCAGGCTTTCCAGTTAATTGGTCATTTGATGAAATCCTCTGGTGGCTGTGCAAATTCATTTGATTTCTCTCACTAGCAAAAGGGAAAGCACATTTTTGTTTTGTTGCGAAACACAGGGAACACACCAAGGGTGGTTTTTCCTCATTGTCAGAGGATTTTTTAAAAATCTCACATATGTTCCAGTAATTATGAAATGGTAAGAATTGTTGTTTTGTTTTTCAACTAAATACCACTGACTAGACTTGAAGGTTGGAGTGCCTAAAGCCACAAAGACACTGGCAGTCAACATGGGCAATGCTTTTTGTTTTTTGGGATTTTACGTACAGTTGTGATGTCAAAAATCTGTTATACATTGTCATAGCATTGCACCAGTAGTAGGAAAATACTGCAATACCATGCTGTTTAGTGATACCATTGTCCCATTTATTACTCCATCAAGGAACACGTTGGAGTTATGTGACAACCGGCGTACATTTGTGTGTTTGTCTGTTCGCAACATTATTCAAACATGAACTAACAAATTGGGATGAAATTTTCAGGGAAGGTCAGAAATCATACAAGGACCAACTCTTTAGATTTTGGCAGTGATGCAGCTTATAGTCTGGATCCACAGGTTTCTGTTTTGAGATAGTGGCATGGCGTCACTGTAACTATAACATCAGCTGCCTGCTGACAATCACATGATTGCGATCCTACTACAAATCGACCACTGCTGACCAGGACTTATCCACTGGAAATCATACAAAGAACAATTGGTTAAATTGTGGGGGTGTGTCCGAGTCCCATCAATCCCAGCTACATATTTAGGTCACACAATACAGTATCTGTACATAACATACACATGCAAAACACACGCCTGTGCTCACCGCAAGGTAATTTTTTATTAAAGACTTCATCCATCGGAAATGATACGACTGAGCAGCCTTGGCCAACTACTGCGCTCTCTGAGGGCTTTTCTTGTTTGTATTGGTATTTCTTGTCTCACAAGCAAATTTCAGCTTTCATTGTGACAAGAGAGGCTGATCTTGCATGTGTTGTCCATAAAGCTGACACACAAAGCAAAATATGGCATTATTTTACCTAAACTAACCCCAACTTACAGATCCCATGAAGCCTGTTTAAAAAAAAACATTTTCCTCACAAACCAAGGAAGCCATTTCTGACAGATGATCATACTGAGTGGACAGCAGTGGGGATGAGAGAAGTGTTGCCTGCTTGAGGCCTCGATGACAGACATCAAGTCTGTATAACAACAGACAATGCAGTGAACATGGTGGAAGGCTGTTGCTCTAAAGCAGTGGTTCTCAACCCTGTTCCTCTGCAGAAGCCTGATGACGAGCTGATCATTTGAATCGGGTGTGTTGGAGCAGGGAAGCATCTAAAACGTGCAGGACATGGGGTCCTGAGGAACAGGGTTGAGAACCACTGCTCTAAAAGAGTGGACCAGGCTGCTGGTGGCAAGTTATACTCATGCTATACTTACTGAGCTGTGTTCCGACACTGCAGCATGTATTAAAGAAAATATCACAGTGTCAGTTCGCTTCTATTATTGTGCAGGCTGAATTCTGATCCTGTCAGATTGTAACATGGAAAATATTGGTGAACTAGCATAAATGCTACCTCTAGAAATGTCTTTGCAGTCCTTCCTCCTTTTCTTTGAGGTTTTCGTAAAAAAAGTGTCAGTACCGCAACTACAACTTGTGTACTACAGTTACAAGATGGATGATGGGAGCTGATGGCACGACTGCAGCAGTGAGTCAGGTATTTTTAGACCATAAAAATGAACTTCCAAAATGGTATAGTATTCCTTTAAGTAAGGCTGAATGTGCCCAAGAGTGAGAGTAACAAAACAGCATGTCACATAGCCAGTAGAGGGGTAACACAACCGACTATGACGACCGTGACAACTGATGTCCCGCATGCTTTGTATGAAATCAATAAATGAAACTGACTTAAATACTGTATGAAAAGGAGATATCAGGGGGATGAATGTCTCCAGAAAGTATCAGTATGAAGAGATAACCGCTGCCAGTGTGTTTATCAGTCTGACATCTCCACACGGAGCTGCTTTTTGCTTCAGCGTGGTTTTTCTCCTGTGCTTTTTTCAGCTTCGCCTGAATTCACCAAAAGTGTTTTTTTTTTAATAATCTGTTGACTTTAAAGTGGGAAAAAAACATCTGTAGCACTGTTCTTCCCCTTCCCTGTAAGAGCCCCTTGAGGAAACATTTCATAACATGAAATAGAGATAAGAAGAGTTTTTATTTTATTCATTAAGTACAGATGTACATTTGTATTACTCCCTGCTGTCTGCCTCTCCCTTTTCCCTTTCTTCCTCAGAACTCCATGCTGTGATTTGATTTTTCTTTTTCTTTGCAATCCTGTGACAACACCAATTCAACTTCCTACACACTGTGGTAGATTAAAAACACACTGAGGTTTTTACAGTCTGACCTGCTGAGTGAAGCAGACCTGACAAATTTTGAGCAGTTGAATGAAACAAAATCATATTAGTTGGAATGAGACACGCATGAATATGAGCATATGCCCAAGTTTTCTTTATTTAAAAGATTTCATTCAAAAACACAAATTCCCTTCACTCTTAGGAATAGCTTATATTTATCACATCCCTCGCATTTTCTGGCCCTTGAGAATACTTCAGCAAAATGCGGCGGTTAACATTCATGTATGCAGATTGGGACTTGACTCTATCGTACGCACTGAGGCACAAAATCAGTCAAAGCTATCCTTCCATCCAAGCAATGTATTCATAAAAATAAAACATGAAATCACACACAGGTACTTCAAAGACCTTTCCCTTTGTCCTGCTTTACATGCAGGGCACACATGATAACAAAGATTGGACTCACACACAAGCGCCTCTCCGGTCTTTCCGTTCAAGACACGGTAAATAGCCACCTCAGGGTCACCAGAACTCAACAATTTATGCATGAAGAGGATGCAAAGAGGAAGACAGACATGCACATATGTGGCATTTGGCTGTTGTGGAAGACATCACAAGTTGAATTACAATGTGGTGATTAAGACAGCACAGACATGAAATTTAAAACAGAAGGAGAGAGCAGGTACGCCAGGTAGGTTGGCCCTTATTCTCTGATCAGTTAGCAGGACAGATGGCAGTGGATGTGTCATGGATACGGCCAAAGATCAGACAGAACACGCAACAAAAGTAACACCGACTGCCTAATAAAATGAGCAAGATCCAAACGTTTTGGATTTAAAATTTGAAAGAGATGCTTGAGGAAATCTGCCGTTAATCAGTTTAACCATCATCATAATCCAGTCATTCCTGTGCATGACTGAGCCGTGCTACTGTTGTCACACAGGAACAGAATTGATCCTAATGAGAGATTCCTACTAAATTCCTTAAAAAATATCCTATGCCTTATTGGGAGTCAAAAGACTTAATGTCCTTTGATGATTGAAGGAATGTAAAAGAAGAAAACAAACGCAAACATGTGTCACATGAAGTGGGGCTGCATGATAATGGAAAATAAGGACACTGATCCATCCCCTGATGCTGGCGTCTATCCCAGCTGACCTAGGGTAAAGGCAGGGGCACCAGGGACTTTATTTTGCAGTGAAAATGAACACACAGTCAGTAAAAATGTGACAGGAGCAAAAAAAAAAAGAGTTTCAGAGGGGTGACGTGCCCCACTTTATATTGCACTTCCTGTTACTGTTAGGCAACCGCATATCACATTGTTGATGCTAAAACGATGCCCTATGCAGCCCTAATAAAATACATGATGGTGTTGTGACTTCAAGCTCATGCCCCAGAGGGTGATATTAAGTACACACAATACTGTACACACAGTATATTGGTGTGAATATATCCATATTAATTCCCTGATACCGATCCAAAGCAGGTGAATGGAGAGTCCCTTTTTTCACGGACGCTGCTCCTAATAGACTGGTGTTCGATGTAGCTTCGCTTTAGTGTGCAGACTTGGATGTTGATGGGTTTTACAACAAAAGTAATTAAAGTTACTGACAGGCAGAAATGGGCATTGGACACACTGTTGGGACAATTACTGAATTCACTTAAAAGCTTGGTATTCTGTCTACTTGAGAGGTTAATATGAATTTAGTAGCAGAGGTGACTGGGACTGTCAGCAACTCTGCTCTCTCCATACTCAACTTCCTCCTGAGAAATGTTGGACGGTGTAGTTAACATTTCAGCTATTATCCACTGTAACATTTTGTTGTGGCTGCACAGGTGAAGGCAGTGATTCCGTCTTGGCAGCAGAGACCACCCATCGATTGAAATGTAAAAGGCTGTGACAGTGGAGCTGACACAGTCTGATTTTCATGGGCCTTGCACAACAGTTTCATTGTTTCTTTCATTTCCACCATTAATAATCAATGGTTTCCATGCTGCCACACAGCCCACTGTGATTCCCTTTTGCCATTATCAAAGCACAACTCGAGTCTCAGATGCAGCCTGAATCCTTCACACTTTAACTCTCCCTATTTGAGTTTTTGGAAAGTGGTGCTGAAGCTCCTGCACATATGTGGATACTTCAAAAAGTCCTCGGCCTCACTAGAATACATCACAGGAGAAGTCTCCTCTTAAATTTTTGTCAACATAGTCTCCTCTGGCTTCAACGCACTTTGTCCACTGACAATCAAGCTTTGTTATTCCTTTATGGAATAAGGTCACATCTTGAGCAACCAGATACCCTTTAGCAGCTTGCATGACTTCATTATCACTTTGAGAATGGCGATCACAAACGTGGGCTTTTAGTTTGGGAAACAGAAGTCACACGCTGCCAGATCAGGTCAGGTCAGTAAGGTTCATGAGACAACAGTTCTAAGCCACATTTGGCTGCCTCGTATGCATTGTCCTGGAGCAACAGCAGCCAGCTTCAAGCTTTCCTCTCCTTTTTTCTTTGATTGCTTCAAACATGGGAGCTTTTGCAGACAGCGATATGAGACTTATATAGTAGTGATGCCCCTTGTTTCAGGGTGTGGCTGAAAACATTTTGAGGTACCCTTGTAAACTGCTAGCAAGTATTTCATAGATTCTGTGCAAAATGATATCTAATAGTGCTGTAAACCAAAAGGGCCTTCCAACATTTTGAGTACAATGATCACGGCTGCCAACAGAGACATTTAATGGACAGTGGTTCATGCTAAAGTGTAGTGTTAAAGTAGCCAAAGCAGAATGGGTGTGATGTGAGACATCTCGGTATTATCTGTCTAAAAGTTGGTGACATTAGCCACCATAAGCTATACCCATTATAAATGAAGACTGTGGCAGAAAAATTCCTGAGTGCATTAGACTGAGCAAGAAAATGTGTAATTTCTTTCAAATATTATATATATTGTCTTAAGAATCATTTTCAGCCAGACTGGGCATAAGTCACAAATTTGACACACTGACTTTGACTCTGTTTTAAAGTCTGAAGGCAAAATATTCCACAGTTGTGTCTTGAACTGGTAAAATCCCTCACAATGGAAAAGATAAGGCAGTGACAGGCTCGTCTTGTAAGTCACACATGAATATTTAACCCTTTAAGCTTCAGTCAATTCCAGCCGTTTTCAGTACAAAAAATCGCTAATATTCTATTTTTAAATAAAAAAAATGATGAAAAATACAGGGAATATTGGACGCACATCGCGAGGTGCATTTCCTTGAAAACGACCGATTCGTGGATTTTATACCGACTTCAGGACATGTTTTGGACAAAATAGTTTACTGGCTTGTGTTGTCTGGATGTAAAAGGTTGGATTATGGCCGTTTTTTGTGGAATCTTTTTTTCTGTGTGTAATAAAGAACCCGGAAATGTGAGTCGCGCTGTGTGCGTTGAAGCCGTGTATAGAGAACGGATGGATGAATATTTGTTTTTTTCGGACAAATGTGTTTTTCTCACCCGCTGTGGTAATCACATCTGAAAGTGATTTATACCGGCGGATTCATGAGAATCTAAGCTTTCCATCGGCGTATAGTGTTTGTATAATCGGGTTTGCAGCCGTCGGACATTCTTGAAATTCCTATGCAAATTAGTAAGTGTACCGCCGGCGGTACACCTACGACGCACTGAAGCGTAAAGGGTTAACTAGTAGGCTACACACTGAAAGGACCCAATATTTGGAAAACATCACTACCTGAAACTCTTTCTGCTGGACACAGCCTACTGTCAGGCCTGAACACTAAGTCTTGTCATTTTGTCTGGAATATGTGATATTATCTGGCTGTGAGCAAGTCTTCTACTCCACTGGTTGCTGGACTTCCAGTAAAAAGTAGCTCTCGATGTAACATTTGCATGCACACCAACAGAGGGGCGCGATAACCTGCTGTTCTAAGTTTCTGTCAGAGAAAGAGAGAAGATCCTAACAGAATAAAGATGGTCTTCTCAATAGTGAGCATCATATAACAGCCTGTCCTCAAACAAAAAACGACCACATAGGTCGTCTGTACACGCCCGTATTACGACCCAGTGTTACGTTTTGACGTATGCGACCTCTAGCGGTTGAGTAAATATCGACACTCTGGAGTTGCAGGTGAAACGTCACCATGAACAAACTTTTATCTAACACTATCCCTGTCCCTATCCCTAACCCTAACCTTAACCATAACCCTAAACCCATGTTGGGAAAGTGAGGAAAAAGCCGTTTTGCGACAGAAAAGCCGTTTCGTGAATTAAATCCCGTAATGTGTTCCTTTTCCCCGTAGGGGCGCTAACGTAAATACGCTCTCACGGGTTGTATTCCGGTGCACGGTGCATACGACCGATGCGATCGTATGAATTTGAGGACTTGTTGCATATAATGATACTAGAATTATCCCAACACCCTAACATTAAAAGACAGTATAGCTTAGCTTTTATTAGTATCTCTACTAAAGAATAATAGTGTTTTGTGTGTGGCAAACATCTATATATGCAAACGCCTTCACACTGGTAATGTCAAATGATTTTGATTCAGTAGCTTGGAAGTAGAATTTAATGTTCACAAGTATGCAGATAAAATAATTGACTCAATTCATGCAGAGAGAGTGAAATTGGGTGGTTAAAATGCTGCTTATAAAATCTTCAGTCCTTGTGGAGATCAGTTCAGCATTACTTTAGCGCACAGTGCTGTCATAGATCTGTGAGTTAAGGACCCAAATGGACACCAGCGGCAGATATTTGAGAGACAAAAATCAGCTTGTGACTGGTAGTGTACATTTACAGAAAGGGCAGGAAGGAGGAGGACCTGTAAATGTACAGACAGTAACTTCCTCGAGGACAGATCCTCTTTCCGCTGAAGAACTGCACATTTTCACAACAGTTAAAGCAGCTCTGTATGGACTCAGTTACCAAGTCACCTGAGAACCAGTATATCCCATAGCAAACATGTTCTCACACAATCTAACAAAGGCAATGCAGCAGCATGAAAAGACCTCAGTGACCCTGAGAGATGTACATGCAGTGCTACAGGGAAACTGCTAGTGAACTGACATCATAAACTATACACACAAACACATTATCTGATCTACCCACAGAGACACAACAAGATGTCTTTGTTCCATCAGATTCATGTCAGCAGCACTTTTCTCACTTGCTCCTAACAACTGTACTGAGATGCTGAATTCAGCCTCATAAATAATTGCATGTAAATTACCCCCGGGTGCTCATATTGACTCGCTAAAATGAGCTAGGTCCGCCATGTTGCAATAAACCAGGCGTCTTTTTTTTTTTTCTTCTTCCACACATTCACAAACACAGACTGTACGTGCATCATCCACACACACCCAAGCCTAACCAAATGTAATTTACCAGCTGCTTTCTAATGGGGTTTCATCTTTCAATATAAATGTTAATAATCTATGATTACTCTCTGCGCTGCAACACAGGGAGCAGAGGTTTTCTTTCATGTATTTATGGAACTTTCTCTCTCTCTGCCTTCCTCTCACATTCACTTCATCTCTTGCTTTTGGGAAAATGTTTTTTGAATACAGACATCAGATTTTCATCTTTTGTTTTTTTTCCAGCATGGAGGGGGAAGGCTGCAGAAGCACTTCTGTGCATCATTTCCCTCATTCCTTCTGTTTTAATTTGCCCTTTGAGGGAATGCATAAAAAACACTAATGTGGATTCCAGGCAAACTGGGAGTAAATACATAAATAATGCGGTAAGTAAAATGATCAAAAGCCAATTTATAAATCAGTTCGGCACAGCTGTCAACACTCACCACGAAAAAGTCTGTCTTCAGTAAATCAGGTTTGTGCATGAAGCTAAATCAGCTTCAGGGTTCTCAATGAACCATTGAAACATTGAATACCCATTGGCAGTTATTAACATTTTCTGTATATGATGTAAAGCGCAAACAGCTAAAACAGCCTGTATCACATAGCAATACAGTAAGAAAATGAAAGCTGCAAGCAGCATTAAATGGGCTCTTGCAAATCTGTGCATGTCGAGGTAAGGTGTAAATTGAGGTGTGGCAGAAATGTCCTCTGGCCAAAACGACAATCACACTAACGATGTTTTGAACAAATGTGACACTGTATGCATGGGTTGCAACAACTTCCATCATTTGTTTTGGACACTGGGCGCAGGTTGTAACATTTATCTTGAAGAAGTCCAGCCCACACAGTGAATATTCATGTGAATCGAATTCTGTGTTGTACACAAGCCTTCTATCTTCTTTGTAGCAGGTGGTGGTACTGCAGTGACAGAATATTAGCATGTGGATGTTTTTAGGCTAGGATTGGTTTGGAATATAAAAAGGGCGTAGATCAGACACTGTAAGTGTCAGTAGCGACAATTGCTGGCATGTGCTTTGACACTGGATGGGAAAGATAAGTATCACATCCTTGTATTACTATGCAGGGCTATGCATGATACATGAGGCGGAATGCAAAATGAAGGATGACGTTGTACATGAAGAGGAGACCACACTGTAAAATGTCTGTAAAGTGGATGTGGCTACATAGACAGGTAATACATGATTTTCCCAGCAGGAAACACCATTAGTATGACACTGTGTGATCTAGCAGAAGTATTAAGGGTGGGACTGTAACGGAAAACATATAGTTTGGGGAAGAGTGAATACTGTCTGTGTGAGTGACAGCAATGGCCATCATTTGTAGGGAACACTATTGAAATGAAATACATGTCCCATCCTTTGTGCATTACGTATAGGTAGTGTCTACAGATACGGACCCATACCCGTAGCCTGTGGCCTACGGATACGGCACTTTCCATTTGCCGACAGATACAGACCCGTACGCAAGTCTCGCGAGTCAAGAAGCTGCTAACCACTGCAAACTGGTTGCTGGACTTCCAGTAAAAAGTAGCTCTCGATGTAACATTTGCATGCACACCAACAGAGGGGCGCGATAACCTGCTGTTCTAAGTTTCTGTCAGCAGAAAGAGAAGAAGATCCTAACAGAATAAAGATGGTCTTCTCAATAGTGCTGCATCATATAACAGCCTGTCCTCAAACAAAAAACGACCACATAGGTCGTCTGTACACGCCCGTATGGACCGCATAGTGGGATAGTGTTATGCCCGCAATGGACTGTGGTGTGCACAATGTGAAAGGAGTTTGACGACATGTAGAACTCTGCAGAAACCACAGTTTGCCGGGGTTCTGAAAGCACTTGCATGTACAAGGGTCCTTGTTGGAGGTGAATGGCTCCAGGTAGCTCTAGTCTTGATGTGGTTGTATTAGTGTCAAATCTGTATCTTTGTGGACATAAAGTGAATGTAAATTATAAGCATAAAGTTAAATGCATGTCTTTATGAGTGCATGTATGTGGGTATTATTGTCTACCAGTATGAATCTATGTTGTAGCTGTGCTATCATAACAGGCTGCTAGTTGGCAGCGGTTTTACAGTGCTTGTTAGTCCTCTGGTTTTTATGAGAGGTTGATTTCTTCCAGTTGTGGCTTGTCTTCATGTGATTGTGATGATGACAAGTCATCGTTTGTGTGGACATAAAGCAGATGTAAACTATCACAAGCATAAGCATACGTGTGTGTTTACACGGTGCGTGTTTGATTGCATGTGTACGGGTGGTATTATTGTTCATATTGTTTACTAGTACTAACCTCTGTTAGACCTATCCTCTTTGTAAAAGGCTAAGGTTGTGGTGACATCCTGTACCTGTTTCTGTAGCTTCTGCTTTTCATGGGCCATGGGCACACACATTACTGCAGTCATTAAGAAAGCACATCAGAGACTATATTTCCTAAGGACACTGAGGAACAACCACCTCAGTCAAAAACTGTCTTTTTACTGCTGCTCCATAGAGAGCATATTGACATATTGCATGTGTGCATGGTTCTCCAGCTGCACGGCCGGAGTCAAGAAAGCGCTCCAGAGGGTCGTCACCACAACCGGGAAGGTCATTGGCTGCCTTCTGTCCTATCTTGAAGATCTGTACAGTTCCCACTGTCTCAGGAAGGCACACAAAATACTGAAGGACCCATCTCACCCAGGTCACTCACTCTTTGAACTGTTGCCCTGTGGCAGGTGTTTCAGGACAATAAAAGCAAGAACAAGCAGGATGAAACACAGTCTTTATGCCAGGGCCATAATTGCACTCAATGGACAAAAACTAGACAAACAGACACGCACACTGAAAGGGAATGGTGCAATAACAGGAACACGGTGATATGTGATATGACTTGTGGTATAAATGTAGTGTGGTATGTTTCTTATGTAAATTTATTTTTTAATTTGTTTTTATGATGCTTGGTACTTATGCACCTTAAGTTTTAGGAACTCGGTAGGTGAACCCAAGCAGCCGGCGGAGACAGGCAGGTGAATTATAAATAATTTATTAATCAGAAAATAACAGAAGGAGGTACTCCTTAAGGGAGGCACGGGGAATAAACAGAACGGGGAAAACTAAACTGAACTAACTAAGGGCGGACCAGATGGCCGGTATAAAAGCTAGAACAAAACTAAGTTAGCGGGGAAGGTGACACTTATTGTCCAGGGTTTGGAAGGCGGAAGAGGGGCGGAACTGACAGAGCCGGTGGAGGGAGTGTGGCGATGGCAGGGAAGCAGACAAGGTAATCCAGAGGGGAGCGACGTGCAGGAGACGGTGAACGGTATGCAGCATGTAGCAGAGTGTGTCGTGTAGCATGGAGAATGAAGCAATGAACCAGTGGTGAGCCATGAGGAGAGTCAGACTGAAACTCGCGCTGGCTGTGCTTCCAGCACAGCTGCTCGTCATTAACTTGACGAGCCAGAGCACAGCAGTAGGAGGGGGCGTGACATTAAGGATTGCACTTTTTTTTTTTTTTAATTTTGTTGTACTGGTACAATGACAATAAAGGAATTCTATTCTATAATATGATCAGCTGACTGAAAGTGGAAAGCATGTCATTTCCTATTGTCACCAGGTGGTGCCATGACTGTGATGGATATTGGTGTATGGTTGGACAGCCCGATCTCACGAGGATTCGTGAAACTGTTACGTAAATTTTTGTTTCGGTTTCGTGCGCACCAACACGATTTCGTCATGTTTTTCGTGCCGCTCACCACGAAATGCGCACCGATGTATTTTAAACGGCGGACTTTTCGTGCCACCCAGAACGTATTTCAAACGAATGTGTGTATTATATTTTTAATGTAAAACCATGGCGAATCCAACGCTATATTTTGCATGACATCGTCCCTAACCATAACCCTAACCATAACCCTAACCATAACCTAACCATAACCTAACCATAACCCGGTGGTACACTTACCAATTTGCATAGGAATTTAAAGAATGTCCGGCGGCCGGCGGCCGCAAACGCGATCACACAAGCAGTATACGCCGATGGACAGCTTAGATCGTCATGAATCCGCTGGTATAAACCACTTTCAGCTGTGATTACCACAGCGGGTTTCGTTGTGAGCAACACGAAAAACATTTCGTGGTGAGCGGCACGAAAAACATGACGAAATCGTGTTGGTGCGCACGAAAAAGAAACAAAAAATTTACGTAACAGTTTCACGAATCCCCGTGAGACCGTGTTGGGTTGGATATCATTGATTCTGATTCCTGTTTTGCAGTGGAGTTAAGTGGTGATTGGTGTTGGTTTGTCTGTTAGCAATATTACTCAAAAATGGACTGACCAACGGATTTGGATGAAATTTTCAGGGAAAGTTTTAGCGAAATGACACAAAGCCAAAGTGATTTGATTTTGGCAGTGATGTGGCTTATAGTCTGGATCCACGGATTTGTTAAAGGTTTCTGTATTACTGCAAGATAGTGGCACGGTGTCACTAACTATGACTACACATGAACACTTCGTCAGCTGCCTGCTGATTATCACACGATTGCGATCCTACTACCAGTGGCGGTTTTTTGCACAAGCCAACTAGGCGGCCGCCTAGGGCGGCAAACTCAAGGGGGCGGCATGATGAAGGGGGAAAAAAAAATCATTAATTCCCTTCATAAGCACGCACCTGAGTAACCATCCATTGACACTCTGATGGTGTTACGTTACATAACAAATGGCGCCCTCTTCAGGTCAAGAGTCAGAGGTGCGCCCTCTGCTCTCTGACCGACGAGACCGTGGGGGTGCGCGGCTGTGGCGGAGATGGCGGAGATGGCGAAGACGGCCCGATAGTGTATATATATACAATGACTGAGCAGCCTTAGCAGAGTACTGTACTCTCTGAGTGTTTTTCTTGTGGCATAAGTACCAATAATCTAATGATGCATTATCCTGAAATATAGTACAACAGTGACAGGATACATTTTTTCTGCATTGTCTACTTCACTTATCATGCTGCTGGGCATTTTTCAGATTAAATTGCTACATTGCAAAATATGTATGTATTAAGCAAATAATTCTGCTTTGAAAATGTATTAGTACTTGTACCAAAGGGATCTGCATACTTGCTCCACCTCTGCCCATGTCTGTATTTGAAGGTAAAGACTTCGTAATTGTATTTATTCAAATAAGTAATATACTTTTTAATTAGTGAGGCAGTCACAGTCACAGCAGAGACGTTGCATCCACTTTAAGGAAGGTGGTGACAGAATTGTTGAGTGAGGTGATTCTCTCCTGGTGTGTGAAAGAATCATGCTGCCACAGGTACAGAAAAATGTTACACTTTCAGTAACTATTCTGGTCTAAGCATGCGAGTGTTGCGTTTGCTGTCAAAGATAAGATAGGATTTGAACAGAGATTCTTCACACCAGAGTTTGTGAAACACTACTTCCAACTGATTGTAGCAGAAACACAGGATTTTGTTTAGTATCTTGGGGTTTACTGCAGCTGCTTTACTGTACGAAAATGAGCTTGGACACAGACACACAAAATATTTAATGATACAGTATACAGTTTTTGATTTTGTTTCGCAAACAACCTTTATCTGCTACAGTGCACAATTTGAATCTTTTACATGCTTTGCAGGCAAACAAGTGCACACTACAATGAATCATGAGCAGAACAAAACATATGTTGGGGTCTACAAATAAAAAAACAAAACTGATCAAAAAAAGAGATTTTATTGCAACAAGATTCACCAAGTTTTTTTGTGAATTGTCAAAAAAAATGCTTTAATTTTCTTGACATTGGAATTGTCAACAATCTGACCTTCAAATCTTAAACTCAATAGCTGTTAAATAAATTTCTAACTGCATGAAGATAACAATATTTTCTGCATCTTTGCAGCCCATTTTAACAGAATTTTGATTTTTTCATAGCATAATCAGCTATTGAAATTTTGAAAGATTCTGAAACTTAGGAAGGCAATAACAACAAAAGCAGGCCTTTTGGGGGGCACAAAAACAACATTGTCTCAGTAATTGGTAAACCATAGACTGTATATAAAGATGGACGTAGCATCCGGCTCCAAAAATGAAGCCCACCCGGAACTGTCAAAAACTTTCAATATCACGCCGTCCGCTAGGGCTGGCTCCAAAAAGCTTTTGCTCCATAGACCCCAATTCATTTTTAGAAAAAATAAAATTTGATAGACTGATTTTCTACAGCTCAGGATTTTTTTCCCGTTAGTTTTCATGGTCAAAATGAGAGATCAGGTGGCCGATCTTAAAATAAATCAATCCTGAATTTTAAATAAATTGTTAAATTTGGCGGAGCCAGGGGGCGTGGCTATACTTGATAGACAACAACAGAAGCCTCTGCAGTAAAATGTGGGTGGGATAAAAGAGTCTTCAGCCAATCCTGCCCCTAGTTGCTCTCCGGTCCAGCCTGTTTGATGACGCTTTTTACGTCACTGGCCCCAAAAAATCCAAAATGGCGACCAGGAAGTAGCAAAATTCGGGCTTCATTTTCTCGGCGTTGAAACCAATGGGTGACGTCACGGTTAGTTCACACCTGTTGTAAACAGATTTTCTTCATTGTTGGTCTACAATTATATGAAGTAGCAACACAGGTTATAGCATCATACTGACATTAGTCCTGATGTAAATCATTTATAGTCTTTAAAAAAAGGCACCCTCGATTGGGAAATAGTGGGAGAATATTTCTGTTTTTCATTGGCATTTTGTTAACCAACCCACTGACTCTAACATTCACTTATGAAATGGGTTAAATGGGTTGTTGTATTCTTTAAACAATACATGTATAAATAACCAAACTCAGGTATGGTATCGCAGAGACATGAAAGAAATTAATGCAACACCCAAAACTACTCCAAACTATAACATCTAAGCTACAATGTTATGACTCAAGACCAGCTAGTCACACCAACTTCACAACCACTAAGAATACACACATAATTGTTCCTTGCTATAAAGTTAATATGGAAACTATCTTCATCCCATTTATTTTCCATTTGTCAGTGTCGTAGTGAGGCTGTAATAGCTTGGTAAAGAGTCACATTAGCAGGATGGGGCGCGACAAAGCCTATGGATTAATACTCTCTGATCCCTCACTGTCAAGCCCATTAAAATGTATGCAATTTGGCATTATCTCTGGTGCCATGCTTGCCGTCTACTCCACATGGTGGGAGCGGAGTTAAAGATGATTCTAAATGTATCAGTGCCTCATTTGCTGTGTTTAATGATTCACAAAGTCTTCTGTTTTCCCCCCCTCTTCTTCTTCCTCCTCCTCCTCTTTCCTTCTACCCAGCGTAAAAATAAAGATAAGGCATGCCTATCATTCTTCCAAGCTGTCAATCATATTTCACTGCAGAAATTACTTTCCCCCACATAACACTGGCTCTGTGGAGGATAGAGCAGGCCAGTTTCAAGTCTACCTGCAGATATTCAGCTCCTACCAGCACCATATTTTCTTTTGTAAGAGGGAACAGACAGTCCAGCCTCTGCCTGTATTTTCTCTTTATAAAAACCTATGTCAAGATCTTTCAGCTGGAATAAGGTAATATAAGCCTCATGCACTGACATTGCCTGCCTGCACTCTGCCTGTGGAACTGCATATCATCAAAAACTTCAAAAAGAAAAAAAAATCTATAAAACTTCTCAAACTCCACAGTTTTACATGTTTAGTTCAAATGTAATGGTCTGGTGATAATGGCTTTTTATGATGAATGTGATTTAGACCAGTAAGTGTAAATCAGCCCTAATATGGAGATTAAAATGCAGGAATCTGAAAATGTATGATTAATTGAGTATGACTAAATAATTGCACAAAGCCTTTGTGTTTCAGTTCAGCAGATTATTTGCATGTGTGCACAACTTTGCCGTTAATGCAGACATTTTTATTTGCATTATTGTGACGTCCACTGTGATCCGTCACTTATTACATTTCTTTCATATTCCAATATGGTGTAAACCAAGGCGTTATTAGTGCAAATCAAATTTCCACTCCTCCAGAAAGATGGTACACACCTCAGTGAGAGTAGAGTTCCTCATTAAACGTAAAAGTGACTACTGAAGGTTCCACCATTAGCGCTGTTGCCTGACCAGCATCTGCATCTGTCAGACACGATCAAAGGAAACCATCCATATATATATATATATATATATATATATATAGAGAGAGAGAGAGAGAGAGAGAGAGAGAGAGAGAGAGAGAGAGAGAGAGAGAGACTTAAAGTATCTGGCAATACATGCTGTGATGTAAATCCACACTGAAAAATATTTCAGCACCCCTACTGCTACTGTATGTAAAAATATTAAAATGAAGCAAGTGTTTATTTTATTGTGCAGCCCACAGATTTTTTTGGAGACTCATAGAGAGTTATTTCACCGTTAGATAATTCAGCCTGCACTCTGCTAGAAGCACACTGAGGTCCTTCATGTGCCAGAAAACCCCTTTAAAACAGTGTGTTGGATGGTCAGATTGCTTTGGAAACTCCCCTCTCTCCCACACATTTCTGTAACTCTACAAAAACCAGTGATCTGATATTCACACCCACACCATGACAGGCCAGCTGTACAGAGGTTTCAGCTTCTCCCTGTAACTCTTTGTCCATTTCTGTATTTATCTATGGCACTTTTCATGTGAATAACCAAGTTCAAGTCTATTCAGGAGGGATTAAACTGCACAATATGTCATTTCAGCATCAACATTGTGATGTGTACATGCACAGTAGTCACATCACAAAGTGCAACGCGAAATAAGGCCAATGAAGTCAAACTACAATGGTTTTCGTTTTCAATGAGTAATCTACAAAAGAAGTCTGTCTGAAGGATTCTTGGATTAAATGTTCTCAAGGACAGTTTGTTGACATGAAGGCTACACATGTGGACAGCGAAATGAGCAAAGAATGGGAGAGAAACACAGAAAAGGAAGATTCGTTGCCAAAAACAAACACGCCAGTTGTATGGAACCTTTTGTCTGCAGAAAGGGTCATGTCAACCAACAACAGGTACTTAAATGTGAAGTGTCCTACAGTCGTTTCCAATACATGAAACAACATGATTCATTAGTTTGACCATTTAAATCAACAGTACAAACTTTTGTATGATGACTACAGAGGTAGATCTAAATGCATTTCAAATCAAGAAACTATTTTGGATGTCTTCACCAGTGTAATGAAAAACTTCCAAGTTTTATTTAAATGTGTATATATACATATATATATATATATATACATATACATATATACATACACACATTTAAATAAAACATGTATACATGTATGTATATATATGCATACATATGCAGATGCACTCCCCTACAAAAATCATTCCAGTCATTCTCAAATGATCAGGTCATCTGTGGAAAACCACCCAGTTCTTTCATATCAGAGTATGTATTTCAGGAAAGCAAAATAGACCCGTGAACTTCGCATGTCTCCGTCACTGCCCGTAGAGATAAGGTGTACTTACCTGTTAATGGCCAACTTTGCTTTTGGAAATTCACTTCAGCTGGATGCATTTAATGGACAATTTGCAAAAATGTGCAAGTCTGGTTTTCTAATAACATCTGGGTAAATGAAAATGAGTTTTATGAAGTTGGATAAGTCTGTGGAATATAACACACAAGTCAACATATTTGCAATGCAAATAAATGGCAAAGCTTTTTGTAGATGTGACTGTCCTAGTCTAAGCCAGCAACAGTCTGCATGATGACAGACGAGGTGTGATCACAGCCTACGAGTTAATGTCAGAAATTTCTTCACTTTTAGTCCAAAAATAGCAGCCTTCAAAAACCTGAACTTGTCTGCTTGCAGTCTGAGCTGTACAACATCTGCTCATTATCTTGGGCTCAGAAAATTCACATTTTTCGTGCCACATTGGTGTGAAAGACAAAGTGGACAGTACAATGATCACAGCGGTAAAAATAAAGCAACTGGAAGCAGTGGAGCTTACGCTGAATGTCAACTGATGGCAGTTGTCTCATTCTTATTGACAGCAACATGTCTAATGTCTTTAACATGGCACACACATCTCATGTTGCATTACATCCATGTAGTAATGTAGTAATTACTGCCAGATTGTAAACACTAACTTAAACTGCAACTCTAAATATCATGCAAAAGAACTGACTGTATGTGGCAAAAGAAAATTCAAAGTCATTCTGTTCTGTTTTAATTCAGTAAAACAATGATGAGAACCTGCTGCTCTTGTTGCATTTGTTGTTTTCATGATCAGCTTGACCTGTCAACCATGCACACAAACAAACAATCACACAGAAAATGAAAGACTGAAAGCCACGAACACAACCAAAGCATGCAATACTTTCCCTACACAATAAACATATGCAGATGTTCGACAGCTTTCAGAGAATTCTCTTGTTTTTACAGAAAAGCAGACAGATGGCTGAGCGGCTGGCCATCCTAACCACATGTATTTGTAGGTGTCTGCACTGGAGATTTATCCATAACAGACACTTTATTCAGACATGGCATTTGGCTAGCCTCAACATTAACTAGCCTTAGTTATCTGAAATGAATCATATGCAGGTCTTCATGGCATGACTGCATTTTGCAACTCACAAACTGATTTAACCTACATTACACTATGTTAACCTAACAGATTTTGATATTGTCGATGCACCAACAGCACAGTAAATGCATAGGCTTGGGTGGTATTACCGTATACCACCGGTGTTTAAAAATAGCAGCGGTATCAGTTCCAATACCGTAATGAAAAAAAATGCAATGCTCTTATACAGGAGATAAGTGTTATGAGAGTGTGTGGCTCCGTTATGAGAGAGGGAGAGAGAGCAGCGTGTGTGTGTGTGAGAGAGCGGGGGAGAGCGAGATGTCCAAGTGACCCTGAATGCAGCGCGAGCGAGGAAGACGGCAGTGCATTCGGGGAGGAAGAGAGAAGAGGCGTGTAGCTGCTGGGTTAGCGCGACTGTATGGTTCAGCCGCTGTTAATTTACAATAAAGGCTGCAGTATTCTTCAATAAGGCTGGGCTCCTATGTCTTTGCCTTCTACGACTGCTGAGGAAGTGAAGGGGGTTAACCCCGAAGTAACAACAGTAACGTCCTCCCCTGTGCTTCCTGACCACGGTCGGGAGCTGAGCAGGAAAGGTTAACATAAGGATTAAATATTAAATAAAAGTCATTTAATGCCTAAAATTCTCTGTCCAGTAGCACTTATGTGAGGTTGAATTTTCAGTTTTACTTAAACAGTTATGTTTTAGCCTACTTTTCTTGACTTTCCATAAAGTTTATGAACGTGATGTCGTCACGTGACAGCGCAGAGGAGAGAGAGGGGGGAAGATGGCAGATCCGGCACAGAGTGACTTGGTGTCAAAAAAGAACACAACTTCTGCAGTTTGGGAGTATTTAGGGTTCCAGGCAAACGAGAAAGGAGAGCCGGTAAATACTGATGAAGCAATTTGTAAATTCTGCATTCAAAAGGTGATCGCAAGAGATGGAAACACCTCCAACCTAAGGATGAATCTCCGAATCAACCACCCACTCACTGCTGCGAGTATTCAATTTCCGAACTTGAAGGCACGAGCCAGTAAGAGTAATAGTCACGGACATACCGTATACCCCGGTAAAATGTGAAGGAAGTTTGACGGTATCAAAATTTGGATACCGCCCAAGCCTAATGCACACTATCGTTCAAAAGTTTAGGGTCACCCAGACAATTTCATGTTTTCCATGAGGCCTTCTTCCTCATCACTGGGGATTTTAACCATGCTTCCCTGTCTGCCACTCTCTTCCCTTATATCAGGAAGCCTGGACTGCCCTACCAGGGACAACAAAACTCTGGACCTGCTCTATGCAAACACAGCAGATGCCTACAGTTGCTCCCTCTTCCCCCCAGTTGGCCGCTCAGACCACAACCTGGGCCAGTGAGACTCTCAAAGACTGTTTTAACACCACAGACTGGGAGGTGCCCTGTGGACCACATGGACATTAACAGTTTAACGGACTGCATCACGGGATACATACACCCCCTGTCAAAAGTTTTGAGACAGGTTCTCATTTATTTGAATGAGAAAGTGTCTCAAAACTTTTGACAGGGGATGTAAATTTCTGTGTATAAACCACCGTAAGCCCGAGGAGGGTACGGTGTTTCTCAAACAACAAGCCATGGGTGACTCCTGAGCTGAGAGCCTTGCTGCTGGAGAAAAGGAGGGTTTGTAAGTCAGGTGACAAAGACCTGAGGAAGGTACAGAGAGACCTTAAAAGAAAGATTAGGGGGTGCAAGGCCAGCTACAGGAAGAAAATGGAGGATCAGCTACAGAATAACAACACAAGAGAGGTCTGGAGAGGACTTCAGACCATATCAGGGCAGGACATAGGCAGAAAGCTGGAGTCTGAACCTGGGGACAGAGATTGGGCCAACAAGTTAAAGCTGTTTCTCAACAGGTTTGACACTGGTCTCACCCTTTCCCCCTCCAGCCTGAGTCCAGTTCAGGCTGCCTCCAGCTGCTCTTGCCTGCTCGCCCCCTCCACTTCACCTCCTTCGCCAACACCAGCTCCAGAGCTCTGCTCTCTCCACCCACCTCCTCCTCTTATCACACCTACAGTGGATCAGGTGAAAATGCAGCTTAGGAAGACCACAGTCAGGAAAGCCACGGGTTCTGATGGCATCAGCTCCAGACTCCTCAGGAACTGTGCAGACAAGCTGTGTTAGGTGGTCTGCTACATCTTTCACATAAGCCTGGAAAGAGTTCCTGCCATGTGGAAGACTTCTTGTGTGGTCCCGGTCGCAAAGACCTCGTGCTTCAAGGAGTTCAACCACTTCAGACCCGTGACCTTAACCTCTCACCGAATGAAGGCTGTGTACCAGCCTGGGATTGGGATGGATGATGCTGTCTTCCACCTGCTGCAGAGATCCCTGTCTCACATGGAGGACACTAGAAACACTGTGAGGATCACGTTCTTCGACTTTTCCAGTGCCATTAGCGTGATAAAAACAGACTCAACAGACTGATAAAAAGAGCCAGCTCAGTCTGTGGCTGCCCCCTGGACTCCATTGAGGTGGTGAGAGAGAGGAGGGCTCTGGCCAAACTGTCTTCTATCATGGGAAACACCTCCCACCCTCTGCATCAGACTGTGAACTCCTTAAGAAGCTGCTTCAGCAACAGACTGTGTAAAAAGAAGGGTTTCCGCAGGTCCTTTATTCCAGCATTTGACAGATTGTACAATGCCGCATTATAAACTTGACTGTGTACCGTTTACTGCTGCACTTTTTTCTTCTTCCCCCACTTCACGCACACATGCACCTACTTATGTGCAATAACTGATACCTCATAATCTTGTATATAGTCCTCTCCACAGTATTTTTAAAAAATCGTTTGTATATAATATTATCTGCAATTTTTATTTATTCTTTCACTGCCTTTACACTTCTGTACTTTTCCTTTTGGAGCTGCTGTAACAGTGAACTTTCCCCACTGTGTGATCAATAAAGTTTAAAGTTTATCCTTAAAAGTCACATTTTGATTCATGTGCTAACATAAGAGCTCAAGGGTTTTCTAATCATCAGTTAGCCTTTCAGCACAATTAGCTAACACGATGTACCATTAGAAGACAGGTTGCTGGAAATGTTCCTCTATACTCCTATGGAGATGTTCCATTAAAAATCAGCTGTTTCCAGCTAAAATAGTCATTTACCACATTATCAATGTCTAGACTGCATTTCTGATTAGTTTAATGTTATTTTCATTGAACAAATAACTGATTTTCTCCCAAAAATAAGGACATTTTTAAGTGAATCCAACCTTTTGAACGGTGGTCTATGTTACCTTGACAACATGATCAGTATGAGCAGTAAGGCCTGGCTGGTATTAATTACAACCAATCCTCTCATTCCTCTTAAAAGCTGCTCACTCCTCACCAATATTGAACTTTAATATAATCACAGATATTAAAAGTGCTTTTAATGTTTTTTCTATGCATAATAATTTTCATCAACATAGTAAGATGAGGGATTTCATCATGTGGCTATTAACAATTGGACTGGGATATGATTTATTTGACTGGGGGCCCTCAGAAGGATTATTTGAAATAATAAACATTAAGGGGTCAGGCCTGTTGTCATCACTCTACTGCTGGTTTACAGTTCATTACGTGGAGAGGAATCGCTCTATTGTAGTGGTACTGTGAACAAGACTTCTCTAGTGTTCAGGTTGTTCTCACTTCGATTATTGTTGCCGTTTAGCTTTTAAAAAGATGTGTTCACTATTTTTTTTGTTTAGGATAAAGAGTGTTTATAATAATTAGCTTAACTCATAACCCAGCTACTCTTTTATTTGATATTTTTGCTGTGATTTGTGACAGTCCAATGAGGTAACTTAAGTTTCAGACATGCTTTTTAGTGAATTGTAAGCCATGATTTCTAGTATTGACTTTTTTTTGTACAACACTTCTACTTTAACTGGAGCTAGGCATGCTATACAATAATGATTCTTAAACTGGGAGTTGTAAGATACTGAGAGTTGCTTGGTGATTTCCAGGAATCACACAAACTTAAAAACTTTTACAAATTATTGTTTTAAATTTAATTAGTACATAAGGACTAAAATAACTGAGCCTTTCTGCATGTGTTTGCTATCAGTTTATAGTTTGGATTACTTTGTACTGCTAAGCCTATTGTAGTTGTTGTTGTTCTGTTGCGTTATGCCAGCGTTTTGATTTCAAAATCGGAGACCAAAAAAAGATGGGAAGTTTAAGATGAACAGTGAACATACGGCTGGGTAATAATCAATATCAGTATGTATCAGCGATGATGCTTCAGCAGCAGTATGAATAAATTTTGATAGAATGTTCAATAGTTTGACCTGAATGCATCTGGAGCACACCACTAGGCAAGAACATAAGAAAAATGCTAATTTGTGAAGCATAATCTAACCCCAAGTGTGTTCCCTCTCCGGCTCATAAACATCCTAGCTTATCCCTTGACGATGGAGATAAGGTTCACCCGCAGCAACCTGGCTTCTTCTTGTTTTGTGAGAGGCTTCAGGATTCATGGTCTCAAACATCTACAGTGTCCTTCAGGACCTCCACTGTCACCAGCCCGACAGACTTTGTGTCGGGGTACATGCGGAGGCTCATACACAGTTCCTGTCTGGTAATAACTAGTTCAAGCCAGTCAGTCTGAACCTTAACCTCAGCACGGTGCAGCGACTTAACCCTGGTCACCCTTTTTGCACGTTTTGGTTTAAATTGGATAATATACTAAATAAAGGAATCAAGGTAAGATCATTATTTTGTCCTTATTTGTTTTCATTTACGTGTAGAATACATAAATTTGTGTGTGTTCATTGCTGTATTAGCATTTGTATTAATACTTTGATTGAGCAAAACTGAGTAAATTCAAATTGAAGCTTCCTCTGCTGGTTTATATTTAAAACGATCAATAATTATCAATGTCGATATTTTGTCCTCTGCTAGTCATGTGGTTGGTAATGGACTTTGTACAGCCTCTGTGTGTTGGAAAGGCTTGTGGAGACTGAATTGTTTACAGCTGGCTGAAGACTGAGATCCAGATCCAACTTGGCACTCATCAGGAGTGACTGGTCCGGAGCTCCAGACCTGCTCTCTGCCCTGGTCCATCACACCTCCCGGCCCGTGAGATTGGTCCAACACCACAACTACTCCTCCCACAAAATCCCAATCATCATCACACCTGCATGTATATCTTCACCCAAACTTTTAGTCATGGACGACTGGGATTTAATGTAACCAGTTTGCCTTGGTGCCGCTTGTGACTGTGTGTTTCGTGTGCCTTCTGTGTGGTCCGTAGGTTCCATAGCCACTGAGAGGTGGCTAAACGGAAATTAGAGCTTCTGTTAGCAGCTCGGGCTGCACAGTGAGGTAGTGGTTAGCACTTTCGCCTTGCAGCAAGAAGATCCCCGGTTCAAATCCTGGCCTGGGCCTGGGATCTTTCTGTATGGAGTTTGCATGTTCTCCCTGTGCATGCGTGAGTTTTCTCCGGGTACTCCGGCTTCCTCCCACAGTCCAAAAATATGCTGAGGTTAATTGGTTACTCTAAATTGCCTGTAGGTGTGAATGCGAGTGTGAATGTATTAGGGATGCAAACAATCGATTATCGATTAATTGTCGATAAGAAATTACTCGATTAAAATATGATAATTGCAATTAATTGCATTTTGCACTTGTAATTCCCCGCCAGTCCGCATAAGGGCGCGCTTGACGCCAGACGTCCTTGACGCACACGCGGGAACACAAGAGAAGCTGGTTTCTGACAACAACAACAAGACAAACGAGAAGGGGAAAGCTGGCAGGATGAAGAGGACAAGACGGCGGTCGGTATGGAACCACTTTAAGTTGGTTAATGACGACAAATGCACAATCTGTGGAAGTGTTTTAAAGTACAACTCCTCCACAACTTTGCTAAATTATCACCTCAATACGTCACATTCAGATGTGCTGCAAGGAGGGAGTACCTCTCAGCCTACAATCACCGCAGCGTTGGGACGAAGAGTATGTGACTCCACGAAGGCAGAGAGGATTACCCAGCGGATATGTGACATAGTTACTACAGACATGCTGCCAATAAATTTCGTTGAAGGACAGAGGTTTAGAGAGGTAATAAAGTACATTGAGCAAGGATACGATATTCCCTCTCGAACAACAATAACCACCCGCATGGAAGCAAGCTACGCGAGGAAGAAGGCAGAGTTAAAACACAACTTGCAACTGCGAATGTAGTCCTCACAACGGACTGTTCCATTTGTGAATGTGTTTTTCCCTGCTGTTAAGAATAAATCTTTTATTAAGGAATATGATTTGCATTTTCTCTTTCTTAAGAAAGATAGCATTTTTGTAGAAAGGAACCTATTGATTTAGAGGGAAATTCAGCTTCTCAGAAAAACTGCCGCTTATCAATTAATCGATCATCGATCGATAAGATGAAACAACTATCGATTAATGAATTACTCGATAATTTGCATCCCTAGAATGTATGTCTATTTGTAGCCCTGCGACAGACTGGTGACCTGTCCAGGGTGTCCCCTGCCTTCGCCCGAGTCAGCTGGGATAGGCTCCAGCACTCCCCGCGACCCCGGGGTCCTCAATTAGCGGACCGCGGACCTCGCTGCGGACCCAGGGCAAATAGCACTTTTCAACAAAAAAAACGAAAAAAAATCTTTTTTTAACATATATTGTTTGTATTAATCGCCGATCTATCGCTGTGCGCTACTATTCTATCGCTAAATTGTGTTTCATTTTTAGTCAAATATCTCTCATGTTCCCGCTTCTGTTGTATTCAATCACTGCATGTGCTCTGCGTGCTGTGTGTGTGCGTGTGTGTGAGAGAAAGTGTGTGCTTCAGGAGACAGCACTGATTGGCTGTTGCCTGGGTGACAGGATATTATGGGCTGTCATCTATATGACAACGATGCGCTGATTGGCCGAGAGAGCGTGCATGCTGCTAGCTAGACTGGACGGACTGCAGCAGTGTGAAACATGAGTCGTACCCCGCACTTTGTACTCTGTTTACATGCCAACAGTAGAAGACCGAATCTAACAAAATGGCATTCTTAAAGTTGACCAAGAGAAGAAAAGTGGACAATGAAAATTGCCGTTTCAATGAAGAATGGACTGACAAATATGTGTCCATTTTACCCCCTGCAAGTACCAAACCTATGTGCTTAATATGCTTAAAGACAGTTGCTCTGATAAAAAAGTGAAAATGTGAAACGCTATTATGTTAAAGAGCACAGCTCTTTTGAAGAGAGGTTTCCTCCTAAATCAGAACTGAGAAGGCGAGAAATTAACAGGTTGAAGCAGTCATATCAAGAGTCAAGCAAGGTTATTGTTAAATCTATGACACAACAACAAATTGCAACGGAGTGCTCACTCAGAGTGTCGTGGGTGTTGGCCAAACATAAGAAGCCATTCTCTGAAGGAGAAATAATAAAAGAGTGTATGACTGAAGTGATGGAAGCAATGTTCGAAGGAAAAGAAAAGGAGGAAATGACAACAAAAATCAAACAAATCCCACTCTCAGATTCATCAACTACAAGACACACTGAAGTACTGGCTGATGATGTGAGTAAACAGCTTTGTGATGGCATAAGAAACGCTGAATGCATCTCCCTAGCTGTGGATGAGTGCACTGACAATACTGACATAGCTCAGTTGTTGGTGTTTGTCAGATATTTTGATGAGGTTAATGGGGACTTTGTTGAAGATGTGTTGGGTCTGACCTCAATGCAGCAGTTCACATTCTCACAATGTTTGGCTCAACTTACTGCTGTGAGTCTGCCTTCTCCACAATGAACATTGTGAAGAACAAGTACTGCAGTAGACTTACCAATGAACACTTGCATCAGTGTCTCCGCATGGTCATCACACCATTTGTGCCAAAGTTCAAAGCCATGGCTTCAAACCCCAAATGCCGTTTCTCTCATTGAGCAGTGTTTTACAGTTACAAAATGTACTGTCAATAGTTGTTTGCACCTTAATGACATCTTGTCAATGATTTGTACATGTGCAAACATTGTACTTGCACGGTTTTTTTGTGTGTATTTTTATTTTAAGTCAAGAAAATGTTTTGTTAATTTATTTTTTATTTAATCACAGTGTGCATTGTATTTTTGTTTGGACAAAAGAAAACCACCTTTACGACCTTCGGCTTGCCTTGTACTTGACCGACATTAATAAATGGACCCATGCTTGTATGGAAAAAACAATTGTGGACCTTCAAGATTTGTATTTGAGGACCACTGCTAGTGAAGATAAAGCGGTGTATAGAGAATGGATGGATGGATGTTAGCAGCTTGCTAATTTGGTGAGAAAGTACTTGTGAACTGAGTCTTTGTACATTGTGTCTCTTTGGTAATGTGTGTTTTGAGGCACCAGTTTTATTTAGTTAATTATGCGCACTTGACACATTTGTATTGTAATAGTTTCTGTTGTTTGTGGTAGGTGTTGATATTGTGTTTAGGTTTGGCTAAGGAGTTTAGTTTTTTTGCTTTTGTTTGGCTAATTTAAAAACTCTGTTAGCCTTTGTTTGGTTTTATTTTGTTCTTAGATTTAGTAACATCCACCAGCCCAGCTTTCCTCTGCTGAAAACTTTTGTTTCTTCTGTCACTGAAGAATAAATTGCTTACCTTAACTAATTACGTCTGGTTATCTTTGTTAACACCCAGCTGACCCTAGCGGTCGGGTCGTAACAGTTGACTATAATTAAACATTTTATCACAGTTACATCGTCCACCCTGAGCTGAAGATGTAAAAATGTTTCAGCTCTAAGAACTCCACTTTGAATGTTTGACTTATCTTGAGACTTCAGACATGTATGAGAAGTCCGTCAGTGTCTTAGAAAACAAAATCAAAATAAATTTGAGAACTGAAGTGAACCTTATGTTTGAGCAAGACCCACTACACCCAACTGTAAAAGTCTCATATGCTTGATTGAAATCAAATTAAGTTGGACATACCTAACCCAGGGCGGTCAAGTGAAAGCAGATTTTCATTGAGTACATCCCACACATTATGAATAGATTATCACATTAATTAGTGCACACAGTGGTATATGATACATAATGTACAAAAGCTTTTGGGTTTGAGTATTCTCTGTGGTGATTGTATAATTAATATCAGCCCTATAATAAGCTCGTAGTGTAATCATGATGAATTATAATAAGTGTCATGTTTTGCCTTGTGATTATATTCTAATCACATAAGCAGAGCATATTAGTACATCTTCGGGCTACACAAAACACTTCAGCTGGAGAGCTGTACACTCCCGCATCCTTTACCGCTTTTAACACAAGTTGGTTGGGTAATCGAAGGATTACTGCCATCACTGAAGGGTGGAATATAAATTGTTGTAATAATCAGCTGTCCAAACTCTATTTAGAGATAATAAGGGGATGCAATAGAGGATGTAATAAGCTTACCTCTAACTTCACATTTTGTCCTTGATGTTAACAGAATGGCAGTGCTCATTAAGCAAAGGCAAATCCCTCTCCTCATTATTTCTCTACTGATGGCAAAAATCACAATCTGCACAAACACAGTAATAATAAAGCCTCTGCACTTCTTAAATTGCATACATTCATCACATCGTTATAAAGTAAGTCCCTCTTAAAGGAAGTGGCACTACAAATGGGTCAATCATTTCTCAAGACACAGAACAGTGATCCAATCCAAATAAAGCCAGCCTTTTCCAGCCCCTATTTAACAGTGTATTCATAAACTGCAAAGATACTGTTGCGAGAGGCCACATATACACACCACACTAAGAAAGTAGTTTGTCCTATTTTGTAGGATTGTGAAATCACTCAAAATAAATTTAAAGATCTGGCCCTAACATCTAAAACTTCACTTGTTCGTGACCGCAAATACAAAAGAGGGGGTAACAGAGAGGTAACTGTGTCAAGCAGAGATAATCTCAGCGACTGACAGTTCAGATTTTTAAATACAGAGCTGTCAGAGCTTCCACCTCTAAATTCTTTGAATGGTGAGGCACTGACATGGAACAGGTTTTATTTGTGGCCTACAAGGCTGCAAGAAACAGCCTAAAATCTGAAACTGACATGATCAAAAGGGCTCTTCGGTTTAAATCTGATGCTACAGACATCAAACATACATATCTGCTTTTTAAAACTTGACTCGGTCTTTTGACAATTATAAAGGTGCTAAGGAGAAGGACATCTGGAATGCCTTGCTTAGCCTGCCACCATTACAACCTGACCCTGAATAATTGGAAGAAAATGCATGAAAGGGTGGATTAAAAAGGTGTACGGGCACTTTGTTTTAATAAACAAGGATAGCACAGACTCAACCATTTGAACTGTTGAAGATCTTTTCCAGTTCTGTTTTTTTTGTCAATTTTGTGTCCTTTATGAGAGAAATATACAGTCAAGACCATGGTTGAGCATTTCCATATTAAAGCTGCTGTGTGCCGATGACAGATTTAGACTTCAAACACTTCATGCATAACAAACCTAAAGAAGCAGCTCTACTGACTTGCACTGGGAGACTTTCTGTATCATTGTTTTACAAGTATTTGTCTTTAGAATTGGTTTATGGCTCAAGTATGATATTCAGTAGTACAGTTTGCCATTTTGTATTGTAGAGCAGTTTTACAGTGTTTGAGAAAAGCTGTAGATGAGCTGGTGTGATCTAGCTGCAGTGAGTGGGGAGGGATGAGTGAAGAGAGGGACAATGACTGTAGGTCCCCACATCTGTCTATATATTCATCTGTATTTTGCAATGGCATCATTACTGCATCCTCAACTGAGCTCCACCCAGGACTACTGATTGGTGTAAAAATACAACACAATCCAGAGCATTTTTCAACTACAGCAGTAAGATTATGCAGCGAGATTGTTCTTTAACACTGACATACCACTGTAAAGATAGGTCCGGTTATGCAGGACTAACTAAGATGTAACTTTCATACACAGAGAGAAGTCTTTCGATATTAAACAAAAATACCCACAGAGGTAACAGTTAACCCTTATCAGTACACATGGCAAAACCTACTTCATCCATACACTTGGGGTCCAGCTGAAACCTAGTAGTATTTCATCTGTTTCACATTTCTGTACCTGTTGAGACGTCCTGGGTTCAAATCCCGGACGAGCCCCCATTTGTCACAGACCGGCTCAGTGAATGTGACAAAGGAAGGGAGAGCAGTCAAGTTCTCAAATACAAACACAATATTTTAATATATCTTCAGTAATTAAAGACAAAAGGAATGAGGTGTGACAAATGTTTACATCACTAATGAGTGGAGTGCATGAGTGAGTGAAGATGTGTGTGTTGAGTGCAAAAGGAATCACCAACCGAACCAAAACCAAACCAAGTTGTGGAGCCTAGGAGAGAGAGGGAGAGTAAGAGAGACCAGGTGAGTATTGTAGCCACCTAAAGCTCTACCAGGTGCCACATATTAGTCTAACAACCTTCCCTTTTTGCCAGCTCCTGCAGGAGCTGATCTCCTGTGTGAGCAGAAAGGGAGAGATCATAACTCCCCCCTCCATAAGAACAATTTTCCAATGTTGTTCAAATTTACAATATCCCATTCAGTTAAAATACATATATTACTCACAATCCAAGTACCGTGAAGACAAACGCAGAAAAGGTGATTGAGTCCAACCAGGGGTGCCCAAGACCAAAATTAGTAGGTGCCACTCCCACTAAAAGGGCTACTACCACGAGGGAAATGACAAAACAAAGTTACTGGTTCTCTAACAGTAACAAGTGTCCAACACAACGTGGGGTCGACAGTCACACCAAACGGGTCGCAACGAGTAGTCCAACTACAAAGTTGCTGTTCACTAACAGCAACACACAAAGACCCAACCAAAAGTGCCTACGACCACCACAAAACCAAAAGGACACTACATGGTCTTCCGCCACAAACCCAGTTACCGTAACAATTAGGAAACTAGCACCACATTCATTCCAACACAGCATCAGCCAAGACACCACACAAATCTCAAATGTTACACTGTAGCCAGACAAATATCAGGTCTACCATAGCCCAAGCCAAATTCAATCACCATAAAAGTAAGACTATGCAGTCATCACAAGAGCAATGTAACACAAATATACATTAAAAAAAGATACACAGTCCGGCTGGGGTTTGGCTGGGGCCCGCTGGACCCCACATGACTTTTTTATATATAGCACCCTCCATAATTATTGGCACCCCTGTTTAAGATGTGTTAAAAGCTTTAACATAAACTCTTTTTTTTTTTTTTTTTTGCAGAAGCATACTCTCACACAGAAAATTCTTTAAAAATGTATTACAGGAGAAGATTAGGTGCTGTTTTGTTGGAAAAAGGGGGTTGTACAGTCTTAACATCAGGGTTGCTAATAATTGTGGCACACATGATTTGATGTAAAAGAATTATTTCTTAATGTGGGATTTTTTTTCCCCACTGAATAAATGCACTTGAATTAAAGGTTGGATTTTCCTCTTTTTTTCATTGTGGTCCTATATTATTTAGAAAAAAGCTGAATTTATTAGAAGCTAAAGAACACATTTTAATCAGGGGTGCCAATAATTATGGAGGGTGTTGTATGTAGCAGGCAATGGGACTTGATGGGACTTGGAAGCACAACCACAATTTAGTCGATTGTTCCTTGTATGATTTCCGACAGATAAGTCTCGAAACGTTTGCAGCAGTGGATTTGTAGTAGGATCACAATCATCTGATCGTCAGCAGACAGCTGACATAGTGTGCACTTGTCATACTTACAGTGATGGCATGCCGCTATCTCGCATAGATAGAAATTTTTAACAACTTCATGGATCCAGACTATAAGCCACATCACAGCCAAAATCTAATCAACTGGTCCTTTTGGCATTTCTGACCTTCTCTGAAAATTTCATCCAAATTCGTTTGTCTGTTTTTGAGTAATGTTGCTAATCTATAGACAGACAGACTGTTAGACAGACAGACAAACGGTTCCATTGTTACTTCACCATGTTCCTTGACTGAGTAACAATGGAATTGTTGCACTCAGATGGGCTTAAAAATCATAAACATGCAGAATTGTCTGACCAAAAAGTAGAAACTGGCTTTTGCCAGACTGCAGTAGGATATTGCAGTAGATTACTTGGAAATTTATGAATCTTTTGCTAAAGCTATTCATGTTGCATCATAGGTACTTGATGAAACAAGTCCTCATGAACCCAGTCCATAATATTTTTAACCTCCAAAAATGGATCAAGCTTATGTAGCACACACACACTGTCACCACTTCTAATTTACCTTCCTTGTTGGAATGTAAACTGCTCAACATAAAGGTAACATGTGCAGACTTGCATACAGGAAACTACCTAAACTCATCAACCATAAACAAACTTGCTGTCCGACTAGGTAAGTATCAGTTGCAATGTTGGTGTCTCACTGTTCAGTAAATAATTACTGGATGAATATACAAAATTGTGTGTATAATTCTGAGAAACAACACAATGCAGGGTTGGGGCTTGGGGGGAATAAACTATACAGAACAACAAAAAAATAATTAAAAAACTTTAAAAGAAGCTGAGAGAGTTATTTCAACTGAGTAGCACTAATAAGCTCCCAGTTGGGCAGAATATCAGCTATTAGCTCTGCACCTGCAGAACTAACATGCAACTAGTCTCTGAAATTTACTGTGCCACCTGGACTGGGCCTTAATATGGTGTTGGTGCTAATTACAACTAAGCAAATTTTTGTCTCATCTGAAATATACTCATCATGGTACAGGACATGGTAGAGAATGGATTATATTGTTAATAAAATAAAGGACTAATTTTTCCATTGAAAAACATTTCTGAGATCATTTGAGATTCAGCACTTTCTTCCAAGAATTTATTCAGATAAGCTTATTCACTTAATAAATGTGTGCCAGTGAGGGAGATACAAAGACAATGAACAGATACTTCTCCCATTGTTTCGTTTTTATTTCACCACAAAACTAGAATATTGTATCTAACCGAGTGAACACTAATTAATCCCTGTGTATCCTTACTATCCTCATCGGCTTATTTTCAACAGTGCCAGCAGTTTTGCATCTACTCGGTATACAATGTGTGTACACATCTGAATAGTACAATGAGTGTGTTAAGTCCCTGATAGTAAGCCCACAGTGCAGCAGCGAGTGACAGTGGCAGTGTGGAGAGAAGTTGGATAAATCAGCATTTTGGCAAGTTTGCCCTCAGGCTATTTGTGTCTCTCAAACACAGGCAACAGAAGAAACTGCTCTCTTGTTCCCCTCTCACATTTTCCCTTTATCTTGTTTGTGTCGATAATGAATTTTTGGTCTTTTTCTACTAGATATTTCTATTTCCTCTTGTATTTACACATTGAGTATTTTGGGAAAAGTACCTACTGGTTTTATTTACTGAATAACAACACCAAAAAGATGCATAAAGTAATACACACGAGTGGTGCAACAGCATAGAGGTGAAGTTTAAATCCTAATGTGATTTGTTCAGGCCCTTTATTGGCTTAGGCCCATTAATGAAAAAAAATCTGCATCAACTGAAAGCTAGTGCGTTAACGTCTCTAGTTCCTAACAGCAGGTACCAGCAGGCTAAGCAGTGTAGCCCAGACATCCTGATCCCCGGTGGCAGGGTACAGCTTGTCTAGGCGATCTAAAGGCCAGATGGGATATGCTGTGATGTGGGTCTGTGCCAGGCTCTCCTCCCATTTGAACGTTCCAAGAATATGTCCACAGGGAGACATTCAGGGCTTATCAGGGCTTTCAAGCAGCTTCCCTCGCCAGATGATCAAATTGACCATGATGACACAACAGAAAAAGCCCATCTTTGATCAAGTGCTAATGGATGAGCTGCTTTATGCACAGACACTGTGTTTGTTGTGCACAGCCCATGACAAGCACAGAAGTCCAAAGACGGTCACTCCCAGTCACCCCCCTCCAGGGTAATCCAGGGTTATTCACATGGGCACTGAGCACAGGAAAGCTGTGCAAACCTCAGTCACCACGCAGAGATAACTGGGCGCGATACTTCCCAATGGCAGATGGCACTTTGAAACAAACAAAGTTAGAGCTTTCTGACCCGTTTCTTCTTCTTGTCTTTTAAAGTGTTGCTTTGACGTGCCTCTGTGACCTTAAAGTATCAAAGCTTTAGTAACACTTCAGCGTCTCGGAGCCTGTGGATTTAATGGATGACCCTGATGAAAACCAAAGTGTTGCTAGACTACCAAAGAGTGTAAAGTGGTGAAAACCCCTACATGCACAGTGCCTGCTACAAAAGCTGTTTGTCTTTGTCTTACATCTCCCCAGAAATCCACTAATCTATTTTGAAGCACGCTGTAATCACCACAAATGCATATTAATAAATATTCAATACATCAGATGTACATCTGACATCCAACTTTGCATACATGCCCCCCCCTCTCCTTTTAAAGCTTCATCTAAGATTTCTTTCAATTGCAGGAACTTAGAGCAGAAACAAATGTTTACAAGAATGATCCTGTAATTGGCTCTTTTAGCCGTTCTGTTTCCCTTGTGATGTATGATCCAACAGCTTTGATTGAGATTAACTCTGTACCAAGACAACAACAAATAGTTGCTGGACATATAGCGGGGGATACTTTATTCTCCCAGGTTCAGCCCCTGAAAAGGATACAAACACACTGTTGGGTTGTCCATAAGCTAATTATTGTCAGCAATATGGAAAATAGAAAATAGAATAGAATACAAAATAGAAAATAAACTCTTCTCCGACTGGCTTGTCATAAACAGGTTGCAAGTTTAAACCTTAAGGGATAGTTTCCATACCATGTTAGAAACCTGAGGTCATCTTCCGAAAGACGAAAAAACATTTAGGAGTGTAAATATTTTCTCTAGTTGACCTCAAACCTTGCTTTTTCGACCCCTAGGTAGCTCTTCTATAAGTAAGCTATAGCAAAGTTCCTCCAACACTGGCTAGTTTCAGAACAAGAAAGATACATTTCTAATAAATGAACAAACAGAAAATAAATGATAACTTAAGACCTCATGGTTAATTTTACTGTCATAATGCCTCCAGTTCTGTAAACAGTTAACAAATAGAACATCGGAGGCTTGTCATGTTGGTCTATATGTTGAATTTTACATTGAAAATGGCAACATTAGAGCGAAAACTGCAACTCGAAGACAATGTCAAAAGCAAAATGGCACTTGTTGTCTGTCAGTATGTCTTCTCCAACTATCCTTTTCTCCCTGAAATGACCCCGCACAAGGTTGGACAGTCATAGTTCTTGCAGTCGGAATACAGTCAAAGGTTTGGGCCACCTTGAGAGGGCCTACTGGAAAACCTTTATCATGCAGGGGAATGATAATCAAAAAATATATATCCACAAGCAGATAGTATAACTCACTGGATGCAGGCTGTGTACATAAACTTGCCACTGGCTGTGCATTTCCTAAGAGTTTCACCTCCCTTGCCACTTCCTATGTATTAGTGTTTTCAGAGTCTCTTTCACTACGACAACAACAACCTCCAGGCAGCAACCAACCATCTTGGTAATGTTAACTTGAGCTGATGGTTTGGATCATGCAGTAAGACAGCCCTGCTAGTTTTATTTAAGTAAGTCCACCATTTTACTGACAGTACCCTGCACGCAAATTTTCCTCCAAAACTATTCCACTGTTTCCAGAATGAGCTGGACAATTACTAGCAGAAATTAGTGACTTATCTCAGAAAAGCTGAGCCATTTTTCTCCACTGTAATTGCATGTCTTGGCTCCATATGAAATAGAAACCCAACATTGGTCCGTCCCCACATTTCAGCTACAGCATTCAACATTTAAGCGCTCCCATAGATGACTTCATGAATGTTTCACAACTTGCCATCATTAATAGCCTCGCCCCCAGCACCTTCTCTTCATTTTGGACAAGCCTGAATTCCTCCTGCTCCCTCTACCATCCAGTTAACCTCATTTTTACCTCTGTTAACCCCGTCACACTGACTTAATTCGTTTTTCATACTAAGAATTTTCTTGAAGTCACTGGAGTCTGTCGGACTGAAAAAAGTTTCTTTTCTAACCCGCAAATGTCATTTTTTGTCAATCACTGCAAGGTGTTATTACTCATTCCTTTTTCTCCTCAGCATCTCGAGCTGGGACTCGAAATAAGTATCTACCACCTCACTGCTTGCCCTATTCTGGATACTGTCCTCCACATGCAGTACATTATGCACATTATCATTGTTTGTCCCCCAGTTCACCCAATGAGCTGTTGAATTTTAACTATATCATGACCTCCAAGCTGCTCTGCAGCAGAGCCTGGTTTTCTCTGCTTAAAGGTTACACCAAATAAGCTAATTTTGATTTCACTGTCTGCATAATTTTGACAGCATTTATTCAATGTATTTACATTCACAAACTATCTTCAGATAAATAGCAACAGAGCACACCATTGCCATGCTGACTGCAGACTGCTTGCTTAAACATGACAGATTGACAGGAAAGCAATGCAGTACATGATTCACCTCCTCAGGGACTGCAGCTTGCTCTGTTCATGCTTCAGAGCTGTATTAAGTTTCTGCTAACACTGGCATTTGCTCATTTTCTTCTGCTGCTGCTTCACATTTAAAGCGTTCAACAGGTGGCACAGGTTGGTTTCTACGGTGTCGACAAAAGTAAATTTGAATTTTAACTTTTACAAATGTACAACCTAAAGAAGCAGCCACAGGAGTTGCAGCTGATGGGATGCACACGTCCAAGAAAATAAACTTTTATATGTGTAACAAAAATATGGAAAAAATAATGGCACCATAGAATCGGATCGTGGGTGGATTCGTTTTTGACAACTTCTTTATTGAAATGACACAAGTTTATTTATTAATCCATCAAGGAATGCGGCAGAGTTATGTGACGATCAGCGTAAGTTTGTCCGTCTGTTTGTCTGCGCGCAACATTACTCAAGAACGGACAAATGGATTTGAATGCAATTTTCAGGGAAGGTCAGAGGTGATACAAGAACCAAGTGATTAGATTTTGGCAGTGATGAGGCTTGTAGTCTGGATAATAATACTAATGCCTTTAATTTTTAATGCACTTCACATACAGAATTTCAAAGTGCTACAGTAGGGAAAGTACAAAAACACATTTATAAAACATTTCAAAAACAATAGAACTTGAATAAAAATGTCTTTAGCCCTTTCCTAAATGACTCCAGGGACTGTGGGGCCCTCAGGGGTGGTGGTAATGCGTTCCACAGTTCAGGCGCAGCTGTCTGGAATGCTCTGTCGCCCATTGTTCTGCGGTTTGATCTTGGAGTGAACAGAAGGTTGGCATTGGTGGATCGAAGTTGTCTGGGAATAGAGCGAAGAGTTACGAGTTCTGGATCCATGGATTTGTTAAAGATTTCTCTGTCATTGTGATGTAGCATCATGCCGTCACTCTCTTGTTCATATTTTGTTTGACAATCTTCTTTTTTGTTTTTGCTTCTCCAGACAATCTTCTGTAGGATTTCTGACAAATACTTGCTCAGAGAATGATGAAGGCTGCAGCATTAAACTGCATTTCCTGCTGCCACTGTAACAATCGTTTCCATCATATATTTTTATTTGCATTTTAAAGTTTAACATCGAAAAAGTTTCATGGATAAAGCAAAATAGAAGATTTTGCAAAGAATCTCGGTCATTTTTTTACTTTATCGTGAATGAGTCATAATAGTTGATGGAAACACCTTTATCTAATTATCTCTGATATAGAGAATGTTTAGTTTAAATGACTGGGCTCTTTCTGCATTTTTTGTTGTCCTCAACTCCAGACAACTTAAAATATGTCCAAGTACATTTTACCAATAAATCTGTCACACAAGATTGATTGGAGGACTGCTGAAAAGTTAAAAATCCACTGATTCTTTTGTATTTTTCCAGTTTCTGGCAATGATAAATGGTGTCATTTTGCCAATATTGTGGAAATATACCTTTCAAACTCACAAGCAGGATCTGTCATTCAGACACCACTACAAATGTAACTGTATAAAATAATTGATAGAATTCAGAAAGGAGCAACTGAACAATTTGTTGGATACTAAATGAGCTTGATGAAAATTCAATTCAATTCAAAGAACTTTATTTTTCCGATAGGAACTTCATTTGTGCCAGAGCATCTGTGTGTAAGTTGTACATGCAAAAAAATAGTATACATAATAAACACAAGCAGCATACTATACACACAAGACATCCAACATACCAGAGATAGTATATAATGTGTACAAAACCGGTGAGATTACAGAGCCTTGAGATAGTCCCATGGAGATTCTTCTGGATGAGCTGGAGTGACCGTTGACCCGTGTCTATCAGACAGGAAAGAGAGGATCCAGAGAATCAGATGCGGATTAACAGCCGTCTGGAGCAGTTTCCGTCCCTTCAGATGAGGTTGCACGGTGTTAAAAGCGCTAGAGAAGTCCGCAAAGACCATTCTGATGAGTGACTTGGGCTTCTCAAGATGGACGGGAACGCTAAAGATTCTTGTTTGACAAGTCATCATTTATGTCACTTATCAAGCGAAAATACTGATCATTCTCTGGTTCCAGCTTCTGAATATTAGATTTTCTCATTGTATCAAAAGCTTTTTTGAACTGTTTGCAAGCAATTAGAATAATGTCACCATGGCACTTATGAGCTTGGACTTTCATAATGACCACAGTAATTAGAGCTGATTTGTGCAGAATGATCTTAAGCACTACTCAAAGGCTAAACTCTGAAAATTGTGATTTATCTGCCTGATACTGCAGTTAAAATTTCAGTGCAGCACTCTCTGTGTAATTGATTTAAAAATGTGATGGAGCAACACTACATGAGATGCCTTCAAAAACACTAGCAGGACAGCATGAATTTGTAAAAAAAACAAAAAAAACACTGATATGACAGTTTAAATCCTGGATCAGATGCATTTCACAACATGCATCATGAGTAAGCCTTTACAATTTGCTATCTGTATTGTTTTAAGAGATTTTGATTTAAAACAATTTTTCAGCCTCAATCCAGACAGTTTCACATCACCAGTTTCAGGTTTCAAAACTGTATTTATTTTTTATTTCTAAGGCCACAGTATTATCATAATAAAAACAACAAGAAATAGCATCTCCACCATATCTGGTTGCTTTTATTTGTGTGTGACGGAGTCTTATATCCTGAGGGACATCTTTCCTGTTCGGCATCCCCTGCCTGTCTTCTGTCTTGTCAGTGCGTCATGGCAAATCAAACAAAATCTCAGCTTCCTCAGACAGAGGCAATGAACTCTGTGTCTCTCGTTGGCTCTGTCTCTTCTCCAACTTTTCACCTCACCACACAACTATCTCTGCGCCTTGAAACCTTGAAACTACTTCACAGGTGCACCGGCAGAAGTGTGCAAAGAGCCTGACAAGGAGGTCCACACATCTTCTCGCTTGGTGTCAAAGCTGACAGCCCGTCAGGAGGAAACTGCAGCAGATTAGACAGAACAAGGATGCACAACCCCCTACACACACACACACACACACACACACACACACACACACACACACACACACACACACACACACACACACACACACACACTCACATTCTTCTGGAAATCCTGTAGGTATAGAGTGCACACTAAAACATGCACATTAGTATTCTAGCATTGTGATGTTCTGGGAAGGTAAAGAAAGAGAAATTTGACTGACCCCTCTCGTTGACCTATAAGATAACCTTTCATGTGTGTGCGTGTCTGTTCTGCAGCTTGAAACCCTCAGCCAGTGTGTGTTAAACAGCCAAATGGAGAAGGTCATGGTTTGCAAGGACTGCTAAATCCACAGAGCTACACTGACGGGAAAACACTCCATTATTCAGGTCAGTCAGAAACTGTCAGTATTTCATATATTTAAAGTTATATAGCTTCTACTCAGCTCAAATTAATTAAAAGGATTGTCTTGTTTTTGAAAATTCATGTGTAATTCATGTATGTTTCTGATTTCTGGACCAAACACGAACAGAACCTGGGAGCAATGAAATAAATGAGATTATAGGTGACTGATATATTGTGCACATATCTCAAACACTTCTGTCAATGCAAAACCAGATTTCAATCAAGCATTTGTTAGGTGTTTTGTTTGATAGGGGTTGAAACGACTAATTCAGCCGTTCAGTGATCTGATCTCACAATAGTTCTGTAGTGAGTTTATGATCAGCCACAATTTCCAATCACTGAAAGGTGGAGTGAATAACACTGAACGTCTCAGTGTATTGAACTGTTCTTCTGGGGGAAGCTTTGTGTCCTGGCATTGATGAGGAGCTTACTTTGACATCTAAACATTGCTGCAGAAGGAACTCACCCCCCAATAGCGTCAGAATCCCCTAAAGCATGCAACCAGCCTCACGAGGACAATGTGTTCTGATGTGAAAACTCACTCAACTTTATGCTCCGAGGTTGTAATTTCTTTATGTTAGCCACCTGTTCATAATCAGTAACTTATGTGTTAATTTTCAGAGAAACACAATGCTTATGGAATTTTGGGTTATGTCCGACTACTACTTTCATCTTAGCAATGTTTAACATAGAGAACTCGGGCCAATATAAGGAATTTAGATCAAAATATATACCAAGAGGGTGCCCAGATAGCTCAAGTGGTAGAGCATGCGACCCATGTATGGAGTGACCTGGGTTTGATTTCAGCTCACGGCCCTTTACTGCCTGTCAAAAAGGCCAAATAAAACAACTTTTGAAAAAAATGCACCTGATGCTGGGAAAAATATTGCCCTTGTGCCTGAGCAACTCCTGATCCTCTATCACTTCTACCATCTCTAGGGTGTTTGTGTAGTGGTATAGCTGCAGATGCAGCGTGCCTTCTCTCTTGATTGTTTAAATCCCATCACAGTCCTGCAGTGTTTTTGCTTTCCTGACTTTGCCAGGTTTAAACTTTTAGGGAAAAAATGTATTTGAATAATAATAAATAATAATAATAATAATAATAATAAAATTCAACAAAAAAAGAGGAGGGAGGGCGCATATATTAATTTTTAAAAATGTCAAATCAGTGATTCGAAGCCTAATTATCACTGGGTTGACTGCTGGTAAACCATTCATCAAGACGATTTTTTTGCATATTATTCGACATTTCCTTTTCATGTGAATAATATATGTTGGATGCCTTACTGTAGTTTGAGTCAATATCTGTTTAGTCATTAATATATAATATGGGTGAATATGAAATCAAACTGAACTGTAATCTTTCAGGTTGACATTTACTCATTTTAATCATTTATTCATAATTACTCATATGTTTAGACATTTTCAGAGCTGTTTGCCAGCACAAGAGAGACGTATGCAACATTAACAGCTGTGTTTAATGTTGTGTATATGCAGTACTGTTGAGTGAGTTTGTGCAGTGAAATAAGACTTAACTTCCCATAATGTCCACATTCCCTCTCAGCCATCTGTGTGCCCCCTGTATTCTTTTTCCTCTCTTTTTTTTTTGCTTCAAACAAGTGCTACCCAAAGCAGTTTCTTTTGCTTATTTGTTTTTTGTGGTTGACATCATTTGACGACGCGACCATTTCATGTGTCATTATTGGAACTTTAAAGGAACAAAGTCAATCGGTATAGCATATTTATGTTTAGAGAGAGCAACCACAAGAGTGACCGACAAAAAGAGTATCAAAAGTTTCTTTCACTGTGCAGAAATCGTCACCATACATATAAAGGGCTTCTCTTGTCTGCTCAACTTAGAATATTTCAGAACATTATCTTTGTGTCTTGCATGGTCTTAACACAAAAACAACATGTCTATAGTATTTTCAGGCCATTTGTCCACTTTTAACAAGGACTTGACTGACTGATGAATAAATAAGGTGTAAATTCTCTGTGTGATTTCAGATAAAATGAGATAATATTCTGTTGCTGCTGCATCAGAGTCACGCATATGTATAGTCAAATGTGCACTCTTAATGAATTTTAAGGAGTATTTCTAATATTCTTGTGGTTTTTAACAAACTTTTGCCATAGACTAAACATAGCCATTTTCCAACAAGTCCTCAAATTCATACGACCACATCGGTCGTATGCACCGTGCACCGGAGTACGACCCGTGAGAGCGTATTTACGTTAGCGCCCCTACGGGGAAAAGGAACACATTACGGGATTTAATTCACGAAACGGCTTTTCTGTCGCAAAACGACTTTTTCCTCACTTTCCCAACACGGGTTTAGGGTTAAGGTTAGGGACAGGGATAGTGTTAGATAAAAGTTTGTTCATGGTGACATTTCACCTGCGACTCCAGAGTGTCGATATTTACTCAACCGCTAGAGGTCGCATACGTCAAAACGTAACACTGGGTCGTCATACGGGCGTGTACAGATGACCTATGTGGTCGCTTTTTGTTTGAGGACAGGCTGACATTTTCTTGCTAAATGTCATATTAATAGTGTCAGTAATCACAAATAGAGTGTGTACATGTTTGTGAGGTTTTTTTTTTTTTAGAAGCTTATGTTTATCCGGGGAGACAACCTAAAATGAACACCTGACTATAAGGTGTGCATTTTGTGGCAGGAGAAGGAAACACCAAAGGTTGCAGAGAACAGTAAGAAAAAGTGAATCGGAAGTCATTTGTCAAAGTATGTCACCGCTTTTTCTTCCTCTCTCTGTCATTCCTACACACCCACTCAAACACACACACACACACACACAGATAGCTCCATCCCTTTACAGCTTATCACTAAGTGCTCCAGGTGAGTTGGTGATTTAGACCAATCATTTCTGAGCCTCTGTCTGCCTGTAATGACTCTATCCTGGGCCTGCTGGCTGAGAGAGATACTGAGAACTGAAGTAAGGCGCTAAATAGCAACTATAGGGGATGGACCCACAGCAGTGACTGGTGATCAATTAGACCTGGGGTTGTTCAACTTTTTTGTTGTTCTTTTTCTTTTTGGCCACAGGCTTCCAAATGGATCACAGCATCTGACAAGCTTTTGGATAGAAGACCCCACTTTGGATTTTTTTAAATCCAAAAACAACAAGTCCCAATGATGTTGCCTCATTCATTAGCAAGGGCCCCTCAGCTGAAAAACTGTCATTTACAAACAGCAACCTCAAAGGCTGGAAGGCTGAGCATGGAAGTAACAGAAAATATTCTTTTAGGTTTAATTTTGTTTTCACGTCAGTTAGGAGAAGGGGTAGGAGCAACAGCTCGTTGTGTGGTTAGCCCAGCAAATTCCCTCCTTTTGTTTATTTTGGCCAGGGTCTCCAGCCCATGGTTTCCCTTAGTTTACATGTTTTTGGTACTTTTGAGGATTATTTAAAGAAAATCAAGCTTGTGGATTGATTGTCAACTTTTGATTAGAGTTCCTTTGTTTCATATAATTCTCATACCCCTATGAACCTTTTTTAAATGAATTAATTTTTTTAAATAAAATGAGACCATAAATGTCATGGAGAAGTCTACTTCACTCTTCTCTGCAGAATAATTGTACTTCAGCCACATTAAATGCTTTTCAAGCACAAACTGCTCTTTTAAGGTCTTGCCACAGCATCTCGATTAGATTCAGTTCCAGACTTTGAAAGGCTCAAAAAGAACAAAATTATAGTTTGGTTTGGCCAAGTCAGAGGTGGACTTGCCTGTGTGCTTTGGGTCATTTTCTTGCTGCATGACCCATTTGTGTTGAGCTTTAGGCCATGAACTGATGGTGGATATTCTCCAGGAGGATTTTCTGATAGAGAGCAGAATTCATGGCTCCATCAATTATGACAAGTCGTCGTGTTTCACGGTTGGTATGATATTTTTGTGGAATGCGGTATTAGTTTTACTCCAGATATAACAGGACCCATGTTTTCCCTTTCCACCGTTCACTCATCTACTCACAGGATGTTAATCCAAAAAGTCTTGGGGCTCATCCAGGTATTTTTTTTTATGAATGATAGATGAACCTTTATGTTCTTTTTGGTCAGGAGTGGTTTGCGCCTTGCCCAGTGTCTGCTTCATTGTGGAATCATGTGCATTGACCATAACTGAAACCATATTGCCAAATACATTTGGTCGTTTGATAGATTGGTAGCTAGGGCAAGACAGGATGGACTGCATTGGTCCTTTAAAAAACAAAAGAGAAACTCATTTATAAACTGTATTTTGTGCTTTCTGGGGTTATCTTTGTCTTAGATTTAAATTAGTTTGTTGATCTGAAAGATTTGAGTGTGATAAATGTACAAAAATACAAGATATCTGATGGAGGGGGGGGTACTTTTTCGCAGCACTGCATTTCCACCAGATTAAATGCAAGCTTAAGAGGGGGGGAAAAAAAGAAAAGCTTAATAGCTTAATTAGATAAACCTTAAGGCTTTTCTTTTCTATTATTTTGAGGGGTTATGTTATCAATTATGTTTGTAATTACATCAATAATTATCGTATGCAATTAGAATGCAAAATTTTGCATTAGTGGATTTAAAACTGAATTCACGTTTCCATTCATTTTCTTCCGCTTATTCAGGACCGGGTCGCAGAGACAGCGTATGAAAAGGGCTGTTCCAGATGTCCCTACTCCCAGCAGGAGTAGGGACATCCCAAACCACCTCAACTGGCTCCTTTCGACACGAAGGAGCCGTGGCTCTACTCCGAGCTCCCTCCAGATGTCTAAGCTGCTCACCCTATCTCTAAGGCTGAGCCTAGCCACCCTGTTCACTCGAATCCAGCCCATGGCCATTTACTGCATGTCATTCCCCTACTCCTCTACTCTTCTACCCACTTTTCCTGTCTCCCTCTCCACTGTCCTATACATAAAAAGTCAGTCCATGACCCAGAGAGGTTTGCATGGTTGGCCGCAGGTCCTCTCACCCCACCTCTTTGCTAATCAGGTTGGTTCTGATCACTTCCAACCAAGGAAAAGACCAGTCCGGCTTCAACTGAGGAGTAGGATCCAGGCAATCAGGAAAGATACTGACTGATAACGGGGTCAAAGAGCTCAAATTCTTTGGCCGTCACACTCTACAAGGTGCAGATGACTGATTTCAAAGTGTTGCCTCATTATCAGCCCTCAAACACAGCCAGCAAGGATTTATTGCAGCACATTCCAAATAAATATTCAGCTCTTCTGCCACGTTTCAAAGTTACACTTAAAGTAAATTAAACTAAAACATCAGCTTTTTTATATTATTGATGTTGCTGGTTCCTGTTTCAAGAGTTGCTGTCATGATTTCTTTTTATCTGACAGCCAACATCAGTGTACTGCTTCCTTCCGGAGACTAATGCATCATTGTGCAAGCAGGCATGAATACATCAAATCGCAGTTCTTACTGACAATTTTCAAACTTATGTTTAAAAGATCTGTTCCCACTCACCAAATATGACAAATGGCTTTTCTCTGTGTACCATTTTGTAGTGATAGATAGCACCACATTCAAACAGTTTGTCTTAGAGTTTTTGGTTTTATGATGCCATTCTGTCTTTATATCAGTGTTATATGATCCCTTCAGAACTCTTGCTTATTCTGCCTTGAAAAAGTTGCAATCTAAGTTCACATTTAACTCTACTGTTTTTACAGACTCAAAGCGGAAACATGTCAGTGCTGCTTCAAAGAAAGCGTGCACTGGATCGTCTTTGTTTCCGAGAGAGACAATCTGACAGTCATGACACTTTGCACAGAGACTGGCCAGGTGTTTGGAAAAGTATGCAGCATTTTGAACTTCACTCTCAAAGTCTTGTTTTGTTGTTCAGAGCAGCTTCTGTTACCTTCAGTGAGCACAATATTGTCTGAGGAGAGACTGAACAAGTGCTTCATGATCAGCTTTTGAATGTCTTACGGCTCTGTGATGGCAGGGGTTTGAGCGTGGCCAGACAACACAGCTACACACACACTTTATCCGGTGGACATGTTTGGACAACAATTCGTACAAATTTGTCTCATACTTTGAATTTTATAAAGCTCATTTCAGAAGATTATACAGTGGAATTACCCAACTCGTGTAACCTCTTGCAATTGAAAATCCAACAGTCGCTCTTTTTGCAGCACAGGTGTGGAAATGAACATATTTCCAAGCGCTTCACAAACTTCATTTTTTGCTGATTTGCATCAATCACCTTTTTGTTAGCAGAGATGTTTACAAAAGTGCTCTTACTACACCTACACTTGAAGTTTTTAAAGTAAACTCTGGTGGATAGGATAAGCACACTCTGAGGGATACAACTGCTTCTAAACACAATATTTCATTTTATAGACCCTTTTTATTGACTTTTGCACCAAGGGATGCTTTTGCTTTATCACTCCACTGTTGCTGCAGTAAGATGTCCAGAATTTCACCACCATTTTCCATTTGAAGAGGGAGCTGAGCCACAAGATAAAGCTCTACCAGTCAGTACTACATTCCAACCCTTAACTGTGGTCCTGAGCTCTGAGTAGTGACTAAAAGTACGGGATTGCAGATACAAGCATATGGTGGCTGGGTGCAGCCTTAGAGATAGTCATAGTTAGGTGAGGAGTCTGGACATCCAGAGGGACCAAGGAGGACAGTTGCTGCTGTTTCATGTTAAAGATGCCACCTGAGGTGTTTGAACCATCTTATTAGGATGCCTCCTGGGGGTATTCTTGTGGAGGCTTTCTAGGCACATCCAATGAGGAGGAGACCTTGGGGTAGAGCTAGGACTCACTGAAGGGATTACATACCTCCTCTGGACTGGAAACACCTTGGGATTTTCCAGGAGGAACGGGACGACATTAATAGACTGCTCAGCCTGATGAAGTATTATAATACTACCAATTACTCTTTCATATGTATTACTCAAAGTTACATTAAATTTGAGTAGACTGACACCTCAGCCGCACCATTTATTTCCTGACAGGCCTACCTAAGCCAGTTTAACCCATTCAGCAGGGTTTGTGTCATTCTTTCAACCCCACCCTCCCACTCCCTCTCCACATTTTCATCCCTTTCTACCTCCTCCCTTCCTCTCCTATAATAGCCACTATTTGGATCCATTGCGGGTTTGGGTTAAGATTGCCATCTGAGAACATCCACCCCAAGTCTCCAATATCAGGGCATCCCCTATCAGACAACCTCCACATCCACCCTCATCCTTTCATGCCATCCAACACTACCTTTTCTCATTAAATCTTTAAACGCACTTAGTTGTGGAGTTGTCTTTGCTAGTTAACCAGTGTACAGAACTGTACACTCGGATTTATCCAGTGCTCCTCCTTCCAGTTGGATTACTTCTGTGGCATTTGCTATTTATAAAGAACCCTCAGGCTCTTTCTTAAAAGTTTACCACTTTGTCTTTCTGCCCTTTTCTTTCCTCTATGAGATGTCAGACTCCTACGTTAGCTGGGCATCATTTGTCTCTTGGTACAACCATCAGCAGTTTTTACACCTCTCACTCTGCCCCCTCTTTTCTGCTGTTGGGAGATTTTTGCAGATTCCCAGTTGATCTCATTACAGAGATGTTCCAACTGTTAGCTGGGGAATACATAACTCCAGAGGTTGTTGCCGGTAGAAGATAGATAACGATCCCTCTCATATCAGTGTAAATGTCTTTACAGCATCGCTCATGTCACCTTATGACAATGTCTCTCTTATCTCTTGTGGGGCAAACACGGTGCAAGCCTCTCCTCAGTGTCAGACAATACAAATGGTAAGCAAACCAGGTGTCACTTTTCTGTGGTAGTAAAAATACAGGCTACTTGAGGGAATTGCAAAGTGATCCAACCATCCTGATGTGCTTTCTTAAGCTGTGTAGATAATCTCTTTTCCCATTCAAAGTGCCCTAAATGAGAACCTGGGCAGAACTCAGAATTTTTGCTGAATTGTCATCCCATGTTAGGATTAACCCTGCATTAGACTGACGAACTGTCCAGGGATAGGCTCCAGCCCCCAGCACCCCCCTCCCCAACCCTACTGAGGATTAACCGATGTCCAGATAATGAATGGATGGATGGATGTTTGGATGAAAGACACAAGCATCCTCCTGAAAAAGCTTGTAAGTCAGAGTTTAGCCATGGTTCAGTTGCCTTAGTTTTTGAATGTTGACTGGATCTGAAGATGCATCATGATCTCAGTGTTTAGGCAAGCTGACAGAACAATCTCATCTTAGAGACCATTTGAAAGCCGTTGTAGATTTCTGATGGGTTTTTTTGTTTGTTTATTTTTGGATTTTTTTTGGATTTGCCTTTTGCAAAGTTGGGTAAACGGCTAGAAAAGCAACTTTTATACCTCCACATTCAGAAGTCTGCAAATATGTACAGTTCAGGACAGAGCAAAGTCAATGTCAAATGAAAAATAGATATATGTATTTCTAGGATAAGGACAAGGAACACCGAATACACTAATTATTGGCTGAGTTGGGAGGTTTTGAACATTGTGACAGTAGAAAGTGGCAGCAAATGATTCAAAGTGTCGAACATAGGGACCAAGTCAGGCCATGTATCAGACTTGGTGATCTGGCTGAGAGTGAGGTCTGAACCAGGGCTTCATCTAGATAAGCGTCTGATTGAAGACAGATGAGCAGCAGAATCCAGACACTCATTAGAGGCTATAGGAAGCATCTAGAAGCTGTTATTTTTTGCAAAAGAAGGCTCTCGTAAATATTGATGTAATTTTTCTGTTGGGATACCCAGATTTATGCACCTGTCTAATTTTGTTTTGACACGTACTGCACATTTTCCGTTCATCAAACAAACCTCATTCCCCGACTGAAATATTACTATGCTCATCAGTTATTTGATGGATCAAAATTTCTGATCCAAACACCTAATAATGTATAAATGAAAATAAAGGAAATTGCCTAAATCCTTTCCTATGACTGTATTGGTGCCAAGGCTGATTTTATAGTACAGACATGCAACCCTGCTCCCATAGTGGGCATAATATATTAAAACATGTAGTTAGATATCCAAAAATAACCATTAACACAAGTAAGAAAGCACTGAAGTCATAGTTTGTACAGGCCTTTAACAAATCCTTCGGCACATTGTGTGGAAGGGGAAAAAAGTTACCATGTAGCTACAGAAATACTGTGAGTTATCAGAGTTGTAGCTGACAAGACAACATCACAAGTTTGGCTCTGTATGCTCAGTCTTTGTGCTTTCCACACAACTATGATGCAGCATGAGGTCAACATGAATGTGTAGCATTTAAACATAAGCAACACAAAATACACAGCAATGCTCATATTTCTCTCATCACATCAAAGTAAAGAGAACGCACAATACAAGTCAGTGATAAAGAATGTACCACGCCTGTAACTACAACACTGCTACATGAAATGAATTCACTGGATCAGTCAGTAAAAGTAGAACATTTGGATTTCATTTTCAAGAGTTTCTTGTTTCTGTTTGTTTGAGCCACTACTTACATAATTTCCAGCAAAGTCCTAGAAGTAACACAAAGCAGCAGTTATTTGTAATGTGATTTAATAGAATGTGATACAGCTTCAAGTACCTCTTTGATAAAACTGTAAATATAGTAAATGTGAAGTTCCTTCCCAAAAAAGCAGTTTGAGACACGTTTTTTTTTTTTTCAAAGTTTAAATGCATGAATAATTGCAGCTTTCCTTTCAAACTTCTTCGTGGCACTACAGTTACACTCTGTTGCTTTCTCGTAACCTTGTTTAAATTCAAATCTGATTTGCATTAAATTCAATTGAGCCCCTTAAATTCTTATAAATCATTTCCCCCCTGCTTTCTTTCCGTTTCTGTAGCCATAATGAGCAGGAGCACAGCGGACACTAAATCATCCTGGAGAGCAAATTACCGTAATCTGACAGCAGCCAAGCACCTGCACAGCACCTCCATAACCGCAGCACAAAACCTGCATTCACATGTATGTGTGTGAGCATCGCAGTGTGTATATATATAGATATATGTTTGGACTCTCCCAGGGGAGAAGGTCAAGTCCCAGAATATAGCGGGCTGGCAAGGCATTTAGCAGCCATCAGAAAGAGTCAGCCTTCCCCGTCAATGGAGCCTAAAGGTGAAGCTCAGTAACTGGAGACACACACACACCAACCTATGTGCTTTGCCCACCTTTTTTCAGCTGCCTGTTCGGGAAAGGAGGTTTGACCTTTATCAGATGGGAGCGCTAACACGCTAATAGCCCTGTCCTTGCTCCAATTAGGGCTGGTAAGAGAGGAGTTGAACAGAGCATAGTCTGCCACTAAAGATCTAACTGAGCGATGGGAATTGTACAGGCTGTCAGATACAAAGAGATGGAGAGGGAGGACAAGAGAAATTACTATTGGGAAGAAAGAGGACAGAAATATGGGGGATAAATAAAGAAAATGACAACTCTTTAAAGTGCCACACTAGCTTCTTTGTAGTAAATGATAAGGGATAGCCAATAAATAAATAAACAAGACATATAGTCTATGAGAACATTAGAGGCATCATAAGGCTTTTATACTCATTAAAAAGGTTGTGGGATGGATGAAACTATTCTGTTAAGATTGGATTATCACCAAATCGTGGGTAATAAGAATGGGTAGCTTGAGGGTAGTGCTAAATCAAAAGTCTTTATCCACTATATGGTGGTTATTTTGGAAACTTAATACACATTGCTGATCAGGCTGAGCTTATTAAGTGGGCATTGTTACTTTGGTAATCGTGGCATACAGCAAAAGTTGCTTCTCTTCATCTGGTACTTAAAACATTTTCCTCTACTGCGACACAACGAGTGAGCGGTGTCAGAAAGAAAGACTCTTCGGCTAACAGGCCATAACTTAGGAACACATTCATTTGATCTGGACAAGTCAGACTGTCAAAGCTTTATTGCTTTGGCTGAACCGTAAAATGTATTATGGCATTTAGCCTGACAAGGACTGTATTTTTGTGACCAACTTCTTACAGTTAGTGGCATTAGAGATTATTGTGGCCAAAAACTCTCTCGGAGTGTAATGGCTGCTTTGGGGCAGCAGAACAAAGAACCACGAACCAAATCCAACATACATACATGTTGTCGACAATTGAGAAATGTAAGTGTAGTATTTTATTTATTCATTTGTCCAGGGACCATGCAATTAACATAGAAAACATCTGATGTATTGCATATGGAGTGTATAGCATTAAGCTAATTTTCAACTCCCATCCCTGGTTGGGCTTTTCAGTAAAAGCAGTCAGAGGACCAACAATACCAATAAAAACAACACAAACAACTATTGAAACTTATAAATCTACTGTAAAAGTTTTTAAATCTGCTAACATATTAATATCATTGGGTATTGCGTTCCAGATGTGACGGCCTTTGATCGAAAAGACTATCTGTCCAAATGTAGTTCTGCGGTAAGATAATTTGCAGTTGTTATCGGTGGAGCTTCTGGTGACCCTGCTGCCATCCTGTCTTTGGATGAATCTACAGAGCAGCTGTGGCACTGATTTACTGAGGCATTGAAAGCTTAATTTGATGAAACAAAGATCATATTCACTCTGTTTTGGGCTTCAGCCAATCCTGAGGTAGACGAGCTTGCTCACAGTAAACAGGGTTAAAGACTGCAGCCACCATGGTGTCATCCATTGGTTTGTGGACTACCATTCTGAAGCCTTGAGTTAGACATTTAGCTGTCAACATCTCAGATGTGTCGAGTGACGGCTGGATCTGAAGATGTCTCAGGACACAGTGCTCTCCCATTCAATGGTGACTAGTCTATTAAGTCATGCTCTAGTCTGCCATACCCAGACATGTCACCACAGCAGTCTGCCAGCATTGAAGAATGGTCTTGTTGCACTTTATCATTCAGCTTGTTTGTATTTCTTTTAACCAATCGCCAAATCAGCATGGGTGATGCTGAGCCCAGGATGCAGTGATGGTGCCCCTGCAACATCGTGAGGGTGAAACTGTATTCATGGAACACTTTCATGGAAGGAGGTCAATGCTGTCATTAAAATGATTCATTCATCAAATGAACCAAGCAGCCCTGCCTTGTTACATGATCCAAATCTTTTGCAACATTTGTCATTTTCAGTGTGAAGATTAGTGTTCCTAATAACAAAAGGGATTTTGACAGTGGTAACACACAGATAGTGAAGGTAAAGAAGAACGCTGTGTGAAATACTCAGCAGATATAGCAGGCTACAAAGTCTACATCTAATCAGTCAGACTAGCCATGCCCCAAGGTATACCCTGCTATATTATCTTTTTCTCAAATATGGGGTCATAGTTTGCCAAATGAACATTATGCTGTAATGAAGGAGACTTAAAACTAGTGATTCAAACCCCAAATTCAATAGGGAAATGCTCACTGAAGGAATAAGTCAAGGCATAAATAGGACCATTTTCTCATACACCAGTCCAATCAGACCTCTTTTTGCAACCAGAGAAGTTGCCCCCTGTTGGCCATTCTTTAAGAACTACTTACCAATGATTTTTTACAAGTATCTGCAAATCAGACACTATGTGTACACTAAAATGAATACTCTTACTCCCTCAGATGACATTCAGTTGCTAGATGGAATGCTTCTGGAATGCCAAAAACATAAATGCTTCGCATCCAAATTTTATTGTAAGTTACAATACTTAAAAGCGGACCGGCGTGCATCCTAAAGAATATCTTGAAGTACACTACTCAAGGTATAAATGGATAAAGAATTATGGAAAGAAATATTCCTGTTATCCTCTAAATTGTCAACATGCAACAGATACAGGGAGATGCAAGATAATATTTTACAAAATGTTAATATATCCCAGTATATTGATAGTAAATGCACAATAGGAGCATCCCCAAACTGTCCAAAGTGTAAAATAACTATAGGGATCAGAATTCATTGCCTCTGGGAATGTAAAGATTTTTTTTTTTGGCTGTATGTAGAGAGGTCAGTTTAGTGATATGGCAGCAGCTCCTTCTTAGCACACTACTGTGCCTACTGGGGCTCATGCGTTAAAGGTACACAATGAGGTAGTTCAATTACTTTTAATGTTGGCTAGCAAGGCTGTAATGGCAAAGTGGGTTGGTGTCGATCCCCCCTCTGTTCAACTGTGGAAGTCTCTAAAATCCAAAGTTACTTTTTTAGAGAGGCTGAGGTATTGTATTGGTGGTAGAATTTATCTTTTTACAACAAAATGGGGAAGAGTGATTAATATTTTTGGATATTCAGTGCAGAACGAAATGAACTAGGATAGAGGACTGGTCTGTCCAGATACTGAAGAAATTCCTGATGGATATGTTTTTATGTCTATTTATTCCTATTATTTTCTTACTGTTAATTGTATCTTGGACCCACGATGACTGTAATATGCATACTATGGCGACCTCTTGTTTTTTGTTGGGGTTTTTGTTGTTTTTTTCTCTATGTTCTGAAAAATCAATAAAAATAAAATTCAAAAAGAAAGAATGCAGGTCACTTCTACACTGGTATTACTTTATAGAAATTGAGAGTATGTCCATATTATGGCAAAACACAGCAGTGAGACCTCAAACTGAGCTGAGTGATGTTAAAATGCTGTATAGAGCTGAGAGGAGCTGTAGACTTGATAATAATGTAGATTTGATAACTTTCTTATACAGTACAGTCATTTGTTCCATTGTTATTGGGTAAAAACAATCTAACTACTTTACCTGAGTCACAGTCTAAACAATGCACCAGCACTGATCAGGGAATCTCTAATGAATGCTGGATGTTTCTCTGCATTGGGTGCAGCTGAACTGGGTTTAGATTTCAGTTTATATGCCCCAAAAGACTTTACAGACTCTTTGTGCATAACTAAGAATGTCGAAACCATGGAAACCTAAACAACGGCTAATACCAGTCTTAACTGAGATGTTGAGCGTGCCTTGGATATTGCTTTGTCAGAGTAAGCTGCAGGGATCATTTTCTATCTCTCTGTTTTAATAGAAGACAAGTATCTGTATTGATCATGGCTCATTTAATTTCTACTGCTTCGTAAAAGGTCAATAAGCAGGTTTTCATCGTACTTGAAAGGGCAGGATTAAATGAAAATGAATTTAAAAATGTTTCTGTACCTGAGTAGGTATTTTCACCTAGAGCATCAACACATTCAGGAGGTTCTGCATAATACATCAAAAGGCATGATCCAACATCTGGTTTGCTTTTAAGAAATTAGTTTTCACTTCGTGTTCCAACAGCAGCAAATAAAAGTTACTGTAAATAGGGTCATCAGCTGTCATATTCAATGTGTGTGCAGGTGAATTGTGAGTGTGTGCATGTGCAGAGAGGAAGGTTAAGCCCCCTCTCTCCCAGCAGAATGAACTGAGAGCTGATGCGATATGAGACATGCCAAGTTATTGAACCCTGGCTGATTGGATGGTAACGGGGAATGATTGCTCTTTTCTTTTCTGGCCTATCCAGGCTAGTCTGAAGCTTTATTAGTTTTTCAGAAAGTTACACTGCGGACAGAGAGACCCTAGAAAGTGAGGCAGATGGAGACAAAAGGGGGCAATAACACAATAAAGGCTGGGATTCTGTCCCATGCTGCCCTGGCACTATACATTAGCACACTGCAATGCTCAAATGTATTTCCAATGGATGTTGCATTAGTAATTAAATAAAGGTGCCTTTGTTTCTTCCTGTTCATATTACAAGGCTGAAATTCTCCCGAGGACAGGCCATTAAAGTGAAATGGTACAAGATGGGATGCAGTAGCAACATCATGGTGCAAGATCTGAATTACACAAAACCCACAGTGGACAATAGACCGTTGACATTATTCCCACAGCTAAATAAGCAATTCAGTTACAATGGATGATCATGACAGCATCATTATCCTCATCTACTTTATCCATTCATCTATTATAACGACGGAAAACACTTTCAGTGGCTGTGAGGATTAAGGATTTTCAAGCCCCACTTCATAGCACTGTAGGCGCCAAAGCAATTTCATTTTGTGCTATAAAATTTTGTCATTCATGCGCTTGTTTGTTGATTTTCTGCCATGACTTTGTCTGCAGAGAAATGACCAGCAGTGCTAACAAGAGAGCGCAGCCAAACAAACAAATCAGAGTGCAGTCGTGTACTTTGAAGCCAAAGACACTCCTGAGTGGCATAAGAGATGGCTCAAAGTGTCGCCAGCCCAACATCTCTGTAGACATGCAAGTCATTTTCTCTTCCACAGGACATTAAGGTCTTAATTGCGGCTTTCATTTAAACTCGTGTGTTTTTGGCTGCAACTTTGGCTGCAAAACGATGCTTCTTGAGGGAGATGATAAAGTGTGATGTATAACAATCCCGTCTTAACTTCCCATTTCTATTTTTTTTGCCTGCAATTGTGAAACAAAATGTGGGTGATATCATAAACACTTCATTCATGTTTGTCAGATATCTATATTTTTAGATGTCATGCTAAATCACATCAAGCAGATGTGCAAAAGTGAAGTAGTTATGAGGACACAGAAAGATACTGCATTTTTATTTTTCTGCAGTGCTCTTTGCATTAGGGCTGTCCATGGATGGGATGTTTTGGTATGACTCAGAGTGCACTGTTTCATCAACTTCATCCCCTTCTTTGTCTTTATCCATTTCTCTCTCTCTGTCTCTCACTCAGTGTGGTTGTGACTGATTGGGAGTTCTGATTGTAGGAGTGAAGACCGCCGGGCAGGAGGCTGCATCACCTCTCACCAATTGCCTCCTCCTGCTAGAAAAGCTCAGTTCAGACTTAGACTCAGCTTTTCATTTTGTCTTAGTCAGGCTGCTCTGCACATTGGCTTTATTAACCTCACCTTGCTAACCTGCTGTCTACTGGTTGAGGCTTTTGCCTAATATCTGCCTGCTATTATTCCACTCATAGCCATGATTTAAAGCCCCTCTGTTCTTGAGCTCTTCATTGAAAATAATTCCGATTAGCACCTCAATTCTGCCTTGGACTTGATGTTTTCATTTCAGTTCTCTGAGTAGCTGAGGCAAACTGCAGTGGTTCATAGCACTGGTTTATTTCCAACAGCTGCAACTGACCAGCTTCTGGCTGAAGATGGGTAGTGTTAGCTAACATTAAAGTGGTCTTATTTACTGAGAAGCTATTGGTTTCTACATGCAAGCAAGTTAGCCTAGCTTCTAACTTCCTCAATCCAATAGGGAAAAACATGTAATCAGACATAAACATTTAGTTGGCAGCCTCAACATGTGGCATTTCATCACAATAAACAAATCATCAAATGTACTCATATATGCCTATAACACAGCACTGAAAACATTTTCAGTGCTAGTTTTTATCATCATGGTTTTACATGGTTTTCCTAAAAAGGTTCAATTCAAGGTAACTGATATTTTGAGTATATTTATCTCATTCCTTTCACGACTTCAGTCATTTCTGGCTCCAAAAATAGGCTGGAGTCATTCATGCAGTTTTAGATAACGCCAGCAACACCAGTCTGATTCATCCATTCATCCATCATCTATACACCGCTTAATCCTCATTAGGGTCATGGGGGGCTGAGTCTATCCCAGGTGGCTTAGGATGAAGGCAGGGGGACTCCCTGGACAGGTCACCAGTCTATCACAAGGCTACACATGGAGACAAACAAGCAACAAGAACACTCACATTCACACCAATGGACAATTTAGAATTATCAGTTAACCTCAGCATATTTTTGGACTGTGGGAGGAAGTTGGAGTACCTGGAGAAAAATAACACGCACAGGCAGAACATGCAGACTCCATGCAGAAAGATCCCAGGCTGGGATGTGAACTGGGGATCTTCTAGCTTCACCATCGAACCGCTGTGCAGCCCCCAGTCTGATTCAGTTTAGTGTAATTGTTTCTCAAGACTTCAGTTTTTTACAAAACAAAATGTAGTTTACACACTGTTCAGATTTGCAACGGCAGACCACAGTGGCATGAACACAATGCACAAGCACCTAGCGCTACTGAGCTATTCAGTGTGGAGGCACTTCACATGTGTTCGCTTCTCTCCTGTTCTCTGCGCTCACAAAAGCTGTAATTTTGTAATCTAATACAGCAGAATTTCCACTCAAGATGTTCTCATTCACATATTTTTGCTATCAGAACTGAAATGGAGTCCATTAAGACTACATGTTAACCAGCAGTCACTTCCAAGACAGTGCTCTGCACTATTAAATCCTGATTTTGTTTTTTTGGTTAGTTTTTAAACCTTGACATCGTCCACCAAATTCCCCATATGTACAGAATTTTTAAGATTTTGACTGTGCTCTGAATTAAGCAATGATTTTAATCTAAAGGTACGTTCAAAGTCAGGAACAATTCCGTAATAAGAAAAATAGGGGTTGTTTTAGCATGTGTGTGGTGGCATTTCTGCCCTGTTACAGCCTCCATACAAAAAGAAACCTGACACTCGAAGGGGTGGGTGGCCGCAACGTATGAACAAAAACGACACCAGACAAAAGTTGATAATCAACCCACAAGCTTTACTTTTATTAATTCTTTAAAGTATCAAAACAGAAAACTAGCAAACTAAGGGAAAACAACATGGGCTGGGGACCCTGGCCAAAATGAATAAGAGGAGGGAAGTTGCTGGACTAACCACGTAATGGACTGCCTCTGCTAGTACCTGCCTGTAACAAAACAAAACCTAAAACAAAAGACTGAATAATTACACTCCTGGTGATCTCCAACACAGACTAATACAACAAACTAAAATGACAAAACCCCCAGCACTTAAGCATTTCCGTGTGTGTATGTATATTTTAAAAAAAAGAGTAATTATCTTATCTTTTGTTTTTCTTTCTTAAAACCACACATTTCAATCAGTGGTGGAAATGTGTTGTGAAAAAGTATTTGCCTCCCTACAGACCTCTTGAATTTTTTCTCATACTTAAATGCTACACATCAAACTAATTTTACTTTAGACAAAGATAACCCAAGAAAACACAAAATGCAGTTGTGTGTTTTTTGTTTGTTTGTGTTTGTTTTTTATTCATTTATTGAAGGAAAAATGCTGCACAGCTCCAATTTGCTCTGTGGAAAAGTATTTGGCATCTTTGATACCAAATGACCAAAATCATGTAGCAATTGGGATCAATTGCACCGGCCATATTCATATGATTACTGCCAGGCTTGTTGAATCTAAGCATCACTACATGGAACCTGTCTGGCATTGTGAAGCAGCTAAAGTAGCACATGAATAAAAGTGTGAGTTTTCATGGAAAACATGACATTGTAGGGATGACCCCAAACTTTTAAACGGGAGTGTAGGTATGAGTAAAATGCAAAAATAGCCATCAGGAAAGGTTCCAAAACTTTTTCACAACACTGTATTTTCTATACTTTGAAACGAAATCCCTAACCATTTTCTGGCCATTGTTATAGCTTTTCTAACTACTTTTTGTATGACATTGCCAAATCATGCAGGACAGAACAGTTTCAATACCAGCATAGTAGAACATTTGAAGCATTTTGTTGTGGACATAACAGGATAATTCCTTTTTCTTTGTTGCACCTTCTAGGTTATTAGGTCAGTCGAATGTACCATTCAAACTGACAAGCACAATGCTAAGGTACTTGTCATTTTTAACAAGTTGTACTGGCTCTCCATTGTGTTATATGATTTCAGCTTTCTGAAATCAATGAACATTTCCATCAGTATGCACCTCGCAATCTGACAACAAATCTCCTTGCAACACGGGCTCTCAAATATGATGTCGCCATAGGAAATTCCTTGCAGAGGACAGAAATTTAGACACTGACTTCAATAATATATTAAACAGTGGACCATTTTTAACAGACAATAGCGGCAATATTTCCTTCACATTTTAACTCAATTTTAAAAATATGAGGTCTTAATTTACCTAAATTGGATATGAGATATGGCTAAAAATGACTTGAAAAAATTCAGATCCACAATATTTTGGATTCAGTTTCACCACAAAGCATACTTCAAGCTGGAGTTTGAGGGATCTCATACTAGTTTGCAGGCCATTACAGTAGGTCCTCAGTTTACAACGTCCTCGTGTTTCATGGTAATGTCGCCATCTTCCATACATTTATTAAGAAAGTCTTGTTCTATCATTACGACGTATGGTGTTGGTGACGTTAAAACAAGTTTCGCACAGGAACTAGTTGGTGAGCGGATGAATACGTCTTCACGTGGCACTATGAGGAAGACGGCTTTGTTTACTTTCACCAGTTGTACACCACATTGGATTGTGCTACATTTGCTTTCTTTATTTTGTGCTTTTTTTCCACTGTTTACCCTTTAGTATGGCTCTCAAGTGTAAGTCAGACTCTTCTGATTTTCACTGTACAGAGTTTTTATGTCCTAGATTATGATTTTACCACTGTTAGCGTAGGTGAGTGACATAGGCACTGATGTATATGTGAATTCTGACTTAGGGTGGAAATCGTGTCGCACCATAAGAACAGAATTCCAACATTGAGACCCCCTGTGTAGTGTTTTAATGCTGCTAGAGACTGGAGTTTCTGTAGGTATTCACATATGAATACATTTGTTGTTTACCAAGTTATGTGCACAGTATTACGGCCTCTTTAAAGATTGACAAATTAGGCTCAAACAAACAAAGAGACTGGCAACATATAAACTAGACACAGCGGGTGAGTGGGTGAAGGGGAAAAAAACAGCTTTATTTATGAATAATCCAACTAATCAGGGTAGAAATAATGGTGAAAGGAAAAAGGCTGTAGCTGCTGGCCAAAAGAAACAAAAGAGGGGTGGTGAACGTGACTAACCCGCCAATGGGCCCTCGGACCAGTCACCATCCCAAACTAAACTGCCTAACCAAAAATAACTGCTACGAAAGGAAAACAGCAAAAATAGGACTACCAGCAACTACAGCCAAACTAAAACAGCAAAACCCAGCATTCTAAACATGCATGGGGGGAATGAAGCAAATACCTGAAAAGAGAAGAACTCATTGTTAATCATGAAAGGAAAGTTTGCACAAACACCAAAAAAAAAACCCTCACGCGTTTGTCCGGGGAGGACGTGTGGCTTTGTGGTGCTCATGCCTCTGCTCTGCCTGCCACTCTCTCCTTTTATTAACCACGCCCGACGGGTATGTCGGCGGGGTTATTGCATTCAGTGCGGTATCTGGCTGGGTAAGTATGTATGTATGTATGTATGTATGTATGTGGCTATGTCCGGTCCGATATCTCTGCAACCGCTGAAGTCAGGATAATCAAACTTGGCACTGAAGATCAGTCTGAGGTCCCCTGCTCAGTTGTGGAGTTACAGGTCAGTAGATCAAGTAGGGAGGGAGAAACGTACGATGATCAAAATTGATACATATTGCATCAGTTGTATAGGGAGGACAGGGTTTTTGCCAGCAGAGGGCGTGGTTCTGCCCTCTACTGAGGGCTCATCTAGTATTGTATCTAGTTTCGTTTTGTTTGCGGCCACAGTTCCAGGAAAAAGAGGGAGATTTGCACGGAAAGACAGAGGGAGATCAGAGAGAGCAAGGAGAGAGGCAGCACCCAGACACACAACCAGAGAAACGTTTGGACACACCTTCACATTGAATGGTTTTATTTAATTATTTTATACATTGTAGATTAATACTGAAGACATTACCACAATAAAAGAATACGTAAGGAATCATGCTGTTAAAAAGTGTTACTCTTCAGTGTTAATCTACAATGCAGAAAATGATCCAAATAACTAAAAAACATTGAATGAGAAGGTGTGTCCAAAGTTTGACTAGTATTGTATGAGATTTTTCTCTTTTTTTATGTAACATTGCCCCACTGGTTTGTAGGCTGAAAGCACAGATTCAACCCATAAACAGCACAGACACACCTCTGCCTAACAATAAATGAGACCATAACAGCCATTTTTACCTACGTTGACTGACGTTGTGCAATAAAACGGGTTCCTTTCCCCTCACAGTTACTGCATGGCTATCAATCATGGACAAGAGGTTGAGTGGAAAAGCTTCAGTCATTAACACTCAAAGTGCCATTATGCAGCCTCATCAAACATATCTCTCATTTTTTCTTTCTTTCTTTCTTTTTTTGTACTACTTTCACATATTGATGCTTTCATGGCAATCACACTAATGTAAACGCCTACGATTCAGTGGAGCAGGTGGGTGGGTTTTTACAGAACAGAGACAGATAAAGACAGACAGTTCAGAAAAAGCAGAGAGGTTAGAGAGAGAACAAACTGAATAGAAGAAAAGAGTGGAGGTATGAAAAATGTATTATTCCTCTCGAGCATGCTCAGGGTTGGGATTTGACACCCATTTAATTGTTGTAAATGACCCAGGCCATGACAAATGTGATAAAGAGTGCAAAAAAAATGAAAGAAAAGAGAATGAGAGGCAGGAAAAAACGAGGACGGATGGAGATGAGAGGGAGATGATATCGAATCGCAGGAGGAGGAAAATCAAAGAGACTGGTCTGAAAAGAGAGAGCATAAGAATATGTTGCATTCATCGTTCAGCAGGATACAGAAATGCTGCAGGTGCACATTGAAAGCTACTATGGAAAAGTATCATTCACCCCATTACAGAGTCAATGTGAGGCTGCGGTTCTGTTCAAGCAGCATCTGAGTGATTCCTTTAAATCCCTCCTGCCTTCCCTGTAGCCTTCAGGTTAGAAAATATCAAAGTCAGAAGTAAAAGTAGAATTAATGCCTTGCGGTTGTACACCTCTGCCAACCAGCCAAGTTGCAATTTACATCCATGTCTGTCCAGACTCCAATAATATCTGTGGTACAATTTTAAGCTGTGTGCATGCTCACATGTTTGGATAATAAAGATAATTCTTCTGGATGTCACTGCAAAGAAACTACACATTCTGAAAAATGGATACTTCACATGCCTTCAACACAGCAGAACAGAAGGTCTATAAAATCACCAGTGTCAAAGTGGCCACACAAAATCAACGTCATCAATTCAGTATGTAGTCAGACGTGAAATATGAGGGGTGATCAAAAAGTTGTAGCACTTTTCACAGTGTTCATGTGTCACAGTTACATGAACACTGTGCTAGCAGTAACAGTGTGGTCATCCACAAAATGTGTGTACATATTTTTTGTGACCAAAGTCACAGCGTGCATGTTTGTAATTTCCTTAAGGACCTTAAAATGCAGCAGAAAACAATCAATACATTCTGTGACCATCAGCAGCTGAATGATCCAGCCTTCATGTGGAGGATCATCACTGGTACAGTAGGTTGGTCTGCTGCTACCACCAAGAGAAGAAACAACAGTTGTGCACCATGAATGATTCCCTCAGAGCTGGACCGTCATGACGCATTCCACTGTGACAAAGTCAGGTGCCTGAGGAAGCCCTTTGTGCATACACAGACTGAACTGTGGCATAATGACTTATTTGGCCCCAGAAACGTAGTCATCATTCTCCACCTGTTCTAGATCTGGCTCACTGCAACTTCTGCCTCTACCTCAAAATATAATTCAAATTTAGGAGTCACTGTTGTAACACAGTTTAGGTGGTTGAATGCACAGCAGAAAAAACAAGCCAAACATGGTACTACCAAACTGCTAGCTGGTCATAGCAGGAAACATCTTTCTACCGCATTTCTACTCACACAGGTCTAACATTTTTTTCCAAGACAGTATTTTCTTTGTTTTTTTTTAAAGGCACAGACTTGGAACACCCTGTATGGCCACTGTTTCCACTTCTGTTCTTGAGTTATAGAATTGAATAATAGTCAGAAAATTGTATTTGCATGAGGTCAAAGTGACATTGACCTTTCTCGACCAAAGTCTAATCAACTGATCATTGGGTCCAAGTGAACATTTGTCCCAAATTTGAAGAAACTCCCTCAAGGTTCTCCTGTGATATCAGATTCATGAGAATGCGATGAACAGATGACCAAAATTGTAATGCCTCTGGACTCAGCTGTTGCTGGTGCTGAGACACACACACACACACACACACACACACACACACACACACACACACACACACACACACACACACACACACACACACACACACACACACACACACACACACACACACACACACAGAAGTGTTCATTTTATCATCATGGGGAGACTGGGTCACACTCTCTTTGGACAGCTGTGGAGAAGATAATATGCTACAGAGACTTTTTATTATAGGTCAGGTGTGTGATTGACTGATATTAACTGAACTACCTGAGGGAAATTTTTGTGCACAATTTTAACCTTCAAAATGTGATTGTTCTGAAATCTGAAACAAAAAAATGTAACATGTTCATTAACTGTTTACTGCCCTGTATATCTGAAACTGTTACCAGGGACTGGAACTGGGCATGAAAGTTTCTCAGCTCTGTGTGTGGTTTGTTTCTTCTGCAAAAGATTGTAAGAAAAATTATTGCAAACGGGAACATAATTCAAGTATGCAAGATAAATAACTTTGCAGAGTCTTCTCAATTATATTTTGATTACTGTAACTCTGTAATAAATATAATTCACTCTGGAATGCAGTAAATGAGCCACTGAATTGAATTAAATTGATACTGAGAGAAGTGATGCAGGAGAGGAAAACAGACTAAACTCGTTTGCAAATTTGACCATGTTCTCGTAGAATCACTGAGGGCCGGCATGTAATTAACTTCTTAAATCATTTGAAGCAACGTCAGTGGGATTCAGAACAGAGTCTCATGGGGATTCAAAGGCTTATACATTCTATCCAAAAGAGACAATCTGGATTCACATGTTGAGTTTCACCAGTTATATTCAACAGAATTACAATACTCAAAGATACTTAATGCTAACGCAAACCTTTGACTAGTAAAAGCCCAACTGTTCGTTTCTAACACACATTCATAGACTATAAAGTCAGAATGGAGAGGGCTCATGAGAAGAGTCAAATGTCATTATGGCAACATTATAGTATGACGATAGCTTTTGACAGATATCTGTATTGACTACAGATGCCTTAATTTGATCAAAATACCAAAACCAATCCACAATTTATACTGTCATAGGAGCAGGAGCATGCAGTTTTGTTCAAATATGTATTTTTAAAAATATTTGGCTGCAAGACTAAAATATGCATTAATCTCATAAAATGTTGACACCCCTCCTGTGGAGTTAAACAATGAGAATGAAAGCAGACCAAAAAAAAAAACAGAAACAAATATGTATTTGTCTCACTGAAATAACAGTTGTACATTATTTGTCACTAGCCACTTCATTCAAAATTATTAAAATGATCAAATGAAAGTCCTTCGTCTAACTCGATATCCCATCACATACCGTCACAGTGGACTTTGTTGGTATTTAGTCTAGCTTATTTGCTCTCAGTGAAAAGCCCTGTGATTGGCTCAAATCTCCTATCAAGGGCTACAAAACTGAGCCAAGAAGTGGTGCAGAAGTCTAGTTTACTCTCAAACCACTTTAATTTCAATAAACAGAACATTTAGTGTGAAATTTTACAAGGATACAGCTAATCCCAGCTTTTCTGCCATGAAGATGTTCATCTGAAAGTTTCCAAATCCTGCGAAGATCTGTTGTCGCCATTGGTTTTGTTGGAACTATAAAGCACACTTAGTTAAACAGCATTACAATGAAAGTGTAGGTTCTTACCTCTGCCTAAATATTTTGATACTTAACTTCGAGAAAGGTAATGAAATGCTAAATGACAGAACATGGAACTTTTTTCTCCATCAATTAATAAACAGAAAGACAGCTATCATCGCACTTCCTCTGCACAGAATAATTTACACTTGTAGTTGCGCTTTCTATGACATTCAACAACCTGTCACTCTTTGAATTCTTTGACCAAATCGGCATGTCTGTTGGCAAGATGCTTTGCCAAGTTGGACGTGTTGCCTGGGCTCTGCTGTGACCGTGGGGTCGCCCTGACCGTCGGCTGTAAGGAAAATAATGCAATGTTTTTCTCTGTGCATCTACTTTGTCGACAATCTGTGGACAGTTGGCAAGAGCACGGATATTTGCAGCCATTCCTCTTGTTTTGTCACCATGAAAGCTTGTGCAGCATGCATATAGAAGGAAAGAAAACAATTGGCACACACACCGTGTCTGCAGGCCGGAGAGAGAGCAGACACACACATACACACACACACTCTGCCCCAGTGTTGCATATCGAGGAAACTGTGGAAATATAGCTTCTTATAAAACACTGCCTCTCTTAAAATATGGCTACACATAAATTGGGGTACTGTGCTGTTTTTCTTTTGTTTGTTTGTTTGTTTTAACAATAAGGTATTGCAATACCTTTCACACTAGCTGGGCACAGTACTACTCTTCATGCAAAAACAAAACAAAACATTAGTTGGAGCTTAGTGAGTCTGCATGTGCTTGGAGATCAAAATTTGGATCTCCAAGCACATGTTGTCTCTCTATTGTAGAGACAACATATGCTTTCAGCTAATTTTCATTCTCCTGTGCAAGGTAAAAAAAAAAAAAGAAATCAGAAGATAATTATCACATTTTCTAAACCTCATACAGATAGACAGACCACCTACCACTGCACAGCACAATGAGGCAGAGGTGACATAATATGATACGCTGCAAAGAAAGCTTTTTATCGGAGTTTCAGCCTGACGTGAACACTATCAGCCTATTAAGTAGTCCATTTAGTGCATATCACACCCATACAGATGGGCCAGTAGGGACCTGCTCCGCCTGGTAGTAGGTGCAGAAAACTGTTATCACCTCATTTAATGGTGTTCTATTATTACCTTTTTTTTTTTTTAAATGTGGTGTAGCTGAGAAAGTCAGCAGACTTTTAACCAGGAGACCTGGGTCCAAGTCCTGCCTCCAATCATTCTTCGCTCTATTTTTTGACTCTAGTTTCATTTTAACTCTTGCTTTCACTTTACTGCTTTTCTGTTGGTTTTTCACAAGATGCACTTGGTAAGGTTTCTGAGGGTAAAAGAGAGATAAAATACACCCTGTTGCAGTGTTAACCAAGTTACAAAGTGCCATTTTGTATATTTACAGGGTGAAGACTCCACTGGAGATTTTCCCTACACTCATTCCCACAAGAGGTTGCCTATGCTGTCATGGTTAGTATGTCTGGCAGTGACTAGAACAGGTGAGACTAGAATAAATGAGAAAATGATATGCCATAGTAAGAGGCAGTTCACCGTGATCAGTTGGAGTCTCGACCTTTTATGTCTCATCAACAGAAAATGTATTCATTTTTAGATGAGTGATTTCAAGAAATATATTATCTTTAGATTCTGTGTAAAATCACAACCTGGAAGTTTTTATGTTATGTGTTTGAAAAAGGATTCCCCTTTTGTTTACAGGATGTTAAATGACTTTAAGCCTTTATCACAATGCTATTGATATCCAACTTCACAAGTGCAGAATCTGTATATTTTCACAAAGCTGGTAAAACATCAAAAACGAGGCTGAGAGTACAAAGAGAGACAGTTCAGACAGTAAAACAGAGACCAAGACAAAAGAGTAAACAGGTGAAGATAAAAGGAAAGCGTGACGATGATGAGGACGTGTACGTTTTGTGTAAATGGAACTTTGACGTGAATTAGCAGACCCATTAACATAGCAGGTCATAGTAGCTCCTCTTTCATTAATTAGAGCCTCAATCCTCATATGTCCAATTAAAGGGCACAAATCCACAGCAAAAGATATGAATACACACACGTAGTTGCTTTGTACTCTGTGTGTGTGTCTGCTGAGATTTATAATACACCTAACTGGTTATTATCCCCGAGATTGTACCAGGAGACAGACATTCTTTTAACTATCGGTTATCGCCTTCCTGGATGCTGAGTAATCTCTGTATCTCCATGGTGACTGACATGCATCGATCCCTGGAAGAGCAGGCTCCTCTTGATGATGTCATTGTGGAGTAATTGGATTGTAATTGGTGTTTAATGGTGTGTGTGTTAATGCCGCTGGAGCCCGTCTCTGTGGAGACTCTGTCTTGACAGACGTATGACAGTCTTGCAGGACTGTCGTGGGCTCCTGCCATCGATTCAAGATTCCTTTCAGTCGCCACGCCTGCATTGATTTTCCTCCCGACTCTCAGGGTGCTTCTTAATTGAATATCACATGATTTTATGATGTAGTCTCCAGGGCTGACACAATAATGGTATCTCCAGGGCTCTTGCACTCCTCCCAATTCAGCACTTTTCAATCCAGCGTCTTCATCGTTATCTCAACAATACTGTTGACATTTCTCAAGCCAACCTGGCTCGCAATCTCATGCTCTCACAACTCACTCCAGATACGCTTTCCACAAACGAGCTGTATGCCGCGTGTGTGTTTTGAGTGTACGTTTTCCCCAGCTTCTCCCCGGCTTTCTGTTTATAGGCCAGCAGACACATGTGGTGGCTCCCCAAAGGCTTCAAAATTCATTAAGAATTCATCAGTAGCAAGATGGTGCTTTCTTAATCAAGTCTGTGTGATCTTGCAGATGCATTCAGCCTCATTGACAGACACACGAAAGCATGAAAAACAGGAAGCTTTGGTTGAACTGAAAAAGGTTTCCGATGCAATTTTGAGGATTTTTTTTCTCCTTGTGCTATTTCTTCAAATTTAGCTTAGCTGTGCTGATAAAAATGTAATGCATCTGCAAAATGGTACACCATATCAGGATTTGGGGAACAATGATATTTTGAGTTTAACTGTGCCACACTCACAAATATGCATCTTCTTGGTGACCTCCAAAGTATAGCCCAGTGTGCTTACTGTGTCCATATACAGTTGTGTCACTTCTCTCTGGCTAGTTATTGTTTGGGCCCCTTGACAATTGTCCAACTACTGAGATACTGATAAATGTCCACAGTAATGATTCTCTATTTGACTGGCCTGCACAGAGCCCTCTCCAAAACCCCATCACACCTTCAGGCTGAGCAGGCCTGCCGGTCAGGCTGTATTACACATTATCAGTGTTGAACTTCACTAATGCTTTTGTGGTCAAATGGGAGCAAAGAAAGAGGAGCAGAAGCTGGTACAGTATGTCCATGATGTTGAACTGACAATAGCAATCATGTAATGAAGATGTTTCATTATCCAATAAGTGTTTTTTCCCCCAACTATTTACATGTTTTTGGTCATGTGATGTACATACTGGTGCCAAAATAAAGGATCAGTCAGCATGAAGTGTCTCTAAGGTGCTGGCAGCGCTGCATCAGTACACCTTGGCATTGATTCTCCAAGTCTCTGGAATTTCACCGTGGCATGAACACGGGTTTTCCAAAACACATTTTATTATTACTCCACCAAGGAATGTGGCGGCGTAATGTGACGGTCTGCATACATTTGTCAGATCAATGGATTTGGATGAAATTTTCAGGGAAGGTCAGAAATGACACAAGGACCAATTGATTAGAATGTGGCAGTGATGTGGCTCATAGTCTGGATTCATGAATTTGTTCAAGATTTCTGTGTCAATGGGACAGAGCAGCACAGCGTCACTGTGACAATTACAAGTGAAAACTGCGGCAGTACTGCACTCTGAGTGCTTCTCTTGTTTTGCATTTTGATGATGGTGGTGTCTAAGTTCAGTTCAAATGCTCCAAAATATGTTCAAATGGATTACGATTTGGTGACTGAAGGCCATAGCATATGATTCACATCATTTTCTTTCTCATCAAACCATTCAGGGATACCTCGTGCCCTATCGATGGGGAGTATTGTCATCCGGGAATCCTATTAGTACAGAGATGTTTCATGATTGGCTAAAGGTGGTCCCTCAGAACAATGTTGTATTGATTTGCTGTGACCCTTCCTTCTAAGAGGATAATTGGAGCCAAATCATCTCTGCCAAATATTGCCATCACCTCCCACCTCTCAGTACAGCAGAACCACTAGATCCCCTCACTGTCAAGCAATCAAGCCTGTTTGTTTTTGGCATACGCCATATGTTCGCTCACCGACTTGTCAAGATATGACTAAATGACTCATATGAACTCATCACTCTATTCCACATCTCCGCTGTCCAATATCTGTGTGTTTTTTCTTATCCATTGTACAAGCATCACAGTCATCAAACGTGTGCTGTTGATCAGTCTGTAACCCTGTTTACTGATGTTTTTCCAATAGATCTAAACGCAAGTGTAATTTCAGTCACTACTCCTTTTGAAGCACTAATCAGCTCAGCAGTCTTTGTGACTGAAACTCCTGCCATCTGTGCCACAAAAATGAACTCCTCTTTTAAAGTTACTTTGATGTTTTTGCTCTTGCCATCTTACTACTAAATATGATTCTGCTTCACATTTCTATACCTGCTACAGAGGACGATTTAATGTTTTACCATGCTGAGCAGAAACATCTGTTTTTGTTGTTTCTCCAGGCAATTATTGAGGAGTTTCTTTTTATTTATCATCCATCTGTGATATTGTAGCTGCAGTTTTACTAGTGGTTCTCAGGTTTTTACTTTCAGCAAGGCAAACAACTCTTGCTATGTCCTCCAACACAGAGTGAATTCCTAATATTAAAATGGGTATTAAACACCCTTCCTGCCTGGATTCCCTTTCAGTCACCCTGCCAGTCTGGATTCCTCTGAATCATCATCGATCTTCTCTCTCCATCACGGCACCAGTCAAGATGCCAGCCCTTCCACTCACCTCACACTGATCACTGCAGCACCTGTCCAGACTTTGACCACCACCTGGCCACACACTACCTCTCCTCGCCTACTTTCCCGGCTCCAGTTCCCCACCTTGGACAGTTAAATCCCCAGTTCTTTCAACGAGTCAGTTCAGTTAGCATACTCCTGTTCTTAAAGTTCTTGGCTAGTTCCCGAATTTGTTCTGCTCCTAGAGCTTCTTTCTTTTGTTGAATGCTGAACTCTTGACAGTAATGTTACTCCGTATCCTTTTTGCTCTTTAGCTTTCCTGCCTTGGTTTTGGGTCAGTTTAGTAGTTCTGTTTAGTGTATTAAGTCTGGTTACAATTAACTTATGCCACACCTGGGGGTCCTGATTCTGTTCCAAGCTCTTCCTGAATTAGTACTTCCTGTTCTGTGGCCCTCTAGTGTCACATCCTGTTGTAGTTTTTGTACACTTTGTAATAAACAAGTGTTTCACTTGTATGTCAAGTCTGTCGTGTCTCTATTGCCTCGTTTCTGAGATTTACAGCATTGTAACGGTGTGTCTGTTTCCACACACGTCTGCTTCTTTCTCTCCATCGTCAGGTTTGCTCCAAGGGTTATGGTTGTGGTTCAAAGATTGGTTTATCGGCTCCCATGTACACAAGCTTGTGGTTGTAAAAAAAAAAGTGAAGGGGAAGTGGAGGTATGGCAGAAGTGCACATTTGTTTCAGTCTGAGTGACCGGTGATGCATCATTATCCAGTGGTCCTGATTGTTGCACCCAGAGCCTTTAAAATAAGAAAAGTCAAGACACAACCTTTTGGGCATTTTGCATTAGCATAGCAGGTTTCAGTGCATGAAAAACACAGTTTTCATACTTTATAAATTCCTGACTTCCATGATATGTTCTTACAGTCCAAGATAAATTCACCCTCAGGAGGAAAACAAAGCTCAGAGTGAGCAGGTGTGTGGATCATGTTTTTTTAGTACAAGGAACAAACACACAATACAGAACTGGATTAAAGTTATTTCAAAATCATCAAGTGCTTAGCCATTTAAGCATTCAAGTGAATATTACTTCAGCTAAAACATGAAGCAGTGAGGTTTTGTGACATCCGTGTTAGAAAGCACCATGACTCTAACAACACAATAACAACACCACAATGAGCTGTAGCATCTCCACCACTCTATTAAACTCTCCACCTCTTAAACTGCCTGCAGATTAGAGTTCATGTCTTTTGTTGTTGGGCTTTTACCACTGGTAAATGAGGTTGCCTGAGAAACGCTTTACAGCGTAGCCCTCGGGAGGCAAGGAGAGCCTTCCTAACTTTTATCTTCAATAACACATAAACAATACGCTCAAATGAAGAGAACAAAGCCTCACTGGTGTTCATGCATGAAAAAGATTGAAGAGAGACGAGAGAAGACAGAGAAGAAGAGAGCACAGTGTTTATTTTAGTAATGAGCTCTTGTCTTCACGGTTTCCGCTTCCAGCTGGGTCTTTTTGTTCTTCTGGCTGCATTTCATGTACACAGTGGATTTAACCGAAAAAGAACACTACCTTGTTTTGAGTGGAGTTGCCAAACGTCTTTTTCAGTTTCAGCAGTGTGTACGTTAGCTCAACTTGGGTGAGATATACAGCATGTAAACTGATTAGGACTTGCCCATGGCAGCACAAGTAGCATCATGTGTTTAGTCAGTTTCACTCATCTTGTAAAATTTTTCAGATCTTAAAAGTATCTTTGAGGAAAAACATTGCATTTTTGAAGTTTTTTATGTGCCTGCCAAACTTTTGAAGACACAGTCTGTCACTGTTAAACATTTAACATCATTTGCCAAAGTCGGGTTACCGAAGAACTGTGTCATGGTTTTTCTTCTGGAATAAGAATAAACGATACATCTGATCTGTCTTAGACGTGGCTGGCAACTACACAATATTTCACACTTGACTTGTCAACATGGTGGATATTTAGCACATAAACTCAGCTACTTGTTCCACTTACAGCTTATAGAATTTGCCTCTGATCCAATCCGTTGTCAAAGCCTAATTCAGTACCGTTTTTTAGATTATACACACCATAATTACATGTAAATTAAACAAATCCACTGTATATGCTCAACAGCTGAATAACTCTGCATTGCATTAAGATGCATGCATTCTGTTTTCAAACTGTTTGCTAATGTTATGTTGGTGGTCACAAACCTTGTCGTAAAGCTTCAGGAGGACATGGTCCTGATATAGTGATAAGAGGGTAGAGTGTACCATGACTCCACAAGCTCCAGAAGACTGTGAAAACCTGCATTTTCTACATGCAGAAAATGTGTTGTGGATTAGCCATTGTATTTCACTGCACCACCAGGTGGACCCTCACTGTTTAGTACTGCACAATTTGATGTTGGCAAGTAGAGAGCATTGTGACAGTTTGGCTGGCAACAGGGCACCATGACAAAGACAAAGGCTGCTTAATGACATCCAGCCCAGCTCATGTGACGAAGACAAGCTTGGATGAACTAGTACAACATTCTGATATTCCACTGTAACTTTTACCTTTGTGCCCTGTGTCCATTGGCTATAATGTCAATATGATAAAACTGATGACTTTTCCATCCATCCATCCATTATCTATACACAACTTAATTCTCATTAGAGTGGCAGGAGCTGGAGTATATCAAAGCTAACATATGGACAGGTCGCCAGCCTATCACAGGACTACACATAGAGACAATCACACGCGCATTCATACCTGCGGAAAACTTAGACTTACCAATTAACCTCAGCATGCAAACTCCATGCAAAAAGACCAGCTATCTTCAAGCTGCAAGGTGAAAGCACTAACCACTAAGCCACTTAAGAGAGCTATTTCAAACTTGCATCTCTAGAATTCTGCCACAAACTGCAGACATAAACAAGGATCAGGCTTAGGGTGAAGCTAATACCGACTGAGTCCACATCCCGATTTTTGATATCAGATCAGGTTGTCAGTGGTGCTAATATTTAATAACCTGCAGAATAAAAGTCAGTCTTTTGGAGAGTCATCACATTCATTGGTTGTACCATACAGTTCAATCATAATGTGAAATCTAATGCCTCCTCAAGCAGGTCATTACTTTTGAACTGTTGCCATTTCAGGATAAAAAAAAAAAAAAGAGACTGATGGAAAATAGTTTCATTTACACCACGCAAGGGGTAAAGGTTGTTTTAGATAATGTGGTTCCTGTGTAAATACCAGTTAATGTTATTTGAAGGAGACAAGAGTGTGAGAGGGACTTTATACTGCATTCACTCAAAAAGGGAATTGATTTCTGGCACTGCATAGTTTCTTGCTAAAAGTTTTTCTCCCAAATGGGCCTTTTCTGGAGACTTATGTTGATGTTGCTATCATTTATGACCTCAACAAGAGTATCTGCAAAACAGCTGTGAGAAGAAAATGTCAAAATAAAGCAAAAGCATTAGCAGAGTAAGTAATAAAACATCCACTTCACTGTTAATGGAAAAGTTGCAGTCAGTAATGTACTGGCTGTTTCTTGTCATATTACCCAAATGCTGCCTTGACAAAATATGACAATATTATGATCAACATAGGCGAGTTGTGAAATAGGCAGTGACAGTACAAACAAAGTAGAGACTGTTAGTGTTGACTTACTTACTGCTCCACATAAAATGTCTAAAATAGAATCTTCACAATCTGGCAAGTGGCTCATACTGTTAGGGTCAGAGATTAGAGATGTACAGGTTGAAAAAAATGGAGGCAAACATCCTTCATTGCAAACACAAGTAATACAACCATCTGTGCAGTCATGCAGACTACTTGGTAGGGTTTATTTCAGGAACATGGGACAAAAGCAAAGATCAGACATTGTTTTTTTTCTTTAATGTACAGTACTGTTTAAAAGATTGGGGTCACTTAAAAATGTCCTTATTTTTGAAAGAAAACCAATGTTTTTTCAATGAAGATAACATTAAATTTATCAGAAATACAGTCTAGACATTGTTAATTTGGTAAATGACTATTCTAGCTGGAAATGACTGATTTTTAATGGAATATCTACATAGGGGTACAGAGGAACATTTCCAGCAACCATCACTCAGGTGTTCTAATGCTACATTGTGTTAGCTAATGATGTTGAAAGGCTAACTGATTATTAGAAAACCCTTGTGCAATTATATTAGCACATGAATGAAAGTGTGAGTTCTCATGGAAAACATGAAATTATCTGGGTGACCCTAAACTTTTGAACAAAAGTGTTTATAAAGTAATATGGTTCATCTCACCAGTACCCTGTCACATTGTTTTGTCTGTTTCTAAACTATTTTACGTCACAGATGAGCAGAAACTTCTCTCAGCATGAGCACACCAGATGTTCCGCTCATAAATCTGACAAGAGACAGACACTTATATTCTTACCTATTTTATAAGATGAAATATGTGGGTCATTTAGATTTAAAAGAAAGTTTTGAACAATGGGCAGCATTTCACTTTTCTGTCTCTGAACACTTTAAATGGATTTGAGGTGAGGCAATATCCTCGAGGCTTAAGTACTGATTTTCAATTTGAAGTGTGTTTGAGGCTGCTGAGTCACAGTAATAAAGTTTTAAAAGTGTTTTCTATGTTTGCTATTAATGCAGAAAACCTGTGATCCCAAACATGCAGACTATGCATTGATCTAACTCAGTAATGTGGCTGAAATTCTGCTGATTCTATATATTTACTGTTGACGACCAGACTTCATGTAAAGATTTTTTTAAAAACAGTTTGTATTGCTCCATGCAGAATAGACAGATCACCAGCAAGGAAATGTCCATTGATCTCTGTAGGCTGGGGTCTCCAGACTGTTAGTGACCATAAAAGATCTATAAATACATGTTGAATATGACCTATGGGTTGGCATGACCAATTATTGGATTCAGTATTTAATCATTCCTGATAAAATGAATTTAAATAGAAGTTCAAAATAGCATTCTCTGTCCAGTCCATAGTCTGGAACTTGAATGTCATGAGTTATAGTCAATCAACACAAGGTGGTGTTACACTAAAACAATTTTGAAACCAAACTTTCAGGGGAGAAAAAAAGTAACTACTCCGTGATAATTACTTTTTGAGCAGTCCTGAAAATCTGGTGTGTGGTGCCTGATGCTGATTGGTTCAATTTGCAGAAGACAAAGCTCACAGGTTAATTTCAGAGAGGGTAACAAACAGCATTTTTCTGCCCTCTCAATATAATCCTTGAGCAGGAGTATTCCACTCTCTAATTTCGGTAGCCTAGCCGCGCTAGACCCATGCTCTGAAGACGCAAGGGTCTAGGCACACTTGACAGGGAGGGAGGCGGGCTAAAAGGTTGTCTATCAAATCACTCTGCAGCAATTGGGTAGGTATACAACCAATCGGCGCAACGAATAGGCTCCTAGAGTGCCGGAAATCAGAGGATGCGGTAGTTCGGTGAAGCCTTATTTATACAGTCAATGAGTGAAGCTCAAGTATATTACAGACATGTTAACAGAAAGATTATTCAGAGTTGGTGCTAATGGAGCTCAACAACTGTTGTCGTTTTTGTTGTCGACCCTGGCAGAGAATTAAATTCGTTGCCGTGGGTTGTCTAGCACGGCGAGGCTAGTTGTTTCCGGTTGTTTCTGTCAGAATCGTCGCGCCTCTGTCGTCACTTAGTTACGCCCGCCTTCTGACTCTACACTTCATGGTGATTCGTCCGGCCGGTTTTAGGAGCATCCAACCTCGAGCCTTATGGAGGGTAACTAGACCCACCCTGGTAGAGAATTAAATTCGTTGCTGTGGGTTGTCTAGCGTGGCTAGGCTATAATTTCGGTATCAGCAGCATAAAATCTCACCACATTGGCAAACAAAAAATCCATTGTTCTACTTCCTATGTGCTTGTAGAACTGGGGTCACGTCTAGTAACTGATATTTGTTGTTGTTTAGGTGCACTCGAATTTAATGTCACCATCAACACTGTTGGATCCTAAACCACATTGGAAACGCAGGCTGAAAGGACCGATTAAAGGGGCCTTTCCTGGGAATGTTCCCATCATTGTGCGGCTGTCCTGAGTTCCTACAGAAAAAAGCTTCCTACTGTTAAATAAATTTTGAAAAGTTCCTTTAATGAAAAGTACAGTATCGTTCAAAAGTCTGCCCCCTCCCCTCCCTGATGGACATTTACACCTCCCGCTGCATTAAAAGGGCAGGAAACATCATCAAGGACAACTTCCACCCTGGTTCCGACCTGTTTGTCCCGTTGCCCTCAGGAAGGCGCTACAGGTGCATCAGAACCAAAACAAACAGACTCAAAAACAGTTTTTTTCCAAAAGCCATCACCACTCTGAATTCAAACATGCACTGACATTCCAAACCTCCCCCCCCCCAGACTACCTCAAAACCATCTACTGTGCAATACAGACTATTCTAATGTGCAATACCACACTGACCATGCACTTTTATTCTTTTTAACTGTTTTAACTTATCGTTTTTTTGTGATTTTTATTACATGTATCTTGCACTGATCGAGATGCTCTAAATCTCATTGTACTTGTGCATAGTGACAATAAAAGGCATTCTATTCTATTCATTCTATTCTAAATTAATCAGAAATTCAATCTAGACATTGAAATTGTGGTAAATGACTATTCTAGTGAGAAACATCCATCCATCCATCCATCCTCTATACACCGCGTTATCCTCATTAGGGTCGCGGGGGGTGCTGGAGCCGATCCCAGCTGACTCGGGCGAAGACAGGGGACACCCTGGACAGGTCGCCAGTCTGTCGCTGGGCTTAGCGACAAACAGCTGATTTTTCATGGAATATCTACATAAGGGATACAGAGGAACATTTAATTGATAATTACCCTTGCGCAGTTATGTTAGCACATGAATAAAAATGTAAGTTTTCATGGAAAACGTGAAATTGTCAGGGTGATGCCAAACTTTTGAACGGTATTATATTAAAGACAAAGACATTTAAACAAAGTTATTATTTATGCACCGCTTAATCAACATTAGAGTTGCGGTGGGGCTGGAGTCTATCCCAGCTGACTTGGGGCGAAGGCATTAGACACCCTGGACAGGTCGCCAATCTGTCGCAGAGCCACATATGGAGACAAGCAATCACACTCGCATTCACACATACGGGCAATTTAGAATAATCAGTTAACCTCAGCATTTTGGACTGTGGGAGGAAGCCGGAGTGCCCGGAGAAAACCCACGCACGCACAGGGAGAACATACAAACTCCATGCAGAAAGAACCGGGGATCTTCTTGCTGCAAGGCGGAAGTGCTAACCACCACACTACTGTGCAGCCCTGATTTGAACATAAATCAATATATTTTGTGGTTGATCACTGCTGAGATGAGGACTGCTGTTATGTAGTATGCAAGTAAACACATTCCAGAGCAGAATCAATATTGGCTTTTTTTCAAATCTTATATAACATACATGCAAACTGGGAATTGCTATTCCAGTACGGGCAGCATGCGTGATCATTTACATCAATAGCTGTTAGACTACTTGGGTTGTGACCCTTTTAAAATAATAGTTAATTCATAACTCCTCAAGATTTCTATGGGCTGTGAACACTTGATGCAAAAACCTCTTTTTTTCCTCTTAGACACTTGAATGTGAATATTCTTTGAGCAGCGATGAGATAAAATGATACAGCTAAATGTCCTGGAAAGCTGAGTTCTGTTAGACCGTAGTTTGATAATGCACATATGTTCAGACTTTATTTCTTATTTACAGAGACACGTATCAACATATTTCCAGACATGTAAAGCCTTCTCCATCTATGGTACATAAATGAAATCAAGGGAAGATTAAATTTAGTTCGAGATAACAGTAGTGCAAAGAAAAAACACAGGAAGAGGATCGTGTATGTTCCAGCACTTTTCGCTCTGAAGACTGGAGAGTCAGTCTCAAGGACATGAATGATTCAATATCTGGCTTTTCCACATCTTGCTACAAGTATCCTCAGTACCAAAGGGAACAACAAGAGCCAAGAGCTTTCGTTCTGTCCATTCCTCGTAATGTTTGTTCAGGTTTCAGGCTGCACTGTGTATGTTGGAGGGCCCAGATGGCATATAAGATGTTCTCATCTGAGGGTTTTCTGGACTCAGAAATACTGAAAAATGACATCAATAAACTGCACACAACTCCATTCTTGTGACCATCATCATCATTTTGAGACAACTTTCAGAAAAAAAAAAATATTTTGGTGTTTAAAATTCATTTAAATGAAGACCTTTTATGAATGTAGAATTTCCTTAAATCTGAAGCTACAACCTGCAATCAGTTAGCTTAGCTTAGCATAGAGACAGGCAATTGGGGTAGAGTCCTCTGAAGCTCACAAATGAACACATTGTATGTCACTTATTGAAAGCAGTTGCTCCAGCAGCTGGAATCTCATACAGTGTACAATGGAAGTGAGCACACCCCTGCACAAGATCACTCCAATGTCAAATGATTCAAAATTTATCTTACTGTTATTGACATAGTTCTGTGTTGAACAGAATTGTATTTGCTCTTGTGTAAACTTAAAACTGAAAGTTTCGATTTGTTATTAAGTCGGTGCACCAAAAGTCAGTTACATGACTTTGTCATATGTTCAGCTTTTTCTGTTGACAGACTTGCACAAATTCCTGGAGAGATGCTGTATCATTCTGCAGTGACTTTTTTTCAATTGCTCTTTGCTAGAGGGGTTGCGTTGCGCTTCTCCATAAAATATCCAGCCCGGTCTCACGGGGATTCGTGAAACTGTCACGTCAGTTTTTGTTTCGGTTTCGTGCGCACCAACACGATGTCGTCATGTTTTTCGTGCCGCTCACCACGAGCGAAACCCGCTGTGGTAATCACATCTGAAAGTGGTTTATACCGGCGGATTCATGACGATCTAAGCTGTCTATTGGTGCTTGCGGCCGCCACTGCGGCCGCCGCAAACGCCGATGGACAGCTTAAATCGTCATGAATCCGCCGAATTTGCATAGGAACTTAAAGAATGTCCGGCGGCCGCAAACGCCGATGGACAGCTTAGATCGTCATGAATCCGCCGGTATAAACCACTTTCAGATGTGATTACCACAGCGGGTTTCGCTCGTGGTGAGCGGCACGAAAAACATGACGACATCGTGTTGGTGCGCACGAAACCGAAATTCTTTAAGTTCCTATGCAAATTCGGCGGATTCATGACGATTTAAGCTGTCCATCGGCGTTTGCGGCTGCCAGACATCCGGCCGCAGCAGCGGCGGCGGCGGCGGCGGCCGCAAACGCCGATGGACGGCTTAAATCGTCATGAATCCGCTGGTATAAACCACTTTCAGATGTGATCCGGCGGCCGCAGTGGCGGCCACAAACGCCGATGGACAGCTTAGATCGTCATGAATCCGCCGGTATAAACCACTTTCAGATGTGATTACCACAGCAGGTTTCGCTCGTGGTGAGCGGCACGAAAAACATGACGACATCGTGTTGGTGCGCACGAAACCGAAACAAAAACTGACGTGACAGTTTCACGAATCCCCGTGAGACCGTGTTGAAATATCCCAATCACTGTTGTTCACTGTTGTGTAATTTTGGCTGTGCGCTTTGGATGGCTAACATCCTGAAATATTCCCTTTCTAACAAGCTTTTGCAGACTGGCAGACATCTTGTATTTTGGTTCAACCTCAGAAATTCATGCAATAATCCATTTCCGCATCACCATTTGTACTCATGTGGCCTAATATGATCATCCTTCCACCTTTGTGCTTCACTATCAGGACTATGCATTCACCGTGGTCGTCCTGGACAGGTTCACACCAAACACACTGGACCCCATCTGAGCTGAACACACTTATCTGTCTCTTCTGACCAAAAAATGTACACCCAACATTCATCAGCCTTTTTTTCACATTCTTTAGCAAAGTTTAATCTCAAAATTTTGTGACGAAGCATGCAAGCAAGGTCTTTTTTCTCTCATACTGTCCATCGAGGCTTTCTTCATGAACTGTCTATCATACTGTCTGAGCTGTCACAGAAACTGATTTCCACTGATAACCCCTGAACAACTCTGAAGTACCTGCCTGTCTGTTTTTTTAGATTGTACAACTGTCCTTGGTATCATTTTATGAGAAGTGCTGCATTTCTGATTATTGGTGCTAAGGCGCGTTCTATACCTCCTGATTACTGCTGGAACTGTTGTGACTGATCGTCCTGTATTCTTTTATCTTGTTTACATCTTAATCAGATTTTTCAGGTCCTCTAGCACAGTGGTTCTCAACCCTGTTCCTCAGGACCCCATGTCCTGCATGTTTTAGATGCTTCCCTGCTCCAACACACCTGACTCAAATGATCAGCTCGTTATCAGGCTTCTGCAGAGGCTTGATGACGAGCTGATCATTTGAATCAGGTGTGTTGGAGCAGGGAAGCATCTAAAATATGCAGGACATGGGGTCCTGAGGAACAGGGTTGAGAACCACTAGCATTTCACGTAAATCTGTGTCCGTAATCAACATGTAGAAAGACAGTCCATAGTAATAGTGAAACTCTGGTCTTCACAGGTAACTTTACAACCATATTTATACAATTAGGCTGATTGGAAATCAAAGGTGTTAATCAGTGACTACATGGTTTTTTTTTAACTTGTGTGTCAGATTTATTCACTTTTGCAGTACTGAGTTGTATAATGTATATGAGAGTGGTATTGATTTTCTCAAAAACTCCTGGCAAGAAAGCAAATTAAATTTATTTCGCAAAATGTTGAGCTATTCCTTGAGGACACACCAACGGCCATGAACCAGAAATAAAATGAAAGAAACATGGCCACTGATTGAATTAAATATCTCATGAAAAAACACCACCTGAAAGACAAGTGTAGGAGGTGATTTAATTCTCAACTCTGCTCCAGAATCAGCAACAAACTGGCTTCAAAACAGCTTACTACCTTCCTATCCAATGACTTTGAATGAAAAGGGGAAATTAGAAGAAATACATCTACTTTTTTTAGGAGGGTGTTTTTAGGCCGTTTTGCTGAAAATGGTTAAAATTTGCATTAAAAACAATGAGCAACACCCAGAGTTCTTGAAGATGAGCTTATAGAAATCTGCTTTTCTTGCATCATTAACTATAATTTCCTCATCATGTCCTTCACAAGGACACCTGGAGTTGGCCTTTCTCTCCACTGTATTAAAGTTTTCTGCATGTTCCTCCACAGCTGGAGCGCTGTCATATAGCCGAGCCAGGGTTGTTCTTGAAATTTATTTTACTTTGTTCTTCGAGAGCTAAGCAGCTTCAAGATTATGCCAAGAGATTAAACTGAATTGATCACAACTTCAATGCTGCTACTCAACACAGGCTTTGAAGTAGTGTTTGGCAGCTATCTAAAAGGCCTCTTGTGAATTTGCTGTCAGACGTAGACTTGAAAAATGCATAAGTGGACAGGAACAAAGAGGTTGGGAGTGGGTCTGTAGCAACAAACGTTGAAAACAGAGAATTTACATTGTAAACATTGGTTTCATAGGGTGTTGTAGCAGGCAGTGGTGTGTTAATCTGTATATAAAAGATGACTGCAGATACAATGACTTTGTCCCCGGATTTGTGAGCTCTTAAATCTTGAGCTGTCGCCATCTTGGTCTTATGATTTTGGTCTATGATAAGCGAAGGGAGGATCTGACTGAGAACTTGAGGACACTATACTTGGTGACATATCAATCGTAAGGCAACTTTATAATCAGCTTTACACTAAATGGGACCATCAATTACAAAATAAATATCATACTGTGTCCAAAAAGTCTTTTATCTTGCAACTGAGACAATAAACTCTTTAGGAAAATGTTTTCTGAGGTAAGAGATCACGACAGAACTAAGGCCTCTTTCTAATAGACCTCTTTATCATCAGACTTGTTTTGTAACCAGAGGAGCTGCCCTCTGCTGGCTTTAAAAAAGAATACAGTTTTAAGTTGCTTATTCATTGACTTCCATTTCCAAATTCAGAGGCTGTGTGCATCTTTCATATACAGTCTCTGGGTAATATACACCATTCAGCGTAGGTGATCATTTCTCTCCATCTAATCCGATCTTTTGCTTTCTGAATTGTGACTGATGCCCGTTCCATGTGTAGCCATGATGTCAGTCCGTCCGTGTTCATTCTGTCTGCCAAACCCTCTCTTCTCATTAATTTTTCCAGTTGTGACAATATACTCCAGGGTCTCTTTCCTTATGATGTGTCCAAAAAATGTTGCTCGTCATTTCCTAATTTTGTTCAACAGCGCATAATTCGTGTTCAGTAATTTGAAAACATCTTCATTCTGTCCGTAGAAGATATATGTAGCACGTGTCTGTAAAACCATTTCTGCTGCCGTGATTTAGTCAAACATTTTATTATTTATGTTCCAAGATTCACATCCGTACGTCAGAACTTGTAGAATGCAACAGCTGAGAGAAAAAGTATGTAATCTCCAAATTTCTACCAGCTTTACCCCAGTTTCCACTTATACTGATCAGCCACAACCATAAAACACCATACTGAGAGATGAAATGAATAACAATGATCATGTTGTTACATTGCGGTGTTCAGTGCACGGCTTTGATGCCGTGGATGATTAGAGCACGTGTCTAAAAAAAATTTACTTGAAACTGACTAAAGCAGTTAATTCATTTGGTCAAATTGTAAGTAAAAATACTGTATGTTCAGAAGTCTATGAGGGCTTACATTTCTTGAAAAAGTCTCCATTACACCTTAATATATAGCTGCTTATAGACAGTATATAAACAGTAATAAACAGTTGCAGGAAAACATTTGGGAACCATTTGGAATTTGAAGGATTTCAGCACTGATCATGCATACAATGTGGTCTGATCTTCATCTTTGTCACAATCATAGAAATAAACACAATTTGTCTGAACTAGAAATGCACAAATAGTTACACTTTTCCTGTCTTTATTGAACACATGCTTTCTGCATTTTTGCTGCAAGACCAACTTTTGTCTCTTTTGTACACTATTATTTGCATAGTTTTCTGTGTGGCATTCTTCCATTAACACCATTCCGATTTAGCGTTTTCTTATAGTGGAAACATGAACTCAGGTTTAGGCAAATTGTAAAGATTTCGGGAGGTGTTTTTCTGTTTTCCTTAGGCTCTCTCACCTTTTTGAGGATTGAACACTGAGCTTTTACTGTGATATTTGCTGCATGTCTACTCCTAGAAAGACTAGCAACAGTCCTGAACTTGCACCATTTGTGCTGTTGTGGGTTGATGAACATTGAGGTGTTTAGAAAAGCTTCTGTGGCCTTTTCTGGCTTCGCACATCTCTATGATGCTTCTTCTGAGATTCTGTGAAAGCTGTTCTGACTAAGGCATGGTTCACACGAATTAATCTACCTGAGAAAAGCCGACAGTCAGTAATAAGACCTTGCATGCCTTCACTTATAAGGAAGGGCATCTCGACATCTCACACTTCCAATCTCGTCTCTTTAATTGAAAAACCTGACTCCAATTAGCTTTTGGAAAAGTCATTAGCACAGAGGTTCACGTTTTTCTCCTAACTTAATTGTGAGTGATTATTGTGTGCTTATTGAAGACATGAAAAGTACAACTGTTTGTTGTTTAATTTAGTCTATAATTGTGACTGAAATGAAGATCAGATCACATTTTGAGTAATAAATTCAAGAAATGAATGCAGAGATTGAAAGGGTTCACAAACCATTCATTGCAACAACATATTAACTATTGTTTAATTGACAATTTACTATTACTGTGTATTCAAACCATTTTTGACCAACTTTATCTCCATTGAGAACCAAACACTTCACTCTCCTTAGCAGTTCACTCGTTTACTGTTATTTGTTCCATATAAAGAGCACAACTGCTTCTCCTTAAGCGCTATGGCTCTGTAAGAGAGGAATTAAATCAGTCGTGCGAATTAGGAAAACCATCTTCTTGTATTGTCAGAATTTATTGTATGGTCTTCCTTGGTGCAGCACCAGTTGTGTCCTGAGAAAGCTGTGAAAAGCATACTTTAATGAGAGAAATCATAAGGGCTCCTGACTTTCAAGGTAACATCTCATCTTTGGAAGTTGTGCCAAAGGATGCTAAAATTTATTCTGACAACTCTTTTCCTAAAGTTGGAGAATGCAGAGCATATATTTCTATGCAAGGCTATGCTTTTCTTTCTTCTGGAGATTGAAACTTTTTTATTCGGATATTTTGTTGCAGTAAAAACAAACTTTGAAGAGTTTTTGTGTTTCCCTAACATGGTCCTACATGTTTCTTTACATGAAAAGAACTGAAAACTATTTATAGAAATCATCTGTAACCCACCAAAATACACTACAGGATCCATGAATTTAGTTACAAGGTGTCTCAGTTTTTGTATTTTTCAAGGCCCACTAGTGCTAAGAAAACTGAGAGTGTTTGTTTGACTTTGACAGTGTTTACCAGGACACACAGCGGACAGGGCGCCACATTAATTACTAAGCTAACTTAAAAGAGAAGTCCTCAAAAGAAAACTAACATTTAAATTATCTGGAAGCCTCCCTCAGTGAGTGCAAGTACAAGTCTCATAAACCCAGATGGGTTTCAGCAGTCAAATAAAAGCATGTTGGAGTCAAGGTAGAAGATAAAAGATTTATTAGGCAGAGAACTTCAGTTAAATAATTCAAAGCTGAAAGCTCTATTAGGGGTAACGGTTTGATGGGCCTCTAACAAGAAGAAGTGTGAGTGATATTTATTGACAGCAGGTGATCCTCACAGTAATGGATCAAATCAGACAAGATGTACGCATGAGTTATTTATTGAAGGGTTGCATTTTGCTCACTTTCATCCAGGTTTTGACCCCCTTTACCTAAACATTAGCCTAGCCGCGTTAGACCCAGGTCTGAAGACGCAAGGGTCTAGGAACTCTCGACAGGGAGGGAGGCGGGCTAAAAGGTTGTCTTTCAAATCACTCTGCAGCAACTGGGTAGGTATACAACCAATCAGCGCAACGAATAGGCTGACGGAGTTCCTAGAGCGCCGGAAATCAGAGGATGCGGGAGTTCGGTGAAGCCTTATTTATACAGTCAATGTTGCCAGTAAACTTAAGTGCCGTCCTTTGTTTATCTTTCAAGTTGAATTTTAGCTTCAAATCTTTAAGAGCTGTGGCCAAAGCCTAGTTGAAAGATAACTGTTTATTGTGCGCAGCCATCTTCTTGTCTATCCTTGTTTCTATGGTTGTTTCCGGTTGTTTCTGTCAGAATCGTTGCGCCTCTGTCGTCACTTAGTTACGCCCGCCTTCTGACTCTGACTTCTCACTCTTCATGGTGATTCATCGGCCAGTTTTAGGAGCATCCAACCTCGAGGCTTACCGAGGGTAACTAGACCCACCCTGGCAGAGAATTAAATTCGTTGCCGTGGGTTGTCTAGCGCGGCTAGGCTCCCTAAACATTTCATTCTTGGAGTTTGTTGAAGCTGTACAATGCATGTATTTTAGTAAATAAAAAACATTGCTTTTATGTTTTCGATTCATCCGGATAATCTGAATAAGACAGCACTGACGGACCCATCACATGCACTTGAGGATGACAGAACATGTTTTGTACTAATGTGGGTTTGGGGCTTTTTGTTTGACATGTTTCTTCACAGCCTGTGCACATACAGAGAACAACGTTTAGAATGAATCACTGTGGTATCGAGGACAAACAGCTACACACAGTTATGAATCACCAGTGAGCTGTGTGTTTATACCTACATGTAAACATGCACTTTTTTCTTCTATTGCTGGAGTTGGTTGCTTCTTACATGTTTGCGTGTTTAGTCAAACACAGCAATGAACACGTTTTCAGCATTTCAGCAGTAGTGAAACTGTTGGTTCACTGTTGCTCTGCCAAGTGCAATGATTCACCCGTTTACAGAATACACCCGTCACATGCACTAATCACTCACATCCACTCATACATCCTGAAGCAGACAAATAATAATAAACATAAACAAGAACACTGCAATAGGTGTGAACCGAACGGTGCAAAAAATATGAAGCAGTGCAAGACTACATTGACACTATGAACTGCAAGCCATTTCTGCAGACTTTACCTGAGCAAGTTCGGTTTTGGTAATGGGGCAGCTCGAAGCCCTTGCAAACTTAGTGGGAACGTGTCTCAAACTGATTCCATGACATTTGGAACTGAGCCTTGGACTTCAAGAAAAACAGACAAGATTTTTAGTCATCAAAAGTCTTTGTGACCTCACTGAACATCTTTTTGCTATGAAGTATCAATTCTCACAGTAGCTATGACAATATTACACAAAAATGTCGAGTAGGGTGAAATGAAATGATAACTAGTAATGTCTTAAGCTTGGTCCTTGGTTTAAGGCAAGCACAGTTTTTTGGTTACGTCCGCTGTCACACGTCTTATTAATTTTAATAACTGACTTGTGAGCAGCCGTTATATGTTATATGTGCTACTGGGTTATGGGAATGATGTCATAGTTTGTCAGTTTCAGTTAATAAATATGCACTTGCCAGAGGTCATTAAGCCTTATAGAAAACTTTGTCATGGTGCCCCTTTGCTAGCTAAACCCCAGTAATTCTCTCTGTTAGCTATCACAGAACTGACCATCTCTTCTGGTTGCTACAGCATGAAACTGTAGTACATGGTGGCACAACCAGGTACTACAGCTAATCTACAATACTTAAAGTGTGTATTATTTATGAAAATAGTATCATATAATGACACATGCTCAATAATAAATGACTTTAAACCTTGACTGGGGCATGTTGTGTTCAAAAGCTCAAAGGTGAAATGCACTGTGACACTGGAATGTTCTGCAAAAGCACTTTTCTAACCAATATTCAACACCATAACTCCAGAAGAAAAGGAGCAGTTGTGATCATATTTTTGATTTGTTAAAAATTTCTGTATCATTGTGTGATAGCTGCACAGCATCACTGCAACTATGACAACAAGTGAACACTACATCAGCTGCCTGCTGACGCTCACATGATTGTGATCCTACTACAAATTGACTTATCGGGACTGATCGACAATGATGCGACTGAGCAGCCTTGGCAGAGTACTGCGCTCTCTGAGTGCTTTTCTTGTTTTTTCTTTCTCAAGATTCTATACAGACATACACATTCCGAATTTTTTCACCTTCTTCTCGCTATGAAATACATGAAATGTGATTTTCAGGGTTGTAGCATTAACAATAAACATTTTTACACTTTAGTTTCAGTACACTATGCATATAAATGTGTATACTATTTTACAGTTGTGAATAAATAAACATTCACATCTTGGTGTTCTACTTGAGATATCCAAACTGTGGTGTTGCCGACACTCACAAACCTCCACTCTTGCAGACTGGTAACAAGGAATAGAGCTAAATAAATGTCTTTTCCATTGTGAGTGCTTTTAGGAATCTCGCATGATATTATTAACATGAAAAACACCTCAGTGGGAGCACAGTGGTAATTAAAAATAACCTTTTCAAAACAGTGTATTTAAATGAAAATTAAAGTTGTGAATAATAAAAACAGGAAGAAAAAGAACAAAAACATGCATCAGATGAAGCTAGCTCACTTGTTTCCAGAGTACATACAGTATGTCTGTAGTCCTGAGGCATTACTCAGGATCTCTCCCTGGGAAAATGCACAACTATTTTGTCACAGTGGAATGAAGACGGTGGCCAAAAACCAGGGCCGGTATTAGTAATATACTCTCCTACCACCTCATCGTGTGTGTGTGTGTCTGTGTGTCTGTGTGTGTGTGAGAGAGAGAGAATGTGTGAATGTATTTTAATTTATTCTAGCACCAAACACTTTTTTCCAGTTTTAACTGAAATTCCAATAAGCACAGTCTTTAAATGAATTACTCATGAATAAATGAGTCGCTGAAGAAGAAAATGCGGCAGGCAACAGAATGAGTGAATGACCAATGTGCACGAGGAGGGAGAAGTGATTATGCTAATAGCCGAATGAAAAACAGTGGATAGTAAATAATTCTGAATGTGTAAATGAACAAATTAAAATTCCCTCTCTCCTCCTCCTCTGTCCATCTCCTCATATCTCCAAATGGCCAGAGGCAGCTGAAAATGTAGCCTGGAGGAGGAGGAATGTAGGAAGTGAGCACCAGTGCCAGCAGTTATAAAGATGACTGATGTATGTAGCAGATGGAGAGTGTTTTATGACCTGTACCGGCACTCCATTTAAGTATGTGTAAAATTGATGGCCAACCATAATTGACCTCTGTAACCACTACAGGACTGAAAGCTGTTCTTCCACTTTGAGCGAAGGGGGGAGTTCTTTTTCTCTTTTGGACACAGGGGGAGCGTTTGATTTATGTAACTCTGTGGCAGGTTGGCGTTTCAACATCACAGGCCTGCGATGGATTTTTGTGTGGAAGTGGAAGGTAAGAAGAAGACGGACGAGGAAGAGCTGAGAAAAGGCGGAGAAGACGAGGGAGGACGGGGAAGGAGGGGAGAAAGAATAGAGATGAGTGGGGGTGAAAGGAAAAGAAGCCGGGAAGAGAAGCGCAAGAAATCAAACTATGAGGGAGGAAGAACAAAATAATTACTGAAAGCAAAAGAAAAAAATTAAAGAATGGAAGAAATGGGAAAAGAACAAGGCGGAGAATTGGAAAAATACAGTAGATCTGCAGTACCTGGAGGATATTTGTCAACATGTGCCTTCCAAAGGCCATGAGGGGAAAATGAAGTGTCAACTACACCCAATTACTGAAAGCCTGCATCATCATATTGGGCATATTTCTTGGCCTGAATGTCATACATAGACACCTCTGCTCTACATGACCAGAATGGAAACAACTTTCTGTCAACAAATTTGTACATATGACCCAGCATTTGCCAAATACCGGATCTAATAAGAAAACAGATGGAAGGACTGTTGCACTGTTTTGTAACAAAAGCTCCCCATCTATTCAAACGCGTATTGTCAAGACCTTATTTTGAGGCGCTGAATTGATTGAACAGAAAACACGGCAAAAGTGGAGGATAGAATGCTTTGGGAAAGTCTCCACTTTTTTTCTTGAATTTTCCCTGAAGCAGACGTTTTAAAATCGGTCTTTTTCACACTGTGGTAATATCACACGTATTGTGCTCCTTTTACTGCTTGATTGAAGCTGCAGTATTAAATCAAATGGAAAACGTCCCCCGTCTTGTGCATTTTTTATTTCTTATTTTTAAAATACATTTTCTACAGTTTGGTCTGGAATATTTGGCACATTTAGAGGCACAGGTGCATTGAAGCACAATTGTAAATCATTTCAAGTGGGGTTTCATCCATGATCACAGGGTTTTATATTGATGGACCTCCTGTTGGGCCTGACAATAAAGTCACCCATCTTTTAATAACATCTTAACCACCTGGACCAGTTGATATTATGCATTTATTTGCTAATTATTTTTATATTGCACATTCTATTATGGCAAGAAATTGTAAAAGGACAGAATATCAGTTCTTCTTACTTTCCAGTGGTCCTTCAACTATTCATCCGATGTGCAGTTCTGTCGAGAAAATTAACCAAGTTCAAGCTTAAAATTGTGACATTTGATCAAACTTGTTATGGCTTCAGAAAGACTCAGGAAGAATGTAGCTTTTACTTTACGATATAAGGCGACTAGGAGAACTGGAGCCCTCTAGTGGACTGGCAGACAGGAAATAAAATACTAAGGCTAAGCACTGCTAAACTAAACCCGTGACAGGTAACACCCAGGAAGGCTGAAATAGCAGAACTAATATCAGGATAGAAAACATACAAGAGAATATTTACCAGAGGTAACTGGGCGATAATCTAACAACCCGAATATTAATCTCCAAAACAAGCAAATAGAACTATACACACTATGCTAACTTGGAATTTCTGAGCAATAGAATAATATACGAAATACTAACCTAGAGTAACAGGAAGAATGAATCTACCAGTCTGGCTCAGAGATACAAAGGGACTTAGCTGGGGAAATACAGGGTGGAGAGTCCATAGGATGAAGCAAGGGAGATCCTTGGTGTGTGGGAAGTGCCGTTGCAGGACAGGCAGTGGTGTAGTCTTGGCATGTGGCGGGGCAGTAATGGAGGAGAAGATGGGGTGGAGCAGGGCAGGAATGATCTGGAGACGAGGTGGGTGAATGAGGTTCCAGGAAAACTATAGGGACAGCTGACGCCAGGGGTTTGGTGTTGGAGGTTCCAGGGGTAACACTAACATCTGGGAGTTCACACTGGAAGGCAGCAAAAAAACAAAAACAAAACAGGATTAACCAGAGTCAAAGGTACGGAGAGCCAGACTGAACAGTGCACAGAACTAACTGTTGATCGTTCATGGTCAGCCGTCATGTAGTGAGTGGCGTCTGTCTGTATATCTGAAGGAAGTGGCTGATTGCATCACTCCCACCTGCTCGCGCGCTGCTCCCGCTGATTGGAAATCCCACACACCTGTTGCCGCAGGGTCACCTGCACTCTCTCAATCTAGGAAAAGGGAAAGGAGAGGGGAAGGGAGAATATTGCCGCTACCTAGAGTTTGAGGCTTCGAACGTGACAAAACTGTCTTTATTTTTAAATGTTTCATGATAAAATTTGTCAACAATAAAGTGATTAATCTAACTAGAGTTTGAAAAAAGTAAAATTGCTGCGCTGTTCAATGCAGCTGGACTTTTTGGTTTAACTGCAGGCAGTGTTTAAGCAGAGCAAAGAGACAAGTATGAAAACACTATCAAAAAGTACTGTATAGTCTTTATTTCTACTCAGTGAGCATTTGTAAAAATGTTTTACATTTTTATTTCAAGTTTGGGTTTTTTTGTAAAATAAATAGAGTAATTAAACTTTCTTTTTTGGTGCTGTAGAAATTTATATGATATAAGACATTTTTGAGTTCTCTATGTCTTATCATGGCCCTGCTGTTTCCATAGAGGTCCAGGACTTGGCATTAAGGTGAAAAATGATCCCAGAGTGCGTAAAAATGTGACAGGAGCGAAATTTTAAAAAAAAACTCAGAAACTGCTTAGAGTTCAGAAGGCTGGTACAGCCATTTATATAATATCCCTCAGGTACAGGACCGATCTTAGCCGAAGGCGACCAAGGCAGCTGTCTGTGGCGCCACCAGATGAAGTCATGTCAAAGAGGAGGAGGAGATATTTTGTAATTGCTCCTCATCTACTTTTAAAGTCCTGTCACCAACATCCAATGCAGCACTTTGTTGTTAAAAAAAGTACTGCTAACACCGCAATAAACACCTGATACTGAGAGGAGACTACAGACAGATTGTGGAAGGACACACGGTCATATAACCTGCTGGCAGCCACTTTTGTGACCTTGCGGTTCATTTGCTCAAAATGCTGGGTAAAATGTGAATAAATAGGTTAGTTATATTCCATGCAGCTTTAAGATAAATGAGAAGCAGCATACAGATCATACTCCGTGTGTGCAGGTGTCTCCTCAACTGGAGCCATGTGGTCAGTCATTGAGCCGGTAGATTTAATAGAAGAGGTCCTATAATGTCACTGACGTCCCCGGCGTAGGTAGAGTCCTGGCATCCTTACAGTGGTAGGCTCTCAGCTTTGAATCCAGATGTTTGCTCCTGAAATGGCAGCTGTCAAGACTCTCCCTACTGTGCTCCATCAGAACACTGAGAGCACCGAGTGACCCACTGAGCTTTTTAATGTCTAAAAATAGCAGTTTCAGTTTCAGTTGCATAACAGCGAGCAGCAGTGAACACTGACGGCAAATGGCCATTTTGCGTCTGCTTCAGTGATAATTAGCAAATGAACACGCCTCTAAAGTGCTGCTGTTGGTTGAATACTTCACTGTTTTATTAATGCTGACCAAGAGTGTCTGCCTAAATCCTGGCCAGGCCTTCCAGCTGCAAAAACTCCCAGTGACATTTTCTCTCCATGGATATGATAGAAAATACATAAAATGAGTCTGATGTTTTTTTTTTACCTACATTGCTGCGTAGATACAAAGAGATAACATGGTAAAGACATATTTCTGATGTTAAGTCAAAGACAAACTGGAGTGTTAAAAATGTAAAAATAGATACATTTTTCAGTGCGGGTATAAAGTAAATGCACATTTACACTTTCTAATAAAATCAAGGATCCAGACTGACTATGTTCATTGCACATGCAGCTTAACATGTTCAGTGGTTGCACCAATGTGTCTGACCTTTAGCAGATCTATTTGAGTCTGTGGATGCCTAAGGAGATAAAATCACTTGTTTTTACATTATTTCATTCTTTTCAAACTATTTTTTGGCCACACATCTGTCTGAGTGTGCTGCAGTAACTTGATGGATGCTAGAGACTTCTCCGTGCAGAGCCGCCAAATAGCATCTACCCATGCATGTGGCATTTTTATTGAATATTGGTAAACCGTAGCATCTGCAGATGCTTATAAGATGTAAAGTATTGCTTAAAAAAAACAACTTGGTTTGCATTCCCCCAACGAAACCTGCATCACATTCCTGATAATGTAATAAAACAGTTGTTAACTTCCTCCTGAGTCTTCCAGCAAGAAGCAGCTAGTACTTGAACAAAGTTTAATACCGCAGCAGTGACAAACAAATTTCTTGCTGAAGGCTAATTTATAATGAGAACCAACTGTTGGGACTATGCACAGTAAGATTGCAGATTGTGATTCCACCTTATCTTATTGCCATGTCGACATACAGGAGGAGATTTTAGTGGCTTTAGTTTGGGTTTGATAAAAGAAAATACATATAACAAACAGCAGGCATATATAACCATAAGCTCAGATAAATGCATATTGCCCTAGTGCATAGTTCATTCCAACCAAATGATTTCCTCACATTCAAATGTTCTACTGCACACACATAAACTTGCTGTATTGCATGAAATGTAACTACCAGGACAAATAACATGAGCTGCACCACTCCGGTGCTTTATAGTAAAATGTCAAACCCTGTTTTTTCAAAGCCCTAAGGATCAGTTGTGGATCTAAGCCAGTGTGTTCAGCCAGGTGGACTTTAAACAGAGCTGGCATGGTGAAGGAGGTGTGTGCACACCTTTGTAGTTTTCTGCTGGATGGTTGAACAGATGGCAGAAAGGTTGCTGCCTAATAATCTTGGACACTGTGTGTGACGCTCTTCTCCTGAGCAGTTGTCATCTCGCTGTAAAGGAGGACATGCAAACACTCTCTGCAGAGAGCTTAAAGTGTGTCATGGATGCTGGGCCGTTCAGACTTTTTCATCTGCTGTGGGAAGTTAAAGTCTCTGATGTGACTTGTTAATTATGAGAGTGATTTCAACTTCCTGCCTCAGTTTATGGCCACAGTGATGTAGTGCAAAAACACTAAATCAACTGAAGGCGTTCTGATTACATACACACATGTTCGGGGATACATCTGTAGGATTGACACATTTGCACACAAATCAATATGAAGAGTCATGAATATTCCATGGCAGAATTAAGCAGAATGCAAATTACAATAAATAACGGTAAAAAAAACCAAAACAAGAAAAGCTTTCAGAGAGTGCAGTACTCCGTCAAGACTGCTCAGTCGTTGTATCATATCTGATGGCTGAGATCTTGAAAAAATTTATAGCAGAAATCACGGCAGCATAGATTGTGGTATAGTTGTACTAACAAACAAAACGGCCTTGCACTGAGCACATACGTGTGCTATGCATGTGTACATTATGTACGAATACCGAATTGCCAAATCTAAATATGTAGCGGGCGGTGGGAACTGATGGGACTCAGAAACACCCCCACAATTTAATCAATTGCTCCTTGTATTATTTTCAACAGATAAGTTCCGATAAGTTTGCAATTGCGGATTTGTAGTTGGATTGCAATCATGTGATCGTCAGCAGGTAACTGACGTAGTTTTTACTTGTCGTGTCACTGTCTCACAATGATACCGAAATCCTTAACAAATCCGTGGATCCAGACTATAAACTGCATCACTGTCAAAATCTAATCAGTTGGTTCTTATGTCATTTCTGACCTTCCCTGAAAATTTCATCCAAATCGGTTGGTCCGTTTTTCAGTAATGTTGCACACAGACAGACAAACAGACGGACAAACCTACGTTGATTGTTACATAACTCCTTCCTTGGCAGAGTAAAAAGGCAAATCTGCATCTGAATGTAAGACTACAGAGAACTGTTTGTATGGTTTTATATTGTGTTGTTGCCATACAAAATATTGCCATAGGATTTGGACGCAATCATTGCCATTGATAAAAGAAGCCAAATTTAGTTGAATTGGAAGAGTTCACTTCAAATGGTTCGCTGAGCCATCGACCTTACCTCTTTGCTAGGTAGATTATTATTTTACTCATAAAAGGAACATTCATGCAGGAGCACAAGACCCAATGTAAGTGTAAAAAAATCATTTGGCAGATGGTTCAGGGACGTCACAATGCCAGAATTTTACAAGTGAATCCAACATCTCTGATTTTCCACAATACTTGATTCCAGGGTTTTAAAGGGGTTTCACCTTGTTAACATGACCATATGGTGATTTTTATGATGGAAGGCAAGTCATCAGCATAACAGTCAGTAACACAGCTCAGCATGTTCACTTTACCTATTCACTGTAGTGCAACAGTAACAGTCTCAAAACATGGATTCAGACTTCCTGAGTTAATGCATAACAAACATGCTTGGCTGAATTATTCCAATTTAATGTTACATCTAAACCATTTTAAGCTATGAAAGAGCTATTTTCAAGGCAAAAAAATAGTATGTAATGTTGGCACACCGAGATGAATTTTTTATAGGTTTAGTCAATGGAGGGACTCAGACGATGTGCTGTGCAACATTACATTCTGACAGACTGAAGAGTAAATGACAGTAGCCTACCAATGTTTTGAGCCGCATCAACTCAGATTATAAACTACAACTGAAAGAACTGCTACAACTTTATTCAGGGTATGGTAGGTATAGTGCTATGTTTACAGTTATACACCAGTTTTAACAGAATATAAAATATCTTAAGGCCTGATTCACTCTATGCTTTAGTAGGTGGGAGAAATGCACCATATACTGGTGCTGAGCAGAGCAAGAGTCAGGACACCCAGTGATGGCGACAAAGAGGTAATGGTAGGTGTGGATAAGAGTGGAGTGTGGAAAGGAACTGTCCAATCATGTGAGGTAAAAAAAAAGGATGCACTACTAACAAGAGAGTAGCTTGAGCACAGCTCTCAGAGCAGACCGTCAGAAGTGCATCCCTTTGGCAAAGGTGACAGAGAACACTCCTGCTTTGTCTGTGACACTGATCCCCGTGGGATTCAGCCTCCATTAAGGGGGACTTGCAACATCATACTAGTGCAAAAACCTGCATGGAAGTGCAATACAGAGAGCAACAGAAGGCAAAAGGCTCTATTATTAGGATAGGACAATGTTATTATGAATCATACATCCATTCTCTATACACCGCTTAATCCACATTAGGGTCGTTGGGGGCTGAAGTCTATCCCAGCCGACTTAGGGTGAAGGCAGGGGACACCCTGGACAGGTCACCAGTTTGTGGCAGGGCTACATACAGACAAACAATCACACTTGCATTCACGCCTATGGGCAATTTAGCGTTACCAATTAACCTCAGCATGTTTTTGGTCTGTGGGAGGAAGCTGGAGTACCTGGAGAAAACCCTCACTGCAAGGCGAAAGTGCTAACCACTACACCTCTGTGCAGCCCCATTATGAACTAACTGAGCTCAATGCAACCAAACTTTATGTTTTCAGTATGACCCTTTAATGGAGGTTTAAATTAGTGCCTTTGAGTGAAACTACCTAATATTCTATTTAACAACTTTCTACTTACTGCTTTCTACTACTACTAGTGTCTATCGCTGGTAATTATTGCTATCATTCTGTAAATAATCTGTCTGCTTTCCACAAGGGCACCGAGTCACTAACTGTTTCAAATTGTTCAGTAGACACATTATTAGCCATTCTAAACAGAAAGTAACCCCAATAATGTCAATGACCATGTGTAGTCATGTGAATAAGGCCATGTCAAATGTTTTGTGGAGTTTATTCATCCATTATACACTGCTCAGTCCTCATTAGGGTCACAGTTGAACTGGAGTCTGTCCAAGCTGACTTGGGGTGAAGGCAGGGGACACTCTGGATAGGTCACCAGTCTCTCACAGGGCTACATATAGAGACAAACAAGCACATTCACATTCACACCTACAGGCAGTTTAAAATTATCAATTAACCTCAGCATGTTTTTGGACTGTGTCAGGAAGCCAGAGAACCGGGTGAAAACAAACGCAGGCACAGGGAAAACATGCAAACAGGCCGGGATGCAAACTGGGAATCTTTTAGCTGCAAGGTGACGATGCGAACCACTGTCCACCGTGCAACTCTTCTGGTGAAGTTGTCACCCTGAAAACAGACAAAATAAACTTTGTAACATATGATAAATAAAATAAGATAACCCTTTGTTGCTCCCCACTCCAGGGGAAATTCAGCAACTTTTTTACAGCAGAAACAAACATATGTCGAAGGATGAAAACTGAAACACACTGTAGACAAATATGATATAAAGGAGCTTGTTAAATAAATGTAAAAGTGCGAGATGCAGCAGTGTAAAAATTTCTGTGCAAATTTTATTCTGGTAATACTAATGTAGGCACAGGGTGTATTTTAACCCCAACCATGATCCTTTTATAAGACAAATCAAGCAGTTTTAGCAGCAAAACTTAAACAGTGAAAATACAAGTAAACTCCAAGTGAAAACAATGAGAGAAAGACATCAACGCATAAAAACGTAAAACTCTAATAATGGCACGAGAGAGGAGTTGAACTGAAGTCCTCTGGATGAAGACATACAGATTTCTTCTTCCACATCCATTCCAACCCCCACGTGTGGACTTCTGTTCCTCTTTGTAAGCATAAAATTGTGGCTCCACTGCCATAAACTGAGCTGATAACAGAGCTCAATTAAATGGGTTGATAATGTGCCTACTGAGCCTACTAGAAGGTGGAGAAGGTCCCAACTGACCCATATGTATGGGAATGATCAGCAATGATAATGGCAATTTAATAGGCTGATAAAATCTGGTACGGGTGGCGCCGCAGTGCCCCAAATTAACCAGCAACCACTGCTCAGTTATATTCAGGTTTCATGGGGCGTGTGTGACAGTGAGCCAGTTTGCACAATGCCAGTTATCTGAGACTGAAGCAGCTAAATTTTACATTTCATACTATTACATTTGTAAATATTCTCCGAAGAGACCTATGGAAGCAAACTCGGTGTTAAAAGTCAGTCAGTTCCTGTTCCAGAATCAAAGGCAGACTGTGTTTTATTTGCCAAGCTCATCTAGATAACCTGATAACCTGCCACAAACCCGCTTTGTGGAACAGACTCCAGCAGGCAGGAGAGTCAGTGTACACATCTGCTTTATCTGAGCGCAAACTAAACATCAAACACATTCCCACCAAGTCCTCAGACTATCATCCCAGTGCTTCTTGTCCTGTTTATGATTGCAGTCACAGCCTCACTGCAAATCCCAGAGAGCAAACACACGGTTACTGGCATATTTATCAGCCTGCTAACCAGCCTGATAACCTGCAGCTGCTCTGACTCTCCCCCTGCACCGACACAACACCAGAACCACAGAACGCCTCTGCTCCAATAAACGGATTTTATTGTTTCAGAAAATACTGTCATTAAAAGTGATACTAAAGCAACAGTGTGTTTCATCATTTCATACATTTTTAATTTACCCCCCAAAAAGAATACTGTTTTCATCTATTTTATTGCAAAATGTAATAAAAACGATGATTGACTTCAACCCATGTGACCCAGTCAGAGTGATATCTCTGCAGGTAATTCACTCTGAAAGAAACAACCAGATGTTGAAAGAAGATCTTGCTTCAGTTGTGCTTTTTTGTCGTTTTTTTCGCATTCTTAACAAACAGTTGAGTCTGACTCTCAGCAACACTGGATTAAATGTCCTGCCTTTTCCTGTGCAAAACCATAAATAGAAAAACATTACAAGGATCATTCCAGAATTTTAGGACATTTGGGCTTCAAAATTTTTGAAAAATAAACCTTCTCATTTGCCATTTTTTGCTACATATTCATCAATAATAGGTAATAAACTAAGGTGTGATTGGCGTGATTTTTCCAACAATTACAAGAGATATCAATGAAAAAATAATACCAAAAAAAGTAGATTTAAATTTCATTTTAACTGTTTAATTTGGCATTCAATTTGGCATGAAAAATGGAATGTTAGGGGGAACTCCAGACTTATTTGGTATTTTAAAAAATATTCTCAAGCATTCTTTTCCTCTAGTTTTATATTTTTAAGATTTGGCCTCAGGACAGGTAAATTTACACAACAACTGCACGTTTTATTATTTTGTACATGGGTTATTTGAAATTTTAAGAGTGGGACGTAATGTGTCCTCCAATTCTGGAATGACCCAACACTCACAGAATAATAATAATACAGCCCTGTGATAGCTGTGCACTCCTGCAACTGGACATAACACATACAGAGCTGCATTTGGTGGCCTCGGGTTTATATACTGTGTCTGTCACATGTTTTCGCACTGACTGGCTTTTAAATGTTAGTAATATTTCCACTGCCTTAAAAAATAAAAGCAGAATCATTAGATTTTACATACTGCAACGTGTGCTTTGTGTTGAACTGCAGTCATAGCTCTGTATAAAAATAGATGTATCTGTGTCCAAGAATAACAAGGCTGCTGTGTGTCACTCTGTGTGTGTGTGTATATACTGTATATATAAAACTCTGCATATGTAGACCTTGTATTATTAGGCCCTCTGCTTTATCTCCTTTCTTAATTCCCTCTGGAAATCTTATCAGCCACGCTCTACTCCATATGTAAGCTGAAGTGGTATGTATTGTACTTCCAATCCCCTTGGATTTATCTTCACCCCACATCTCAGTGCTTAAGATTACATTTAGCGTTGTCATTTAAATCTGGGAACTTCAAAACAGCAGTGGGCTGGGAGGATATTTTCAGACTTAAAAGTACAACTGTGCAGTGTAATAAATTCAGGCAGTGTGCCTTTAAATTCAGCATCACATGGGTCACAGCTATGGGGAATTATTTTTATTTTTCTGTCTACATAGGGAAGGTGAGCTCTTTCTAGGAAAAGCCTGCTTCATATTCAAATATCGGCTGTCAAATACACCTCGGCTCAGCTGGAACAGCTCAAGGTTAAGTGTCTTGCTCAGGTGGGTCTCAGCATTATAACCGTTTAGGACGGAGAATATCATTGGAGATATTATTGAGTGTGATAGAGGTGAAGCCGAGAGATTATCAGCTTCGAAAAAACACCAAGAAGGACAAAATTTATCTCATGGCTCTGTCCAAAGTAAAAGAAAAAAGGAACACCCACCACAACCTTTAAAAGTCACTAATTATGTGTCGAGCTGTTTTAATAGTTAAGTTTGACTATCTGGAATTAACATTAGAAATATCAATAATATCATTTTGACTGGTCTGAATTACACCGTGACTAGTCAGTATGCTTATTCCAGATATCTATCAGTCACAATCATAGTTAGAGATGTTTGTAAATCTGTTTTGACCACTCGGAATAATAGTTCGAGATATCTTAAAAGTCATTATGACTAGTTGGAATTGTTTTATAATAGTGGTTGCTATAGTGTATAAGATCATTCGAAAATGCTGTGAAATAGGAAGAGACTTTATGGAGAAAAGCTTTATTCATTAGAGGCTTATGATTCAAACTTTCTAGAATATCGGCCTCTAGGTGCTCTGACATGATGGTGAAACAGTTTGCTGTGTGATAAAATTGCACCTTTCAGAGTGGCCTTTTATTGTGGGCAGTCTAAAGCACACCTGTGCACTAATCATGGTGTCTAATCAGCATCTTGATATGGCACACCTGTGAGGTGGGATGGATTATCTCAGCAAAGGAGAAGTGCTCACTGTCACAGATTTAGACAGATTTGTGAACAATATTTGAGAGAAATGGTGATATTGTGTATGTGGAAAAAGTTTGAGATCTTTGAGTTCATCTCATGAAAAATGGGAGCAAAAACAAAAGTGTTGCGTTTATATTTTTGTTGAGTGTAGTTAGGTCACATGATTTGGTATCCGTACAGAACGTACACAAGTGTGGTAGCACGGCCCAGTCCGTCTCCACAGAGGTGTATTAGATCAGGTTTACGCAGCAGGGAGTCATCATCCTGATGCACCTGGTTCACTGGACGGGGCTATACCGCATTATATCTAGGAGAGGGCTGCGTGTTTTTGACATGCGTCCTCTACCTGGAGCTGGGGTGTTCACTCTGCAGCGTGGTTTGCCGTGGCAGTCTCGAGATGCTGGCAGAATATTTCTCTACCTATCTGTCAGAAGTCGGCTGGTACCTTGGCCGAAGGCTGGGAGCCGGGTGTGTGTGGCCTTGGAGCTGGGCATAACCTATGCACCGTGTTGGATTTGAGTGATCGTGCAGTTTTTCTGCGGCTGTTTCCCCTGATGCCTGAGGAGCTGCGGTTTTATTGACGAGCAGCTCTATGTCTGAAGCAAGCTGCTGCTGTTTTGTCTCCATGTTCTGTCTCCGAGTTCATTGCAGCAAGTTCTCTGCCATCGGGAATTGCTGCAGATGTCTTATTATATGATGCTTTAAAGACAATCTTGGTGTGCGTGTGCCCATCGCCTGGCACACCCGTTATTGTTTGTGTTAAAATTATTAGCTTTGGTGGTGACCTCCAGGGTCAGTATAGTGTGGTGTTAGGGTAGTTCTAGAGATCTCTGTTCCTGGGGCTAACCGTATTTCTTTTTCTGTGGACAGGAGCTGTTGGGCTGTATGATGAGTGGCTGGCTGATTCCCCCGAGGTAGTGGTCCCCTCACTCCCTGTACAGTAGAGCACTTGGGTGTCGTTCAGTGGTTTTGTTTTTTTTTGCAAGTGTGGTGTGTCGCATCCGGACCCTCCCTTTCCCTGTTCAGTCAGTCATTCCGGTCTGGTAAGCCCACAGCCCTGAGTTCAGTGTATAGATGTTCGGTGGCTGCACCCTGGAGGTCCAAAAAGACTGCATCTATTTTTGCCACTCACTACTGAGCTGTCTCATGGCACCGCTGCTAAGGTTTTCATTGAAATATTGTCATTTTAACAGAAAGCATATACATTGTTAATAAATTCTGTTTGTGTGTATATTTTGGAGTCACGTCTGCCTCTAGTGTCGCACGTACCTGTGTGACCTTTTCTCTGTATTGCTCGGTGCAAGGTAATTTTGTTTGTGGATACATCTATAGTGCTGTGATTTCTGCCACATGCCTGTGCTCAGCGCAAGATCATTTTTTACTAAAAATTTCATCCACGGAAGTGATACGACTGAGCAGCCTTGGTGGAGTACTGCACTCTGAGGGATTTTCTTCTTTTAAACTGCAGTTGTGTATTGAACACGGCCTATATTGCCTTGGGGAAAATGTCACCTTGATTTGTCCTTTTGTTTCATATTTCCGAACACAAAGTCTTCAAGAACGTAATGGTCTTAATTTAATGTTAAAACAATAGAGAGCTGAGGTGTGCTGTAACTGGTTCCCATCACCAAGAAATAAAAACCCACCAGTCAAATACCACCCTAATACTTTAAAACATTATGTCTACAGTTGCTTTGTGTAAAGAACATTTTGATCTGCAGCAGCTTTCTGTGTGCTCAGAATTAAAGCTCCTTCCGGGCTGATTAAAAACCTGTCCTTTGTCGGACCACAAGATGTAGGGCCTCCTAAAGTCAAGCACAAACACCTTATGCGTTAACAGTTTAACTGAGAGGGACCCACCACACACACACACACACACATTTCCTCTTCAAAACACATATTGGGTATGTATTCTCAAACTGAATACTGCACCTCTAAACAAAAAAACTGCTTTGTCAGCGCCATCTTTTTCATGCATTTTCATGCACAGATTTAGTGGCAGCAGTTTGAAAGTTCCCGTGCCCTTTGAATGTGACACAGTTTCGCTGTCAGCTACAGCTGGAGAGTGGTGAGAGTGTAACATTCGATGTTTATTTAATGGAGTTGGAGAAGAGAGTTACAGACTTTGTCCTCAGTCTTACGTCAAGGGCACGCTTTTGAATTAGCTTGATCAGTCTGCTGGCATGCCGGCATGAGGCTTGTACATTTGAAAGAGTCTGACTCGCTTGAGAGAAAGCTATTCTTCCTGCCAGTTAAAGATTGAATAGAGACACAAAATGCAAAAGGCAGTGAAGGTCATGTTTGAGGTGCTTTCTCAGGCTGTACATTCAACACTCACAAGTGTTCACTGGAGGAAGGAACTAATAATGGTCTTTTCCTAGATGTTACATATACAGCTCACACAGGCGCAACCATTAGCATATAAAGTATGGCGCTATTCTGAGATGATACACAATAACATTTCTAAATCTCTTTCCAGGCATTGATTAAACCCCTAAAACTCATCTGTGCATCAAAATTGCATACATTAGATTTTTCTCCCCACAAAAATAGGTATTAACTTAGATGCATCTCTATAGAGTTGCTTACCGCTGATATGCTACAAAACAGCTCTATCCTACACAAGGGCATCAGAATAATTCAGTCTTACATTTGAACCAGAAACTGTCCCTGGAGAAGAATAATACCAAAAGTCCACCTCTACAAGATGACAGGACTGATTACTTCGGTTTGTTACATGTCAAACCCAGCATGTCTGAATCCATCTTTTTGATAGTATTATCAGTACAATGCAGTTCCAAGATGGTAAAATACTGCGTGCTAGAACAAAACAGGGCCCCCTTTTAAGGACCAAATAGTATTTTAACCAGACTTAATACACTAGAACAATGGATTAGCAGAATTGACCCAAACTTGGTACTACCAAGGCAGGAAAGTGAACTAAAGAGCAAGTACAAGCTAAACACGACTACCAATAATTTGGCCCAGAGCAAAATTACCATAACGCTAGAAACACAGAATCTAACTAGGCACTCTAGGAACAGGAATACCCGAAACTGAACTGACTCATTGAGCGGGAAGGAACTTAACTGTCCGAAGCTATGGACTGGTGCTGCATAGGTTGGCGTGAGGACGAACAGACGTTAGCATCTTAGCTGGTGCCGTGGTGGTTGACTGAAGTCCGAAGTGATCTTGGGAGATCCAGGCAGGAAAGGGTGAGCAAGCAGGAACCCAAACTGAAACGGTGAGAAAATTAGTGAGCATGAGCAGTAACAAAAGGTGCTAGGCAGAACCGGGGCCAACACTCGCTGCAGTAGTTCACGACCCGGTGGGGGATGGGATCATCAAGTTCTGATTCCAGCGGAAAGTTGTTCACGGGGGGGCTTGTGTGGCGGCGGCGGCGCAGCGACTTCCAATCGCTGGGCCTTTTACAATCGTCGTTAACAAGCTATCGTTAAAATCGTTACCATCACGCGGGAGTATCAGCGACAATAAAGTGTTCAAACTTGAAATCGGTGGAAAGCCGCGGATCCGCTGTAAATTCCCATCCCTGAAAAAAAGCGGAATTCCGCGAATTCGTGGAAAAATCACATCCCTGCCCAGTAGTGGCAGTGTCTAGCTTTTACTAGAAGAATCGGTAAAGTGGTGATCCCTCCCACCTGCTTGTCCGCCAGCTCTGCTGATTATGATTGGCAGCATCTGTTCACATGCCACTCAAGAAGGAGAATCTGCCACTGCCTGGCAGCTGAAGTATTATCAAAATCAGGAACTGTGTTATATACTTTATTGTGACCACTGGTAGGCGCACATTTGCGATTTCTCTATGGAATCATTCTGTGTCAGTCAGCAGCTGGATGTTCCAACTTTCACATGGAGGATCATCACTGACGATGGTGGAGCATCAGGTCAGGAACGACAGGAGCATGGAGTTGTTTTCTTCAACCTTCACATGGTTGTGCTCCAGGAATTCATCTCCTTGTGTAAGACTGGCATCCTGAGGTCTCTAAGGGAGAAACGACCAGAACCGTGACACAGTGCCATGTGAGCGCTCTAATACATTCATCACCCTGTCACGGCGCAGCAATTAAGCACAGATTTTTTGACCACAACAACACAATTGTTGCTCTTCACTTGCCCTACTCACCAGATTTAGCTCCCTGTGACTTCTTTCTCTTCCCCAAAATGAAATTCAAGTTGATGAATCGACGATTTGTCACAGTTTAGGAGATGCAGCGCACATCCCAGATGGTGCTTGGCATGTTTACATAAAGGGACTACCACACAGTGCTCAAAGTGTTGCAGAAACCCTTGGAGTGATGTATCACTGCACAATGAGATTACTTTGATGGGGCTGTAGGGTAATTGTAACCAGTTTGGAATTGTATACACAGTCAATCTCAGAACTTTTTGAGAGTTCATGGATTGATACTACAACGAGTTCTGAAAGTTGAAGAAGTACATCAAACTCGTGTATTTGCAACAAACAGTGGCCTCGGGACTTTGTCAGTGCTGACTGAAATTAGTCATCCAGTATGAAAAATGTCATGTTTTGGAGGTTGGCATCAAATGTACGGTTAGATTCACAGGAGTGTATTTCAATAACAGAAGCTCAACAAACAGCCCAGGGAAGTACGTTCTGAAGGTGAGGTCAAAGTTCAGACATTTTTTTGGTTTGCGTAAATGCAGTGGTGCTACGTGTAATTAGGCTACATGAGGGGTAATACAGATCGCAAGATGGCACGACTGATAAATGCACTTTCAGCTAATCACATCACTACTCTCAAGCAGAGAAACAGCTTCTCTCTAAAGTCATGCTGTAGTCTGGTGCAGCTTGCAGAGAGGCAGCACAACAACACATTATCTGATATTAGAAAATACAGAAACTGGAAATGGAAATCTTAAGGTCTTGTTTGGTTTCCTGTCTACGGAGATTGTACATTGATGGATCCACAAGTCTGGCTTATATTGTTGAATTACAAAATGACCTTTGTATAAAAATATGTCCACCAGGCATTTGGCTACTGTATCATTTTGGCACTGGTATAAAAATAACTCCTCTGTAGTCTTTTTGTATGGCTCAGACTACGTTCTTATCTGGTTGTTGCAGCTCCTCTTTAAAGTGATTCTGAAGAACGTTTTCATGTTCTAGCACCACTCCTCACCCTGACACTGGTTAATAAAACTTTAACATTTGCTGTTTTTACCTCCCAGCTGTTCACTGGACTCCCATTCTGTATGAGGATCTATTTCTCTTTATCTTTTTTCTTCCTTATGATAGCTTTTACACTGTCATTTTCTAACACTTCGCATCATGCCCCCTTTTGAAACTACTGGCTTTAATCCACAAAGGCATCTAAAGGTCAACGGTAGTTTAGCTTCTCTGCTTATTTAATTTAATTTCTAAGCATTTCTCAAATTTTGATTTAATTTGTACATCTTGCTTCACTGTCTGATCTTCAGTTTGTCATGATAAATTCATATGAAGCGTAGCAAAAGTCAGACAGGCATCGCAGAGTCTAAGTGTGGAAGAGTTTAATGAAGTTTTTAGAGCGAATGACGACAAATTTGTAAGGAGGACAAACAGATCTGAGATAAGTCAAGTGGAGCAGAAGTGAAAACAATTGTGAATTTGATGTGGAGATAACAGGATGAGCTGACACTCCGACAACGGCTGCTGATGCTGACTGGGAGAGTGAACAAATTTAATGAATAGAGGAAAGGAGTTTTTACTTGACGAGACTCCATTTTGTCAACACAGTTGTTTTTTGCTAATACAGCATAGCCCTGACGACGGTGTCATGAGACTGTTTTGGGTTTTTTTGGTAGCAAATCTCTGTAAAGACAGCACAGTAAAATCGATTTAATACCCACAGAAGCACTACATTACCATGGATCAGATGCTGCAAAGGCAAATAGAACTTAATCATCTGAACTCATCCAACATTCAGATTGAAGGGAGTGTTGTTATGTTGTCAAACGCCTGCTGCTTAGAGAGGTAGTTAGAGACTAATTATTCCAGTGCATGTCCAGAAAATCATCAGTTCAGCCATGAATGACAAGCTGTTCTGAGGCAGTAAAGTCAATAACTCTGGAGACAGTTTGGCTAGATTATTAAGTCTGTCCTCATCTGCCTGTAGATACACAGCTACACAGCAAGTTCAGCATGCTCAGGTTGACTATGGGTGTTGACCTTTGATGCTTTAACAGCAACGGTGAAACTTAAAACTGCATTGGACTTCTGATTCAGTCATAAGAAAAGGATACTATATCATAAGGTAGACCAAAGCTCGAAAACGGAGCTGAAACTTACAAAAGCAGAGATTTGTGGTGTACAGTTATCTAAAAACAGTTACATATGAAAATAGCATCAGATTAAGAAGGAACATGTTGAAATCACAAGACTAAAAGTAAAAAAATTTAGTCACTCAAGCACAGTTTTTACATCTATAGAATGCATTAAATAGGGAGGAAAATATATGGAGAAGTGGATAAATGTTCAAAATTCTGACACATGTATAATGGCCGACACTACATGTAGTGCACTATATACACTACTGTTCAAAAGTTTGGGGTAACTTAGAAATGTCTTTATTTTTGAAAGAAGATCAGTTTTTCCTCAATGAAGACAACATTAAATGAATCAAAAATATAGTCTCGACATTGTTAATATGGTAAATGACTATTCTAGCTGGAAACGGCTGACTTTTAATGGAATATCTACATAGAGGTACAGAGGAACATTTCCACCAACCATCACTCCTGTGTTCTAATGCTACATTGTGTTAGCTAATGGTGTTGAAAGGCTAATTGATTATTAGAAAATCCTTGCGCAGTTTAGTTAGCACATGAATGAGAATGAGTTTTCATAGAACACATGAAATTTCCTGAGTGACCCCAAACTTTTGAATAGTAGTGTAGTAAATAGGGAATGATATGGGACCAAGCCCTCATAACATGTAGGGTAACCAGCAACCAACTACCAACTGGCGATTACTGATATACCATATATACCATTCAACTAAATGCTGCTAAATACTCTTCAGTGCTTTGATCGGCTGTAAGCTGTAAAGGCAGACTGAACAGCTGTCTAATGCTTTGAAAGAGAGTCCGATGGCATCAGATGAAGAATGTCTTCTCTTGTAGCCCCCGATTAAACAAATGCGTGGGGATATTGTATGATATTAAATGATCAGGGATGTATAATCACATATACAGTCTTTAATCTAGTTCTTAAATAGGACATATGAACTGACATTGCTTTTCAATCAGATTAACCTGCTTTGTGAAAGAATGAAACCTGTGCAACAATAGTCTGACTGTCTGGATGTATTTCCTGTCTGCCAGTATACATCCTCCTCCTATCTTTGTTTTGCTTCTTTCAAGGTCTGTCTGTAGCAGAGATGTCACGACATTGAAATTCCAACTTCTGTATAATACCTACGTAAATATATTGACAGTGATTCTGAAACTATGCATGGTTAGAACTTAAAACATCAGGAAAACTAATGGAGCAATATAAAACAACAATAGGAATGAATTATTGAACCATAATGTGTTAATACATTTTCAACTCTTTAAACATAAAAGTTCAGTTCTTGCCTAGATCAGTGCAGCAGTATTTCAGTGTACATTTTCATCACCCACTTTTACTCTTTCTGGAGGAATTCACTCAACAATTTATGGCTGTACTGTTGATCTGCAAACTGTGAACATCTTATTTTTAGCAGGTTGCAGGAATGTGAGGTATCATTACCGGTGTGAATATTGTGTTTGCATATAGAGATGTGTGAAGCATTAGTTGAATTAAACAAGTATCATTGCCCTTAATTAACTTGTCAAACGACAATGGCTCCAAAAAGTCCACTTGTCAAAAAATAAATCACACCTGTTGTATCTGAGGACATGCTGTTCACATTCTCTAACCTGGCACACTCTGAGTCCTTTGAATAAGCCGGCATGTTTGTTAATGAGATGCTTTGCCAAGTTGGACGTGTTCGATTTTTTTCCCTCATTTTGTCACCATGAAAGCTGCAATGTGTTTAGGAGAGAGAGAAAAAGTGGCTGGCTCACAGTAGTGTACAGAGAGACACACACTGCCTCACAGTCGCACACTCATGCAAAATCACGGGCCATCACATACAACTTCTATTAAAACACTGTCAAAACACTGTATTAGTATGAAAAGAATGTGAAATAGAACAGTAATCAATGCCATAATATTTCAATACCTTTCTAGAACCGGTACAGTGAGCATCCACGAGTGCTGGATACATTTGCTTGTTCAGAAATCAGATGATCAAAGTGGTCCCCTGTAAACGTAGTGTACTGTGATTTGTGACACAATTAGTGTTAGTTAAACTTTAACTGGTATAGACTTGTGTTGTTACTATATTGTTTAACCAAATCAAGCATTATTGTATTACAATACTGTTAATATAATAACAATGTGAGGAGTTGATGAAACTGCCTTTATAATTAGGCCAATAGGAAGCTACAAGAAATGTAATTTGTCTCCAACTTTCTGAGGAGAGGAGCAAAAATGTTCTGGTGAGGTCATTTATACTTAAATATAAATGCTTGATTGATATCTGAGATTCAATTTTCTGTTTAAAAAAAGGTATTTGAACATTATGCAACACAAGGTCCGTTGAGAGTTATTTAGCAACACGTCGTCAGTGATTGACTGAAATAATCTGATGGAAGTTGTGGAAATAGTCAAAACTGGTCTCTGAAACTATCAGACTAAAGAAAGATGATAGGTTACAGGAGTTGTTGTTAACCATTTCTTGGGGCAAACTCAAAAGAAAAGTTCCTGGGTTTTAAGTAGAGACTTTGTTGAACTTGTAGAACTAACAACAGCTTTGTATCTTAAAGAGGTTACACATTATTGGTCATTTTATCAAATAATTCTAATAAAATCACATGCTCTTTGTGAGTGGAATGTCCTCGTAGTTTGACTCTCAGTGACTGTTTGACTTGCTTTTGTTTTTTTCTGCCCGTCACCCTGTATGTATTTTTCTGCCTCCATTTCTGATTCCCTCTGTTAGTCTTTGGTTGATCGTCCATGCCTCGCCGGCACTTGTTTGCGTCTTTACCACTGTGTACGGCATGTCCTCATTACTAAAACATCAAGCATGTTGCATTAACGCTCCCTGACAGCCTCGCCTTGCCTCCATTGATGTATGCTTAGCTTGACATTTCTCCGGGATCCCCAGCGAAGCACTCCCTCGCTTCCCCGTCCGGCCTGCTGCACCACAGGGTGGAATTGTTGCTTTTTGTCTGTTTGTGTCTGTCTGTCACCCTGCATCCCTCTGTCTGTCTGTGTGGACTGTAACCTCACTTATCCCAACCCAACTCTCCTTATATCATGGCTTATACCACTTCCCTCTCCATTTTCTTATACTTCTGGCATCGGGGAGTATTTAAACAACAATCCCTTGGACTCTTCTTGGACATTATGCAAACACCTTGAATCTCAGAATGTCCAACAAGCATTCAGTGATTATAGATGGATGAATACACATGAATACAAGGAATTTTTTTTTTAAATTTTTAGTTACACATCAGTATTTCACCTCAGATTTGGTATAAATAGAACATGCAGGTAAGTCTGGAACCATGATCAACTATGTTATGTAAATGAAGACTGTTAAAGGTGTTAAGATGTGTCCAGAATTATTCATAACCCAGTGATAACAGCCATAGGATGTTCAAAAAAGCCATTCTCTCTAAGGGTTTAAAGTGTTTTATACTGTTTTATTGTTTCTTAGTTTTTGTTTATTAACCAGTTTTCTGACTATGAAAATTGACTTGCTTGTGATGTTTCCATCATCTTCAAGTCAACACAAGACTTGCCATAACAAAGACCAAAGAACTCAGTGAGGATTTGGGAGCACACATTGTAAAAGCCAAAAGGAAATGAAAAGGGTACAAAAACTTGCCAAACCATTTCAGGTGCCAGTGGCAACAGTGCAAAGTATCATCATGAAGTACCAAAAATTTCACTCAGTCAAAAACCTCAAAGGACATGGTTGGAAGTCAATAGTGTCACCTCGGTTTGCCAGAAAGATCAAGCGAGATGTTGAAAACAATCCAAGGACTACTACCAAGCCTGTTCTGAAGGAACTGAGTGCCAATGGTGTGACTCTGTCAAGACAGACACTCCAGTGGATACTGCACCATAATAGTCTCGATGGACGTCAACCAAGAAAAACCTGCCTGCTTCAATCAAAGCATGTCTGACCTTTGCAAGGACGTACCTAGAGAAAGACAAAAGCTTCTGGTCATCTGTTCTGTGGCCAGATTAATCAAAAACTGAGCGCTTTGGGCACAGAGATGTGGCTTTCATCTGGTGAAAGAAGGGCGATGCCTACAAGCCAAAAAACATAGTCCCTACTGTGAAATATGGAGGTGGAAGCATCGTGCTGTGCAGCTGCTTTTCTGCAAATGGGTAACTCAAAGTTTAAGTGGAAGGCATCATGAGGAAAGAGCAGTAAATCAAGATTCTCGAAGAAAACCTCAAGCAGGCATCTGAGAACCTGAACCTGGGGGAGAGTTGGACCTATCAGCAGGACAATGATCCTAAGCATTCAGCCAATGCGGTGAAGAAATGGTTCCAGGACAATGATATCAATGTTATGAAGTGGTCAGAGTCCTGATTTGAATTTCATCAAGAACCTGTGGATGGAGCTCAAGAAACAGTGACAGCACAGAATTCTTGTGAACAATTTTAAAGATGTTTCTTTGAACTTTCTATCTTAAATGAATTGGTTTTGGCTTCAGACTTTCTTGTGTGTCCTTGTTACGGCCACCAGTATTGGTGTTCTGTTTGGTTTCTGGGTGGTTATCTGGTGGGCCTTTGTGGGCAAAATTGCATGTGTGGGTTCAGCTGTGGCTGTGCCTGAGTCTCTCCAGGATCCCCAGCTGCCAGCCATTCCAGCCAACGAGTCAGGAGTTGACGACCTGCACTGCAGCCTTGTTCTCCCCGCCTTCTGACATCTCTGATTGGGCCACCCTCCAGCTCCCCTCCTCCTAACCAATCGGACCAGCCAACACCACACCTGCAGAGTGTATATATCTGCCACCATGTTCTTGGTTTGTGCAGCTGGTATTTGTGACCAGTCTGCCCTGGTGCTTCTGTGTGTGATTATTTGCATTTTGATGAGTTTTGGTCTATAGGTACGTGTGGTTGGGTTGGTGGGTACCGCAGACCACTTTGGTCTGTAGACACTCGTGGTAAGTGCTACAGACGCTGTGGGCTTAGTGAAGAAGCCATTCGAGTTTTGAGTCTTTGCTACCTGGGTGATCAATGTGTGTTTGTGACCTGTGTGGTCAAATGTGTGAGTGTGAGGCACCAGTTTTGTTGACTTTGTCTTTGCACTGTTGCATTAGTTTTTGTTGCTGGTGGTGGGCGTTGCTGTTGTACTTATGTTTGACTAGGGAGTTCAGTTGCTTTGTTTTGGGTTTAGATAAGTTTGGGAAACTCTGTTAGCCTTCATTTGGTTTTTATTCTGTTCTTTGATTTAGCAACACTCGCCAGTTTTGTGTTCTGTATTGTCACTCTTATGTTCCGTTCGCGACTAAGCAATAAATCCCTTCACCTAAACCAACAACATTCTGGTTTTTTTTGTTACATCTATCCACCCCCTAGAGGTTGGATCATAACAGTCCTATTTATATCAAATCTGAGATGAAATACTAAGGTGTAAGTGGGAAAAAAGAAATTTCTTTATTTGAATAATTTTGGTCTAAAGTGTATATGAGGCAAGATTATGCCAACACGTTGATTCATCTGTTTCAGCCAGATTTGGACAACCCCGAGGACTTTAACACCAACACTATGCATTATAACAGACTGTTGATCTTGGTAAGAAAGCGTTCACTTGTGCTTGTGCTTTTTTTCTTCATCATATGGTTTTGCTGAAGCGCTCTGTCAATTCCTCTGCTGGAGCTGTGCACTGAAGGAGCACAGGTACAACTTGACAGCATCTTTAAGAGGACAGTGGAAGACGTGGGAAAGTGAAGCGCATTCTGTGGAACACAGTATCTCAGCAATCATTTCAGAGACCTGCACACAACCCTGATAACAAATCAAAACAGTGACAATCAAACACCAACACTGCTATCTGCTGCATTACTTGATCCACAGCTATTCTAGTAATGTAGTCAATCCTTTCCCAGGACAGCAGGGTAGCCAGATAGAGCTGGATGGAGGCAGAAAGCTTTCAGATTCTCTGGAAAAGAAACAGAAAATTGAACAGGGACTTGAGACAGTCCAACAGAAATCATGTCATCTGCCATCAAATACAATTCTCCTGAGAATGTAAGTTTTGAGATGAAGCTATGGTGACACACAAAGGGTCATTTAAAAGCTGTAATTTTATCAACTTCCTGGATTCTGGTACTTGGTCACAAACATTTTCCATGATACAGAACGTTGGCTAACAGCTACATGAAGACTGTTCTTTTCCAGATTTTTCAAGAGATAAAGTGAGTTTTCCTTAACAGGATATAATTCAAATCAGTAAATTTATTAGTTGGTCAACAATTAGAAAGAAAAATTTAATCATATTGATAACAGATTATTTTTTGTTTTTGAATGAATGAAAGTTTTTATTTCAGATGTGTGTGTGTGTGGGGGGGGGGGCACAAAAACAAATAAAAAATAACTAAAACACAAAACAGCAAAAAAAAAAAAAAAATAACCTAACATATCTGGAAAGGAGTAGGATGAAGCACAAGCTCATTTCCTCCTTCCCCTTCTCCGCCTTCACCATCAACCACTCAGTACCCCACTGAACATAAAACAACCATAGTTATTCATGTACAATTTGCAAACCAAATAGAAAATATTTATATATTAAATCATCAGTGATATACCCGTGCCAAAGCCCTTCCTCGTCCCTGTAGCTCATGAAATCCATATTTTTGTACTGTTCTTTTTAAACTAGCTTGTGCTTGGACATTGCTTAAGCCCAACCTCAATCCGTTACTCCACATATCAAAAGACAAAATGACTTAAGTGTTGTGTGAAATCTACCAGGTTTTAATTTTAAATCTCCCCCTCCTATTATAACCCCAATCTCTGCTAAAAACAAAACAAACAACAAAAAAAACAAGTTCTGAATATTTCTAAGAAGTTAGTTGTTTATTGCTTTGTACATTATTTGTGCTGTTTGAAAATAGAACAGGACAGTGAATTTTAGTATTTTGCATTTTGAGATTTTGATTTTACGCATTCAATTGACCAGAAATGATAAATATTTGCTTTTCAGTTTCTTACGTGTGACTTGCATGTTTCTTTTAAATCATTTTAAGAAGTAACATATGTGGTTTTGGACTATTTGCCAAAGAAAATGAGATTTTGAACATCCATTTTTCACTTTCAAAGTCTACATCAATACCTGAAAATTTCTTTAAAATATCCCCTGATCTAACGTAATTCCTTGATCTAGAGTATATTTAGTGTACGGAGCAATATCAGGGAGGGAAAAAGAGTCATTTCCAGCAGTGTTGTCTGCAGCGCATACTGACATCATATTCTGACTTAATAATGTGTGGTAGTTGGTGTTCTGAAAACCTGAAACATGAATCAGTCCATTTAACTGCAAGGGCTTCTCGTACATTGCTGCACTGCTGTGATCCTCCACTGCGCTGCTCCGATCTGTGCCAGTGTTCATGTTTTCTACTGCTGCCAAAACCACCTGGTTGCTAATTGCTTCAGTTACAACCTGCCGTCTTCAAAACGACTGAGCTTTGTAAGACAACATGATGACACAGTGAGCGGAGCCTCAGGCCAAACTCTGTCTTCTCTCCTCCCCTTTCTATCCTCTCCTGTCAAAAACGTTGGAAGGCATTTTGCATTAATCTCTTATTGCACAACGCAGTTTATAATTGATTTGGAAAATGTGCCACATTGTGAAGGATTCTTGTAAACGCAGACTTAATAGTAGCAGGAGACAGTGAATACTTAATGTATACAGTCCTTGTCGCTTCCTCCCTCTAAATGGAAACGCTGTGTGAACAAACATCTGTAAATTGACCTCTGGTTGTATATTCTGTAACATCTGGTCGCCATCCCTATATTAGACTATAGCTGGCTTCCTGTGCTACAGTGCACTGTTAAATTGGTCATACACAAGTAGTGATTAGGAAACAGGGAGGCTACAGACAGGGCGGAGAGTGTGCTTTAAACTAAAGCATTGTAGAACATATGAATCTTTTGATTTCTATTACTTAACATTGCTGCACTGAGACAAAAACCTTCAGTTTCTGACTTGAAGCTGATGATACTGAACCCTGACAGTGCTCCATAACTGAAGGTTTATGCGTCTGAACATTCAAGACTCACAGAAATGTGCAGAGCAATGTTTCTCCGCAAGAAAGGCTGTAAAATTGTGAGATGTTTACATTTCTAGGGGCTTTTTTTGAGGTGAAACTGGTCTCATTGGTATCATAAAAAAAACAGAGTTTTGTTTAACATTCGAGTGCTTGTGTTTTAGCATAAAGCATGATTTCTTTTTTTCTTCAGCTTAACCAAGTAATTTTTTCTTCGGATTTTCAACATGCTGCACGAGGACACTACAATAATCACCCTAAAAAATGAAAATGGTTCATTTTATATATTCCCTCCGAACAGAAGAAATGTCTCGTGTTACTTTATCCACATCAGTCTGTAAAATATGTAAAATGTAGTCAATGTAAAACAAAAACGTTAAAAAAAAACAATGTAAACTATTGTGTTTTTAATGTATATTTCAAAAAAATTTCAGCCTGTATTTTTTATGAAAAACAAATTGATTATTAATATTATTATGATTTGTGAGGAGTAATGGACACAATTACACTAGATATTGAGAGAAATTGTTCATAATGGAGTTAACCATGAGATATAAACAATGTTTATTGGGAATTTCTTGTTTCTGACATTTTAGATTTTTGGATAATTAAACATCGTTATTGTTTCTGAGAAATAAACCTCACAGGAGGGTTAACTGTTACTATGCTGCTGAATGCCAGGAAACACTGCATATGATTTAGCAGAACTTTTTGCAGTGTTACATTAACTCAGAATGTCATATTTAACATGATGAGGGGCCTTGATTTGTCAGGTTTTTAATACATTCTTGTCAAGGTATTTTTCTAAACTGGTCAACTTGAAATACGCATAGTGTTAAACTGATTTTCATTTCACAGAAAGATGATCCCAACGTACACTCTTTGTTCTGTTACTGGCCAGTTTTGTGGTTTTATTTTGTTGACTGCCTGCCCTCTACTGGACACAGTCACTTGTACGTTGCAGCTTTAATAATCACTTATTTTCCCAAAGCAGCGCGTGGCATTTTGTCCAAAGCCTCTACTAAATCACTGAGATACGCCTGTTTAATGCATATCCATAGAAAAGAATAAACAGCTGTATACCCCCAGCATATGTGTCCTGCCAGATCTCTGGAGTCATCGTTACGCAGCTCGTAGGGAAATGTCATTGTTCATTGCAGCGCCCAGAGGAGGGTTGTCATACACTGTACAGATCTCTGTTTGTTTGGCTTATCCTGACAGGACCAATTCATCACTGCTGGGCATGTTGGCTTAGCCTTCAGCACAATCACCGCAAGCACAGCAACTTTTCCACAGGATGAATGCTCGTACGCTTCGCCCTATCTCCTCTGGCTCGCTGCCGCTTTCTATTCTTCTGCCCTTCATGCCTTTTATTTTTCTGTCTTGCATTGTCTCTTTGTTACTTTCCCTTTCTGCTGGTCGTTTTGTATTTGTCTGTCTTTTTGCTGCTCTTGTCCTCTCTTTTGCGGACATCTTTCCATTTGTTTACCCTCATTTAGCAGAGACGAATTGTGAAGATCAGTGTTATTGTGTTGGCATCAATGATCCTCAGAGTGATATGGACTATCTGCTTGCATTGCATTGTTTTTGTTCGCAGCTATAACCAAGTTCATATGAATCTGTCTGAATTGGATGCCGTCCATCAACTCTGGTCCTACTCATTGTACTGCCTTGAATTAAATAGACTCCTTTATGTGTATTACATTCAAAAACAGGTTTTCTCCTGGCTTTCCAAACACAATGAAAGAGGAAAGAGATAGACGCCCTCTGTCATAAAGACGTACGGTGAAAGACCTTTTTACCCCGGCTCTCTTCAGTGGCCCCGATGACCCATCTATTGGTACAAAGTGTTGCAGTAAATATTGAAAACCGGTTTATAAAAGCTCCGTCTTCTCATGAAACAGGACTATTGGGAGTTAATGAGTCATATCTGCATTTATGTGCATCTACATGCACATTCACTGTGTTTGACAATGGCTTAATGTTTCACATTGCCACTTGAAAAATTGCTTTGAAAGAGAAAACACCGAGGACACACCTTGACCTAGTTGCAATCTTCTGGAAATTAGCCTTTTCATGCACGGCATGTTCTAATTCAGTAAGGCGAATAATGCTGGTTCTTTAAGGCTCAGTGTGGTTGCAAGGTTTTATTGTGAAGTTGTCAAGTCAGAAACTGTGTTGTACGGTTTTCCGATACTATAAAAGCATCGCACCCTGATGTTAAAAATTATACTCTTCCCCATTTTATTAGGATTGGTACGTAAAGAATGACAGTGTTTTAATAGAAGTCATATTTCCAATGAGGTTGGAGAAGTAAGCAAAAATCATTCATTACTTGTCGTGAAGTTCGTGCTGTGGTGTCATTTTAGTTTCATTTTGATATACACTGATCAGGCATAACATTATGACCACTGACGGGTGAAGTGAAGCCCACTGATTATCTCTTCATCATGGCATCTGTTAGTGGGTTGGCTGCATTAGGGGACAAGTGAATATTTTGTCCTGAAAGTTGATGTGTTAGAAGCAGGAAAAATGGGCAAGTACAAAGATTTGAACGAGTTTAGCAAGGGCCAAATTGTGATAGCTAGACGACTGGGTCAGAACATCTCCAAAACTGCAGCTCTTGTGGGGTGTTTCTGGTCTGCAGTGGTCAGTAAATATCAGAAGTGGACCAAGGGAGGAACAGTGGTGAACCGGTGACAGGGTCATGGGGGGCCAAGGTTCAATGATATACGTGGGAAGCCAAGGCTGGTCCGTGTGGTCCGACCCAACAGACGAGCTACTGTTGCTCAAATTGCCGAAGAAGTTAAAGCTGGTTCTGATAGAAAGGTGTCAGAATACACAGTGCATCTCAGTTTGTTGCATATGGGGGTGCATAGCTGTGGACCAGTCAGAGTGCCCATGCTGACCCCTGCGCACTGCTGAAAGTGCCAACAATGGGCATGTGAGCATCAGAACTGGACCACAGAGCAATGGAAGAAGGTGGCCTGGTCTGATGAATCACATTTACTTTTACATTACATAGATGGCCTGGATGCGTCGCATACCTGGAGAACACATGACACCAGGATGCATTATGGGAAGAAGGCAAGCTGGCAGAGGCAGTGTGATGCTTTGGACAATGTCCTGCTGGGAAATCTTGGGTCCTGCCATCCATGTGGATGTTACTTTGACATGTACCACCTACCTTAGCTTTGTTGCAGACCGTATACATCCTTTCATGGAAGCAGTATTCCCTAATGGCTGTGGCCTCTTTCAGCAGGATAATGTGCCATGCCACAAAGCAAAAATGGTTTAAGAATGGTTTGAGGGTCACAACAAGAAATTTTAGGTGTTGATTTGACCTCCAAATTACCCAGATCTCAGTCCAATCCAGCATCAATGGAATGTGCTGGACAAACAATTCTAATCCATGGAGGCTCCACCTTGCAACTTCGAGGACTTAAAGGCTCTGCTGGCAACATCTTAGTGCCAGATACCACAACACACCTTCAGGATGTGGTGGATGCCATACCTCGACGGGTCAGGGCTGTTTTGGAAGCGAAAGGAGGACCAACACAACATTAGGCAGGTGTTCCCAATGTTATGCCTGAGCAGTGTAAATAGGCAGATATCATATAGAAGTCATTTGTGACTAAAGTAGACATAAACTGCATTTTTAAAGTGGAGACGGTCTGCGTATTACAGTATTTACTCTTTTTGTTCAAATTTCAGCAGCTTGGTAAATGAAACCTATTGCAATCTGCACAAAGCCATTTGAAACAGCTTTCATTTCATTTCATTTTATTATTGTACGCTGCAGTGTAAAAAAAAAAACAAAACTTCAAAACTTGAACATAGAATTTTTTCAGTCCACTCTGTAACCCTCAGCTTCACTCACAGAGCTCTCAGTCCTGTAAATGCATCCAACAATATACTGGCCTTTCCGTTCCCAGTTTATTTTCATGCTGCAGCCTTTGTAAAGTGTAGTCCCTTTTACTGTCCATCAGCTTCACTAACTGTCTCTAAAAGCCTACACTGCTCTTGTCTACACATCAGAATTGTGTTTGGATATGTCGGTTATGTGCTTCCTAAAAATAAACACTTTAGTCTTTTTGTACAGCACACTGAATCCGTTTATTTGCAGACTCTCAGCACTGATCATGACTCACTCATCTTAAATCCATGTCTAATTTGAAGTTGCTTTGTGTGTGAAGTTTCAACGCTGCCCTGTAAGATAAGCAGCATTTGAATTTTTAATGTACAGCTGTGAACCTAATCTGAAGCCCATCACACGCTGTTGTGACTTCTAGTAATATACCCTACACTGTGTAGTCACATGTTATTTTCCTGACTTAAATAATCAAATAGAGCCACTTGACTTCATAAGACCTTAATCATTTGCACGTTTGCCATTTTTGCATTACTTTGCCACTTGATCACTGCTGCTTGTTTTACTTACAGTATAGTTACACGTTGATTAGAAGTCTTCAACATTGCACACTTGCTAATGAGGTCTTCGATATTGACCTTATAAAAACAATATTAATTAGCAATGTGATGCAAGTTTATGATCATGGAACAGCTAATAAGGGAAACTGGTCAGTCTACGCAGTACATGCTGCTGTTTTGTGCCACTGGGTTTACCAACGACACACTCTTCTGTCAGTTTACATTAAACATCTTATCAAATAAGGAGGCATGGTGATGGAATTTCTTTGTTCTAGGCAGATCTGCAAAGAAAAGGTGAAATAACTGCACACTAATGGTTATGCAGTAATAACTATTATTGCAACCCAACAAACAGTTTGATCTCTTTTACAAGTAAAAATACCAAACATTCGCCATGAAATTGTGAGGATTATCTGTTCTTCTTTGTATTATGTGAACACCCAGTATCTATAAACCACGGGACACCACATGTTAGTCCGGTAAGATTAATACGATGTGATGAAACTGATAATTAATTTCATCCAACTGAATTGTTTACTGCATCAGCTCACAGCAACTGTTGGATTATATTTGCAGCTAATGACTTATTGTGTGTGGCACAGTAGCATACGCTGCCAATCAAAAGTTTGGGATCACTTGGAAATGTCCTTGTTTTTGAAAGAAAATCTGTTTTATTTCAATCAGAAATACAGTCTAGACATTGTTAATGTGGTAAACAGCTGATTTTTAATGGAATATCTACATAGAGGTACAGAGGAACATTTCCAGCAACCATCACTCCTGTGTTCTAATGCTACATGGTGTTAGCTAATGGTGTTAAAAGGCTAACTGATGATTAGAAAAACCTTGTGAAATTATGTTTCACATGACTTACAGTGCGAGTTAACAGTAGTGTAGATGAAAGTGTGTAATATTTTGGGACACAGATCTTTTATTTCTCTTTCCTGTGGTCAGAGTACCTGAAAACCTGTTACCACACTAACAGGTAAGAGGTTTTGATTTCAGAAATAATTAAGTGAATATGAGTGACTGATTGTGGCCGACCTTTCATGTTTCTGACCCACTAGAGCTCAGACTGTGGTTTGTCTCATGACCTCATTCAGACATTATCAGCCCACTAAAAGGCCATACATGCAGGCCAGTGGGGATGTTCTCCACCTTCTAGTAGGCTCAGTAGGTGCATTACAATCAATTCTGGTCAGTAATAAACAGAAAGTACTTCTGATAGCTTGATTTACTGCATATAAAGTCATCTGCAAAGCTGCATGAAGTCTGGAAACATCCAAAACAGAGCTTTGTAAATGTGGAAAATGTTGTAACGTGATGCATTTTAACCCAAACAATGATCTTAGCCAACCTGTCATGAATAAAATAGCAAAATTATAACTACACTCATAAGAATTTCTTATTCTAGTGTAGCACAATAGCTTATTCAATGATATCTTTAAAGGAGAACAGGAGTAAGTGTAGCCTGTAGATTTGTATCCATTGTATAGCAACCGGTTGTCACCATGAAGTCCACTTCAACTGGACACATTCTCCACATTGAAAAACTTCTTTCCCTTTGCTTTTGTATTGTGACAACCCACTTTAATCTTCTTTTCAGCTACATTTGTTGACTCCTTCTGGTTGCAGAAAATCCCAATACCCACTGTTTATGTTTTGATCACCCGCTCTCACCCAGCAGCAAACCTAAAGCCACCTGCTCCACTTATGATGGGGTCTGTAGGATCCCAGGTCTCTAACTGAAAACACAAGTAACACAAGGGGGAAAAAAAGACCTTTGTTCCTCTTTGTAAGAGCAAAAACACAGCTCAGCTATCATTAAATGAGATGATAATGGAGCCCACTAGGAGAGGAGCTCCCTACTGGCCCATATGCGTGGGAATGATCCGTGATGAAATTGGTCATTAATGAACCGATAACATCCAAAACAGGCAGTCTCATTAGTTGCTGTGGACCTCCGCGCAACACATCTGGAAATGTCTGACTGCTTCGGTTGGACAGAGTTTGTTATTTCAGCTCCAAGTTCAACAACATTACCTCAGTTTTTCTACTTTTGTTCTTTTTCACAAACGTCGCCCACACACCAAAACTGAAAATCAAAGTGGTGCTCTTTTGCTGTCTTTGTTGTTGAACACAATATTATTGTACCTGCAGGCATTAGATTTTCCATTGTTTAATGTTGTGTGGATTAAGTGTTATTAAAGTTTTACCACACTAAGGTACTTTAAACTAATGCATTACTACCTTGTTTGGGGAACAAAAGTTAACAGAAGTATATGAAAGTTAATATTTTCATTCGGGTTGTTTTCCGGCAGTTTGGCAGATACATGACAGCACCCACACGGCTCACAACCCTGAACAACAAAAAAGAAAATAAATAAAATCAACGGTAAAAATACTATTCATGAATTAAAAAACATGAAAGACAGAGAGCATCAAAGCAAAGATAAAAAGAAGAGCGGTTGCAGACAATTAATTACAGATCATTACCTGAATGTTGTTTATACCAGTGGAGTTTAAAAGTGACTTAAAAGATTACAGAGCTTCAGCAGCCAGAGATGCTCAGACAGGTTCATTTAAAGTCTAGCAGCCGTGCTGGCACACAACCAACCTCTGCTTGTTTTGTAACCCACACTCGGTGTCAATACCAGAGGTTTTTTTTTGCAGCAGTTTTACAAAGCAAAGTAAATTCGATCCTGAAGCTGTGGAGAAGCAGAAAATGCAAACCAGAAGACTGTTTTCAGATGAAGATTAAAACATATTTTAGTGAGTTTTCCCGCAGCAGGACAGTGGATGTGACTGAATCAGAATAAATAACATTGTTGATTAAGAATGTCAGTGGGAAGTTTTTCTGGCCTTCATCTGAATCCTTTAATACTGGGTGTCCAAGTCAGTGCTTATAATTATTTCCATGTTGATTAATTATGTATCAGTCACATTTAAATAATAGCTGTAGTCTTTATTTTTCATAAGCTACTGGAGAAAAACACTGAGGGATGGTTCAAGACTGCTAAGCTGACGGGATACTTTTTTTTATTTATGAAATAAAAATGTCTACTTAGAAGAATGCGACTGGAAAATGGTGTGATGCAATCGGCTGAGGATTGCACAGTGTCAAGAAGTGATGCCTCTTTTACCTCCTAAACCATCCTTGGCAGAAAACAAAGTGCAGAAAGCAAACAAACCTGACAAGTTTTATTTTGCACTCATTGAATTAAGGATCATTAGCAGTATCTATGGCCTGTCACCTTCATTTTATACCCTGAAAATCACACATCATTGCCAACTGAAATGACTTCAGGTTTGTACACTCACATTCTCTAATGAGAAAGAGAGGCAAGAAATAACACATTTGCTCAGCTTTACAACTCAGCAGTTTTGCCGATCCAGGTGTCAGTCACCAGTATGTATAAGTTTTTTTGCACACTCTAATTTGTACTCTGACATACAGTAAAATGCAGTGTAAAGCTTAAACGCAGTAGGACAACAACACCAGCAGGTTTGTTTCAGCTACTATTGATCTATCAGGATATGTCTGGATTGGCTGACGACATCTCCATTGTAACAGTGGAGCTTACTGCAGTGTTTTTAATAGTTGTTGTGAGGGCTGGGTGCTGGAAAATTGATCTCAATTAACTCCAATGAACACCTCCTTGGAGTTAATATTAATAATTATTGATCATTTAGAATTAGCGAGTATTAATTAACCCTGGCAGAAACCAATTTACCCACACTTGCCTATTTATCTGGACACAATGGTTATAATTTTAATTTGAACACAACAATGAAAAGCATACAAAAATAGACATCCATCCATTATCTATGCACGGCTTAATCCTCATTAGAGTCACGGGGGCTGGAGTCTGTCCCAGTTTACTTAGGATGAAGGCAGGGGACACCATGGATGGGTCCCCAGTCTATCAGGGCTACACATAGAGACAAACAGTCACACTCACATTCACACATGCGGACAATTTAGAGTTACCAGTTCACCTGCAGGGGTCCCCAAACTTTTTCCTGTGAGGGCCACGTAACTTTTCTCTTCTCTGGTGGGGGGCCGGGGTCAGTTTGTAACAGATAAAGTGTGATGATCGCAGGGGTGCCTAAACGTAAACACTGTTTTCCAGAAAGCCACACATAACCAAATATTAATAACCCTTTCCGCGATCTTCATAACCAAATAACCCTCTCTAGGTTCTGCACTGAAAAAAAGTCAGGAAATATCTAACACTATTTATGAAATAAAGAATAACCAAATTACCCTCTCTGGGTTCTTCACAGAAAAAAAGTCAGTGGAACATTAATTTTCTGTTGTGCCGTGCACAATCTTAACAGTTAAAAGTTCATCTTAGTTGTCAGAGCAGAATCTCTGACTTAAATGACTCATATGAGCTGTGTCTCAAAGGTCTTGTGTTCGTTCCTTTTAATCCCAGGCTTTCCGCTACATTCATGCTGCAGCGGCAGCCCGCTGCTACTAAAATTCCAGCTGCCTACAGAAAAAAGTCCTAGATGAAACACCGAACCTTTTGTAGGTTCCAGTAGAATGTCACGTTCGTCTCGATCGCGTGGCCATGCTGGAAAAAAAAAATCATAATGTGTCTCTGGTGTTGTTTAGGGGGCCAGGCCAAATGTAGAGGCAGGCCGTATCCGGCCCACGGGCCTTAGTTTGGGGACCCCTGCACCTGAGTATGTTTTTCGATTGTGGGAAGAAGCCGGAGAATCCAGAGAAAGCCCACACATGCACAGGGAGAACATGCAAACTCCACACATAAAGATCCCGGGAAGACCGGGGCCCAAACCAGGGATCTTCTAGCTACAAGGTGAAAGTGCTAACACCAAGTCACTAAAATAGGCATTATTAAATATAAATAAAGATAAAGTAATCATCTCACCTTGATGTGGCACCAGACAGAGGTCCCACACCAGCTTCCCGATGAACCCCTACGTAAAGTTCGTCAGTCCTCAGAGCAGGGTGTTGGGAGGGCTTATGTGGAGAAGGTGATGATGAGGGGTACTGGGCGTATTTAGACTATGAAGTCCATCTATTGAGAATAACCAACAGTCTCCACTGGCCAAAATCTCTATCACGGAAGAGACCCAGGTGACTGCAGACTAGCACACCTCTGGAGATCTGCAGAGAAGTGACTGAAAGAGCAGTAGCGGTAGAAAGGGCTCCGTTATGAAGGGATATGACAGGATGCTATGAGCCAGTGATGAGGTATGGTAAGGATTTATTTATGCAACCATGCTTTTTGTTCAGTGGCTTCCTGGCAGTTTCCATATAATGCATTTAGGTGGAACTACTGCACATTCTCTGCAACTGTTTGTTATTGATTTTTATCACCCAGCATATCAGGCTTCAGTTACAGAAAGTTGTTAGTCAGTCTATTGTTAATTTGGTCATTTCATGGGATTTATTTTTGTGCAAATAAAATAGAACATCCCTAGACTTCTCATTTGGGTCATTTTTTAAGCGTTCAGGAGGAAAAAGTCGAAGCCTCTCTTCCTCTCAGCTGTTCCCATGGCTTTTCTCCATCTGCAGCTGGACCAGAGGACCAGATTGAGGCCAGTCCTGCAGCGGGTCACAGCTTGCCAAGGTTCATGTCTGCGGGGCGGATGCCAGTTTTACCCACTGCCTCATTCTCAACCCTCCTGGCTCCATCACACATTTTTAAAAAAAAAAAAAAACATTGGTCTGCTTGTGGTCATTTTCATCCTTTTTTTTCTGTTCTTTTGATTCTGAGAACTCGTATATGAAACATGGCCAAAAGAAAGCTGGGTCCGATTTGTATTTAGGCAGAGCAGAGATGTTAATTACCATGCTGACAGTTTACATTAAGCAGAAAAAAATAAATCCAGGAGAAAATAAGTGTCAGCACTTTTTGAAACTATGCAACAGTCAGAGCTGGTATGTGAGTTGCTGGCAGAGTGGATGCTATGGAAGAACTGTTAATATTATTCCGGTAATGCTTTATCCAGAAAATTCTGGATATAATATTATTACTATGATGGGATGCTTTTATTCTAATAAATGACTTAGAAGAATGGGTAGGCTGTGATGATGACAAACGATGCATGAGTCTCTAATAAATCAGTTTTATTTACTTCAGTTATTTCAATCGGAATCTATGTCAAAACATATCAGAGATGATGTTTCTACGGTATAATGCCAACTTTTATTGTTATTTTATTTATTTTAGAATGTAAAGTTCTGAAGTTAGAGCGGTCTGTAAAAACCTTGCAATGCTGTCAGTCCAGTAAATGGGCATTCCCATTCATAAGGACCTCCTCCACTGTCTAGAAAGCTCAGTATTCCAGTGCTCCATTTCCACCTTATTTATTTGCAATGCAGCCATGATTGTACACTTACAAAGAACAACAAAACTCTGCTTTCAGGGGCTGGTGGGAATGAAGACGTGTAAGTCATTCAAGACTTGAGGTCAAGTTCTATCTCGACATTTTTATTACATGATTTTTTGAATTTCCTTTTAACTCGCTGTTCTTCACTTTGTGTTCAGGTAAGTTGAGGCACAGTACTCTCCTTCTTGAAGGGCATTTTGAGAGCCCACCTGGTAGAACACACACCCCATGTACCAAGGCCAAAGCACCCACTGCAGTGCCTCAGATCCAATCCAAGCCCAAACTCACTTTTGAATGTCAGCACCCTTCTTTTCTTTCTCCAGATGTCTCCCTAATAATGACAGAAGCCAACATGTTACAAAGCTCTATTTTATATATGATGATTCTAATGGAATTTTACAGGCACTTTTTCACATAGTCAAAGAAGGTCATCATTGGTGTTATTTCGTGTTTATCAGTGATCAGAATGGATGATAACATGCCTACTGAGTCAACTAGAGGGAGGGGGAGGTCCCTATTGGTCCATATGTATGGAGATTAGATGCGCTGATTGAGAACAGGTCATTTACTGGGCTGATAACATCCAAATCAGATGTTGAAACATTGATCATTTCTCTTGAAAATAGTCTTTCAACAGCTATAATAAAAACATTCAAATACACCTCCATGTATTAACGATTTGGACCAGTTTTTAACCTTATTTTATTGCCAGGATTCCCTCTTGTCTCCAGTTCTGTTTGTGATATTCATGGACAGAATCTCACAACACAGCTGGGGTGAGAAAGGAGTCTGGCTTGGGGACCTCAGAGTTCCATCTCTGCTTTTTGAGAATGCCATAATTTTGTTGGCTTCATCATAACATGACCTTCAACATGCACTGAGGCAGTTGGCAGCGGAGTTAGCTTGGAAAATCCAAACTGAATCTCCATGTAATCTCCTATCTCCATGTTAGGAGATACAGGAGAGTCAGTTTGGCATTGGGCGAATTGAATCGCGTTTCCCTCCCGGGACAGTTTGGTACGACCAATCATAGCACGGGAGGCGGGAGTTAATGCTGCGTCATCTTCAGCGCCTCGAAGATGATGCCGGAGGAGGAGGAGGGGGGCCAAAGCGAATCATTTTGTGGTCTCTTGGCGTTTTGGATGGCGTTAGTCGTTGCCTCTTTTCACTTGATGTTTCCGACGATGAGGAGGCAGTGGATGGCTCGTTACTTTCAGCTTCTTGCCATTGTTTGTACAGAGGAAAATCCCGTTCCAAACGTGTGAGTAAATTTAAGCAACTTTTACACATACGCACCGACTTGGTTTGGCTCCGATTTAAAGTTATTCCTAACACCGCTAATCGTTCGGAAGGAGTCTTTTGTTGCGTAGCCTTTTCAAAAATAAGTGTTGTACTTGAGAGTACCCCATGAATTTGCAGATTTTTGTGACAAAAACGGCAGTAATCATTCACCGCGATGCTTTCTCGGCTGCATGCCATTGTTGTTTGGACTACATGGACTTCAAGGTTGATTTGTTTGTGCGTCACATCCGTGTTACGCTGATTGGTTCTTTCTCGTTCAAGCTGCATTCGTTAGCCCCTCCTTTTTGAAATCGTCTCCCGTCATCACAATGCCAGACTACCTTTATTTGTATTTATAATAATACATAAATAAAGTCAGTCTGGATTTTCCAGGCAACAGCTATGTGCGAAGCAGCCGGGTCAAGAGTCACCACCTTCAAGTCTGAGGTCATGGTTCTCTGTGGGTTTTCGGTGAGTAGCTGCCCTAAGTAAGGGAGTTTTAGCATCTCAGGATCTTTTTCACTAGTGAGATAAACAGACAGATCGGTGAAGCATTAGCCGTAGAGTAGGCATTGTACTGGCCTGCTGTGGTAAAGAGGTGTCAGAACTAGAAAATGACCTTAGCTAGTCTTTTTATGTCCTCACCTTTAAGCTACATGTCCACATGATCCATCAATTTCTCACATCTCATTCATTGTCTATATGAAATGCACCGCATATTGCAAGCTGGTTCTGTTGCATCTGGAGCTGTGATCCTGTGCGTCACCCCAGAGATGCATGCAGCTCATGTGGATAAACTAGACTTGACTTCTACTTTATGCAAATTCAGTGCAGCAAGCGGAGGTCCAACACATCACGAAACTTTCATTAGACGTCGAAACTAGCCATCGTTCAACTAAAGTGAGGACAGATTCTGCAGCTTATTTCTTGACTCAAATGCTTTCAGAAATACTTTTCCCTGAACTGTTTTCATAGTAAAAGAGAAGGTTTTGTGACTTACTATGCGTGCTAAGGGCCAGTGATGATCAGGCAGCTTTGTCACACACACAGTCAAAAATCAATTCTTGCAGTCTTCAAAAATGTTCAAGAAAGAGTCTTAAGCAGTCTTCAGAGTCTGATACGAATAATGTTTATTCAATACAGAGACTGTAAGAACAAACATAAGCAAAATCTCGATATTTTAACTAACTACACAAAGCATTACATCGTCTTTTATACCTATGCAAATTCCTTCTATAGACACCTCTTTCATTCTGGACAGCCACAACCCATCATTTTAAGACCCAATCAAATTGTATATGATGTAATCTTACCAAAAGTTAGACTACTTCCTCTTTTTTATTTCTGCTAGTGGCATTATTTCTGCTTGGCTCAGCGTGCCCTAGGTTTCAACTCACGAGAGCAGACGTAGAGAGGGCATGAACTTCCTGTCTCAAGCCTTCTGATCTTATCTTTGTCAGTGCCTAACTTTGATTCACACATCCTATTTGTCTAATTTTACCATTTGTTCAATCTTAAAACACCACAACAAAAGTTTGCGACCAAGCCACTATGTTGGTCAACGCATCTTTCGGACTGAAGCTCAAGTGCTGTCATGTGACCACACACCCCATAGTGACCCGCCTACCAAGCAGGTGGTGATATTCAGATGCGACGCATTTACATGTGAGAAAAACGGATCCTGTGGACGTGTACCATTAACCCAATGACATGTGGAGGGTGCTCAGAGTAGAGTCACTGCTTCTTGGTGTCACAGGGAGTCTACTGAGGTGCTTTAAGTTGATTAGGATGTCCTCTAAACACCATCCTTTGGAGATTTTTCCAGGCAGTCCAACTGTAAGGAGACTCTGCTGTAGACCCACAACTCGCTGGAGGGATTATATATCTCATCTGGTGTTGACTTTGCTGGTGAGAGTTATGTCTGGAATGACCTGTTGCCACTGCAGTCTGAAAAATGAGAAAACATGGATGGAAGAATTTTGATGGTATCTGTCTATGATTTATTGTTTTCATCCTGACTCACTCTCTGGTCTCCATTAGACTTCTCACTCTTTCTGAATCTGGTCATTCAAGTAATGTTGCCTCCTTTAAACTTTCTAATATAAATAACTGTTGCACCAACTAGCTGTACAGATACAAGTACGTGCAAGATTTCCCTTTAAGAGCTTTTTTTCCTTTTTTGGTGAAGCATCTTCTCATGTCTCCTCACCTCTCACATCCTTTTCTAGTCATCCATCCCTCCTATCATTTACACAGTCCTCACATCATCAATTCGCTTGTTTTCTCCACCCGACACAGGAGGTCAGCCTGACAAGGACAAAGGACATTGTAGTTCTTTTCATCTTTCTGTCCCTTTTGATGATCACCACAAGGTAAGATAAAGATAAAGACACTTTATTGTCATTGTGCAGAAGTACAACAAAATTTGTATAGAAGAACATGACAATTAGCAGCAGTGCAAATAAGAATAAAAATAGATTAAAACACTCTTAAAAATAAAAAGAATCAAACAAAGTAAAGTGGTCAAATGTTGCAGGACTAAGAATATAAAATATGCAAATCCCAGCTTATGTGCTACAGCTCCCCCCTTGTTTCAATAATACATTCAATACTGTTATTTTAATTGTAGTTCAGCTCAGAGCATTATGCTCAGAGAAGGAGAGAGGAGTAAAGAAGGCATTGGAGTTAACCATGTCTCGTAGCTGTGTTGATTAGAGCCAACAATGCATCAGTTAAATTGAGTTTTAATATTAATTAACCCAACACTGCCAGTGCTGTGTATGAAGGTCATTGATCTGAAAGAGCAGAATTACTGAAGGCCAAGCAGTTGACCCATTTTATATGCACTGCACCAGTTCTGTTACAGCAAAGAAGGTCACATTAGTTTTTGTTCTGCTCTTTAGAGACAAATGTTGATTGGTTAAACTTACAGAGCTGAAACACAAAATGGAGTTGTGTTCAATAACTGCTAGTTGTTGTTGTTTTAGTGCAATTGGGGTTAATGTCTTGGTCAAAGCCGATGGGTCCTGCAGCACAATGGAAACAGAAAGGCTGAAAGGGATGTTCCTGTAAATATGTGCACTCTTTCCTGCCTGCCCCATATCCCTGCTGTGAAAAGCCCCGCTACTGACCAACCGATCACCAAAACACACTTTTAACAACTAGGGGATTATTTTTCCTCAACGAAGCACCTGTTGATGAGATGGTTTTGCATTTTATACAGAATGTTGGACAGTGACACCTCTCTGGAGGCCAGAATCATACAGGGTCACAATTTGCTGTGATGGGTTATGTTTCTCCATAGTCGTTGCCCCCTGTGGTCTTGGCTGAAAACACTGAATTTTACATACGAATATGCCCAGCATGGGCCACCACGACAGAATTGATTAGGTCTCTCTTCCTCCCACAGCTTGTCATTTCTCTCTTTCTGGTGCTCTGTCATCTGTTTCCCATCATCACCGATCATTCTGTCTGCCTTTGTCCTTACCTGCCATGGAGCTGTACACCTGGGACCCATTTTAGCACCTTCCATTCATCATCTCCTCACCTCACTTCATAATTTCCTCTCTGTCACACACAGGGGCCTGTTGGATGCATCTCTGCTGATTTCTGATTCAGAATCTGACTAGCTTTTTAGCATGCAAGGGTACATCTTTGGGAGTTTCAGATGTTATTAAAAATGCAAACATCCCCTATCGCATGGGCTGTAGGTGGTATATTATAAACATCCTATATGCCTCTAAAAGAAATATAAATCTGAACTCACTGCAGATTAATTGATAACTGCGACTTTAACTTTCTGTTTTATCTTATTTGCTCTGTGAACAGAATCTTGCTGTTATCTCATTTCTGGTTGTTATACACGAGTTTTGAAACTTCGTATTCATGCATCATGTATCAGAGCAGCATGGTCTTTCATCGTTCAGCACTGTGGTCTCGTTGCCTGTGGATTTGATAGTTTGACAAAGTTTACATTCCCTCTCTGTGGTCTCCTGGTTTCCGCCTGCAGCTCGATAGATAGGATTTTGACAAGATGGAGCTTCATGGAGAGTTTGGCATTAGCATCTCCAGTGTCTGCTGCTGTGCTTTTAGGGAAAACTCGTAGTTATTAAACAGAACAAGGAAATGACACCTGCAGTACCTGACATGATTTGGACTATGCTAGAAACTATAAATCTGTCACACAAGGGGGTCGGCTTAGTCAGAAAAAGTTGAGATATTCTGAAAGAGCAGGTAGCCTGGACATGTAGTTAAGCTCGAGATTACTAATACCAATAACACACTTGCTTTATAGGGAATCTTTATTAGACTGATCAGTTTCTTTTGGCTCAAAGTGACATTAACAAGGGACCAAAGACAATAATATGAGACATTGTGTTAGAGATGTTAATAATGAATTTTAACTATCTCTATGTTTTATTTACAGTTTTTCTAAAATTGGAATGCACAAAAATATTTATAGCCTTTCACTTTGTCTGTCTCAACATTAATAAAACAACATTAATAAAACAGTTTTTATAACTACAACAAGCTGTCTGCATGTCTCCACTGGGCTTTTGTTCCACGCTTCTTTGTGATGATCTGCAGGTCTCTGAGGTTGAAGGCTTCCTTGCCATCACTCTGGTCTTCAGTTGTGCCACAGATTCTCAAAAATGTTGATTTTGTTCCCTGTAAACCATTTCTTGACTACTTTGGCTGCATGTTTCAGATCATTGTCTTGTTGGAAGATCCAGTGCTGCCTGAGGCCAAGTTTTTCTGCAGACTGATCCTACAGAATCCTAACGTCTTCCTCTTTTACGTTTATTTCCACTGCTATGCTTGATGGTGGTCTTGGGGTTAACTGCATTTCCTCTCTTTCACAAAGCAATAGTCAAGTTCCTGTGTCCAAACAATTGCATTTTCATCTTATCCAACTATGGTACTGATGACCAAAAGCTGTCTTCTTTGTCCATTTTTTGTGCCTGTATTGAAGCAATTAAGTCTTTCTTATCGGTGTCCATAGAGTCTCTGTTGGAGTGACTTACTGAGATGTTGGTACCAGAACCACTCAGAGTCATCACAATAGTTTAGGTGATGAGCACTGAATTCGTCCTGACCATTAACTACAGTTCTGGCCAGAGCTGCCAGTGGGTCACTTTTGGCTTTCTGCCATGACCTTTGAGAGTTTTCACTGGAACCCCTTGTACTTTTTGATGATGCTTTGATGTGACCACTGACACTTGAAAACACTTTGATGTGGCTTTATAGCCTTTTCCCATCTTGTAATCAAAAAATCTCTCTCAATGATGAACCCTAATATCAAGCTCACTAAGATCTTTGGTAACAGCCATGACTTGCAATTCACTAGTAACTGAGTAGAAAAGTACAGCACCGGCTGTTCTCACTTCATAGTGTATTAGAACACTCACACTCTTATGGGGGCCATTTGGAAATAGGACAGAGGCTGCTTTTTCTCAAAAGGTTGCGACCATCCATCCATCCATTATCTATACCGCTTAATCCTCATTAGGGTCACGAGGGGTTGGAGTCTATCCCAGCTGACTTAGGGCGAAGGAGAACATGCAAATTCCATGCAGAAAGATCCTGGGAAGGCCGGGATGCGAGTCAGGGATGTTCTAGCCGCAAGGCAAAAGTGCTAACCACTACTCCACTGTACAGCCCATGTTGCAACCATTTCAACATAAATACTTTTGAACATGGCGTCTTTGTATAAATCTATTTTTTAAAAAGGAGAAATACTTAAAATTTCTTGAGAAACTTCATAGATCTGGACATTCTAGAGGGTACAACAATGCAGAGTTACACAACTCGTGATCTCCTTGCAGCTATTGAACACACTATATGCAGACATAATAAAAAGCAGGTTAAATTCCCAGGCATGGATACAAGCTCCGTATCATGTAGGACACAAAACTGATTATTCCTGCTCCTCACAGTGTCTCCAGCCTTTTCTTCAACTTTTCAAAGCTTGTTCTTTACACAAAATATGCTGTATAATCTAAAAGCAACAGCTGTGCAAATGGCAGCTCATTTGAAATTGGACAAAAAAAGGGGGAGACAGGGAGCTGGGAATAGAAATGTTTCGGCTATGTGAATGAATGCAGGCAAACATCTGTGTATTTATGGCTACGCTGCTATGTGTCTCGTGTGTTAGCAAGAGATACTGTGTCTATTATTGCAACTGCTATTTTGATAGCGCAGTCCAAACAGGCGAGCAACCGATTATTCAGCTGACAAATGAATATCTGGCTGCAATGCTCTTTTCCCTTTTAGCAGGGAAAGCCAAGCGCAAAATAGACTGGAGTGTGAAATCCCGGAATTGAAATTTAATAGGAAAAATTCAACTTGTTTGGACAGCCAGAGAGCATTGGAAATTGTGTGTTTACTCACTGTGTAAAAGTTTAATAGCAGCGGCAGATTTGTGCAGAATAACAAAAGTAAAAGCATGTGTGCCGTAAGAAAACAGAGTGAACCAGAGGAGGGAGAGGTGGAGCGCAGCGCACACCTCCTGCACATGCATGAATGGATACCTACAGAATATGCACATGCGAGAGCTGGTTATGTGCATGAGAAAAGACAGAGGTAGAGTCAGACAGAGTGAGAGATGGCAGTCGGAGGATTGATAGGAGTGTATTGCCTGAGAGACGTGCTTATCCTGCCAGGTAAAACAGCGCAGGCCGGTCATCCAGAAAATAGAAAGTGAAAGGTGTTTTAGAGAGAGACACTGGATAAAAGGTGATCCTCTCTGCTTCTCACTCCCCCACCGGTCGCCCAAGCCCGAATAAAAGCTGTCTGAGTGCTGAGGCAGGAGCTGGGCTGCTGGATAAAAAAAAAGGAAAAAAAATGAGACTACAGTGCTGAAGTGAGAGCATTTTTGACGTCAACTGCGTGATGCTTTTCACCTATTGTGCATTGAGACTTGAATTATGCTTCAGGGCTGGAATAGCAAGTCGACAGTTGGCTCTGCCTTTATTTCAGGTTTTTTTTTCTACTTCAAGACCGTATTTTTATTTACAAGAATGTGGACATTTTATCATATCAGAAGAAGCCTAAAGGAGATGAAAAAAGATAAAGACCTCAAAAGAGATCACAATGTCTTCTATTGTTTTTGCTCCCATTTTTTATGAGATGAACTCAAAGATCTAAAACTTTTTCCACATACACAATATCACCATTTCTCTCAAATATTGTTCACAAATCTGTCTAAATCTGTGATAGTGAGCACTTCTCCTTTGTTGAGATAATCCATCCCACCTCACAGGTGTTCCATATCAAGATGCTGATTAGACACCATGATTAGTGCACAGGTGTGCCTTAGACTGCCCACAATAAAAGGCCACTCTGAAAGGTGCAGTTTTATCACACAGCACAATGCCACAGATGTGGCAAGATTTGAGGGAGCGTGCAATTGGTGATATTGTGTATGTCAGGGGTGTCAAACTCCATTCCTGGAGGGCCACTATCCTGCATGTTTTAGATGTTTCCCTCTTCCAACACACCTGATTCAAATGATCAGGCTCGTTATCAGGCTTCTGCTGAGCTTGATGATAAGCTGATCATTTGAATCAGGTGTGTTGGAAGAGGGAAACATCTAAAACATGCAGGATAGTGGCCCTTCAGGAACTGAGTTTGACACCCCTGGTGTATGTGGAAAAAGTTTTAGATCTTTGAGTTCATCTCATAAAAAATGGGAGCAAAAACAAAAGTGTTGCGTTTGTATTTTTGTTGAGTGTATGTGATGATCAATATACGTTTGTCCATCTGTCTGTCTGTTAGCAATATTACTCAAAAACAAACGGATTTGGATGAAATTTTCAAGGAAGGTCAGAAATGCCACAAGGACAGAGTGATTAGATTTTGACAGTGATACCGCGTATAGTCTGGATCCACGTATTTGTTAAAGATTTCTGTATCATTGCGAGATAGCGGCACACTGTAACCAAGACTACAAACGAACACTACATCAGCTGCCTTCTGACGATCACATGATTGTGATCCTACTACAAATCGACCACTGCAGACCATGATTATTTTTAAAGGTGACCGGAAATGATATAATACGACGAATATATGCATAACATATGCCTGTGCTCATCCCAAAGTAATTTTTTTATTTATGAGCTTCCATCCATCGGAAATGATACAGCGACTTGGAGCACTGCGCTCTCTGAATGCTTTTCTTGTTGTTTTTTTTAAAGATATGTAGAGTACAGTTTAGATTCTATTAAGCTTCCAGACAAATCAGCATGTCACATATGAGTAATTTAAATCTGAAAGTTGAAATTCCAACAATTCTTTCTGTTTTCACTCCTTGGCTCAGACAAATCTTGTAATTTTGGCCATTTTTTTTTTTTACAAGAGGCAGCATGCCTTTTAAACCTGTCAGGGAGTTTGAAAGTTCTCAGAGTTAATATAAAAAAAGCTTCACAATGCTCAGCCTGTCATCTCAGCCAGCTAACAGATGTCTGCTGTGTTTTCCATCTTGTCCTCTCTGCTTTTCGTCCTTCATCACCTTCCTTGTGTCCTTGCAGCAGGTGGTTTACATGTTAAAGATGCCTTTTCTGCTCATATAGGAAGCTTTTATTTGGGATATGCTGCATGCCACTGCAGGTTTCCATAGAGACCGTAAATTTGAAGCTAAAAAAAAGGGCTATCAACAGATGTTTTTTCTATCAGGACGTTCATTCTCATGCGTTTCTGAAAACTAATACAGGGTCCTGGATGGATAATCATAACGCTATCAATTCTGCTTCCCAGTTAACAATTACCTTCTCTGTTCATCAGAATCAAAAACCCATTTGCTTGCTCAAACAGATTCAGCCCAGGGACAAAGAAGATTGGAAGCCAACAATGGGCAGAGAAACAAATGATGTAAGCTGTGGATTATGATTTAAATAATTGCGCCCCTCGTGACCTCAGCTGGTGTTTCTCATTACATACTCATTGATCTGGATCGCTCAGAAACAACAAATAAACATCAAAGTCTGACTCTCAGGACAGTTGTCTCTCTGGCTCTCCTCTCAAACGTCTCTACCTCTTCCTGCTGTGCTCTCCATTATGCCTGCTTCAAAGTAAATCAGTGAAGCAAAGTGACTTTCCAATTCAAGTCATTTCGAAAGCAACACGTTCAATTTTGTGATTAAATAAGCCGGAAATATTGAGGAAGTCCCTCTGCTGCCGTTGGGGATTCTCCAGAAATGAGATTTTTCACAGAGCAAAGGTTTCCCATAAAGGACTGAAAAGGCTGCTGTTTGTCATCTCTTATTAGGACAGACTCATTCTGTCTTCTCCTGAAGTGACATACTGTTATGTTCAGCAAAACTGTGATCAGTGTTGCGGTGTTCTACATGTAAATACTGTCACGTTGCAGAAGCGGAGAGGACGTTTCTTCAAAGCCGAGCAGCAATGCCTACATCTGATGAATTATTTAAAGCGACGAAGCAAACACGAGGAGTGCTGCACTCAGATATAGGTACGCCGAATGCGGGCACACACACACACACTTCTGCACTCTGAAACATCCGAGTGCAACCAGTCAAAAAATGAGCAGGTGCGTTATACATGTATGTGAATTGAATTGTGCAGCAGAAGACATGTATGCATCCCCTGTGAACTCCTCCTCCATCTCCAAGTGCAGCTGGCGATATGCAGCTCCACACATGTGCAAGGAGTTTAACTGTCCCTGCAATGGCTCATTTGACAACATCATTGTGGCGTTTCCATGAAATTCTCAAGTTAAGTAAAGAGATCCCCCATGGTGTGGGGTAAACGCTGGTGGAGGAAAGTGATCCTCTCCTCCCCTCAGTCGTCTTCCCATCATCTCACTCTTTAAAATGCATGTGGCAGCTGTGCCTATGGAGAGGACTGTCATGATCCCCACTCCAGCCCCTGTCCTTCTCTCTCCTTCTCCTTCTTTTGCCCCTTTTCTCCCTCCTTCTCCCTGTCTCTGCAGCTGGGTCAACATATAATTGAGGGATTTTTGAAGTCCATGGGACACATCTTGCATGCATTTTGATTAAAAGTTTTAAACATATAGTTTTTTTATGTTCATTATGATTATGTCTTTGCAAATTCCATGATCATTAACAATGGAAATAATCATTTATTAACAAAAAAAATGACTGGATATCACTAAAAATGTCGACTAAGTAACCGTCTGAATTTAATAACAAGCACCTTCTAATTAGCTAAACAATAATAAAATGAGTTTATTCAAAAGTTGTTTTGACTGTATTCTTTTTATTCAGTCGAGATAATCATGACAGATTTTTTTGTTTTTTGGCAATATATCAAATTTTATATGGGAAATAACAAATTGTATCTGTGTCTGAGAAATCACTTTCGACTAAGTTACCCGTTCCAAAAACACCTCTCAAGGAAGTGTGTTTATTCCAAATCACATTACCTGCGCCACATGATGTCATTTCCTCCTGAAGAAAAGACTGGCCAGACTCCAATGTTTCTGAGTTATTTAATATAAAGTAGTGTGTGAGTCAAATGTGGATTTATCACATGTCAACAGGTTAGTACAACATCTTTTTAAATAACTTTCAATTTCTCTTGTAATATTTTAGAAGAGTCTTTCTCTAAAAATGCCACGTGGTGTTTGGTTATCGGTGGACATGCCGATTTTAGGCCTGGAAAGAGCAAAAATATCAACTATGATATCTGTCAACTATGTTACAAAAAGTCCTGCAATTATATATTAACCCATCTGTCATCTGTCTGCCTCTCTGTCTTTCCTGTCTCTCTCTCCCTTGTCTCTCTGCTCCTCTGCATCTCCACCCTGCCTGCAGTCTGCTGATTGCAGCTATTGGAGACAGCTGCAGTCATCAGCTCACCTGCCAGTGATCACCTCCTGCCATATAAACCTGGTTCATTCATTCACTCCCTGCCAGACCACAGACTTCCATAGTCACACATGGATTCCCCTCCTCCTGGATTCCTGCTGGTCCCTCCTCTGTCTCCAGCCCTCCATTCCCCAAGCCCTTGTTTCTTGGCGACACACTTGCCGGCCGATCCTTTCCCTGCATCTGCGATACACTCACCTCCCTGCCACCAGCTTCGCATCCCGGATTGCCCGAGCCTGCCTGACCCTTTAGTTTAGTTCCCCTGGTTTTATGAGTGCGTTTGTTTGCGTAGTTTAGTTTAGTTTAGGTTTTTGTCTGTGTTGAGCTTTTGTAGTCTTGCATATTTTTCTATTAAGTTTGGTTAAGTTATTCCCCAGTTTAGTTTCCTGTTCTTCCTTGTGATGAGTTTGTTTTTGTAAAAGAAATACGTTTCTTTGAACCTTCTGTCTGTCAGCCTGATCGTTGTCTGCACTGGAGTTCTGCGACCTGCTCCCGTAACAAGCGTGGCTTTGCATTTTCACCATTAAAGCTCTCACATTAAAATCAGATGAAAAACAACATCCATGTGCTGTTAAATATGTGTCAATCTCAGCCATTGATATTGGGTTAATGAAGCTTCTATGAATCTATATGCCTAGTCAGAAATCTATTTATGTCTATGATTTAATTTACATGGCAACATGTATGATCAGGTAATTTTGTGTAATTTCAGAAATCAAGTAAGCCCTTTGTAATCTACCAAAAAAAAAAAAAACAAGTAATGAATAAAACAAGAAAAAAAACAAACTTTTTCTGTCTACGTGACAAAATGGAGAAAAGTCCTCAGGAAGTATTTTCAGTCAAACAAAATATGACTTATTAGTTTAAAGTCCGCTGTCAGTCCTGAAGCTGCATTACTGGCTTTTTAAGGAAGCTTCTGTTGCACTGCTCATATTCAGCTTGACTGCTTCACATTCTCCTACAGGGAGGGGATTTCCTATCAGCTTTCAAAGACGCTACATATGCTGACGCTACTGATAGGGCGTGTCACCGCAAGTTAGAATAATTTTTTATAAGAGCAAGCCCAATGACAAGCAGTACTGATGCAATAACTGATTAGATCATATCCATCATCATCATGGCTTCATTTCATATTTAATTCACAGCTAACGTTGACCACAAGGACTGATCAGACCAAGCAATTATTCATTCTTTCAGCATGATTGGCTTCACAACAGGCTGTAATATGTCCCTTGATCCTCCTCTCTTGTCTCTCCTCTACAAGTCTCCCAGTGTTTGCTTGGGACAGACACAGAGATCTTTACTCATTATCATAATCCCCTGGTTATGTCTCCTGAATTCAATGCTATTTAAAGTGAGCATGCATGCATGCATCATTATAATAGGATATACCCTAAAACCAAACCTAAAATTATCCCAAAAAGAACATTCACAACTCAATGTTTTCTTTTTAAAATCTAATCAACAGCAATAGCCATGTATGAACTGAACAGTCTGGTTCAGAGGAGTGCTGAAGGCGCTCATTAATCAAGGAGTTTTTCAGGATGAAAGATTCAGGCAGAAGAGTTATTTTGTCTGAGTTATGAGGGGAAAGAGTGAGAAACGACTCTCCATATACTGTGATGCTTAGTGATGATTTAAGCTAATCTGGCATCACAGCCTGTCTGTGAACTGGCCAAGAAGGAGCCAGCAAAGTGTCAGCGTCATTCAGAAGCTGTCAGCTGAACTAGTGAAGAAGCTCTGCTGTTTCTATGGGCTCTCACTTGTTATACGATGCTGAACTCAGCAGAGTTTAACATTTCTCCATAAATTCCAGCCACAAACGTTCGTCTGAACTTTCATAAGTTAAATGGATAAGTCAAACATAACACAGGTAAAGTTCCCCTGCAAGACATGATTTAAGTGTAGCGCTTAATGCAATTTAAAGCATCACCAACTTTTGGTACAATGGTAATGAATCAAATAACTACATGTTACGACATAATGCAGCTTGAATTATGAACTCAGAGACACATAGCATCAGTTCAGCTGCTCTACTGGGTTTCTTGTTGGGCTGGGCATTAAAGAATAAAAATATACCAAGATAAAATGCTTCATTTCAGTCAATATTACAAATTATCGATCATTTTAATTGCCGTTTCATCATTGAAGACCATGAGAAAAAGGGTTTCATTAAAATTTGGCCATTTCAATTTATTAATCAAGGTAGATAGACTATAAATTTAATATAGATAATTTTTTTTAAAAATTTATACACTACCATTGGAAAGTTTGGGGTAACTTAGAAATGTCCTTATTTTTGAAAGAAAGGCATTTTTTTCCAATGAAAATTATATTGAATTAATCAAAAATACAGTCTAGACATTGTTAATGTGGTAAATGACTATTCTAGCTGGAAATATCTACATAGGGGTAGAGACAGGGCCGGATTGGGAGTCAAATTCGGCCCGGGACTTTTTGGACCAGACCAGCCCATCTATGCAATCGAGCGCCCCACCCCCGACCTCTTCAACAGAGTCTTGGTTGGCACTAAAAATTATGACATAACACAACAAACCTTTGAACTTGTACACTGTATTTAATAATTACTCACATACAGTATACTGCTGAAGTGGAATCACTGCAACGCAAATACACACATACACTACAACTTCAAAACAATTTTGAAAATTACAATATATTACAGTTTTATCGTTAATTACTAATTACACAAAGAAGTAACCAAAGTAACAATGCTGAGGTAGTAAATGTACCACTCTTCCAATCCACACTAGGGCCTCATCAAAGTCATCACGTCACGTCACGATACAGCACACAAACACGCAAGAAGAAACACATTTCAAAGATGCGCTCAGAGAAAAGAAAAGAAAAGCTCTCGAAGCGTCGGCCGGACAGAGTAAAACAATAACAGAAATGTTTGCTGTAGCCGCTGTCGGTCCATCACAGGCACAGGGGCCACAAATTGCACTGTCTGTTATTGTTTTACTCTGTCTGACCGACGCTTCGAGAGCTTTTCTTCTTTTTTCTCTGAGCTTTTCAGCCCCTCCTTTACGTTTTTTGACGTTCTTCTCCATCTCCAACCGCCTGGCTGGGCTTTACTGCACACACCGTGATATCAAGTCTAAACTCTACTCAGCCCAGAGCTGTCACCTGAGGGCGGGACTGAGCGTGCGTGTGGTGTGACACATGTTGGCCTGCGTGCCTGTACAGGGCTGATGAATGGTTGGACGCTCATCCCATTCGGCCGCATATGGATAAATAAACAAAATTATTTAATAAATACCAGTGCACTGGCCCAGATGTGGACCGGCCCTTCGGTCAAACGACCGAATGAAATAACGTTCAATCCGCCCCTGGGTACAGAGGAACATTTCCAGCAACCATCACTCCTGTGTTCTAATGCTACATTGTGTTAGCTAATGATGCTGAAAGGCTAACTGAGTATTAGAAAACCCTTGCTGCAATTATGATAGCACATGACTAAAAGTGTGAGTTTTCATGACAAACATGAATTTGGCTGGGTGACCCCAAATGTTTGAGCAGTAGTGTATTTACACACCTAAATAAGCATAAAAGAACTATCTCTTTTTGTTGCATACTGTAAAGAAACAACTAAAGCTCAGAGGCATAGACAACATAACCATGGTGAAGGAGTCACATTGCACTGAGGATAAAGTTCCTAGTGTAAGGTCAACATTGCATATAAATAGCACGCCACTTCAGACGTCATTTTGTGTGTAATTTCTACATGTTTTAGTCTTTTCACCTCATTTTACAAAAGTAACAGACAAAGGAGTTACAGTAAAGGTAAAGTTCAGGGAGAGGAGTCATTGATCACAACTACATGCTGTGTAATAAAACACCAAAAATGCATTCAGGAAGCTAATCAAGTCATTTAGTTCTAAACAGGCCTCAGACAGTGCAGTCCAAAGCCAAGTCTGCTCAGTGATTGTATCATTTCTGATAGCTGAAATCTTGAAAAAAAAAAATGTGACAGAAATCACGGCAACACGGAATGTGGCCATTTAATATAGATGTACCCACAGACAAAATGACGTTGCGTCGAGCACAGGCGTGTGTTTTGCATCTGTGCGTTATGTACGGATACCAAATGGCATGGCCTAAATATGTAGCGGGTGACAGAAATTGATGGGACTCGGAAATACCGCCCACAATTTAATCAATCAATTTTATCCTTGTATCATTTTCCGCAGATAAGCCCCGATAAGTCCACAGCGGTCAATTTGTAGTAGGGTCACAATGACGTGAGCATCAGCAGGCAGCTGATGTAGTGTTCACTTGTTGTCATAGTTAAAGTGACACCGTGCTGCTATCTCACAGTGATATGGAAATCTTTAACAAATCCGTGGATCCAGACTATAAGCCACATCAATGACAAAATCTAATAGCTTGATCCTTGTGCCATTTTTGACCTTCATTGAAAATTTCATCCAAATTCATTCGTCCGTTTTTGAGTAATGTTGCAAACAGACAGACAAAGGACAAACATGTGCCCATCGTCTCTTAACTCTGCTGTGTTCCTTGATGGAATAATTTAAAAAAATCAAACATTCTGTCTAGCTATTTTTCTGTTGCTTTTGATTTTGTGCCACACTTTCTTCCATTCACTTCTTTAATCATCTGGTGTTTGCAAAAAAACGCCTAGATTAACTCCCTATATATTTAATGCACAACAGAAAACAGCTGACTGGTAGTTAGCAAGAATTTAGTCAGCCTTTTGCAATAAAACATGTTTTTTCTCATGATTTAATAGAAGAGTATTGGATATCCAGGATGTTAATGTTGCCGCATGCTGCTAAAAGTGTAAAAAGACAGCTGTCTACTTATATGTTTGCCAATAACAACTTTATCCAAGAACTAAATCCTCTTTTCTTCTATATGCCTCCTTCCTCAGGCAGAGAGTTGAACTCAAAATCCTAATGTTGCTGTCATAAATGTGTCTTCAGCAGACTTGCCTGGGCAGCTCATGTTACTCTCTGATCACCAGGAAGTGACTTACAGCCACTGCAGAATCTTCTTCGGCCAAATTGAATTGCTTCTTCTGCGGCCAGCAGTGTGCACATCTGCATAAAGATAAATGATTTTTCAGATTCCCTCTGCCGTGTGCTTCCTGTGCACTTCAAGCTACCACTTCCCAGCATGCACCATGCAGCACAATGCTCACTTTTCCATATAAAATCAACAGATATGGAACTGTTCACTTTCCAGATTGTGTTGGTGTGTTTTTTTTTACATAAAGGGGGCAGTCATGGTTGCATGCCAGCGCTCTGACTGAGATTCATTTTGAAGACGGTGTAATTTGTGACACCTCAACTACAATCTCCAGTGCAGGGACATGCATCATTCTTTGAGTACTTTAAATAGCTATGAGGGTAAGGTAATGGCCTGAGGCAGTTCTACCTGTGCAAAACTACCTATGAATTGTAAGCAGAGCCACAAGGACATTCAGTGCATTTAGGGATGAAAAGAAGCAACCAGCGTGTTATATTCATCTTCTGGTAGAATATATCTATCTCCCATAACTTAAACATCATCAGGTAAAATATTGATGTGTCCTCATCTCACATCTCCGGCACATAGACACACATCAGCAAAGACCTGATCTGAACAAAACAGAACATTTAAATATGTGATGGGCGTAGATGTACTGTGTAGATGAAGGACTCCAAAGAAAGGTTGTGATGCATGTTTAAAGTGTGTTTTAATCTAGATTCTCCTTCTGTGTCTGCCTCCTGATCATAATGATTCACATGGAGGAGGGAGTTTTCCTCTTCCCACTGTCATCAAGTGTCTGCTCAAAGAGAATGACTGGGTTTCTCTCTATAGTATCATATTATAAGGTCTTGACCTGACTATGTGCAGTGGTCAGAGATGACTTATATTGTGAAGTAAATACAACGTAATTGATTTTGTCTGTGTGTCGCTTGTTATGCATGTGTGACTGCGACCATGCAAAAACTAATCAGTAAGATGGAGAAATGGCTTATTTTCAAGTACTAGCCTCTGGACTACAGAACAGATTTACAGACAGTTCCTTCAATGGATTATTCATGACATGAAAGCAACAGATCAGTTTTCAACTGGAAACACCAATGGAATCCACAACTCCTTTATATACCTTTGTTTCTATGTTCATATATTTGAGGTTTTAAAAAATGCCTCTAAGATGATGCTGGTTGGATAAACCTACCAACATGGCATGAAAAGCATAACAGGAACCTGAACTTTAAAAAAAAAAAAAAAAACGATAGTGGTGTAATCTGATATTAGCTTGCTGTTAATATCAGTGTGCATTTGCCATCTGTCAAGTCAGCTGCACTACCGTTCAAAAGTTTGGGATCACTTAGAAATGTCCGATGTCTGATTCTAAGTAGGCTGAAGTGTGAGTGTGCATGGCTGTCTCCTTGTATGTGGCCCTGTGATGGACTGATGACCTGTGCAGGGTGTAGCCTGCCTCCTACCTAGTGTGAACTGGGATATAAAGTGGATATAAAGCGAGCCTGCCACATTTACTACATGCTACAAAGCTCCATTTTTTATAATTCAAAGGTTATGGCTCAATCAGAGATTTTCCATGAACTTATTGACCAAGTGCAAGATGTTGATGGCATTAAATGCTTACTGACTGTTTATAAGTGATCACAATAGACGATAATACAGCAAGTGGTATACAGGTCCCTACTAGTCCCTACTGTCTGATATGTATCACAAGTGATGCCCAATGATAACATCAATGTAATAGGCTGATAATGTCTGAATTTGTCAGGGACACCATCGCTACATCCTGGGCTAAGCACCACACAGGACGACTGTGATTGGTTTAAAAAATTACATACTGGTACAAATGAGGTTCAGTCAAACCATTCTTCAGTGCTGACTCAACAATATGAAGATAGTTCTGGCTATCCAAGACTAGGGCCATGATAATATCTGACAGTTGATCCTGTTTGTAAAAATTTATAGAGCTGGTTTATTTTAACTGAATGGTGTTACCTTGTTTTTGAAACCTACCGAGCAAAATTAACAATTTTATCCTCATTTTATAGTTAGACATACAGGAGCCACAGTCCTGCCACATAAGTTCTCAGGTTCCCCAGTTTGGCATAGGAATACTTAAGTTTTTAATGGTTTCAAATACAATGAGAATGGCAGCAGCTATGGCTTAAGATGCTACTCTGTTGACCTCTTTACCTGAAATGCCAAAGTGGCCTAAAAATGTTTTCACTTACAGGCGTGTTGACATCCATATGCACACTGTTTATTAGAGAATGTATCTATTACACTGGAATTATTTGAGGCATAGCACTCTGACAGGCTCATTCTTGATGATTGTTTCTGTGCTGATTCTATGCAAACAGCACAACTGGTTCCGTTTTCTGTTAGTTTTGTGTTTATTTGATGAGGTTTACTTGTTTTCCCAGGATGATTTTTTTCCCTCTTTGAGCTGTTGCGCTTAACTTAATCTGGCGTAGCTTTGATTTGATTAGGTCCTGTGTAACAGTAAATCAAGTGGTTGTTGAGTTGGGATAAGTTGCCTTCTCTGCCAAGTTTCCTCCACATTGAAAAGACTGCAAGCAATCTGCAATCTATCAAAGTGTGCGGTGTAAGGCTGAGCACGCAGTCATGTCACATACACTAAATGTTCCACCTGCACACACAAATCTAGGACCTGGCCAGTCGCCAAGCAAAACTCTTAGTTTGTGTGTGAGATGGCGTAGAGGTTAAAAAAAGTTGATGTGGAGGGAGCCATCTATAAGAGAGCTCCTAATCGCCAACACAAAAGGCTTCTTTCTTGGTCGGCTGCCATCACATTTCACTTTGTGTATAATGTAATCTGTTTAATATCCCGGGCAGTCCTTTCGACCCCAGGAATGCTTAGACAGACGTTTTCACCATAATTGCCTCATAGATCAGGGTCGACTGCATGGGGCCACGGTATCCAGGTGCTGTACATCAGCTGATCACAGCTGCAGATAAGAGCTACCCGGCTCTCAAGGTGAGTGCTTGTATCAGTGGGCGGTGTGTGTGTTTGTGTCTGTGTGTGAGCGTGTTAAGCTTTAAGTGTGTCCACTTAGACTTAACAGGGACGGTCTTATCCATATGAAACAGCTGTAGCTGCTCTTCGATTTCAGACACTCTCAGGTCCTTCACTGCCTCTTGGTTTGATAAAAACTGAACTCTGTATATGTGCCCCTCATATTACGTGCTCATTCTATGCCACACTCAGCCTCTTCATGCCAGTCAGGACTGGTCAGGTTAAGACCTTTTAACCTATGAAGATGTCCTGTCTGTACTAAAGTCCCTTCTAAGTGGTTTACCTTTGAGCAGTTTAGATTTTATTCTCTGTCCATAAGCGGTTAGAAAATCACTGAATGTGATGGGCCCAGTGTGAAGTTTTCACATTCCTCATTTTGCCCAATTTACCAAAAACTCAAACGTGAGAAAAAGCTACAGTCATCATATTTTGGATCTTTTGCTTAAAATGTGACAAACTTTAAATTGAATTCTCAAATAACTTTTGTTTCATTAATGAACCAATCATTCCATTGTTTCAACCAAAGGTGACCACAAGACTGAGAGTAACCCTTGAAGTTGTACTTTGTTTATCAGTTTGGGTCTTCTTCTTTTTCTTTTTTGATTTTTTTATTACTCCTTTTACTGGAGCTGAAACAATTGGCTCAGTAATTGATTTTAATGGTGACAAGACTAAAATCTGTGATTATTCTAATAATTAATGATTATGCCAAGAAGCCCAAATCCTCAGCTCACAATATATCCTGGTTTTCTCAGTCTTGAAAGATGGAATAATGTAATGTTTGTGATTGTGATCACATTTTGCAGGTCAGGTTTACACACTTTTTTTTTTCTTTTTTTTTACGTGTCATTGTATGGCATTAGAATAACACACAATATGGCTAAGGTGAGAGTAAAGGTCAGATTTGGGTTGTCATTTGTCACAGCTATATGATGTCCAATGGAACACGAAATGCATTAGGGTTATAGCCTAGCCGCGCTAGACAACCCACGGCAACGAATTTAATTCTCTGCCAGGGTGGGTCTCGTTACCCTCCATAAGGCTCGAGGTTGGATGCTCCTAAAACTGGCCGGACCAATCACCATGAAGTGCAGAGTCAGAAGGCGGGCGTAACTAAGTGACGACAGAGGTGCGATGAGTCTGACAGAAACAACTGGCGCACAATAAACAGTTATCTTTCGACTCGGCTTTGGCCACAGCCCTTAAAGATTTGAAGCTAAAATTCAATTTGAAAGATAAACAAAGGACGGCACTGAAGTGTTTCATTGAGAAGAAAGACGTATTTGGACTTATGCCGACGGGATATGGCAAATCCTTAATATACCAGTTGGCTCCGCTGGTTGGGAAGCTAAAGGGACTTAGCCACAATCTGGCGCTCTAGGAACTCCGTCAGCCTATTCTTTGCTCTGATTGGTTGTATACCTACCCAATTGCTGCAGAGTGATTTGAAAGACAACCTTTAAGCCCGCCTCCCTCCCTGTCGAGCGTTCCTAGACCCTTGTGTCTTAAGAGCTGGGTCTAGCGCGGCTAGGCTATTAGGGTTAGGGTTAGCCCTAAAAATGTGCTGTGATAAGATGTGACTTGACATGTTATAAACCTGCTTTTTCATGACATCAATCTGATTAATAAAGTGAATATATTTGGGGTTTTCGACTGTTGGATGGACGACTAAGCATTTCTAACTTGCAGCACCTTCAGTACATCAAAGACAGTGGACTGGATGTTACCAACAACTCTGATAATCACAGAAAATATGACAACTGCAACCCAAAGCAGCATTCTAATTTACACGTTTGGTCGAATCAACACCTTTCCAATTTTCAACAAAAACTGAACATACTGAAATGAGGATCTATTAAAGGAATGTTTCCTTTTTACAGTTTACATTAAGCGATGCATCTGAGCCAATATGACAAAGCTGTGAACGCACCGGTTTTACAGCCAAGAGACCACAGCATGGCACAACACATAACACCTCCGCTCGGAGCTGACTGAGCCTTTTTACAGCCCTGTTTTACATTGAAATGTTTTGGAAAAAAATCCCTGGACAGCCACTATCGAGGCAGAGCCAAAATGGAACAGGTGGGCTGTTACCCTTAAACCCAGTTCATTAAAGGTGCTAATCCACAGGATCTTTATTTCCACTTGTACCCCTTAAATTTGGCTATTTTTTGAATGTTCGACCATAAAAAAAAACATCCCCAGCAGTAGCACCTGCAAATCTGGGCTCTACTGATTAAAGACACATGGGAGAATTTTTAAATATGACCAGTCTCTTAATCTAAGCCAAAATGACACTTGACTTTTTACTTTCACCTGAACAAATCTGTAAATTGGAGCGTACATCTCGACCCTAAAATAATAGGTCAGTGAACACTGGTGTTCTTGAACTTATTTTTCAACTGACAAAATTGATGCCATATAAATAAAGTGCACAGGGAGCTCCACTGTCAAAGGCGTTAATCTCAGTCTAAATCCACACAAATGCATTTTCTCCATCAAACTAACACACATGAAAACCCTTCAAACGACCATACACATAAACTGGACATGCTGGGATAAAGAGGAAGCCGGAGGTGTCTCTTTGTTTTTAGTAACACCATGTGGTAGATGCATGATAAATCAGGGAAGCCCAAACAGGAAGCGAATGTGGGTGTCTGTGTCACTGCTTCCCAAATTCTCAGTTTCTCCATTGTCTACAACTGTATCTGTGTGTGGACAAAAAACAAAAACGTATATAAAAAAAAGCTGCATTTTAAAATATATGTGTGAAAAGGACTCTGTTTATTTTCTCCCTGTAACATTCATTTGTTTGTTCAGAGCAACAGCAAATCCACAAATACAGCCATGGCATGGTATCCAGAGTGCTGGGATTCCAAATTACTTGTGTGATTAAAGCCATTCTATTTGTTTATATGAAAATGAATGAGTGTTTCCTACAGCTGACTGCACTAGTTAATTGTTTAAGCTATCAGTGGGGCCATCCTTACCGAAGGTTTTCCTAGTTGACTAGAAGTTTATAATTCAAGCCATTAATCAACTCGTTGCACATCTATATTAGTTTAATTATCTAAATACATAATTTTGGAGGGGATCAGACAACCACTGGAGCTCCAGGGCTGAGACAGTGTTACAAGTAGGTTAACGCGCTAAAACTCTGCTGCACGACAGAGAAATACAAAACTACAGCTAATAAAATATAAATACTACAAGTGCACACATGAAGAGAGCAGCAGCAACACCGCTGGACCTTCAAAGAAAATCCATAAAGTTTTTACCAGCCCCGCTATTCTCTGCCTGCCCTCCGTGTGCCTCCTCTGTACGAGAGCTGCATGCTGCATGCTTAATGCTGATCCAGAAACCCTCACCTGAGTCGCTTCCAGTTCTGAGGACGAAGAAGTTTTCTGGCAGAAACCCTGAGTTCGCATGTCACCCTCTTTTTGGGTCATTGTTTACGCTCTGAAATGATTCGGCACAGGGTTTCCTGACCAGCTTATGAACTTACCATCCTCTAACCACAGAGAGAAGCTGTGAAAGGATCATGTCTGTCCACGAGTGTTTTTAGTTTCTGTCAAGTTTGCCTATGTAGATTCTGAGTCATCAGGTCATGGAAACTCAATGGTTTCAGCAGAAGAAAGCTTGTCTTTTTTTGTTCCCGAAAACATTTCACCTCCCAACTTTTTGAATTTCATCAAAAACCAAAAAGAAAAATCCAGTTACCTACTAAGGTCCTTGAGAATCCTGTGGAGTCAGAGGTTTTGGTTTTGTTATGTCATCAGTTGAAACTCAATCGACGAAGACTCCCTTCATCAACTGTTTGTTCAACCAGTGAGGGGAAGCCCTGGCTATTAGAAACCAGTGAATCATAGAACTGGGGTTAACATCTGAAGTTGAGGTGAAACCTCTTTGCAACAGTATTTAAGATGTGAAAGAGGAATTGCTTCAAGTGCATAATAATGTAGTCAGCTTTACGCCGTCATCAGTCTTCCCCACAGGTCCTGACATACAGTAACTGCTTTCTTTAAGTTTTTAAGCCTCAGCATTTCACATTGCTCACTGGCACAAACTAAAATGACATTATTTTGTCCAGAGAAATAACCCTGCTGGAACGGGGTTATGGTGGAGTTTTACAGGTTTAAAAAGTGTATAAATCAGCTCTCAGCTGACTCCCCTTGCCAGGTTTTAAGAACGACCTTGGGCTGAGGATATAGAGTAACAGACATTTAGCAGAACCTACGGAGCTACAGCCGCTAATATAAAGTTAGTGAGTAAGGATGAAATGAAAACAGATAAATAAAAGACCTTCAGCAAATGCCAGAACATTGGCAACCTTGACCAGACAGTGTAAAGGAAAGTCACATAAAGTGGTAATATGGACGAAAGTAGAAGCAGGAAGACAAAATTAAAGATGTCAGCATTCATGAGTGATTAAACTATTGAAGAAAAGTATGGATCAAAGAAGAAATAGTGAAAAAAATATAAGAATGTAGGTGCCTGTAAATGTGGATGGAAGCTTGATTAATTATTCACTGATACTGGAGCAAAGTAGTGACCAACAACTGAACTCCTGCAGGGAGAAACAGATACAAAGACTTTGTCTCTTTGTTCCTTCATCATTTCTTTCCTATTTAATTGTTTTTATAATTATTTTTCTTTTCAAACAATCTCTCTCTCCGTTTTGTACATTCTTCTAACTCTATCCTCACTATTAAACCATTTTATGCCAAACAACTCCTTCTCATCTGCATCTCATGTGACTTTTGCTTCTCTGTCCTGGTTCCAAACGTCTGTCTTTCTCTATCTTGGTTTCATTTCCCTTTTTCAGTCCAGTGTTGATGAGATTAACCTTCACTTAAAGTGCTGAGAACATCCTACGCTAATACTCCAACTCTCCCACACACATGGAAATGCACGCACACGAGTACACACCAGCAAGTGCGAAGTCGAGAAAACCCATGAGCTTCTCCTTTAAAGGCTGCATCCACAAAGGTTCACACTACTGTTGAGATGTTTCTTCGTCGCCAACACAGCCTGATTGTATCACCCTCACAGCAACCTTGAGAGAACTAGTTGTTGAAACATCAAGGTGAAAGAAGCCGTTGCTGCATCTCAATGAAGCCCAGTCCAAGTCCCTGGACACAAGAGCTGATCTGAGAAGAGTGAAAATAGCGAGAAAGAAAGGAACAAGATGGAGAAGCCCAATAGGTCAATTAAAGGACGACATTGAGTTGAGGATTGGCATTGTCAAGGACTTCCAGCTGTCAAGTAAAATCAATTTCTGTAGGTCAAGTCCTGTCAGGTCAAGGGATATTTAAATCGACAGCCCTGCTGTGGCACCAATCAGCAGAAACCTGCAGAAATGCTGCTTTCTGAGGTATGAAAGCTATGGAGGCATTATGAATCCAGCTGGGAGTGATTTCAGAAGCTGCAACTGTACAGCTGACTCGTAGCTCTCTGTGGGTTTGTACTGATTAATGTGGTGAAGTGCTGCAATCATTCCATCACATGAATGTTTATGTTTTACTTTTGCAATATGTACATGAGGTCTGATATTGGTAAGATTCTGATCTGAAGTCTTGTACAATCCTGATTTTTATTCTAATCAAATTATTTTACTGGGGAAAAAATTATAGTAAAGTAGAGCTGTATATTTTCAACAGATACAGCCCTGTCTTATGGACAAGCACTTAAAATAGTGAAGCTTTGCAGTAACATCTGTTCACTTCAATGGAATCTCCACATTTCTTTTCATGCCTGGGTAAGGGTGGGCAATCTGATGTTCTTTTATCTGGTGCAATTAGGGCTGGGCGATAAATGGAATTAATTCGATTAATTCGCCTTTTTAAAGCCTGACGATTTGAAAATTTGCCAAATCGTAAAATCGAGGCGAGCTTAGATATATAACAATATAGATTATTCTTCTGCCTTTCACGACTTGTGCACTGGCGTTTGCTTCTGCCTCTCATCTCCTTCCGCCAAAACACTCACACCCCCGTCATGGCGGACAGAACAGCAGACGAAGAGTTGGTCGCGAGAAAAGGGCTTCATGTTACATCGATTATATGGAAGTGGTTCGGCTTTGACGAGACTGACACAGAGCAAACTACAGTCATGTGTAAGGTTTGCAAAAGTACTGTGAAAACCAAGAGTAGCAGCACAACTAACCTCTTTCAGCACCTCCAGCAGAGGCATCCTAAAGAATGGGAAGAGTGCTCACAGCTACGGGAGTGCGGCATGGCTAGCACTAGACACAACAAACAGACCGCAAAGAAACAACAAAAATCCTAATCATCCAAGATGACTAAAAAAAAATCGAGATTTTATTTTTTGGCCATATCGCCCAGCCCTAGGTGCAATCATAATTAGATACAGGATCTTTGTATGGATTGTCATTAAGGTCAAAAACAGTGCTATTTTAGATCTTCAGTCACTCCAGACTAGCTACCTCCATCCTGTCCTCCCTCATGTTTTCATATCTGCTGGTCAGATCACTGTTGTGCCGCCCTGATGCCTCCTCAGTTGCTTCACATCCCATGAACAGACACCAGCTGCACTCAAAACTGAAATCGACAACACAGCAGCAACTTGGCCAACCGACAGGCGTAGAAACAAGCTGGTTAGCAGCAACTGACCTTTCAAATGAGCACCAAGGCAGCACAGAAACAAATCATTACTTCTGGTCAGAATTTTTCACGGCCTTCAGAGGATGCGGGGATCTGTGAGTTGTCCCTTTTACCCTGAGTTCAAGTAAACGGCTTTGCATCCAGGCAGCATGTTCACAGCACGTCACGTTTTCAGATTTAGATTGTCTGTCCCAAAAGTTTGTCATATGAGCTTTTGGCCAGGTCATCCAAACCTATTGTTGGGTGCAGTAAGCCTGGGCAACGAATCATACCTCCTCAGCTGTACTGCACCACTGACTTTGAATGAACCTTCCCTGTCAGAGAACAAAATGTCACTGGAAAAAGACAGTTATGAGTAGAGGTGTTTTGGTACATGTATTTGTCCTTCCAGTTGTGATACAGAAGTCACTGGTAAAAATACGTCTCTTGACTTCTATTCCATATTAGCTCACTCCCAGTTATTTTACCTGTTTACTTATCTACAGGGATGATCTTAAGCGAATGCTGCCTGCAGCTTCTTTAGAATCACAAACTGACCCCACCGCTTGCAGATGCAGTGCTTGGCCAGCATTGTTTCTTTGACTTTGGTTAATACAATTCCAAGATCTGAGGGCACTTAAAATCTGATTATGCTGCTCTGGCTTTCTACAACACAGCCTGACAGACTGATGCTAAGTTACTAAAGTGATTTGCTGCTGAATTAATACAGTCGTTGAATAATCTAATTAGAATGCGGTTACAATGACTGTCAGACTCTGTTAGACTTTTCTCCCTCGGCTCTCAGAGGACGGGAGCTTGTAAGCTGCCATAAGACACAGAGGGAGAGGCAGGGGTATTAATCAAACCCACACTTTCATTTTATCTCGCTGTTTTTCATTCTTAGAAGCATGGATGTAAATCTAAATGTACTTTATACCAGTTATTTGTGCCATTATTGTTATGGCATTGCTGAAAGGGTGTAAATGTCAGACGACTTCTATAAATCTGTGTTAATTACAAACATGAATACATTTTTCATCTTTGGAAATGTGTGGCTGAGAGGGTCAGGCATTGTCTTAACAATTCTCTATTTTAATTCTTTGAAGGATAAACAGTAAGTTGCTCTTACAATATTGCATGAGTAGAAAATCTTGTAGCCTTTCCAAACGTGCAATAGCCTTTGTTTATTGTGTAGATACCATTCATAACATCTGCTTCTGGTTGTTAATATCCTTCATTCTGCACATATTTTTCCCTGTGTGTTTTTTGAAGAGTTTTTTGGGTTGTTTTTTTTTTTTTTTTGCCTTTTTAGATAGGTTAGTCAAAAGGCAAACAGGAAAGTGAGGAAAAAACCTGCAGTGAAGGGCCATGAGCTGGAATCAAACCCAGGCCACTGCATCGAGGACTATAACTACTGTTTATGGGTCGCTAGCTCAACCAGTTGAGCTACCATCGTAGTTTTGTTCTGTGATAGCATCTGTGGCATAGTTACAGAATGATAATAAAGGAGTTTGAAGTAGATATTGTAGAAGTGTTATTAATCTGTCAGACTTCGTGCTATCTGGTCAACTGTTTTATCTAACTAAGGTATGTGTTGCTTGTTGTGCCCCACCAGACAGCTGGAGTCATGACAATCTGATTGGACATGTGGATCACTTTTGCTAACAAACTTTTAGGTTGTGATTTCTTGAACATATTCAACGCTCACTGGGTGTAGGGGTGATAAAATACTTACAATTGTACCTGCTCAGTATGTAAACCTGGGAAGGTTTTGAAATTAGATTTTGTTACAGCTCAAATTGAAAATACAAATCAGAGCAACTAGTACTACTAAAAGAATATGATTAAATGAATAAATGAGAGGAGAAACCTAACTAACACAGATGCTCTGCATAGTACAATTCAGCAGCTAACTTTCAATCATGGTCTGTAGTATGTATGAAAACACTGAGCAAGGAGGCAAGAGGAAAAGATATAGGCGACTATGAAAGGAGGGTTCAGTGTTTAGGCACAGATGGCAGGAGCTTCAGTCACAAAGACCGCTTGGCTGGTTAGTGTTTCAACAAGAATAGTGACTGAAGTGACATCTGCATTACGGTCTATGAGAAAGTATCAGTAAATGGATTTGAAGATTTGAAAATTTGATGGTAATGCATTCGTGCAATATGTGAAGGAGAACGCAGTCAGATTGCAGTCAGGACAGTTGGATACCACTCACCCAAATGCATAGAGAGGGATAATATATTTGGGTTGCAGAGCAGAAGCACCTCATTACAAAGATAAATGCATATTCAGAGGCGCAAAAACCACAGGCCCTGTTTCACTGAGGCGTATAAAAAGTGATATGGTCAGATGAGCCACCCCTCACCACATTCTTGACAAGTGGTCAAGTGCATGTGTGTTCACCAAGATAACGTTACAGGCCCGAACGTACCTCTAATGGTGAGGGCATCTGGAGGTTCTGTTAGGTTGTAGGGGGTATTTTACTGGCGCAGAAGAAACACTGCAAATTAATACAAAGTACTTCTACCTTTATCCTATGATGAAGCATTTCTTTCTATTTCTTTGTTCAATCCAGACTACATGTCTTTTTTTTTTTCAGTTTGTCACCCTCTGTATCTGTATGACACGAATAAATGAAGGCTTGAATTAAACCTCTCTAAGGTATGACTCAGAAAACCATTCTGCACTTCATGCCCCAAACACAGGGTTGTCATGGAGCACATTTGTGTACAACAGTGAGTCATTTTGCTGCCCTTTTAAAGTCAATGCACAGCTTTCAAAACATTGTTCAGATTTACATTTTTTTAAGCAAGATATATATATCTATATATATATATATATATATGTATGTATAAGAAAAACACACACACACACATAGGTTTTCTAGATTGTTCAATGCAGATAATAGAAAGCCCAGAGGCAAAAGTGGATTTCTTTCCTCAAAATAGCTCTGCACAAAGATATTAGAGGACAGGAAAAACAAAGTGAAGAGGAATGTAACAATGTGACAAATAACACCATGTTGACTTTCAAAATTCTGCTCTCCACTTACTTTCTATGAGTCATTGTTCCTGATAAGAGTAGTGAAACTGAGTGTATATATGCAGATTTACAGATGAATATGTGGAACACAAGACTCACAACAATCTCTTCACTGTCACATGTAGACAACATTCACCCACGTGAGAGAAAGCCTTGTGTAATGTTACAAAGTCTATACGCTGCTCCTGAAGCATTAACATTAATATTTAAAGCATTGTATCAAGAAATAATGCCAAACAGTCACTGCTTAAAGCCACCCCAGTGTAAACATTTGCTGCATAACGTTGTTTTATAACATTGTTAAAAAGAATGCCTTTGGGTGAAACAAAGCAAGCTGTTTGACTATATGACTTTGGGCTCTCGGAAGTTGTGGAGGACATTCGGATTGTGTGATACAAAAAGCTACAGAGCAACCACTAAATGGACCATGTGGCGTGATTGATTTGTTAACATTTATTTCCAAGGCCAAGGAGAATGTGCTCAACTAAATAAATAATGTGTGCAGTAAGAAAGTACGACAGCAAAAGACAAATCTTTGCCAAATCCTTTTAACTGATATTTGTAGCAGTGCTGCTCCTTCACTTTCCACATCGTCATTTAATTAGCTAATTTACATGTTTTCATTCAGGTGTTTTTAGCTCCATCCATTCTTGTTCAGCCACTGAGATCATTTGAGTTTCTAGCAAAATACTAAGAGCAGAGAAACAAAAAAAGCCCTTCTGTTTATGGGAGTATTTTTAAGCAGGGATCGAAGTTTGGGGTCATTTAGTATCATCATGACATACAGTATACCACAGAAGAACGGCGATATTGCAACTGCATTACTCAAAGTGGGCACCCAATGCAGCAATGCCATTGAGTCTACCTTTGATTTCCAATTAGACGAACTTTCTCAGCTTTGGTTCTATGGCCTGTGTCTGTCTGCATGTCAGACAAATCTAACTGTGAGACTTCACAAATACGGAAAAGGATACGGGAAGATGAGTGACCAGCTACAAAATAGTAGTAAGAAGTGAAATTACAGTTGTACCATTATTCAGAGGGTATACAAAGAGCCAGAGTACCACTAATCAGAGCCACAGCCATCCTACTTCCTGCATATTTTACCTGGACTACCACAGCAAATGCAGAATCCTGAAAGTGAAGCACAAAAGAGGTAGACTGATGATATGGGGCTGCATGAGTGTAAAAGGAGCTGGGAAAAATTACATTTATAGATGTCACCATGGATGTCTGTATATATCAAAATATTGGCTGATATGATGACTCCCAGTCTGCAGAAGTTTGACAGAAGAAGAATATTACATCATGGCAACCACCTAAAACACACAGCCAAAATCACATGTGATTATAAAGAAATGGCAGAACACCCTTTTAGAAATTTGTAAAACACTGGTATCTTCAATACTGAGGAGGACGGAGCCTGTCATTGAAAATAAAGGTGCACATAGAAAGTGTTAATTTGAAAGATTTGAATCTCAGTAATGAAAGGCGGACTGAAGATTGCTGTACTGAGCTCTGACTGTGGTATCTGTGTTTTTAATCAAGTAAATCTGAACTGTTAGTTTCAGTTTCGAAAAAGAGCAGATATGCCACTGTTCAACTTAGAAGTGATGCAATTTTGAATCATCTGACATTTAATTAATATTGTACATGGATGTGTTCAACTCAGATGTATAGATACTATCCTTCAGTAAGCAGTGACAGGTTTATTTTTCTGTCTGTGAAATATTCTGCTCTGAACATACAGTAAAGTTCAAAAAATTTGGAACCACTTAAAAATGTCCTTGGTTTTGAAAGAAAAACTTCTTTTTTTCAACAGAGATGCCATTAAATGTATCGGAAATATTGTCTAGACATTGCTAATGTGGTAAATGACTGTTCTAGCTGGAAAATGGATGTAAGATTTGTTGTGCTCAACTTTGTGTCATCGTGTATTTCATCAGTGTTGCAGTCAAGAAGAAAAGGTTCAATAACATTTTCAAAGGTGCAATTAAAAAGATCAAAAAGAGTCCGCATCTATGTAAAGCAGAAAACTTACACTCGCATTCAGAAGTTTGGGGTCACTTAGAAATGTCTTTAGTTTTGAAAGAAAAGCTTTTTTCAATGAAGATAACATTAAATGAATCAGAAATACAATCTAGACATTGTTAATGTGGTAAATGACTATTCTAGCTGGAAATGGCTGATTTTTAATGGAATATCTACATAGGGGTACAGAGGAACATTTCCAGCAACCATCACTCCTGTGTTCTAATGCTACATTGTGTTAGCTAATGGTGTTGAAAGGCTTATTGATGATTAGAAAACTCTTGTGCAATTATGTTAGCACATGATTCAAAGTGTGAGTTTTCATGGAAAACATGAAATTGTCTTGCTGACCCCAAACTTTTAAATGGTAGTGTACTTTGGTTACAGTTCTTTAGAAAAAATAAATCTAAAGCATCACTATCATAATTGCTGACGTATTTTTTGTTAGATGTTTTAAACTAATCAGTAACAGCTTCAAATGAAAAAAGATGAAGCTGTGTTTTTAAAGCTGGCTGTTTTCAGTTTTTCCTAGAAGTTACATCTGGTCTACCCAAGCACAGGTTGCGATGAGTTGTAAGTCGTTGGTGTCACATGCTCCTCTGTTTTAATTAACTCAGGTGTCCAGAGGACGCTTAGCTCACATTTCACTCACACACAGCTGCAACTCTAAGCACATTTTTAATCCTCAAATCTATTTGTTAGTGAAACATGTGCAGCTGCAGCAGTGTATTAAGTTCTGAGCGCTGTCAAAACAAGTGTGAAGAGCAGTTCTGTGCCTGAACGCATCCTGAGCAGACAGGACTGAAGCCGCTGTGCTGCTACGTCTCATGCATACAATAAGGAAAGCGGCATTTACAAAATATGACCCATCACACAATGTGACACACCACGACTCAATACTATATATTTTGTATGTGACTGATGTTGAGAATTAAAATATCCGAGGATGTAGTAATCCGCTTAATCCAAACACAGTTTTGAATGGACGTAATGTTACTGGTTGTCAATCTTCCTGCTTTGCATTTCGCTGGCACAGAGATCCGTGAGACATTTAAGGTGAGAGGGATTTCTTTCCAGCAGTCAGTCAGACTTTCTAGAGGAAAGAAACAACAGAGAAGTTATTCTCCTCACAGACGGAGGAAACTTTTGCTTCTCCTTCTTAAAAACATGCAAGGACTCCTCTCAAGGTGAGCGACTGTCCGCGAGAAGAATTTCATTAAACCCAAAAAGCAATTACTATGTGAGTGTATGTAGCATAATGTTTTCCACCTCTTGCTACTGAGGTCAGACACCAACATTATGACCCATCCTATTCATTAGTGTCCATCAGGAAAGTTTGTGTTGTTTCACATGCAACTTTTCCTGTTGTTTAAAATGCATGGATGGAGAGTAAAATGGTGGAAGTGGTAGAAAGAGGAGGGCGCTACATGAAAAAAAAAAGTTTAAGTGAACCAGAGAGGTAATGAAGCTGATTCACATTAATTCCACTGTGGCTTTCATGCAAATGCAGAAGCTACTGCCACTGAAAGACAAATTTCTCTGAAACTAGTTGCTACAGAAACAGAATTTAAAGTCAAGTTCTAATGAGTTTAGTTCTAGTTGAACACATGACAAGACAATCCCTCTGTCACTTGGCAATGCGAAAATCTATTATATTCCTCTAATGGCTTGACAGCAAAGTGACAAACTGTGAAGAAGTACATGGAAAAAAACAAAGCACTTCTGACTCTAAAAACCTGAATAAAGTAGTTCAGATGGCCCATAAGCTGGGGATCTTGTAGCTGCAAGGCAGAAGTGCTAACCACCAAGCAGCTCCAATTAATTTTTTTTTTTATCCCTTATCCCCCACGAGTTTTTTGCATAAATTTTGATTTTCACATAAGCCCCCAATTGTGGGGGCCAGAGTGCAGGGTCAGCCATGGTACAGTAGCCATGGTACAGTGCCCCCGGAGCAGGAAGGGTTAAGGGCCTTGCTCAAGGGCCCGACAGTGGCTGCATCAGGGTTTGAACGTCTGACCTTCAGATCAGTAGTCCAGAATTTAATCATTGCACCACCACTGTCCCCATCTGATGCTACAGATAATTTCCAGGCACTTGAATATCTGCAACTCCCTAGGGCCTTGGTCTTTTACTGCTCTGCTTGCAGGTCTCCAGCTGGGCGGAGCGATCATCAACTAACCAACCACACCTGGGGAGTGCATCAGGCTATATAAGCCAGCTGACTGAGCCAGAGCTCGTTCTGCCACTCTGCCACTCTCTGGCCCTGCCCTGCCCTGCCCTGCCCTGCCCTGCCACGCCACGCCACGCCACGCCACGCCCTTGGTAGAACTCGGTTTTGTTAAACACTGACAACACGCACTACGCATTCTCCACTAACACCACACACCCTCACACACCACAGATTCTAACTACCACATCCCATTGCCATGTTTCTTTACAAATAAATGATCTTTTGGTTCACTAAAACCCTCCGTGCATTTCCTCCTTTGTTGCGACATCCAGAGCCGGTTGTAACATTGTCTAAGAAATGTTTCAGACAACACCCGACTGAAGACCACGTGTCTCCACACGAGCCCAGGATCGTCACATACAGCTCATCCAGCTGCAAAATCATTGGATATCGGCTACAGAGACTGCTGATGAAGTTGTTGGTATGACTGTGAGAAACTGCCCAAGGGAAGCTGAGGGCCAAGGCCTGCACCGAGGCCTTAATCTAATGGCAGAATTTGTTTTCAGAGTGCAACCACTCACGTTCATTGAACTCTAGCAAGAATAAAAGTTCCTTTTCCCTGATGAATCTCATTTTCAGCTATACAGAACAGATGGCAGATGCCACATTTGGCATCACAGGAACAAATGGTACGTGGATGTCAGCATAACACAGAGAGCAGCCCATGGAAGCAGAGGGGTGATCGTATGAGCAGGAATATGCCATGGACAAAGAACACATCTGCATTTCATTGAAGGCTATCTCAGTACCCATCATAGCAAATCTACTTGCATAATTCATATCTAATCCAGCAACAGTTTATGGGTCATTCCAGAATTAGAAAACATTTTACATCCCACCCATCAAAATTTAAATCTTCCATGTACAAAATATTTAAACATGCAATTCTTGTGTAAATTGACCTGTCCTGAGAAAATCTAAAAAAACAAACAAACAAAAAAAAACTTTAAGAAAAAAATGTATTTTTTGAAATACCAAATAAGTCTGGAGTCCCCCCCCCCCCCAAAAAAAAAAATACCATGTTTCTCTTGTCCCACCTCCCCGATGAACGAATTGAGTCTTAAATAAAACAGTTAAAAAGAAATTTAAATCTCATTTTTTGGTATTTTTTTTCCATTGATATCTCTTGTAATTGTGGAAGATTTTTTTAAATCAACATTATATTTTAAATGACAATTATTAAGCATGGAACGTGTGTCCTACAACATGCACACAACCCTGTTAGCAAAACCTTTTTAGCTGGTAGAAGAAGAAGAAAACAGTGAATCACATGAAACACTGGAATTAACATCATCAAACAGTTTCCCATAAGAATGGGCAGAGCAAAGCTATGTCCTCTCTTCTATTTTTCATTTTTTCATAACATTGTCAGTCTTGATTGAATGTCTCACTCTATTTCATATTATCAGGACAAAAACTTTTTTCTTTACTTTTTTCCATCAGTAAGTTTGTCCTTTTGGTCAGCAATAACATTAGAGTAGAGTAGCAAACAACAAATAAAACATGGGGAAAAAAATGCTACCACTGATGTCTAAGCTGAGCTTATCAAGCCTTTGATAGTTTATTATCTATTATTGATGAACAGCAGAAAACTGTAAAAGAGAAGGTTAATTTTTCAAAACATTTTGAGGCCCAAATGTCCTAAAACTCTGGAATGACCCTTGTAAGTCGACAAAGCTGCTGTTAACCTGAACGTTCACAGCAATTTATAGAGACGAAAATCTCTCCTTTAATGCAGTGTGACACGTGATTTCTGGTCTGTGACTCTCCATCTGCCTAGTATCATGTCCAGGATGATCGTACTTAGTTGTTTTGCGTTCATTCAGTTGTATAGGTGCTGTGTGTTGCAGCAACAAATACTTATTCCCATATTTTTTGTAAAAATACATGCTGATTTTATGTTTTTGCTCAGTATAATTGTCTTACTTTCCAATCATCAACTGGCAGCAGAAGATGGTGCAAGAAGAGTCAGAAAAACTAGCTCGGCACACTGTGAATGGAAATGTAATGCATATATATTGAATCAGCTACAGAGAGCTATACATGTCCTGTCTCTTTTAGACAAGTTGACACAGCAAGATTCATTGAGCAATTTATTACTGCAACTGTAGGCAGCACACAACCAGGCAATCCAGTGCAGTGTGTTGTTACTATGTCTGGGTATATCTGCAGACTGAGCCCCAAGCTTTTTACAGTAGCACAGATACCAGCACACATTCACACACCCACTTAAATACACACTCCACTGGAAACAGTTAAAGTGATTTGTTTAGAGGAACCGTTTGACCTAGATAATCTTAAAATGGGACTTCTTTTTTTTGGAAAATGTATTTCCTGACTTTGTATTAGAGGATTTTCTTCACTCTCGAGGCTTCTCCGGTCCTTGTGGGGTTTCAAACCTCTGCCCTTAAAGTCAGCAACATCCTCACATATCATTTGTGACAACTGTGATAAAAGATGCCCGGCTGAAATATCACCCCCATCTCCGTGAGGCTTAGATTTGCCTGGGACCGCAGCTACTCTTTTTAATTCACAGGATGAATTTGCTAGTAGCTGTTTTGAACTTGACCATCGCACCTCTGAAAGATTTTTGATGCAAGGACACGCAGAGACCAGCTGCCGGCTCTGTCCAGGTATATTTAACTCGAAAACAAACTCAGATGCAAACCACTGGAGGTAGGCGAATGTTCTTGCTTTCAGAATTTTCTGTGAAAGAAAAATCTTACTCAACACTCCAGTAGCCCTCGGCACTTCCAGCAGCATCTAAAGCACAGACTCAAGAGAGTAAAAGCGCCTTTTTATTCAGTGAGTCCAGTCTGGTGCATAAAAGTCTGCAAGATTTCATTCCAGCTAAACACTTCATGGTAGATTTCCGGATTTTTACTTCCTCTCCTCGTAAAGATGTTTATCTGTCAAAAGAGCTGCTCCTGTTGGATATGTGATCCCACAAAGCATCAGAAAGGCCTTCAAATGACTGCAGCAAACCAACGCATCACAACAGACCCAAGACATCAGATAGAACAGATAGAACTCCATGTTTGTTTTTGTAAAATATCTGTCATCACCACCATGGGGATGCTCAGATTTATAGGCCAATGCCATGTGTTTAATTTTAGACATGGTTATGAGTTCTTCCAGAGAAAATAGGAACAAAGGTAAATGCTATTCTTTGTATTTCACTATATTTGAAAGTAGCAACAATAATGATACATTTGTTCATAACAAAGGCAGTATAACAAAAAAAGACTGAGGTGACAGTTTGATAAAAAAAAAATGTGTTAACTGCATTTTAAGAGTCCTCTGCTGCTTTACAGTTTGAAATGATTCAAAATTGCATCATTCTTCATTTGAACAATCAAAAAACAAATGCTTTAGAAAGACTGCACTGAAAATACAGGCTTCAAAGTAGAAACTCAAATAAAACAAATCAGAATACACCTTAAATCATGGACATACAGTTTAGTTACCAGTGATCATTGAAAGAATACTGAGTACAGCTGAGACTTCCAGTCCTCCTAATAACATGAACATGGTTATAAAATGACCTGAGAACAATAAACTGTTCTCAGTTTTCGACCTGCATTGTGCTACATTGTGTACACTGTGCCCATCTGCATGTCTGTGTCATGGCTCCACATGGAAAAGAATTGCCAGATGAACTGAAAATCTGCCAAGAAGTTGTCACAAAGATGGAAAAAGACACAGCAAGATTGATGAACTAAAATCTATTTGACTGCAGAACCAAGGAAGTGTCCTGTCCCCTTTCCTCTTCACATACGTCTGACTTCCGGTGTAACTCAGGCAGCTGCTTTCTTCACAAATTTCCTGATGACTCCGTGGTTGTCGGCTGTATCAGAGGAGGAGTACAGGGACATGATCAGGTACTGTACTGACTGGTGCAACCTCAACCACCTTCTACTAAACACCGCTGGATGACAGACTAGACTGGTCCAGACACATGGAGAAGTGCACAAGACGGGCTAAAGCAGACTTTAATTCCTAAGGTTAATGTCTTTTAACATCAACAGGCTTCTTTCTATCTACATTTTACAAGCCAGTGCTTTATTCTTTGGGGTTGTGTGTTGAGGGGAGGTGGCTCGCTCCAGGGACAGAAATCATCTGAATAATCTGATCATGAAGATGAGCTCCACAGCTGGTGGTGAGCTGGAATCAGTCCAACAGGTGGCTGGAGTGAGAATGCTCAGAAAACTGAACTCTATTATGAACAATGCTTCTCACCCACTACACAGCCTGGAGGTGTTTCAGCAGAGCACCTTCAGCCACAGACTCATCCCCTCAGGTCAGGTCTGAGTGCAGCAGGAAGTCCTTCCTACCAGCTTCAATGAGGCTTTTCAAGTCACATTAATATTGTAAATTCTGATACATATGCTGTGCATAACTTTCATAATTTTTCTAACTTATATACTCTGCATACGGTCATACTAATGCTATTACTGTTGATGTTCTGTCAGGTTTATGGGTTGTCTGCAGGTTAACATGCTGCTGTAACAAAGTAATTTCCTATAAGTGATGAATAAAGTATTATTCTAATCTATTCTACTAGTAGGAGCTGCAGTGACCAGCCTCCTAAAAGGACACCACAGACAGTGCAGTCCTCCAGACCTGCACAGGAGCAAGAACACAACACGGTCTCACGGGGATTCGTGAAACTGTTACGTAAATTTTTTGTTTCTTTTTCGTGCGCACCAACACGATTTCGTCATGTTTTTCGTGCCGCTCACCACGAAATGTTTTTCGTGTTGCTCACAACGAAACCCGCTGTGGTAATCACAGCTGAAAGTGGTTTATACCAGCGGATTCATGACGATCTAAGCTGTTCATCGGCGTATACTGCTTGTGTGATCGCGTTTGCGGCCACCGGCCGCCGGACATTCTTGAAATTCCTATGCAAATTGGTAAGTGTACCACCGGGTTATGGTTAGGTTATGGTTAGGTTATGGTTAGGGTTATGGTTAGGGTTATGGTTAGGGACGATGTCATGCAAAATATAGCGTTGGATTCGCCATGGTTTTACATTAAAAATATAATATACACATTCGTTTGAAATACGTTCTGGGTGGCACGAAAAGTCCGCCGTTTAAAATACATTGGTGCGCATTTCGTGGTGAGCGGCACGAAAAACATGACGAAATCGTGTTGGTGCGCACGAAACCGAAACAAAAATTTACGTAACAGTTTCACGAATCCTCGTGAGATCGGGCTGCTGCATAACATCAACCGCTATGGACACATGGAAAGCAAAAACCTTTCTTTCTTTTGTTTTTCCCTGATGAATATTGGTTGAAGATTCTTTGGTTTGATGAAAGCAACCTGACTTTGTCTGGCTCTGATTTAATGCATCATATTTGGCATGAACCTAGTAAGGACGACCACAGTGACTGCTCAGGTCCTGACAGTGGAGCACAGAGGTAGATTTATGGATTAAAACTTTCATGAAAAATAAAGGTGGGCAAATGAAGTATTAAAAAAATGAATTATTTGAATCTCTGTAATGAAAGGTGTAGTGACCTCTGTCACATTGCTACTGTGGAGTGTGCCTTTTTCATTAAGTAAATCTAAAATCTTTATTTTTATGCAGATATTGTAAGATGGTACAATTGTGAGTCATTTGATGTTTAAATGATATTGCATGGAGGTGGACTTACTTCTGTTGTATATTCTAGATACACTACCGTTCAAAAGTTCTTGGTCATCCAGGAAAGTTCATGTTGTCCATGACAACTCACACTTTTTTTTCATGTGCTAACATAATTGCACAAGGGTTTTCTAATCATCAATGAGCCTTTCAACACCATTAGCTAACACAATGTAGCATTAGAACACAGGAGTGATGGTTGCTGGAAATGTTCCTCTGTACCCTTATGTCAATCAATCAAGTGCCATGCCATTCAGTTTAGGAGATCATTTCTCTCCAGCTCCTCCGATCTTTTGCTCTCTGAATTGTGACTGTTGCCCATTCCATGTGTAGCCATGATGTCTACCATTTTCATTCTCTGTCTGCCTCGTCCTTTCTTCCCGTTAATTTTTCCATTAACAGTGTCTAGACTGTATTTCTGATTCATTTATTTTATTTATTATTTCGATAATAAGGACATTTCTGAGTGACCCCAAACTTCTGAACATTAGTGTCACTGTGAATACTTTTAAAAAGAAAAAGGATGGAACAGTTTATGCAGAAAACAGAGACGAGGTCACAGGAGTCAATAAAACACTCTTGTATGCAGCCTGAGAGGCAAAACACATTTTTCACGTTTTTCATTTCCTCTCTTGATAGCAAGATGACACTGTTCAGGGAGATTTTAGTGAGTAACTCCAACTGGAATTGTAAAAGCGGAGGGACAAAAACAACATGCCCAGTGGGACTGATGCCATTGAAAATGGTTTCTGTATAATCCCCGAGTAATACGGCTCTGACAAAGTAAACAAAAAATATGCAAATCTAATTCTAGTGTGTAATATTTATTCTTTGTAATGAGGCCTGTCACAAAGGAAAGCTGGCAGCGTATTAAACATTGCTCGCTATTTTCTGGTTGGTTTAATACAAAAAACTGGAAATGAACATAGTAATGAGCATTATTTCTCCACAGAACCTTTTATCCCGAGTGTTAATCTTCTGTGAGTGTTGACTGTAATGAATGTGTTGAGAGAAAGAACCTGGCCTGCATTGCTTCTCTGAAAGTCCATTTTATTCTGCGGTTTTAGGCCTATTAGCTCAGAACTAATTATTTGCATTGGTTTTTACTTACTTGGCTACTATGGCCTTTTCCCAAGGATCTGTTTCATCACAGTGAGTCTTGCCTCAGGCGTTTCCTTTCTCCAGTCAAGTGTGCTTGAGACTATGCAGCTGTTTTATGCAATGAAATCTGAGCAGGGGAGAGGGAGTTTTTTGCTGTTTAAAAAAGAAAAAACTTTATTCTGTTAGAGCAGAACGCCTCACTGCCTCCCGCCCAATATGCTTTGATGCCATCATCTTTCTTTTGCAGAGCTGCGAAGCAAAGTTAAATAAATTATGACATTTATGAGATGTGCACCTGTAAACCCCCAGTATATTTGTCACTCAGAGTGGAGAAAAACATGCCACTGCCAAGGCTAGTATGTCTCGCCAGTAGCAAAATAATCACATTAGTCTCTTTTCATTTGTCCTCCCACCACCTCCATCTCTGTCTTCTTCACCACAGTCATTATGTCTTAATGATTCCCTCTCAGTCCAGTTCTCCCTGTCTCTTGCCCTCCCTGCCAAAGTGCCTCTCTCGGCAACAGTAATTCTCATTAATTATCACTGCAGGCATGTTCCGGTGCCAGACAGCCCCAGGTGGCGAGCCTCGGTCAAAACTCCCCGTTCGTTTTGGGGGAGCATGGAGCTTCGCTGGAACAGGCGGAGGTTAGACATCTTTGCCACACATCAGTGCAGCAGGGCTTAACTTTATCTAGAAGATGGGAGCAGATTAATGGTTTTGGTTTGGTTCCAATGATTGTAGAGCTTAAGTGTAACTCTGAAGGCCATTGATGGTGATTTCAGTTGAAGATCCCAATAGTTTGTGGTGTTGTTTTCTCAAATAGTTTTGAAATCTTAGAAGTGTTTATCGTTTCAGTTAAAATGTAAAAAGCAGTGCTGTTTTATTTGTGGAGCCTTCTCACTATAGTGGCAATATACAAACTATGTCCATCACATCACAGTGCGACAGACATCACTGACCAAAGACGATTAAGCCTTTGTAACACCAGATGTGATGCCTGTCAGGGCTCCCTCCTCACCCCCATCCTTCCCACCTGACATCCCCAATACCCCCTTTCCCATCTGGTTCCTCTCTTCCTCTCCCTCTCATGCTCCTCTCTCCCACTCATGCTCCCCTCTCCCTCTCTGTCCCTCGGTTTCTCTGTCTGTCTCTGCCCTCTGTCTCCTATCTGTTCCTCTGCCCCTGGCTCTCCCTCTGTCTCCTCCCGGTCTCCCATCCTCTCCACTGCCTCTGCTCCCTTCCCAGTGCGACACCTGAGTAGAGTGCAGGCGCACACCTGCCTCTACTCAGGTAATCTGCCTTCCCCGTGGGTCCCGGACAGTTGAAGGACGTTCACCTGATTACTCCTCTGCAGTAAGAACCGGCTCATCCTTCCACTCCCTGCCAGATTGTTGAACACGACTGACTTGTCAGTTCACTCTCTAGCCGCACAGTAAGGCAGTGGAAACTTTTGTAGTTTTTAACACATCTGTTTCTCTCTCTGCCTAGACTCTGCTCCCGAGTCCCTTGTCTGCGTCCCCTCCCCGGATCCATTCGGTACCCTGCAACTCCCTTATGGACCCTCCAGTCAGCCTGGAACCCTTCCTGAAATCCTGACCGGCTTCCCCCTTTCGACCCAAACCCAGAAACCACTGCAGCCAGCCGGCTGCTTGGTGTCTCCCGGCGCCCCCCCCCCCCTGGAAGTCCTCTCCACCTGGACGTTAGCCGTTGCTTGGCCCTCCGCACACCTTGGCCCCCTGGATCGTTCCACCCACCGCTTCTCTGCTTTCTGGTTCCCACACCCTGGCCATTATCCACCCAAATATGCAATAAAAACCCTTTCCATCTCCTCCGGCCTTTGTAGTGTGGCTCTCTGCCTGGGTCTGCCCAGTCTAATCCGTGACAATGCCAGTCAGTCTACGTGACTTTGTGTTTACAACTCTTAGTTATAAGTCACTGTGAAACAGAATGTAAAGACTCTCTGGACAGCATCAAACCGACCAAATTTCAGCATCCTAAATTTTATTTATTTTTTTTAAAATTAATCAGCTTGCAATCGCTCCAGAAACTTTTCATTCGGGTGACCAGATGGATCCACTGAAAATAACTGCACTACCATTCAAAAGTTTGGGGTCACTCAGACGAATTCATGTTTTGCATGAAAACTCTCACTTTTATTCACGTGCTAACACAATTGCGCAAGGGTTTTCTAATCATCAATTAGCCATTCAACACCATTAGCTAACACTATGTAGCATTAGAACACAGGAGTGATGGTTGCTGGAAATGTTCCTCTGTACCTCTATGTAGATATTCCATTAAAATCATACATTTCCAGCTAGAATAGTCATTTACCGCATTAACAATGTCTAGACTGGATTTGTTCCTCATTTAATGTTATCTTCATTGGAAAAAAAAGCTTTTATTTCAAAAAAAGGATATTTTTTAAGTGACCTCAAACTTTTGAACAGTGGTGTAACTGTGAGTACTTCATTTACCACATTAACAATGTCTAGAATGTATTTCTGATCCATTTAATGTTGTTTTCATTGAAAAAAGTGCCTTTCTTCAAAAATAAGGACATTTTTAAGTGGCCCCTTTTGAATGTTTGAATGGTAGTGTATGATAGCTGTTAGAATCATCTAATGGTTTCTTCACCTGCACTTAGACATCATAGTTGCACCTGCTGAAACAGTAAATGAACTTTCCTATCACAATTGAGATGGCCCCAAAAATGGCCACTGACAAATCAGATCCAGCCGTGGCACCACTTGCCCTTTGAAGGTGCCACTGAAGTCAGCATGTGTTTGAAATGTCCAAAGCAGAGGAAGAATGTCACATTTTTTCTGCTCTTAAGCCGATCAGAAGTATCAAATAAACTACTCAACACCAACTGCTCGTGTGTGTTTTCAAACACTTCTACAAGTGTATCCTCCCAGACACATGCACTTTACTATGAAAATAACCAGATCGGACAAGTACAAAGTCTCTCTTCAGGCACAAATGGTGTCAAAGCAAATAGGAGCAGGATGACACAAACTACAAGGATCAGGCAAACACTCCCTGTAGACAAAATGGTAGATAACACAAATGCAAAAAAAAAAAAAAAAGTTTTCTCGGAGGATTAGAAACGCATAAGCTCTCCTGGGAAAATGATGAAACTCTGGATAATAGAGGAATCCAATCTGCATCGGCGCAACATCATAATCCTTCACCTTTTTGGCCCCCATCCTACTGTGAGGGGATGTTTTCCTCATCGCTATGACAACGTAACATCTCCCAAATACAATACGTGATTGAGCGGCCATGGTGTCTTGTTAACAGTTAAAGAAAAATGTTTATTCCATTTTGTCATGGTTAGTGTACACTGATGACACTTTTTGCACTAAAGATCGTTCGGCTTTACCAAAATCCTTTCATCCAGTCAACTTCTCCCTGAAGCTTCACTCAACAGATTCTGAGCCAGACAGTGTAACTCTGCACAAGCCACAATGTGACTATTCTACACAATCCACCTCCACTCCAGTGGAATTACACGTATAAATCTAAACTCAGCAGACCAGCTGATTTGCAGCAGGAGATAATTATTCAGTTATGCATATTGAAATCACAAAAATATATGGCTTGAAGTAGACACTCTTCTTGTGAAACGTTATGGAGCTGCGATAAGCAGCAGGAGCCCATCAGTACATGGAAATGATCTTAAGGTGCAGCTGAGTGTGGCAGCAGCAAACAATGGGACAGCAGCTCAGCAGCGCAGATGTAATTATGATATGAAGAATAGTAACATAAGCTGTCGTATCACTATATTGTTTTGAGTTGAAATGTATTTGAAAGCACGGATTGAATAAATAATAAGGGGCAATAGGAGGATGTAGGATCTGTCCGGTGAAAGCTAAAAGAAATATGACAGCATTTGTATGAGTAGGCTGTGTGGGAGACACCAGAGACGTGTATATCCTTAAAACCAACGCACATTATTACTTTATATTTTCAATTTGGCTTACAGTGACACAACAGGAAATTCCTTAAAAACAGTGTCAGCAAGAAAGCAGCATATGTCACAAGCCAAACAGCCAGCAAAATGAAAAATGAGCTCAGCTACTGCAAGAAACTCATTCACTAACAATAATAACGCCGCAGATGAGCTGCAGTATAATGTATTGGATTATCAGATGGACACATCAGCCATAAAACACATCCGAGACAGCAGGAACAACAGCAAGGCATATCACCCAACACAAAAATGATGAACACAGCTAATATCCATTCACAAAGTGCATTTAGAGGAAGCAGAAAACATTTACCTTACTGAAGTGCTGATTCTGTGTGTCCCAGTGGAGGATGAATGCTGTGGCAGTTCAGCAGGCCAGAGCCTTATCACAAAACCGGCAACAAGCTCAGCTGTAAATATAAAATACTGAATTCAACCCATTTAGACCTACTAAGAGACACACTTATTCCACATTAAGAGCCCAGCGTCTCAACTGCTGAAACATCCTCTGCTTACATTAGTCTACCTCTCAATATCTCCACTAAAAATCAGCTGTTTCATGATAGAATAGTCATTGTCTAGACTCTAGACTGTATTTCTGATTCAATAATTGTTATCTTCATTCAAAAACACTGCTTTTCTTCCAAATTTAAGGGCATTTCTAAGTGACCCCAAACTTTTGAATGGTAGTGTAAGTCCAGGTAGTTCCACTAAAATGCAATGCATGTCCAAAAGTCAGTGATGAAGAAACATTTTCTGTAGCCTGTTAGAAAGGCTTTGCCAGCTTGATTACAGATTTTTCTCCACACTGTCCTGATTTTCCCCAGACGATGCTTTATGAGCTTCTTTATTATTTTTTTAGAAAAATATTTTTTCACATATCACATGTGCTGGCTGTAGCAACACCATCCCACCTCTGTTCAACAAGTCCATCCCACCTTCAGTCACTTTGTGATGTTCTCCCGCTTCACGTTCTCTATCGGCTAACTCGGCCTTGTTAAATATTCGAAACTCTTCACGTTTTAGCAACCTGGTTGCTACGCTGCTTTGCATAGCAGCAGGTGGTTAGTTACTGCTGTTTTCACAGCAGCCATTTTAAAATGTCATAGCCAAAAAAAGCAAAGGTGCAACTACTGATATTGAAAAAAAATCTCCTTTTCTTGTTGATTTAGTTCAACAGAACATAAAGTAAATCTATGTACAGTCCATGCTTAGCTTTAGGGGCTGGTATTGTGACTGTTCGCTCATTGGCATTGCTTACTGAGCCATCAGTTGGTTATACAATGTAAACAAGACAAAAGCGAGTAAAACTAGCCCCTCTAAAAGCTGAAGAGCTAGAGACTAAATGGCCGTTTAGCAGAGTAGGATATGACCAGGTTTTATGTGGTTAAGCTACCTTTAAATGACACAGGATTGAACTAGGCTAGAGACCACTGAGTTGAACTGAGTAACATCCTGATATTCAAGTTTCACTTTCACACCATCGCAAACTCACACCTCTTCAAGTCTGCTTTGCTGACCAAACAAATGTAAAATGTCACCCATTTTTCTCCAGTACCATCAAACAGCAGCAGGATCCAAACTGTCTTCAAACCGAGGGGCACATGGCCCAACAAGTGACTTCAATGATTAATTAATTATATGAAAGAACATCATGATCATCAGTAGCTTGATTAAAACTAAATGTTGTCCTGCCTCGCAAACAGCTGAACTGCTGCACAGTCTCTACAGTAAAGTCTTTGGGAATAAAGCAGGTGAGCTCAGGATGAATCCACCTCCATTAGAGATGTCCATGTATTTTATTTTCAGCAAATACTGCTCATTCAGGACATCTTTTTGCAAGTGTACTTAGTGCTTTATTAGAGTGCTCAGTTGTGCTGAAAGCGGTCTGCCACTGCAGTGTATTTGCCTGTATAACCTGTAAACTGGGGGGGGGGTGTCTTATTGTCTTTTGGTATTTTAAAAGAGCTTAAGTCACCTTTTTTTCCTCTCAAATTAATTGAACATGTTGTTTCCTCCCAATTACGTAAAAGCACACAAAAAAAGCAAACTATAAAAGCATTCGGAGAGCGCAGTACTCCGCCAAGGCTGTTCATTCCCCCATATGACATTGTCAGAAATGCTCCATTTCTTTAGAACTAATGCAGAAATTGTTTACTAGTTATTGATGATCGGAAAACACAGCACCATAGAATGTGACCATTTAATATAGATTTACCAACAAACAACATGACCTTGTACGGACACCAAATCGTATGACCTAAGTATGAGGAGTGTGGCGGTAGCACCCCCGCAATTTAATCAATAGCTCCTTGTATCATTTCGGATGGATAAGTCCCGATTCGTCTGCAGTGATCGAGTTGTAGTAGGATCAAAATCAAAATCATCTGATCGTCAGCAGGCAGCTGACTACATCAGCTGACTACAGGCAGCTGTTTACTTGTAGTAATAGTTACAGTGATGCCGTGCCGCTATCCGGGAGTAATACAGAAATTGTGGATCCAGACTATAAGGCGCATCACTGCCAAAATCTAATCAACTGGTCCTTCTATCATTTCTGACCTTCCCTGAAAATGTAAGTCCGCTAATCCGTTTTTGAGCAATGTTGCTAACAGACAGACAGACAAATGGGCAGACAAACCAATGTCAATTGTCACATAACTCTGCCGCATTCCTTGATGGAGCAAAAAATGAAGCAAAGATAGATATATTCCCAAGTAGAATTTGACGAAAAAGCCACCAATACAGTGGAGGTGAATGGAATGTAATTTGTGGTACAACATATAAAAACTTACCTTCAAAAATTACCTGAAGCACATCTTTCCAAGCAAACTTCTTAATCTGGACAATCAACATCTGCACACAGTTTTAACCAAAACTACCGTCTCACGAAGAAATCTCGTTTCCTGCAGTTTGCATTTCGATCTGTGAACCCCAAATTCACTTCTAAAGGGCTCCTCGTTCTCACAAATCCCAATTTCACCCCTGAAATCACACACTTGATCTGTGCTCCAGTCATAAAGTAGCTCCATATGAATGTTAAGAGAAGTGAAGAAGAAACCAGAACTCATTTTGTAGACATTGTTTCTTCCCCCGCAGCAGAAAATTAATGTTTTACTACATACTTGTTAGGAAGTTTATCCAACAAGTACATAAGTTAACTTCAGACCCCTTTATTTCTCAGTTCACTGTTTCTGTAGGTGTCACTCTGTGCCTTTAAAATGCAATATAATTATGTGGCCAGCGGGTGCAACCCAGCTGACCTCCACCTGATCCCTGCCACCTTAGTCAGTGCCCAGAGGTGCTAATGTCAGTATTGCACATTTATTTAGTCAGCTATAAATACACCACTCTATATAAACACTTTAAACAATTATTATCATGGGTCAAGAGCTGGCACCCGTTGCAGTGACTCAGGTCTGAGGCCTCGTGCATTTTGTCCCCTCATAACCTGTCACCCTCACAAACTTTACATAATCACGCCACTTTATGCACATCACGCCTCACATGGCATTCAGTTTCTAAAGATCATATCTAGCGGTTTATGAATCTGATTCATAGTCTGGATGTTATACACTGAATATCGTTAGTTTTGACAGAGCAAACAGCATGTCAAGGGCCAGTTCAGAATGATTTTAAAATGTCGCATCTGTATCGAACCAGCTTTCTGCTTTAACAGCATAAATAACATCTCAAACAGTCAAATCCACAGCAAGTCGAGATAATTCTTACTTTGCATAAGCTTCTGCTTTGGGAGACAGCACATCTGTTTATCAGCTTTCACAGAAAATATGTTTATCATTTTCTCTGCAAGTTCATATTTTTGTTGTTTTTTATACAGGAACACAGATAAGGTTGGAGATAAACTGTCTCAGTTTTTCCTCCCGGCTCTTACTGAGTAATTATTTGACTCACTGGCCAATTTAATCGAGGGCATTAATATTCAATATTTGATTTTTTTTTTTAGTCTTAGAATAATTTAACTTGAATTGAAATGAAGGTTTTGTGCGATTAGGACGGCAGCAAATTAAAGCTTGGCACACCTGTGAAGCTTCAGCCAGCTGGATTTACTCTCACAAAATAAATGTTCAGTTGGGTCACAAACTTGCAAAGAGGTTTCATTAGGTTGTGGTTTATCATACAGGGAGGATATGTGGAAAGATGTGTGCTGTTGTCCTGGATCTTGGTTCAGAAATAAGGTTGAAACTAAAGTTTTTGTTTGCATTTAATAGTCTCTAGATTTGAATTGGGTTGGGATTTGGGGAATAGAAACACAAATATCACCACAGAATCTGCTTTCCTTCAACATAACTTGATTGAAAAACAAATAGAGAATTCCAGTTCAGTTGTGTAACTATTGATTTTATTGTATAGTTTCATGCTGTTGCAGCATAACAATAAAAGAAAGTAATGATGATGATAAATTTTTGTTTGCTACAGCATAATCTGAACGTTTTGTTGTTATTCTTTACAACTTGTCATTCTGGCAGCTGTAGATCAGTATCACCTTTCCAATACAAAAGCTACACAGCCATGCAGTTCCCTATAAAAAAAGCCCAGCCTAATAAAAATCAAGATACATCAGAATGTAATCAGCCATATACCCAGGGGGTGCATTACTACAAACGGTCATTAAACCCCTTGACAGCTACAAGAACAAATTACCTCTATAGTGCTGAATGGAACACTTTTGGCAACATACTGTACTCTAACAAGACCTTGTTTTCTGGCTGATGGGTGATTTTTTTTAAGGACTACTCTAACGTCCAGTAGGGACTTAAAAATGGCCGAGCATCGTGATATCTGTGACACCAGAGATGAGTTCTCCAGTCAGCCAGAGGTGCTAGCTGTTGATTCCTACTCCTAGTCATCGTGTGATCTGCAGGATGTTGAAACAAATTTGTTTTCATGGTCCAATCTCGCACCAAGCACCCGCTTGATGAAGGTGACATTTAGCTTGAACATAGAGGTCACTCCACTGCCTTTGTGGATTGGAATTAAAGGAGTTTTAAGATGGGGGTACGCTCAATTTCTCAATGGTAATTGATAGCATTAAAAAAAGGAGCTGAAATGGGTTGTTTAGGGTGGACTGAGGGTCTGTATTTTTGAATTGTCACCACAAAATACAGTGCATCGAAATAATATTTTCCCTCTTCTCAAATTCTTACTTTTTGCATATTTTCCCGACTTTAATATTTAAGATCATCAAACAAATATCAAACAAAGATTACCCAGGTAAACACATTTTAAATGGTGATTTTATTCAAAGCTACCTGGCCCTGTGTGAAAAAGTAATTGCTCCCTAAACCTAATAAGTGGTTGGGCCACCCTCAGCAGCAACAACTGAAATCAAGTGTTTTCTATAACTGACAATGAGTCTTTCACATCTCTGTGGAGATATTTTGGTCAAGTCTTCTGAGCAGAACTCTGGAGGGTTTTCAGGCATGAACGGCCTTTTTAAGGTAATGCCACAGCATTTCAATTGGATTTAAGTCTGGACTTTGACAAGGCCACTCCAACACCTTCATTTTTTTAAGCCATTCAGAAGTTGGTTTGCTGGTATGCTTTGGAATGCTGTTCTGCTGCAGAACCCAAGTGCGCTTCAGCTTGAGGTCACGAGCTGATAGTCGAACATTCTCCTTCAGGTTTTTCTGGTAGGAAGCAGAATTCATGGTTCCATCAATCGCAGCAAATCGTCCAGGTCCTGAAGCAGCAAAGCAGCCCTAGACCATCACACTACCACCATCATGTTTGACTGTTGGTATGAAATGCTGTGTTACTTTTATGCCAGATGTAACGAGAACCACACCTTCCAAAAAGTTCAACTTTTGTCTCGTCGATCCGTTGAATATTCTCCCAGAAGTCTTGGAGATCGGTCAGATGTTTGTTTGCAAAAAGTAAGACGAGCAGTTATGTTCTTTTTCGTCAGCAGTGGCTGGAACTCTGCCATGGATGCAGTTTTTGCCCAGTCTCTTCTTTGTTGTTGAGTCAGAAACACTGACCTTAACTGAGACAAGGGAGGCCTGTAGTTCTTTAGATATTGTCCTGGGTTCCTCTGTGACCCCCTGGATGAGTCGTTGCTGTGCTCTTGGGGTAATTTTGGTTTACTGGCCACTCCTGGGAAGGTTCACTACTGTTCCATGTTTTCTCCATTTGTGGATAATGGCTCTCACCGTGATTCGCTGGAGTCCTAAAGCTTTAAAAATGGCTTCCTAGCCCTTTCCAGACAAATAGATATAAATTACTTTATCTCTCATCTGTTTTTGAATTTCTTTGCAACATTTTGCTGCAGCTTCCTGAGATCTTTTGGCCGACTTCATTTTGTCAGACTGGTTCTATTTCAGTGATTTCTTGATTGAACAAGTTGAAACGTTATCAGGCTTGGGTGTGGTCAGTAAAATTGAACTAGTTTTCCAAAAAATGTGATTAGCCACAGATAATTCATGATTTAACAAGGGGGGCATTACTTTTTTCACATTGGGCCAGGTAGGTTTGGATAGGTTTTTTCCTTTTAAATAGTAAATCATCATTTAAAAACCGCATTTTGTGTTTATTTTGGTGATCTTTGTCTAATATTTAAATTTTTTCGATGGTCTTAAACATTTAAGTAGGGGAAATATTCCAAAAAATAAGAATTCAGGAAGGGGGCAAATATTTTTTCACAGCACTGTAGGTAACGTCAGCCAGAGAGCAGGAGCTTAAGAGTCAAATCACATGGTGTATTGTCCATTTTATCAATCATTGCCTTAAATGGAAAACTTAACCTTCAGTCATCACAGTTTTACATTTTGTGTGAGAGAATGCCATATTGGTAGTGTGTATTTCAGATAATATGTGATGGAAAAAGCACAAAAATTAAGATTCACTGAGTCCTTTTTAAAAAAAAAAGTCTCATGAATACTTTCCCTGATAGTCTAAAGGGTTAACTGTGGGTGGAGAAGTTGGTTTCTTTGGATTTTCTGTGTTGATTTTAGTTCCGTGGAGTTGCTGAACATCATGCATAACGGTGATCTAGGAGAGAAGGCTGCTCTGTGATTCTGAAAGGTTGACAACAAACTCCAAAAAAAATTCACCCTGAAGCCTTTTGATCACCAAAACATTTTTCTCTCATCATACTCCAGTGTAACTTCACTAGACATGTCTCAGGGTAGAGTTCTCTACAGCAGACAAGGCAGCAACGCCAACATGAAACCAGTTGACAACATATCAGCACAACTGCCTCACAAGATTTAGGGTGAAAGTTTTGACCTTGGGAACAGCGTTAGAAAATAGTCATGACTCGTGACCCTCTGAGGATTTTTGGTTGATTTTCAGCATGAATCAGAAACAGCTACTCTCCTTTCTATTTTACCATGTCTCAGTAAAGCCTCAGTTCCTTATTTAAATTTAACAATCTGATCCATGTTTCTCATTTAATAGTCAAAAGATTTAGACCTGTTGATACCAGAGGCCCAAAACACAAGAGGAAGAACACACTGGTATTTGATTTGATTTCTTGATATGAATCTTAAAGACCTCCTTTTATGAAAGTCAAGGTTTTTACTTTATAAACATGCCAGTACAGTGTTTGTATTTGCTAGAAGACATACACTGCAGTTTAAAAGTTTGGGGCCACTTTGAAATGTCCTTATTTTTTAAAGTTATATAGTCTTTTTTAATGAATCAGAAATACAGTCTAGACATTGTTAATGTGGTAAATGACTATTCTAGCTGGATATGGCTGATTTTTAATGGAATGTCTACATAGTAGTACAGAGGAACATTTCCAGCAACCATCACTCCTGTGTTCTAATGCTACATTGTGTTTGCTAATGGTGTTGAAAGGCTCATTGATGATTAGTAAACCCTTGCTGCATTTACGTTCGGATGTGAATGAAAGTGTGAATTTTCATGGAAAACATGAAATTGTCTGGGTGACCCCAAACTTTTGAACTTCAGTGTAAGCAGGGAAGAACATGTCTGATTGTTTCCAAACGTAAACTTCAGCTTACAGATGACAGTCTCGAAAACATACATTTAGAGTAAAGAACCAATCCTGTCATCTTGAAGGGTGGAACTTTCTCTATCATTTTTCTTTTACAGACTCAGCCTCTGGGTCAGTTATGCAAGGCTGAATGATTCCAATGTTACAGCTTTCCACTGTACAGTATACAGTGGTTTTACAGTGTTAGTTGGAGAAGAGTCGGAGGTGAGCTGGTGTGCTGGAGCTGCAGCCAGCAGGGAAGGCTGTCATAGAAAAAACAACAACTTCTAAATATGTAACTTTGTTAAACAGAGATGAGTTTTAAGATGTTCCCATGTGAACAATGAAAGCCATTCCTGACTGTGTTAATGAATCCTGAGGAAATTCACACTAATCACATTATTTCTTTGGAAGATGGCCATTTGATTTGATTAACCTAGACCACTGCAGCCACATATGAACTTCAGACAAACATGGGAGCTTATTTTCACGCAGAACTGTTGACTCTGAGCTACAATATTTGCATAGTGAGGTAATAGAAAGGAGAAACAACAATGTAGACTTTAATTTTACAGTCGCTACCTCTAAATGTGTAGATTTGATAACAGAGCTCAGCCTTTGGGGCTTTCATCAATGACCAGAGAGGAACATAAACAATTAAACCTAACTTACCCTCTTTGCACATAGTTAAAACAAAAGCACAGATCATTAGATTGTGTATGACGACAAAACAAGACAATATTGCAGCGACAAGGATGCTTAGTGTTGTAATAAGTTAAAAAGAGCAAAGGCTGCAATCTTTATTTTCATGTTTAAGGATGAGTGATGGGTTTTTCTACCCATCACTCATCCTTTTTCAGAAATAGGAGAGGAGTTTATGCATTCATTTATTCTGTCAGATGTTGTGTGCCACTTAAACCAATATCAAACATAATTTTGTCTATAGATATTCTTAGCAGAGTGTATGTGAGGGAAAGTAATTCTAAAAGCAAGTTTATTTTTTCCATTTTGGAGGTGATCTCCTCAATGAAAATCACAGACAGGAGACACCTGTTTACTCTCTTTATTTCACCTGCCTTGCTGTAAATGAGTGAAACCTTGCAAGTCTGCAAAAATCCTTTTTTTTTCACAAACCACAGGAGTGGTAGCTTTTTAAATCTGGGACAGATGAAGCGTTGCGACATTACATTTAGGCAGAGATACTCAAGCGTGACATTCAGGCTGTGGACAGATGGTCGGGGGTTCTTCTTGCACTGCAGCGCTGTAAAAGTAGCAGCACTTCCTTTTACTTGCAGAGAATATGCACCATAGCTTCATCTCCCCAAAGTCAAATCAAACTCCTGAGGCTGTTCTGCTTTCCCAGCTCTATGTAATGGATAAAATTATGTCTGAATTCTGACTATTAATTACATCTAAGCCAAAACAGACATCTGTCTTTGTAGAAGTGACCTCTGAACTGAGCTGGATCGAATGGATCACTGGTTCAAATCTCATAGTAGGGGGAGGCTATAAATGCCTTTTGGGAGGGAAAAACACCTGGTAATGAGTTTGAAAGAATCTTTATTGCAGAACAAGTAGATATCCTGGTTGTATTTTTCTGTTTGATTTTATTTCTTGTGGCTACTGACAGTTTATGAAATGCCTCAATTATGCTCAAAATCGTTATTTTTCCAGAGAACATTCAATATGCATCCTTGTATGTCAGCACATGAAAGGCTATGCTCATTCAGGCAAGACCTAATGTAAGGGGAGTTGCTCCATGGCCAAACAAAAGTCTCTCAGTGTCACTGTAGACCTGTCCTTGGTCCTGCCTTAAAGAACCTTAAGGCTGTCACCAAACTGCTCAGGAGTAAGCATCTTTCGCTTTCATCCTTCATTATTGAACATCCTGAAGACATGGCTTGTTTCAGGTGGTGTACTGAGGTCTATGTCAGTTCATCTCTCATTCTCTTGGTCTTTGTCTTTAGGTCATCTCCTGTATTTTGCAGGTACTCGTCAACATGCTCACCTGCTGTGAATGGCCCATCTTTGGCCTTCAGTCTGTCCAAAATACTGAGTTTTCTGTTCTCACCATGCAGCCGATTAGCCTCCTTCTCACTACTTATTTTTGTCTATCAATGTCAGTGTCAATCATGCTGCAAAGCTAGTATGATGTGTGATCTGCCTGGATACAAAAATATAGTAGCTTGTTTATAGTATTGACAAAATGTTTAGAAAATGTTGGAATACACATGGTACAGTGGTTAGTGGTTAGCTCCTCACCCCAACTCTAAGGCTGAACCCAGCCATTGTCATTACAACCTATTCTTTCTGTCAGCTCATGTGACAGTCACAGGTAGATCAACTGAGAGCTTGGCCTTCCAGCTCAGCTCCCTCATTACCACAACAGCCCAGTAAAGCACACGCATTACTGCTGGTGCTGCAAAAATGCGATCCATCTTTCCATCTCGCATTCCATTTTCCTGCCACTCATGAACCAGATCTTTGACACCTAGACCACTTCACTTGGGGAAGCACCATATCCCCAACACAGAGGGAGCGATCGATTGACAGGTTTCCTGCAGAGAGCCGTGACCTTACACTTGGAGGTGCTGACTCTCATCTGAGCTGCTTCACACTCGGCTTTAAACTGCACCAGAGTGTGCTGAAACATATTTGTTTCACTCAAAAAAATTGTCCAGTTTTTTTTGTTGTTGTTTTTAAATGTGGTTTTTCATTTTCCATAATCATGAATGTAACACTTGCTACTATCAATATTTGATATTTTGGCAAATATATTTAGTAATCTGGCAAAGTCTTCTGGCATTCCAGCTGTAGTTGGCACTATTTCAATAACTGCATCGTAATGACTCTGACCAAAAGGCACCTGTCTTTGAAGTCAACATTTACTCTTCAAAAATGTGTCTGATTGTGTATTGTGTTTTTTTTTTTACTCCAGCTGAGATCCAAATGTGAATAACAAAACAAGTACATTAAGTTCAAAGAACTGTGTGGCCATACTGGATATATGCAACCTGACTGCTGCCTACTTTGACATGCAGTTTGTGCACCAATCAGCCACAACAGTAAAACCACTTAGAGGTGAAATGAATGACATCATCTCATTAAAATGCAGCGCTCTCCTAAGAGACTCTGAGATTTTACTTTGACAGGTACAGTCACTTCAAGTTTTGTTGTTCACATGAGCTGTTTGATCCAGAAGTCCTGTTGGCTGTGAAGCAGTAAGGCAGTCAAACATATGAAGCAGCTGTAGTCATTTTAAGACCTTCACGCTCTTTTGTTGTGATTGCTGGCGGTATTATCACAGTGAGCCATGTCGCTAGGCTCGCAGGAAGCCCAGGTTGCTGTGTAGCTGGACGGTTTCATCCCTGAGTCATTCCTCTGCTGAGTGCACAGCGAGGTTATGTCATTCCGGCAGGCATGCTCAGTGTGGAGGAGCAGCTTCTGCCAGGCTGCATCACAGCATCGCTGCTCCTGTCTGGATGAACATAGCTTATGGTCTCTGTTCTCTCTCAGCTTCACAATGGAGTTGTTTTCACTTCACCCTGATGCTGTCAGCGAGGCTGTGGTCTCTGCACTCTCAGTTTACCACACTATATATAGGAGTATTCATACACACTACATACTAGCCTGAAGGACAAATCAGAGGCGCAGAAAAATTAAACTGCTACAAGTAGGTTGTGAGCAAAAATAAAGCTTAAGGAATTAATTGCTGTTGCATGTAAGTATCTCAGCTTTCTTGCAGAATACAGGCAGAGTTATGTCTTAGGTGTTGTAGTGTATGTCTTTTGATTATTCAGTGTGTGACTGCTTAATCTAATGTGATTAGATTTTGGTAGTGATGCGGCTTATAGTCTGGATCCACGATTTCTGCATCACTGAGAGATACATGTCACTGTAACTACGACAACAAGTGAAAACTATGTTAACTGCCTGCTGACGATCACTTGATTATGATCCAACTACAAATCAACCGCTGCGGACTTATCGGGACTTATCGTTGGAAATCATACAAAGAATAATTGATCCCACATACGAGGAACAATTGATTGAATTGTGGAGGTGTTTCTGAGTTTCATCAACTCCCGCTGCCCGCTACATTTTTAGGTCAAATGATACAATATTCATACATAACATACACATGCATAACACACCCTGTGCTCAGTGCAAGGTCATTTTGTTTGTGGGTACATCTGTGTTAAATGGCCACATTCTATGTTGCCATGATTTATTTATTTTTTCTTTATTTTTTTTAAATGCTGCATTTCTGACAATGAAAAAAGGGGAAAGAACAGCCTTGGTACTGCACTCTCAGAGTGCTATTCTAGTGTTGGAACTGTGGTCCTTGAAGGGTTAACTGATATTATAGCTTCACTCTGAAGTTGTAGTTCAGCTGCTATTCCATCAGAATTTTAGAAAATTTTGGTCTAAATTTTCAACAATAAGAACACATAAGTGTCCTCTTTTCTATTTGGATTAACGGTTTTTTGTTGTGTGATTGTTCATGATGCTTTCACTTCCTGTCTGTCTTCAGGCAGAGACTTGAAAGCCTCTAAAATGTAGCATATTGTGTCCTTGTTTTTCATACTCTAAGTTGCATAAAATGAGATTTAAATGCCAAAGAAATCATCTTTGCTTAAAGTGGCACCGTGCAGCTTTTGGCATTAGATAATGCTTGTTTCTAGCAGCCAGAGGGCACATAGTTTAGATGCTTAGTCATGACCAAAGACAAGCATAAAATGAGGAGAAAAACATGTTAGCTGTTAAATAATGAATTTCCAGGAAAGAAAAACAGCCACACACACACACACACAGTTCTTTAAGGCCAGAAATGAAGCCATTTCTGAGCAAATCATCATTTTTGATGCTGACATTTTCTAAAGCCTCAATACTTTCATTCAAATGACTTTCACCTTGCGGTTTGATTGAGAAATTCTTGGCAGCCTAAAACTCATTTACACCCAGCCTGTTATTCACCCAATTGTTCTCTTGTTTTGTCTGTGTTAATTTGACTACACAGGGAAGTAAATGACTTTGTATTTGGGAGTTCCTCATCAGAGGTACTGTTCATTAATTCTCTGACCAAATGGCACAGCTAATTTTTCTTACCAGTGCAAAATAAATACATTCATTTATTACATTTCCTGATTTATAGTGCTGGCGTTGACATATCACTTTGAAGAACACATTTTCCGAAACAACAGTACACAACAGAAGTGAGTATACTCCTGTGGAACATCATTTAAATGTGAAATAATATTAATAATACTATTACTTTACACTAATTGCATTGCAAAGTTGAACAGAGGGGTGTTTGCTTTCAGGAAAAATGAAAAAGCAACAGTTTAGGTTTATTTATATTTGAAAGGAATTCAATGAAACACAAGTCAGTACTCAAACTTCCTCAGTATAGAAGATACCACATCAGACTATTGTTCTGCTTGTGTCATTTAAGGTGTGTCACTAGATTCAAGTCAGACGATACATTTGTCCACGTCACAGTTTTCCTTTTGTCTGTCTTTCTAAACTCTTGTGTGATGTTAACAGTGTGCTTTTAATGGCGATTATGTTAAAATATACCTCTTCTGTCGAGTTTCTGCAGACTGGGAGTTATGCCAGCAATTTTAGAGTATCTATAGGAAATCCTGGTGCTGTCTAAAAATGTCATTTCTCCAACACCTTTTGCACTCATGCAGCCCCATATCATCACACTTCAACCTCTGTGCTTCACTGTCGGGCCTGTCTTTCATTGTGGTAGTGTTGGCCAAGTTCACACAAAGAAACTTTTCACAGAATGTGCTCCAAGTATTCACCCGGCTTCTATTCATGTTCTTGACATGACTCAAAAAGGAATTCATGGATCTGGATCAAATTTTCAGGGAAAGTCAGAAATGACACAAGAACCAAGTGATTAGATTTTGGTGATGCGGCTTATAGTCTGGAACCAAGCATTTGTTGAAGATTTCCGTATCATTGGGAGATAGCGTCACGGCATCACTGTAACTAAGACTACAAGTAAACACTACATCAGCTGTCTGCTGACGATCACATGATTGTGATCCTACAAATCCCCCATTGTGAACCACAAATTGTTTAAAGATTTCATCCGTCGGAAATCATGCACCGACCGAGCAGCCTTGGCAAAGTATGACGCTCTCTGGGTGATTTTCTTGTTTAGCAATGTTTTCATCTCATCTGTTTGGCACCAGTGAGAAAGCAAAATTCTTTCCTTATTGGATATCATCGATGGAATTTTATGGTATGCTATGTGTACTTCACACTGTTAGCTTTCAGAAAAACTTCCACTGATAACCCCTGTGAATTCAGACTGAAGCCCTCAACTGTCTGATTCTCAAAGCCAGATTGTGCAAGTAGTACAACCATGAAAAAAAAACTATTTTGGAAAGATGAAGTTCACTCTCTGCGGTAACTTCACCTGTTTTAGTTTGTGTAACCAGGTAGACATTTTCTATTTTGATGTATTTGGAGAATTGTAGTTTGTCTTTTTGGTAAAACTATGAATGTGAGTGAAGGTGGACCAAAACAACATAACCAAACCAGGGGGACTTGGTGAACAGCAGCTGTACCTCTGATTAGTGATACTGTTACTTGTTCTATACCTCCTGATTGCAGCTACAACTGTGTTTTCACTGCTTTTTAGCTGGTCGCTTCTCTTCCTATATGCATTTCTTTGTTATGAAGATCTATAAATCAGATTTTAAAATTTCTCTGACAATCATTATGGAATAATTATACATATATTCTGTTAGACGCAACTCAAAGGCCCAAAACTGAGGAAAAATATGAGGTTCACAGGTCAGGATGGAAACATTTTTGTATTTGTAACCCAGGTGAATGCATCTAAATGCAAGTAACAAGTAAAAAAAACACACACACATTTACCTACACCTACAGAATGATGGATGATCCAAGACAAAATCTCATTTAAGGGTGAATAAATAAAAAAAACACAGCTACAGTGCTTGTTATTTTCGTTCTTGACAACCACAATTACAGTTTTACATTGTTATTCCCACCCATTACCCTTGAAAAACCGAAAGGCACTGAAAAGCTTGACACATGGTGAAGATGAAGAAGCGAGCCAGTCTCTCAAAAATACGAAGGGTACCTGGAGTGCCAGCAGCTGTGCCGTGCTCTGCTGTGTTGAAAGCTTGATGAAAACAGTTCTGCACTTGACTACCAATCTACCACCCTTGGGAAGGGGTGTAGATTTTGAATGAGCTTGATATCCACTGAATGAGAAATAAATGCCTCTCTTAAGTACCTGTCAGCAATGTGAGCAGAGCAGCAGCTGTGTTACGCTTCACTCAAAGCCTTTTAAAGCATCTTTGGCTGAATACTAGGGATGTAGAGGTTATTGAATAAGCTCATAAAAAAGTAAATTCTCCCATAAATGCATGACAGATTACATTGTCATTTGACAGTTGAGACATTTAGCTGACACTCTAATCTGGAGGAATTTAAATTGAGAGGAGCAGAATAACCTTAACCACAAATAAATCCAAAAATCAGGATGTAATGATGATTCATTTATTTTAAAATACACTTTGATGTGATGTGCATGACAGCTTTTTCTAAAAGATAGAAGGAAATCAGGGGTAATATAACGCCGAAATATCAGGAAGGCGCAAAAATGCAGTATTTCCTAAGAGTGAATTCAATCAAACTTCCTCATTTTCAGTAAGAACGTTTTGATAAGTAAAGTTTTTATCCATCATTTCACAGAAATTAGTTACATCCGTGTTAGTGACTCTGTAAAGCTTCACAGTGGTGCTTGCAGTGGTTTGCTATGTGCTAAAGTTTGTGCTAAAATGCTGTTTAGCTGATATGCTGCTTACCTTGTTCACTATCTGAGTTGGAGATATCAGTGCAAGCACAAACTAGTCAAAATTTCCGGAGATATTGCATCATAAATCAAAGCGCACAGCTTAAAAATCAGACAATACCTATGGCACAAAAACAACGATAGTTTGACCAAATACCCCAAATTCAAGGTGCACATGGTAGTGTCATTCACAGACAGAGGTTGCTCTGAAGTTTCAGATGTGATCATACTATTCAATCTGATTCAGAATCAGAAAACTTTGCTTATCCCCAAGGGGCAATTAAAATGCACATAGAGCAGGCAGTGGAACAATGACGCAAGAAATTTAGCAGAAAAAAAAGAAATTAAAGATAAAGTAACATAAACTAGAAAAGCTCTCAGAGAGCGCAGTACTCCGCCATGGCTGTTCATTTCCTCATATGTCAATGTCAGAAATGCAGCATTTGTTTACTAGTTATTGTTGATCAGAAATTACAGCACCACAAAATGTGGTCATTTAGTATAGATGTACCCACACACAAAATGACCTTGTACTGATCACAGGCGTGTGTTATGCATGTGTATGTTTTGAACGGATACAGAATTGTGTCACCTCAATATAGCATGTAGCAGGAACTGATGGGACTTGGAAACACCTCCACAATTTATTTAGTTGTTCTTTGTATAATTTTTGATGGAAAAGTCCCGATAAGTCCGCAGTGGTCGATTTGTCATAGGATCTCAATCCAGTGATCGCCAGCAGGCAGCTGATGTAGGGTTCACTTGTAGCCATAGAAACAAACAAACAAATATAAATATATATGTACAAGTAGAGCAAGAAGGATAATAGGAATAGAACAGAATGAAAAAACACAGACTTAGTGACATACTAGTGGTACATTGTATACGCGTCCCCATCATGCTGCATTCCAACACATATTGTCCAGTAGGGACCTCTTCCACCTTCTACTGGACTCTTTAGGCTATTGTCACCTCATTTAAGGATAACAGGGCTGCAATTCTGTACTTACAAACTTTCTTGTGGACCTTCAGTTAAAGACTGAAGTTCAAGTTCCGTCTTGCACCGTTCTTACAGTGTTTGATTTGGACTTTGGTTGTTCTTCACCCTTTTTACTTGTGTTGTCACAAGTGTCACACATATAGTGACCAAACTAGTTGATCAGAATCATAGTTTGGGTTAAAATACACGGCATTTTTACATTTACCACATGTAGCAAAGCCCTGTGTTGTTTTGTATGTTTACTGAGTGACAACTCCACTGGATTGTTTTTCATGTGCCTTTCATTTCAACTCTGTCTTTCAGCTAACTGCATTCTCTTTCACATTTTGAAAGAAGTGTTTTTGCTTCCCGAAAGATACGACTATAAGAAAGAGAGGCTTCCAGTTTAAAACAGCTACAAAGTCCATGTAGGACACTCATACAGAAGGCTGCAAACACCTACAGACAAATGCTGTAGTTGTTGAAATTATTCTAGTTTACAAGTCTATGGAAGTCTGCTACAATTCTACAATTTCATTTAGCAGACTGCCTGGTAGAAGTCTGCAGAGAGGTCAGCATGGACTCCAGCAGACATGTGGAGGTGAAAAACTTCATACAGACCCTTGCATTGTCATTGTTTGATCAATAATCAGAATGGACAATAATCCCGCGTCTAGCTTATTAGAAGAACGAGGGGCTTTCTGCTGGTCCAGACGTATGGGAATGATATACTGTGATAATGGACATTTAATGGGCTAGTAGTGTTCATGTTTGTGACAGATAAGAAACTTCTTCATCTGATGAAGACAGTGGAACAGAACTAAAAGCTACTATTACAATCCTGCAGCAGTTAAGTACAGTTCATCCTGCACACAGAAATGAAACACCCTGCCCTTTTAGCCTGAACCAAATCTTCTACATGAGCCAGCGTGATTCTCTTCTTGCATCAACCAAAATGAATTCCGATCACTTGAAACAGAGACTCCGTCGTGCCTAACCCCATGGGTGCTCGTGCCTGTGCTTGGCCTGTTTGGTATCCCCTCCACGCTTCCAACAAGGGCAGCGCCATTTCAAAGAGAGTTGGTTATAGCCTCAAATCGCCTGTTACCAATGAGGAGTGACATCTATTGATAAAAATGGCTCCCTCCTCAACTACCACACCAGCTACCCAGTAGAATCAATTAAGTCTAACTTGAACATGAAAGGAGACAGGGGGAGGAGGGAGAACTGCATCTCTATGTTGTATAGATGCCGGTTTGTCAGATGCAAGATTGGCATCAGAAGGAGATATACCAGAGTGCTGACACGGGACTCACTAACAGTACTGTGGAATTTGTGCATGCTTGTTTATCAGTCATCTTAGTGCCAAGTTTCTGTTTTCTCTTGAGCGTATTGGCATTAAAACGACACCGCACCTGTCCTCTCCATCATCTTCCTCTTCCCTCATCTCATAATCCTCGTTTGACTACAGCTCTTATCTTTTCTCCTCCATTCTTCCCTGCTTCATTTTGTCAATGCTTTGCATACATCTCCTGACCCCGTCTTCTTCTTCCTCCTCCTCCTTTTCCTCCTGTCCCTCATTAGTATTAATGACCATGTGGCCTATCTATCCTAATGAAATGCTGTTGCATTTAGAAATGTTGCAGTGCTACAGCCATCACAGTCTTGGCTAATTTTGATCATCATGAAGAAAAATCACTGAGGCTTCCCTGGAGCCTCTGAGTATTTGTGTGTGTGCGTGTGTGTGAGTGTGTGTAACAGAAAGTGTGCGGGTGTTATGTGGTTTGCTATAAGATTAAAGCAGAATGACAGCTATTAAATGTAGGCTACAACCTCACCGCAAAATACCCTCCATCTCATTGTCAGACTGCAATTTAATCTGCAAATATGGTTTGTGGGTGTGTGTGTGTGGGTGTGTGTGGGTGTGTGTGTGTGGGGGGGGGGGCACAGACAATCAGGCTCAGATAATCTTTCAATCATTATTTTTTTGGTGTTGTTGCTTTTTCTTGATTGAGCTATTTTCATCTTTATTAGATATTTGTTACAATTAGATCATGTCAGGTCAAAGTCAGCAGCACCTCAGTAGAAGTGGTAATGGTTCCAGCACAGAGGCATTACCGTCATTTGATTTCAGTTTTATCCATGATACTTCATCAATTTTTTAAACCGTGATTGTATTTCCCATAAGCCACCTTTTGATCCATTAGCTATCCCTGCTGCATCTGGTAGAGCGCTGCAGGAGGCTGGAGTCTATCTCAGCGGGCAGTGGGTGCAAAACAGGATAGACTGTGAACAGGTTAGGAGTGCATCGCAGAGCTGACACAAATGACATTCCTGTTCGACTAAACTGCATTCTCATTTACATTTTGAGAGAAATGTAATTTCATTTTGAAAGCGATTCTGCATGGGGAGGTAGGAGGAGAGGATGATGGCATAGCACACTTACCCAGGAGGACAGAGATTGTGACCTTTGAGGGCTTTCAGTTTTGATTTGCTGTTTGGTTAGACTTGGGCACATTGGTTCATACTTTCACAATGATAATTACATGTTCGAAGACTGGTTAGGCACTAAAACGACTTTGTTAGGTTTAGGAAAATGGATCACATGTTTGAAGCTTCTCCTCCATTTTCTGGGTTACCATGGTGACAAGTCACGCCCCATCCAATATGTGATTGGTTGGCTGAAAAGCAGCAACAGTAGCACACTAAAATGAATAGAAAAGATATGTTAATTAGAAGAGTACTCACAGAGTGCAGTACTCCACCAAGGCTGCTCAGTCATTGTAAAAAAACGGGTGTGGTCCACAGCGGTCGATTTGTAGTAGGATTACAATCATGTGATGTCAGCAGGCAGCTGATGTAGTGTTCACTTGTAGTCATAGTTACAGTGATGTAGTGCTGCTATCTCACAATGATATAGAAATCTTTAGCACATCCGTGGATCCAGACTATACGAACATACAAACATAATCTAGCAGAAAATACATTTCACTCAAGCACAATTTAGATACGACTCTAAATTGCCCGCAAGTGTGAAAGCGAGTGTGATTGTCTGTCTGTATATGTAGCCCTGCGACAGACTGGCGAGCTGTTCAGGGTGTCCTCTGCCTTCACCTGAGTCAGCTGGGATAGGCTCCAGCACCCCCCGCGACCCTAATGAGGATAAAGCGGTGTATAGAGAATGGATGGACAATTTAGATACAATGGAGTAGTAGTAGTATAGAAGCTATCTTTTTGACAAACAGGGCTGACCTCACATGTCTTTGGGCTGCAGGAAATAGCCAAACACACAAGCACAGGGAGAAGCTGCAGACTGCACACAACCTCAACCAGCCTGCAGGTTGGAACCCAAAAATGTCTTGCTGTGAGGTAACATTAGAAATTACTGTGAAAAATTCCCTAAAAGAAGGTATACTGCACGATAAATAGGTGAGTGTTAAAATGTCAAAATTGCTAATACTTGTAACCGTGTTTCCATTTTCTGAGTCTGGTCTACCAGACACCTTCAGCCTCAACAAGATTCCATAAAACACCTTACATTGCGTTTGTGCGTTCACCCATTCACACACACTGTCATCACACAGAGCTGCTATCATGAGCAACATGGGGCTTGTCCCAGTACACTTCAGAACATGGAGAGGTGGGAGATGGAACTGCTATTTTTTTTTTATTTTAGTTTTTTTATATCACAGATAGAATTGAAAAGAGAACTAAAAAATGGAGCCCTGTCTCACAAAACCTCTCTCAGATAGTATACAGTTTCTTGGTGACTGGATTTTCTACATGATATAAAGAGAGATAATTAAACTAGTTTGCAGCTGTAGGAGAAACTGAGACTTGGCTATCCGTTGACCACTGGAGTAGTGGTGATGCTCAGGTGGCTGCAGGCTCTCTGATCTGGTTTCACTGACACAACCCACCAGTATATTCTGCTCCATTCACCAAGAGAGATATCACGGCTGCTCAGAGATCTATTGTGCATTGTCCACGGCGAGGCTGCCTGCGGTCAATCTTCACAGGTCACAGTAGGAGTCAATAGGAAAAGATGTAAACACACGCACAGACACACACGCCTGCAACACCGCTGACTAAGCTGCTGTCATCTGTTTTACAGCTTGTTTATTGGCTTATCAAATGCTGACTCTGCATCTTGCAGCCAAAATGAAATAATTGTAACACAATATGTACAAGCCTCAACAACAAACTTCACTGTTGATATAATCTATTGAAGCTATAAACGAATATCCAGAGCCGCTGCATAAAGCCTTCTGTCGGTCACATATGCTTGTTTTGTTACGGGTGAGCGCACCAAATTCAGATTGCATTAATCATATTTTTCCCGACCAATAGTCCCGGCAATCAGATTACTCTTTTCAGAGATAGTCACTTTATCAACATGGTCGCGCTTTGTTTTCACTGGCGCACTGGTTAGAATAATGGATTATTCAGAAGAGGCTGATTATAACAGTCAATCCTTTTAATCATCATCCACTGTGACCTTCAACTCTATGCCACCCTGTTTCATCAGCTTCTCGGTAAAACCTCCCACATAGCCCCGCAACCTTTAACACTTGATTTAACCTGGATTTCAAGTCTGACAAAGGATTGTGCGATTATATGATTTTCATCTTTGAAATTGTGATCACTTTTAGTTGAATTATTTGCGCAGCAGATCAGAAAAAGAGAAGCCTTGGGTGTTTGTTTTTGTTGCTTAAATTCCTTCATGGCTGGGGAAATGTGCATTATGAGAAAACATCCCAAACAACAAAGTGAGGAGAGAGACCTAATGTCAAAGAAAGGGAGGATTTTACGATGCTTTGTGATGCCTCTAGACCAGAGCGATGCATTATTAAAAATGCTGAACCAGTTTTCACAATCCAGTTGATCCTGTGCACAAACTGGCAGCGCAGTAGGTACATGCAAGCATCAGCATTTTAGAAAAACATCCTCACCTACAGCTAATCTTCATTCATATGTATAGGATTGGCTTCTTTTGAGTCTTTGATGGTTGCAACGAAGAGAGAAATTCTGGTGTTCTAAAAGCATTTGCGGGTAGATTCACATTTGGTGTGTAAACATTAAGGACTGAGGCTGCACAGCCTTTGATCACAGGTGATCTGAGGGTGGAACAATCTGCAGTGATCTGAGGGATACACATGAACTCCTCTATGCATTTTCTCACCTAACACAGCCCCTGCATTCAGTAACAGTTGATGTACATTTGGTGGTTTACCCTGAAAACACCAGCTACCATCATGGAAGAAGGTGTATCTGTTGTGATGGTTTGTCTCCAGTTTGTTGTCCACTATTAGACCAACTGTCCAGCACTTTAGTCAGGAATCAAACACCTCCTATCTAAAAATGGCAGTGAGTCATACTGACTCTAGTGGTGACACCAGAAGGTCAGAACGTTCTTTTATTCAGTGAAATATTTCAATATCTGCTAATTTCCTACATCCCTGAATTTTGCTCTTTTTTCTCAGGACCTCATGATCTTTAGAAAAGACTGTTTTTCACTGGAATTTACTGATATTATCCGCAGATATTATATTAACAGAATATCACACAATAACCTCTGAGGTTGTAAAAAAAGACATCAGAATGTTTCTCACCTTCATGCCGCCATCCACATCATCCATCTAATCATCCTTCAAGGTTTTCCCTCTGATGGATTTCAGCTTTCGGTTTATACACGATCATTCAAAAGTTTTTCATCACCCCGACAATTTCATGTTTTCCATGAAAACTCACACTTCTTTTCATGTGCTGACATAATTGTACAAGGGTTTTCTAATCATCAGTTAGCCTTTCAACACCATTAGCTAACACAATGTAGCATTAGAACACAGGAGTGATGGTTGCTGGAAATGTTCCTCTGTACTCCTATGCAGATATTCCATTAAAAATCAGTCATTTCCAGCTAGAATAGTCATTTACCACATTAGCAATGTCTAGACTGTATTTTACATTAATTTAAAATTATCGTCACTGAAAAAAAAGCTGCTCTTCTTTCAAAAATAAGGGCATTTCTACGTGACCCCAGACTTTTGAACAGCAGTGCATGTCTCCATGCTGTCTGGTGAAATGAGCCTCCTGGATTTGCACCCAAAGATCTCTTCAAACTTCCGTTTATATTTGTCCGAGCAGTCTCCATAATTCTTGAGGGAGAGAAAGGCAAAAGAAAACAACAACAAACTGGAAGTTTTACCAAACTTGGACCGCCCGGCGACATAGATGACCCCTGTGACCTTGAAAATGAGGTCACGGTCACCAAATTCGAACTTGACCTGTGTCTTATTATGGTACACCTGTGTACCAAATATGGTGAGGCTACATCAATATTTTATGGAGTTATCGCGCGGAAACCAAATTGTTACAGACAAACAAGCAAGCAAGCAAGACCATGCAGCTGAAAACAATACCTTCAATACCTTTGCCAGGCGGTAATAAACCTGTGAAGACAAATAACAATAAAAATGCCCCATTATCACAGTGATTCACAGGGGACTAAAATCACCCGATCTCTGTGTTTGGAAACATATGGAAGTAAGTTGTGTTCAAATATTTCCTTTATAAATTTTACACTTGGCTGATTAAGCTCACACAGAGCATAATTATTACAAATTTCCAGAAAGTCCCCAAGTCTAAAATTAAGGCTTTTGTTCCTGCAGCATAGTTGTGGTTTTTAATGAAATGCCTTGAGAAGTGACCGTGTACTGTCATTAAATCCACGCAGTCGTGATGATTCACGAGTCTGAAGCTTTTAAGTACTGGGTTTCATTACTGTGTTCAGGCTTCAATTATATGTAAGTGTGTTCAAATGCTCTTTGTCAGTTGTTTTATTTACCAGCTTGTGGCTCCTGAGTTTCCTCGAGTCTCAAATAGTTCCCCTGTGTTGTTGATCTCTGTTGGATTGCACCTGTTATGTTGTTGGGCCTTACTCTGGACTTTGATTTGTCTCATTTTGTTTTCACCTGGACTCTGCAGCCACTTTTGGTTTCTGGTCACTTTCCCTCCTATCTTGTGCTACCACCACTCCAAAGTTTTGTTAAAGTTACTTCTTCACAATTCATCCTGCCTGGGTCCAACTTTTGAAATTCGTTTCACAGCTCTGTACTGTACATGTACAAAAACTGTGTTGCTTCATCAATTATTTTCTCATTCTTATATGTCAAAAAAATGAAACCACTCACAACTGAACATAAAGAAAAGAACACTGGTAGTAATTTACATTTCACCATAAGGCCCGTGTTTTAATTTGTCCAATAGTTGGTTTATAATTTCTGCAAAATTCACAACACTTTTATAAGCATCTATTGTAGTTTGTGCCTGTGCTAATCAGCAAATGGCAAAACATTGATTTATACCTGCAATACAGCACCATGGTTAGCATTTTCTCTGTCAGAGAGCAATCTTTGAGGCCTAACAAGGCTCACAGAGCTGTCAGCAGGGTCATAATAGTAAGAAAAATAAGAATAAGAATGACTTTATTTAAATAGCACTTTTAAGAACATGGGTTTATGAAGTGCTTTGATAGACAGAGAAAAAAGAAGGCTAACTAAACATGTGAATGAAGATCAATGAAAGTTCAAGCAAGAAAATATCCATCAATCCATTATCTATACAGTTCTTAATCCTCATTAGGTTTGCAGTTGGCTGGAGTCCATCCCAACTGACTTAGGGTTAAGGCAGGGCACACCCTGAACAGTCTATCACAGGGCTACATATAGAGACAAACAATCACACCCACATTCACACCTAAGAATAATTTAGAGTGACCAATTAACCTCAGCATGTGTTTGGACTGTGGGGGGAAGCCGGAGTATCCAGAGAAAACCCACGCATGCACAGCAAGAACACGCAAACTCCATGCAGAAAGATCCTGGGACACAAACTGGGGATCTTCTAGCTGCAAGGTGAAAGTGCGAATCACCGAGCCACTGTACAGCTCTAGCAAGAAAAGAGTAAACAGAAAAAGCAAAATGAAAAACAGCAATAAAACTTCAATAATAGAAAGGTGACATCACATTTTAAAAACTATAAAATAGGCTTTAATGAGTGATAAAAAGAATTCACTGATGCTCCAAGTCGTATCTCCTCAGGCAGGTTGATCCAAAGCTGAAGGCGCCTGATGGCAAAAGCACCTTTAAATCTAAATTAAAGACTCTGCTTGACGAAAGTCAGAAGAGCACTACCTGAGGATCTCAGCCTCCCAGCTGTCTCCTATGGGGTCAGCACTTCTGCTCTGTAGCTTAGGACCAGACCCTGGCATGCTTTAAAAGTGATGAGTAAAATCTAAAGATTCATTCTAAAATGAACAGAGAGCCAATGGAGGGAAGCCTGCTGAGAATGAAGAAAGAAGCTGACTGCTGAAAGCAGCAGGAAGTCGAGCTGCTGAATTCTGAAGTACACTACCAGTCAAACGTTTGGACTCATCTTCTCCTTTAATGTTTTTCTTTATTTTCATGACTATTTCCATTGCAGAGTCTCACTGAAGGCATCAAAAGTATGAATGAACACATATGGAATTATGTAGTAAACAAAACGTGTGAAATAAGTCAAAACATGCCACAACCCGAACCCTGACTCAGGTGCAATAATTCAAACTAATTTACAACAGCAGCAGAAAACTGAAGAGAATACGAGAATTCAAACGACGTGAACAAAAAGTGCAGATTGTTTACTCTAATGAATACACAAAAAAGGCTGTTCTAAATACTAACGATCTTCACTGTGATCTGATGGATGCTTTTCTTCCACAGTGGAAAGAAATAAAGAAGCTGCTTTTGCTGAAATTTTTTAATTTAGTTGTGAATGCTGGTGAATTAGCTCCAGAGAGGTCTTGGAAAACAAAGCTGTACTAAATAATTAAGATGTTTTGCTTTGTACTCATTATGTTTCGCTAAAAATTTGATTATCGGTTAGATGAAGGTCTAAACCACTAAAACACTACAACAATTATCATGTATTTGACTTTATTACTTGATAGGGATAATACGTTTTTCCACAGCAGCAATCTAGAGCATAGCGTTTTGTGCTGCACAGAGTTTATAGATATTGGTAATTTTCAAGTCTTGTCCCTAGTTGGGCTTTTACACACACAGCACAATTAAAATATGCAGCTCTCATTCTCATAAAACCACAACACACTACTGAGTTGGAAGCAAAATAAAATACTCAAAACAAAACACATGCATTGTGATGAATAAAGCTGGGAAAAGTAATTTGATTTCTGTTGTGTTCCAGAGTTGAAAGCTTTTTAAGGAGGAAGCTGACTGTGCATATTCAGATCCATGATGTGGTATTTTACAGTTGTCTTTCACTGCTCCTACTTCCTCTGGAACTGCCTTCTATTTGGATCTATGTATTACACACTGAACACGATCTTGTCATCATGATCCACAGTGTCGCGCAGAGACGTCTAACAAGCAGAGCTTTTGTCAGGTTTCTGGTGAAGATGTCTTTTGCATTCCGTGTAATCTGTGCTTTAATCCCAGCACGACATCCATCACTGGCATCAGCGAAGTTAACTAAACGCTGCTTGACCAGTCAAGTGTGAACAGCTTTGCCTCATATCAGTGTAACTGCTGTCAGCGGATGATGGATGATCTTGAGGCTGAATCGCCGGGCGACGAGTCATCCACAAAAGGGGACATCGGATGCACGAAGAGCTGCACTGAGGGATGCGCACGAACATGGATCAGGACACGATCACGTTCATGATGTCTCTGGAAGCTCAGTTAATCCATCAGAAAGTTGAGCTTTAGTTTGAAATAATGAGTAAATCTTGGCTTTAGAAGGGTTTTGTTTGCAAAGATGGAACATTTTTATTACTAAATTAAACATGAAACTAATTTGAATCTAATAATTTTCTTTTCTAAGATTGTACAACAAATATTTAATATTTAAGGGAGTATGCACAGTTCGCACCAAGACACTGAGGAATGCACTCTCTGAAAAGTAATAGAGGGGACCTATTCATAAATGTGTGCTTGCAGGATATAAATCATGATTTACTGCTCTAGATAAATCTTTTGTGTCCCCAGCATTATTATGATATCAGATGTTAATGATTGATTATTATTTAATTATTGCTGTTGTAATTGAACTGCTAGTACAGTTTGTAATGTACAAAAACTTAATTGCCAATGATTCTATTGCTGAATACATTTCTTCAAAGCCATTAACTTAACAAAATAATAAAAAGCTGAAAGTTATGAAACTGAATTAGAGCAAGCTATTTTTTATTTGTTTGCTCATTTAAATCCTTGGTTGGTTATTTAGTACATAAAAAATAGAAATGTAATTTTACTGAGTGATCAGCTTCTACGTTTGTGTTTATGCTACAATCAATAACAAAATAATAATTCCCCTAGCTCAGTGTTGTTTGTTGAAGATAATTCATTAGAAATTGATGCAATTTAAAAGGACAAATGCAAACTGTTGCTTGTTTTAAAGCTAAGCACTATGTTCAGAGTTCCTAAAAGATTCATGCTTTGTTTCAAATACAGTTCACTGTGAACCCACTGACTCTGAGCAGTCCAGGACCCTGCCTCTGTGCCAGCGGGAACCTTTTCAATTTGAATGCGCAAAGATAAACATAATTGCAGAATCATGTGTAGTCCGGCCCAGAGACATGCTCCATGTGTCTGCGCTGGCCTGTAGCAATAACAAAGCATTCAAATGGAGTATTTCAGAGGACTGTTAGATGAACAGCACTGGCTGAGGCAGCAGAAGTCCCTGAGCGTGAAGCGGGTGATGAGTGTGCTCCAGGCTGGAGATCTGTTGGTCTTTCCAGGTTATTTAATGTGACGTCAGTTAGCACAGAAGTGAAGCAAAAGGGAAAAAAGCAGCATTGTTAGCACGTCTTCAGTTCATCAGAGAGTTCTTTACATTTATTTTTTTATTCGTGATCCCAACTGCTTTCAAGTGGATACAAGCAACACCTGCAGCAAACTGTAGTCTGTCAAATTTTAATGCTTCAGATCTTAATAATTTTTCAAACAATGGGTCCTTGATTGCAGACCAAAGCTGACAAAAGCAGTTTCAAATCCCTAAAACTGATGACTGCTACTATCTACTGCAGCTACTGTAGCTAGATAATTACAACATGTGAACTACACCATGACTGATGGGTGGATTTTTTTTATCTTTTCATGGTTAGGAGTGACAGATACATTTATTCCTTTAACAAAGAATAAGAATATAAAGAATGCTAATTTTAAAGTAACTGACGGAAAGTAGCTCCTGCTGCCTGCTTTCAGCACCATGGTGTTCGTTTTGTTCTTTTCACATTGGTTGACATCCCGAAAGTTGTCATGCTAACAAGTGAAAGTAGGGGAAGTCAATGATATTGCATCTCCGCACTTGGATGGTGGTGGCAGAAGCATGCATGCTGGTATCTTTATCAAAGTGAATTAGTGGTGAAGCCCCTCATGCATGAACCATACATCAATAATAGCTTAATTTAACGCATGATCCATGTTGATGAAGATACAGAAAAACAGAAATGTATGACAAAAATACTCACGCTCACACGACTTTCACCTCAGCTGCCAGATAGTGGCAGATTCTCCTTCCTTTCCTCCATCTCTCCCTCTCCTAGAGCCAGATGCTGCCACTACTCGTTGCCGGATCGTGAACTACTCCAGTCAGTATTGGCTCTGGTTCAGTCTAGCTCCCTTTTGTGCTCATAGTTCTGTTTGCTCTAGTTGAATTCCTGCCTGCTCACATACATCTTGCTTCAAGGTTTTGATGTCTTCGGTATATAACTACAATGTAGAAGGTAGTTAAAAAAACCAAAAACCAAAAAACATTGACTGAGACGGTATGTCCAAACTTTTGACTGGTAGTGTAGTTAGCATATACTGCATAATAAAGATGGACCGTGGCATCACCGGTTGATTTCTGCACTGAGAAAATGAAGCCAGGATTTTGCTACTTTCTGGTTGCCGTCTTGGATTTTTGGAGCCAGAGATGAAAAAAGATTCTCAGACAGCAGAACCGGAGAGCAGGGATTGGTCAGACTGACTGAGAGCTGAGAACTCTCTGTCCTGCCCACATTTACCAACTTCTGCTGTTTACCGACACTGCTGCTAACAATGTTAGCATCCAAAAGTGGAGCTAAACTCTACAGGTGTGTTGAAGTCACCTTTATACCTTCCTGTACTCTTCTCCATATCTGGACAATATCACATATAAAGCAGTGACCTGCATTACTGTAGCTGAAGTTACAAAACTCCCCTTTCCTGCCTGGATTCCCCACCAGTCACCCTACCAGTCCTGATTCCTCTGAACCATCACCAATCTTCGTCCTACATCGCTTCACCAGGCAAGATGCCAGCCCTTCCACTCACGCCAATCTCTGCAACACCTGTCCGGACACCAACTCCCACCTGGCCACATGCTACCTCTTCTGTCCTACCTTCCTGGCTCCAGTTCTCCACCTTGGACAGTTAAGTCCCCAGCCCTTTCAACAAGCCAGTTGTTGAAACTTAAAGTCTTAGTTTCTTCTGCTCCGAGAGTTGCTTGCTTCTGATACCGTGCACGGAATTCTCAGCAGTAATGTTACTCGATGCACTGTTTAGTCTTTAGCTTTCCTGTCTTGGTGTTACCAAGTTTCAGGTTTGTTTTCGTAGATTCTGTTGTTTAGTGTATTAAGCCTAATTACAGTTAACCCCCTGCACTAGGGGATCCTGATTCAGTTCCGAGATTTTGCTGAGTCAGTGCTTCCTGTTTTGTGACCCTCCAGCACCACATGCTGTTACAATTTTTGTAAACTTTGTTATGAACAAATGTTTTACTTGTATGCCAAGTCTGATGTGTCTCTGTTGTCTCGCTTCTGAGTCTCTGATTTATGGCATCGGAACACCCTCTGTAGTTCGCGCAGTTGCTGATTACCATTAGCTCTGTAAATTGACATGAATGCCTTAAGTATGTGTTTAATGGCTCCATACAATATGTGATACCTATTGTATACTGTATATAGTGGCATCCAGGACCATGTTGGTCAATGACATTGTCCTGAAGAAGGTATTTTGTATTCCCACAAAGTAATGTAATTTACTAATGTTGAGCTCCTTGACCTTGGAAGCTATACAATGTTACCTCGTTGTATGAGACATGCTGATGCCAGCAGTGTCCATTAGAGCACTCACTATGAAACCTGGCCACGCCACTTACAGCTGCAAAGCTATGAGAGGAAAAGTAGCAAATTTTTGCCACAAAGCTAAGGCAAAAAATGTTCTGTCAAATGGAACAAAGTGTAGAAGACAATGAAGCAGCTGCTTTTCTTCTCAGCGATGATTTACAATTAGGGCTGGACGGGCCACATGATAGACCAGCCACTTTCCTGGCTGACAAAACTGCCTCACCAGCTCATGAAACTGATAGATCTCCCACAGTTTTTTAAATTGAAACATTTTTTTTCAAAATCATGTCTACTCATAGTTGTAGGTTTCCTTCAAACATTGGCAGAGACAAAGTAAAGCATCAAATACTACATTTCCTGCAGTCTGGTGAATTTTTATGCACCGATTTTTGCATTTTCTGCATCAGTTTAGGTGGAAATGTCTTCAAACATGACAATTTAAAATTTTCCAAAACAATAATGCACTAAGGCATTTTGTAATCCTTTTTATTGTCACATAGATCATATTTTCCCCATTGATATTATCCCGGGTGAGTGAACACACAAAGTACAGACGAGGCATCATTTACTCTGTTTTCCACTTCTGTTTTTTTTTTAATTTGGAGAAGTGACCTCCAATCTGTTAAATTGCATAGATAGATAGATAGATAGATAGATAGATAGATAGATAGATAGATAGATAGATAGATAGATAGATAGATAGATAGATAGATAGATAGATAGATAGATAGATAAGTAATCTCGAGGGAAATTCAAGAACACAGATGTGATGGTGTGTGGAAATGGGCCTCTGTACCCCTATGTAGATATTCCATTAGAAATCAGCCAGTTCCAGCTAAAATAGTCATTTACCACATTAGCAATATCTACATTGTATTTCTGATTAACTTATCTTCACTGAAAAAAAATTATTTTCTTTCAAAAATAAGGACATTTCTAAGTGACCCCAAACTTTTGAACAGTAGCGTACGATCATGTTTGACATGCAAAAGGAAGAAGATCCACTTCTGTCAGTACACATGATAGTAGACATTAAACTTTTATTAAGCTCGGAGTATATTGACAAATGGAGGTCTCATTTACACTGTAGCTGAGTAAGAGATAAAAGATGTTGGCACACAAATAAGAAAACTTGACAACAATAAAAACAATGAAAGGCAAAGTTAGTAAAATACAGACATTAATTAGAACATTTATTTCAAGAACAAATTCAACCAGGTAAAACAAAAACAGCAGAAAATAAAGTAGATTTAAAAAAAAAACAAATTGCCTTGAGGATAAAAATGAGTCAAGCTTTGTTCTTTGTTAGTCTATCATGCATATACACCTATTGCCGTCTCTGTCACATGCACAGGATGTCCTCAGTGGTTTGTAAAGGATTCATCCAGGCAATTTACAGGTCTTCTGACTTTGTGACTTTACAATTCAATACAACTCTACTTTCTCTGGGAAATGCACATCTGATCGATCAATTATAATGTCTCCTTTCTCAATCTCTCCCTCACAACATCATCACTTGCTTTAGGATTCATCACATTAGACTAGAGTTTACAGTTTTAGAAAGGCACTTCTATCCCTTCATCTCCCTTGAGAACCTTCTACTCATTACACGGCTTTAGTGTTTTAATGTGGTGATAACTTATTTATTTGGTGTTTTATTACAAACTTTAAATAAAATATGACTTTAAACTAGTAATTTATATTTAATGTCTTTTGTTCTCATGATGGCACCCTCTATCTTTGCACTTATAATAGAATTGGTTTTCTGTCTGTGTAGATGGACAATGTTTTTCTGTTCACACATTTCTACACAAAGCAGTAAAATTAGTGTTCAGTCATAAGCAGAGGAGATGTCACAGGAGCTTCACACGCCCACATAGGCCCACATATTGTTCCTGTACAAGGTTTCCTGCAACTTACCTTGTTAAATGTGCAACTCAGTGCACTGCAACGGGTAGCATCAACACTAGAAGGCTGACAAAGAAGTGGAAATCAGTTTTCCATTCATAGAAACACTACCTGTCTAAAGAAATGTTGCCACTTGGATTTACCTAAGCAAATAGGTAAGAGCCTTCCATTGGATAATTACTGCAGTGATGAATATGTTTCAGCTGCAACAACTTATTTAACTCTAGCTGATGCAGTGAGGAGCTTCTCATTTCTGAAACAACCATGTTGGAAGACATATCCTGCGGTCATGGAAAGGATGTGTGTCTGTCTCAGAAGAGTCAAATTATTGGCCTGCATTAGCTAAGCAAAGAAGGCAACTAAGGAGGTTGCTGAAACTACTTAGTCTAGCCGCGCTAGACCCATGCTCTGAAGACACAAGGGTCTAGGCACACTCGACAGGGAGGGAGGCGGGCTAAAAGTTGTCTATCAAATCACTCTGCAGCAATTGGGTAGGTATACAACCAATCAGTGCAACGAATAGGCACCTAGAGCACCGGAAATCAGAGGATGCGGTAGTTCGCTGATACAGTCAATGGGTGAAGCTCAAGTATATTACAGACATGTTAACAGAAAGATTATTCAGAGTCGGTGCTAATGGAGCTCAACAACTGTTGTCGTTTTTGTTGTCGACCCTGGCAGAGAATTAAATTCGTTGCCGTGGGTTGTCTAGCGCAGCTAGGCTAGAAACTACTAAAATTGAGTTAAGAACCATCTAACACATAATTAAAATCTGAAGGATTGTGGTGAACTATCATCTTTGAGGAAAAAATGTGGTCAGAACAAACTCTTAGATGATTGCAGGAAATCAATAGGTGAATTTACGACTATGTTTAATAGTGAAAGTAAGAGCATTTCCACACTCACAATGTAAACAGAACTCGATGGATTGGGACTAAAGAGCTGTGTAGCTCTAAGAAAACCACTGATCAGTGAGGCTAGTCAGAAAAAAGGCTTCAATTTACTATGGAGCATAAAGATTGGACTCCGGAGCAATGAAAGAAGGCCATGTGGTCTGATGAGTCCAGATTTACATTTTTCCAAAGTGATAGGTAAGAAAAAAGGTGGATGAAGTGATGCACTCATCCTAGCTAGCGCCTACAAGCCTGTGGGGGTTTTGGGTTGTGATCTGGGGTTGGTCAGGTTCAGCAACGTTATGTTTCCAAAGAATGAGATCAGCTGACTGCCTGAATACACTGAATGACCAGGTCTTTCCATCAATGGAGCTTTTCTTCCCTGATGGCACGGGCATGTTCCAAGATGATGGTGCCAGGATTCATGGGGCTCACATGATGAGTAGTTCAGGGAGCATGAGACATCATTTTCACACATGGATTGGTCTCCAGAGTCCAGACGTCAGCCCCACTGAGAATCTTTGGGATATACTGGAGAAGACTTTGTACAGACTCTCCCATCATCAATGCAAGGTCTTAGTAGAAAATGAATGCAGCTCTGGACAGAAATAAATACTGGGACATTGCAGAAGCTGACTGACAACGATGCCACAGCAAACGTGTGTCGTTCTCATAGCAAAAGGTATTCAAATGAAATATTACAGTCTGCAAATTTTTTTGGATGGGAGCGTAGATTATGAGTTCACATTCTTGTTTCTGCATCATCTTAAGAAAACAAAGATTTTTTTCATGTTTCAGCTAAATGTCACATCTGTGAATGTCTAAATATGGACCCAAATGAGGAGAATTTGGTTATGCATTGCTGAAAAGTGTGAACTTTCAGCATGAATCTCCTCTCCGAAAGCTGTTAGTGGGATTAGCAGACGATTACATAAAAAGTGTTCCTCCTCTAAACTACCTCCCTGTCATTTACAACCCTGTCGTACAGTCCTGATGCGTGGGGCGGTAATGGGAAGTGATGCTGCATTGTTAGGTGTGAATGTGTGTGTCTGCTAATCGCCTAATAATTGGATGTGATGGCAGAACGGAGGCTGCGATGATGAATTACCGGCAGCCGAGCTGTGAGCACAGCAGGTAGGTGGCAGATGCTGCAGGTGCTGAGTTGGTGAGTGTGTGGTTTCCTGCTGCTGTTACACACACACACACAAGTGCTTTGACACACACAAAAATTCAAAGACAGACACTGATGTTAAAGGCGCACACTATGGATGAGGAATTTGCATGTATGCTTCAACATGACAGTCACACACCTACAGGAAAACTTGCCAATGGAATTCAAACGTCATGTCAGATACAGGAGATCAGTTGGAGCTCTGTCACATGCACACACACACCTACACACACAGATATACACACACACATTGTAGTAAGTCAGTCACATGGGAAAGCTATTGAGAGAGAGCTTATAGAGGCAGCTCACCATGCCGAGGAGATCTATCTGCTGGCGGGTAGCGGTGCCGACTGCTGAAGGAAGCCTGTCTAATCTACTCTCTATGTGAAGTGGCAGTCACACTGGTTCAATCACTATTTCAGGGCTTTGAGGGGGAAAAAAAGATTTCCTGCCATTTTCCTTTGTTCTTCCATCGTCATTTTCATTCCATTGTGAGCGCTGACTTTTGCTCAGTATAGAGTTGTCATCCCACAGAGTGAGCTCTATTAAACTGATGGGAATGGCACTCAACTTTGCATGGAACCCGACGGAATTATTACCCCTAAATGTTTCAGCAACTTCCTTACCATGATCTACACTTTCTGTACATTTTAGAGGGGGAATATTGCTCGGTAAGCCTAAAAAAATCACTGAAAATTATGGTTCATGATATATAGAATATGCCTTCAGGGTTTACTCACTTATACATGAAAGTAAACCCAAGATATCGGCTTCAATATCACACTGAGGCTGGAACACAGATCTGATTCTGAATGAACCAAATTATTCACCAATGACAAATTTAAGGTTTCTATTGGAAGACATTAGGCTGCAGTGACTTGGTTCTTAGCACTGTCGCCTTGCAACTAGAAGATTCCGGTTTGCGTCCCTGCCTTCCCGGGATCTTTCTGCATGGAGTTTGCATGTTCTCCCTGTGCATGTGTAGGTTTTCTCCTGGTATTCTGACTTCCTCCCACAGTCCAAGAACATGCTGAGGTTAATTGGTAACTCTAAATTGTCCGTAGGTTTGAATGCGAGTGTGATTGTTTGTCTGTATATGTAGCCCTGTGATAGACTGGTGACCCGTCCAGGATGTCCAAAGCCTTCACCCTAAGTCAGCTGGGATAGACTCCAGCTCCCCCGCAACCCTAACGAGGATTAAGTGGTGTATAGATAATGGATGAATGTATGAATGTGAGAAAATGGGATTAAAGGATTCATAAGGTGGATCTGTGCAGATGCAAGATAAGAAACTACAAAATAAAACATTAACAACAATAACAGTAATGAGGAATGAAGACAGAGTGAGAGAAAAGAGTGTCCTTCTTGCATGTTTACCAGGATTTCATATACTGTGTGTGTGTGGTTTTATACGTTTGTCTGTTCTTGTTTGTTGTGAAATTTCAGTTTAATGGACCTGATAACCCTGCCTCTTACAAATTACACTGCATCATCAGTGCTGCTTGTGATTAGGTGTCGGCAACAAAAGCACTGAGGCTGAAGGTAATGTAAAGAGAAAATACATCTACTGTCGTGCATTAAGTGAAGGCACTGATGACTTTTTAAAAGTCGCTTTCTGGTCATTTATTAAACCCCTGAAGTCTCAACTTTTTGTATCAAAGTTCCAGCTTGTCTCAAAGTGACTTTCCACTGTTGCTTCTTGTAGAATGTACAGATCTACATAGTCCTTGTCGCTCTTTTCACCCACTCTACCAACTCACTGCAGCTTGCACACACCAGCTCGCCTTTTTAATGGGGTTGGGGCCGTCAGTTGTGTTGTGCAAAAGTCAGGCTGGTACACGGTTGACAGCCTATTTGACAACTGTTAGAAGAACCAATCAGCTAAATAAAGGGAGACAACAGTCCATCATTACTTTAACAACTGAAGGTCAGTCCGTCTGGGAAGTTGTAAAAACTGTGAATGTATTCCCAAGTGCAGTCGCAAAAACCATCTAGCGCTATGTTGAAACTGGCTCACATGAGGATGGTCCCAGGAAAGGAAGACCAAGAGTCACCTCTGCTGCTGAGGAGAAGTTCATTCCAGTCACCAGCCTCAGAAATGTCAAGTTAACAGCAGCTCAGATTAGAACTCAGATAAATGCCACATAAAGTTCTAATAGCAGAAATCTTGACATCAACTGTTCAGAGGAGACTAACTAATCAGGCCTTTATGGTCAAATAGCTGCTAAGAAACCACTACTTTAAAAAAGCAACAAAAAGAAGAGATTTGTTTGGGTCAAGAAACACAAGGAAAGGACATTATAGACACATGGACACATCTGATGAGTCCAAGTTAGAGATCTTTGCTTCTACCCATTGTGTCTTTGTGTGGCACAGAAAAGGTGAATGGATGGTCTCTACATGCATGGTTCCCAACGTGAAGCATGGAGGAGGAGGTGTGATGGTGTGGGGGTGCTTTGCTGGTGAAGCTGTTGGGGATTTATTCAAAACTGAAGACACACTGAACCAGCATGGCTACCACAGCATCCTGGAGACATGCCATCCCAACCAGTTTGTGTTCCATTGGACCATCATTTATTTTTCAACAGGACAATGAACTTAAACACGCCTCCAGGCTGTGTAAGAGCTGTCTGACCAAGAAGGAGAGTGATGGAGTGCTGAGTCAGATGATCTGGCCTCCACAGTCACCTGACCTAAACCCAGTCCAGATGGTTTGGGATGAGTTGGACCACAGAGTGAAGGCAAAATCGCCAACAAGTGCTCAGCATCTCGCGAGACACTTTCAAGAACAGAAAAGACGGAGAGTATTTTGGAGGGAGAATATTTTGTGAAAATTAGAAGGATAAATGCAGTTCCCATAGGAATGAATAGAGTACCAATTGACTGACATGTGTCTAGAGAGCTATGTAGAAACAAAATGTAACTGTGCTGTTGGCACCATATAAACATGTATTTATGCCTCACTTGATAAGAACAGGAAAATATGCCTGCATTCAGTATCAACATGTTTTATTAACACTTTCTCATCCTGTGGTTAAATGCACGCCTGCGGTAACATAATATTTCTTGTTAGAAGGCGGGGTTGGACCTGGAGAGCCAGTAACAATTAGTCACAAGGACACAATACTTGTTTGACCAGTTTGAAATTATCCACATTTTTTTTGCCTCTATCACACAAAACTGGCCAGCAGGCTTTTTCTAAATTGCAATAATCTGCTTTTGACTTCGCTTCTTTGCTTTCTTTCTATTAAAATGAAACTAAATGAATAGTATTTTCAGATCATCATTGTTTTCACATTTTTTTCAGCAGCCTAAGCTCAAATGAAAAGCTTATTTAACTCACATCAACGCAAAAAAATTTTATTTTCCTCCCTCTTAAGTGAAAGTAAATTCACATCTCAGGTTTTCACAGTGAATGTGTTCCGCTGCTGCAGATGTGCTTACTTGCTGTCATGGCCTACAAATGTTAAATGATTCAGTACTAGCCCCAGGACAAGATTTGGGATAGAGTACATTTTAGCAATGACAGGAAAGTGGAGAGAAGGATCCCTAAAGCCCAGGCAGGACTCTGTGTTCCACAACACTCTTGTTGGATTGTCAAGGACCTCTCAATTCCAACCAGCCATTCACACTCAGCAGCTTTGGAGAGCTTCAGTTTTCACGCCTCCTCCCCCAGAGACACCTGCCTAAAACGTGTATTTGCAGCTGCACACATGACTTTCATAACCTGTTGTTTGGCACGTAGAGGTCGTCTGTTGCAGCCAAATACACAGAAAGTTATATTATTTGCTTTAAACATTTATTGGGGTGCTTAAGAAGTTAGGGTTCAGATATTACAGCTACAGGCTGTGTTTGTAGAAAATGTTCACAGGCCATTTTTAATCTTCTCTAAGCCAAACATTTGCTTTCACACCAGATGAACCCAGATGTCAAGACCGTGTGTTAGGTAGCAGTGCATCTGTTCTGTGTCAGAAAATGTCAATCAGATATGAAACAGGTGAGGTTCAGACTGAGGAGAAGAATACAAATATCTGCTCCAGAGCTTAACAGGATCCCACAGAAACAGAGGATGATGTGTTCTCTCAGAGATTTGAAGGCAGATTCTTGTTGAGGTCTTCCACAGCTCAACAAACCAATAATGCAATCGTTCCCAACATTTCTCTTTTACCGCAGGGAAAAACACTACCGTTCAAAAGTTTGGGGTCACTTACAAATGTCCTTATTTTTGAAAGAAAAGTCTTTTTTTTCAATGAAGATAACATTAAATGAATCAGAAATACAGTCTAGACATTGTTAATGTGGTAAATGACTATTTTATCTGGAAATGGCTGATTTTTAATGGAATATCTACATAGAGGTACAGAGGAACATTTCCATCAACCATCACTCCTGTGTTCTAATGCTACATTGTGTTAGCTAATGGTGTTGAAAGGCTTATTGATGATTAGAAAACTCTTGTGCAATTATGTCAGCACATGAATAAAAGAAACTATTTCATGGAAAACACTAAATTGTCTGGGTGACCCCAAATTTTTGAATGGGAGTGTTGATTTTAATAAAAACTGGTTTGAGGAGGCTGATATGGATAATTGTGGTGTGATGCTGCTGACTGTGGATATTTAGCTCCTCCTTGTAGTTACACTAATACCACTGACTGTAAATAGAGATGGATGAACTATCCAAGTTGAGAGGAGTGGCTCCAGCCTTCACCATCTTGGCAGTCCCTGACCCTTCTTAATTCCCGGCTAATCCAGACACATGCAAAGACGTGGAGTGTCAAGTGGAGCTGAGGAGGGCCTTGTAAACATCTCTGGGACATAGACCGTCCAACAATCAATCCTGTCTCCTAATATCATGTTCCTACATGACTGAACAGCATTCAGAATTGTGTTTATCCTAGCAAATTACATTTGTGACATGCTGGATTTACAATCAGCATATCTTTATTTTTTTCCTTTGCTTTATTGTCACTCCTTTTTCAACCAACTGATGACATAAATCACAAACCATGCAATTTTCCTAAATGTGACTGCAGCATTTGTGAGCATAAATTTAACCAAACAATGAGTGAAAACAAAGCTGAAGTCTCAGAATAATGGTCCCACATGGTAAGCTAACTCCAATCTCCTGTTGCTGGCTTATGCCTTATCCTCCCCTGCTACCTCCTTCTCCAGACTTTTTTGAAACTGGAAACATTTCCTACTACGTCACCAGTGTTGCTTGAGGAATTATTTCATTTCAAGCACGTGAATGGAATATGTTTGGTTGTATAGGAACGCCGTTTTGACGGGACTGTGTTGCCTGTTTCAGTACCCACCTATCAGTTTAAGTACACACACATTTAATTATGCCTATCTTTAAGTCTTGTCTCAAAAAGAGGAAAATTAACCTCTTGATGCCTATTGTCACAAATTCGCAACATACCACTTTCATTCAGACTGCAGCCGAGACAGCGTATCCATACTCCCAATGCTGGCTTGGCCATATTCAATACGTACCTCAAAACTACAAGCACTGGTTTTTCATAGGACTGCAGGACTAATTATTATACACACGTGGACAAAATTGTTGGTACCCCTCAGTTAAAGAAGGAAAAACCCACAATTCTCACTGAAATCACTTGAAACTCACAAAAGTAACAATAAATAAAAATTTATTGAAAATTAAATAATCAAAATGAGCCATCATTTTTGAATTGTTGATTAACATAATTATTTTAAAAAACAAACTAATGAAATAGGGCTGGACAAAAATGATGGTACCCATAACTTAATATTTTGTTGCACAACCTTTTGAGGCAATCACTGCAATTAAACGATTTCTGTATTTGTCAATGAGCGTTCTGCAGCTGTCAACAGGTATTTTGGCCCACTCCTCATGAGCAAACAGCTCCAGTTGTCTCAGGTTTGATGGGTGTCTTCTCCAAATGGCATGTTTCAGCTCCTTCCACATATGTTCAATGGGATTCAGATCTGGGCTCATAGAAGGCCACTTTAGAATAGTCCAACGCTTTTCTCTCAGCCATTCTTGGGTGTTTTTGGCTGTGTGTTTTGGATCGTTGTCCTGTTGGAAGACCCATGACCTGCGACTGAGACCAAGCTTTCTGACACTAGGCAGCACATTTCTCTCCAGAATGCCTTGATAGTCTTCAGATTTCATCGTACCTTGCACACTTTCAAGACACCCTGTGCCAGATGCAGCAAAGCAGCCCCAAAACATTACTGAGCCTCCTCCATGTTTCACCGTAGGAACAGTGTTCTTTTCTTCGTATGCTTGGTTTTTGAGTCTATGAACATAGAGTTGATGTGCCTTACCAAAAAGCTCCAGTTTGGTCTCATCTGTCCAAAGGACATTCTCCCAGAAGCTTTGTGGCTTGTCAACATGCATTTTTGCAAATTCCAGTCTGGCTTTTTTATGAGTTTTTTTCAGCAGTGGTGTCCTCCTTGGTCGTCTCCCATGAAGTCCACTTTGGCTCAAACAACGACCAATGGTGCGATCTGACACTGATGTACCTTGGCCTTGGAGTTCACCTTTAATTTCTTTGGAGGTTGCTCTGGGCTCTTTGGATACAATTCCAACGATCCGTCTCTTCAATTTGTCATCAATTTTCCTCTTGCGGCCACGTCCAGGGAGGTTGGCTACTGTCCCGTGGGTCTTGAACTTCTGAATAATATGAGCCACTGTTGTCACAGGAACTTCAAGCTGTTTAGAGATGGTCTTATAGCCTTTACCTTTAAGATGTTTGTCTATAATTTTTTTTCGGATGTCCTGGGACAATTCTCTCCTTCGCTTTCTGTTGTCCATGTTCAGTGTGGTACACACCTTTTCACCAAACAGCAGGGTGACTACTTGTCTCCCTTTAAATAGGCAGACTGACTGATTATGAGTTTGGAAACACCTGTGATGTCAATTAAATGACACACCTGAGTTAATCATGTCACTCTGGTCAAATAGTTTTCAATCTTTTATAGAGGTACCATCATTTTTGTCCAGGCCTGTTTCATTAGTTTGTTTTTTTAAATAATTATGTTAATCAACAATTCAAAAGTAATGGCTGTTTTTGATTATTTAATTTTCAATAAATTTTTATTTATTGTTACTTTTGTGAGTTTCAAGTGATTTCAGTGAGAATTGTGGGTTTTTCCTTCTTTAACTGAGGGGTACCAACAATTTTGTCCACGTGTGTATATCTGTTCTATGTGTAATAGACAAATTAACAATCTCCACTTATTTTAGCATCAGCTGGAAAGCATTTAATTGTAAATAAATTCAGGCATCAAGGGGTTAAGTGTAGAGACCAAAATCATTTTTTTGTTCCAGTCTGTAAGCTGAACATCTTAACATGGAGGTCTATGGGGATTGACTTGCTTTTGGAGGCAGCGCCAAGTGACCATCTGAGGAACTGCTGCTGGGATACATCAGGCAGCAGGTGAACAGTCCCTTCTTTGAGTTGATCTATGAATCGAATCGACTCTGACAAAGGGCCAGATTGCGATGGCTAAACAACTACATTTTTGTTATGTTAGAGTGTCACTTGAAGTGATTGACCTAAAGAATTACCATGGTAGCAAACTCCTCTCTCATCACCAGTGATGTTTCTAGACATGAAAGTTGAGTAATCACGGGCTTACACCTTGTCACAAAGACAGAGACAATGCAGATCCTTACGCTGATTGAGCTGCAATGTATGGACTCCTAACCTACATGAGTTACTGGTGTAACCTGTTGCATGCACCTGGTCATGCTGCAGGCTGTGAACTTGCCTCCCACACCTCATATTTATTCTCTAGTTTAGCATTTTGAATGAAAAAACATAAAAAAACAAATAAATTTTAGCTGGAGTTTTTCAAATCTCACTCTGGCCTAATGGAGGCAAAGTGATTGATTGTTCTTCAAATTTCTCCCACAGTTCAAGATTCCTGTACTGTGACCAGGCTGTATCTGCCTTTTACTTGAGAGTCCATCAGATACTACACTGAATAAAATGAATGTTGATATGTGAATCTAATCGACTCTGACAGAGGGCCAAATTGTGATGGCTAAACGACTGCATTTTTGTCGCTTTGTTAGAGTGTGTCTTGTAGTGACTGACCAAAAAAAAAAAACTACCTGGTTGCGGTTCCCCTCCACTGAGAGTTTAAGCACCTTTCAGCTGATCAACTGTGTTTGTATGGTCTGTTTCGGGCCCCTCTCCTCGCCCTCATTGGTGACTTTACCAGCTGCTGTTTCCAGTGAAAGGCTTTGATGTGTTCACTGCCTCCTCTGCATCAAACAGCTGGCAAATTGAGCAACTGGTTGGTGAATATAGTGGAGCATTTATCAGCTACAGAGCCGGACAGAGGAGAAGGTCATCATTTTAATACAGCACATAAACCAACTCTGGACACGTAATCTCTCTAGTAAAAGAGAACTGAATTTCTTTCGTCATGACTGTTGTTATTTTTATTGCCAGAAAAATCCATTAACATGCTGCTTTTAGAGTACTTCTACTATCATAAAAGCAATAAAATGGCAAACTCAAGAACGCCTAAATACATAATAAAAATATGATTTACAAGAGGAAAAATTACCTCAGTAAATATAATAAAAAGCCAGTTTGAAGTGCTGTATTGTCTGGTGGTTGTCTAATAGTCTGAAATACAGACATTTATTAGCTGAACATCATATCAGTGGTTCAGCAACAGGAGTTAGAAAAATTACCAGGCTCTGCATTTAAACAATGTGTATTTTATTTATTGACCAAAACTTTAAAAAGAAAACAAAACAATGCTATGTATTATGAGCTGATTTATCTGTTGAAAATATGTAATTGTCTGTCATGATAAAAACTAATCAATAGCACTCTATATGATGTAGTTTATAACAAAACTAATGCATAACTGGAACAGTGAAGCTACAATGAAGTATCAATAGAAAAAAAACAAATATCACAGCACACATGAGGCTGTGCATAGCGTTCACAGATGTTTGAATATTGGACACCTGCTATGTTTTTTTTCAATAATGTTCCTCCTTGTTACAGCGTCTTGAAATCTATACTGTGTGGATTAACATATTTTCCTCGTTCCTATTAAAGACTTTCAAAATAATTTGATTTCTGTCAGGAACAAGGGAAAGGGACTGCAGGGGAGCTACAAGTCTCAACCCAATTAGTGACCTCGTTCACTGAGCACATCTTGTCTCTTTTTTTCCCTCCTCTCTTCATCACACTTTCTATTCACCACCCTTCATCCTCTAAACCCTTCCTTTTGTTCTCCGCTGGACTTTCTATTCTTCCTCCTCTCTGCTTTCTCCTGTTTCTCTCTTTTCCTCTCTCCGCACAAATGAGTCCATTTTGCCCCAGGGATGAGACCACGGTGGTTAAATCAGATTGGGGCGAGGTTATATTTGGACTTTGGCAAGAGAGCAAGAGAGAGAGAGAGAGAGAGAGAGAGAAAGGCATCAAACAGCTGGGTGACGACTGCGTGGCCTATTTTATATCAGCAAATTGGCTGACGGTGAATTCGCAGGCCACATTGAGCTGACAATATTAGTGATATTAGCTTAATAAAAATCTCCCAACACATTTGAAGCTGCCTCACTAATTCTGATTCACATGCACTGATAGAGGCGATCCAGCCCTGAACCACAATGCTGATATAGTGAAATTAAATTGGACATGGAACTGTGACCTTTCACCACAAGTATCAGTATAAACTAAAGAACTGAAGCATTAATTTGTGTTTTTACCCTGCTAAACTCTTGTGATTTCACACTATTTGTACAGCTTTATACCACAGCCCTAGATGCAAATTTAACCCTATTTAGGTCAACAATAAAACAGACACGGGTCTCAGGGTATTTTCATTTATGATCCGCTCTTGATGTTTTCTTTATTGGTTGGTTTTTGCATTTGTTACTGCAGAAAATAGAGAGTCTAAGAGAAGAATCTTAAGGGTTGTGTTTAGATTTTTTTTAGATTTTCTTCTCTCTAAATTTCAAGAAGACTTTCAGTGTAACCTGGAAACCGCCACCATCACCGTGCCAACTGCTGTGATTCATCATTAAACGAGGACATGAGGTGTGAGCAGGGGGAACATGGTGGACCCTGTTAAACTCAAACCACAGTTTTAAGTTGGATCTGAGGCAATTTCTCTGGACTGAAAGCAGATCCCACAGCAGCTTTCACCCTCTACTAAATGTACCAAACTCTGCCTTAGTTTAAGAACACCTCTCTGCGCTACCTAGATGTTCAATTACCCGAAGGATGTACAGTCTTTTCAGCTATTCAAATGATAGCAGGCATTTTGTTTAATTAGCAGATAATGTTTTAAAAAAGGTGTTTCTATAGAGAATGACAGACCACGTGACTAACACGCAATGCATGACGGGTATGAGAGGCGGCTAACATAAACATAGCATCGCGCGGTAGTTAAACAAACGCTGACAACTAATATCCTTGTTGTTTTAACAACATAAAAAAACTTTTGAATGGAAATTAGTAATCATGTTTAAGACGAAGGAGAGTGCTGCAGGCCCATACATCTATCCGTAGAAACTGCCTTTACCTCAGAATGGCCGAGATTCAAAGAGGGTGCCCAGTCAGGATCGCATTCCAGCATTTCGTAGGCTGGTTTGGCTGCAAATGGCAGAAGTATTAAGCTACAAACCCTTAGGTAGCATTGCTAGTTTAGCTACCGATAGCATGAGCTTCTAACTCCAAGTCATAACAAATCTTCTAAAAAAAACCTGCAAAAATAATCACTATCATCTTACCTTTTTGGAAATGCTTGGAGCACACCAGCATATGTGCAGGTGTATTGTTGAATGTTAAGTTTGGTCTTCTGATGGCTGAAATCCAAGCCATGCGACGACGCTTGGTAACATCGGAGACATGGCTAGAACTATGCCTTTTCCAGGATGGAATCCGATAAAAGCCGATACCTTCACCTTTTAATCTTCCCTGGTGGTCATGTGAACGGCTATGACAATTAATAACACAGCAAGTTCGCGTCATGCTGTCTTTGAATGCAGTAATATCTTGTAGCAGCCTGCTAACAGCAACTAGCACTGAGCGCTATGCCCCTTGTACCAACAATGCTTTGCGGCAATGACGTCACATTTTCCAACTCTATAGGAAAAATCCTTCATTGTGGGGAGAGAATGAACTACAGTTGACACTGTGAGGGAAACAAAGCGTTAAAAATTTAACATGGTGTAATAAGGTCAAGTCTAAGCTCGATGAGCCACCAATCAACATGTGAAAGGTGAACTGTAGCTCGGCTTATCTCTGGAATAATCTTTTTTTTTTTTTTGCTAGAATTTCAAGAAATAAAATACTCGATTATCATGACATTTTTCATTTTTATTGAGTTGCTTTTTAGCCAGTTTCAGGTCTTGCTGAATTTACTGATCTTGTCAACATATACCCTTCCCTGATGGAGGTTTCTGTACCACCACTTGGCCTTATCTGTTATACAAACACGGCAGATGACGTTTTTTAAAGGTTACCTGAGTATGGTACATTCACTGACGAGATTACCTACTTCTGCTAGGAATAAAATGAATGTAAGATTTCTTGCGCTCAACTTTGTGTCAGCATGTGCTTCATCAGTGCTGCAGTCAAGAAGAGCAGGTTCAATAACATTTTCAAAGGTGCAATTAAAAAGTTCAAAAAGATCGGAAAGGGTCTGCATTTATGAAAAGCAGAAACCTTACACTATCATTCAGAAGTTTGGGGTCACTTAGAAATGTCCTTATTTTTGAAAGAAAAGCTTTTTTTTCAATGAAGATAACATTAAATGAATCAGAAATACAATCTAGACATTGATAATGTGGTAAATGACTATTTTAGTTGGAAATGGCAGATTTTTAATGGAATATCTACATAGGGGTACAGAGGAACATTTCCAGCAACCATCACTCCTGTGTTCTAATGCTACATTGTGTTAACTAATGGTGCTGAAAGGCTAATAAATATTAGAAAACCCTTGTGCTATTATGTTCGCACATGAATAAAAGTGTGAGTTTTCATGGAAAACGTGAAATTGTCTGGGTGACCGCCAACCTTTGAATGGTGTAACTGAATTAAATTTGGCCGCTACCCCCATTGAAGTGACTCTCTGCTCCCAGTGCTCCGGCAACGTTTGTAGTACTTCCTGGAACTCTAACTCTGTAAGCTTGTCAAGCTGCATCTGCAACATGTGCTGAAAACCCTTCACTGTGTCAAAGCAGCGACAAACTCAAGTTGAACTTGAATTTCATAGTCTTTAGAAAGGAGTTAAACATCTGTCTAGTGGGGTAGTTGGAGAGCAACAATACAGCCATGGCCATAAGTTTGGACACAGCATGACTTACTATGTCTGTTTTGATGTCTATTACAGAACATAACTAATATTTTTTGACAGCACCAGTTTAATTAGTCAACAAATCAACAATATTATCAATAAATTCCAACAACTGGAACAACTTTGTTCCCAAAACATAATATTAGAAGAAAATAACAAAAAAATGCAGTACTTTCACAACCGAATTTGGTAAGAATAACAAAATGACACCAAACTCTTTTGATGTTTTTTTTAAATATGAAACTTAATATAGTTCTCAGGAGTTGTGTACTGTATTGTAAGTGACAATTTTGTGGTATTTTCTAAGATTCACAAGCGTCATGGTACTTGTGTCCAAACTTATGGCCATGGCTGTAGTGCTAGTACCTCCCAAAGACTAAAACTACGCTGAATGATCTTCCTCAGATGCCTCAGCGTGTCACAGTAGAACAAAGAGTCTGACCTGGGAGATAAATTCCCTGCACAGAACCTCATGTACTCCTAACCTGACTAACTACAGGCTGTTTCACTAAAGAATGCTGTTTGGTCCCTAAGTCATGGTCGTAGACTCCTCTCTCATCACCACTGATGTTTCTTGACATGAAAGTTGAGTAATCTGAGGCCTACATCTTGTCACAAAGACACATACAATGCAGATCCATTGATTGTGATGCATGGTATGGATTTCTGACCTACACGAGTTACTGGTACAACTTGTTACATGGTCGTACTGCAGACTGTGAGCTTGCCTCACACACTTCATATTTAGTCTGTAGTTTAGCGTTTTGATTGGAAACACGTAAAAATTTCCGTTTTGGCTGGAATTTTTCAAATCTCACTCTGGCCTGGTAAATGAGACAACATGATTGACTGTTCTTCAAAATTCTCCCACAGTTTGAGGTTCTTGTACTGTGACCAGGCTGTATCTGTCTTTTACTTGAAGGCAGCGAAATGTGATAAATTCACTGAAAAGTCCGTCTGATACTACATTGAATAAATTGAATGCAGCATTTATTGAGCTTCATTTCTGCGTCAGTAAAATTTGGTAGAGTTGCAGTTAAGAGTTTTTCTGACAGGTTCAACGACATTAATGTATGTTGATTTGCTATTATAAAGTTGTTATTTATTTTTTAATTTAGGGTTTTGATTAGACAGAAGTGAAAATATCACATTTTGCTGTATTTTTTTTCTGTTGATGAGGAGAGGGAGACTTCTTGTATTTTAAAATTCCTCAAAGTGTTTTGTCCATACAGCCCGAGGTTGTTAGTTTTGGTTTTAGAGTTTTGCAGCTGTTACTAGTTAAATTTGGGAATGATTTTTCAGGTAATTTGAAAAAATAGCTAAGGGCTTCAGGGGCTAATTACAATACCAGCAGGCAGCTGTTTTCACCCAACAAGTTTTGTTATTGGTGCTACTGGCCCAGCACCAACGGCTAAACAAAAAATGATGGAAACCCAAAACAGAGATAATAGGAGAATGAATTTTGGACTACCATTCATCAGTGTAAACACAATGATGACTGAATAATAATGTTGCTCTCAGACTGCTGCATATGCAAACTGTGATTTCCTCACTGCTTGAATGGGTCATAATTTATGGTCAAAAGTTTGAAATCAACTTGTTTAGACAAGTTTTAGTCCAACTTTTCGCAAAGAATAAATCACTAGGAAGAGGAAATTACTTCTCATTTAATCCACCAGTTTGCTGGTCTCACTTAACTGTCTTAAAGCTTTTTCATGCACATGCAAGTGTGTAAAAATCCACCCATATGGCCACAACATTAGCATTCTCCTGGAGAAATCTCTTTTTTTGCCTGATCCCTTTATATACTGATTTCATGAAGGATGTTTCTGGTTTAGATGAAGAACACACCTGGTCGGAAAACACCAACATGTAACTTGGTTTGTTATGTGAAGGTAAATACACTGACAACATTAGAGCAGATACAACTTGTTTTGGGATTCAAGACATGTTTAGATACATCTTAGTTCAGTAATAAGTCTGTGCTGATTAGGGCCTTCACACTGGCTTGGTGGTTAGCACTTTTGCTTTGCAGCTAGAAGATCCCTGGTTCACATCCTGGCCTTCCCAGGGTCTTTCTCTGTTAATGCATGGGCTTTCCTCGCATAGTCCAAAAACATGCTGTTTAAGATTAAGTATAAGTGAGTGTGGTTGTTTATCTCTATATGTAGCCTTGTGATAAACTGCGACCAGTCCACCCTGTCTTCACCCTTAGTCAGCTGGGATAGACTCCTAATGAGGATTAGGCAGTGTATGGATGAATGCAACATTTTCATTAGGACTTCTTGGAAGTTAGAATACATAACTGACTTTACTGATTCAGTAAATGTATAGTAATTTGTTAAGAGTCAGATACAAATAATAAGATTAAACAAATAGAAGTAGATTCTGTGAAGAGCAAAACAATGGAAGTTTTCTACACTGATTTAATAGACAATTAAACAAAACTAAACTAAACAAAAAGACAAATTATATTGGCCATGATTTAATAATGAAAAGGGACAAAAAAAAGAAAGCCTCCAGGTTAAGTTAACACTTTACATCGTAACTGCAGACTGTGCGTTAGGTTTCAGAGTTTATTTCATTGTTTGGTGTCTTATGTGTGCTGACTACTGGTCTCAGTGTAGATGATGATCACATCTCATCTTTAAATTCCAGCAACTATAGAATTCTGAAATTGTCTTTTATTGTCTGACTATGAAATTAAAAAAGATTTATGAAATTACCATGACAACATTTTATCATCAGACTCTCACTCTAGAGCGCCGTCCTGCACTAACATTAAAAAAAAAAAAAAAAAAAAACACAGGGAGAACAGAAGAGGCAGAGAATGATATCTGCACCAACAGTTGCTATGATAGACCAAAATGCATTGCAGTGTAATCACAATGGCATCTATTTGGTACAGCTTGAAGGCTTTGAGTGTTTATCTCCATTGAATAGCCACATCGAAACTATCTTATGGATTCCAAATCAGCCATACATTATGCATATAAGGGTTTCTCATGCTCTCTTAGTAGGGTTTTGTTTATATATAGATGACTGATAATACAGATTTTTATTACAGGGGACAGTTGACATCAGTAGATTTAGTGTTTGCCTGCAGAGATGTCATAATAGTTTATGATGAGATAGAGAAAAATCGCAGACTACCAAAATGCCCCATATTCTGCTTGTAATTGGTACGTAAAGGCTGACGTAGACAGCTTTTCCCACTAGGCTACAAGAAAATGATATCAACAAAAACTAATGTACTCCTCAGCCCTAAAATAACTCCGAGGGACCTCTGGGTTTAAGATCTAATAGTCTAAGAGTATACAAAGGGGAGTTTTCCTTTGAATGAGCCTGAAAAGTGGGTTTACCCTCCGCTGTTTCTCTTCAAGTTAAACCAGCTTCACAACAAAGGATATTTGTTCCTCCTCACCTAGAAAACCACAACACCATGGGGAAAATGGTGTTTCTTTTATTTGTGTATTATCACCAGCCACTCAGGTTGAAAACGAATCCCACTGAAAAAGCCAACATTGATGAAATGACGCCGGTAAGAATGTCGGCTGTCAAAACTGTTTCCACAAGAGACTCTTTGTTCAATATTGAAATGCCACACTTTTCATCCAAGATTTAATTTTCTGCTTGAATCACGGAATGAGAAAGTAATCATACGTATGACGTATGCCATCATTTAGACATGTTGTCATCCCAGAATTAGAATTTCAATATAAGGCAGCGCGCATCTGTCATCGCCAGATTAGACTTTCCATCTCTCCACAGGTGAAGTGCAGGTGAAGTACATAATATAACTGACAAACCGTTCAATCCCAGCAATGCTTCTTTCCCTTGGTCCAGTGATTTGTGTGAAAGCCATTTGTCAGTTCTATACAATATAGAAATGTAAATGTTCAAGAAAATGTCCAGCAGCCAGCAAATATTTTTCCATTGAAATCACACAAAGAAGATGAATTATTCAGTTTGAAAACAGGAGCACACCCTCATCAGTTTTTACAATAACACAGAAGTCCAGGATAGACATTTTCCCCTTCTCTTTATGATAAACCTCACACATAGCTGTGCTTTATTCAAATTTCTATTTCAGTTAAATGGCATGTTTAAAGTGTAGCGCTGACTGGTACATCAAACCATTATTAGTTAGCAGCAGAGACAGTTGAAATGATTGCCATTTATCTCCCACATTCACACACAGACTAACAAAGATCATAGACCTCATCAGTAAGTGGTTGTGTGTATTCATGCATGCATGCATGTGCTTATACATTGTTGGGAGGGGAGTTTAGGCATTTGTTAAGCCTATGAATAATAATAAGTCCACTGCACAAATGTAATAGATGAGGTTTTCATTGGTAGTCAGTGCGGTATTACGAAGAGCGTTTCTTGCTGCACCTCTGCATAAACAAGTGTTGATTTTTCTTTTTCATTGCAAGTAAGCAATTCGTTGGACATGCAAAACATGAGATATAAAGTCTAGATGATAAACAATGTAACATGCAACAATAGCCCTGCAGTAGCTTTTTCCACATTACCTGAGTGGCAATTAGGAAACTGCTCCCCTCCACCTCCAACGGAAATCTTTCTGAAAAACCCAAAGGCCTGGCAGAAAGACACATGACAAGGCCAGACGCTAAGCCAATGAGGAATGCAGTGCTTACATTCCTCAGTTACGCTTCATAAAGAAAAAACAGCATCCAAAAATATAATAATTTCAATTCAGTTCAATATAAAAATGATTATTTTACACATACACATTTCAGTGCTTGCATAAATACAAGTACATTGGTGTCAGTACTGTTATTTTGTCTTAGTTTTATATGTAGTATTGTTACTAATCACTGTTGTGTCTCATTGTTTGACTGGTTGGTGTACTTTGTACAGGCTTGGGTTTTGGGGACATTATCTGTATGTGCTAATTGTGATATGTCATCTAATTGTACTTCAGGGACAACAGATCAAAACGACCCTCTCGGGGCTAACTTTGGCTCATTCCAGTTCATCTTTCCATTGATTCAGGAGCACTGTTCCCATCAAGTAAATAAAATGAAACAGCAGCAGAGAGCAAGCCAAAAAAAGTGTCAAAATAATGGAGCAATACTTGAGTTAGTCACTGGAATGCAATTACTGAGTTGAAGTTTCAGTTGGAATTGTCACAGTTAAAAAAAGAAGCATTTCACCTGGTGCAAAGGTGTGCCTCATTCATGTGAATGAGAAGCAGAATCAGCAGTACTGGCGACAAATTTGCCTCTGTCTTTTTCTTTGCTCTCAAAGTAATTAGAAAAAACAAGCATACAATGGAAAAAAAGCAATAAAGCAGGGCAACTGGTTGAGGAAAGGAAAGAGAGTTGTCCAACTGCTATGTACAGATAAGAGTAAACGTGAATGTTTAAAGGTAAGCAAAGTTCAGCGCAAATTGTGCCAATTCTGGTGATTTAAATGAACACAATTAACAACATTTAAAATAGGTTTATTGGCACTATATACATGAGGTCGGTGGGTGATGGGGTGGGTGAGATGGAGCAGAGAGCAGTAGTACAAGGTATTAAATCTGATTTGGACTTAATGGCTTGTATGATGCATTTCATAATATAACAAAAGTATCTGCAGATTTTACCTTCTCAGTTTGTTGAAAATTACAAAAGTTTAGGTCTATATTTACAGACGTTATCATCACTCTCTCCGTGAGGCTAGTGGGAAATGAAGTGCTTGACGCGGCTGTCAGCGGTTTTATACCTTGTCGTCAGGAGGCACCGCCCCCGGGAGCTCCACCACTCACAGGCCGGATTGTGATTAGCTCATCGCGGCTGTCAGTCACGCCTATCACCGCTGCTTCCTGTGTGAGCCGTTATACTCGGTCTGTCTGCAGAGGGTCTCCGGTATGGACAGCAGCTTCACTCCTCAACTTTTCACCAGAGATTTTATTGCTGTTATTCTACACTCGACACGGTTCTTACAATTTGGAAATGGGTTTCTGAACGGAATAAGCCGAAGCTGAGCCCGACGAGACTTAAAGCGACTGCTTGAAACCGTTTTTTTGTTGTTCGAGTTTTTGAAGGAAGAGGGGAAAATGCCAGTCGCAACTCTTCTGCCTTTCACCGCGACTCCGAATAGGAAGTCTGCCAGCCCGACTTCTTTCAGGTTGACGGAGAAATTTATTTTGTTACTTGTTTTCAGCGCTTTTATAACCCTGTGTTTCGGGGCCATTTTCTTCCTTCCGGACTCGTCCAAGCTGCTTAGCGGAGTTTTCTTTCATTCCTCCGCGGTGGAAACCAACACCCGCACCGGTCCGGACAGCAGCGACTCGGGTTCGGCTGGAAACGACGAGAGGGTCCTGGCCAAAATCAGAAAGGACCACGAAAAAGCTCTGTTAGAGGCTAAGGATACTCTACAAAAACGGCCCGACGAGATAGTAAAAGACATTAGAAATGAGAAGGATGAACTTGTGAAGGAGAGTGTAGGTCAAGGTGGGAAAGATGTGAATAATTTGCCTTTCGTTGAGTACCGCCGGCCGCCCGGGACGACGGGACACGAACCGCTGGACCCCGAAACCAGAGAAAGACGGGCTAAAATCAAAGAGGTAAGGATCTGTTGAGCTCACACACTGTTGACTTGTGGAGAAAAACCTCAAACCAAACTCGGCGTAAAATCTGACATTTTTAAAATAGCCTCTGCTTTGAGCTGTTAATAGTTATGTCAGAACACGACTCAACACCGTAAACGAGTCTTTCACACCCTCTTTACAAATCGGCGCTCATTTAACACACCGAGCTGCAGAGAAGTGAACCAAATATGAACTTTAACTAAATATTCTCCACTTATCCCCAAAGTATCGTCCGTGGATCGCATGCATTAAGTGTGCAACTTGTGGTTTTACTTGATCGCAGCAGGTTCTAGTGGACTACTTGTAGCCGAAATGCGCAGGATGTACTGGTTAGCTGAGAGGATTACGCCATGTTTGCGGATCAGTGCACACCTGTCGGAGGTTTTGACACGTCCACTTGGCAGCTTTTTTAAAGGGAGTTCGTCGTGACGCTTTGTCTGTACGCGGTTTTCAGGAGCAGACAGTACCGGGGGGAGAGGGAGGAATGCTTGCGGTAACCACCGCCCCCCTCCGGGCTTGTCCACCTGTCTTTCAAGTTTCCACTGTCAGAACAATACAGGGCTGGTGCAGAAGCAGCTCTGGACATTTATCACATAAATGATCCATGACCCTGCACACAGTGAGTGACAAAATGCACCTTGTTGGCTTTCACAGATGTTTGTGTGATCTATATACTCCTTAAACTGAAGAACCTGCGCCTTCATGCTCTTAGATAATATTAATTGGAAGCATAATTTATCCTGGTGTTTATTTACAGTCATAGTGTCACAATGCCCCTGCAGGTCCTTGTTATGCAAACCGAGATGCGCCTTGTAGCCTGCAGCAGAGGTGGAAAACACCAACTGTGAGCACATGTATAAGCATTCAGGTGGGCTGACACTTCTTTAAAAAGAAAAAAAATCCTTGTGGAAATCAGAAATCTGTGGGTCATTGTGGCTTCGAGCTGAGATGGAAGAGGTCAGGATGTGACCTCCCTGAGCTGCCTCTGGGATGTCTCTGGCGCTGTGGGAAATATTGACAAAATGAAATATCACAGTGATTTATTTGAGTGAAGGGCTCAGTATCAATACTGGAGGCATGGTATTAGGTGGTGACTGTTTGTCAGGTCAAGACAGACATACTCATTGTGCTGCTATTTCATGAATTAGGTGCGGAGGAGAGGGACAAGCATATCCAAAAGTTTCAGCCCGACTTCTGCACACTGTTTAGCCCTAAAAAAAACATTGTTAGTGATGTCTTGGTGCTAGAAAATGTTGCTAATGTATATAATTTTGTAAGTCAGACATTATCCAATCACCATTATTTATACAGAGCATTTAAACAACAGACATTGAACTGAAGTGCTTTCCAAAATATGTATCAACATCATAAGTTTGTCAAGATTTATCCTACTAATTTAAATGTTAAATATTAATATAGGTTTGTACCCTACAATGCCACACACAATACACATTTACCTCACTAACTTGCGCTTTCAGTAGATATTTCGATGTGAAAATAGTATGAAAAGCAAGAACTAGTAAAGACTATTCAAAATATAAAGGTATAATTAGTTTTTACAACCTTGTTTTTATAACAGTCATGCAACTTACAAAACCCTGACAAGGCTTGATTGAGCTTTGTAGCAATCATATGATAGCCACAACGTTCTAGATTGTCCAAGTATGTGTTACACTATGATACTGCATTGTTACATCACAGAGAAGTTTATCTTAAACCCTGCCTTGAATCCTGTTGGGTGCGGTTGCCATTAAAGATAGATTGCTTTATATGCAGATGGTGAACGTTTTTAACCTCATCACCTGACACTGACCAGTCAGGAAAGCCTGCATTTCTGCTGTCAATCACGTGAACGCGGCATAAATGCATCCTTTATACAAGAAACCACTGTTTTTATAAATTAAGACGGACCAGTATTTATGCTCATCTTCTGACTGCAGGGCTCATTTTTTAGGCAAAATAAGATGGCAATATTGTAGATAAATGTTGGATTCCATCATAGAGCCTCTAAATCACTTGACGCTGGTGTTTTGAAGCTCAAATGTGAACTGAACGACTTTGAAAACAGCATGAATAAGCTGGGAGAAAAGTCAACAGACCGCTGATCCCATTGAAAACACAATCATTTTGAATAATGTAGTGTTTATTCAGGCAACTTTCTACATTTATAGACACTGATGCTGCTTTTTGGAAATGTTAGTAGCTGTAGAAGCATGATAAAGTTTTTTATTCAGGTCAATCCATGCATGCCTACACTTTCTTTGCAACATTTTTGTGTATGTATCAGTTGATGATCTGTAATCATCTTCAGCAGTAAACTCATAAACAGATCCAATAGTGCTTGAAACAATTAAAAAAAAGCCTCCTTTCTCTCGGATTACTCGCCGTTTTGTTTTTTTGTTAGTATCAGAATTTCAGTTGGGATCTTCTTTTAAACACAATCATTTGTGTGTTTTGTTGTTAAATGAGAGGATGAAGGGTAAGGAGAGGTCACTTTAGATGACTTCCCAAACAGGCGTGCTTCTTAATCTCTCTGTGGTCAAAGTAAACTCGCACTGTTTGAGAAATATTCCATGACAGGCAATATTCAAAGACAGGAAAAAAAAAAAGCAGAACCTGACAAAAACCTCCAACCTAATAAAGCAACTAATAAGCACTTTGTAATCCCAAGTGAGAGGGCATATGCTGTGAATTCTAACAAAACAACACCTCAAAATGATTTCTCCATGTCTTCTCAACATGATACAGCTGTAAATGACACAACGTCATATGTTTTTGTGGCCAAAATAACTCCAAAATACCAAAAAAAAAAAATCAATTATGAAGCAAAATCTACAGGTCTTGAGGTCTTTTCTAGCCTATTTCTTCAAATATCTGCATTATCCTAGTATAAAGGAAGATGCAAATGGGATAAATCAGTAAGAAGAGAGTTGGGTTTTGCTTATAGTTTGGAGACAGTTATGAGAAATCTCAGCAGGGTTAAGCTTCCATGTGTCTATATCATTATTCTACGGTCACAGCTATTGATTTGAATCTTGCATTTGTGGCTGACAGGGAGCCAACACAGTGTAATGCTTGAAACCTGCAGCTACATACGTTCTGCCTGGATAGAGATAATTGCACATGCTGAGCGCGGCTTAAAGTCTTCAGTTGCTATTTGTCCCCAGAGAAAGCAAAACATTCTTTCCTAGATTACCCGCTGCCGTCAGAAAATAGTGTTGGGTTCAAAAGATAACAAATATGATGATCTTTATTATTATCAAGCTGCTTGACGCAACTGATAGTTAAATATAATGCAAGGCTTTCATGTCTTCTTTCAAGATTTCAAGGTTTTGGTTGTCTGTAATTTACTGGAACAGTAACTGTCCAATAAATCTTACTATTATCTAGTGAATTGTAGTACAAGATATACTTGTAGTGGAAGTTGCAACGAAGATTCCGATTGTGGTCAGAGAAGACGCAGTTGTTGGTACAAGCAGCTGAAGAGATTGCGCTAAAAAGCTACAGTGTGGTCCGCCGATTACATTTTTGATTAATTAGGCAGGCATTGAAAGTAAAAATATCCTCAATTTCCCACAGCGCAATGCGTTCAAAGCTGAGCTGCAACAATTTGCCAATTGATTGATTGGTTGTTGACTACTGAATGAAATGTCTGCTGTTAAGATAAATGATTTGTCGGTTTGAGTAAAATTCCTTAATCCCAACTTCTTAAATTTGATCATTTCTTGGTGTCTTGCCTCCTCTGTGACAGTAAACCGATCATCTTTGGATTGTGGGCAAAACAAGTCCGTTACGAGCATCATCTTGGACTATGCGAAACACTGATCAACATTTTTTTAAATTTTATAGACCAAATCAAGCCAATAATCAGGAGATTAATCAACAATTAAAATGCTCGGTAGTTTTCAGCACAAAAATAATCAATTTCACATCAGAAACCCTTGCACTTCAGACCCTGGAAACAGGAAATGTTGTGCTTCAGCGTTGAATTTACTGTTGATTGACTTTTGATTGCTGCAAGTTTCAATTTAGGGCTTTTGGTGTTACCTGGAACAATATTTCCCAAAACGTCTTCAGGCCAGTAATTGAATTAGATTGTGCACTTGTCGCTGTACTTTTAGAAGATGTTACAATAGCGGCACTCAAGAAAGCAATAGTTGTCGGTAGCAGGATAAGAAAATTGAACTATCGGCAGCAGCACCACTACAAACACAATACCATCTAAGTGATATTGTGGTTATTTGTTTTCCGTCTCAAGGCCATATATCGACAGATCAGCTAATGATTTTGATAAGAAGGATGTCTGTGGAAGTGTTTCGCTTTGCTCGGCTCCTGCAGCGTTCTGTAGGAAAAGAGCATCTGATTAAAATGTGCATAATTTTTAAAGGTCTATTAGGCCAACATTATTCTCAGTCAGAAGTGATGTGACATGACAAATTATTCACCTTTATTGCAATTCAGATATTTTAAGCCATTCATTAAGCGCACTTGCAGATGACAGCTCCAAGTCTTAAAAGGCTTATACTCAACTCCTCTGCAGTTCTCTGGTTTTTCCACCAAAGCCGACACCTCTGTTGACAGAACACAGCCACACAAACACACTCTTACTCGCTCCCCTCGCGCTGTGGTGGCCTGCTGTTACTGTAGTGGAAGACTTTTAAATTGTTTGAAGATAACGTTCTGAGATGCCCTCTTCCTACGCCGCTTCACCGCCCTCTGACCGATTTATCCAGGGATCTGCCCCCTCTCTGTGTTGTGGTCTCAGTGGCTGAGTGTTGTGTTTGTGACGGGCAGAGGACAGGCTGCTGGGGCCACTCGGGGAAGGATAAATGGCTTGTTGTGAGTGACCGCCACAATCCTGCAATCAGCTAAATCTGTTTGTCTGGTTGGAATCGAAGGCTCTGCGGAGAACCCCCCGCCTCCCCACGGCGTGCCGCCCAGGCTTTCACTCGCCGTCACACAAGCTTTGGAGGCAAGAGCAGCAGGGGGGTAATAATGCAAACCATTGCTGGTAAACAGAGGGAAAATCAAGGTGGATGAGACTGATGCTGGATGCTAGAACACCTGCTTTGTTTGACACAGTAATCTTCTTTTCTGTCCGCCACATGTTTCTTAGTGCGCTTACACTGGATTGCATTTCTGGAACATTCGTAGCACTCCTGGAATGTAATGGCCTTTCAGGAGGTTATAAAGGATTTACTTTTTCTGACATTCTTTCACTTTGCCACACACTTGCATGCCAGTGAGGTGAACACAGTGTTGCTGGTGTATCGGTTCATTGGAAACCTGTGTCCATGACATTTTTTTTCCAGCCATATTTGACTGCGGTTTAACTGCAGTTTCTCTATTACAGATTCATATTTAGATGTTGATGTTTAATGTCATTTCAGTGCATACTTAAGTGAAAAGGAGACTTGAAGACTAACAGAATGTCCATAAATGTGCACTAATAGATGAAATGGTTAAACCTGAAACTGAACTGTCTTTTCTAATCATGTCAGTATCATTCATCTAATTCTGTTCTTCAGTAGTGGGATGATGGAATTACTGTCGCAGACTTTCATCTCTTTGAATAGTGACAAACACAGACTAACCTGCAACAGTATATCAATAAGTTGAAGCCATGTCGCATGCATGTTTAATGGAAATGTGTCCTATTCACGCTTCATGTAGAGACAGGGTGCTGTTTGCCTTAGCAGTGTTAAAATCACATCGTTCTTTTGAATCTCAAGAGGGGAGAAAGCTGTATATTTAGATTTGTTTTAGTTGTGAAAAGCTGTGGAACAACAGATGAAAGCCTTCACATCTGCCAATGAAATGTGTCCCTTGAAGTGTCTTCTGGCAGCTGTCATTGTAAATAATTAATTGTTCTTGTTTTGCTTTATAAACCAAAGCTTGAATGGAAAAAAGTACACGGTGAAAATGCCCTTCTCATAATCCATAACCTAAGTTTGCAAGTTCAAATAAGAAAAACTGGGCACTATTATTGATAGACACTAGGGGTAAACAGATTATTGACCTGGAAGATTATTGGATCAGCTATTTGGCATTCTTCTTTTTCCAAACCCATCCTGATAATCTAAGCCAATTTAGCAGTGTGTTACTTTGACTCTGATGTAGCCACCTTTCTCTGTCTTTAGTCACCACATCTGATTCGTTATAGTGCTGAATGTCAGTCTCCTTCATAACTAATCAATATTGGTGTCTGCCCTGAAAAAACATGTCTATCTCCAGTAAACTGAGGCACTGAAAACCGTATTAGAAGAGACAGGTAAGAGGACCGCTGGTTAGCATTACTAGAGAAGATGTGCTCTGTACCAAATCTTATCTGACGAAAAGTGTTGATGGTTATTGTGTAGCATGTTCTGTTTCCTCTGCAACACATTCATGGTCTATTTCTTTTTCTGCGGAGGTTCTCCTCGGTCTCCAGGGACTCCTTCTTATGGGACCTCTGGAGAAAGCGGGATCTTGTTTTAAGAGCTACAGCATTTTTGATACAATGACAGACTTTGCCGTATATTACTCACTCACACTCCCCTGTCCTGCTCTAAGCAACCGCTGTTGTCCTTCCTGATTCATCTTCCTGCTGTGTGTGTGTGTGCTTGTGATCAGGTGGAGCTTTTTGCAGTTTAAATATGCTGATGACATGCAAATAAGCATTTGGCTTGCCATAAGGACAGTGTGTTTGCAGGATGTATCTTAAAGGACGATCACTTATGCTGTCAGCTCATCACCTCTGCCAGCACCTCGTCTTCTCTGAAATGCACACAAACTGTAAGCAGTGGCTTGCATACACTCGTCTTGCTGTTCAGAGAGCCACAGATAAGATGCTGATGCTTTGTAAAGGTCTGTGGTCACTCCCCAAAGCTTACTGTCAAGGAAGGATAAAACATCTGTCTTCTCCCTGCTTCCTTACATCTGTCCATGCCTCTCATTTCCTTCCCCTTTATTTTCTTTACTCCTCTCTTTGTTGTCGCTTAAATCCGAGCTTCTGCTTTCTTGTCTTTTCTGTTTGTCTGTGTACAGTCTGCATTTCAGTTCTTACCCCCCCCCCAACTCCCAACACAATTGTTTTTCCACTTTGTGTACATGTGTGGGTGCATCTTTGCGAGTGTGCATGTGTTTCACCAAAAAAAAGCCATTATGCTTCTTTGCCAACCTTTCAGAGCCGGAAATAAAATTCCAGTCTCTTTTTCGGGATAACTTGGCAGCCTTTAGGTCTTATTTCTGTATCGACCATTTGAACTAATTGCCTCTGGTTCCCTGGTTCTACTTCTTTTCTTCGAGTGAAAACCAGATGTGTGTGTGTGTGTGTGTGTGTGTGTGTGTGTGTGTGTCAGATAGAGTTACTGTTGGCCCCTCCAGGTGCTCTGTCTAATTGTCTAATGGCTGTAAAAGGCACAGCCCACAACCGGCTTCACTGTTTCCTACATAAGTATGTGTGTTTGTACTTTAATGTACTTGTGTGTGCTAATGGAGACAGAGAAATCCGTTCCCGACACTGGAAGCCCTGTGCTAATTTTACTGAAGGCATTAATCAATAACAGATGCATTTTCCCTAGAACCTTTTATGTCACTAATGTGAATGACAGCCAGTCAGCATAAAGAAGTTTGATGTAAACATTTAACCAGAATTCACAGGCTCTTTTTCAAGTCGCGTATTTATTTAAACCTTTTCATGATCTAATCTGTAAAGGGAAGTTTGCCAAACTGAAAATGTCCTCGGATGTCTCTCGTTGTTGAAACTCGACTTTGCAACTTTGCATGTTTAAGATAAAGACTCGCTCTGATCCAGATGATGTTTTCCAACTTGTTAACATGTCTGTATGGTTTCTTTTTTATAGTAGAAGACATATCATAGGGGAAATAAGCAGCCAATGTCATGGCAAAGTATTTCCACCTTGAGGAGCAGTGTAGGTGGGAGGAGAAACGGGCAGGGATTTTATCCATCCGTGCATTTTTAAGAAGGCCACAGCATCAAGTTGCATCTAAAGCATAAAGTTTTTTTTTTTTTTCATGGAACAAACTTCTATATATGTAATTTTGATGTGCAGAGATGAGGTAGGGGTTTAATCGATAACCAGATGGACTTTGAATCAATAAATGTCACATACAAGTACAAGAAGACTGACAAGAGGCTTATGTCTTCTTTTCTAAAGCCATGATGAACAAGAGAAGGGAGAAATGTTTACCAGCTGAATTCACTCCAAGTTGAAACTTGAAACCACCATAATCAATGACATTAAAGTTGTTTTTTTTCTGCTCTGCTGAAAGTGCACACTTTGATGCTACTGATTGGCGTACATACACAATATCAGCTGTTTGTCTAGCTTCAGTAATGTAAGCAGAAAATACGGAGCTGATGATTGATTAGCTGATAAGGTTAAACTGAAAAAATAGCAATTGAATTAAGGTCTCCAGGCCTCCTTGTCTTGTTACGATTTGCTGAAATCTTTGATGGCCATGGGCTTATTGCCAGTAGTAGCATTTTTTTCATTAGTCTCTCTGCTGAGATGATTTCAAAGCAGGCTTTTCTTTCATTGTGAACATTTGGTTCCACCAGTAAACGTAAATTCTTCTGCTGTAATAAATCAGGATGCCCACCTTCTGCCTCACACAGACAAATCATTCTGCAACTCTAGCCTAAAGCTAGGGCAACGGCTAGCAGTATGAGGTCCAAGTAATAAATATAGCAGCATCCTAATAAAGCCACTGTAAATGTGTGGGGCTACTGGATAGGCCAATGGCTTTGGATATTTAAAATCCACATATTAATATAAATTGTCACTGCAGAGCTCTTACAGAGCGATTGGTCCAGTGGTTGGGTTTCAGGGGGTTATAGTAGTTCCTACAGGTGGAGACTGGCGATGAATATGCTTGTTTCAGGTCTTCCTCTTAATGTGGTCTCATTCCAGAGTGACTTATTTGGTCATTTTGCATACATACACACTAGAACCTTTGGTTCACATCTCTCATGTATCTGTGTCTATGTGTGACTCTTGTGGCCTTTGTATAGCCCAGCCATAGCCCACAGTAAGCCCCAGCATACTACACACCACAGGCATGGATGTAGAAATGATGCGGTATATTAAGCTTTATTGCTTATAGACTGCATCCGTCTCAGTGGTGCATCTACCCTTTTACTGCCACTACTGTGTCCACTGTCTCTGTGCTTCGTTCCCGCTCATGCATAGTCATTGAGCATTGATTTGGAAAAGCTTGGAGCAAAATAAATGAGATGGATCGTGATTACTCCCATGTAGTGTTTGTGCTATAGATCAAGACACAAGCAACCCTAGAAGCGTAGACAGGAAGCTGCACAGCCAAGTAGAAAGGACTATACATACACCAATTTAAATGCACACACAGGCCCCTCGGCTATGGAGTCACGGAGGTTAAACATGTATTCCAGCAGCACTACGCCCCTGCACTGTCCTTGCTCTACCTGCTGCTTTTGTACCAAAGGTTTTTTTAGAGTCTTCTTTCAATTCATTATAAAAGTGAGTAGAATCCAAGCAGTAATTTCCCAAAAATACTGCATGTGAATATTTGCCCCCTAGGTAATCCTCTTGTTGAAGACTGTAAAACACAGTTGACATCTTTAAAAAAAATTCTACAAGTTCGTTCTGTTTTATCACAGCTGCCATGAGGGTGGTATCAGGACCACGTAAAGACTCAAGTTGCGACAGTTAGTCATTTAATTGATCTGTCAATGATTGAAGCATTAACAAGTAATTTAAGAATAATGACAAACATTGTTTGATTGCAGCTTCTCAAATTTTCTGCTTCTCTCTGTGTTATATTGTACAAAATGTAATATTTTTCCAGTTTTTCTCCTTTGGTAAAACAAAATAGGAGCTTAACAAGTTAGCTAACCTCAGTCAAACTGAGGGGCATGTTTCATTGCACTCTGACATTTTACTAACAAGATGAACAATCAATTCAATTAGAAAACTTGGCAGATTTATCTATAATGAAAACAATTTTTGTGTCCTGTGCCTAATTGTGACATGTCAACAATGAAGGGGATTTGGACTGCAGATTCAGAGGTTATGATGTAGAATTTAGAAACTGACAATAACCCGAAGACATTTCTAGTTTCAGTACCAGTTGTGAATTCCAAATTTAGCTTAGCCATCAGCAAGGTTTTCTGCCTTGGGCTTAATTCTGGATGTTGTGATGCATGATGGCGCCAGATGATGTCATTTCAACTGTTATTGAGTGTTTTTAAGCATTAAGTGAAGTTAAATGAACACGGTTTGTTGCACAGTCTAATGCTTTTGTGTTATGAGTCATATTGCAACTGTGGAGGTTTGAAATGTGCCTTCAGTCATCCAGTGGAAGTACAATAGTCGGTCAGCTAATGCTGCAGTGCCTTTACCTTACACGAGACTAAGAGTAATTAGTGCCTGAAAAAGCTAGCTAAAATGAAATGTCAGTAACAAGTCATCAATAACCCTTCATGCTCCCTCCACACATCACGTGAACCACCTCCATCTGATGCCTCCGTCACTCACTCCACTCTCCTTCACTTACGGCTCGTTTTTATGCTTCCAGAGAGCTTGTGGCTCAGCCATCAACAACAGCCCGGCATAAACTGGGAGACGTGCTTTTGAAGCGATCAAAGAACAAGTGTAAAGAGACATAATATTCCTAGACCCACATAACAGAATCTGAAATGGATTTCTAGATTTGGAAAAAGGAATTCTTGTGGTAGTTCAATTTATTTTTTCCCACTCAGACCTCCTGTATATACAGGCTTACATTGTGAGTTAAAGGTGAGCTTTGGAGCTTTGCTCTTCTGTACTGAATCCTATCAATACACCACAGGCCTTGGCCTGCAATAGGAAATGGACCTGGCCTTCTGTTGTGAGTATGTGTGTATTCACCTCCTCTTCCTGTTGTGGGCAGCTGCCTGTTGACACATTCCAGTAACTCTACCAATGTGGCCGTGTTCATGATGTACATGATCGCTCCCTAAATTGGGGTTTTCTAGTTTCTCTTCCCTTTTTTCTCACACTCATTCACTTATGTTCTCTTTCTCTCACAAACAAAAATACTAGCTGTACTGTAAGTGCGTCTTGTTTTTATCCTTCTTTGATAAGAATCCTCACTTAACCTAACACTCCTACTGCTGACTTTTTACTTTTTAAGAACTAAAGAACTGTTATTTGAGAAAGACCATTATTAGAGCCATGTTTTTAGTTCTGCTTTGTGAATTGGTTTATACTGTAATAAGAAGACTTCATGTTTTATGATCTACCTCCATGCACTATGTTAGTAGACTGTTGCTGTTTGCTTACGTTACAACGATGTGAGCCGTTCAGAGGCCATAATCTCTACATACCAGTACAAGGGTTTTAAAGTGAAACATTTAGAGGTGTGCCTCATTAACTGGGAAGAAAAAATGTGAAAAGAAATGAACAAAGTGGAAGCAAAAGATATTAATTAATGAATTAATTAGTGAGAACAACATTTATGTTTAAAGGAGAAGCTCGAAGCTAGTAGTGGAGCATTCAGAGTGTTGAATTTAACATGAGAGCCATAGTATTGCAGATAATTAGTCCACTTTTCAAACTTTACTGTGATTTAAAATGCTGCTTTTTTTGGAGGTAGGAAAATAGAGAAAACAGAATTTTAAAGCATTGGATAGAAACCAATGAGAGGATGCCACGTAGGTCAAGCGGAGTTCAGAGGAGGCTTGCTGTGCATTTCTTTGTGGGTCATTAGCATTCTATAGTAGGCTTGTAGGATTATTAACATTCCTTTTGCTGTAGGCAGTGATGTATGCTGACCAATGCAGCCTCACTGGGCTTTGTGTGAACACACGCATGTAAAATCCATGGATTGCTATTAATGACCATGCGCAATTGTCATAGCTGTTGGATTCGTGTAGCCAGGAGGTACAGTCTGTCTTGTTTTGCTCAGAGCTAACACACTGCTAGCTCATTAATAACCAGATGTTATCAGTCACATCTACAATCGTCGCATTCACATTCATATGTGAAGTATTGGAGAATCACTATATTTTAGGTTTGCATTGATAAAATAAAGCGAGAACTATAGAAGTGTTGTAAGTTGTCACATCAGTTCCAGATGTACTTTAGAGTGTGGTGTCTAGGTTTTGTTGGATTGGTAAAAGACATAGTAACATTTACATGGCAGGGTACATCAATATTATGTGTAAGAACCTTAATATCAACACAGTCTGAATACTGTTCAAAGCTAAATCAGTATTATTCTTCAGTCTAATGACTTTAGTCTGTTTAAATATTCTTACTTTAGTTGTGTGAGAGGAGCACTTGATTAGGGATCAGTCTGAATGATTAGATGCTCATGATAACAGATGGAGAGAACAAGGATTTTTGTGAAACCTTCTTTTTTTTAAAGAAATGGTTATCTTCAAGTTTAGTGATTTGGATTTTCTCTAATATCCTGAATGATAAAGTTTTCATCTTTTGTTGGTGATTTAGAATTTATTAAATAAAAGATTAAGTGTTCCATTTGTGCTTGAAGTGATTTTTCATTTCTAATTCTTACATTAAAAAAAACATTTCAAACCCATACAATCATTCAAATCTTAAAACAAAGCTGCTTTTATTAAGTCAAGGATATCTGATGTTTTGTTAGTGAAGACATGCCCACATTGGCTTTTAGAGTCAGCTATTTTAGTTATTAGACCAGTGGCTCATCACATGTGATACTTTGTGAAAGTTAAATGAAAGAGGAACCCGATTCATTCAAAGAAACAACAGTAACACCACCAAGTAAATGTGACATACAGAATGTATGCACTGGTTTTAATGTGATGGGAATATTTTGATCATGTATCTAGCTCCATACTAAGTTCTCAGGTGTAATGTTATGTTTTGTCTGAAGTTTATCCTGAAGAAATATTTCATCCTGTCTAACACATACAAGACAATGAACCTCTATTTTATTTTTTATGCCAGAAGCAACAACAAATCTCAACATGAAAGAACTGGAAAAACCACTATTCCTCAGGATGAAGAAGACGGTTTTATAGAGTTGATTTCATCTCTGCAAGAGCGTTGATGTTAAACATTAAATACTAAAGCCTATATTGTTTAAGGTGTATTTTATGATAAGGAAAAAATACAGTCCGATACGTTTCCTTGTGATAATGAGGAATACTGTGGGTGTTTTTTTGTTTGTTTTTTTCCCCCCTTAACTGCAGACAATTAAAGTTTCTGCTGATCAGCTTTCTGGTGGTTGCAGCAGCATTGTAAATGTGCAGGACATCGATAGCTGGCTGCATTTGTGCACAGACCTTTGAATGGAAATATAAATAATAAATGCAACATTTTTGAAAAAAATCTTCTCAAATGTATTTTAGGTGGCAGCCAAATAAATGTTAAATGAGCACAGAATATTTTTTATTCACATTGATAGTGTTATTTTTGAAGGCTATGAGCAGGTTCCTTTTTCTCCTGTGACATTACCTTGGATATGAGCCGAAATTTAAACCATTATGCGCACAGCTGTCATGTGACATGAGCTTGTGGTATAGCATCAGCTGATCACGTTTCCCCTCTAGCGTTGGGTTACAGCATGCTCAGGTTTCCAGTTCATCCCGTTTGTTTTGACCCACCTGAAGTGTGTTGTAATCAAACAGATAAGAAAAGTCCAAAGACAGATCTATGCCAATTCTCATCCTGTCAACAACTTGCCTACTTATTCTTGGCAACTGCAAGCTTGGAAAAGCTGGCACAAGCAGGCAGGCTGCTTACAAATGCTTGAGCGGGTTTGGGTTTGAAACCCTTTAGGCTGTGGTCTCCAGAGGGGATGTGGTATTTTGTGACCAAGCCTTGTAGCCCACTGATGGCAAATGCTTTTGGATATTCAATATTAACATTTCTCAGGCGCTCCAGGGGTTATGGCATACTGATTCTCTCTCCCTAATCCAATTCATTCTAATACCCAGAATCACAGGCTGTCAATCACAGAGCTACTCCATTTATTTTTCAATCTCCCTTTCCTTCCTTTTCGCCTTTTTCCATGTGAGGGCTAGCATTTTAAATCTGCAACCCCTGCCATCCTGCATATAATATCAGCTAAGGACCTGATAATCTCTTGGCAGAATGTGAAATTCAACTCCTGAACGACTCCCAAAAGTTTGGAGGCATTTTGTTTATTGGACTTGTACAGGTAGAACTGCATGCAGCACATAGTGATTCAAACAAGTATGTGCTGTTTTGCTGTGCACACATTCTTATTACAAAATGTGAATTATTTGCAGATGCTGTTGTTTTTGCTGTAGATTTGGTACATTAAAAGGGTTTGAACTGTGAGACCTTGTGCTGTCCTTGAGCCGATGTTATTCAAAATTCTGGAGCTGAAATGAGTGTTAAACCATCAAAGTTCACAAGAACTGTCTGACGAAAGCTTTGCATATGGTCGAACTATAGATTTTTCTGGAGAAGGGTTTTGAAGCGCAGTGCGGTGGGTTCAGCAGCTGCTATCTTGGCAAGTCCTGATTCCTCCCAAGTCCTTGCTAATCCAAAAATGAGCAAAGAAGTGGAGGTGAGGTGAGGTCATTCAAAAAGTCTCTGGGCCACCTGTCACTCACACTGGCAATGACATTAATTAGAAGAGTTAAAGCCTTAATACAGTTAAAGCGAGTCTCACTTCCTATACAGTTGCCATGAACGGGAAAATTCACAGTAGACAGCAGTACATTTCTTTGTACTCGGCTGTAAGCTTGTTGATTTCTACTGTGAAGTTTGAAATTTTACAGTGGAGGTTCTGTGAAGATCGACTTACTTTTGGAAGGAGCCTCAAGTGGACATGTGAAGAACGTTTTGGTGCTTGAATGTCGTTAAATTTCATAGTTCTGGTAGTTGTTGCTTGGTGGAAGGTGAGGCATCCACACTCCACAGCCATTAGCCTCATTTACGCAACAAAACATAAATGCAAAATACTAGGGCTGCAACTAATGACGCGTTGACGAGTCGTCTGAGCACGATACGTAATCAAAAGCGGAAGTGAGCAACAGAAATCCCCTTCCGACCGGAGCGTGGAACACGGACGAACGTCGGCGCTGCATCATGCATGTATTATGTATGCACGCTGCAGCGCGTCGTTAGTTGCAGCCCTACAAAATACATGTATATTTTTCTTTGTAATTTGATTTCAGTCAATGTTTTTACTTGATTCATCTGATTTTTCATACCTAAATGGGGTAATTGACCTGCTGAATGTTCACATGGAACATCAGACTGTTTTACACAAATTTTAAACATCTGAACTTAGAACCGCAGCCACATCAAGCAGCAGGACAAGGGAAGCTGGAGGCAACTGAAAGACATTTCCTTTAATCTTGCAGTTTTTGTATAATTGGCTTCTGATTTACTAAAGTTGCTGGTAATTACACGATCAACAGCAAACAAAGCACTCCCTTATGGGCATACTCTGTAAGTGATAAAGAGCTGAAAAGTTGCAGTTCAGTGCTAGAATTTGTGTGAGATCAGCATGCTCAGAAGTAAAGTCAAAACGCAGTGATGCTGAAATAGTAATGAAGTAGTGACATTCTAAAACATTTAAGAACCCCATTCAACTCCAGCTGAGAACGAAACCAAAAAATATTGCTGATAAAAATCCACAGCAGGAATGTCTTACACAGAGAGTGCACAGTGGAGGAGTGCCTTTCCATCACAGTGAATGTCAAGTTTAATGACCACATGGCCATAACTCCCTGTTTGTTCTTTGTTTTGGCATTATAAAAATCTTCATTTGGTAGTACTGCTGCATTTAAAAAGCTCTGTTGCTCTGGAACCCACTCAGCCCAGCTTTTCTTGCACATTTTGGTAGTTTGTTCATCCACTACTTTCTCTATATTACCCACCACATTCTCCCGGCTGATAAAATCCACACAATCATCCATGCAAAACTTGGCATCACACTTCATATGAACGTTTGTAATCTCCAACGAGAATCTGTGTGATCCTGCTTCTCTTATAGGCAGATGCAATTATTAGTCACATACTGTCTCTCAGATGACACTGAAATCTAAAAGTCATCTCAGACAACTTCCAGAATGCATTTTTTTTCTTCAAAGGTATGTTAAAAGTGCAATTTGTGCTTTAATGTGCAGGTAGGCAGTGGGGACTAAGTAGTTTATCTTCTACGTACCTGCATTCTCTTCATTTATGCCCTCTCCGTGTTTCCCCAGTTTGTTGTGGTTTGTTTTCCTGTTTTCTTCCGGACGCATGCACTCGCTCAGAGCTGTGGCATGCCCAGTTCAATTTACTGTGGAGAAAGGCAAGCCAAGTACACAAGCTAAATTATTCAGCCCGCATCCTGCAGCCACCCGAACACATCGGAGGAAGAAATGTGTGTGTTATAATAGATGCTGCTAATTATACAGTTGCAGTTGCATTCTGTATGTTTTGAGAATAATGTATGTAAATGGACTTGATATGGCTGGAGTACATACAGTGATGTTTGTGGATGATTATGTGCTTTTTGTAAACTTTAGTGAAAGTGTTGCATCAGAAAAGCAGCCACTGCAAGTCATTAGCGAAGTTATGAAGATGTAAGAGGAAGAGAGTGGGATGAAAAGGTCTTTAGTTAGCCTCATAGTTGCATGTAATTGGGATTATGTAAGATTTTTCACTTAATGTGTATTATTTTTCTTCAGATTTTGTGCTTTAAAGCATTGTTTTCAGGTGGAAAAACCAATTGAAACTGAATCTTGAGCTTAAATCGAGCATCTACAATTTCAGTTGATTTTCATAATTCTTGATTATTTTGAATGACCTTTTCGAATAAAGACTGGCTAAAATGTCTTATTCATTACTTTACCCTTTTTAGTGTATTTATTTCAGAGATGATAATGTTAATGCAAATATAACAATGAAAAACACAAATAAATAATGGTACACACCTAAATGCAATATGAAAAAGAAATGGTGTCCCCTTGATCCACGATAAACAATAAAGCAAGCAAAGACCAGTGGCACACTGTGGGCAAGCATGGCCAAGCCACTGCACTGTGCTGAAGTTAAGGTTCTTAGTGGTTGACTAGTACTGGATCTCATGTACTACTTTCAGACTGATGGTTGGCTGTAGACAGACACTTGACTAATTAATCACATTACATCAGAGTGACTAACTTTATCACATCTGATTTAAAACAAAAGGGTGTTATCATTCATCCGATCCCCACACACTCACAATCTCGACACTTGACCCGTGTTTTCATTAGGGCTGGACCCGAATATCCAAATATTTGTTCGCTATGACACTATCCGGATATTAATTTTGGTATCCGAATATTGCGCCTCCTCCCCCCAGACGAAAATATTCGGAGCTCGTCTCTTCCCTGCGCCTTCGGCCCATTTCGGCTCATCCCGCAGTGTTCTTGGGCTCATTTCGGCTCCTCCATTCGTGTTTGTAAACACCACCCGAATGGCTGGGTGGCTGCGGACTCTGAAGCCACGCTTCACTCCATTGCATAAACACAAGACAAGATGCTGAAGACCGGTGTTTGGGAATTCTTCAGTTTGACTCAAGACTAAACAAGTGCAAAATGTGGACCCAGGAGACCAGACAAACGGATCCGACTATTCGGGCCGTCTCCGCCGCCGCTGCCGCGCCGCTGCATGAACCACACAAACAGATCCGAATATTCGGCCCTCTCCGCCGCCGCCCCCCCGGTCGGACGTTATGGGGCAGAACGAATATCCAGATATTCGTCTTTAATAGGGCCCGAATATTCGGAGGCCAGAAACCGCTATTCGGGCCAGCCCTAGTTTTCATAGCCAGGAGGTAAAACTCTTCTCAGCTGATGTGGACTGTTGTGACTGTGAACCTCAGTGTTTGCACACATGTACCAAGCAGCAGTAATTGAGGCCCTCTGGCACCAACAAGCTTCACACCATTCTTTCCAACTCATCATGTTATTTTTCATCTTATTCCTGAGATTTTATGTTAATATGATTTTCCCATGGCAGACTTTATATCTTCTTATATCAGAAGAAAATACGGGCGCTTCTAGTAGCATTTTTGAAAACTTGGAAGAAGTGAATCATTAGGTCATGGATGTGAGTCAGTACACACAGCACTAAGGCCATGGTGTTATTTTGTCCCACAGGTTAAATTCTCCAGCAGCTCAAGCTGTTGCCCCCACATTACCCTCACTGAATGAAGTCTTTGCTTTAATAGTGGCATAAATAAACTCAATAGGGTATTTGCGCCTCACTGGGAACTACTAGAGAAGACTTGCATGACCTCTGCTCTGTGTTTGTACCACCACAGGGAAAACTACTTGTTTATACATTAAAATGATTGCTTGTTTGCTTCCTGCTTTGCACTTTTAGATGTCTTTTGTAGAAGTGGTGTTGCAGAGAATATCAGAATATATACAGAGTACATAAAATACTGTCATGAAGGAGACTTGAAGACACTGACAGCAGCCAAGACCTGGAAATAATTTGACAAATGACACAGCAAAACTGCTGCGTTTGCATCATATTGACACTTGTAGAACCTGCGAGAGACAAAAATAATTGTACTGAACTGATGTGTTTTACAAAGAAAGAAGAAAGGATTTTGGCTGGCTATGTCCCAACATTGCACTAATAGTTACAAATGGATGACTTTTAAACTGTTTAGCTGGCTAAAGAGGATGCATTGGATCAATGCCCAGTTAGTAAAATAGAGGTTCTGCTGGCTTCCCACTGTGAATTTAACCGGACAGTTTTTTGCACAGTATATATTCATGACTAAATGCAGATAGCGGAACTTTACGTATATTTTTTTTAACATAAGAGCCTGTAAGCCTATTAAGAAAATGGGTAGTAATTGTTTAATTTAACAAGGAAGGATTATTGAAAAGTATATATATTAGGCAACAATAACATACCATGGGCAATGAAACTCGCAATAAAAAATTTTGCTAGTTAAACAACTAATCCCCTAAAAGCTTGTGTAAATTAAATTAACAACAGTAAAGCATGCTTTCTACCTTTTGGGAAACTATGAAGAATGTTCAGAATATTTAGTAGCCTTAAAGTCCATTTCAGTAGGCAGTTTTTTAAATCATAAAACTTTCCTCAGTTGCAGATGTGCAGTTATTATGGCTGGGAGTATCCAGGTATTTCCAGGTAATAAATTTGCCTAAAAGATTAGAAAATGCCGTGGCAACTTTATTATCCCTTTTTAATGCGTGGTTTAATTATTCTGGAGTAGAGTGAATCTAATTTGGTCTGCTTTGTAGTCAAGACATGGTCTAATTATTACATTATCGCAAGTTTAAATATCATTACCAAGAGTATATTGGACAGTGTGGGTGTGGAGAGAAGAAACAGGGTGAAGTAGAATGAACTGAATGAGTTTAGTTTAGGAGTCCAGAGCTTTTTTTTTTTTTTTTTTTGCTGTTGTACCAGTAAAAGCAAAGTGAAAATTGAATAATATGTTTGTGTGCTTGTTGAGTGGTTGAGTGGGTGGACTGTAAATGTTATTGATTATTTCTCCCATTTATTGGGATTGTTTCAGTGATTGGATTAACAGACAACGATTCTCCTGACTGAGGTTTAGCAACGAACAAACACTGATTAGAGCTGATTGACAAAATCAAATTTTTTCATGGAAACATTGCAAAAAATAAACCAACAACAACACAAAAAACCCAAAAGACAAGTACTTTCCAACCAGTGCAGTGTTTTTTTTTTTTTTATGATAATCAACTGAAACTAGCTGGAATGTGGACTAATGGTCTGACAAATCATCACATTTGGAGAGGTCACCTTGCTCCCTGGAAAATCATGATACGCCCAACTTCAAATTATTCATAAACTATATACGTAATGTACTTTAGCAGGATAGTTAAATATAACTGTGACAGCAGACTGAATATCTGTAAGAGCTGAACAAAAGGTGGCGTCATCTCGGGCTTTGAGAAGCACTGACGTTTTTGACCATTTTCTGACATTTTATAGACCAAACAACACAATTGACCAATTGAGGAAAAAAAAAATCTACAGATTCATGAACAGTAAAAATAATCATAATTTGCAGACCTAGCTTAAAGGTTGAAAGGGATTGAAAAAGTGTTTTATTTTGTGCCAGTCCCTTACCTCTTCAACCCAGGTTAACAATCCTGGCACTAGATTCATAGTCCAATTCCATTATTGATGTTCCAGAAATATTTGAAAACGTGTTTAATAAAAAGGTTAAAGCCATAATAATGTGAATGAGGAGACAAAAAGCTTTTTAATTTGTTTCTGTCAAATGGCCAAAATGTGCAGTTTCCAGATTTCCTCGCCATCCAGCCAATTCATATTCCAAACGTTCTTCTCCGTTCTGTCGGCCCGAGTCATTTGAATGGAGCACGGGGTGTATTTTCTGGCATTCTCTGCTGTTCAGTCCTCATCTCTGCCAACCTGTTAAACAAATGAGTGATGAGCTCAAGCTCTGCCAGTGCCTGCCTTCTCTCCTGCCTGCTGTATTGAAGCCGGCGATGGATGTAATGGAGGAAGGGAGAGAAAAATCTATCTGGCTTTCACAAAGTCTTCATTAGTTTGCCTTTTGTCAAACGGCTGGGTCAAACCCAGTTGGGCCGCTTCCTACAACAAAGAGAAAGGTCAAGTCAATGAACGTGTGCGTATGTGTGTATTCCGTTACAGTTGTGCAGAGCCATCCACACTACTAGGAGTTTAGAAAGGCACCATTTAGCTCTGTACTGTCTGGCATTGAAATCACAAGGACATTAAACGGAAGAACTTTTCAAAATCACGTCAGATAACATGGATGTGAAAATGCCAAAGGCGTATTGTTTTGCATGTTACTCTCCAGATAACTTCTTTTCAAAAGCTGTCGGAGAGTAAACTGTAACGTCGATTTTAAAATGTGTTCCATAATCATTTTGAATCATACATAAGAACGCACACATACATATTATTATGACCACTGACGGGTAAAGTGAATAACATCTTGTGACAATGCGATGTTCTCCTGGGAAACCTTGAGTCCTGATATTCATCTGGATGTTTGACATGTACCATCCACCTAAACATTGCAGGTCAAGCAACCCCCCCACCCCCACCACCCCACCACGCCAGCAGCAGTCCTTAATGCCTGTTGCCACCCTCAGCAGGACAACGCAACCCCGACACACAACAAAACTGCTCAGGAGTGGCCCGGGGCACACGACAGAGCTAAGATGCTCCAAGGTGTTCCACACTCCCCAGATCCAAATCTTCCTGAACATTTGTGGAATGTACCAGGATAATCCTGATCTAGCTAGGTCCACCCTGCAACCCACATGACCCACAGAATTCACTGCCACCATCCCAGTGTCCATGCCCCACTGGGTCAGTGGAGTTTTAGCATCAAAAACGGGACCAAAGCAATATTAGGCAGGTGGTCATAAAGTGTTCTGCCTGATCGGTGTATATATGTGTGTTTGTGTGTGACCTTAGTTGATGCGATTTGATTTTAGAAGAGAGCATTTTGTACGAGGCCCATGACTCATGGCAGGTAGTAGCTTGGCTCAGTTTCTAGCCAGATAATAAAAGTAATTGTAACATGTTTGTTGTTGGTAATTGTGCCTCCACCGGGGTGTTATTTTGCCACCAGAGCCGGGTTTTTATCCAAACAGTCAGTCACAGATATAGATTTTCTCCTTCTCTTCAATTTCTTCATTCTCTCCTCTCCTCCCCAGATGACCGTCAGCAAATATTGATTATTGTGTAATGTTGTTTTGTAGGTGGGCTTGGTCTGTTGACCGTATTATCAACGCAGAGCACTGTTAAGCACCAATCAGGATATTGAAAACAACACATTTTATGGCCCCCGTCAGATCAGTGAGACTTGGCACAGGCTCGGCTTGTTAAGAATGCAGGGATCTATGAGATATTGGAAAGCTTTGATGGGAAATTTGTTTTTTTTTTTGACTCAGATTTAATTTTGCTCATTGATCAGCCAGTGCTGGATAGTGAACTAAATCACCGTATTCACACAGAATGAAGGGATAATGTTTGACCATATTTTTGTGACATTTTAATCAAAATCGTAACTTTTTACAAGAGTGTTTAAATAGTCTGTGTGATGAATCATATTGTTCTACATTATTCACTGACATTTCTTGGCACATTTTCAATCGAAGCCAAAATAACAAATGTTATTTTTAAATCCTGCTGTTGATCTGGTTGGCTGGCACAGCACAAACTGCATCACAGTGGAGCTGGAAGTGGAATATCTGTGTTTTCATGTAGTCTTGGTTTGCTTGTTTGGTTTGCTTTGACACAAACTCGGACTAACTTGTCAGACTAGAATCGAAACTTTCTGATCACCTCAAACACCTTCTGATATAATGATGCAACGCTGATCATTTAGCGGCCAGCATTTTGAAACGAGGCTGACTTGCGGTGCTTGTCAAAAGATGTTAAACTAAAAGACCAATCACAAAACTCCTAAACGCTGATTTCTTCACTCTCATTTTGCGTTCTTTTACCCCAGCCTTTGACACTCCCTGCAATTTTGTTGCTGCTCTTTCTTTTAAGTCTAAGAGCTCCTTTTTACCCTGAATTTGCAAACATCATTCCAATGGGGTAGTGTTTTGGGAAAAATTCAGGAGTGCAAACTTAGCACTCTCTGAAAGAGGTCAGGTAAAAGAAGCACTCCCTTTTGCTCAGCCAGGGAAGATTTTACAAGATAATGCTCATTACATGTGTGTGTGAGAGATACAGCAGACTGTGTTACTTATTACTGACAGATAGCATTCCTTTTTGCTTGTTATGAGAATGTCTTACAGAACTGTATTTCATATTTTTACCTAAGCACTATTTGTTGGTAGTAGTGTAGCGGCTGCACCAAGCCATCATGGAAACAAAGTATTAAATACTCTCATGTGTCAGCAGTGGCTGTGGTGTGGCAGTATCCGTTCACCAGCAGTACAATACTGACCCATATACGGTTGTTGAAATACTAAACCTCTTAGGAAATCCCTCACTGATCCCTGAAGAACTGGTCCCCAGGCAGAGGGGATATTCTCCCCTTCTCTCTTGAGCAGCGAGAACATGTGAGGAGACGAGGTGGAAAAATGATTAGGTGGCGGGTTTTTGCTCCAAAACAACATGGATCAGAAAGCAAGCACTAAAAGCAGAAATGTCAGGGCTTTGTGGGCGGTGTCATTTAAAGATTTCCACCAGCACAAAAGGAATTGTTGCAAAAAAAACCCCAAAAAACCTTATTTTCTGCTTAACCAAGTCAGCACACTGGGGGATTGTGCTGGGAATAACTGGTTGATTTAAATGTCACAGCTCACTTGTCTTAAGGGCTAATTGCGTATGCATTTGTGTTGTCGGTGATGAAAGAGTTCTGACAAAGCAGGCTGCTGCTACGAAACCAAAAATGTCACGTAATTACAGATACCATCCTGTATTTCTAAATATATAGCACAGTTGAAAATGAGAAGTGTTTAACTCTCATTTGACCTTTTTTTTTAATCTATTTGTTTTTTTTTGTTAAAGCTGGTCCAGGCTCAATCTCAAGACTAATATGTACACCAGGTACATTTAACTAGACTCATCCTCATAGTTCAGGTGGTTTGGAGGTTCTTGTGGCAACTGTGGATTTTGACTGCAATTTTAAACCTCACATCTTTTCTCTTTTGTGTTCATGAAAGTGAATTTGCTATAATTAAGGTTTGCAACGCCCAGATCATTCTCAACTTCAGTGTGGAATCACATCTGCACACATTTTAACGTCAAGAATCAGAAGTGTTTGAGGGGTTCCAGACTCCCTTTCTACATTGGTTCCACTAGTGCATCTTAACTGTTTTATTTTACCAGCACAAAATTTAGATGTACCTAAAATGAGTTTACCAGTAGGCAGAGCCACCAGTAGAGCAGCAGAGAAAAGCCGAGGAATGAGCTGCAGCAAAAAGCAAGTGATCACGATGGCAATGCAAAACAGGATGTGGGTGGAAAAAGGTAACTCTATACCCGTACAGAAGAAGGCCTGGCAAATGTCAAGTGCACCAGTGTGATCAAATATAGCTAGATGTATATTTGGTTGGCATGAGTACCTCCAATCTACCACACAGCCATTGATTTCCAGTGAACTGTGTGTGATGAACTTGTACAGCTTTGAAGTTGTGCTCTTCATTTTTAAAGTTACTGATGTTGAACGGTAATGTATTGCAGACGGTTCAAATCAGCCTGTGCTTACGTCTGCAGTCCCAAGCAATGATAGACAACTTCCACAATAAAAAAAGGTGCACATAATGTTCATGATGATAGATTACATGACTCAAGTAGTATTCTACAATTGATTTTTATGGCAAAGTGGAAATAAATGGCTGCCTGGGAGGCGAGAAACTACGCCAGACCTCTGTAGTACAGTTTGAAAAATTGTCATCAGTTATATAAAGTATACTTGATTTATAGTAAAAGGGTAAAGCAGTACAACAAAACAGAAGAGTGGTCCTTCACGTCTTGAGGAAGAAATGTCGAACTACATAGCACACAGGTATTCCTAATATGCAAGGCCATCTCTTGTAGCTTTCATAGAGCCTTGATTTGATTTTTAGCTTGACAACTTCCCTCATTAATTTGCAGCTTACTGAGGAAATTGCTGCATCTCAGTTGCTGGCCACTATATTTGTCATGCACATTATTTGGACCTCAATTCATTTGCACGCTACACTTTTTTTTTTTTTTAACGACAAAAACACCGGTAGCAACAAATGCACCCACAATTTCTTTCGTGCTGTGTCTTGAAAAGAGCGTTCTGTCTGATGACCTGTATCTAATGAAACTGACAATGGTGGTATCGAATTTGTCTGTTCTGCGCTTGGACTGTTCAAAGCATTTGTTGTAGGAATGTGTCAGCCCTCTCCTTTATTTTAAATCCAGTCGACCCATTAGCTCAGCCTTAGCTTAAGTGTTACATATTCTTGACACTCCCTCACTGTGTCTAACCCAAATGGCCGTGTGCGATTTTATTAGCACCCATGTATCTTTTTCCCATATGTTTTCCACTAAATATGTTTTCCATGCCTTCAGCGGCGTCCCTGTGTAGGTGTGAGGGTGCTAGGCTGTGCAGAGGCTCCCAACACTCTCTGTAATGTAGGTGCAGCCTCAGAGTGTAGCGTCTTTCAAAACATCATATCTATTTTATGATGTTTGAAATGTCAAACCTTGTCTGTCCATCTATTATTAAGACTTTCAGTCCTCTGAAATGCATACATAGCCATGGCATCTGGGAAGCATAAGTTACATGGTACAAGAATATTTTTTTTGTATTTATGCTTGTTTTGACGATTTCATCACAGCGAATCTATAATTCCCTCCTTTTTCTTCTCCTGAAAGGCAGTGTGTGTGGATCTGTACCCATGCATTTGCTTGTGTGAACTGGCAGCAGTGAGATGGGAATCAGAGGAAGAAATGCAGTAATATTTACCTGACAGAGGTGCATATTGTTCCTCAGAAAGTGAGTGGATATGGAGGGAATGATTGAATTCTCAGGAACATAAACAAAGACATACCAAGTGAATCAACAAATCAACAGCTTGATGGCACTATCAGAGGAGGCTGAACAATTGAAATGCTTGTTTCTCCGTGCTTTTGCCTCTTTTTTGCCATTTGATGAAAGCCTGAGATTTGCTCTGGTAAACGCCTGCCGCTTGGTGGCTCTACAGGAGAAAAAAAGTTACTTATTCTTTATCAGAGATCAACAGGAAGTCACATATTCCATGAGATTGCATGATTACTAGCTACGAAATGAAAACGAAATGGTACCTGATTTCTGGGTCAGCTCATGCCTGTGTCTGTATACTGTGTGCACATAACAGATTGTCAGTTTCTGTTCATGGTTCCCGCAATGTGACGCCCTGCAAAAGCTCACTGAACATTCTAAAACCCCAAGCAGTTTCTAGCTGTTCTTTTGCTCCGGTCTCATTCTTACTCACTCTGGGCTCATTTTTCACAGCAATATAAAGCTCTGCACCTGTATGAAAACAGAACAACCATAACTGTTTGACAGAGTAATGATATTGGAGTAATCATTTGACTGTTACACGCAGTCATTACTGGCTTCATGGTTGTGCCAAGATGCACAGATTTTTTTTTTTTTTTTTTTTTTTTTTTTTACAGAATGTGGGTAATGCAAACAATTTATTATAGGGAATTTAAAAAAAATGATGTAATTGTTTGTTGATGGAACAGTTCATCACATATGAGTAGTCCAAGTTTCCTTTTTTTGCAATTTTACAGTTGTTTAAAGCCAACCGAATGACTGTTTTGTGAATTTCATTTTCAAAAGTTTCCTCAAACGTCACTGAAAAACTGAGTGAAAGTCATTGGCCAAAAATGTCCTTGATGTTGCATCTGCCATTCAGAGTTGAAGAGCAAAACACAGCGGAGGAGAGCAAATCAAATGTCTTTAGCAGAAGATGAAGACCTAGTCCCGCAAAACAGATCATCACATGTCGCTTGAAATTGTTTTGGATTGAGTGCAAACGATATAAGGCAAGAACAAATCTTATGCTAAGAGTGCAGGAGACTTGTCTGTGCCACAAAGCAACACAACTAACTTGGTCAACCACCTGAAAATACACCACAAGCAACAGTAAGATGAATACAAAGGCCAAGAAGAATGATGTTGCCTTTTTTTGCTATCTTTGTACTGTGTCAACTTAGACCTCCATAACAGCAACACTGTGCCCAACGTGAAAGTCAAAGTGGTGCCATCACATCAGCAAGAATGTAGCAAAACAAATAATCTTGAAGATAATCTAGACCACGATCGTTCATCCCAAATGTGTTCATTTTTATGAGGGCCTTATCTGCCCAACAGCCGTGCTATCACCAAGCTCCACGGTTTCCTGTTACTCTGACTCTCCTGATAGCTCACACACACACTCACTCACCTGCGCATAATCCACCTGTTACGAGGGCGTTGGGCGCAAACTGTCGGGGAGTTGGGTTTCAGCCTCGTTGTCACCGCAGCATTCCCCGTGGGAGCTCACAAACACACACATCCCCTTTTCCCCTCTCCTGTTTTACACACATTCCCTCAGTTACAGATTACTTAAGACACCCTAGAGCTAACAGGGTCATTAACCCTAGAGCTTTGCACAGCAGTTAATGATTTACCATCAACACTCAGCGTGCATGAATGTGTGTATGTACAAACAGCGGTGAAGTACACACCCTGAAACAATGCCAGGTTTTCATTTTGGGGACATTTAAACAAGGTCTCGGAGGACTCAGGAGCTTGGTGCACATCTGTGGCAGCAAACCACTCAGTTAGGCCTTATTGTTGTGCTGTTACAGTGTATTTAGCTTTGTGTTGGTGAAATGCTATTTGTCAAGCTGCCAAATAGATCTTACTTTTTACAAATTTTTTTATTATGAGTTGGTTTTGATAAAACCTTGGCCAAGTTAAGGGGATATCCTCATCGGTGGTTCTTTATTTGTGTGTTTTTTTAAGGACTGCAGAGCATAAATGTTGAAATTGTTGAAATATAGTAAAATATCAATACAATTGGAGACCGGAAGAATAATCTTTATGAAGTAAAAATACTCTAAATGTAAGCGAACTCCATGGGTGTCTTGAGCAGTCATAATTTATCTGAAACAATATGTTATTCAGAAAGGCATTTATGTCTACTATTTGCAGCTTTTGCTTTCTCATAACATATCAGCTCCAAATGCTCATTTGGTAGTTTTGCACTTTTCCTTTTCTCCTTTGGTCGCTAGTATTAGCTGATTTCACTTATGTGCCCTTTTTACAGACCACAAGTTACCTTGCCGCTATTTTTGTTTTCATTTCTTTTGTGATTTCAGTCATTTTCCTCCTCTAAATAGACTTTATAAAGTCATACGCAAAATCGATGTATATGAATAAAGCTTTGCACAAATTAAATTAAAAAAAAAAAGTCAGTGGGACAGTAGGGCTGGACCCGAATATCCGGATATTCTTTCGCTACTGCAATATCCGGATATTAATTTGGTATCTGAATATCCCTGCGCCTTCGGCCCACTTCGGCTCATCCCGTCGTGTTCTTGGGCTCATTTCGGCTCCTCCATTCGTGTTTGTAAACACCACCCGAATGGCCGGGTGGCTGCCAACTCTGACGTCGCGTTTCGCTTTGTTGCATAAACACAAGACAAGATGCCGAAGACCTCTGCTGAAGACAAAACGAAGGCAACGATGGTCTGTTTACGCTGGGTTCAATCAGTCATCAGGAAATGTTGGCCAGAACTTTGTAAAAATGAAAAAGGATCCGAATTTTCGCCGCCACTACCGCACCTCCACCGCCGTGTGGTGGAAGTTGCCAATGACATTTTATAAGTCAGGCGTTATGTTTTGATGCCTACATGCATTGAAAAGAACAAGCAGTGACCAAGTTCAGCTTCACTCATTACAAAAACAACTTCCATTGGCCTTCATTTTTACATTTCATCAGGTAAATGGTTGTGATCTCCTCCCTTACTTGTCCTGCTGAAAGGAAACGGGCGTAGAGAAACAAGGATCTGGCTGTGTGAGTGTGTGTCTGTGGATGTGCAAACATGTCTGTATGTCATAAGTGAACACAGCAAAGCTAGTTGGGTCAGATCAATAGACGTAAAGGTGAGGTGGGGCAGGAGGACAATGGAGAATAGGAATGAACTCAAGCGCAAGAGTAAGGAGGTGATTCCTACTCCAGGTGATTTATCAACACTTCTCACGCAGGCTTATTGTTGAAAGTAATCTGTCTGCAGACTCTTTATACAAGAGCAGGTATGTATGTGCTTAAGATATAACTGCTAGATTGGCCCCAGTGTTGGTGCCCTAGAACACTAATTCATTTTAAACAGAGAGCCAATTAGCGGCGAGCTATTGTACGTCTGAAATAGCTTCAGCCACCGGATCCTAATAATGTTGGTCAGCCCTGAAAATCCAAAGCAGCTAATCCAATTAGAGTCAACACATAGGGATCCTGAGCATTTAACAGTAAGAGGAATGTTTTGTGTGAGCCACTTGTACATGAGCACATACTGCATCAATGAGTAGCACCACTTACCTGCTAACTGACTGTCATTTTGTGCTATTTGTAAATGTAGTTTATGGAAATCACTTGGTACCAGACTTTGGAATTAGCTTCCATGTTTCAGATACATTGAATATTGCAGGCACAGATTGTTAGCTGACATGTTAGTGACTGTAACCCTGCTTCTTTCCTGCACCACCTGTTTTTTTGTTTTGTTTTTATTTTTGTCATGCTATAATGACAACTTTTAAATGCTTCTTCTTGTGTCGACTCGTTAAAAAAATATGGATGAGTACACATCGTCCTGACAGTAAATGCACTGTGTGCAGATAATATAATGGGTATAGATAAAATGGGCATGTGATGAAGGGCACTGCCATGTTCCTGTGGCATCTAATCAAGACACCTATTGCTCATTTTACTATGGTGCTGTAAACATAAACAACATACACTCTCAGTAATAGCATGCTATCATAATTGAGCGGAAATGAGTGTAAATTACATCCAAATGGTTGCATACAAGGAATTAACTGGGTCAAATCCAAACATCACACAATAAAAAAAACAACAAATAAGGAACAATTTCAGACAGAATGATTGTGTGTCAATCCAAGCAGACCACCAATATGGTTTTATCATAGCCCATACTGAGTGATTATTAGTAATCAAGGAGACCAGTAACCAATATATGAACCCAGTATATATTTTCAGTGAAAATTATGAGCTTTGTGTTCAAATTTAGTGGAACTCGTACAATAAAACTTTTAAAGATGATTTGATTCATATGTATGTTCAAATAAAAGAAAGCTTTTTAACATTTAGGTTCTAGTGCTGATCGGCTGTCACTTGTGATGTGGGCCCATCAAAAAAGGCTGCAGGCGGGATATTACTTTAGACCGCAGACTGACTACAGACAGAGAGAAGTGGATGCATCAGAGCCAAACTAGTCCATCTTTAAATGTATTTATGTTATTGGGAATTGATTTGTCTGACTCGAAAGATGTAGATTGTGGGTATGAGCCTGAAATTTCCTCTGCAGGGACTTTCTTTTCCCCCTCTACTGTCTAAATGTAGTCGTTGTCAAAATCCCCTTTAGTGATGGGAAACAATAACAATTTGCCCGCTAGCAGCCTATCAGGTGAGATTTTTCCTCCTTTAGCATAATGCTAATAAGATGTAGCCAGATCATTCTACAGTACTGATAACTGTCAAAAAGTAATTGGTTGATTCCTAGTCACTCCTAATGGTTGATACACATGTTTTATATTAGGAAATTGACTGTATGTTAACGTTTGAGAAGTGATGCTATTTGCTAACAAGTTAGCATGTACTTTGATAATTACCCTTGTTCTGGTATTGAAGACTTTAGTAAAAGAAATAAAATGGAAAGAGTGTTAATGTTAATATCACTTACAAAATCCCAACTTCTGAATTTTTCAGTGCTTGTTTCGAGCGTAAATCCTCTGCTACTTTCTTCTGTGTTTCCATGAAGACTAGCATTTTTGTCATTTTGATCTTTTCATTCTTGGATCAATTGTAGAACTCCTCGTGTCGCAGAGCAGCATGTGGATTGGAACAAGTGTATTTAAGTAGCTCTCTTAATGTGACATGTATATAGTAGCAGTAATTAGCAGGTTCACTACTCCTAATTAGCGGGTTTAAATTTGAGGACGGCTGTCGCTGGCGGTCCTTTTGATGTGCGTGGGAGATGTTATGCAAATCTAGTGCCATTTGTTCTGTTTGTGTGTGTACATATGGTTGAAAGAAGAGCTCATGGGATAGATTGATAAGTAGATAAGCAGTATTTTTTATTTCAGACCACAGAGGGTTTATCAGTGAATGGTCAAATGAGTTGAAAGGTAAAATAAATATCACGCTATTTCCATACAGCATGTCTGCATGAGTGTTTGTTGTAATTATATGTACATCAGTGACAGGTGCAGATGGAGCACAGTGGATGACAGGTAACCACGCTAATTATGCTCCCTCTATTCCTCGCGAGCGTACTATGGCATATTCTTTCATGCAGTGCTATCTAAATAACTAGGTCTGTGAGAATGCTTCAAATCAGAGGCTATTCATGCACAAGCCTCTTGAGTTTGTGTGATGTAACCTGCAGAAGACTTACTGAACGGGTATCAGTCATCCTCATAATATGAATGAAAGAATAAATGCACAGATTTCGATTCCTCTTCTCAATTGCAAAGCACTTGTGCTATATTTTACCATGTCTTTGTGCTCCCTATGGACAAAAATATTCCATACAATTTCTTAAATTTCCCTGTCAGTTCCTTATCATGCATGTGGCCAGCTATTTTGATCATCACATGACATCCGTAGTTTGTGTTGTAAAATGTTCTCAAAAATGGGCATTAAATGCACTATATTATTATATGAACGTGAAACCTTTTAGTATTAGGTTTTACTTTAATTGCAGATGCTTGCAGGAAATAGTTCAGTCTTTTGGGAGATTTTCAGTGAGCAACATACGACCTACAGGAAACACTGTTACCACTGCAAACTCAAATGCTCGTTGTCTTGTAATGATCAAGGTTTAACCAAAACTTAAATCCATGATAAGATTCAAGTATTTTACAGGCTGTACCTTCCTTACCAGTTTTCCATCTTTCATGCTTTAATGCTATGACCCTGAAGCAGTTATTAAATTTCATTCTATCCAGCAGACTTACAAGATCCTCATCTTTTTCAGAAGCCCAGAGCAACTGCCAGTCATTAGAAAATGCCAGTAACTAGAAGAGATTTTCATGTACTAGTGCTGTAGTAGTGAACTGATGTTGAAGTTACTCAATTCTGATCTTTTCTGTGGAATTCAATATCAGGCAATGACATTTTCACAGTTCAGATTTTAAGAATTTCAGATTTTAGATTTGTTTGTAACGGTGTAAAATCAAACATCTAGGATTTGGTGAATATACTGTAGCAAGCAGTTTCCAGACGCCACCTTGGCTCCAGGACTTTACATAGCACATTCTTTTATTATCTAGCATTTCATCGACTCTGGTGAATTCAGTGGATGAATAAATGTCAAATGGACAGTCTGCTGGCTGTCAATTCTGTGAGTTTTGGGGGAAAAAAAATCTAATGTTCTTATATAACCATGCCTCTGTAAATGGCAAACAGGAAAAGTTTCTTGGACTTATCCTCACAGCATTATTCTAGTCTATTCTGTGTGCTTCTCGGTTCGTAGCCACAGCAATAGTACTCCTTGGCTTGTGGAATCCCATTTTGAAGGTTCAAGTTTGGAATTTGGCTGTCACTATCTTGGTCTTCTAAAACTGACACTGTCACCAATATGGCAGTGACCTGTCAATCACAATGTAGCTCCGCCCTAAAACATAAGCTGCCTTTTACATCTATTTTACTAGAAATGGGACCATAATTTACAAAACAAACATCGTGCTGTGTATTAAAAGTCTTGAAATTAATGATTGAGACCATAAGCTTAACAGGAAAATGTTTACTGAGACAATAGATCAAGTGAGAATTAGAATCACTTTCTTTTAGCCTTCGATAAACCACACTTGTTTTTACAACCAGTGGAGTCGCCCCCTGCTGGCTGTTAGAAAGAATAAGATTAAGACACTTCCACTTTTAGGACCTGCAGGCGACGTCCATAATTTATATACAGTCTGTGGTGTAAAGAGGGCAGTAGGAGCAAGAGAGACTGTAAATCTAGCATATGCCAACTATCTTACCAGTCATGCTAACAAGCTAAAGATCAACAATCTTTCTCCAGAATCACAAGTGTAATCTATTGGCCAGTCAAATAAAATTAAACAACTATTTTAGTAATTGATTAGAAGTTGTGTTTTAACTTGAAATCTTCACACTTCCCTGGATATGGCCTAAGTTTTGTTTCCAAATTTACTGCTGATATCCTACGATATTAGACAGAACATCTGTGGATTTTACACTGTTGGTCACATTGAGGACACCTTTTTTTCTGACCAAACAATACATTTTTAATTGAGACCAGATAAAGCAGATGGATTGATATGGGTTGTAGGCTGTATAATATAGCTGTTACTCCTTTTGGAGCTAGAGTTTTTCAAGGTTTGTGCAGCCATCACTGTGCTGTTCTTTTTTCTTGGAGTTATAACATAAAACTTCCCTGAAGCTTCCTTGCTCTTACTCCTGTATGTGCAGTAGGTGTAACATGTGGGTGGTGGTGTAGCCATACTGCAACCATATTTCCAGGCAAGTTTCCTGCTTGACCGACTTACTAAATAGCCATCTTGTTGTGTGACTGCTTTATTGGCTTAGTTTGCTAACTTTGGTTTCCTAGGCAACCTGTCACACTGACTGAGTGACTCGCTGACCTCCTGGTCTACTGCCTGCTCTGGTCATTTGCACCCACCATTACAAATAACCACAGTTAATTGTTCTCAGTGAGTGTCTGTCCTTGAGTGAGCTTACTAACAGTGAGTCAGCAGCAGTAGCAGAAGGAGCTCAGCACTGCTGACTGTAACTGCATGCAAATGAGTCCAGACGCATGCGTGTGCGCTTGTAACAGGATATGGGTTCTAAGAGAAGGGTGCATTGTACAGTAAAATGATCGTCCAGGAGCGGTTGCAAAGCTCTTCAACTCCTCTTTTCTGGTATACAAAGATGGCATTGTGGTGCATGTAGGGAGACACTCTATATGTGTGTTGTTTACAGTGTGGTAGCAGGAACAGCCTATATGGAACAAGTGCACACAGCCAGTGAAATGTGTGTGAATAGATCTGTCTGAAGGTGGAGGATAAAGGGGTTTTAGTGGGTCTAATCTGGAGCAGGTTCTGGAAAGCTCTGGGACGCTGCTATATAACCTGGATTAACACAGCAGACACATGCAGCGCTTTCAGGAGGAGGAGTCACATCTGCGACCAAGAAATGAATGTCTGTGTGTTCGATTGGAAACCAGTGTTCATGCTGCTGTCAAGCCTCTAGCAAACAACACCAGATTAAAATAAGACAAAACTTCATTGACTCCTGCTGGGGAATCGGCTGGTTTCAACAGCAGATAATGGGATTCAGCAATGGAAGATGCTCCTTTTCACAGGAAATTGAGCGACGCTTGGGTTTAGCACGGATGGGCAGATCAATCAAGAAGCAATCATAATTGTCAGACATTTTGAATCGATTGCGATTTGTCACTTGATGCACTGAATGACATAAAGTAGACAAGTAGACCTCTGCTTCTCCACACGGTTCAATCCATTGTGATTAACTTGTGACAACGAACACATCTTATTGATAGCATGCATCTTATATTAGATAATGAGTGAGAACTGTTTTACTTTGTTTTACTCATTACTGACGGCTGAAATTTTGGAAAAAAAAAAAAAGTCGTAGCAGAAATCACAGCACTATAGAATGTGTCCATTTAACTTGGATGTACCCACAAACAAAATGACCTTGCGCTGAGCAGAGGTGTGTGTTCTGCATGTGTATGTCATGTACAGATACCAAATCGCGTGACTTGCATATGTCCATCATCACATAACACCACTGTTCCTTTGTGGAGTAATTGATATTAAAAAGCCAAATAAAAAGTCTTACACTTAGAGTTTTTCCATGGGATGGTAAGATATGAAAGGAAGTACATCATTAAACCTGTGGATGTTACAACAGTGAAAAAAGGAACGGAGAACTGACACCAGCTTTAACTTTATTTTAAGATGAGATAAGTTCTTTGGGATGGACTGTGAGAGGAATACTAATAGATGTGATGAGATGACTGCACCCAGATAAACTGAGACTTCAGATGGTTCGATACAGTGACTGTGCAGCCAAAGCCAACATGACTCAGAGGCGGAACCTTTTCCATCTGCGGATGTCTTGACATTCAGTTCACATAACAGTGATAGCAAATTAAAAATGCATGGTGGTGATTTTATATTACTGACTGTTCTTGATTATTTTATTTGAAGAAGTTTTGTTGTGAAGGGAATTAAGACCTCACACGGCTTTGTTTTGGGCTTTGTGGCAGACAAGTTGAATTTCGTGCAGAGCATTCTGTTTTTTCCACACTCCGATTAGTGTAAATTCTCTACCTTTAGAATATTTTAAAAATGAGACGTGTCCAAATTTATCTGATTTGATTTAATCTCTATTTATACAGGTAGTCTATTGAGACATGGGGTCTCATTCTCAAGAGAGACCTGTCCTCAAAGATCATATCAAACAGCATTGAGTCACTGACAAACAACATTAAGTGACTCGTACTAGACAATACAACAATATAATATAACCCTGAATTACATACAGACAGGTTCAGGACAAAACACAGCATAGAAATCAATATGGATGTACAAAAAAATGAAGTATTTTTTGATAGTAAGTTATTTTTTAAAGGTTAAATTTAGTTATTTTCCAAATCTACACATCACACACAATTAGCTTTAAGAAAATAAGACATTTAAAAAGCTGAACATTCTCTGTTTTTACAGTTTGTAGCTCTGATAGAAGTGTGTTTGTGTTTCAAGATAACATGTCTTCAACACCAATGTCAGGTTTTGGGCTTTAATGTGTAAAAATAGTAATTAAAAAAAAAATGCCAAAAGTTCTTCTGTTCCAAATTTCACCAATTTAGAATAATTGCTGTTTTACTCAGCCTTCAGCGGTATTAAACTGAAATGCTTTGGACCGTTAGTCAAATAAAACGAGACATTTTAGTGTGTCAGTCTGGTCTTTAGGAAAATGTCATCTGTGTTTTTTAAACATATTCCAGCATTGATTATTTGATAAAAGAACTGGCACATTAATCTGGCCAGTTGTTGTCAGTTGCAACTCTAGATTGATTTATATGCTGCTAAAGTGCAAAACATATATTTAGAAAGTTGTATTACATGTTGTGTCCCCAAGGTAGCATTAGTCTTCAGTCAGCGATATGTGCCTTCATAGTCACAATTCTGTAAAAAAAAAAAAAAAAAAGGAATCTTATATTAAACATTTGTGTATTTAGTGTTCATTTTGAAAAGTATATATTTGAGGCACAAACTGCTTCATCACTGTTAGGATTTTAGTGAACTTTTAGACGGCCATAGCAGCCTTATAAATCCACTGTGGCTTGGGCTCTGAAATACAACCTTGTCGTTGTATTGAAATGACTTTATTCTCTGTTGTTACAGCTCAAAGTTGATTGTCCTCTTTAACTCTCTTCATTTCTTATCATCGTGTCCTCCCTCTCCCTCCCCCTCTGCTCCCTCCCTCCTCTCAGATGATGAAGCACGCGTGGGACAGCTACAGGCGCTACTCCTGGGGTTCCAATGAGCTCAGGCCCATCTCCAAGCAAGGCCACTCCAGCAATCTATTTGGTGAGTGAGAGACCGTATACACACACACACACACACACACACACACACACACACACACACACACACACACACACACACACACACACACACACACACACACACACACGATTGATCTCTTGTCCCTGCCACCAGCAGCCTTGGCCTTTAGATTAGCAGCCAAATTGGCCGTCAGTTAGAGTCATCCATCTACGCATGCCTCTAAATGTCAACTTTATCATATATTTATATTCTGTTTGTGCTTCTTGCCAGTTGCCAGTGTCTGGGCTGTTAATGAGAGCGGTGATGTGGGGCATCTTCTTCTGTCTCTGCGTCTTTTTCTGCTTCACACTCTTGTAACTCTTTTTGAAAATCTTAATCGTCTGTCTGCCTTCCACTTGTGAAGTCACGCAACACGCTGCTAGACCTCTAAATATTCCATACAGTGTGCGTCCTCACATGCACTGCCAGAGTTGTCTTTCAGTCATAACTGGAACTAGTGATCACTCCCTAGTTGGGTGCATGTCTGTGCAGTCGTGGCCAAATAAAACAAGGAGAGTAACTGCTTATTTTCTCAGTCTTTTCTTATCCCCTCCAGCCACACACGCAGTACAGTTGCTTCTTGTGTTGTCTCAGTGTGTTTAGCTGGCTGACATTGTTGGTTTAAAAGCTGGACTCTGTAAACATGAAGCTAAAAGCAGATGATCACACAGATCTGCCGTAACAGCACAATTGCCAACGGCGGAGGATCAATGCAACTTATTAAAACTGTAATACCGCGATCACATTTGATCCGCAGTGTGTTTGATTTCTTCCTAATTGTGTGAGGAGATAAAGGGATCAACGAAGCGCGGAGAAAAACCATTTAGGGTTTGATTGGTTCATTTGTGAGAACAAGTCCTCAAACTGAGATTTTGGGGGTTTTGTTGATATTTGTGAAGCTCACAGTTTTCATTCAGACACAGATGAAAGTAAAGTGGACAAGAGCTCATGGTCCACTGCAGAATTAAATAATGTTTAAATGGTCATAATTAGCCTCTCTGTGTGCACTCTCTGTGTTTGTACACGTTGTGAATTCTTTAATTTATTCTCACTGATTGGGTGAATAGGAGCGAGGATTGGATTTTTTTGTTAAGATCTCTTCCTCTTGACCTAATTAAATTCTCTTTGAGAATATGTGTTCAGATACCTTCAGCTCCAGATGAGAGCTGCATGTTTGTTGGTGTGCATATCAGTGGGTGGTGTGTATATCTGTTTAGTGCATTTCAGTTTTTGATAAGATGGCATTCACTTGTGAAGGAGGTAGCTGCTGATAAGCTGGCATTATGTTCCACTCACCTTCTTGATCCTGTTTGGTGCATGCCTGTGTCACTGCAACCAATAGGAGAGGAAACATTGATGTTTTAATGATTTTTTCCCTCTCCTCTGTAACAACAATGTACTTTCAATATCATTTCAACAGCACTTCCTATAGTTAAGAAAAAAGTGAAGTGGATCTGTCATCAGAACGGAAGGAAAAAAGACAATGCAAAAAGTGTTTAAAGAAGTACACACGGATTATTTTTGGCTCAGAGGCAGCTGTGAAAGCTGTAAACGCCACACTGACACATTATCTCTTTATGGAGATGCTGCACTGTGCATCCTATAAACCATGGAAATATCCAATAGATGTGTGTTTGTGGCCTACTGGCCACATCAGCGCTAATATCAACTCCTTTTAGCTGTGTTCCGTGTCAGTCTGGAGAAGAGCTGGCTCCTCAGTGGCTAGGTCGTGATAGCTAACGGTGAACCTTTTGTTTCTGCTGTTGCTGTGATGAGCAGGTAGGATAGAACCGCTCCCTGTTGGCTGAAACAACACTGAGACTGGTGAGATTGATCTAAAACAATAGTATCGAGGGCCACTGAAACCAAAACGAGAAGCTTCATGATGCTAAAATGCTGTGGATGGCTCAGAGGGACTGGAGATTTGTGTGCTATCTCAAACAGGGTTCCCATCTATACACAATCTGATTCACATTACAACAATTCAGTTCTTCATTCACGTAAAAGCACTGAGTGTTAGATGACAGTCACAGGCCTTGGGGGTGCTCGACTGGTTATCGTTGTTCCCAGTTTTATGCAAAGTTTAAAGAATGAAAGAAGCTCTGGCTTAGTTTCGCTTCCAGTTGTAGCAGTTTCACACGAGTCTTTACTGCAGTTTTATTGGACAATTCACTGTATTACAAAAGAAAATAGAATTCATAATACACACACACACACACACACACACACACACATATCGGGCTTTGCAAAAGTTCTGTTACACGGTTTCATGATCTTTAGAGACGTTTACATGTCGGAGTGAAAAATTCCATTAAATAAACTGAAAGTTCTACCTTATAGGCAGGTGTCCTTAATACAAGTTTTTTTCTCCGGTGAAGTTGTATCAAGATGGAAGTCAAAAGAGTTGAGATATCTGCTCTCCTTTGTGCTGAACATCAGCCGGATGACCGTCCACAGAGTCGCGGAGAGGCTAAAGAATGGTGAAGAGCTTTCAGGTCTTCACCATTCTTGAAAGATCACTGAAAGATCTTCACCATTCTTGAGCCTCTCCGCGACTCTGCGGACGGTCATCCGGCTGATGTTCAGCTGCTTGGCTCTGTCAGACTTGTTGTGGCCAGCATGAAGGAGAGCAGATATCTCAACTCTTTTGACTTCCATCTTGATATAACTTCACCGGAGAAAAAAATTGTATTAAGGACACCTGCCTATAAGGTAGAACTTTCAGCTAATTTAATGGAATTTTTCACTCCGACATGTAAACGTCTCTAAAGATCATGAAACCGTGTAACAGAACTTTTGCAAAGCCCGGTATATAGAAAGAGATTTTTTGTTTGTTTGTTTTTGTTTTTTGGGCGTATTAGGTCTCCGTGTCAAGATTTTCGGTCTTCATTTTTGTGTTTCTGCTCATGTTCCACTCACATGGATCCCTTTGAGCATTTAGCTCAGATGTAATTAAGAAGGATGACGTCATGGACTTTGGTCAGCCAGGTGACTCCTCTACAGCACAGCCTCACTTTTGTTTATCATCTTTTGGTTCTTCTTGAGAACCATTCTTAGCTTTACTTGTAGAACACCAGTCGTCAGGCTGCTCTTGTAATGCACAGCAATTTTTTCTGCTGTTATTAGAGAAATTCCCCATATGAAAAGGTACGACTTTGGTGTCAATCTACATTTAGTTCTGGAAATTAAAATCTGACAATACTTGCCTGTATCAGCTGTCCTAAGATTGGGTGCTTTCTTGGAATGGAATAAATAACTTCAGTCTTTGCCCTGGAAACCTCAAAGAAAGCATGCCAAAAAGCCTGCAAAGTCTATTTCATTACACGGTGAGGAAGATTTACAAGCTCATTTTTAATGATTGCCTTCTTCTGTTTAATGAGGAAATTCAATCGGCTTTGTGTAAATTCCATCTACTGTTTCATTACTGGAATTTATTAGACGTAAATGTAGAAAGAGGAAGGAAAGCTGCTGTGTGAATACTAATCATTAGATTAGCCTGTTCAACTCTCCATGTTAGTCTTTCCCTCTCTGAATCCATCCCTCATGTCTGTGCTACAGAAGAGTAAATAGGTTTTAGTTGGCTGCTCCAGCAGACCCATTTCCATCAGTAAATAAGACAGCTTGGCCCCAGGGCCTTGTCACAGCCTTTTCCAGCTCCTATAGAACATGATGTATGATGATAATATTAGCCTGACCTGAAACATTATGCAATGAAGCTACTTTCAATACCCCAGGCTTATTTCAGCAAAGTACCCTAACCTGGATTTGCTGACTCAAACTAGCCAGAAGACTTGAAAATGAAACATTTCGGGTTGTTTTTCTCAAAAAACTACTTCAAAGGATTATTTGTTACTGAATATAAATGGAAGGTATTATTGCTTAATACAACAAAAACCTTTGCTGTGCTGTAGCTTAGCAGGGAAATAAAAGTGACGCTCACAGCTGCCAGTTTTATTTTGCTGTCGTGACTCAGGTGTTGTCACGGCAATTTTTGAATTATCGAGTTACACACACCTTTCAGATTGTGTCATTAATAATAAGTATTAAGGCTGCAGCTTTTGAGTATTACAATATTGTTCTCTAAAATCACATTACAATCACATCACTTTTCCTTTGCTGGTGTGTGTGTGTGTGTGTGTTAGCCAATAAATAAGCACCCAAAGAAAATGCATGAAAATGCATGAAATAGCTTGACAGATTTATTGATGAGATCAAACATTATCAGTCAAAGATAATGTAATGAATGAAGCCAAAACAGTGACATTTTGAATATTCTAAGACTTATGGTGGATAACTCGCATCTATTCTGTGTGGAGCTGTTGACTGGAAGAAGACTATAGATGGAGTGGGTCTACGTTGAGGGAGGTTGGATCTGTCTCGTCTGTGGTCATTCCCTGAAGGAAGAAAGCTCCGTGGTCTCAGGCGCCAGCTGTACTGTCAGCTGTTTCCTTCTTCAGTGTGTTTAGCTGGATATCGCACCAATTCTGGGATATACAGTATTAATGCAGGGTTGGCTGTCTGTTTGGTTTATAGCAGATTTCTGTGACATTTTCACACATCTTAAATACTTGCAGACACACAGCTACCCAAGTAAAGCTTCTAACTGACAAACCCCACCAGCAAATACTATTAATGTCAGCTTTCAGATGGTCAGTCTGGATTTGTCTGTGGACCCATTCTAGATGTGACTACTTTCTTTATTGATCACTCTGACTGTTAGTTGTTCAATTAATTAATTCCCTCTCTAAATCCCAAACACACCGGCAGGTTTAGAAAAACATGCTGTCCTTAAAACCAAACACTAAAATTACACCATTCATCAGAAATGTAAAAACAGTAAGAATCATCAGGTTTTCAACTTTCTGAAGGTGATTCCACTGCAATATTAACCAAATCTGAGTTTAAAATCCTAGTATTTCATAAAAATCATTTTATTTTACACATCTCACGAAAAAAAATCCCTAAATGACATGTTTGTAGCAAATTGTGTTACAAAAAACCTTCAAAAAGAAACTCTACACCGCTTGCTCTGAGTGACTCAGCTGTGACTGACAGCTAAGTGACAACAATTAAGCAATTTTTCAGCTGATCTGAATGGTGAAAAATAACAGAAAATAAATGCGGATATAAAAACATCTATAGTATGTAGAGCCACCATTTTTCACAGTGTTTGTAACAAAGGCTAAAGTGTAATTTTAATGACAATGATTTGTGGTTTTTATGCTTTTTAATTGACAGTTTTACAAGTTATTCATTTTTTTGTCCTATTATTCCTCTATTTCAAAGGGCAGGATGACTTTGAGAACAGGTAAAAGTTAGAATCAACCACAGATGAAACATTTCATTTCCTAGGAGCCGAATTTAATACACACAGAAGCCTTGCACTAGAGACGGTTGTAAATACTCTATGGATTGACTGTGCTGTGCAAATAAACTACGTATAGAAACTCTCAATAAACCTCACAAGAAGAACATAAGCTATGACTAATTAAATAGATGTTTATATATTTATTCATGATTCATTGAATTCTGGGATTTTATGTTTCTCATAATGAGATTTTTACATTTTCTCTACTTCTAGCTGTGGTTTCCATAAAGGTGCAGAACTTAATGTTTCAGTGAAAAACGAGTCCTCGGTGACTGGAGCCACAAACTGCTTTGAGATCAGAAGGTTAGTGGCTACATTATAAAATGTGAGCAAATAGTGAAAAATGCTCATTGCATTTTCCGAGGAGCTCAAGGTGGCATTTTCAATCTGCTTGTTTTGCGTGACTGGCAGCAAGAAACTATCCCTCCACTTGTTGTGTACAAAATATTTATAAAAATTCTATCCTGCATCCAAGCACCCAGGCTAGATGAAGAATAAGCAGAATTCTCTCCCAGGGTAGGAATTCACCAGCAGCAATATATCCTCCTAAATTATTGGCAGGCTACTATGTTTATCTTCTCAACCAACTACTTTGGCGGCCAACCAACCGTGATTTGGGTATGCTTCTTCAAACGTCGCTAAACCCAAAACACTTCTACACGACAGAGCCAGAAATAATGAGACGGATGCTGTCTGCTCTTAATCTTTTATCAGGTCTGACAATCTGCATCTGATTAAATAGACCTGCTCACGTCTTTCCATTATTGTACTGTAGCTGTGTTCTCCAGACAGCGAGTGCTGCATTTAAATCAAGTGTTAGAGGGACAGGTTGTGTTCGTATTTATTACATTTCTGAAAAAGTTAAGATGCTGATGAAGTGACTCTGATTGTGTAGCTCATTTGCAGCTGGAAATAACATGGATGACAGTACAGAGGAGTGTCATTAATCAGTCTTATATAGCAACATTAGTGACTATTGTGTGTCTAAGCTGCTGAAGGCTTAGTTTTCAATTAAAATGTCATCCAGTAAAAATAGCATATTGCAATCAAATTCAAATGAATGACTCGGATGCAGAAATAATTGAATTGCAGAGTGATGTGGTAACTGTAGGGCAGTGTATGGACCGCTGCAGCAGCCCTTCACTTTCAGTCACAAACATTATTTCAGCAGCGCTCTTTTCCATGCTGCTCAATAAATACAGTTTGTACGGCTCACATATGATCTGCCTACTTATGAGGAGGCGGAGTGATAGTGGCATTCTGGATGCATTTCAGCACACCCCTAAAGAGCTGATTGATGGATTTAATAAACCTGTGCTGTGTCCAGTGTCTAAATGTAAGCGACTGCAGCGCTGCTACATTGCAGATGAAAATTTCCTCTTTGTTTTTGTCTGCTTTCTTTGAATGTTTTTAAATAAGCTTTGTCAAGTGCAGGGCTTTGAAGAACAATATTGGTATTTAAGAACAACTATCTTAAAGTAGCCTGTGTCTGCTCCTGTCCCTGGAGATGCTGTAGATATCCTGTCTTTGCTAAAATTAAAGACGGCTAGAGGCGCTGATGGCATCCATCTCTCCTGCTGTCATTTCCACTTCATCTGTCTGTGTTTTAGGACTAAACTCGGCTGTCTATAACCAGCACATTGCTGTTGAGATACAGGTGCATGTCTGCTTCTAAATCCAGAGGGGCTCCAGGCCTGTTGTGACTTTGTAGTTTGCCAACAGGCACAGTCAGCACACTGTGCTTTTGTGGCTTCACTGACAAGCCATAACCTGCTGAATATAGATGCCAGAACAAGAATCTTGTATGTGGTAAAAATTCCAGTTTGACAAAGGTTCTGAAGTGTCTCTGTTCTGATTAGAATAGTGTAGGCTTGAGGAAAATATAGGCTTTTTTATGCTTCTTCTTGCATAGCTGTCCTCATAAGCTGCAGTCAGTACAATCACTGAGGGCTTTATCTGCCCGGATATCGATGACCAGAATGGGTAAAATGTCCCCTGGAACCTGAATTATTACCTTGTTAAGTTTCTCCAGATCATCTGGAGCCCATTTGGATCTCAGTAGCATTGAGTTATCAGCCCAGCCTTCAGCTGTACCCCAACTACTGTTAGACTTTATAGAAGTTAATTTAATCTCAGCGCCATTATAAGCCAATTATCCAGGGTTGAAGTTTGTACCAGGACATGACCTCAGTGTCCTCAGGAGTAGTTAAAGTCTTACTCAGTCACCACATACTCTATGTTAGGGCTGGGTATTTTGGCAAGAAAATGTTACATTTCAGTACATAATGATAATTATTGATCATTTTTAAATGAATGGCTTTAATGCACATCACCGTTCAAAAGTTTGGGGTCACTTAGAAATGTCCTCATTTTTGAAAGAAAAGGAGTTTTTTTTCAAATGAAGATAACATTAAATTATTCAGAAATACAGTCTAGACATTGCCAATGTGGTAAATGACTATTCTAGCTTGAAACGGCTGATTTTTAATTTTAATATCTACATAGGGGTACAGAGGAACATTTCCAGCAACCATCACTCCTGTGTTCTAATGCTACATTGTGTTAGCTAATGGTGTTGAAAGGCTGATTGATGATGAGAAAACCTTTGTACAATTATGTTAGCACATGAATGAAAGTGAGAGTTTTCATGGAAAACATGAAATTGCCTGGAGGACCCCAAACTTTTGAATGGTATTGAAGGCCAGGACAAGAAGAACTGAAGGACGTAAATAAAAATAAAGAATGTTGCAAAGTGACCTCAGTTTGATATGTAGTAAATGCAGCAAAGAAGTAGCACCTGAAGGCAGATGGAGGAGGGCCAGGTTGTGGCTGTTGTATTGCCTTTGTGTTGCCTCTACATGCAGCCCAACAATAAGTCTGCCAGCAGGCTGTGATGGTGACAGGATGCTCATGGAATAGCAGGTCTTTCAAGGCTTGTGTGAAAATCACTGGAAGTGCAACAGACTGCACAAAGGAACGTCATTATCAAGGTATGACAGGCTGTTTATTATCCAATGAGGAAATACATTTGGGATTTGCTTATTCAGACAAACTTTGCGAGTTCATTTTGTGCTTTTGCAGCCACTGCCATGTGTCCATTGCTGAGAACAGCAATCAGCGTAAGGAATAATCTTCATTGTACTCCATTCCTGTTATTTGTTAAGTGATTGTTGATTGATAACGTAGCAGATTTAGTTGAGGAAATTCTTCAACAGTTGTTATATGAATTGCTATCAATTTATTGCCTATGCGTCCTCTATGTTAGCATGACATAAAAATAAATTATGTGGTATTGGAACGTAATGCTGTGGGAGTACTGTGTCGTTCTAGGCTCCAAAACAAAAAAACCTATACTATACCGACTTCTTCAGTGTCTAAATTTTGGATTGTACAGCAGTCATTCCAGTCATGATGTCTGTGGCGTTGCATGTCTGTGTGGTCTCCTCTGTTTAATCGACACCGTTGACAGGTCATTGGTTGGGCTTCACAACAGCCAAACAAGCTAAAGGGCGAAACATGGTTTCAGCTCGACTTGCTGCTCAATTTCAGTCAAGGGGCCAACACAGGCAAACCACTCATGTGTTCAACCAGTCAAAAAACTAAATAAAAAATCTCCCAATGGCCTGTGTTTGTTTGTGTTTCTTGTGTCTAAAATAAATACAACACATTGAAGGTCACTGCTATTGATGTCTCCTGTTGCAGCAAAAGAGTAAAAGGTAGAATCTTTTGGTAATTTACCATCAAACCGTCTGACCTGGACTGGACTATGACAGAACAGCGTTTGTGTGCATTTTGTGCTTGTGTGTGTGTGTGTTTGAGAACGAAGATGCCATCTGTCTTGCTAGCTTAAGCTTTGGGCTTTCTCAGAGGACAAATAAGAAAACACCTTAATACCCGACTAAGCTCAAAATTCAGCATGAAGTCCAGCAAATAGTGCATATATCCTGGTAGGTTTGTTAGTTCTGCACACAAATGGTGCACATGATACAGGACCACATATTCCACTGTATTACATTATTAGACCAAACTGGCAGTTATGTTGCATTGTGACCTTTTCATTTTAACTCTGTTGGTGGAAAGTAGACACATGGATTAGTATTGAAATGAGAAGAAAAATATTGATCTGTGTGCTGAAATCACAACTGAAGTTATAGTCAAATGTTGAAAATATAGATTTTAATAACAGGCACAGAAAAAAAAATCAATATGGCGTGTTGTTTAGACACAAAGTCAGTACTGCATCATAATCAGTTTGATGGATTTATCAGTCTTTCTGTGGAATAGTTGAGAGGTTGCTGCAACATGTGACAACTTTGGTGTAAAATGGTCCAACATATATGACTTATGCAGATGAAATGAGCTGCATGGGATTGTATATTTGAGGAGGAACTTTTGAGTTTCTTTTGCTCTTCTTTTCTTGTATTCACGTTCTCCCCTTTGCTACTTGGGGTTAGCAAATTCACTTTCTACTTTGACAGCCTCTTAAGACTTTTAAGAAATTGCTGGACAGTTGGACGGATCCGTAGCTGCATGCAGTGTGAAGAAGTAAAATGACTGCATCTCCTCCTGAGACACACGGGCTTCACAGTGGAGGTTATCTGTTCGGCCCCGCCTGCAGTGCTTTAAAAGGCCGTTGGATGAATGGCAGGCTTTACCACAGATGCTGTCAGGGTTTGTGATGGTTGGTTTTCTTTCTGCTGTGTTTTTTTTTTTTCCCCCGTCCTGTCTCTCCTGTGGCCTTTCCTCCATGCCAGACCTCTCAGTGGCTTTTCTGTTCTCTGAGCCCTGGAGTGATGCCGAAGCTTCTCATGTCACTTTATCTATGTGACAGTAGAAATACCCCAACAGAATAAATAAAGCACTAGCTGCAATCTTTAAATGACATTCAGATGTCAGGTTTATCTGGCACTGCCAAAATAATTAGTAATTAAAGTCAGTCAGTCCGTGCAGTCACACTTTAGCACAGTGATCGCAGAATCACAAGAAGTTTGCTACTTAAGCCTTTACTGCCGTTTCTACTCCTGTGTATAGGGCTTCATAATTGTGTTTTTTTGTCCTCTAAACCCTGTGTGGTTTACGTTATTATTTTATTTTTGCTCCTGCCATATTTTTTGTCACTGTGGGCTCATTTTTCACTGGAATATACAGTCCTGCTTCTCTATGGAAGCAGCACAAGTGTGGATATAAGTAGACAGAAGAGACTCAGAAATGTAAGTTGTACAGTATAACATATTTATTGTTCTGTCGAAAGCAGAAAAAAAGGGGAGGGGGGAGGGAAAGTGTTGTGATGTGACTTTGCATTACTACAGATAATTTACAACTTCCATTTTAAATTCATTTCCATGCTTGTCTTCTGCACATCACAAGATGAGTAGTGAAGGACCAAGAAAACTGAAAATCTGAGATTTCTTTGTGTTTTTGACTCTGATTATTTATTTTTTTATATATATGTAACATACCTTTTAAACCAGCTGGTGAATCTGGGAGATTTAGAGGGTTCAAGATTGATTTAGGGGTATTTTTGCCTTAAATTTATTATTGCAAAGACAATGACAGGAGATAAATGGTGACTGAACAGGGGATCCACGACTCAGGGAATTAATTATTGGCTTGCCCCCCCGCCCCCCCCCCCCCCCCCCAAATTGTCCTTTTATGCTATTTTCCGCACCTATTTATTATTATTGCTCAGCTGATGATGCCGAAGAGCTACAATTTTTTTTTTTTTTTTTCTTTTTCTGAGAATGTTGACTGAGATTTGGCAGTTCTTTGCAGCGCTAAGCTTTCTGCCAGAAAATGATTTGGGTATTTGGATTAAATCCAGCACAGATGTCAGTCTAACCATGGTCTATTATAAAATGAAATGTCTCCCAGCTGTTTTGTTTTTTTGTTTGTTTTTTTTTTTGTTGGCTTATTTATACTTTGTCCTTGAGTTCAACATGACATTTAATTTACAATACAGATGAGTGCAACCGATAATTTATCTTAACCCTTGTGTTGTCCTTACCAAAAAATGTTGTTGCCTTGTCTGAAAAAAGTCCAAAAATTCAGAAAAAATGTCACCAAATTTATGAAAAATTACACTGAAAAGAAAATTCCTGAAAAGTTTCCCTCAAAAGTTTTGTATTTTTAAATAAAAAATCCCCAAATTTGACAGCAGAAGTCACTGGATTTTGGTTGATTTTTTTTCTGAATGTTCTTAAACTTTTATTAATTTGTTTTTTTCCGCCAAAAAATGTTCAGAAATTTCCTTAAAAAAAAAGGAAAATGTGGAAGTTTTCACTGTGAAAATATATATATATTTTTCCACATTTTTAAAACTTTAAAACGGGTCAGTTTGACCCGGAGGATGACAGGAGGGTTAAAATCTATCTTGTTAGCTGTTTGGCTGCTCTGTACATCAGCAATGCTGTTTGTTGTCACCTTCTTTCTGAATGAACAAGGGCATGCGGTATGCCTATGGTTGAAGTTTTACGGTTTAACACCCTAGAAGGCCACTCACTGCTGGGGCAAAATGGGTTGTCCATTAATTGCAAGACTCACGTTTGGTTTCAGTTCCACATTTCAAAGTGTCTTTGAGCAAGACACTGAACCAGAGTTGCTCTAATGGCAGGCAAGAACCTTGATTGGCAGCTCTGTCGCCATTGATGTGAGTGTGTGTGTGTGAATGGGTGAATGAGAAACGCATTATAAAGCACTTTAGTAGCACTAAGGTAGAAAAGTGCTATGTAAGTGCAGTCCATTTACAGTAGAGGGTGAAAGAATGAGTACATGGAGCTGTAGACGCCTCCCCGTTGTTCCAGCGTTTCTCTTCATCTATGAACTATAATAAGCTACCAGAGCAGCTATGGCTTTTATTATTGCTGCTTTAGTTCAACCACATATCTGTTGCTTTTTAAAGAATGTTTTCATGCAACACAGTATCTCTTTGGAACAACTTATTGTTAATGTACTTACTGAAAGCAGACCACACATGAAGCCACCTCCCATACATTGATATATAGTAACACAGATCATGCTCTGGGACATTCAACAAGTTATACTGGTCCAAATTCCACAAAATAACCTCTAATGTGGAGTGAGAAATCCAGTAGTTGGAGCACTTCTAATAGTAAGAAGGAGGCTTCTACAAAATAGGGACAATTATAGCAATAGTGGAATAACTCCTTCAGCCTCGACTGTCACGGCTTTACATAAGAAGAGACCTCGAACAGACTTTAGGGATTAAAAGATCTGAAATGTAAGAAGGGGGCCTATCTGTTAAGTGCTTTAAAAAACTGTAAGACTTTGAAATCAAGTGTTAACAACTGGAAATCAGTTAAAAGAGGGGAGCAGAGGAGTCACACGGTGCTACTTCTTGGTGCCAGAGCGAAGTGTTGCAGCAGTATTTCATATAATTTAGTGCTGGGAAAGTAAAACAGCAATACAGACAAGTTTAAAGTTACAGCACTGTTGTTGTTATCCATGTGTTGGTAATATTTAAAACTTTTTTTTTTCAGAAGTTGGTTGAGTTGGATCCTTCTTAAAGAAAGCATTTGTTATGGTTCAGAACTCATCGCAGTAGTTTGAAGGACAAAGAATCCAAAATTAAATGCATTGTAATTTTGTGACAGTTTCCTTTGGTGGGGAAACACATTTTCCACAAGATTTTAAAAGCAAACTGTAACCCTGGTAAGCTGGAGACTGAAGAAGCACAGCACATCCATTTGTATGACATGCTTGATCAGGCGCAGGTGTTGGCGTTTTGCAGGATAGTAAATGAGGTGCGTGAACGCATCGCCTGTGTGTGTCAAAGAGCTTCCCGGTCACAATCCCAGCCAGCATTGTCTCATGCCATGTAGGAGCCCTGCGCTGTCGCTAGCAAGGCTAAAAATATAATCATCCACCAGTCAAGAAGGCTAATGTTTTTGGTGTCTTTCTATTTTCAGACAAGTCATTTAGCTGCTTATATAATTTGACATTGAGTCGGGGGCTGCAGCCTCGGCTCCCACACAGCATTGTGCGCGTCTCTGAATCAGATACTCAATCTCTGTAATTGAAATGGATGGAGTAATTCTGCTGTGGCCTTCCCTCAGGTTTTTGTGGTGTGTGTGCGTGTCAGTGTGTGTGAGGAGGAGGAGAAGGGAGTTGTATTTGGTTGTGTCTGAAATGATGTAAATCACGGTCTGCACAGAGGTGGGTGGGACGCAGATAAGGGAGCACTGCTGCAGCTGAAATGGGGGGGTATCCATCACACACACACACACACACACACACACACACACACACACACACACACACACACACACACACACACACACACACACACACACACACACACACACACACACACACACACACACACACACACACACACACACACCATGCAGTCCTGTGTTGTAAACACTCATCTCCTGAGTCTTTGTTAGAGAACCTTGAGTCTGCATCTACATTAATTAATCACGCACACACACACTGAACAACAAGCCTTGTGGCCTGGGCTTTGAAACCCCCCCAAGGCTTAGAACAACACACTGCAGCAGTACCGCCCATCTTGCTGATAGCAGACACTGAGACGCTTTCATAGACACACACCCTCACATGTACACTGCTCCAAGTCCCTCAAAGTTCTCATACCTGAGTAAAAGAAGCAGCCTAACAGAATTGGCTAAGACTTTTTTTTTCCCTACATGTAGCCAGCCTCCTTGCATCTTGTATTTGTTGTATTATCACAGCTTTACTGAAAACCCCTCTTTTCTGTATCGGCATCAGATTTCCAACACTCACAAGCGAAGCGTGGTAATGCCTTTCACTGTAACCTTGACAAAAAGTGTTGACGCTTGAGTATCTGGCAGCCGAAGCCAAGAGGTTAATACACTTTGGGATGTGTTTGTGCGTGGGCATGCTTTCTGCCAACGATAACATGATTAGCCAGAGGCTTAGCCATCACTTTTCCTCACCTCCCCACTGCGACCTTTGAGAAAACTCAGTGTAGACTCGATGTTGAGATGGTAGTTGGGGCTAAATGGGATCACCAGCAGGGCTGAGAGTGTTGAGATCTGGATCAAATTGTAGGATTAGGGATTAGCCCTGGAGTTTGCATTGCGTTCACATTAGAATATGGGACACATTGGGACCTTTTTTGTATCTGGAGAACATTTATCTGCTGAGAAAGGCACTGGGCTGAAGAGAAAAATCCAGGAGGGGATTTTTTAAGACTGAATTTTCATAAGATGAGAGCAGCCTTCAGGGTTTTGTTTTTTTTAAACATCAGTGGCACTTTGGCTGCTGTCAGTCTTTTCAAGGCTGAGGCTGCTATTTTTGAAGGGAAGCTGCTGAGTCAGTGTGCAGTTCCAATATTCGTTTATAACTACTAGTAAAGCCGGAAAGGGGTTATGTTTGCTGCCTTGTCTGTTTTCTATTGGCTGCTTGTTTGTGTGTATGACAGGATATTGTGTAAAGTTTGGGGAATTTTGCGAAACTCGGATGACTGGCTTTGAATTTGATCATGTAATGGAACGAGAATAGGTGCTTTTGATGTGAGACGAGTCGTGTTTTTATCACGTTGTGTTCACTGACTGGAGGGGAAAATGTGACTTATGTGGGACTTGTGTTTCACTGGTAACTTTCAGGGCAAATCCACACATGCTCAAATAATCATACAGTGTTGTTTGCCAGTGTTTTTTCTTTTTTCACCAGATGGGAGGAAAGAGAAAGAGATCACACGCAAGGTCTCTTTATTTTAACATATTTAAATTTCTATAAATTTAAGCAGGGACATTGCGGCTGTTAAAGTGCGTAGGGCTTTCGTCACATATTTCATCACTGCTCTGGGGTCTGTGTTCCTGCTGTATTGGCTACTCTTCACGCATGATGCACTTAATGTTACCCAGAGGCTAAAATCATGGTTGGACAGCGACAGACCACAGAGTATGGTGTAATATAAGGCTGATGTGGAGCTCTTGTCCTTACCAGGCCGCCAAAATTGCACAAATTCTGCCTTTAACATGACTGACGGTAGACAAATATTTACTAAAGATTTGTCATTCTCCCCTTTGACGTGAGTATCCTGCTCCTGACATGTTCCGTCTTGTTGCCAACTGTGTTGCCAAGTTAACACATTTGTGCACTTCTTTCACCAGTTTTATTTCTCTGCAGATGCTTGAGTGTTGAAAGAGAGATTGTGAATGACAAATTCAATAAGAGATGTGTTGGCCATTGAGCTTCAAAAGTAGGTATTTTACCAGCTACAAATTGCAGCTCATCCTTTATCTTGTATAGGAGAGTAGAAAAAAATAGAAAAGTCAGTAAAAAGAAGAAACAAATGTGAACTAATTCATCAAAAAGTCACACACAATAAGTGCGTGTGTTTTCCACAAGGAAGTGCTGCTTGACACACGGGGTTAGAATGCTTCAGGGTGAGGGGCGCCACATATTGAGTCATGCTTTACGTGACCCGTAGTTGCCCAGCTGACGTGATACGTGGGAGAGGATGTTTGCTTCACATGGCTGCTGTAAGGTAATCTACAGCGCAGTACAGGCTGGATTGTGCACAATGGAGATCTCTGAAGAAGAGTAAAAGGGAGATGCAAAAGCCTCACCAAGGAGCTCAGTGTGACCCAGAGCTGGAGGGCACAGCTGACGGCTGAGGTCACGCTTTGTGATCGCAGTGTGTGCATGGTGTAATCCACATGACATTTACGCTGTACACAGAACACTGTTCTTTGCCTTTCCCTCTAAAAGCAAAGAAACCCATGCCACATACTTTATGCACTAAAAATATAATAACAGTTTAGTTGAAGTGGTGGTTGAATAAAACATAAAGAGCTTTTCATAAGTGCATTGGGTGCTTGATAATTGTGATACTTTGGAGCATGATCTAATAAAAGCTTTGGGAATGGGGCTGTACAGTGTATTATTTCAGGAACCTTAAGAGTGATCCAATTGATAAAATTTCTATTTTTAAGCTGGAGGTTTTCTTGTTTGGGGCACACATATGTGGCACAGTTTGAAACCAGTTTAACCACTGCTAAATCTACACTACCAGTCAAAAGTTTGGACGCACCTTCTCATTTAATGTTTTTTTTTCTTGATTTAAATTGTAGATTGTCACCGTAGTAGGCATTCTAACAGTTGTCAAATATAATAGGGCTGTCAACTATGTGCCAACCTGACTTCTGCACAACACTACTGATGGTCCCAACCCCACTAAGAAGACAAGAGGTTCCACAAATTAACCTTGAAAAGGCACACCAGTGAAGTGAAAACCATTTCAGGTGACTACCTCATGAAGCTCATTGAGAGAAGGCCAAGAGTGTGCAAAGCAGTAATCAGAGCAAAAGGTGGCTCTGCTTACTCCATAATTCCATCTGTGTTCATTCAAAGTTTTGATGCCTTCAGTGAGAATCTACAATATAAATGGTCATGAAAATAAAGAAAAAAACATTAAATGAGAAGGTGTGCCCAAATGTTTGACTGGTAGTATTTGTCAGCAAATATATACTCATACATGCTCCTTAAATGCTGTGTTTTTTCTGTGCTCACAAGGTGACTGTAGTTTAAAGGTCCCATGTCGTGAAAATCTGTTTTTGTAAGATTTTGTATACTTTACAAACTTGGAGGTGTAAAATTAAAACTATAAAAATATTTTTAAAAATCCCTTTACATCTGCCTTTCCTCCCGTCTGCCCTTAACTAGACATCCTCTAAAAATAAGATTTTTATCTTTTTTAAAAAAATATATTTGAAAGTAGCAGAAGTAACCAGTACTCGTCAGGTTGATAACATTTGCATAGTCGTGCTTTTTCTCTGCCGCTTCTGCAAAGGCAAGCCACTCCAAAGGACCAGCTGCTGCATAGTCCACCATTTTTATTTACTTTGTAGGCTTTCTTCTGATAACTCTAAAAGGTCTCCGCCATTTGCAAAGCTCGCCAAATATTTTCCTTCTGGCTGCAATAGTTGACACACAAGTCTCCATTTACTTCTAGGTTCTGAGGAACTGAACACCCAGTGTATTGCTTTCGGCCACAACATTAAGATTGCTCCTCCCTGTTAGCATGGTATGTGGCTAATGTGACTATGAGCTTTTTCCTTTTAGATTCAGCTATCTGATTTGAAACTGGGACAGGGACTGTGTTTTCATGTCTGTAAGTCGGGTTGCTTCTCTTCTGCTGGCTGTGCTAGCATATGATACTGTATTTTAATATACTAGATTTCCTAATAAAGCTGTTCTTATTCGCATAGTTTTCTTGTTCTGTTGTCAGACAACAGAATGAGTATGAAATATAGACAGCGCGGACAGCTGTTTTGCTCCGTGCTGTCACTCACTGAACAGTACTGCCCCAGAGCAAGTTTTCTTCCTGAAGAGTGCATGGGCAACAGCTGCTAAGCTGTATTTGAAGCTACAGACATACAAACAGCCAGTTCAGAACAGGGATGAAACCAAGACTTGTGAGACTTTCAATAATTTGCTGAAAAGGGGTACGATACTGGACCTTTAAAATTTGGAAAAGCCAAAAAAAAATTAAAAATCTTCATCTTTTTGGTGAGACTAATTTAATGGCTAAAAAATAAATTACAAAGAGTACAATTCAGAAATGGCTACGATTGAACTGTTGTTCATTGTAGCACATATGCAAGGTTGGGTGGATACTGAAAACTTAACAAGAAAATGTAGCACATGTAGCTGGGAAACGGATTCAAAGACGTCAGTTTCACTTTTTGCTTAATCCCTGACATTTTAACACACAGTTAACTTGTTACTCCACTGCTTACAGATTCAAATGTGAAGTGTAGTGTTCAGTAAAGACTGAAAACTCAAAAAGTAGAGATCATCTTTTCATGTTGACCGGTGTCACCTCAAACAGTGTTGCCCATGTGTGTGTTTGAGAAAGAACATAATCAAGTTTGTCAATCTCGCTCAATCACTCATGCACACACCCACATCACAGATTACAGCTCTGTCTTTACCGCCTGATTGCGTGAAGTGAAGGTTATTTTGCCCTGAACAACCAAGCAATGCATCACTCTCCTGTTAAACACTGGCACCCGCTCACTTCCAGTAGCACAGGGTACGAAGTAGGAATGCAGCAAGAGTGTCGACTGAGAGGTGATGCACAATCAAAGAGTTGTACTAGCTAATGATGATGTTATTAGCTCTAAATTGCACTTGAATACTTCTCTTTGTACAGTGTAGTTGTGTGTTCAGTGCGGAGTAAGGACATCTGCCTATGTAGGTGATAAATGATGCCTGCAAGGTGTCCTGCTTTCTTTTTTAATTCATCCATCACACCCATCCTCGCTTATTTTCTGTTAAAGGAAATAAACCTAACAGGCACAAGATGAAAAAGCGATCGGCTGAGGACACAGGAAGACGTGGTGGTAACAGAACCTGCTGAAGCTCTTTGGAATGTAAAGGAAAGCAATTGAAGGAGAAAAGATTGATGCATTCTTCATTAAAGAAGAAGAACAAAGGGATGGATTGTGTTCACAGGAATAGAAGGATACTGTTGGCTAATGACTTTTGAACCTTCAGTCTCCCATTTTTCAGCCATCCCTCCTCCATCTATTCTTATTCTCAGTCTCAGAACAGAGAGGTGATGATTCTTGTCTTCTGAGGACAACAGTTCTTTCATTTTTCATCTTTTCGTCCATTTCTGCCTTTCTCTTACTCTGCTTTGTAGGTTATGCCAAAAATTAGGAAATATTATCCTCTTGTAGTCATCTAGCAGGATTTGACAGCATCAGCAGGGATGAGCGGCAGGTTTGATTGTTTACCTACAAAATACGCTGGAACATCCTTACGAGATTTTGTTGCTCATGGTGTTGAAAAAGGCACTCTACAAATTCAGTTCCATGCATCAGAGTTGGTTTCAAGGTCTTGGAATATTGCTGCATCTGTGAAAATTATACGTTACCCCTTGTGGCTCTAGAGAGAGCCACGGAGCATTTGATTAATTGCCTTAAATCTCAAAATCTGGCTATAATATGAACACAATGGTTTAGCTAGAAAGAGGAGTAAGTGGAATTGCTGCTGCTTTGATTTTTGTCCTTTTTCACTCTCTCTCATGAGTCTGTCAATAGCATTGTTTCAGTCAAGTTTTCAAGCCAATTTTAGACAAACTGGTGAAAAAACTGAAAAAGATTAACATCCACTTTAAGCTTATTTCCATGAGCTGCTATGGGGTAATAAACTACACTGCATAGTGTCGTCAGAATGTGGCAATAAAGCTAGGCAGCTACGTACAAGAACCTGAAAATGAAATCTGTAGTTTGATAAGCGAAAATGGATAGAAGTCTCTCAGTTGAGCAAATTGCAACTACTCTTTCACGACAAATGTGGATGCTACTTCTGTGGTGGTGAGTATCTTTTGGCCAGAGCTCGAGAATTGAAGATGAGTTGGATTCTACAAGCGCAGCATTTCTGCAGCCTTGTGGCTACTGTGGCTGACTTGCTTTTGCGGTGAGAGTCACATGATTGTGGTTAAATCTATCCCTACCTTTATATGGAATAATGTCCACTGTGCTTCATTTGGTTTAATAATTGATCAGTTATTGACTAAAAACACTGCTGTCACTGAAGAAATTGTTGTTAAATTTGCATCAGAAGCAACTGTTCAGTAATGTGAGTTTGCTACATCAGAACTTATTTAGAAAAAGTGCTTCCATCACCTATGAAATGCAATAACTTTCTTTCTAAAAAGTCATGAAGCCATCTCAAGCAATTCTATAAACCTTTCTGTGAAATTGGGAAAGTTGGCAAATCTGAGGAAAGTGATGAAAGTGCCGAAAAAGAAAACAAAAAAAACTTGAGTTGATCCTCTGTCAATTGAAAGCTAGTAGATGCTGCTTTGGACAGTGGTTGTCAAGTCTTCAGGCATTCTTGTGTGAATGTAGCCTAGTCTTATTATAGATTATGGTGATATCAAAAACATACAAGCCTCTCATTCTTTGAGCCATCCATTTAGTTTTTCAAGCTTTCTCTTAAAGATCTGTTTCATTCATAACTTCCACCTCTGGCATCAAGCCAAGAACATGTGATGTCAGCAGTGTATGTGATCACACTGGGAGATCTTACAGGCAAACAAAGTAAACAAAAGTCTTTCAGTGGAAATGAATGGGCAGAGTCAGGGAGACACAGACCCTGCCAGCCAACAATACTGTAAGACGCACACAGTCCTTTTAACTGTAAAAATGAGCTTCCGGCACAAAGATAATTATCTCAGAAGGCAGCTCCGATCTTTTCGTGTGCCTAGAAATGTTAAAGCAGACTGGGCCTGTTGCTTTGGATAGTAACACTATCGTTTGAGGATTCATGGGAAGAATTTCTCCTAATGTAAGAATTCTCCCACTGTGACAAGCCCACCACTTACAGCAAATATCATGAAGTCTTCCCTCCCCTACTGTTCCATCTTTATAGAGGCCTCATCGTGTTTATCTTCCTCCACCACCACTCATGCTTTACACAAGCATCATAGACACTGCCCTCTGCTGAGCCATCTGCTAACTCACCATGCTCCCAGCCGCTAACAGAAACAAAATCCTCAACAGCACATACAGTGCATCCAGAAAGTATTCACAGCGTTTCACTTTTTCCACATTTTGTTATGTTACAGTCTTATTCCAAATCGGATTCAATTATTTTTTTCCCTTAAAATTCTACACATAACACCCCATAATGACAAAATGAAAAAAGTTTTTTTGAGAGTCTTGCAAATTTATTAAAAATAAAAAACAAAGAAATTACATGTACATAAGTATTCACAGCCTTTGCCATGAAGCTCTAAATTGAGCTCATGTGCATCCTGTTTCCACTGATCATCCTTGAGACGCTTCTACTGCTTAATTGGAGTCCACCTGTGGCAAATTCAGTTGATTGGACATGATTTGGAAAGGCACACACCTGTCTATATAAGGTTCCACAGTTGGCAGTGCATGTCAGAGCATAAACCAAGCATGAAGTCAAAGGAATTGTCTGTAGACCTCCGAAACAGGATTGTGACGAGGCACAAGTCTGGGGAAGGGTACAGAAAAGTTTCTGCTGCTTTGAAGGTCCCAATGAGCACGGTGGCCTCCATCATCCGTAAATGGAAGACATTTGGAACCACCAGGACTCTTCCTAGAGCCGGCCGGCCATCTAAACTGAGCAATCGGGGGAGAAGGGCCTTAGTCAGAGAGGTGACTAAGAACCCCATGGTCACTTTGTCAGAGCTCCAGCGTTCCTCTGTGGAGAGAGGAGAACCTTCCAGAAGGACAACCATCTCTGCAGCAATCCACAAATCAGGCCTGTTTGGTAGAGTGGCCAGACGGAAGCCACTTCTTAGTAAAAGGCACATGGCAGCCCGCCTAGAGTTTGCCAAAAGGCACCTGAAGGACTCTCAGACCATCAGCAAAAAAATTCTCTGGTCTGATGAGACAAAGATTGAACTCTTTGGTGTGAATGCTAGGCGTTTTGTTTGGAGGAAACCAGGCACTGCTCATCACCAGGCCAATACCATCCCTACAGTGAAGCATGGTGGCGGTAGCATCATGCTGTGGGGATGTTTTTCAGCAGCAGGAACTGGGAAACTAGTCAAGATAGAGGGGAAGATGAATGCAGCAATGTACAGAGACATCCTGGATGAAAACCTGCTCCAGAGCGCTCTTGACCTCAAACTGGGGCGGCGGTTCATCTTTCAGCAGGACAACGACCCTAAGCACACAGCCAAGATAGCAAAGAAGTGGCTTCAGGACAACTCTGTGAATGTCCTTGAGTGGCCCAGCCAGAGCCCGGACTTGAATCCAATTGAGCATCTCTGGAGGGATCTGAAAATGGCTGTGCACCGGCGCTCCCCATCCAACTTGATGGAGCTTGAGAGGTGTTGCAAAGAGGAATGGGCAAAACTGCCCAAAGATAGGTGTGCCAAGCTTGTGGCATCATATTCAAAAAGACTTGAGGCTGTAATTGCTGCCAAAGGTGCATCAACAAAGTATTAAGCAAAGGCTGTGAATACTTATGTACATGTGGTCTCTTAGTTTTTTATTTTTAATAAATTTTCAAGAATCTCAAAAAAACTTTTTTCATGTTGTCATTATGGGGTGTTGTGTGTAGAATTTTAAGGGAAAAAATGAATTGAATCCGATTTGGTATAAGACTGTAACATAACAAAATGTGGAAAAGGTAACGCGCTGTGAATACTTTCCGGATGCACTGTACATCACCTCCAAGATCATCAGAGTTTGCTCTCTCAACCTCACAAGCCACAGCTAAATCTCGTCTTGTTTTTTTTTTTTTTTTTTTATCGTCTTCCCATCTGGACATTGACACAAAGCCTGGATCTCGTAACAAGCTGACTTTAGCAGATTCTTGCATAACTGTGCCATCACGGCCCTGGACAAGCTGTTTAGCTAGCATTAACTAGCTTTTTTCACTATAATTAGTATCAGCTCTGCAATGAGGCAGCAGAAAATCTAGAGGTGCATGTACATCATACCATGTATGACAAAGAAAAACAGCAAATCCTTCCATTTGACATGGTGAAACCAGTAAATATTTAGCATTTCTACTTGAACACTGACTAAAACCGCTAGTTACAGATTTTTGCTAGCAGGTAGAGAGCATTTAACAAATTCACTGAATCAGTAGATAACGCACAAAGTTTTTCTTCCTGTGATCCATCAATTGGTTGAAGACTAGTTAGATTTGAGCCAAACATGATTCTCTTTGCTTGACTACACTCTTAATAGTGCCACCCAGACCGGTACATAGTCAGCATTTACGTGTTTGTTCAGATGTTCCGACATCCTTTCCTCTTTAAAAGAACAAGCGTCATTGCCTTCAACAAACGTTTACTTTCCTTGCAAATCTTTTTTCTTTTATTTACATTTAGTATTAGTATTCCAGTCACTCGTTGGCCATCTGTATCACACATTACACAAAGACAGATGCAGGAAGATCAGTGAAGGGGAAGGAAGCGTAGTGACAAGACAATGGATGGTAGGAAAGTGTCTTGTCCTTTTTTTGTCGCTCTAGAGGCTTCAATGGACCGAAGAGATGGATGAAAAACAGGAAAGACAAGTGTCTACAACAGTAACAGGATCTGCTGACAGCTTTCCTTCCATATGGCCTCTTAAAAGCTTCTCAGAACATTCATATTATCTTTAGATTACCACTAATTTCACATCGGTTTGTTTGCAAACTGTTGTTACAGTTTAGATGTTTGTTTCATTTCTGATTATTGTAATATTGACTTCATGCACTGTGTGAGGGAATGTCCATTTACTTCTTTGTCAGTGTTATCTATTATTCTTACTCTCCTCTTCTTCTGTCTCTAGTTTTTTTTCACCACTTCTTGTCTGTTTTCCTTTTTGTCTTCTGCTTCTTCAGCGTCTTCTTTAATTTTTCTCTTCTTCTACCCCTGTCCTCTTTTATTTCTGTCTTGAGCCAGTGTCTTCGTCCTCTGTGTATTTGACTTCTTCTACTTCATCTTCTTTTTCTTTTCCTTCATCACTTTCTGTTCCTCTACTTCTTTCTTATCTTTTCCTACCTTGTTTTTTCACTTCCTGCCCAGTCATCTTCTTTTCTTTTAGGTCTTTGTCTTCTCCACTACATCTTCACCTTCTTCTACTTTTTCCACCTTCTTTTTTCTTTATATTCATTGTTGTCTTCGGATTGTTCTTCTTTGTCTTATTTTTCTTCTTGAATCAGTTGTTTATTACAAAGATAAATACTCCTTTCGTACAATACGCTTGTGATAACTTTGACGCTTCACCTTGGAAGACCTAATACCTCTGAAGGTCAGAGTCGGGCCGCATTTGTTTATATGTGGGTACAGGCTCACTAGATATAATGGGTAAGGGCATGGTTTGATATAGGTCCCTTTCCAGGCACAAAACACTGGCAACGCCACTGTGATAACCAGCACATGAACTTTTTTCTTGAACTTCAGACAGTGCTAGCCTGGAACTGTCTGAAGTTCAAGTCTTTATGGTAAGGCTAATTGTAGTTGGTCAAGTTGTAGCTTTGTATTTAACACACAGACACAAATGGAATAATGCCAGCACATATTTCTTAAAACAGGGACAAGGCTCAATGTCCCTTGACAGGCTAAATATATGGATTTACACTACCATTCAAAATATTGGGATCACTTAGAAATGTCCTTGTTTTTGAAAGAAAATCAGTTTTTTTTTTCAATCAGAAATACAGTCTAGACATTGTTAATGTGGTGAAAGACTATTAAAGCTGGAAATGGCTGATTTTTAATGGAATATCTACACAGTGGTACAGAGGAGCATGTTCAGCAGCCATCATTTTTGTGCTCTAATGCTACGTTGTGTTGAAAGGCTAATTGATGATTAAAAAACCCTTGAGCAATTATGTTAGCACATGAAGTAAAGTGTGAGTTTTCATGGAAAAGATGAAATTGTCTGCCCAAACTTTCAAACGGTAGTGTATTTCTAGCAAAGCTGTTTTGGAAAATGATTTTTTTTTCTGAAAGGCTTTGGTATATATACAGTATAATCAAAACTGCGATGTAGTGAATGTGTTCTGTTTACCAGAAATATTATTCATACAAGTATCATGTGTTTCTGCTTAAAATTATGTTGACAACTAATAGCCTTTGTTCGAAATAGAATATGATAATATATGGTGAATATTTCCATGTCAGAGAGTGATGGTCATGAGTTGCTCTGCAGCTTTAGCTGATGATTCAGCATTGTGTCTGATGGAAAGCTCTTAGCTGCTTTTGAATCTTCCCACCACTCACAGAGGAATACGAACCAATAGATCCACACAATAACAAACCAGCAGCTTCCCAGCTTTCATCTCGACTCTGCTTTGTAGCCACAATATTCGCAAACCTTTCCTCCAATGACTTGGACTGTTTTTCTGTCCTTATTATTATTTCAGCATTTTTCCTTCTCGCTGTTTTCCTCTCTACCTCTACTCCTGCCCCTCTCTCTGTAGGTTGGCCTCCTGACGCTGATGTATTAATGTTTTCATTTCAGCTCTCTCTGTCTTGCTTATTGCCTTGTTCCTTTTCCCCTCGCCCCCACACATTCTTCCCAACCATCTTTTGCTTCTTTCATTCTCACCTGCAAGTGGTCAGACAGCTCCTACATATGAGGTCTTGTGTTTAGTAACAAGTATGAGAGGACTAAAAGCTTTCTGAGGGCTCTGTTCTGCATGCTTAATGATTTATTGAGCTCCCTGGCACATACACAGGGTAAGCTATTGGAGTGGTGTTAGATTTCTTAGGGGGTTTGGGTAATGACAGCGCTGAAATGATGGTTTGCGTGTCTCTGTGTGTCTTCCCTCCTGCTATGAGGCTAATCAGTAGAGATGAGCAACACTCCCGACGTTTCATCAGCGCCGATAATCGCTACCTCTCACCATCTGTCGAGCAAAAATAATTTATTCAACCTCCAAACACAACTCTTAACTTCTGCTGTTTATTCAGTGCTTTTTTTAGTGAGTCTACCACCAACACCTGTTGTCATTAATACTTTAAAAAGGAATAGAATGCTGACTAACAAGCTTTTAGCATTTGGAGGATACTTCATGGGAGCTTTTGGTTGTTTGAAAAGGTTAAACTAAATGTGTGTTGTTGTTTTTTTTAAAACCCCGCTTCCTCCTTGGTTTTCTCTAGTTTTTAGCAGCTGAGTTATCTGTAAAACAGTGGAAGACAGCAACCTGGAAGAATGTCTAATCTAACCTGTCTTTATTATTTTTGTCTGTGGTTCTTCTAGGCAGCATCAAGGGAGCGACAATAGTGGATGCTCTGGATACCCTCTATATCATGGAAATGTTTGAGGAGTTTGATGCTGCTACTGAATGGGTTGAGAAGAACCTTGACTTTGTTGTGGTAAGTTTGCAGCAAGAATTGAATATGAAAGAGCAAACGCTTTTCAAGGTCTCCGTTAGTTTGCATAACAAATGAAGTATACACTACCGTTCAGAAGTTTGGGGGCACTGAAAAATGTCCTTATTTTTGAAAGAAAATCATTTCTTTCCATTGAAGATAACACTAAATTTATCAGAAATACATTGTTAATGTGGTAAATGACTATTCTAGCTGGAAATATCTCCATAGGGGTACAGAGGAATATTTCCAGCAACCATCACTCCTGTGTTCTAATGCTACATTGTGTTAGCTAACGGTGTTGGAAGGCTAATTGATGATTAGAAAACCCTTGTGCAATTATGTTCTGCAATAAGTGTGAGTTTTGATGGAAAACATGAAATTGTCTGGGTGAACTGAAACTTTTGAATGATCGTATAAGTGAACAACAAGATAAAAGAACAGCGTTTGACTGTAGAACTGAAATAAAACAAATTAATATAGCAGTTAGTAACTTACATAACCCTCTGAGCCCCAAGTAGTTTCTAGGAATTTTTTTCTCTTGTCACATTTTTACTTCCTGTACTGTAGTCTCATATTGGACTCCAACATGAAATTCTTTCTCGAAGTAATGTTTTTGTTGCAAAATGACAAGGTTATGATGAAAAAAAAGTCAAATTTCTTTTTAAAAAATTGATATAAACCTGAAATTGACATTTTTGTGCCCAAAGATGTTCAAAATACTACACACCAGGGATACCAACATTTTTATAAGCTCTCAGCATCTTTCACACTCATTAACTTATTCACCATACTAATTGTATTTTCCAACAACTTGCTGACAACTTGTTCCACTCTTTACTCCCATGCTGCTTTTATTTATTGATCTAATATGTTTATTTTCCTCTCAGTTCCTTTTAATTAGTTTCCATACTTGTCTTCTCTCTGCTCTGTGTAAACACAGCCTGCAGTTCAGCCAAAATGTCCCTGCTGAGTCACGTTCAGCTTCCCACTTGTGCCGAGGAGAGCAAAATTTTTAAACATAATCTGATGCAATCAAGTGGTTCATTTTTGTCAAATATTTGAATGAGACATTTATGACGAAGTGATTTTGATGAAATACAACAATTTGATTACTTTTGCCAACGTAACTTGCACTTGACACATGATTAGTTCAAGGATTGTTGAAAATATGCTGATTTTCTATTTTTATTTTTTACCGTCTCTGGCTCTGATAATTGCTGTAATTTTGGCAATTAGAAAAAAAAGCTTTATAAACCTGCTGGTGAGTTTGGTGTTCAGAGTTAAGTAGAACAACGGATGATCTTTACTTTTGTAGAATATTGCTTCCAATCAGTCTTCTTTAGTTTGTCATCTGTATTTGAGTTTAAAAAAAAATGCTGTTTGCCTGAGGACTTCCTGAATGCAACAAATGGTACAGCAACAGTTCAACAATGAAAGTCATGCATTCGCGGAAATCCCACATTTAAATCGCCACCTGTCAGCTGCGTTTCAGCCAAATCTGTGCACATTTTGAGTCATGTTGCACACACACACACACACACACACACACACACACACACACACACACACACACACACACACACACACACACACACACACACACACACACACGAGTGATAATATAATCTGCCTTCAGCTTAAGAAAGTGAGGTGTTTACTGTCAATATTACATGATGCAAGTGTTACAAGAGGAAGTGATTTGTATAGTAATGCTTTAGTGAAGGTCAGATGAATCATACTTAATACCGAGGTTGTTGTTTGTGCGTGCGTATGTGAAATGCAGATGTTATCAGTGTTCCATCCTGTCATCGCTGAGAATCAAAAAGCTTTCATTCCACAACACCCAGAACTACAGGATTAGTTCTTCACCAGTATCGCACAAACGCTTCAACTCGAAAGCTCCTTTGCAAGGACATATCCTTTTATGAAGAACTCCTAAGGGTTGTAAAGTTTTACTGTAAGCTTAAGAAATGGAGAAAAATGCCCCTTTCCATAAATCACATAATGTTGCTTTTCAGAGAGAGCTTGAAAGTCGTCTCAGTCATTTTAGTGGAGCTTTAAATGGATGCTCTTGTAGTGTTTTTGTGCATGAAGCAATGTATGAAATAGTCTGTATAAATACACTTTGTCAACATATGACAAAATGAACAGGGTGATGTCTCACTAAATTCTATCAAATGTAGATCTGATTAATTAAATTGTGATATAGAACACTTTTTATGGCTGCGTCATGTGTCTGTGTGCACAACTTTAAATTCACACTCATCTTGTCTTATAGCAAAATGTGAAGGCACCTAATGGGAAATAAAAGCTGCCGTAAAAGTTAAGTTGTTAAAAGTCCTGAACAATGGATGCATGTTTAAATAACAATAAAATATTACAGTTACAAAAAGCAACAATAAAAATGTAGTTTAAGTTCTTCTTTTCGTTTTTGAAACTCCAAATATCACCCTTTCTTTCTTCAGCACAACAGCTTGAGCATTATAAACTCATGATGAGTCGTGTAATGAAGATTTAACATCATAAACATAACAAGCAAAAAATTGCAGGGACTTTAATGCAGTAAATGTGTCCTTAATGACATGATATAAAGCTTAATGTAATTTTCTGATGTTTGAAAGATCAAATTGTGTACAACAATTATCCAAGCTGCTAAAAGGACTCTGCTGGGAATGAGTCATAGTTCATATTTCATGACCGTTTTGCTAAGATATTTAAAATCAGTTTATTAACTTAAGAACTTTTGGTGATTCAGATGACGTGTCAGTCAGAAGAACATAAGCTCATGAAAGATGTGAGTCTGGACAGAAAATTTCTGTATTGGCTCACTCTTATCAATAAAATCTGGAATTTATAGAGTTGTTTAGTATGTACATACATACCTATATATAGGCAAATGTACATTAGACTTTGGTTAAAGCTGCTGTCCGGAGTTTCCGTTTGTTTTCAATTTATGTATCATTTTTTAACAAAGCTTAAATGTGTTAGTCTAGTTCGATACTATAATATAAAGTTAGTATAACGCGATATGAAAATTTATTCTTGAGCTCCGCCTTCCTCTCATAGACCCCCATGTTATTCCAAAAAGCGCCGGTTTGCTGCCGACCAATCAAGTTCGAGCTTCAGCTTTGTCATGCTGTCAATCAACGGTTACACGCACAGCAAGCAAGCCCATGCAGAGGTGGGCGAGCTACGCACTACGCAACCGCGCGCACATTTGTTTTGCTTGTGGAGGAGAGAGTATCAGGGATCAGCAACTTCCAGAAAAGTTACCAATCCCACGGCTTGTCAGGCCAAGAGACTGCAGGACGTTTTTTGGCTCGGGGTGCTCGCGTCGCTCCCCGACCACGGCCTCCATAGCCCGCCTGACGGCTTCGTTTAGATGCCCGACCTCTGGAGGAAGATGTTGGGGCGTCTGGGACATACTCTTCGTCAGAGGAGTCATGCAATTCTGAACTCTAGATAGAAATAAATAAACAATGTAACACATATGCACGCGTAAATGCACTAAGTTTGATAAACAACGTCATCGAGAGGGATACACGAGTGTAATCACATATTGAAACTTTACTCGTTAGTCCTAGCAGATTCATGTTATTTTGGTATTAGGACAAGTTAGACTCAATACAGCATTCTAACGTAATTCCTTTATTATTTACTAAATGTACTAAATGTAGAAGAGGGGAAAACAGCAAAACAGGCGAGATGCTGCAGCACTCCGGGCACCCCTCTCAGGTACTGCACGCGTGCACAAATAAAGGGGCAAAATCAGAGGGAGGGAGGCTGGGACCACCGGTGTTTTGGGAGACGCTGCGATTCAAACTCTGGACAGCAGCTTTAACTCAAAGTTGCAAACAAGTACAAAGAATCGGTTAATTTAGTAGTATCGATTCATCAGACGTTCTGCTGATACAGCCTTTATCACTACATATGGAAGGACTTTCCAAGATTATCATCCTACACTCAAAAGCTGAAACCTAACTAATTGTCTTGGGTTAAACATGCCTCAGACGGGTATTTTCTCGATTGGTCGCACCAACACACAATTTGGTTGCCCCAAATACAGCATGCCATTAATCAGCCTTGCATATGGAGGAAAAATTGTCATTGCTTTCCTGAGTTTTGCATGACTAGAACGATTTACAGCGACTCAAGACATGATATTTGCAAAATAATTCTTTCCAAAATAGTATTCATTTTGCAATTTCTATAAACTAGACACAGGGTAAACTTCTCACTTCCTGAACATCTTATCAATAGATGGTACAGTTTACAGACACTAACACAGGCATGTTGCTAAACGGCTTCACTAGCTGCTAGTTAGTTGATTGTGCACGGAGACGCCTCTTGTCTCCAACTCAATTACTACAGTGCAACGAGTCAGACAGATGTGTGACCAAAAATGACTTTGAAAGATTTCCTCCCTGTGGACTGCTTTCTATGGGCAGAGGTTTTTCTGTATCACCATCGATCATATTCATTTATTGGTGGAAGCCATGGTTCTAGGACTGCATTAGCCATTGTGTTTGAACATCGTACTTTTTCTTCTTTGACATTGCGATCTGTATCTCTCCCTCATTTTCCTCATTTTGTTTTTTCAAATCAGCTATGCACCTCTTCACCTGTGCAACACGATAACTTGATAAATGGATTGTTCACACATCAGGCAGGGAAATGCAGCAGGTAGGGAGGACTGAGGGAGTTAGTGAAGAAGAAACGGGCTGCTTTCAACCATAGTGATAAACACAGTACCCCTGTCAGATGGAGATGCACCAAAACAGCCAAAAGATCATCATGCAGTCACACGAATGCCAATGCATGACATTTTTACTCACACACAATGAAAAGAAAGCTTTCAGTCTGGAGCTCTGTAACATCTTTCATAGAGAATTTCTTCTAAGGAATTAAAAGGCATCATAGCTGTAATAAGACGGCGCTTTCACTGCTAATTTCCTGCTTTGGCTGATGAGCTTCATGACATGGGCACATGTAGATATCTCTGAGTAAAACACACACACTTTGCCCCTTTTCTTTGATGTTTGCCTTTATTGTAGAGCCGTCCTCATTATGCTATCCCTGTTAACAGCTCCTCCCAGAAACCGAGAAACAAATTCTTTCTCTTTAAGGATGGTTGAGACTCCAAATGTGGCTGTGTTTACAGATAGCACTTTAAGAGTCTGGTCTGGTTCTGAAAACCAAAACACTTATCCACCAAACATGAAATAAACATCGAGTACTGTAGTCAATTATGCCTTCAGATCAGCTTTAATCCTCATCACTGTGCTGTACTCAGAAGCATACACGTCTGGTCTTTCGGCTCGTGGAGGGTTGCCACATCTGAATTTTCAGTGGCACTGCTTTGTACATAATCCTGCCTAATTTACAGTATTTGCCAGCAGTCGTCTTGTCACTCAAACAGCATTGAATCAGCAGGAGGCGCATTGTTTTGCTGTTCATTTGATGCAGGAGCATATTGTTGAGACGTAAAGCTGGCTTTGATACTCCACAGTTTGTGCATGTGTTTTACAGTAAGTGCTTTTTAGTAGCAAGGACCTGGCAGACTGCTTTTGTGAAACCACCTTCAAAAGGGTTGAAAATGTCAGCCACGTTCGCTAGAGCACAGTTCAATCTATGAAGATTTTCTAAAAATAGACTTTTCTTAAAATGTTGTGAAATATTGCATAAACAGAGTAGGTTTTATTACATCTGACAGTGTGACAAATATTGCACAATGAAAACACAATGATTGGCATGTTTTGTGAACAACAATTACCTTTCAGCAATTGGAGTGACACAGTCTAGGAAAGAAAGCCTTAAAAACACGTTTGCAAAAAAGATGTTAACGTTGAAAATGCTGCCTTTCACCTACCTGGCATTTCAGACAAAGAAACTGACAAAGAAGTAAAAGAGACTGAGAAAGACAAAGCTTTATTGAACAAATAGCGCAGATTTTCTGAAACTTATGAATACGAAAGTGATGATTCCAGCCAGGAAAGTTTGCTGCTGAACTCTGTGCCAAGAAGACATTAAGTAACAGAAAGTTGGTGTGAAGGAAAGCAACATGTCTGCATCAATACTACAGACTCTAAGCAAAGTACACATGCTCTTGGTAGCTTTGAATTGCACTTCCACACAAAAACACAGCAAAATGACGGCAGAGGCCAAGCAAAGGAATACGTTTTGTTGTTTTTCTAATTCAGGTATAGAAAATTAATGGCCACTCTCTCAAGGCAAAAACAAATAAACCTAAACACCACATAAAGACTGGTGCCAAATTAAAGGAAAATGAATATAAAGTGTCTCATTGGGCCTCCACCTGCCCCCAGATTAGCTTTAGTGTTGCTTGCTGTTGATTATCCAAGTCCGCTAGTGAGAAAAACACCACTCATCCTAAAGATATTCCATACTTCAATCCAAAATCTACCATCGGTGTTCAACTGGGTTGAGATCTGGTGGCTATCGAGGCCATACCGTATGATTCACATCATTTTCATAGTCAGCAAACCATTCAGTGACCCCTCATGCCCTGTGGATCCTCATTTTTTGTCGGAGCATAAAGGTGATCACTCAGAACAACTTTGTATTGAGTCGCAGTGACCTTTCCTTTCAAATGGACAAATGGAGTCAAAGTATGCCAGCAAATGTCACCCACAGTATAACAGTGTCACTGGAGGATTCATTTTTTTCCTTTAATTTGTCACCCATCTCTACTTATTCATTCTATAACCCCATGAATCTTCAGAGGAGTAGAGATAACTGTACAACCTGTATGATACAGAAATGTGATGCATGGGTGGTTTCATTCGACTGTACGAGTAAGTTTACATGGCTGCACAGTTATGATAATAATTACGATTCTAATTGTTTTAGACAATGTTAAGATCATTATTATTCATCACATTTCTTTATTGATTTTAGAGACAAAATATTTTTCATGGCACTCATTGAACACAGCTCCCACTTCTGTGATTGTGACATTCCTGCTTGTGTACAAATCTTTGCATGAAAAGCAAGACTTCAAATAAGCATCACCTGAATTCACAGCATCTGCTAGGAGCTAAATCTAAATAAAATTGGACCCAGAATTCCTGATTTACGAAACATTTTCTTCTGGATAGATACAATGTACGGACATTCCCTGTACACCTCAAACGCTGGCTTCAGCAGATGTTAGGTAGGCAATTTACCCCAGTTAGAACCGAGTGATTTCACCTACACAGGCTGTTTTCAGTTAACAGAACATTGTATATAGCAGTTATTTTTGTTGGCCACATGTTTGGACATTGCACTTATTTTTGCACACATGAGTTTCAATGTGTCCAGCCTGTTCAATTTTAAAGTAGTGAGAGGAACCAATAGGCATTGGTCTCTACTCTTTTATGTGCAACGTCTAGCGTTTGGCTCACAACCTGAGAAAACATGACAGTTGAATGTAAGACCCACACAGGTCACTAACATATTTTCACTGAAGCAGCTAAGCAACTTTTACAAATGTGGAGGAAAGAGAAATGATTCCTTGAGGTGTTCGAGTAATTCAATTACTAAAGTTCCTCGAGGCAAAATTCTCTGAATCCAGGCTCCATTTAATCTACTACATACTAGATCCCAGGTCACTAAATGACGGGCCGTGGTCAGAGTATGGGCGCAGACTTCATCCTGTACTGACCCGGACCTTTAATCAATAAATTTCAATAAGATTTTAAATTTGACAGGACACTTCTATTTTAACCGGCACAGCTTTTCTAGTGTTTATAGAATGTAGCCGATCAGAGGCTGAACTACGGAGGCAGTTTAACATAGTCAGACTTTCTGTGTGTGAGTCGACAAAAACTAAAACCTCAGTCAGAGTTAACAGGTGTAAAGGCGGTTTTCAACTTTCTTTAACTCAGCCTTTCTACTTCAAACTCGTCCAGAAAAACAGGAGCGTTTAACGATCATTTGACTTGTTTTCCTCACAAAATGAACCGATCATGTGCAGCTCCTTCAGTCAACGGGTTGTTTTAATGGAGAACAATGAGAAATATAAATAAATCTAAATTTATGACAGTAAACAGCTCCAACTGGAAATTAAGGCAGGAATGCTGGTAGAAAACGTTAAATATGTGAAATGTATTTATTTTACTGATCAATGCAGCTGATTATTTCTAACAGACAGCTGCCCAATAAAACTATTAAAGTTCATTTAATTGAACATGATGTTGTATTGAAGTGCATGTAGGTCTGACACTGTCCTTTAATTTGTGACTGAATCAAAGTAAAACTAACGTTACTGATTGAATATTCTCTGTAATAAATACCAGTCATCTAATCAGTTTTCTTATGTGTTCTATCAGCTGCAGTACCAGCAGTTTTAAACAGATCAAACATACAAACATATTTATGTGATTTCTGCATCACCAACTAAATACATATGGGGTTCCCATGGCTTTAATTTGAGTTGAATACCCCTGTACTGTACTATATATGTACAATGTCTGCCTGTGTTCCACCAGGACGGTTATTTCTATTGCACAGCGCGCTCACTTCCTCTTTTCATGCTGTAACGCCCGCGCCAAGCACAGAATCCGATTACTTGATTAATCACCAGGATAATCGATAAAATACTCGATCTAAAACAATCAATGGCTGCACCCCTACGCTCCACAGATTTTCTCTGTTAAAATTCAAATCCTCTAAAACAACTTGTAAACTATAAACACAGTAAGAAAACTATTTCTTTTTGTCATTTTTAAAAATGATGCCAACAATACATTGACATTTTGCAGCTAATCAAAAGGCCAGCAATTCACAAAGCATAACTAGACAGGCTATGATCCAAAGAGTTCTAGGTGGAACATTATCTCATTGGCTCATCTTACTGCAGCCTCTAATTAGTTCTCTGCCAGGAAAAGGACGTGCTTAGTCAGTTTCCTGTGTGGTCTGTAATGGCCTGAATGTTGCAACATCAGGATACAGACTTCTTGCCTGCTACTTTCGTCAGGAATAAGATAGTCACACAACTGCTGACTCAGAGGGTCATTGTCCAACAGTTTAAAGCAGAGCTGACTGCGAAACACTGTCACACAATGGTTGCTTTCAAATACATGATTTAGAATTGGTAAAAATTAAAGTAAAATATGTCTTCTTTCTAATTTTGGTATAAAACACCATTTCACACTTTTCATTTGGTAAAACTGCTGGAGAAAGTATTATTGTTCTTTTGCATTACGGTCTCCTCAGTGTTGTAGAGGAAGCAATTCAGTTTTAATTAGGATGAATTAGCTACACAATCTACCTACTCAATCAGTCACTCAGACTGGAGGAAGAATGACAGTGCACATTTTGTCTGGCATATAATTTGTTTTTCAACAGGACAGAGTCTATTGTCCTATCTCTGGTCGACAGCACTGACTTATGAGAGCTGTCAGTCAAGCACAAAAACTTCATCTGACTCAGGAATCTGTTTAGGAAGACTTGACGTGAGAGAGATGAAGCTTCATTGTTCTGCTACTGAGACAAATGGCTTTACAAAGTTGCAATTTTTGTTGTTATTCGTCCCATTATCTCTGGCCAGAAATAGAGGCATTGTATTTTTAGATGCAGCAGCCTTTGTCTTCGTCATTTAAGGCAGTATTTGGTATCTTTGGACTTTGGAGGAGATGTCACTGTTCTATTACAGACTGGAGTATCTGCTCTGCTGGGCGGGGTTGCTATTTGTTACCAGAAGTTTTTGAAATTTTTTTTGTCGAACTTTTAAAACTTGACTGATGAACCTAAGGTCAGTGTGATGCATGGTTTGTCGTTGAATCTTGAAAAGGAACCTGAAGTTATTAACTTGTTTGTTCTTAAAAATGCCCATATAACCCTAAACTATAAAGGCAGTGGTCTAGAACAATGTTCACGTTGGGCACCTTGTCTCCCAGTGGAACACAACATGCTACAGGCACGATTAGTAGGCTTTTTAATTGTTGTTGTTTTTTTGCTGCAGAACCTTGTGTGCAGTCTAAGGGCAGGCCAAACCATTGTGGTTCTATAGGCCCTTAAACTGCACACAAGATTCTGCAGTTTAATGACAGGGTAAACCTTTGTGCCTGTAGTGCCTGTAGAACCTCGTGGTCATGGTCAAACCTGTCAGATCCTACGCCACAATGGAGACCGAAAGTTTGGAAGGGAAGATTAGAGGGCAGTCCTGTGAAAGCCTCAAAATGTTATGTGCTTCTGTAGTGAGTGCTTTAAAGGTTGCGACTCGTCTGTGTAATGTTGTAATTATGTCCCACATCTCAGTTCCTTGTGTTAGCATACTAGCATTTTACCAAGAAGCACCAAATACAAAGCGCAACAAAGGCCGATGGGATTTTCATATGTTGGTATTTAGTCCGGATTGTGGTGCAAGATCATGTACTGGGACTGACTGACATTTGTGAGATTTATTTTGAGTAGTAATTGAATGTCTGTGCAAAATTTAAAGTCAGTCCGTGTTAATGAGTTTACTTCTGCTCCATGTATGTGACTTTCCAGAGGTAAAGTGTGTGCAAGATTTTTGACAGCTGTTCGGGTAGTTCTTGAGATATTCAGGTAGTGGAACAAAACATCCCAAACATTGCAACAGAGTTCGATACAATCTGGAATTCTTTTGTTATGTAGTCAGGACTCAAGCACACACAATGCAGAGCCAAAATGGATAAACTATTAAAACCCTCTGAAGCTACTCATGCAGCATAGGTATTCACTAAAATTCACTCAAATTACCCTAAACAGATGCATTTATGCAAAAAACTTTGCTAGATAAGCCACTTCCTCAAAAGCTCTTTATTCATCGTGCTCAGTCTTGACACACTCATTCGGTCGCTCAGTCATTCATAGCAGCACTGAGCAAACCAGTATTTAAATTTATTCAGCTGTTGGCTGCGCCAGTCCAAAAATATACGTCTAGACGGTGAAAAGCCCACCTCGGTCTAATCCTTCCTGAGGCCAAATACAAGTCCAGGAACATTTCAGTGTTGAGTTTTCTGCTTTCTTAAGTCACTGTGAGTGGGAGGAGAAATGTGTATTCATGAGTCGTCAGCTGTTTGTCATCTCACCTTTCTTTTCCTTTGTCTCTGTGGCAGAATGCTGAAGTGTCCGTGTTTGAGGTGAACATCAGGTTTGTCGGAGGTCTGCTGTCTGCCTACTACCTGTCTGGAAAAGAGGTAAGGAGCATACTGAAGCTTCCTGTAGTGTTTTCTCACGCCACCTCAACATTCTTTGAAGAAGAACGTTGCTGGCTGAAGGCTGACTGATGAAACAGATGGTGGAGAGTGATGATGGACAGTGGAGCGAATACATGGCTGCTTTTTTATGCTCAGTCTCTTAAAAATAGCCTCCTCAAATGGTTGCTACAGTTAAATGTGTTCCATATGCAAGGACTGAGATAAGTTCTCTTTTTCAGTATAGGTGCTCCCTGGTCTAATTTGATTGATTTGCATCCAACCTCCCTATTGGTAAAAGATGACCTGAACATTCAAAATCCCAAAGCCCATCTGCAGTTTTGAAGGGCATTATATCTTTAAAAAGAGAAAACAAAATTACGCTACTTATCAATGCCAGAATATGTAAAAAGACAAAAAAGATTGAATCATCACATTTTCAACTTTACGGTACTTCAAGGTAGCTATGTCTGAGTGACCCTGAAATACTGCTGTGCAGAAGCTCTTAGAGACTCAGCTGTGACCAACAAAAATGAATAAACAAGAAAAGTGAGAGAGCCCAGTACTCCTTTAAGGCTGCTCAGTCGGATCATTCTTGAAAAACTTCGTAGCAGAAATCACGGCACCATAGAATGTGGCCATTTAATGTAGACGTACCCACAAACAAAATGACCTTGCGCTGAGCACAGGCGTGTGTTTATGCATGTGTACGTTATGTACATATTGTGAATCATGTGACCAAAACATATAGCGAGCAGTGGGAATTGATGGGACTCGGAAATACCCCCACAATTGAATCAATTGTTCCTTGTATGATTTTCAATGGATAAATCCCAATAAGTTGATTTGTAGTAGGATGACAATCATGTGATCATCAGCAGGCAACTGACGTAATGTTTACTTGTAGTCATAGTTACAATGACACTGTGCTGCTATCTCGCAGTGACACAGAAATCTTTAACAAATCCATAGATCCAGACTATAAGCTGCATCACTGCTGAAATCTGATCACTTGATCCGTGTGTCATTTCTGACCTTCCCTGAAAGTTTAATCCAAATCTGTTAGTCTGTTTTTGAGTAACATCGCTAACAGGCAGAGAAACAGACTGACAAATGTGCACCAGTTGTCACATAACTCCACTGTTCTGTGGTGGAGCAATACAAAAATCAGGACCTTTTCAGCTGAACTGGGTTGAACTTTAGGTTGTGCTTAGACAGAGCAGATATCTTCTGACTTTATGACTTGGTTATACTCTACAAAATGCATTTTTGAGTTCTGTCTAATTCTAGCTGTGGTTGTGTTGTTGCCATAGAGGTGCAGATCTCTACATTACAGTGAAAAATGAACCCAGAGTAAGTAAAGATTTGACAGGAGCAAAAATGGGGCAGAAATTGCTTTGGGGTTCAGGGGGCTGTATGGTGTTCTTGGATCCTTTTTTTTGTGGTGGCCCTGCATATGTTAAGTGTTCGGACTTCAAACTAAATGTTGAGATTGTTACCGAGAACATTACTTGCTTAAATGTGCCAAAGATAGATTGAAAGCCGCTGAACGTTTAAAGACCTCTGTCAGGTGAAAGGGAGAATAAAGGTGGTGTTTCTTCTTGCCCTTGGGGGGACACAAGATGTCGTGAAGTGTCTGACAAATTATTGCTCCAGACTTTCTTTATTCAGAAAAATGAGCGAAGAGAGACATTCCGCTGAGCTTCTCACTTCACTCGTCGTGTCAGTCCCGTTGTGTATGTGTGTTTGAGTGTGTGCGAATAGTGGCTAGAGGTTGTGAAAATGACACCAGCAGGGTAATACACTCTTACTACTCCACTACTCCACCAGTGCAGGGGTTGTGTGTTAAAGTCACCTTTCCTCAATGTCAAATCTTCTTTCTCTTTTTTAATTACATGATTCTCTATCTTAATGAATGATTAGGCCCCCATAAAAGAATGGATAGCTCAGCAGATCATTAAAACCCTGCACAGCCCTTAGAAATCTGAAAGATGTTCAAAGTTCATTTGTCTTTTCAGACTGATACCACCATGGTAAGATTGTACTTTGACCGACTTCTTTATCGATGTTTCCGATGTAATTTGTTTTAAATGAACATATATTTAATGAATAAAAGTGGTTATACACAATTGCTACACACACACATATAATCTACATGCTTACCCTAGCATGAATGAACTCGAGTTGTGAGGCTAAGTGCTTCTTTATTAGCAGGTAGAGATAGTTCAGGTAGGAGTCAGACTGGAGGTCAAAACCCATTTCCAGGTTCAATGAGCATTTCGACGCTACAACACACACAGATAATCTAGAGCAATGATCGTTATTTGTCAGCTACCAGAATAAAAGACTGTGGCATATAACAGGCATTAATAAACAGAAATTACTTCTTAAATTGCATGTAGCAAAGCTGCAAAATTGTAGGACAAGTACAAGAAAATGTATCCTTATTCAACAAGTTTTTAACAAAGTGGTTTAGTGCACTACTTCAGGGCTGATCAGTCGACAGCTAAACCACTTAAATATTAAACAGAAGTAGATAGAACTTGTTCATCATTTCAGTACTTCCCCAAAGCTTATAACAAAGTCAGACAGTGCAACAAAAATGGTTTGCACTTAACCGGTCTGCACTTCTGTTGTACTTTTTTTCCTAAGTGATATTCAAAGCACTTTTTCAACACCACAACAGAGCCGCCATGCAAGGTGCTCATCTGCCATTGGGCGCAACTTTAGACAGGCTCAGTGTGTTATCCTTGGACACTTTGGCACATGGAAGGGCCTTATATCAAACCACCAACCCTGCAATTAGGGAGCAGTTTGGTTCACTGCCACAGTCACCTAAATCAAGCAGAATAGGCCTTTGAATTTGTGTAAGTAATTTCAAACCTAAACAGTGCTTTATTCTTACCTTACCTATCAGAAAGTTTATAACTGATGTTTTTTTTTCCACAGCTGTTTGATTAATTATCTCAGTAAAGTCAGAAAGTAGTGAAAAATCACAATAGTTTGCATAAAAAAAATCCCAGAAGTTCCTAGAACCAGGAACTTGAGATTAATTACAATATGTGCCTGGAAAATTGCTTAATGATTAATGGATTGTCAAGGCAACTGCTGACTGATTTTCCCGTTGATCGATGAATTGACTCATTAATCAGTTCAGCTCTACAGTGGAGATCAATGGGTTGCATTATTGGGTTGGGCTGCTTTATTGTCAGCCATGAGAGGAAGTCCCAGTTATGGCTCTTTAACTGAACTGGTTACTCTTTATACAAAAAGTATATACATAAAACTGTAAGCAGATTCTAAAAGACTAAAACAAGTCAACAAAACAAATGGCAAACCATAATTCACCTATAAGCAAATTAACAGAAGCTTCAGAAAGATGGCACTGAGCTTCTACACTGATCTTGATTCATAATACTGAGAAAACCTGCTCCATGGAAAAGATTAGCTTTGGGATCATCTGAGCTGATAATCTCAGCAAGTGTAAAACGGTGGATGCAAAATGACTCCTCATCATTTCTCATCAGTCACTCCTTTTCCTTCATTTCTTTTTTATGAGGGTCACTCAGCTTATGATCCTCCTGTATTTCATCAGAGACTTGAGAGGTCGCTCTCATTCAGCTCCAGGTCAGTGGCCTCTGAAGGATGGAGGAGATAGATAGAAGTAGCTGCTGGGTGGCCTTGGAGGACTGAAGCCTTTTGATGGACAACATGAGTGAATGTTGCTGGTGGTGTGGCTCTGACTGCCGGTGTAAGGCTAAAAGACTTCTGAGGACACTAAAGGAGGTAAAACTGCAGCAGTGCCGGCTGGTTTCAGTGAAACATTAAAGAAGATGTAAAGGAATGAACTGACTCTGCACTGGTGGAATCATAAAAAAAAACGGACAAACTTTTAACCACTAGTGATGCAGATTGAAGTAGTCTTCCTACCTGATATTTAGCAGTGTTATTAATCAAAAAATGAGGAATTGTTTAAACCATGGACATGTGATATTTGCCACAAAATGACATGGTTGCATTAGCTACTCAATTATATGAACTCTGTCCCAGTTGACTCCACGTTTTGACACCAAAACTTGAAAAATTACCAAATTACATTTTTGTGTTTAGTAGCAATTGACCATGTCTTACCTAAAGCTCTCAGGTTTAGCACCAAGTGAATGTCAAGTGAAGTCCTATCTCCAAGAAATCTGTCTGATGCTTGGCACAGCTTGAAATACATAAGACAGAAACCATTATACAAATAGAATGTCATTAAACAAGAAGTGTGGTGCTTTTCTTTGATCAGTCAGACAAGTACGATGTTATTTTGTCTTGAAAAACTTGCATTAGCAAACGGCAAATTTTCAAGAGTTTATACAACATTTGTAAAAGCTTTCTGTGTTGTGAATCATCACATGATTCATTTTAGATGTTTTACATGAATCAGATTTCCTTTTTTCCATGCTTAGCTTCAACCCACATTCAGGTACATTTACAGGACTGTTATTTTTTATAACAATTGAACACTTGCTGGACGTTCTCTAACTTCCCATTCAGGAGTGTCTATTATGAGACTGTACCCGACCTCCTGAGAAGATGTTTAACCCTCAAACCCAACGAGACCATTGAATGAAGAGAGAGACTGCCAGCTGAATGTAGTGAATAATGCTGCAGATTAGACTGTGACCTTAGAAAGCATTCAGCCTCTTGTCTTTGTCTGCATTTTGTAGTGTTGCTGTTTGAATTGATAATGGATTCATTAGCGTCAGGAGACCTTGCCGACGTCAGACCCACTCAACATATTCAATCATGAAAGACTTCCCTTTCCTCTTTTACTTTCTTTGACTACATTGTAGAGTCTATCCAGCCTGGTAATGATCTACATCAAGCCTTTACCTTGTCGTAGAGCAAGGTAAAGGCTTGATGTGTGTGTGTATATATATATATATATATATATATATATATTTTTAACTGTGTCACGCTGCACAAAAGACAAGTTGTCTTTACTTCTAGCAATGATTTTGCTGTCTCTATAAATGTGCAGGAGTTTATATTGCAGTGAAGAATGAGCCGACATTGAGTAAAAAATGTGATAAAAGCAAAAAAAAAAAAAAACAATACCCAAAAACAGCTAGAGTTTCAGAGAGTTTAAATGCACTTACAAAGCACATTATCTCATGAAGTGTGCTTTCTTCCATTGAAATTACTGGCACAAACAACGCAAATAGGTTAAAATGCTGCATAATTTTTTTTTTTCTGAGATGCTTATTGGAAATTTCAGTTGAACTAGAAACACTTCAAAATGATTTAAGAGTTTTTTGTGTCTCAAAGCCAACTTTTCTTTTTTTTTAATGTTACTTTAAAAAAAAAAAAATTAACTCCTGAAAACATTTAAAATTTTAATTTCAAGTTCAGGCCCTGCAGCCAGTTTGTATATTAGCAGCTGAACTGACAATTGGAGTTGAAAAAATTAAAGTAGATAAAGTTTCCGATAAATTAGAATCTCTGGATTGTGTGAGAGCATGATACATGAACTGAACTGTCACTTACCCTTTGACTGTCTTTCATCTTTTCAGGTTCAACAGCTCTGTGTTTACTGTTCAACAGACACTTTAACTGATTTCACTGATACTGCTTTTGTCACGTTAACTGAAACACAAGTGCTTTCAACTCATACATACCAGTCACATTTCAGTTATTTTTTCATTACGTGATTTCTTCCTGTTTGATGGCTGGAAGTCAGAGAGGTCGAGGTCCATCACCTCACTGCTCTTCATGTCACAAGCTACTAGCAGGGTGACATAAAATGCATTTAGTGGTTGTATTTACAGGCTTAATTTGGGGAGCAAGGAGCGATTTTCAAGAAATATGACGGATGAGGAGTCGAAGAGTCTCGAGAGGTGCTACAAGCAGACAAAGAGGGATCAGGTAGAGGTGGAGAGTGGCTGCCTAGCTCGCTTCCTGTCGGCCGTAATCTGGCTCTGACTCAAAAAGACTGGCCTTTTGATGAAAATTTGATCTGTAAAAGTACAGCTGGTACCGGCTGTATGCACCCCACTGGCAGGCTTTTAACGTCCCTGCCTGCATACAGATCACGTCATGCAGCGTTATCCACTGAAGAAAGGGAAGAAGTGAAGGATGGTAGCAAGGAAGGAGGTACACAAGGTATGGAAAGATGAACAACAAAAGGCTTCTCGTCATCCTGTTAATCAAAGCTAAGTGCTTCAAGGAGGGAAGGACAGAGAAAGGACAGACTGCAGTGAGAATATAAGCTGGTAAGCCAGAAAAAGAGATGGGAAAAGGAAGAAGGAAGCGGGGCATGAAGGAAGATATTGTCTGGGAAAATAAGAGGGATCTGAAAGAAGTGTGGAAGGAGATGATGATGGATGGAGGAAATGAAATGAAAAGACGGAGTGGTGACGGCAAAAGTTTGAAATTATACAACAAAAAAGAAATAAAAAGATAGGTGTTATGTCCCAGTTTCATACTACTGACAGATACAATGAGTACCTCAAGAATTCTGAATTGTGTAAATGTAAATGATAATGTCAACAAGAGCATCAGTAAATCCATGCTGTGAAAATCACATTTTTAAATTTGACACTATTCATTAAAAGATGAGATTTACATCCTTTTCAAATCCTTATTTCTCAGTGATTATAATGAACAAAAATGATTATGCTTGATTGTGATGACAACTAATCCCAATCTCCTTTAGTTGTGTCTGACAGGATAATCTGGTGATGCCAGGGATGAATGTCCCAGCTGCCTGCCTTATCCCTTAGAACAACCCAGATTAATGTAAAAAAAAAAAAAATTCCTGTCAGTGGGAAACCAAAGCAGAGGCTTGATTCTCAGGTATCTCCTGGACCCACTTTGAAGATAAAGATGTCTCGAAAAGGTGACAGTTTGACTGAAGGGGCATTTGTGCTAGTCAAAAGTTCAGCAGCAAAATGAATAAATTTAAAAGCATTAGCTGTGTAAATAATTGATGATCCCACTGTCTTCACACAATTTGTTCAACCTAGGAGGCAGGCCTCGCTCACTTTCTGAACAGGGACTGCTCCTACAGGGTTATTGCCTGTTCAGGACATGAGATGAAACAAGTATGAATAAATCATCTCTACATCTTGTGGTTGGGTCAGAATATCCGAAAATAATTCTCTATATGCTGACATGTTCCTACTTAGTTACTAAATCATGTACTTGGACTCTTTTTTTTAGCCTTTTAGAGAATACAACTCACATGCTATAGGTACATCCAGCACTGCTACACTGCGAGGGTAATTAGTAGCTGTAAGCATCTTTTTCTACAAAGTGGCCATGATAGGACACCTCCGCTGAGAGTCTTCCCCCAGCTCCAGCATGCAACCAAAAATTTGTGAAGTGTGACTAAGCATTTTCATTGGTCACACTTGTGCACTTCACAATTACCATTTCTGTCGGTGTGTCTCTGGGTGGCCCACTCCTGTCGACTAAATCACTTAGATTCAACTTAAGTACATCCAATATTAAAGTGCCCTATTTCATTTTCTTCACATTTTTGCTCACATGCCTGTCTGAGATGAGGCGCTGAGTGGAAACTAGAGCTTTCTCTGTACACAGCGCTTGTGTGTGCTGTTATAATTGAAGCATGTATGAACATCTGTAAATTGTAGTGTCTATCTCCAGTATGCATATGAGCAGTTTCAGGGACATCTGTAAATTGTAGCTTCAGAAAAAAAACTAAGCTGCATAAGTGTGCATTCACATTGCTCACATCTTACCACACCACTGCAAGTACATCCTCAACTTGTGGGAAACACTGAGATATGAATAAACAGCCCACTTTATGCATTGTTTTTATTACAAAAAATGCTGCAAAATCATGAAAGAGAACAGTGCCCTTGCTGTTTTGCTGTTTCAAATGTACAAACCATTTATCTGCACATTTATTCGTGTTTGCAGTCATTTACATAATGTAAGAAATGACCAATGTGTATGGTAAACGCTGCAAAAAAGAAATGCTTAAAATGCATTATTTGGTACATGGTAAAAGATTTCTATTTAACCCGTATGAAGAAATATTTTGGTCGTAGTACAAACTACCAAGGTGAAGACAGTCATTCTTTCCTCAGTTTGTTTTCAAGTACATTTGAAATGTGTCAGTCGATCATGGCCATGCACAAAACAGAATGGAAACAGTAGCTTTGTTTTTGCTGTTATGTTGTTCACCCAGAAGATTGTTGTATCAATCACAGAGCCATTCAGTGCTATATGCTTGTAATTTGAGTCGACATTTGTCTGGAGAAGCCGTAGTTGTCTTCTCTTCCGCTGCGTCACCCGAACCGCTGCACTAATCTGACTGATTTGGGTTGGCACACTTTGGTTGTTCTATGGATTTCCATGGCATGAACAACAGAAATTAGCTGAATGTATGGCTGCTCTTGCCAGGTCTTGATTCATTTCCAGAAGGTTTTTATTGTCAGAGATTGATCAGATTGCACAAGAAGCTGGGCCTGGCTTCGGAGCGGACATCATGCCTTCTCCAATTTGCTCTAGTAATTTATTGGTCTCCATAGATGACTTTTCCCCAGTATATTCACAAATCTCAGCAACACTCTGATCTACAGCCAGGCAAGCTCCTTCACTTTCTGGATCCAATCATACAATTACTGATCGTTGATAGTGTTTCAGATACACTTAGTGGACTGCAGTAGGAGTCCTTGATGCTTTCAGAAGTAATTCGGCTTCAGTCTTGCCTGTAATTTCAGGGTCATTAAAGGATAGCAGTATTGCTGTCATGTAGACTCTTAGGTTTGTAACACAGGGTTGTAAATCACAGTAATTTCCAAGTTATTACTGCAGAATAATCAGATGATTCTTCATTTCTTTACCTTAGCTCCTAACGTGGCAACCAGGTCCCAATACATGTGAACAGAATTGCTTATTCTCTAGGTCTTTGTTGCCTTTAACCATTTATCACATTTCTCTATTCTCTTAAGTTATTTATTTAGGATAAACATCATAATGTTCTCTGAAATACCTCAACAGAGAAAAATCGTGTTCCAGTTTCCTGCCTGCATTTGAACGCTGTAGTTTCGTATGATAAGCGAACCAAAGTCAATGCTGTAATGCTTATAATAATACATTTTTAACCTCCAATAGCTGACAGTCATAGTCAGTCAACATGATATGAATACAGCATTAAATAGAACAAGAGACAAACTAGGATGAAGGCAGGGAAACGAAGAGTCAGAGCGTAACAAGCCCAAAGGCAAGTAGACAGTTTTTGAACTGTAGTTGGGAAACAGCAGGGAGTCTAGATGTGCACATTTTTTTTGATGTCTTGTGCAGCCATATTGCTGACAGGGTGGTTGCTTAAATTATAAAATGTTTTTTTTTTAGCTTCTTCACTCCACTTTCTTGCAAATAATAGAGGCAGTTTAGTCAAAACATTATGATTGTAATCCACAGCCAGACATGGTTCATCGCAAATGTTAGCTGAGTGTCTAACTCATGAAACACATTTGATGTAGACGTGAAAAGAGCTTCCACACCGTACTTAGCCCTGTGCAGACCCCTGTTCCACTCAGAAAAATAGAAATGCTAACTGGAACAAAAAATAGTTATCACAGTGATGCCATCAAAGAATGTTTTTTGGTTCTACAAGAGCTTCTTGCAAGAGAGTTTTTATAAAGAACCATCTCTGAAAACTTTTTATTTCACAATGAATCTTCAGCAGTAGATCCTTTATACACAATAAATGGTTCTTTGTGGTACAGTAAAAAGCCCTTAGAATTAGTTTATTTTAGCATATTTTTTTTCAAAATAAGGCATTCTTTAAGCATTTTGCATGTGGGTTGAAAAAACAAGCACATAAACATAAATGTTGGCCATTTATTCACATTCTTTTTTACTTAACTCAATTACAGACAAGTAGGGTATTAGAAATGTCAGCTTCAGGAAAGCACAAACTAAGTCTTATTGATTTAGTGGTGAAAAGCAAACACAAAATCAGTCACTATGAGGGAAAACATGGACCTGAAACCTTGAGCAAACCTCACAATGAAAACTCAATATCAGGAAATGCAGAATGCATTCAACAGCTTTAGACACACTGGTTTGAAGAATTTCCGTGTGTGCAGCATTTCAGTGTCTTCATTATATTACATTGAATATTTTGTGTTCTAGACTGTTGGTCAGACTGAACATCATATTGCAAGATGTGGGAGTGAAGAAATTATGATGAGCATTTCTCACTGATCTGTGATGTTTAACAGTCCAAAAAGTTGATCAAATAATAGAGAAAATAATCTGCAGATTCATCGACAGTGAAAAGAACCATTAGTTGCAGATTGAATTTCATTTTGTAACCTGCTGCCCCCCAAAAATGGGGAACTTTTACTACTTTTACTACTGAAAATCAAATCCCAAATAAGACGATCTGCAGTTGATGATGGCGTTTTGAAGAATCAAAGGTTTTCTGATGAACCTATTAAGAACCTTTACTTTTCTGAGAGTAGAGTTGGACTTGGAATGCTCAGAGGACTTGTTATGCCTCTTGCTGTGGTTCTCTAGTGTCTGGTAAGGTTTGCACCAAAGCACTTTGCTCTGTATTGCCCAAACAAAATTAAAGAGGTTAAATATAGTCAGCAATCTGCAGATGTGCACTCAGGTCTCTAATGTTGAAATGTGCTTCATAACCCAATGCTTATTGTTAACCTTGGATTAATAAATTGTGAGTAATAAATCAAATTAGGCACAGCTAGCTTTGGACTCTCGACGTGAAAAGCTTTCCTGTGGCATTTAACCAAACATGGCCTGAGAGCTTCCCTCTTCATTCCACTGCTGATACTAACTTTTCTTCACTTCCTTATGGTGCTACATAAAGGTGAAAAAACAGTCATGCCCAGTACTTTTTGAAAAGTCAGAATGGCAACACTAAAAACACCCTGTTTACAACTAAACCAAAGATAACCTTGGTGTATAATATCAAATCATTACTGGGGATTGTGTCTGACATGCTGAAACATTTTAATCCTTTTTCCTCATTTGCCTGCAATTAACATGAATCACACTGCAATTAGACAGACTCAAAATATATCCACTCTAGATCTGGATATGCCAAAAACACTTTGTGAAACAAACAAACAACGCCTTGAGGTGGATGGACAGACAGTGACGACAAAGTAGGCATGCTGTGTTGAGAACAACAAATGAGATCACTGATGGAATTATCTAAGAGGCATGAAGAAAGAATGTGGTCCAGCTGTTAGTCATTGGTTTAGATAATGAAAGATACAGCTGAAAGAGAGGTAGTAGTGCAGTGACAATAGGTATCTGGCTGGCAGTAGAAAATGGTTTTACATTGAGGAGAGGAAGAATGACTCAGTGAAGCAAGGATTGCGTGAGGCAGCAAGCTGCGGGACAGTAATAGGCCCGCTTGCTTTCTTTATCTAGTTATTTAGGAAGTGCAGCAGTAATAAAACTCCATCACTTGTTTCACTTTCCTTACGTTTTCTTGTTCTATAGAATTTTTTAAAAGTTATTTGTACAGAAGGTACAGAAAGATTGTCTATGTGGCTCCTGCTTAAACTACAATTCAGACAGTTGGGAGACAGACACCTGAATTCCTAGATTGAACCACATGTGGAGTGAATACCTGCAGACAGGATTACACACATGACACACACAAATACGTGAACGAAGAGGCGTCCAAAGCAGCCCGTAGTGATAGACCACCTCCTGAGACTGTGACGTCCAATCAGACACCGAGTGAGAGACACACACAGAACCACAGCTATCCATTTTCCTCTTTGCACTTCAGAGAGTAGAAAGGGATAGAAATCTGGATGGATATCTTGACGTTTTACTTCACATTTCCTTCAATCTTTATGTTTTGTTTTCTTGTGGGTTGAGCATGGCACTCAGACAAGACTGGGTATGATTTCCATTGGGGCCTGCCATGCTAAAAATACACATAGGAATGATAGTAGGTTACAGTAGCTAGACTTAAAAGCATCCAGCAAATGGTGGAACCATGTATAATCGTCACAAACACGGAAGCTTCGAGATCTTGTGACCCTGCAACACCTCGACAAAGTGTGTAAATACTCAAGAAAGATTTATTCAAGCTCTGCACGTTTGATTCAGTGTGTTAAAAATTTCAAGACTTTGCATGTTCCTTTCCATGTTTGACGTTTTTGGTTCCTCTTAGAGTCACAAGACATCCAACTCTGGTGAATTGAATATGTGAATTTGAATGCTTTTGTCATCATACAGCAGTGGATGGTAAAATGCATGTCTGGACCTTTTGTTTAACTCTATTAGCCTGAGGCTCTTTTCAGGGAAATTTCACTACCTCTACTTTCAAGCTCTTATCGTTATCACTGTAAAGGCTAGCCATACATGTTGTATCTTCATTTTTCATAACAGTCTAGGTTGTCCAGACCTTCAATCATCTCATATGATAATGCTTGCAGATTTATTATTGTTATTATTTAGGGAAAGAAATGCTGACAGTAGAGATATCCTTACAGAATTATGTAGAGAAGATTTTCTGGATTCTGGCAAAATCAGAACCATAATAGTGGGAAACTTTATGCGGTTGAAACTCTATCTTGAATAATGCCAGTAAAATCCAGGAGACACCCTAAAGAGATGCCTAAAACCACATACGAGTGAGTAATTCCAAAGAGCTACACACAAAGTTCTATATGTATTTACTGTGTATAAAAGTTGAAATGAGCAGCTGACTTGGGTGTCGACAGCAGAAACCATCCCCCCACTTTAATTTTTCAAAAGCTAAAAGGTTATTTGACCAGCCGATTGATCTGTAACAGTTACAGCAATCATTGAATCATTCGAGAGACTTTGAAGTTAAACACTAAACATTCTTTTGCTTCTCAGATGTGATGAGTCACTGTTTTTCGTTGCTTGTTGTGCTAGCAAACAAAATATTTTTGGATTTTGAGCTATTGGTTATCCCACATAAGCATGTGCCTTGGGTATTTTTCACTTTATTGACATCTTGTAGGCTGAAGGATTAATAATGAAAAGATGGACGGATTAAAATAAAAATGAAAAACAAATTCTCGAAACAACTATTCTCTTGTTGCCCCACATCTTCTCAAGCCACCGCTGTAATTCATCAGAAAAAAAGAGATACTGGTGTCTGACAATTTCTGCAGCTCTCTGAAAAATAACTATCTGACATGTCCATCCACTTCACTGTGAGTGGATGGACGTACGCTGTTTACTACACAATGTAAACTTTAGACTTTCAATCAGTACCTGGCTGTGACACACAGAAAGGCAGGGACTGGCTCATTGTCGCAGAGCCACCCACAGTGTAATCCCATGTCTGACCTCTCGCTGTGCAGGTCAGCACAACAGCCTGCACTGTTGACCAGAGACATACAAACACACACACAGGATAACACGGTGTGTGGGGCGGAGCCGACACACAGCTTCTATCTTCTGTCCTCAGGAAATCCATTTCACTCAGTGCGAAAATTGGCTTTGCTGGTGGGACAGGAAGAGAAAAACAGTCCCTCCATCCCTTTACCCTTTTGGCCATCTCTGCTGTCCTCCTGCTGTTCCCAAGTAAAGCCCTTACATATCCACACACATTCATGCACACAGGGCCAAGTAAGAACCAACCGTAGAGAATGAATTTTCTGGATATCTATCTTAATCTCTTTTTTAGAGCGGTTCAATCTGCCGGGGACAGAGAGCAGGGCTATAGATCGAGGAAGGAGGATTGAGGACAGGGAGGAGGAAGGAGAAGGGTCTGACCAGTGTGTTGCACAATTTTGTGTTTTTTTTCCACCTGTCGAGTCATGGAATTTCACTCAGTAGTTCCTTATTGTTCATTTGTGTCCCTTTGGTTCCTGTTGATAGTTTTTAACTTATAGATGTTACACTAATTTTATCTGTCAGGCTCTCACCCAACACACAGTTGCTTCCATTGTTTATTCTACAACAAACTTACATAACTCACACTCAGTGTTTTCAAATTGCACCAACATATCCATTCATATCGTTGAAACTGACGCCACTTAACTAGAATTGAGCAAACTGCTTAGTTAAAATGTACTTTTTTGGTTAGATTGATAAGATCTAACTGTATTGTATGTGCATGCTACAGTTCCTTTCCCATCAGTATGTGATAGAAATTTCGTTGTACTCTGTATAATGACAATAAAGACCTTCTTCTTCTTCATCTTCCATCTCTCATCCAAGATGCTTCTTCAGCTCTGAACAGTTCAGAATAGACCGAAGAAACCTCTTGATTGAGAGATTAAACATTTTCAAGAAGCAAAAAGAGAAATGCAGTCGCTATTTACTTTAGCTCTTGGGATAAATTTGCTTTATGTTATCTTGGTGTATGCCGAACCATTTCTTGTATCTTAAATCTACAATCCATTCAATTTAGGTGCTTGATGGGACTACATTACATTGGTAGCATCAGCCCATGGTCTACAAGCAAAGATCAGAGATAACGGTTTTGTCAATGTATGAAATTAAAAATCTATATGAGTGAGTCATGTTGGACTGTATTAGATAGCAAAAAGTCTATTGAATGACCAGTATTATTGTATTTATGAGGATATTAACAATCCAACGATATACAGTCTTCCATTGGTAAAAAAAGATCTTTACCCATGAGAATGCTGTGTGTTTGCTCTGTCAATTACCTGATTGATAAATTTGTGAGCCAGTTTGTTGTGGTTTAATTGTGTGTTGATTCACCTACAGTATGACCTGACCAGTTGTTTTACCACTACCCAATCATCAATTTCAGTCTATACTATATACTTACCGAGGTCTCAGACCGTAGTTTTCCAGTTGCTAGAAGAGACTAACCCAGCCATATAAGCTGTAAGAAAGGGAATGTTAGCAGCTGAGCTTTTCCTTGCAGCTCTTAGCAATGTCAGAAACGTGAGCACTATTAATACCATGACGGGTATCAGAAACATTTATCTGATATGATTAAAGGAGTGAATGGCAGCCTACTGTACGTCTCTCTCATAATGGATATGAACAAAGACTGGTCTTTGTAGTGCCTCTATCAGAACAACACTTACAACACGGTGACTTCAAAGGCAAAAGCCAGTCTAAAATAGAGCTCTTTAGTTATTCCTAGAGCCAGGAAAAAGTCAGTCTGCATAGGGCAAAGTGAACAAGCGACTGTCAGGGTATACTCTGCGCTGTAGCACAACTGAAGTTCAATAATGTATGAGGGATATAAAAGCCACAAAGGGTTGGCATTTGGGGGTTTAGTGGAGATCTGTACTGAAACTTCAGGTTAAAATTAGCTTTAGAGATTGAGATTCATTTGACACTATATATTAAGGAATGTATTTAATAAGCAGGCCATTGTATTACAGCCTAAGGGTAGAACTGTAAAATTATATGGAAATGCACTCACAGAAGTCTGTCTCACACACACACACACACTCACACACACACACACACACACACACACACACACACACACACACACACACACACACACACACACACACACACACACACACACGTTAAAGTTAAACCATGTTGCGGTTTGAAGTTGTGCACTTGTGATGCAGCCTTAAGGTTGTATTTATCTCTAAGGCTGACTGACCAATCCACTTAAGATAAAAAAGCCTGAATCACTGAGTCAGTAGATGGACACACACACACACACACACACACACACACACACACACACACACACACACACACACACACACACACACACACACACACACACATAGAAACACATTTTTGATACTGTAAAGGTCAAGCAAATCTAAAATAATTGATTGGATCACTGATCACAAGTCTAAATGTCTGCTATTAAACGGAGCGAGTGTCATTTAATTTGAGCATGTGTGTGTTGAATATGTCCCTCTGACACTTCAGGTTTTTCAAATCTTGTAATAAGACCCAATTACAGTGATGTTTAGACAGGTAGTAACAAGCTAGAGATGAAACAATGTCAGATGAAGCAATAAGCAGCTTGCTGAATGTGCCCTAACAACAGCAAATGTAGCTTCAGTCCGATGAGAGCATAGGAAATAGAACAGTGGAGGTTTGTTATAAAGCCTATATAGCACATTTTATGGTGATGTTGATAATATTTGAGAGGAGAAAACTCCTACCCGATGAGGACATTAAGTCACTTGTTGTCCTCTTTGAATTTACCCAGTGTTTAGAGCCACATAACAGTGTTGCCGCTTAGAAGTGCTTACACCAGAGTTTGCTCTTTTTTTCCTCCGGAAAACACTTCTGAAGGATATTCCACAAGTGTGTTTTTTGCATTAATACCATGAGCAAAGGTTTGGGCTGCCCTTAAACATCCTGTTCCTGCTGTGGAAAATGGCCTACTAATAGGAGGATAAAATGCATGTATTGATGTACCACAGTAGAAAGTAATAGAAGCAAATTCTTAATATGGGTGGCATGAAGCAAGAGAATGTGATAATAATAAGGAAAGCATTGCAATTTTCGATAAAAGAATAAAATCAAATTAGAGTATAGTAGAAAAATTAAATGTGAAAAGCTGAATATGGCAGTAACAGACCATTTTCAATTTTTTACGAGGTAATGGTTACCTGCTCAAATCAAACACTATCTGCACTAACCCACTGATCCTGGAGGCATTTTAAAATATTTTTTATTTCTTTATCAGCCTCCAACACTTGCATATGCTTCTTTATACATCAGCTGTGGCTCTTTCCTTAGCTGAACACTGCTTCATATGTGAATGAAATGACTGACAACTTAGCGTCTTTGTGAAAAGGAGTAAGCGTTGAGCCTAACTCTCTGTCTGTCTATGTGCTGGATTAGCTTTGGTATTTGCTTTGGAGTCGAGTGTAATGATGTAAGAGATGTGCTTTGTGTGTCTTTGATATTCATGAGTCACAGATGAATCTGAATCCAGAACAAGGTCAGTAGCATCATATGGACTGGAACATTGTTTTACACAGTCCATTAAGAATGCATTTCTTGTGTGTTGATTATCTTATTCAGTCTCTTTGTAGATGGAGAGCTTTCATCAGACTATATTCCCTCATAAATAGGCTGGTATTAACAGCTTTATTTCTTTAATTTGCTCTGCCTTTGGAAAGATATTACCCGAATGACTTCCCACAATGATCCAATAACAATATATGTCATAAATCCACAAGAAAAAATGTGTTTTGATGATGAACATTAAGAGTTTTTAATGTGGTTGATTTTAGTGAGGATATACTGCTGCCCTGCAACATTTATAACCTCTGTAACCGCAGTATAGAATACAGAATTGCAGTTAAATTCATATTTAGAAGTAGCAAAGAAGCTCAAGTCACATCTAATCTCATTTCCCATGTCAGTGACTATAGGCTATAGCTCATTTTAACAGTCTGATGTAACAGGATTAGCCTACTGAGGAGACCACAAGCTGGGTTATAATAATCCATGTTGTGTTGTACATGCAAGCACACACACAAACACACTCCCACGCACATACACTGACACACCTTTGTTTCTGGGCTAACTGTGTGTGTTCACTTTGAACCAGGCTGCAGCATTGTTCCTTCAGTGCATTATTAGTCTACAATCTTGACTCTGTTTGGTTTCAAACACACACACAGCCACTCGCAGCAGCAGACTGCTTGACAAGGGGAAAATTGGTTTGGTCAACAGGGTCACACATGGGCTGACTCTTCCCTCTTTCCTGTGGCGTACCAAAGCCTTTATCAGTGCCATGTGCATGTTTGTGTGTGTGTGTGTGTGTGTGTGTGTGCGCGAACCTGCATGCACGTATGTAATTCGGCCAATTGTGAAGTGTGTAGCCTTCTAACATCTACACACACACACACGCTCAGTCAGAGGAGGAAGACCTAAGCTTTTCCTCCCACCGCGCTTTGAAAGACTGTGTAATTGCTACACCGCACTTTGCTTTATTTTCCTCTCACTCCCCTTTTGTCCTGTGTCTTCATATACACACACGCTGAGCAGGAGGGCATATTGGTGTCTGTAAATCATTTACGCAGAGCAACATTTGAACCTCTGCATGAAGAAACGCAACAAAAAAAGGAAGAAGTGTTGTGAGGGGGATTTGCTTACAAGTGCAGCGCAAAACTCCCCTACATCCGTCTACTCCCAGGTTAGAAGAGGCAAGAGAACAGAGAGACTGCACTGAAACCTGCAATTACAACACTACCTGTATCTGAACATGTTTTCTAGTGAGAGGTAAAACATTAAAACTTAATTTTTATTGAGGGAAAAGGGAAACTTGCCCATGGATGGGAGCTTGAAATCTGGAGAAGCTCAACTGTTCTTGCCTACAAAGACCAGATTAGTAAGAAATTTGACATTATAGTGAGCAGTCCACCTCAAGTTACATTTATTATCAGTAGCATAAACTGTATGACGCCCTAAATAAGCATTAGTCACCCACTCTCATTTCAAAAACTTTCCGTCTCTGTTACAGTAGCAAGACTTACCTGCCAAGGAAAAGTTTGGGAGGCTTAGTCTGCATCTGTGTTTCTCTGATACTGTTTGCAAATTCCCCTCTAACTCATCTTCATTTTCCCCCTCTTTTAAGGTTACTTGGATACATCTCTTGAGTCTTGAGTTAGCCTATTTAGACATCAAAACAGCAATGAAGGAGACACTGCTGCAGTGTGTGGTGTAGCATAATAATGAGACTCACAAAAAATATTGTTTTGCCTTTCAGGTTAGAGATACAACACTGTAACCAAAACAGTCCGATTTATCATTTCTAAAACTTCATTGCGTTCGGTGAATGATGCATTAGTTGTCACCGAAAGGGCGACAAAATCTTATTTGCTGGCAGTGGCCGGGGCAATCCAGCCGTTGTCGAGGCACAGGGCTGGAGAGGGTGTGAGCAAAAGTGTTTAAATACTTGAAATATTATCAGAGAGCTCCAGCCTTCCTCAAAGCAGAATGAGATATTTTTCCGCTGCAAATAAAATATGTGCTGTAAAGGATTAAGGCAGAGTTACTTTTCCTCTAAAATACTGTCCAACATTAATGCAGCAGCAGTTAAAAATGAACGCAGCAGCCTGGGATGAAAATGATAAACATTGCGTAAGCGTAGCATTAGCATTCTTGCTTACAGAGATACACACAAACTTTTCTATCAGGGTGATGCAACACTCAGGTCTAACGGAGGAAAGACTGTCTCATATAAGCATTGAAGTAATTACATCATAGAACTGGCTGGCAGTCACACTAAAGTAGTTTTTTTATTATTTCTACATGACTGTAGTTTAGTTTACCCTACCGGTTAAAAGTTGGGGGTCACTCAGACAATTTCATGTTTTCCATGAAAACTCAGTTTTATTCATGTGCTAACAGAATTGCACAAGGGTTTTCTAATCATCAATTAGCCTTTCAACACCATTAGCTAACACAATGTAGCATTAGAACACAGGAGTGATGGTTGCTGGAAATGTTCCTCTGTACCCCTATGGACATATTCCATTAAAAACCAGCTGTTTCCATTTGGAATAGTCATTTACCACATTAACAATGTCTAGATTGCATTTTCAATTAATTTAATGGAATCTTCATTGGGGAAAAAAGTGCCTTTCTTTCAAAAACAAGGACATTTCTATGGGATTCCAAACTTTTGAATGGTATTGTACCTTTAGCATACCATTGAAGGGAAATTCCTGTAATTTTTTGGTCTAGGTTTTAGTATTGTGGCCATCAAATGCATTAGATTGAGAGTCTTTGCCTTGGGTTTGATTAAACTGCTTTGATATATGCTGATCAGCTACAACATTAGAGCCACCTGCCTAAGATTGTGTGTTGCCAACAAACCAGCTGGGATCTTTGGGGTTTTCCTGCGGTGTCTGATACCAGAACATTGGCAGCGACTCCTTTGGGCCTTGTGAATTGTATAGTGGGGCCTGCTCCTGAGTGATTTGTCTCAGTTTCTGATTGGTCTGCGACAATATTAAATTGTGTGGCGTATGTCAATGTAGCATCTACATAAATGCCGGGGCTCATTGTTTCGTAGCAGAACATTACATTGTAACAGATGGTCTGTGTTATACACCTTTGTTTTCCCCAAGTCTCTGTGTGATGTGCAAATCACATATTTAAAAAGGCTTCCCTTATTAGGCTCCATGATGAATAACATTGGGATCTTCTTTCTAATATTGTTCGTAATAGTGTTCATTGTGATTTTAAAAATGGCTGGGAATCAGCGCTCTGGAGTGCATTTGGAGAAAATCTGTTTAGTATTACATTTTCTCCAAAACATATTTTCCCTGATGTAAAACCGTTGCATTAAAAAATAATACTCGGGACATATTGTTTGGTGGGAAAATCTCATTTAGCGCATCTTAGGACATTAAAATCCAGAACAGCAAAACTAGACTGTATTTAAATCCCAGGACCATTCATGCTAAGTAGTTTTCTGTCATTTGCATTAATATGATTTTATCTCTTAAAAATGTAACTACAAACAAGATCATTATTAGCTGAATATATACATCCAGCAGTCATAACATCAAAACCTCAGACAGATGTTTTTCTTATTACAACAGCACCTGTCGAGGCATGGGATATATTAGACAGTGAGTTGCCAGACAGTTCTTGATGTTGGTGTTTTGGAAGCAGGAAAAAATGGGCAGTTTAATGAACCGAGGGACTTGGACAGGTGCCAAGCTGTGATGGCTGGATAACTGAGTCAGTGCATCTCCAAAGCAGCAGATCTTTTAGGATGTTCACAGTGTGCAGTGGTTAGAACCTGTCAAAAGTGGTCTAAGTGAAAACAGCTGGTAAACTTGAGACAGGGTCATGGATGCCTGAGGCTCATTGATGTGTGTGGGGAGTGAAGGCTTGGCCTTGTATGGTCTGAATCTCCATGAGAGCGATGTTGTGCAAACTCCTGAAAACCTGAATGCTGCTATGTGCTGTTGGATGATGTTAGAGCACACAGAACATCACAGCTTCCTGTGTAGCCATAGCTAGCCAAAATGTCCATGCTGAACCCTTACCAGTGCCTACACCGCTTACAGTGGGCACATGAGCATCAGAAATGGACCAGGGAGCAGTGGAAGAAGGTGGCTGTCTCTGATTAATGATGTTGCCTTTCACATCATGATCCATATGTGGATGGCTGTGCCGTTGTTTACCTGGGGAAAAGATGGCAGCAGGATGCACTATGGAAAGAAATCAAGGCAGGAGAGATAGTGTAATGTTTTGGACAACATTCTGCTGGGAAACCTTGGGTCCTGGCGATCATGTGGATGTTGTGAACAGGTAGTACGTACCTAGATGCTGTTGTAGACCACATACACCCTGCCATGGCAGTGGTATTCTTTGATACGAGGTCAGCAGTATTATTCAGGCTGCCAAGTATAATTTGAGAACCATGACAAAGAGCTGAAGGTGTTGACTTGGACTTTTTAATTTATTTTTGTTTTAATTTTAATATCCCTTATTAGTCCCTCAAAGGGAAATTTGCACTTTTCCCATATCCCAGAGCACAGAGCCCCTGGAGCAGGAAGGGTTAAAGGCCTAGCTCAAGGGCCCGACAGTGGCCACATCGGGGTTTGAACCTCTGACCTCTGTCCAGAAACTTGTTTTTTTGGCCTTTTGCCTTTATTTGATACATACAGTTGAGAGCCAGACAGGAAAGTAGGGAGAAGAATGGGGGGAAGACACGCAGTAAAGGGCCATGAGAGGGAATCGAACCCAGGCCGCTGCGTCAGGGACTAGCTCCTGTTCATGAGTCGCCTGCTCAACCAGTTGAGCTATCCAGGCGCCCCAGTAGTCCAGAAACCTAACCATTGCACCACCACTGCCCCTAAAACCTCCACATTCTGCACGTCTCGGTTCAAACGGTCTGATCCATCCACAGTGATCTACCTCGGAGCTTCCAGGACTTAAAGGATCTGCTGCTAACATCTTGGCACATAATGCCACAGGACTACTTCAGAACACTGTGAAGTCTAGGCGTCGATGGATCAGAGCTGTTCTGACTGCATGAGAAGGATCTACACAGTAGTATGGTATTAATGTTGTGGCTGATCAAGATGTATGCTAATTACTCAAAGTACATCATATCCTGCATGTCAGAGGTAATGCTGCCTGGAGTAGATCCAGTTTTCATAAAAGACTCTTGCATAATCATCCTTAACCCTACCCTCTGTCTAATATTATTAAAGATACATATATATGTACAATTATGCCGATATGTCCCTGGGGTTGGTGAGTGACAGATCTGCAGTAGGTTATTGTTAGAAACCTTGAAATGTCTCCAGAGTTCGTGTCGGTTGCTTTGTTTCTTATTCCTGTCAGCTGGCCTGAAGGGAGCCAGTCTGCTTCCCAACCCCGCTCTCATTGGACCTTATCTCTTCGCCCTGCAAGGAAGATAAAGCAAGGAGGCTATTTGCCTTGTTAATATACTCTCTCTCTCTTCTCTCACACATTCTCGCACACAGGAACACGCGCACACATAAGCGTCTTTGAGTGACAGAGGAAGCAGAAAAAGAGTCTCTCCCTTTGCTCTCACATTTGAGTATTATCAAACTGAGGCGCTATCTAATCACAGATTAGCGGTTGACTCTGACATGCCTATTGTTCAGCTTTCTCTCTCCACTCGTATCTCCACCTTGTTCTCCTGTCATTCATTCTTATGTCATTTTTTGTCCTCTTTAACACCGTTTTGTCTCTCATTTTCTGTCTCTCTCAGCTGTGCTTTGTGTGTGTGCCGACTATATAAGGAAATGTTGACTTTCTTTGTTAGGATTAGAACCATTTTGTTTAATTTAGTCCTCAAAATGTGTATTGTTTCAGCTCAGTCAGCTTTGCCCACCTCTGAAGTAAAGAATAAATTGCTGTTTTATCAGGTACATATAGAATTTTTATAGCTGGGTTCATTGGTGTGTAAGTGCCCTGTGGAAAACTCTGAACTTTCCAAGTGGTTCCAGCTATGCACTGAAGCCTGCTGGATGGTCACGTTCCTGGCTATAAGACCATTTGAAACCGATGTAATTAACAAGCATATATTGCTAGAGCACAGACCAGCTCTTTGCAGCACTATATTTTTGGTCTTGCCTCAAGTCTTTTGCACTAATTCCAAAACAGTTCCAGCAAATGCACTGATTAAAAAGCTATTGACCCAAACAGTTTCCCTTTTCCACAGCACACACAGTGAAATACCAAGCAGCTCAGCGTAGTGTACTCGTTTTTTTCTAATTACAGCTCCGGCAAGCGTGCTGTACCTAAATGTGGCATTAGAATGCAACTGGCCTTTGCTCTACTCAGCAGCATGAAAAGACCAAGAGTTTCCTGGGGTGATCCTGCGGGGCTGCAGGCTCACCCATCAGGCTGCCTCTCTGAGTGCAGCTTCGAACAGTTAGCCTAGCATACCAGAATAAAAGGACAAATGTCGTATTATTGAGTATTTCTTTTAATGTCAAAGCCCCAGCTAATAAAGCATTGATTGTTAAGTCAAAATCAGCTACACCTCATTCCCGTGTGCCCACGGGCCAAAAGAGCTGTCCAAAAAATGATTTGAAAGTGCATTAGCCTCAGTGTTGCTTCAAGTGACGTTTGAATTTGCCATGAACCTAGACAGTGTTGTTAACTTTAAACAGTCCCACAAGCACTGTCCTGCTGCCATAAATACTCTGACACTCAATATATATTAATCTGCCTCTGGAAATAGTTCCAAGCTAACTAAAGTATAGTAACTCTCTGAACTCCAAGCAGTGTCTGGGCATTTATTTTGCTCCAAGATGGAGACTTGCACCTCCATGGAAATATCAGAACTGTGGACAGAAGTAGAGAGAACTCAGAAATCTCTTTTATGAAGTCTGACAGGGTTCACATTAAAAAAAAAACATTTCATTTTTTTGATTTTTTAGTTGTTGTTTTTTAATTTTAAAATCCTGGATGGACCATATACAGCATTTATCCAAGTACCCCTTGGCAGAGTAATAATTCATTTAAAGGCACATGCACCATGCTGTGCTATGTTATGGGACCTTCCGTACGTGTGGCTCCATGCTCACAACTCTTTAGGTCAGCTCTGACTCCAACGTGACTCTGTCCATATTGTCTTATCAGTGCAGAGATGAGAGAGAGATCCAAATTTCAGTGGGCCAAAGTGCGCCATGCCCAGCGGCTCTGTGCTCAATATTAATGCCCAGGGCTGGCTGTGCGCCTCCCAACTCTTCACCAGGCAACTCACTCTGTGGGACTTACAGTCCAATTACATCAGCCATCTCCCCGGCTTTGTTAGCAGGCCTCTGTGAGTTTGTGTGTATATCTGTACATCTGTGTATGTGTAGCAGCTGGAGTCCCCTCTGATGTTTTTTTTTATGTTATAGCGGTGCTTTTACGGGCTAATATAGCAGGCCTGTCTCTCTATCATGTCTAACCTGGCTTTGAAAAAGAGGGAAAAGTTAGTGAGTGTATCTCAGTATGTGTGTGCTGTCTAACTGTGGAGATCTGAAGGTTTTTTCTCTTGCAGACAGCAGTTTGACAGGTAGCTTTGTTTAACACTTGTGCTATACAACACCTAAAAGAGCTTTGTTCTCTGCTCAGCTTGTCTGTCTGGCTGCTGCTCTTCCTAACAGCTTCTCTGTTTTTGTGTTTTTCACAACAATAATGCTTCTTTGTTTTTTTTTAAACCAAACTTAGCTGATTGACTGTCTCTGTTTCTACCAGCATGTCTGTTTATAGGACCAATTTTTTTAAATTATAAACTCAAAATGAAAAACTCAGCCTCCCTTCTCAGTTTAACAGAGCATTTTAGCATCTTTCAGCTTGTTGTTTCGCTTTTGTGTTAACAAATAGCATTCTCATTAAACTCTCATTTTGATGAAACTGCATTATCTGCTGTATTATATTTGTCGGCATCACAAGCATGTTTTCATCTTTGCCATTTATTTTATTGCTTTACTGTCGCTTCTTTTTAGCCAATCAATCATCTGTTAGATGGGGCGGAACTCAGGACACTGGTAAAATCCAATCCAATTGCTTTTTTGCAACCACTAAGGTACAAATGGTGCTCCGAACAAATGTTTGGGACGAGGAGAGGCGGTATGAGGAGATTCAAACACATTAGGATGCCCTGCTTTCCGGACAAATCCTTTGCTGTCTGCCCCAGTGTGCTTGACACGCCTCAGGAATCTCTGAGACAGTGCTGCAGCGTAATCTGTAAAGAGCTCCTGTGTCCTCTGGAAAATACTACCAGGCCAAGCAACAGTCTGGGGCGGTCCTTTTGTAGTGTTCAGGCTTATGGGTTCTGTAGTGTCTCGAGACAATTTGAACTGTAATTGGTGCTAAAAGAATAGAATTGAATTAGTGTGAATGTAGTATGCTTTATGATTGTTACATTTTTCTTTGTGCTTCTCAGTTTTTACTTGCGCTCTGTCGTTGCATTTGAATCTCAGAGTTTGGTTAAGCAATTAAACAAACAAGGGAGTGCCCATTCAGGATGTGCCTGTTCAGAATGAGTCCGTTTCTTGGTCTCCACTGTTGCTGCTTGCAGTTTTTTTCCAAACCAAAGACCATCCCCTCATTCAAAAAACTTGAATGCTGACTGCATTTGGTTATCAAAACGTTACCATTAAAACTCAGACTCAAACTACACCTCAGTATTGAGAGACAGGATTAACCTCAAATACCGTAGTTCAAAAATAATGTAGTCTGGAGATTCACTGAATAATTATTTTTTTAATCGATTCTTCTAGCTTTTGTTTTTGTCACTTATTTTACCAAAGTTTATCAATTATAAATATTCTATTTATTTACTCCATGAATACAGCACTTCCATAAAATAGATATCAAAAACTTGTCTTGTTCAAATTTCTTTGTTCTTTTCAGCCATCTAATCACCATCTAGTTTCCATGTCCCTGCTGTGTCACTTCATAGACACTGTTTGTCAGATCTCTGATCAGAAAAAGGCTGGACCTCAAACTCAAAAGGACACAATAATTAATGTAGCCTCTGTGTGTCACAGCAGCCTTTTTCCTAAACTCAGTGTTTTTACTGAAGTGCTGAACTGAATAAGCTTATGACGTGGATTCAGTTCATTACTGGACTATCATGTAATAAGGATAGTCACTGGCACATGTTTCTTTTTTTTTGTTCTTTTGCAGTAATATGAGGCAATGGAAACCACTCTACCAACTCACTGTAACATTAGTTTTTTGCCACTCTTACGTGGGTATGCCTAAAAAGGGGAATATAAAGTTGCCATCAGATGGTGAATGGTGCAATGTCACATCATCATACCAGCAGTGGAGCACAACTGGCAGTTTTAAGTGATGCTAATAACACAGCACATTCAGTGTGTTGGTAATTCTGACAGCCTACATGCTGCCTGGGGACAGAAATTAACAGTACAAAGTTGTGTGCACATCGTGCACACCGGTTGCGCTGCAGTGATCAGACATTTCCAGTTTGTAGTTTCTGCAGAACAACATTTTTGGCTCTCTATCTAAAATACTTCCACACTTTAGATGATCTTGAGCAAGTTTTTTTGTTTTTTTTTTGTCTGGGTCCTGTTCTCTGGGATTATCACTGAGCAGGTGCAGCAATGTTTTTATTTTGTTTTGCAATGTTGCTGATGTTGTGATGTTGTTGACTCGTGGCAGGCCTACCACCACCTACTGCCGTTTAACATTTTTGCACGTTTATTCAGAACCGTTAATCCAAACGACTTCAAACACAATTCTGCTTCTGTTTCTGTCCCCACTAATTCGCCTGCCAAGTTTGAAGTAGTTCTGATGAGCGGCTGTTGAGAAAAGCAGACAAGACGCACAGACAGAGATTCCTTGATTTATTATTAACATGTTTTGGGCTCTGCTGCTCCTCCTCTGGTCCAGTAGCAGTTCTCATTGCCCATAAAAGGTCGTTAATAGGTATTTGAACTATATGGGTATTATCTTTGGGCTGCTGTTGTTACATTTGACTTGTGTGTGTTTGTACACTGTCAGCTCTATTCACTCTGAGCTGATGTTGAAATACATATTTGCATCTGAGACAAATGTTGTGTTTGCTGAATTTACTTTTGTTGACAATTTAAAGCAAATTCCTCAGAGCTATTGTGTTCTCAAAACAGCCTGGAGAAGTGACATTAGAATCTGTAAGCCGTCTTGATTTTGATGCCTTTTTGTCTAAATTTACCAGTTGTCTCAACACAAACTGTTCTCTGTAGACTTCCAGTTTGTCATTTGTCAGATACTCCTATAAGCCTGCTGTTTTTCGCAGGGTTTGCACATGTTTTGAAGATATTTGGCTTCCCCACAAAAAAGGCAAAACTCACACGGTGACATTCCTAAACAATAAAAACTTAGACGGAGCCTTAGATAGCTTTATGTCGTGCTGCAGTAGATGATTTGTTCACTGCACTGCAGCTGAAATCATCAAGATTAGGAAGCTGAAAACAAACTTTGCCCATGTGAATATCTGTCAGTCAGACCATCAAACAGACCAGACCTTAAGATTGAAACCTAATTTTAATCATAAACCTTTAAAAAGAAGGTCGTAGTTACACACCTTTGCAGCGACTGACATTTTCCGTGAATCTGTGACATTTGGTTTTCAAATCGCCACAGTTGATCCATTTAAATGCTTTTGGTTTATTCCACATTTTAAACAGTAGATCTGCCACCGATTATACTGAATAAAGCTACATCCACCCAGGCCACCCATTCTCTCGTTGCAAGCAGGACTTCACAACTTCCTGCAGCGTTTTCAATATGCCAGATACTGTATATGACGAGGTGGGAGCCCCACTGTAGCTTGTCAAGCTGTGACACCAGTTTATGTTTGCTTTGCTATGGGGAGTGAGATCAGGCTCTTTATGGTTGTTGGCCTTGTTGAACTGTTTGAGTGAATATTTGACATTTTCCTTCAGATGAAAGCCTTCAAGGGTTCCAGCTGAGGCTTGTTCTCTGACAACACTGACCCTCCACTGGGACGCTTGAATGGCACTTCACTTTACTCTCTCTCGATCACACACGCTTTCACTCTGATTTTCTATCTCTTTTCCGTCTCTACTTTTAGCCTGTTGGTTCAGGAAGTATATCCCTCTGAAATATTTATCATTGTTAGCATTAGCTCATTTACTGTGGGCTATATTTGTCCCACTCCTCTTCCTGACAATTCCTGAAGCGGCTGCTGAAGCCAATACACGGATCTGAGTGGAAGGTCTGTCGGTTTCCAGTAAGGTTTTGTCTCGTCGTTTCAGCCAGCTGTTTCCAGCTGTTCTGTATGAAGTGTTTAGTGAATCCAGGAGTGTTGTGTTGGTCGACAAAATGTCATCAGTATGCTAATGATATGTGTATTATTACAAACATTTTTACCCACCATTCAGCAGTGATGTTAAGTGAGGTGTACTGAGCTGGAAAACCTTTTATTATTTGCGTTTACTTTGATCACAAATGTGTCAGCTTCCATTTTGTCCTTGTCAAATGCCTTTGTTTCCATAGCAACTGCTCCCCTGCCCCATTAGCCCACATACTGTAACTTCTGACCAATCTCACAATCTGCTATTAGCAGTTATATTAGCCATGCATGGGTTTTCCTGCTCTATGAAGGAATATAGGGTGAGGACTAATCCTCCAGTGCCTCCACTGACGTCCTATATATCTTTATGAAACACAGATAAAGTTTTATCCACTATGCAAATGTCTACTATCATTCTCTTCTCTGGCTGCTTGGACTGACTGCAAATGTGTAGTTCATCATTTATTTTTTCCAAAAATGAATTGGGGTCTATGGAGCAAAAGCTTTTTGGAGCCAACCCTAGCGGACGGCGCGATATTGCAAGTTTTTGACACTTCCGGGTGGGCTTCATTTTTCGAGCCCACCCGGGATGCAACGTCCATCTTTACATACAGTCTATGCTTGTTGCTCACATTGCAGTTTTTTATCCCCCCCCCCAACCCCCCCCACCCCCCCACCCCCACCCAACCCATCCAGTCCTGCACTCCTCCCCTGCAACTTTCCTACAGAGGCGGCAATTTTCTATGTAAATTCACTTTCTCCGGTCTTCTTCATTTCCATAGTAGCACCGTCAAAAGAGCTGACTGTCAAAAGTGTGCAGAGTCAGCACCGAGCGTGCCACAGGGAGGAGAGGAAATATTATCAGCAGTTGATTCTCTGTGCATATGTGCACACACGTGTTGTATAATGATAGGTGAACATTGAGGCAAGAATTGCTAATAGTTAGATTAAAGATAAAGCCAAGTCATCTTCCTGTCTTAGAAGGCATTTCCACAACTCTTTGTCAATTTCTGTCAAACTCAAGAAAAGCTTCCAACAAGAGATGGAAAAGTTCAGATGTGTCTGACATCTGTATTTGAGTGACATGATGTCGATAGGGGCTCTTTTCTTGCGCCTTGTGCGAGGATATAACAGAGATTACTTCTCTTGGCTTTAGCTTGATATTATATATTTTACTTGTATATATACAAAGTACACTAGAGAAATAAAAATGAAATGTGTTAAGCAGTATAGACGCATTCTGTGAAGTGTTACATTAGCTGAAGTACACTGGATAAGACTGAATTTAGTCTGCAGACCGATGCTACACCCCAGTAAAAGTAGTTGATGTGTATGGCATGACTGTCAAAGCATGTAATATGAGGCATGACATTAAGCTGTGTATTTATTTGACCTACTGAACTTTGAGAACCACTAGTGGGTTTGAAAAACATTTTTGTTTGTTTTTAAATTGTAAAAGCACCATCATCATCGCAAGAAACTGTAAAAACCAGAAAACATTAGCCTTTCAACTTTCCAAGAATCCTCAAACTGATCATGTGGTACCTTCAGTTTCATCAGCAAATACAACCAAATATTAGCTAACAATCAGGATGCGTCATCAACGTCACCTTATTCTGCAGGAGCAAAAATGGATTTTAAGCAGGAACCAGATCTGTAAAAAAAAAAAAAAAAAAAAAAAAATCCAAATGCCTCTGTGCCACGCAGATTAGAAGCCATTCCTGACTCAGCTACAAGCAACAGTCATGTGACAAAAAGTTCTGGGAAACGATGACTGAACCTGACTGAACTGTGAATGTGTTTACAGAGAGCAGTAGTAATATATACATAGAATGTAGAGCCACCATTTGTTTTCCAGCACCCAACACATCAAACAATCAAACAAATTAAACCTAAGTTGTTGTTGTTTTTTTTTTTAATTTATAGCAATCTAACAGACATATGACTTATCTCTGTTCCAAGCTATGGTTGTGCTGTTTCCACACGTACAGAACTTTTGCAGGAAAAAAACAAGTCAATTCAGAATATGCATACAACGACAGAGATTTAGAGCAATGTTTCCAGGCTGCTTTCATGTTGTATTGCACTGATTTTTCAAACAAAACCAGAGCAACACATGAGAAGGGCACAGAAAGCTACGCAACGAGAATACTGATTATGCATTTTTTCTTCTGCCAATTTAGACTACCTGTGCATTCTCAAATCAAGAAGGATAAAGCGATTTTAATTATTCTGAACATATTGGCTGAGATGAAAGAAGGCAGGTTCTTGTAAAGGAGCTCTAGCACAAAAGGCTAATTATCACGTAAAAACAGTCTGCTTTCAGCTGCTGTACGGTACCTCCAGGGTGGATGTCTGGCCCCAGTTGTATTAAATTAGGCTAATAGATTAGTCAGCACTCCGCTGTAACTGTTGTGTTTTTTTTGTCACATGCTAAAAGAATTTCTTTTTACACAGAGCTCCATTCAGCTTGGTCCAAATCAGCACACTTGGTACCGTCAGCCAGTCATTACAGCAGAGTAAGGCCTGCTGCGTTTCATAGAAACTGCTGTTCAACAGGCGCTCGATGCACATTATTCAGATCTTTAGGATGCTGCATATCAGAGGCAAAGGGAAAAAGGCACTACTGTAGTTAAGAGTGAAATTAAAATTAGCAAGATCTCAATTGTCAGACGCTTTTATGTGTAATAGTTATTCTAAGATAATTTTGTGATAATGTTCTTATTTTTACAGCTTATATTTACACTTTTAAATATCTTGTTTTATCTAACCAACACTCCAGATTTTTAATTTAAAATGGCAGATAAAAGTAGCAAGTTTTCAATCGTTTGACCAGCTGATTGTCAAACTAACTTTTTCAATCTCTAATCATCTCTGTATGTGCTTACTTTTTGTACTTTTTTTCTCTGGATATAGCTCTTCATAAATCAAAAGACAGCAAGTGTGTAACAGATGAAATGGCTCCAATTAGCAGACATTTAGTTTGATCAGTTCCACAGTTGTGTTTTGATTAATATACTGTAGTGTAGTACGTTTACATGGCCGTTTCTTTTCCCTCAGTAGTACATGGGGCTGTTTTCAAAGGCAGAACTTGTGAATTGTTTTAGCACATCCAAAGCCAAAGCTGAATTTCTTTGGTTATTTATTTCAGAAAAACTTTTTTAAAACATACTCAGAATTTCCTATTGCCTACAAGTATTAAAGATACTTGAAAAACAATAATAATTGCTCTACATTAGATATTTTACTGCTTAAATCCTAATTTGTTTTCATACTTGTCACCTCTCTGCTCTGTGTAAACACAGCCCACAGTTCAGACAGAGAGTTTCAGAATTTTTGTCACGTCACTGTTAGTCACAGCTGAGTCACTCATGACTTCTTGCTTCTGGCTCGTGGCACAGATTTTTTTTTCCTTTGTGGAATCTGATGTAAACATTTTATTGAGGAAAATGATTTGGATGAAAAACAATTTCAAGCTTACATTTGGTTCATTTTACCAATAGAACCGCATATCATGCAGGATTAGTTCAAGTAACACTCTTCTATGAACATCACCATCAACCAGGTAAAACATACACACTACTGTCCAAAAGTTTGGGGTCAGTTAGAAATGCCCTTATTTTTGAAAGAAAAGCAGTTTCTGTCATTGAAGATGACATTAAATTATTCATAAATACAGTCTAGACATTGTTAATGTGGTAAATGACTATTCTAGCTGGAAACGACTGATTTTTAATGGAATATCTCCATAGGGGTACAGAGGAACATTTCCAGCAACCATCACTCCTGTGGTCTAATCCTACATTGTGTTAGCTAATGGTGTTGAAAGGCTAATTGATGATGAGAAAATCCTTGTGCAGTTATGGTAGCACATGAATAAAAGTGTGAGTTTTCATGGACAACATGAAATTGCCTGGGTGACCTCAAACTTTTGAACAGTGGTGTATATTTATGTTAACATAACAAACCTCCATTGTGCAATTTGGTACATGCTCCTAGAGCTGGGGGTTCTGCCAAACGTCGACTAAGTGGCTGTTCCTGTACATGCGTGTGTCGCTTCGTGTCGCCTCAAGATCCTTCAGTGGAATGCCGCCGATTTTTCTGAACCATCGGAGGACGTGAGGCACACAGACTCGGTACAAACTGGTGTACACTGTAGTTAGTATCCGCAGCCTTTCCATCATCCTTTCTCTGTGTCCATCACATTTTACACTAAGACCAGACCTCTAAATGAGGGGTGAGTGTTTGTGTGTCCTTTTGTGTTTTATCACAGCTGACAGGTGGCCTCTGCCGAAACACCGCAGTCACTCAGGAGCTGATCTCTCCCTCTCTCTCTCTATTTTTTTTCCATCCAGTCTCATTAACATTCAAACGGCTTCACCTGCAGGTCTCTTTGGTAGTTGAGGATGAGTCGGAGTTTAATTATTTTGGACAGCAAAAGGTATTCTTGGGAGGTGTATTCTGGAAAGACCACAGTGACCGAGGGGGGGAAAAAAAGTGCTGTTAAAGCGCCTGCATTCATCTGGTTTCAGAAAAACAACGTCAGCATGTACCTCTGAACTGTAGCGCCGAGGTAAAATTTTACCACAGTCATTTAGATGTATGTAGAAGAGAGTGACTTCCATGTAAAACCATCAGTTACCTTGGTAAATATTCCACCCAGAGGCATCCTGCCGGGATGTGTTTTTATACTTTCAAGATATTTGCATTTACACCTTAGTGAATGTCAGCGATGCTTTCTGCTGCTGGAAGTCAGAGTTATGAAGTCAGACACTGCTCTGCTGGACAGACTCTGTTCTTTCTTTCTTTCTTTCTTTCTAACTTCTCACTTCTTTCTTGCCTATTTTCTTTCCTCTTCTAGTCTGTCCTTTCCTTCCCTTCCTTTTCCTTTCCTTTCTTTCCTTGCCCTTTCTTTTCTGCTCTCCCACATGCTTTGCTTTAATTGTTATTAAGTCGATGTGTATTTTTCCTCCACCATTCATGCTATGTTTTCCCTCCCTGAAGCAATGTATTAAACCCAGAGAGAGAGAGACAGAGAGAGAGAGACTTTGACAGAGAGTGGAGAGGAGGACAAGAGCAACCATTCACACAACAGCAGGCTTCTTAACTACTGAAAGCTGTCACCTCCTCAGAGTGGTTTGTGTGTCTGTGTGTGTTGCTTAAGCCTCTCCAATACAGCTGTCAGGGCAGCAGCCTCCAAATGGGCCTCCTTCAGCTGACACTCAGACGTCGTACACTCACTTACTCTTCCCACATTTCGTCTGCACTCTTCAGTTAGTTTGGCTTGCATAGACTGATGAATTCACGAAGCAAAATATGACACTTTCTGTGGCCTTTTACTGCCACTAAAAATAGAACTCGGTGATAAGTACGATCAGTTTTGCATTTGAAATGAACCTAAAAGTCACTTCAGTAGCGTTGCAACCTCACACAGAGTGTTGTAAAATACACAAGACAAACTTGATAAACAGATTGACAATAGTCCATGTCAACAAAAATGTTTATGATGCCGGGGCAGAAACAAACTTTATAACACTTAATCATCAAATTCTAACAAATCTCATTGCTATGGTCGAGCAAAAGCCATTAAATCACTTTTTCTTCAATTTAAGTTTACTTTTGCTACATGTAGATTAATGCAGTTGTTAGAGGTAGAGTCAGGTGATGTTCCAACTTGCTGTGGGGAATTTCTTCTAATGAATGTGCTCATGCTGTACAGATTACTTTTCCAACTGGCTGAGATGCATTCACAATATGACCCAAACCTCCTCCAGATGCATTCTGATCATGACGTGCTCTGCATGCATTTACACCACACATTAATAGTTGCTTTTCCTGAGCACGATACAGATCGCATGTCGGTGCCAGATACAAATGGGATCCTGCTGTCCTATTAGTATAAGCCAGTGACCGGCCTTTTACTTTATTAGACCTTACTTAACCATCTGCTCTGGTTACCTCACCATTCTTGACCTAAGCAGAGCTTTAAAGCATATTAAGTAACAATTAAATATTGTAAGATCCTTAGTCACTGGTGACAGTCTCACTGTAGCGCACAAGTCCACCCAGTTTAGCGGAGTGGTATTTACTGCTGATACAGGATTAACCTTTCTCCATCAACCTCAAAATAACTGCTGCCTCACTGCTTACAGCATTTAATGATACTGTTTTTACTGTCACCAACTTCCTCAGTTCAGTTGTTTTTGCATGCCCTAGCTTCACATGAATATAAATATTAAGAGTGACTTGGCATTTGCTATAGAGTTTAATGTATAAATGCAAAATGTTTTAAAACACTTTATCGCTGCGGCTGTTTGACACCACTCCTATTAATTAGGCACAAGCTAAACGCCTTAGTTACTGAAGATCTTCTTATCAATAGACACTGCAATTTACAGATGTTCCCAAAATTTCTCACATGCAGGATAAATTAGATGCTAGTGAGGTGAGTGTGCACAGAGAAGCCTCTAGTCTCCCCTCTCAGTTCCAGCAGTGCACTCAGAAAGGTGTGTGACCAAAACTTATGATTTTGTCTCATTTTGTTTTCTTCATCGTTGAAACATGGTAACATCTAAGTGGCTTGTTTCACACATCCAATAGGGAACAAGAAATGACTGTTTTCAGTCACAATAGGTAACACAGTAGCTACCCGTACTGTTGGAGGAACACAAAGTCCGCCTAATGATCATCATGCCCTCACATGAAATTTGGACTTAACACTCTTAAAGAAATACTCACATGTGCAATCTGAGACTCTGACACACCCAAAAAATGCACAGAATCATAATCATGCAAAATGCCAAATACAATTGACCCAAGATTTGTTATTTTCTCCGGTAACCTGTCTGACAAGATACCAAGGGATTTTTTTTCATGCAAAGAAACTGTTAACATTGGGAGACAGAGTGCAGTTTTACATCACTATCTATAATTGTCACTGTGTAATACATTTAATGCAGTAATGCCACTTATAGCCTAAGTTCAAGTGTATAATTTTCACCACCAACAAGAAAAACTGTTAATTCATTATCTCTTGACTGTGTGTATGTACACACAATTAAGTAACTTAGAAACAGATTTTTCAGTTTTGTTTGTGTGTAAGTTAAAGAAAAAGGCGATAGATAAATTAGACGGGAAATGAAAGAGATGGAGACAAAATAGGAGTTTTACAAATGGATGAATCGCATTGAGAACTGAAGTAGAAAATGGGAGAAGGAGGAGAAAACAGAATAAATCAGTTACAGGAGGTCTTCAGGAGTGATGGGGGAGTGTCAGTGAAATGAGGAGGAACAAAGAGGGAGGAGCTGATGAAGGACACAAGGGAGGAGAAGAGAGAGGAGGACAGAGTGTCAGGATCCGAGAGGGAGGAGAAGGGAGGAGAAGGCAGGCGGAGGTGCCGGCATGCGTGGCTCCCTCCATCCCCACAGACGCTGCTGTAATCTGGGCCACGTGTCCCACAAGGCCTGCTGGTTACCCGGAGGCCTGGCCGGGTGATTCATCTTAGTTAGGGAGCTGTCCAAGTGACTCTCCGTGGACTGCAACACATAATCGTACACACACACGCACACTGCCAACATGTGGTTAGAGAAGTGAAGCAGGCAGCTTGATAGGGTGAGCACACACTCATGCTTACAACAGGATGGTCCTTGTGTGGACCTTCCACTGCCAACTAAACACAATGTAAACCTTATTCTACTCAACCTTATTTGACTTTAACCCTGATTTACGATGTAATTAATGACATTTATCTTTGTAGGGGCCTAGATGTAAACATGTGTATACATCTGTCAACTACCCTCAGAAGGAAAGCAAAGTGAAGGGCAAAGATAGGGTTGTAGGGTATTCTCGATTACAGACATTGGCACTGCAGATCGGTGGAAATCAATCACACTTCAGGTAGAAGGATTCACATTTGTCTCTTCCAAGCCACCCAACCTTAAAAAGACAAGTCATGTTATTCACAATCTTGGCCCCATTTCTGCATGTTTGACCATCTTTCCTCTCATCTGTTTTTACATTTTACTCATCAGTTTGTTGCTGATGCAGGATAAGAAGATTGAAAGAATATAAGGAAATGACAGCATTTATTATTCAGACTTTATTCTTCATATGTATTAGGTCTGACAGTACTTATACCTTTATCAGCTGTGACATTTGCTCACACACGTACGAGACCTTTCAACACACTATGATTTTCAGTACAGATTTTATTATATTAACGTTTGCAGTTCTACTTTAATTACTAGAAAATAACTGCATCACAATGTTTACAGCTTGTCTAATTACTAGTCTCCTTGTATTGTTGCCGTACTAGAGTCCTTTTCATTGACCCTGACCCTGTTTCTGGGTCCTTGCATCTTGTCAATGAAGCTGTTAAACTCTAGATTAATCAACGCTCTCGTCTGTAATGTTAGGAAGCCTATTTTTGTGTGATCAGCAATATTTTGTACCTTATTACAAGACTTCATACTAATGCCATCTTTACTGTTTCTGAAATTTGAATCTCTGCTCCAGAAAGACAAAAGACGTGTCCATGACAACTCCTGTATTGTGCTTCACACCTAATTCATTTCACTTAACTGATGTACTCCGTTTCCCTGCCTCGTCTACTTATGCTTTGTTTAGTCATTTAACTCCAGCAAATGTCACAAAATGCCTTTCAGTTGGACAACTTGTCTGGATCCTCTGAATCGAGCAGGTGGCTCATACTGAAGACAAGAGATCAAAATTGAATCGCCACATATTGTTTGTTTTGTCCCTTTTTCTGTTTTCACTTTGTCTCAACTCTGGAAACACACTTCATTCTTATTCTGTGCACTGAATGACTTTGTGGAAGGCAAACGTAATGGCCAACACAGCCAAAGGAAGGAAAGTAGAGCAAATGTTCTCTCTTTTTCCCTCCTTTCTCTTTTCATTACTCACTTTAGCTGCTATAACCTGTCCTGTTGTCTCTGTCTTTGCCAACATTCTCTGACCTGAATTATCACCATTAGTTTGTTGGTGTTTTTCTGGGATAAAATATTGCTTTATGGTTAAATTACTACAGTCATTAGTTCATGCCTATAAAGAATATTTTAGCCATGTTTTAGCCATATCGGAATATGGCTCCAAATACCATTGTTTGCAAACATATATCCAACAAATTAGATGGAAGCTAAGGCCCAAAGAAAGAGAGGGTATTTTCTCATTATTCTTGATTCCTTCAATATACGCGGTTCTGCTAAAACATTAAAAACCTGACAAGATTGTGCAGGCAAAACAGCCTTGCTCTGTCAGGCCATGGATCTCTAAAGGTGTCATGTGTTGCATGCCACTGAGATGTTGTCAGCAAATCATTTGATCCTGTGGGTTACCACATTAGGCCTCCATGGATCAGAATAGTTCCAACACATCTCATGGATGCTTGATCGGATTTGGTTCTAGGGGTGTGAAAGCCAGGTCAGCACTTTGGGTTCTTTACAGTGCTGTTTGAGCCATTCTTTAGCAGTATGTGCAGCATGGTGAAGCAGATTGGAGAAGGCCACTGGTGTTGCTTAGCTTGAAACAGTGTTTAACTGGGTGGTACATGTCAAAGTCACATCCAAATGAATGCCAGTACCCAAGGTTTCTCAGCGTAAATCTCCCATCGTGATGACATGTAGCAGCATTCACTTCACCTGTCAGTGGTTTAATGCTATGGCTAATCAGTGTAGTCGTTTCACTGCCTACAATTATATTACTGAGAGTGAAGCAGCCACTGAAACTCCTGTTTGACTATTTGTTCAAGCCTAGTGGTCTCTTTGCTACTTCCAAAGTGTCCAGTAACACTAAAAGTGTGTTCACACATTCATCAGTGCCATAGCATGACCTTGATTGGACCAGCTGTTGTTTTTAATAAGATCTGTAACACCAGCCTTGTACAGTTTATAATTAAATGCTATTTACAGCTGAATACCATAGTTTCCTAATTCACTGAGACACTAGCTAAACTTTCCTCACTCTTTAACACATACTTGGCTAATATCAAGAGCCACTTGGCTCAGTGGAGTCCTATACACTTGGTCTCTCTTAGCATTTCAATATAGCCCAACCTGATATCTACAAATGAACTCCGTATTGAGGAAGTCTGCACCTCAAAGCTAATGTCAGATAAGATTAGAATCCTTTGTTGTCCACTAAATTTACTTTTATTAGACATTTGTTTACATCAATCTGACCAGTGGGATCTTGAGTCTACTGCCAGTTGGCAACAGTTGGATTAATGAGTTGAGGGAGTGCACAAGGTCAGTATTATCTTCTTGTTATGGACCTCCGGTGATCTTACTGGCCTGGCAGACCGCCTGGTTCTGCTTGCTGCTTTGCTTGATTGAGATGTTCCCACACCAGAACATGATGCTGCAGATGAGAGCACTAGAAGTGAGACCCCAGTAGACGATGGTCAGGATGTGTTTGCTGGTGTTGACACTCTGCTGTTTCAGAAGAATAGACTACTGCTTCCTGTCTTCATTCCGTGACATTCTAGCATTCAACGCTGCTGCAGGAAGTAGCTTTCCTTATCTATAGCTATAGAGAAGATCTTTTTATTAACCACATTCACAATAGAATGAAGTATAGTTGAATGTCTCCGTGGGGAAGTGTGTGTCTGCACTACAGCTCCATTTCAAATACAATATATAATTCAGTACACTCAGCCATGCACAGCTGCTGCAAAAGCTCTAGACCTACCTCATCTTTCACGTTTTTAGGTTTAAAATGAAACACATCCAGGCACAAAAAAACATTCATGGGGATTTAATCAGCATCTAGGAACTTCATATCTTCTACCACAGGGGACAAGTTGTAACTAACAGTGAAGAACATGAGCTGAATCTCATCAAACTGTCCATAGCCTTAGCCCAGTGTTTTAGTTTTATCTGATTGTTCCATGGCCTTAATCGAACATTATTCTGCATCCACATACTTTTGAAAACCATTCGCATTGGATGTATAAAGAATGTTAATCGCACACATTTATCTAACGTTTTGCAGGCTGATGATGTTGTCTGGATAGTTTTATAGATTGACATTTATAGTTACATATGACTATATTTTGAAAACTTCAGTGGAGTAAAATATTTTCCTTTGAGTTAAATTCTTGTAGATAATCTGTTTCTATATATAAGTGTATGTGTTGTACTTTAGCCCAAATGTTCTGGTAAAATTCTAGAGAAGTACAAGATGACATTTTGATAATTAATCTGCATATTACTCAGGATGGTATGATGACTGCACTGAAGTTCTTCCTGTTGTCACTTCTCTTCATCACTTCATATATTATGAAATTCCTCTTTTATCTTGCACAGTCATTGCAAGTACATTAACGGAGATATGCTGCCTACGTTATTAAAACAGCAGCTGATGTCTCTTTAAACAGTGACTTCATGAACTGTCAGATGCTGATAACTGATTCATCCTTTAACTAGGGTGAACAGATGCAAACAAACACTGTGGCACAGTAGTTCATTATCCTGATGGATATTTTATCCAAAGCATCGAGGTGTGAAATGTGATTATCAGCTTCAGCTTTTGCTAATGACATCAGTCACAAGTTTTGCTTGTGTTCCTCAGTTTCCGCGTAGTTCAGCAGCTTATTAAAGCTCGTTGGCAGTTTGCTTGATGGCCTTGGACACAGGGTGTGTTTAATTCATTCCTCTGTGCGTTCCTGGGAGTGTTTTTATTCTTCCCCTCAGTGTGCTTCCGGCATTATTAAAGGCATTAATCACTGGGATCTGATGCCTTGTTACGACTCAGCGCTGCTCCCACAGTGCAGCACGACACACATACGCGCAGTTTGGTGCTCACAGTGCCATCAGATATCTTGGCTGGAAGCTACTGGATTTTGAGAATCCCCCTGAGAAATATAAAACTTAGGTACAGGCTAAGTGTGTGAAGGGATGTACCGATTCATTTGTTTCATTTTTGTATCATGCCGTGACCTGAAAGGCTGCACAAGAATCTGAGATTTTCTGGATGATATTTAGCAGCAAAGGTCTTGACTTTTAGATTTTTTGCCTTTTCTCCGATACTGCCATGCCTTTAACCAAAGCACAAGCTCACCAAGGTCTAAGGAATTTGGTGAATGTGCTGGAATGCTCGGAAAACTTGTAGTTATAGGGTCCCTGTAGAGTTTACTAGTAAATAAACACTCAAGAAATGCATTTGTCGGTCCTTGAGGTCTAGCAAACATGTTTAATGCAGTTCCTTCGCTCATAAGAGATCTGCAAAACTTTTGATAGGAATTTCAAATCTTGTATTGGCTATATCCATGTTTATTTGCTTGCAGTCTTGGATTCTGTCAGTACTTTTGAATTGCAGCACATCTTAACATGTCACCAGCAGCTGTAGGTCAGTGTAATTGTCCACACAACTGGTGTGCATGCATGTGCCTCCTTTTTGTCTGCATGATTTTAAAAACAAGGTGACCAGGTTACCTTTGGGAATAAAGGGTATTCGAGCAAATCCAGTTCCCATCTAATCATTCCATTTTCTGTCTCTGTTTCTGTTTCTGCCTGTACTTTAAAGGGTTAAAGTTTAGAGCATCACACTGCATGGTCATCTATCTCTGATGTCTTACCAGATGCTCTTTGTTGACACTATCTGGCCTTGAAAACAAACCTGTGGAACTTCAAAGCACTGCTGTCCATTTTAAGAAGTTTAAAGCAGCCCATGTCTTGGCAGAAAAAACTTTCATATTTTTTGAAATAGCACGAAATGTGTTTTGACAGGGTTGTTCCTGGCTGATTGGGTCTTCGAGAAGGGATGACTATACACAACAGTAATAAACATGATCAGTCCATGTACAGTGAAGACAATGAGTCTGTGCTACCCGTCTGTGCATTTTCTTGTTAAATCTGATCATTTGGTTTAGAACTTGGTTAAGATGATAGAAAAAAGAAATCTCAATTTGAATAATTAGGTCTGGTATTTTCCTTTAGCCCTGTTCAAGGCGTGGTAAAATCCCTCTATGGAGGAAAAGCTGTAGATGAAGTAGCAGAATTTATGGGCTCATACATCCATATTTGTGTCATTTCACCATGATTACACCAGCTATAAAAGAGTAAATTTGTTCTTTTTCCCAAGTCTGTATTAGGTAATTGCTAACTTATGCTGTCTGCTGTTTAGAACTGGCCAAGTAGTATAGAGCTGAGTCATCAGGGTTTTTTTCACTGAGATTGCAACTGTGTTGATGAAAATGGCGACAGGAAACTGAAGAGGTAAAACTATTGGTGATTAAATGAAAATTTCGCCCAGAAGTGGCTCAGATGCTCTGTATCGTCGAGAAGAACGGTAGAATACATACATACATAGATACTAATCCCGAGGTAAATTCAAGAATGACATGGGCTATTATAGGGATCGACATGGGCGTTTGTCCATCTTTATATATTGACAATGGACAAGAGAAATGACTTCTTTCCTATTCAATTTAAAAGTATTTTTAAGTAAGAAAAGGGAAACGAGTGGTCATTTGGCTAAACAAACAAGGATTCTGACTTCTACTTCCGACTTGTGATTGTTTTCACATTGATTTTTCAGGACAAAGCCTTGCAAATCCAACCTAATCATCGTCTTATAGAAACCTCTGACTTTTGTTATGGGTAATTACTCCCATCATTCACCATCCAGAGTCACAAAGCAGTTCCAGTGTTTGCTCAGGTGGTAATCAGCGAGGTTGTTTGTGCAGGGTTAGGGAGCTCCGTCTAAAGACTGGCATTTTAATAGATAACATTTTAGCATTCAGTCAGGTTGCCTCTGCGGCTCTGTGTTGAACCGGTCAGCGGCAACATCGGAATACATGAAAAGACGTATTGTCATGACTGCTGATCCTAGATTTTGATTTGTGGTGGACTTTGTAATCATCAGCGTGTAGCAGATACGCCGATGTATGTGGCGGGAGCTGAAAACATAACGATCAACCGAACTCGACAAGAAATATGATGCATGACGTCTTGACAGCAGCAAACATATGGACATTTTTGCATTGCAACCTCTCACCCACAATATTCTGAACACCATTCCAACAGTTGTACTTTTACCACATGAATGCCACATTTCTGTTTGCGTTCTTCCTGGTTCATCTTACGGTGACCTTGTCCTGCCTCTGAATTTTGAAGAAATAGCGGTAGAGTTGCCACATTGTTTTGACAAGTAGCCTCTTGAGCTTTTCTTCTTCACAAATCTTTCTCTCCCTCTTGCCCCCGTCTCTCACACCCCGCTGAATGGTAGATCCCTCGGGTACAGAGCTGCCAGCCTGCTGACATAGTCTATACTACTATACCACCTCTGAGTGTGTTTGTGTGTATATGAAAAAAATATAGCAACACAGGACAGAATAATGGATAAATAAATGACAAAAGAGCCACAGGCATTGTTGTACTTGTGCGTCAGTAATCAGCTAAATTTGCCCCAAAACACTAAGTATAGTATAGTTTAAATGCTATTTGTGTGTCAATTTGAAAACTTGAATTAGATTTGAATTGGAAAACTTACAACTGCTATCCAAATGTTTGCATGGCCTGCGGCTATATGGCTGCTTTTGGGTGCTTTGCCGACAGAGTGATAATGATCCCGTGCAATTAAATCACACATTTGATGTCCTCTCTTATTATGTGGAAATGCATTTACAATAACAGGCAGTGGTACAATAGGTTTTTAAAAATGTATTGCCATCTGCAAACATGATTATTTTTTTTATTTGTAGCTGGCTCTGTCAGATTAAAGCTGTTTTTGATTTACAATGTGCTGCAAAGTATTGGAGAATGCAGTGAGCAATGATGAGAAGTTTTGCCAGGGTTTTGTCTGATTTCCTGCTTTTATATTCTGGATTCACTCGATCTTGTGTGAGTGCACAGGGGTGCATCCTCAAATGTTTTTTGCCCAATTATTTTTTACGTAGCCCTGCGGATCAAAATGATGTCCTCTTTAATTGAGTGAACTTGTTTCATTATTCAGAAAGGGTAATGTCAAACAGGCTCTGGATGACTCCCTGTAATGCACTGCTTCAGAAATACTTTGATTTCACTTCTTTCATTGTGTATAGCCATTGTTTTGGGGAGACTGGTGTATTTGATGAGAAGTTTTACTGTTTTTTATTCCAAAGTTGAAAAAGTTTCTGGTTATTCAACCATTTCCGACCCTGTCTTCCAAAAAATATGTTTCAGAAACAGATAAACTGCATTGTCATTTACGTTTGGAAAGAGATGTGATTTCATTTTGAAAAAAACATTTTGTCAATGATTTTCACTTCTCATTCCTACTGCGACAGAGTGGGAAATGCTTTCAGTTTGGAAGAACCATAAAATCAGCATAAGGAGACAAGAGAGGCGAATGAATACATAAGTCAGCAACAGGAACTTTACTCAGGAGACCAGTAGGACCATTATTCTTAGACTAGTGATGGTAATGATTAGTCATTTATTGATTACTTGCAGTTGATAGTTTAACTAAATAAAAATATATGCACAAATAAGGCTTGTTTTGAGGGTTTAACCAGCAATGAGCCACCATGACAGAGATTTCTGTGGTGGTAAGTGGCTTCACTTCACATATTTCAGATGAGCGGTGTGTGCTTGGTTATCATTTCTAGAAGCCAAATAACAGTTGTAATCAATTCACCTTTGCAGCAACTGTCATGTGTCAGCTGTTTAAAATAGATCATCAAGAATGTTCAACAATGTTCACTGTGCTTTATTCACTTTAGCAATTAATTGATTGACTGATAACACCGCTGACTACTGGTAAAGGAAATTGTTTAAAATTTGCACCTTGGTCTTAGACTTCATTATCATTTTCGCTCGTCGTAAATTTAGTTTCTTGGTTAGGTTTAGGCACTACTGGATAGGTTAAGGAAAGTTTCAGTGTTTTGGTTAAAATACAACCTTTTCCCGACAAACACGCATTCTCCTTCATTTTCTGTTGACCGATTGGCTGAAAAACAGCAACAGTAAAGCTGTGAAATAAATGGCCAAGACATGGTCATTTGAAATGTATTTGTAATACGTCACAAACGTTATCTTGCAGAACATTCAGATTGGGATTTAGAGCGGCATGGCTCAGTGGGTAGAGTGGCCGTCTTGTAACTGGAAGGTTGCCGGTTTGATCCTCGGCCCGTCGAGCTCATGTCGAAGTGTCCCTGAGCAAGACACCGAACCCCTAATTGCTCCTGGTGGGTCGTGGTTAGCGCCTTGCATGGCATATCATGTAAAGCACTTTGGATAAAAGCACTATATAAATACAACCATTTACCATTTTAGAATGCATTCAAGTCATTTTGGAAAGTAATTTCTGGAGACTGGACTTGATTTCTGTTGGTCTGAATCAGAGCTGTCGGAGCACTTCCATTATACATCAAGAGCCAGGGCTAAAAAAATAAATAAATTAAAAACTAATTCATGTGGACTACATTAGTTAACAGTAGAACTGACTCATTCTCACTCTTGTCAGTGTGCAGCAGCAGCAGCAGCAGCAGTCAGAGTCCGGCTGCTGAGGTCCTGGCAGCAGTGTCAAACTGTCCACTGTGTCTTGGGCCAAATCCCGTTTCATCTTAACTGCTTTACTACACTCATGCCAGGAGGCAAATATGGAAGTGCTTTAGTTTTACAGCCAACAAAATCAGACACCTAAGAGACGCCACAACCCCTTTGGCTAAAACCGCTCCAAAGCTGTCTACTCAGATATGCTAACACAAAAGCTTGGACTTAGAAATAAAAGTCACTTGATAGCCGATCGTTATTCAAGGAGAAAATATGGTTTTGCAGTGCAGCAGAAAGCATTATAGTTGTCGCCTTTCAGAATGAAACCAATAACATGATTATCACTCGTCCGAAGAAGGTCAAACTTCAAGTCCAGAGTCAAGCTTTAATTCTGTTACAGAGTACCACAAACAAGACAATAGTGCCTCACAAGAAATACGCTAAACTGAAGCAAATATATTTCTAAAAAAAGATGGTAGTATCCATTCGTATTCAAATCAGATCGCATGTTTGAAGCCCAGTTTGATTAGTCCATTTTCATGAAAAACAGTCAGAAGTCATTACACAGTTATCACAAACCACCTTTTATAGGACGCCATTGCCCAGATTTATTCAGGTCCCAGATTCAGGTTCTTGTTTTCAGGTTGAATATTCATGAAGTTATTTAAAGCAGCACCAGGCCTCTGCTGGTGGGTTTAAATGGAGCTGAAGGTTACATGAGATGAAAACTTAACTGTAGTCCTCAAATTGTGTAAATTGATGTCAGTACCATGAAATAGACACCACAGGCTTGTGTTTACCAGCCCAGCCTGTGATGTCTCATTCTAAAAGATACCAAAGGGATGAGAAAAGATCAAACATTAGTGAGTCCGGCTTTCTCTGGATGGAGGGCTGACTCACTGCTGTTTTGGAAATGTTTTTGCTTTCAAGTCTGAGCTAAAGTTTTGTTAACTCTAATGAGCGGAGAATCATTAAAGCATCAAAATTTCGTTAATTTTCTTTAGGCAGTGTTTCCTTTTTAGCCCCAAAAAGAGAGAGAGTCTTAGAACCTCCTTATGAAAGTCATTTTTGATAAAGCTGCATGAATACCTTCAATGATTCCAGAGGAAACCTTGATAGATGGTTTGCAGATGCACAGTCAATTCATCCGCCCCATTTAGTTTCTACAAGAGCAATTAGTTATATTCAATTAGATGCAAGCTAATTCCCACAGACTTGTTTATTTCCATTAGTAAATTAGGTCTAAATTCATTTAGTTGTTGCATTAAAGTAGCTTTAAGATGTTTATACTGTGCAGCGACATTACAAACAACTAAATCAGTTGAAGTTGGTTTAAATGTCAAATGAAAAACATCCGCGTAGCTGCAAGCAACAGGGAGGCAGGCATGAAAAGATATTGGCAGAAGATTACAAGGATAAAATGAAGAAGACAGGAAAAAGGGAAAGCCTGGAATAAAAGGATAAAGAGTGGAAGGAAGTAGGGAAGGACTGAGCTACAGGTTCTACATCCTCTGAAGTTTTTGCTGAGAGGGGAATGTTGAATGTTAAAGTGTCTTTTCAGTGTTCCAGTTAAAGATGTAATGTGAGTATAATCCTCTTGCATTAAGATTCTTTCTTTCTTTGTTTCTTTCTTTCTCAGGTGTTCCGTAGAAAGGCAGTGGAGTTGGGTGAAAAGCTGCTGCCAGCCTTCAAAACGCCCACCGGCATACCTTGGGCCCTGCTTAACCTCAAGAGGTAGGACACACACACACACACACACACACACACACACACACACACACACACACACACACACACACACACTTGCTCTTTCTCTCACAGCAGTCCACTCTGGTGGTACGCGAGGCTACAGGTCTGTTTTGATGGTTTGATACTTTAAAGAGCTCTGTGGTCTGCGGCTCGGTGTGAGCCAGGCAAACACAAGCTCTCTCTATTCTGCTCTCGCACACTGAGCTGAGGAGTTTTAGTTTTACATGACAGAGCAGACTTGTCAGACAGAAATTGTTGGGTTTTTCATCCAGGACTTCCTGCCCGAAACCAAACTACATTCAAAAGACAAGCCCAAAGTTCCTGAGCACGTTGACAAGGTCGGAGGCCAAAGTCAGCCTTTATTAATACACTGTGACACGCTGTCAAGTGGCTGCCCCTGGGTACCACTGACACACATACAGCACATACACACACACACACCAGTTTAGGACAGAGATGTGAAGCCTGTTTATCCTTTTGTTGTCATGCTTCTAGTACGGATGTGTTGCAGTCTGACTGATACATACTTCTTGAGTTTATCCATAGTACAGTTCAAACACAACAACGTTTATTGACCTTAATTAGATTAGTTGTCGACAAATATATAGTGAAGCCAAAAACAAAATCAGCTATGCAACCCAAAGCAGATGCAAAGTAAATGTTTTCAGGATATACACTACCATTCAAAAGTCTGGGGTCGCACAGACAATTTCATGTTTTTCATGAAAACTCACACTCATTCATGTGCTGACATAATTGCACAAGGGTTTTCTAATCATCAATTAAACTTTCAGCACCATTAGCTAACACAATGTAGCATTAGAACACAGGAGTGATGGTTGCTGGAAATGTTCCTCTGTACCCCTATGCAGACATTCCATTAAAAATCAGCTTTTTTCCAGCTAGAAGAGTCATTTACCATATTAGCAATGTCTAGACTGTATTTGTGATTAGTTTGTTATCTTCATTGAAAAAAAGTCTTTCTTTCAAAAATAAGGACATTTCTAAGTGACTCCAAACTTTTGAACAGTAGTGGATGAACAATATTATATATACTGTAGATATGCCTTATATTTATCAATAGCTCAGTCTATGAAAAGTTAAGTCTCCTACATTTCAAACTAGTATCTTTTCTTTATTATTATTAGTTTTAAAACCGAGTTCAAAAACCAATGATATTTAATTTATAGCAAAACAAAACAGAGATTTCAGAAGCTGAAAACTGAATCTGTGTTTCATGTAACCATGAGGGCAATGTTGCACACGGATTACCAAAACAGTTTTAGTCCAAAACTGAACCTACGTTATGTATTTAGAAAAACACACTTGCAGTGCAAAAGAATGTTTTGAAATGTGAAAGCAAATAGAATGTGCTTACTTTTGTCATATGTAATCATGACTTTTCTAACATAAGTTAACCCAAAGTTTCAGCTCTCATTATGTATGATATAAATACAAGATCTGCTCCCATGTTTTGCTTCAGTACTTCTGTCCATCACACACGATAAAGGGAGCGGTACTTTTTCCTTTATTTTCTTTCTTTCTCTCTTTCCCCGGTGAGATACACAACGCTGCTGTTTGTCAGCTGTTAATTAAAAGGCAGGTTGTCATGACGATAAACGTGCTGTAACAAATTAATTTTCTTTCTGTCTGTATGGGTGAATGGACTCTACCCCCCTTGTCCTTCTCCCAAACACCCCAGGGAGAGTGTGTGTGTGTGTGTGTGTGTGTGTGTGTGTGTGTGTGTGTGTGTGTGTGTGTGTGTGTGTGTGTGTGTGTGTGTGTGTGTGTGTGTGTGTGTGTGTGTGTGTGTGTGTGTGTGTGTGTGTGTGTGTGTGTGCGCGTGCGCGTGCGCGCGCGTGCGTGTGCGTGCGTGTGCGTGTTCGTTCCAATGCATGTGGGTCTGCACACATGCATGATCCCCTAGAGGCCTGAGCAGATTGCTGCTGATGATGACTTTACCTGCATGACTGAGCTATGATAGCTTGGAAGCACAAACACACACGTAATCCCCTGCACAAATTACAGTAACACACACACACACACAGTACCGCAGTGAGCGCCTGTGATCAGGAAGCTACTGTTTCTCTCTCAAAGTTTTCTCCTTGTTTGTGACATACACGTATTTGACAGAAAGCATCATAAAGGATTTTGGAGTGTCATTTGTTGAAATGCGTACTTTCTGACTCTGCCTACTGATTCCTGGAAATTACACTGTCGATCCAACATTTAGACCATTTGCAATATCGGCGTGAAAATAGCCGAAGACGATACACAAAAGGCCAAACAAGATGTCTGATATAACCAAGTTTGGCATAAGAAGCATAATATCCAAGGTTATACTATTAGTGCTCCCAAATCTTCAATGTAACTTTTAGTTTTCCAAATCTGTTTTTCTTCTCTTGCTCTAATAATATGCCAGAAATTGTGCCAACATTAAATTAAAAGAACCAGAACACTTATAAAATCTAAAACATACCCATACCCACCTCAGATATTACTGAAAGAATATTCTTTCATAACAATTTTGATATACCCTCCAGCCAAAATCACATTTTTTACCTTGTGAACATGTCCACATGGTGTTTTTTTTTTTTTTATAAGCTTGAAGACACATCATGAGTGGAATAACAATCACTGTCATGACAGACTATTTCCACCTTGAACCTGCAGTGTATCAATGACAAAAACACAGATTCAGACACTTTCATACCTAACAAACCTAAGGAACCAGTCTTATAAACGTGACTTTCTGTATCATTGTTCTTTTGTAGAATCAGTTAAAACATGAATGACAATGTCTTGTCCTTGTGTAGTATAGAGTAACTATATACAGTTTGAGCAGAGTCAAAGCTGAGCTGGTGTGCTCTAGCTGCAGTGAATGGGGAGGGCTGGGCGAAGAGAGAGGCAGGGACTTCATAGAGCTACACATTGTGAAGGACGCAACAGTTAGGTACTGCATCTAAGCTCTTTTAATCTTAACCCTAAATGATTTTGAGAATGTTTTGCTCCTGTTCCATTTTTGCTCATCGCGGACTCATTTTTCACAGCACTGCCATGGACATAGCACAAACATGGCTAGAAGTAAAAGACAAAGTCATACCATGAATTGTTAAGAAAAATAAAGCAGAAATATAAACTACAGAAGTTGAATTCTTGATTATTGATTTTACAAAATTTGAAAATCCTGAAATCAGCATATATACCATATTTGCATATGCTCACAGGTGCTTAAACGTGGTGACTCTACATGCTGTAGATATGCCACTGCTACATTTTTACAACCTGTACAAACTAAATATTTGGACACTACTCTGCACATCAGCTGTAGAAAGCTCTAGATCAGTTCAGCTGGATAGTCCCGGACAGTTTATCATCCGATTTATGGCTGCAGCTGATTCACTCCTGGATTCACTGGATTTTTATTTTTTTTATAGAATCTGGGGCAAATAGTTTATATTTGGCAAATGTTTAAAGAGACATGTAGAATGAAGTGATTCTGGTTAAATTCTCTGGTTTTAAGCTTAAATTTGGTACATTTTTCCAGCTGAACAACACATCACACGATTTGTTTAACGACCATTGAAATCTTAAAAATCTGGACATTGTTTCTGTTTTTACAGTTCTGCTGGGATTTAGGCAATTATGAATGGAGGGGGAAAAACATACAAATATGCAACTTCACTTAGTTTAAATCACCAACTGAAGAGAGACTAAGACTTCAACGGATATCAGGGGATCTTTGGTGATATGACCTCTTTCTGACTTTTGAAAATAAAACTGAAGTGTTTATTCTGCTTATTTAATTGGTTTCAGCTGTTGTTACTGGAATGACTTCCCGGCTGTGCCTCCAGCTTACAGCTGGCTACCGACACAACACGCCCATAACGAGTACTATACTCCGCACAACCTCCTGTTTTCATTAAAATGCTAATTTTGAGGATATTAGGGGATTTTGACTTCTACATGAGCACAAGCTAATAACCTGCTCCTTGCTTGTCAGTGAACAGTTGCATGTTGCTCAGTATATTGTTCAGAAATTATTTACTTCCAGTGACAGTTCTGAATGATCTGTGGGATAAACAAACGCTCACCGCTTTACTAAGTGTCAGAGTTGGAATACGGTTCCTTTGGGAGAAACAAGTTAGACAGAAACATAATGACAGAAGGGAAAAATATTTCATACATGAATAGTTAAGAAGAAAAATCTGAAGTGCTCTTCAAACAGGATAGTTTGAAGGTGCAAGACATTCATTATGTAACCTTTATCCAGATCGAAGCAGGATAAATGTGTAAAACACTGACATACTTATAAATGATGCCCTATTAGCATCTCTCCTTCATCTCTGTCATTCTCCTCTCTCTGTTTTACTCTCAGCTCCTTCATTCTCCTTCCAACTTTTTTTCCTATCATCCCACTCTTGTATTCTCTCTCTGTCCTTGCTTACTTCATCCATCTTACAGAGAGTGACCCAGTATCTCCTTCTCTTTCAGGACATGGTACTGAAGGTCCACTCCACTCTCTGGCCTTGTTCTCTTTATTCCTTCTTGCTAGTTTTTCATTACTCTACCCTGCAGCTATCAACAGAGCCCAAGAGGGGCCACACGAAATAAGGCCACAGTTTAAAACTGAGTGTGCCTCTACATTGACTAAGCCCTGGTTGTTCGGTCGCTCTGTGTTAATCTCAGACAACAAGATAAACGCTGTTCTCTTAGACAGGAGGAGTCTCAGCTACTGTCGGCACTGGAACTATTGATTTGTCGAGACAAATTATTATGGGCCCCAACTTATGCAACAAGAGCAGCAAAGTGTCTGTTTGCTTTGAAGTGATGTTACCTTCATCTGAAAGGACAAGGTTCTTTCATTAAGTGCTTGTTTTTGATTATTATAGAAACCAGATGTTCTATTTGATTGCCATCTTACTAAATCTGTTTTTGGCTAGTTAATGGACATATGAAGAGTAGCTCAACTCCAGGCTGAAAAGAAGTGTTTCACTGCAATCTGCAGAGAAAATGCTCAGACCTGTTTCACATCTGACTGCACAGCGTCACTGATGACTGCAGTGAAGTCATTGCACCCTGCAGGAAGGTCAGACAACATTTTAAGAGGCATTAATGAACTCTGAGTCCCTCTACAGTCATTGCTTAAACCCCTAAAAGCTAATCTCTTTGTATCAGAGTTGCAAATTTTAAGATGTATTTCTAAATATGCAATGTCAAGCACAACCACACACCTTAGACTCTGCTCAAGCACTACAACTGGTCAACACTAGAATTCAGTGCACATCAGATTTACTAATAAAGTACCAGTTCACAACACGTCATCCCAAGACATCTCACATGGTAAGGTGACGAGATTACAAATTTCTAGAAAAATCCAACAAATCTAAACCGTTTCCTTTGAGCAAGCTCTTGGACGGAGGGGACACAGTGGCTACTTTGAAGCTACTTGTCACTTCACACTGGCAAGTTGTAATGTTGGAGATATTCAGAAATACATGTTCAAACCTGGAAGGATTCTCAAAAGGAATAATGATACAGAAAACCCCACTGTGCAAGTTGAAAGATTAATCTGAAATTAGTGTCCACTGTCTTCACTCTGTAATTCATTTTCCTCTTCATCTTAAATCAGCTTAGAAAAACACGCTCTCTATTTGGAGCAGAGGCTGTTCTGGGAAACTCTGGAATATCTTTAAATCAAACCAAGTTGCAATTCCATGCGGAATAAATGCTAGAATCTGATTAATCTCAGGAGATGGGCTCAAGTGATCACCAGTCAGATCATACTTTGAATGACAAGCTCCTAAGTAGGATAAAGGAACCTGCGCCAGCATGAAGGCACTCTGAATTAGTTGTGAAACGTTCAAAGAAAATGTTATGGAATTATTCATCAGTGCGGGAAATCTTGTCTTGATGTCCACCTGATTTATCTTCAAGAGACACTTGAAGCAGGCTCGGCTCGGCCACTTGCGGGGTCCAATAACTCAAGGGTACAGCACCTCGTAAAGGATCATAGACTGGCCCCGAGCTCACACATCTCCCACTCTTTCACTTTCTTCCTCTCTCTCTGACTCACTCTCTCCCTTTCCCTCCCTGTGCATAAACCCATTGATTGCCACTAACTGAGTGGAAAATGCTGCTAAGATCCGATTGATTTGTTCGTTTGATCTGCCGCAGACTCTGGCCCCATTAGAGCAAATCTGATGGCACTGCAGTCAGATGGACAGAGCCACGTTTGTCCCTTATTTTAGCTTTTAATATTAGAGTATAAGTTAAGAACTACATCTCTGAGACATTGCTTTAGGTGAACTATCCTATTGAAGGAGCACATTTAGAGAGAGAACTTTTGATGTGTTTTTTTTTCTCTCCTTTTATTCCTTAATGACAGATTTTTCTTTCAAAGGTTTTATCACTGACTTCTGAAAAGAAATAAGGGACAAGCACACATCTCTTGGTAAAGCAGTCATTAACTGTATATTCAGTAAAAAGACATTTTAGTTTCAGATGAAAGGACTGGGATTAGGCAAAGTTCTGAACATTGTTAATCTTTTTCAATGTGCTTGTGCTATATTGGCATTAAATAGAAAAATAGGCATTAACAGATAATTAGGAACAATGCAATATTGGCAAAGTAAGGGCTGCAGAGATTAATTTTTTTAAGGAAGGCCTTGGAGCTGTTTATTTTCTCCCTCTGGCTTTCAGTAATGACAGTTGTCTTTCAGTAATTGGATAATGATGAATAGTGATATTGTAAGCTAGACAACAAAAGAGTGTTGGCAAAATCACAACATTATTTGAATTAATAAAGTAAAGCAGAACATTTTCACACGTCATGTATAGAATGTGTTTATGTCCAGTTGTAATACAAGGCAGACATATACTTGTAGCATTGAACCACGTGGAAGTAAAATCGTATTTTCTGTCGCATGTGATTGCTTGTCTTGACACACACACACAATGCCTGTATGTTGTGTACGTGTTTCTCCCTACAGTATTAAGCTGCTGTGCTTTAGCAAGGATTGCTGTATAGCAGGATTTTACCAACTAACTGCTTCCTCAATTTCCTCTGACAGTTTTTGTCTCACTTTTTCACACAGACACATACACACACACACACACACACACACACACACACACACACACAGACAAGCAGTAGTTACTCCGTCGTTATCTGCTTTGGCCAGTATGTCCCATAGCTCTTCTATTAACATTCAGGCTGATAAAGCCCTTGCAAATCACTCCCACTGCATGGCATACTGACTGGCCTTAATGGGATGAGGCATTGTGTGACTGTGTGTGTATATGCGTGTGTGTGTGTGTGTGTTGGGTTTTGTCGAAGTGTCTGGATCTGTGCTCCACCCTGAAATTAGCTGCTCATTCCTCTCTACATCACGGTGATGATTGTATCCCACACACTGGCATATACGCGTCTAATTGGCCATAAATCATTCGAAACATGCTTGAATTTTCAGCTGCGAATGCCATGCTGACAAAAGACTTCACACAGATACAGTTTATTTCTCACTTTCTGTCTTTTTTCAACTTAGGAAGTACACTAGGTAGTCACTAAGCTCTCTCACCATTCTCCACCATCATGAAATGAGGTAACCTATGCAAAATATCTGATTTCGAGCTAAAATGCTGCTAAAAGCAATGCCATCATCTTAATGACGCTGCAAAACTTTCGAACCCACTGTGTTTCCTTATCTCGCAGAGGAAAATGTATTTAAAGAATGTTTGGGGCAGATTTGTTCCTTGAGCTGCAGGCTGAGACTGAAGCAATCAATCCTGGGCTCTTGGGGTCTTGGAGTTTGATTAATAGGTCTACATGGAGAATGGCTCTATTAGCGCAGCCTAGTGAAGTTGTCACACTTGGTGACCCTGTGAAGTGGCACTCTGTCATGGAGCCTTTTCGTCTAGATGTGATAGGAAAATGAACTTTTTAATCCAGTGCATGTGAGGAAATTCTCTGCTTAGCACAGACTGGTGAAGGCGTAATAACGTTTAAAGCAGCTGACTTGTATTTTTATTTAAACCTACTTGTGAGTGCAGCAGTGGAGTAAGAACCTTAATGGTGAACAAGAATGTAAAGAGTAGAGCTGAGCGTCATCTGCAAGGCTGCAGCAAATGGCACGAGAATTCTCAAAGGATCTTTTCTGTATGTAAATAAGCATGTATTGACAGGGAAATCATGAGAAAGCAGACTTTGAAAAGTGTCGTGTACAGAACATCAGATGGCTGATAGGATTAGAATGTGAAAATACTTTATCATCCAGAACTAATGCATGTTTTTGAGACACAAGTCAGTCCAACAGATGGCAGAAAACTGTGGTCACAGATGCCTACTGATTATTTCCGAAGTTGTATATGGCAATAAAAAATGACAATTAAGAAGACATATGTCTGAGTCAAGTTTTGCAGCCTTAATTTTTAAGTTCAAGTTATTGTCAAGACTGGGTCTAGGGGTCTTAGTGGATGAACAAATGGAGCAACCATCTAAGTGTTTTTACGCTGGCCGCAGTTCTGAATACACAAGTACATTCAGCAGGCACGCAGTCGTGGTTTTGGTAGTCTTACTGCCCTGAAGCACTTTTTAAGAACAAAGAAAAGGCGAGCATTCAGGGTGTACAGAGATTTCTCTTTTTAGTTGAAAAACACACCGCACGAATGCACACAGTCATTCTCAGTGCAGCACTCCTCTGTAGTAACCTAAGGCAGTGGAAGGTGGCCATGATTTAGGGCCTCTAATTAAGGTGCTAACTGTGAATCTATCGCAGTTCACATTTTCCCGGTGCCTCGGGGAGGAGAAGTGCGATACATTTCGAGACAGAGAGAAAGAGATAACAAAGCAAAGAAAATCAGAAGGAACACAGAGGTTACGGCATGGGTGAGGCAGAGGACAGTGAAAGGGAGAACACAATGGAAAACTGGACCAAAGTACAGGCTTTGTCCAACCACAGAGTACAAATGAATTGAAGGAGCTTCCTGACATAGTGTTAGAGGAGCACGAGAGGGCACATCCCGGTGTGACATGCTAATTTATGGAGATGGAATGCCTTTTCTGTTTTTCCAGGTTACTGCTTGGCACCACGGAATTAAAATCAGTGTTGTTGGCTCTGCAGAATGCACTGGGGGGTATAAAATTAGCAGGCTATGATTTGTTGTTTCAGAGTTGGCCAGGAAATAGCTGTGGGTGTAAAAGGTTGAATGATAAGAAGATTGGACATACCCCAAAAGAGGGGGCAAGACACCAAGAGGACTGCAATATATCCTCCAAATGAGAACTATTTTAAATCACAGCGGCATCAATCTGTAATGACCCAGTTTTTTTCTGGGTTGAGGCTTTGGATCATATCTGTGGCATGGACCCCTTGAGCACTTGTTTTTTCGTGGTTGAACTGAGTGTACAGTGTTGTGAACTAAATGTTGTTATTATCTTAAAGCAGGGGTGTCAAACTCATTTCAGTTCAGGGGCCACATTCAGCCCAATTTGATCTGAAGTGGGCCAGACAATCAACATCATAACATAATATCCAATGAATAACGACAACTCCTAATTTTTCCCTTTGTTTTAGTGCGTTAAAGTAAATTCTGACAATGTTCACTTTTAAAGAACTGTCCTTTTAAAAAAAACAAAACATTATGAACAACCTGAAATTTCTTCAGCAAAATAAGTGACATTTCAACAATATTAAGCCTCAGTCTATCATTTGTGTATCACAAAGACAGGTCACAGTGTCTACAAAGGCATTTTACAACTTGTCAAGATCTATAAACTATTTTAAATTCCCATTCATTTCCACATCTGTGTAGTAATCCTGACACATCACACCACACAAACTAAAGTAGGAACTATTAAGGAAAAAGGTTAAGTTGTCCCCCTGCCTTGGAAATGTAGAAAATTTATATACAGGGTGACACAAAAAAACGGGAACTTTTTAACAATCCAATAAAACCAAGAGTGATGGAAGAAAAATATTTTATTCATAGTAATTGAAACCCTAAAACATGCCATTTAAGAAACAATTATGGAATTTTCATTATTTTTTTAATTACTTCCTGTAGATGGCGTCCTCCTGTACGAATGCATTCTTGACATCTACCTGGGGCTATCTCAAGAGTAAAGTGTACACGACTTGACCAAGAAGTCTGGATGAGTTAAAACAGAGAATTCAGGATGAAATTCACAGTATCCCAGCTGAGATGTTGCAGCGGTCAATGAGGAATCTCAACAGCAGATTTCAAGAATGCATTCGTACAGGAGGACGCCATCTACTGGAAGGAATTTTTTATAAAAATGAAAATTTTCCATGTTTTAAGGTTTTCAATGACTATGAATAAAATATTTTTCTTCCATCACTCTTGGTTTTATTGGATTGTTTAATAAGTTCCTTTTTTTGTGTCACCTTGTACAAAACATATATAAAAGTTGTAGCACTGCATTAACAATAGGGTCATACTGAACCTGCTGACTGACATTTTATTGCACAATGTTCAGTGTCTTTAAATATTTTCACAAGAAGTATTCATTTTCACCTCTGTAATTTTTACTTTCCAAAGTCATACAGGGCCATATGTTTGACACCCGCCTTAAAGGATGCAATTTACAACAGAATAGAGTACACCGCCGTGCAACATCACTTAAATGTCAAATGATTCAAAAGTACCTCGGTGCTGAATATTGAATTATATCTCAGCTGACAACAGTATGTGGTCCTCTGAACAATCAAAAACAAAATCCTGAGAAATACCATATAAAATGAAAGCAACAAAGAGGAAACTATGTGAACATAGTGGACATCACAACTTTCTCAGTTTTAGCCCTGTACACTCAATCTATCTGCATGTTTGCGTCATGGCTCCACATGGAAAATAATTTGCTCGAGGAACTGGTGAAAACATAAAGGCAGATCAATGACCAAATAAAAAAAAGGCAGTGGTCATCCTCCCGTAGTGATGCCAGAAACAGTGAGCTGCTTTCACAATCTAGCAGGCAGCTGCTTCAGAGTTGTCTCAAGGGTTATCAGTGGCAATCACTTTCTGTGACAGCTCAGACAGTGTGATACCGTCCGCTTTTACCGGCGAATAATACCCCCGCTTACTGTTTGTTCAGTGGGGGTATTTTCGTTGTATTAAACCTGCTAAAGAACATAAAAAGAAGCCGTATTTATATCAGGAGCACATTCTATGGTCATGCCGAGGAAGATTGTCTGTCGTCAAAAATAAAGATAGACATACAAAACATTTAAGAATAAAGGATTTGAATTTCAATAAAGAAAGGTATACTGATTCTTGTTGCACTTCATGCCTCGTGCAGGATTTGTATTTTGAATATAGTAAGTCTCACTGTTACATTTTCATTTTCCATGAGAACAAATGCCCTGTTGTTCAAGTCAGAAGTAAAGCACTGACTGCAAGATAATACAGTTCTGAATCATTTGACATTTAGGTGATGTTGCACAGTGGTGTACTCACTTCTGTTGTATACTGTATGGAATCAAATGGTAAACTACTTCACAGTAAACGCACAGTTGTTGATGTGCTTACAGGACATACAGGAAATGTTTCTTCCTCCATCACGTGGCCAGGTCACAGCGTAGAGGCCACCGTACTCTTCTCTCTATGATTTCTCATTATTCCACTGGCAGATTGTGTTGTCAGGTGACTTGTTGCCTCCTGCATAGAGAAGAGTTGCGTGATTTCAAAGTATAAAAACAACAAGCTAAAAAAATGACAATAAAGCAGTCTTGCAAATGTTGCAACGTGCTCTTATTAAGGGATGCATGCATGCATTTTTGTTGGGTTACACTAAATATGAACTCAAACTTATATTGCACAAAAATTCTGCCGTCGCACCTTTGAGGTAATTATAGCTTTTAAAGAGGGCATATGTAGAATCAAAGTTTGTGTTTGTTTTTAAATGTGTCCACAGATTTCATAACCAGGAGTGTGACAAACTTTTGTCCAGCTGTTATGGGATTATAGAGGCTTAAATTTCAATTTTACTAAACTTTTTCAACTGTTTCCTTAAAAGTTTATTACACTTAAGTATCCTCTGGAACAAAAAAATAGTGGATAATATTATAATACTATGGTATATTTACAACAAAGACAAAGGAAAAGACCACTGTAATTAAATTCTGCATGGCCTGATGTGATGTGTGGCTGATAATAGATATAAAACTGGATAAAATATGTTCCAAGCAAATGAACTACAGTCTGTAAAAAAGGATTCCTGTAGCCAAACAAATTGCATCAAATCACTTCTATCAGAGGTGGCTGCTTTCTTGCCTTATAACGAAAGTTCAATATCAGCTTTGATGCATTGGAATAGGACATGATCCCTTTAAAGTCCTCTGGCTCGAGGTCACCACTTTCAATCTGGTTTTTGAAGAGAATTACTGGATGTTTTCCGGTGTGCTGCGTTCCACTAATACTGTTTGGTTGTAAAGGATGCCTCATCAGCACAACCTTTTATCCAACGATAAAGAGTAAGAGACACCGTTGTGACTAGATTTAGGAAACTTTTCACAAGGCCAGAATTTGGTATAAACCGTGATATTCCTGGCTTTTGAAAGTAAGGCTCAAGAAAACCGTTGTCATTGTACAGTAGATGTCATTGAGGGATAGTTTCTAGAAATTAAGGAGAGCTAAAACTCTTTGTCAGGTCATTATTGAAATTGAGGATAGTGCTCATTTTTGCTAACTTACCTGATTAAATAAAGGTTAAATAAATAAAAATAAAACTTTAACCGCTTGTACAGTATTTTTATGATATTGCAGTATAGTCTGTACTTCAAGAGGTCCTAACCCAGATATGTTTGAAAGCTTAGAGCCAATAAGTCCCATTACATCCCATGTGAGAAAAGGGATGTAGAGCCCGCTGGTGTTAACAGAGCTCTGGAAACTGGGCCACCAGGACATATGCCTCAGTAGTCAAACACAACAGTGGACACAGATGGACTAACACAGTTCTATTGTACTGTAAATGAATGAATGCCAGTTTCCAGGCCTAATACAGAAGGTGACCGAAACAATAAAGACTTTCCATCAGAACACCAGACTTGTCCTTCAGTAGCTATTGAAGCAGTTAAATTTAGCCCAAAATGGAGCAGAGGCAGCTCTCTGACCCACAGTTGCTTTTGGGTTTACCGTATTAATTAAGCAGCCGTGCAGAGGAAACAGACTCGCATTTCTTGGTTTGTGTCCATCAGATTTCTTCACCCACCTCTTCCTGCTGTCGTCTGTTTTGTAGCAACAGCTGTTGTCTTTCTCTTAGGTGCTGTTTGTACAGTGTACAGATAATTGCATTTAGAGAGGTCACTTTGAAAATGAACCCATGGTGAGTAAAAATGAACCTGAAGCAAAAAATGCAGAGAAGCTGCTTATGTATTCCTGCAGCTCTATGGAAACAGAACAACGTCTAGAAACAGAAAGAACTCGGACGTCTTCTGTGCCGTATTACAGTTTCACTGCCATGAATCCCAAAAATAGAAAACTTTTTTATTATTGTTATTCACTTTACAAAAATGACAGAAATCTAGAATTAAAAAGAATTGTCAATATATGGATTTCTTCATTTTGTTTTTTAAGACAAAATGCCTTTCACGCTTGCGTACGTGTTTTGGGGTGCCGAAGGTTACATTTAAACAGACATTTTTTAAATTCATTTGAAACCAGCTACCTTTAAACTTCATTGTAGATCCAAACTGCTTATTTGTGGTACTTCTTCTGTCTTTCAATGTTGACGAGCTACGCCGTTCAAACCTGTTGCACTTATTGTATGTATAATAAATTTAACTTCAAACATTTGATTAGAAAAGTTGAAATGACAGCTGAAATCATATTTCAAGTTGGAGTTCAAGTTATGGCTAGAAGAACAGCAAAAATCCTTTTGATTTGAAAATGAGTGTGTTTTGTGGTCATGAATAAAACTTGCACTTTGAAGAGGAAGATTTTGTTATTTATTCTTTCAAGAGCCGCATACTGTTGCTTGAAGTAAATTCTCTTAATGTCTGATATCGCCCAAGTTATTTCATAACTGTGTGCAAATATGCGTAGTGCCTTTGATAGCTCTGGTCTTTTAAACGTCTTCTTTTCTAATTAAGTTCCAGTCAGCAATATACATCTCAAATGGTGTTAAATTAGTCTTTTGTAAGATTAATGATATTCCAAACACGCCCTCATCTATCTGTCGCCAGTATTACTCTTTGCATCTGCACTTCATTGGTTTGTGTCTCTTTGGTTTACGCAGCAGCTTCCCCTGCTGTCTTTTGTTTTGTTCTCCTTAACAGGGATTTAGTGTTTCTTGCAGCAGGGTTTGGGAGGGATTGGGGTGGACAGGAGTGACTTAAAAAGGTGTGTGTTGCCTACCCACCGTGCCCAGCCGAGGGAAGGGATTTACTGTTCATCAGAGGGTTTATATAAGGATCGAAAAAGATGGATAGACAGATCAAGTCTACAGTTGACTGAGGGGAGATGGAGGCGGCAGTGAGGGTGTTGTGGACATAAAGGAATAGACTTTAACACATAGTATAGTTTAGATTTAACTTGACAATACGTCATGTCAGCAGTGTGACACTGCCTACATTAAATATTTGTCTGAAGTTCATTCTAAAGCTAACCAGCACACAGCTCCCAAATTAATCAGTCTGCAGTGATGAGATTTTCTTCTCTCCAGTTATGTTTTCTGACCCTGATCTCCATCTCTCTGCTCTCTGCTGATGCACCCGTGTTCCTCTCTGTGTTTGGCTGACTTGATTAAATCCATGGTGTAATGGGAAACAAATTATGGCTTGTGCAGCATGATGAGTTGAAGAGGGGGGGATAATTAGTATGTTCACCCAGCTCTTTAAAGCGATGTGTGGGTATGTATGGCCCTTCTCCCAGTTCACACTCCTTCTCCTCCCCCTCTTTCTCATTTGTTGGATGTCTCCCCAGCTTCGGCTTTCTCTTTGTGAGTGTTTATGTAGCTGATGTCCACGTGTCCACGTGTGGTTGTTGTAGTGCAGACATCCTGGTGTGTGTTTCACAGCGTAGCGAATAGTTCATATGTATTCATGAGTAGTTACTTGAGGCATCGCCACCAGAGTCATCAGTCCTTGGCCTGGAAGTGATCTGTCAGTGGCTCTAATGATCCAGCATGCACACACTGTTGCAAGCTCTTCTGTCCTTGTCAAGCATGCCAGGGCTGGTTGCTCTCACATGTGGTCTGAGAGCTGACGCACCTTCATCGTCACTACCAGACTGTCAGTGGAGAGGACAGGTTTCAGCGTGTTTTCACTGACTGACAGATACCAAAAAGAAAAGAAAAATGTGCTGCCAAATTCAAGTGTGTGGAAAAAATACAAACATGTCCATAAATATAACACATGTAGTTTCAGTGTCCTTAACTTACTGAAGTTTTCGTGTCTTTTACGAATCTACTTGTAAATGTCACTAAGCAAAAGATGTTGGGTCTCGGTGACTTTTTAAATTAGCATCTAAATTACAGGAATGTTTTCGCAGTCTCCCTGTATGACTGCTGAGTGTCTAAGAGAAAGTCTAAAACAGACTTTCTGAAGATTTATCACCTCTTTCAGCTGTCAGTTTAGTGCCAAGAAAAGCAGGTTTCACAGTGTGCTGACAAATGGCTTTTCTAACTGTAATTCCATGCTGATGCCAACCAAACAAGAATTTTAAAAAAAAAATGTACACAAGTTAAAACAAGTAAAGGTGGTTCTGCATGTGGCTTAAGAGTTCGGGTAGTCTGTTGTACTGCACATTCTCTGTCTTTGTTTTTATTTTATATTAATCAAAACTTGTCTCTTTCTGCTTCTGTCTCTGTACAGTGGTATCGGCAGAAACTGGCCATGGGCATCAGGCGGGAGCAGCATCCTGGCAGAGTATGGAACGCTACATCTGGAGTTTATGCACCTCAGCAAACTTTCTGGAAACCCAGAATTTGCTCAGAAGGTAAAAAACAAACAGAAATATAGAGATAGCTTTTTGTACCTTAATATTGGCCCTAAATTTGCATTTCCCTCTTTCACAGTTTCTCTGTGGTGCATTAACAGTGAACATGGCTTTAATAAGTATAATACTTTAGGTGGTATTTGAATTCTGCTTCTTTTATCCTTAGGTAATGAACATCCGTAAAGTGCTGAATCGCCTGGACAAACCCCAGGGACTGTACCCCAATTACCTGAACCCAAACAGTGGCCAGTGGGGCCAGCGTAAGTCCTCACCTCTCTTTCGTCTTCCTTCTTGTTTCTGTCCTGCCTTTATGCGGCAGGATCATGGCACTGCCTGAGTGTCTGATTCATTACTACGGTAAACATGCACTTCATTACAATAATCTGATGGCAACTGAACATATCGACTCCATTTCTGAATAAACACCCTGCTCACTTTTCTGTAGAAGTCACAGTCTTACTAGATCAGACCTAGTAACATTTCTGTATCACTTTCAACATGGCACATGTCTGAACTGCATGCAGTCACATTACCAGAAAGCCACACACATGTGATGTACTTTGAGTTGTGTATAGCCCACATTTCAGACTCATAAGTTTAGACCTTTCTGACTCACTTTGCCTTTCATTTTTAAATCTATTACAAACTGGAGGGTCAATAAAAATGTAACTATAGGGCACCCAGGTACCTCAACAAGTCGAGCAGGCAGCCCATGAACAGAAACTATAATGTGATGGAGACAGAGTCTGTAACAGGCCAGAAAAATGAGAATTACCGATAATAAGTCTAATCCAGGTTGTGGCAAAACATTAACAGGTGGTGAAGTTTAGTTTGTCACTTCCAGCTGTTTGTAGGAGTCTTCCTCTGAGTTTATTAAATACCTGCTGCATCAGACAGCAGCTGCATCCATGTGAGCATCCTCAGAGTTGCCCATATTTATGCGCATGGAAGAACAGCAGTATCTCCGTTAGTTGCTTATAACTGTGAAATAATCCAGACATGTGATGTGATCGGTCAGGCTCAAACGGTAACTGACGCTGTGTTCTTTTCTTCATATCAGAGAGCGGAGCTGTCACACAGAGTCACTGTTATTTGCTGCAGTTAAATCATGCATTGCACAGTGGCCGTCCTCAGGAGCTCCATCACAGCTGTCGGGGTGTTTTTATTCTACTATTGGTAAAGTAATAGTGAGATTATGGTTAGACCTGCTCATCATTTTAGTGTTTGGAAAATCATGAATGAACTGGGCTGTTATTTGGGCAGTTTAAGCTGCTGTTAGTTCAAATTTAGTCTTATGTTTAATAGTGCAATCACTGTGGTGGAGATGAAGAAGTGACATAGGGCTGAATGACAGAATTCTGTGACTTTAGCATACTGATGAAGCAGCAAATTTACATCCTGTGAAAAGAAACAGTGACATTAGTGGTTGACTCACCAGATGCTGTAGTTAGAAAGCTGAACTTAAAATTTGAAATTGGTCAGTTGTTAGATAGATGGATAGACAGATGTATAGATGGGTGGGACTTGGGGAAATTCAAGGAACATATTTGTATCCGGGGCTGCCCTGCATTCACCCCAAGTCAGCTGGGATAGACTCCAGACCCCCCACGACCCTAATGAGGATTAAGTGGTGTGTAGATAATGCAGGGATAATGAATAATTGTATCCCAAATTATTGAAAATTTGAATAGTCCAAACCACCACAGACATTAACCCTGTGTGCTCCCTTGTCCTGACAAAACCCACTCCTACATAAAGAAGCACAGTCACACTCTCAGCCATGTTTTCCATTAGCTTTGTATCACCGAGCTTTTGCATCATCCCCCTGCATATGTTGAACACATGATTAGTGCTGCTCCCATTTGTTTTGTACTTGCTGAGTACTCTCTTTAAAGCTGATTCAAAATGTCAGTGTTTTTGGAGCTGCTTTTAGCACACCAGACCTTCTTTATTATTAACTGACAGGAAAAAAAACTGCACTGATCTTCTTTGGTCGTTCACTGGTTATGACAATAAACATCTCCCTTGGCGTCCCTCAAGGCTTGACCCTTGGGCTAACTCATAGTTTCATCTGCAGAATAAAGGTGAAAAGAACAAAGAGCCAGTGTGTGATTAAAATAAAATCAAACACTGAAATCTTTGAGTTAATAATTACCTGAACTTTGAGTCTGACATCAGAAACATTAATAAAATTTGCATTTATCACTTGAAGAATGTCACCAAGGTGAGACCTTTTTTTTACTCAAGATGACAGTGAAACACTAATGCATGCAAATTACAACTTGTCTAGATTACTGCAGTGCACTTTATGCCGATCTTTTAGAGAAAATAGTTCTCCATGTGTAATTTGCACTGACTAAAACCAGCAGAGTGCACATATCGTTCTTTTATTATAATCATTACACTGTCTCCAGCTTGGATTGAGAATTTCAAGAGTGTTAATTGTTTTTTTTAATTTGTATCTAAACTCGTACCCAGTTATTTTACATAAATGGTTCTTCACCGCCTTCACTTGATGTCAGATTCACACAGCGTTTTTTTGATTTACTAAAAAATGATCCATAATCAAAGGAGAGCTGAACTGATACACTGATTATTCGATTGTTGGATCAATACTGATTTGATATTGCAGCTGTTTTGACAAATTTTTCCCTCAGGTAATTTTATAAGCAAAACTGCTGAAAGTAATGTAATTTGCATGTTTTAAAATGTAATTATCTGCTTGTTTTCTTTGCCTTTTATGAGTATAAATTGAACCTTCTTTGATTTTAGACTCTTGGTCTGTAATGTATTGTTTTGGTTTATATGCTCTACGCTTGTATTTATTGTTTTCTAACATTTTATGGACCAAAATATCAACCGCTGAGAAACTAACCTTTAGATTATTCTTCAGTGAAAACAGCTGTTTCCACTACCAGACACAGACCTAATGGAAAGGCGGCTCTTTGTTTTGTGACGTCTGTATTCTTTGAGGCAAACAGTTTTGTAAAAAATGTTATGCCAATATATTGTGCTTTTAAAACTCCGTCTGAATTACAGATCTTTGTATGAAAAGTGCCATGTAATTTGGTATTTTTTAAGAGTTTCTAAGCTCTGGCAACAGGGACTGAAGGAAAATGAATGCTTATATTTGTCCATTTTAAATTATTGGATTAAGAAGTTATTTATTAACGCAGTAAAGCTGTTGAGTAGCACTGCAGGTTACCAGGTTTATGGTCATTTATAACAGGGGAGTAGATGTTGAACATACTGACAGAATTACCCCCATTCATTTCTATTATCCCAGTAAAAATGTATCACTTTAAGGCGTGCTAACAGTAGATTCAGGTTAGTTGCAGTATGTGCTATAGTGTCACATCCACTCCTTTTCCCTTTCCCTCTTTTGTCGCACAGTTTCATCACACTTTCTATTTGAACCTTGTTGACTCACTTTACATTACTGCAACCCTCTATTTACCCGTGTCGCTGTCATTTCAATCTATCCTATCTTTAACATCAGTATGTGTGTGCATCTGTGTCTGTTTCTGACAGGGTGCAATTTCAAATCCATTATCAGCTTCTTGAAAGGGTGTAGCTGAACAGGTAATGGTAATGATGACAGAGAGGTGAGACTTGAGGGAGAGGAGAGCATCAAGGTATGGAGTACAAAGAGACTAAAGCAGAGAAGAACGTGACAGAAGAAAGATGTGTTGTAGAGAAGGCGAGGGAAATGTGTTTATATAGCACATTTCCTGCCCAAAGTGCTTTACAGATTGCAGAGAAGACTAAGAGAAGTGATGTAAAGAATAGTCTGACAGAGGAATCCAGCACTAAAAGCCTTTCCTTCTGGATGGGAATTGTCATCTATCGGAGAGAACTGTCAGCTCAGTAGATACAATTAAAGTGGCACTGACAAGTGGCATGAGTGGGCCTGCATATCAGAATCAATTTTCACCCTGTTCTTAAAGCTGCTTTCAGTCATTTTGACCACTAGAGAGCAGAAACTGGACAGCTCTAATTTGTAAGCTTTGGAGTTGCAGTTTTAAGCTAAGTTAGCCACAGGTGTGTTCAGATTGTCCACTCTGCACCCAGTCACTCACCAACTACACTTGTTGCATCCCAGTATACACACTTGCATACTACTTAGTAGGGCTGGCCCGAATAGTGTTTTATTGCCTCCGAATATTCTGACCCTATTAAAGACGATTACCCGAATATTCGGATCCGTTCGTCTGGTCTCCCGGGGCCTTCGTTTTGTCTTCAGTTAAACTGAAGAATTCCCAAACAGCGGAGGTCTTCAGCGTCTTGTCTTGCGTTTATACAACGAAGTGAAGCGGGACGTCAGAGTCGGCAGCCACCTGGTCATTCGGGTGGTGGTAACAAACACAAATGGAGGAGCCGAGATGTGCCGAACACGGCAGGATGAGCCAATGTGGGCCGAAGGCAAAAGGAAGAAGGGTAGAGACGAGCTCCGAATATTTTCGTCTGGGGGGAGGAAGGGGTGATCACATAGACATATGTGTATATGTCATAGACATATGTGTATATGTTTATGTGATCACACAACGAGATGAGCCGATGTGGGCCGAAGACAGAGGGAAGACAGTAACGCCGAATATTCTTTTCGCCCGGTAACGTCCGACCGGAGGGTGAGCGAATATTCGGATACCAAAATTAATATCCGGATACTGCCGTACCGAACGAATATTCGGATATTAGGGATATTCGGGTCCAGCCCTACTACTTGGTATGGCAAAAAAGTTTTAGTATGTTCCAATACATAGTTTGTCATTGCAGTATACCAACAATACCAGGACTTTCTGCGCTTGGTCAGATTTTACAGAAGCCGTTTTGACCCTCAGTCCTCTGCACAGTTACGTCACATAGGTCAAGTTGTTTCATACGAGTATAAACAAGCTTATTGCACAAAATACTGCAACTATCAAAGTTAAAAGCCCAGTGTTGTCAAGTTGTACAGTATGTCTAAATTGCATACACCCAACAGTATGCCCTCAGTAAAGGCAGCTGTAGTACGCACGTGTAAAATAAAAATTAAACGGATGCAATTTGGAATGCTAGAATAGCGTTTGTTAAATACAACACACACTATGTAATAAGGGTAGACAGCTGTTGATATGTTTCGAATGCTACTTGGACATAGGCTCACTCTGCTACGTAGTTACGTGCTGGATATTCATAATCATCATATACAAATGGTACAACATCTGTATCTCATTTAAGGCTATAGACTCCACAAAGATGCTGTGTTTGGATAAGTACACGTTGTAGTTGATCTCTCCATAAAACGTAACACAAATCTACACCCTCATAACTTTATTTACAGCACACCATGCTGCATCCACCTGCACAAATACAAGAGGGACTCTGGCTGTAACTGTGCTGTTATAGACTAATCTTCAGTACTTTAATTGTGACTTTTTCATTCACATCAGTTAAATGTTTTGAAAGCAACAGTCTCCCTTGTTGTTATAGCTTGCTGAAAGTAATTCGTGATCAACACGATGTGATGATTTTGTAGTGCATTTAATAGTGGGTGAAATTTACAGTTAAGAATTCAGCTCATGTCATGTTTTTAGCCTCTTATTAAATGGACACATCTGAGAGTGATGCTGATACTCTTTTGTATTCCAAAGCAAATAATTATATTTTCCAGAAAGTCATACTATTCCTTTAATTTACTCCAATCAACTTTTGCCAGAAGCCACGAAGCACCAGGAGTTCAGCACGACATCAGGAGCCGCAGAAAAATAGTCTTTTAGCCTGCTGTGTTTTCATTTCAGCCGCCTGCCAAGAACCACAAAGATTAGGCAAATTAGACCAATAAAAGATTGAAGACTGTCTTTGTTTGAAACGCTGTTTTGCATACAAAATGCCACAAAAACATCATATTCTTGGTAGTTTATCGTTGGGAGACTGGGGAGTGTGAATCGATAGGTAAAGGCTCATGCAGAGGTGGAAGGGAAGATTGAAATCATCAAAGAAGCTCAAAGAGTTGTTGGAAAGTTTTTTTCTGCTCTGAAATACATAAAATCTAATTACTTCTCATGCTTCTTTTACCTTGCAGTGGTATCATGTTTGTTCAGGCCAGTCATTGCTCTGCTTAAATCAGGGCATAATTTTCTTGATTTCCACAGGAAATGTGAGGCATCAAACTAAAGATCCTTTGATCTAGTTTTATTATTTTGTTTTTTGATATCCATTGATATGCTTTCAGCTTTTATTAGAGCTCTTTCAGGTTTTGTTTTTACTACGTAGGTCTTTATTGAAGGTCCGCTAGTATCTGTGGTGGTTAAATATGGATCTGCACCTCTGGTCTTCTTGCTTTTATTATCTGATGCACTGAAATATTGAATAAAAGTACTGAAAGCACATCCGCAGTTATAATTGTTGGCATTTAGCTGACACTCTTAACCGGAGCCAGTAACTATGTTTTCATCCAAGTATTTTATGCAAATGATGACATATTCAATTAGCATTGCTTAATAGAAACAGCCGAGTTTAAACAGAAAAAAGGGAAATCGTCATAGAAAAATGCTTTCATACTTGTCTTAGTCAGAGAGAGCGTTTTTCATCTAGAAAGAAATTATGCGATAGGGATGGGAATGCATTTGTTGAATAAATTATAACCCTGGGATGTTTGCAGCCTAATGTTGTCTGAAAAATATCTCTACACTGCAGCTTTCCAGAAATACTTACCCTGTCTCTTTAACATATCACACATACAGTCTAATGTGTATTTATTTGACCGGTTGTATTTTACCCAGACAGCTGTGATATTTACTTGTGTGGATCAAAACGTTGAATCATAGTTTCAGTTCTTTCTCCATTTCTAATAATGTATTAGAAACATGTTTATTCAAATGTACTTTAATCAGACAGCTGAAATGCTGTTTGGCAGATCGCTGATGCTCCATTTTCAGCATGTGTCATCTCTCTCGTTGCTCTTGTTCCTGCTTTAATATTGAGCTTGTGGGAGGCCAGGTCCTGTTGTTGGCTCCAAACCAAACTGTCCTCAGCACCAGCCTCCTTTCTCCTCACCTCAACATGATCACAGCTGACATTTAATCTCTGCACTCCACAAACAGGGCTGGACTCTGTTAATGGCACATGCATATGGATGCACCTTCACCGACAATCAGCAGGACAAATACAAAAATACAGCTCGGCTGTCTGGAGGCTCAAATCCGATAACAGCCCCCCCACACACACACATAGTCCTGTAGTATCTCACAGACTGCAGCTATACACCCTTTATGTTTCACACATACATCCAGCCCTGTGTCATGTGAAGATGATCTGTGGATGACAGCTGTAATCTAACCCAGCAGATATATAGGAGACCCGTTTGTGTATCTGTATGAATGAGTTATATACCTTTATCTGTGTGTTGCAGATCATGTGTCCGTGGGTGGCCTGGGTGACAGTTTCTATGAATACCTGCTCAAGGCCTGGCTGATGTCTGACAAGACTGACGAGGAAGGCAAAAAGATGTACTATGATGCCCTGCAGGTATCACACACGCACTCACTGCTGACAGAACATACAGAAAAAAGCTCTTCAGTAAGAGTTGAGATGACTTTGAGGGTAAAACAGATGAGAATTATTCTTAGCTTCTGTCATAGACTTCACTGGAGCTGCAACAGTTAGCTGATCAAATAGTCAAGTGATCACCAGCTATTTTGATGACTGATAAATCATCTGAGTCATTTCCAAGCAGAAATGTCATCTGAGTCCTCCATCTAATTAGTGAAAAATCACTTCCTTTCCCTGTTTTATCCGATAGCGAACTGAAAATCTATGAGTTTTGAAATGTCGGTGGAACTAATTACAAGATTTGAAGACACCACCACGGGCTTCAGGGACTTTTGTGGAAAAATGCTTTACATTTTTACAAACATTTCCTGAACAGCTTATTTCTTATTTGGGACAATAATAAGTCTCTTGCTGTTCCTATCTGCTCTGTGTAAACACAGCCTGCAGTTCAGCCGAAAAGTCATTGTTGTGACACGACTGTTTATTACAGCTGAGTCACTCATGCTGCCTTGAGGAGCACAGAGTTGTTATAATTAGTTTTGGAAAAAATTGGTAAGTTTAAAGATTGGGTTTTTACAAGTTTTGACTCTGACACTGTTCATTTATTTATTTAAGAGAGCATGTCCTATAAAACCTGAAAGTGGTTTTTGGTTTTTATAAGGTTGAAAAGATCACCTGACTGTGTATCATTTCTATGTTTTCTTGACCAGGAAGTCAGCTTTATATTTTGTATTGGAGATTATGAACCAAATTCTTATGATGCTTGAAACCAACCTTCATGTATATTTGCTTTGTTTTTACATGTTTGAGTGAAGCCCTGTGACAGACTGGCGACCTGTCCAGGGTGTCCCCTGCCTTCACCCGAGTCAGCTGGGATAGACTCCAGCACCCCCCGTAACCCTAGTGAGGATAAAGCGGTGTATGGATGGATGTTTGAGTGATTTAATTTTATTAAAAGTAGGGCTGTCAAAATTAAAGCGTTACTGTGGATTAATTCATCATCCACAGTAACGCATTATTTGAAGAAAAAATTATACTGCAATTAAACCATCTGCAGCGCAGAATGACTCAAAATCCGTGAAACATCTCTGGCAATGCATTTTGGGCAGTTTGTCCAAGTAGACTTACCGTCGCATGCTGCTGCCAGGCACAAATGGGCAGTTGAACCGGGAGTGGCAGAACCAAGCAACTTGAACTGGAAGATGCTAAACAGCACGTTGGCCGTTTCAGTGGGAAATACTTATGCTCATACAAATTCTATTTATATCTATGTATATCCTTCTTTCTTCAGTCTGTTTGCTCATGTACAATGAAACGTGATTAATGTAGATTAAAAATGAATAATATTCAATCGCAATTAATCAAAATTAATCCACTGCAATCCTGTAATCAATCTGATTAAAGATTTCCATCGTTTGACAGCACTAATTAAAAGTTTTTGGTTGAAACCATTTTATGGATAATCAGCTAAAATATCCAGTTTTAGAAGTTATGTTTTTCTACTATTGTAATATCAGGGCTTATGGTGTTTGCATCTTTTTATATTAGAAATAGTCGAAAGTCATCCAAAAAGGGAAATGAAATTTCAAATCTTTTATTTATTAGTTTTATGAGAGACAGAGCTTCTTTGCTTCTTTATCTGGCAAGCATTACAGCACACAAAACAAATTAACAAATCAATGAGAATATTAACTTTGAATATACTAATACAGAGCATATAAAGCTTTAATAAGTTTCTCTTTAGTGGCAATTGACTGTAAGTTTTGAAGTGTTTTTTTCCCTCTAAAAGCTGTAATAGCACTTATGAAATATGAATCATTTAGTACAGAACTTGTCTTCTAATTCAAGTTCTAATTTTCAGTCTGTTGCTCTTATCACTGAAAAAATGTTGTAGATTCTGATGCACCACTGCGCTGGAATTCAGATTCACTATCAATGTATGTGAAAACCAAGCTAATGGCAAGAAAACTGTGAGTGTATCATGTATGGAGCTGGTGACCTCTGATTTTGAAGTTGTTCTTACGAAACACAGAGGTCTGTTTCCAGATGGTGAACTGCATGGATTTCCTCCACAGGGCTTTGCGTGCCTCCTGCACCCTCTGAGTCATTATAAGTGCTGGTTGGATACAATAGTGGACAACATAGGCGAGGGCAGCTTTAGATACTAAAAGTGGTCTTGCTGTGGTGTTCTTTTTTCTATCCGCAGGCAACGTTGTAAGAATGTAGCTTCCCAAGTAACCTTTAAACATGCTATACGTTGCTCAGATCCTCATGGTATTAGTCTTCTTCTGTAGATTTTTACATTTTATTTCAGTTGGGTTTTTTTTGTTTTGTTTTTTGCCTAAAGTGGTGATTTTGTCTCTCCAGTAATCTAATCTTTTATGAGCCAGATACTGAGTTTGAGCAGATGGAAGGACAACACCACACACACAGCTACACGTAGATTTGTATAACAAGACAAAGACAGGGAACAGATGAATCTACAGTAACAGGCCTGCTACACCCAAAGGACAAAGCACACACACACATGCAGGCAGCCTTCCTCTGTTAAAACAAATTGTCAAGTTAAGTTGTGTTGACAAGCGATGGGTCTCAGCTGGAGAGAGCTGATTGTCTGTCTGTCTGTAGCACACTGGGGGTAAAATGCACTTCATTACATGGTGACTACAATACAGGATTAAGCATGCAGGGATACTTTACCCATAATCCCTGATGATCTCTGAAGATTGGAGGCATTCTTGTGTTTTCTTTGGGGAGGAGAGAAGCAGCTGGATGTGTATCTGAGTCACTGTAGGACAATAAAACAATAACTTGAATTCTGAACAATCTGGACTGCATTAAAGGCTCAGTGCATGAAAATGAGATGGCTAACTCTCTATCCAAGAATATGATCCCATTCAGAGCTGCAACATTTATTCAATTAATAGAGACTTTATCAGCAAATCTTCCATGATTATTTAGTAATCTAGTGTTTATAGATGAAAGAAATCACAGTCGTGAGCACACATATTTTATCTCCCAGCCACTAACTCATTCAGTTATCTGTAGATACATTTTCAAGCAGAAAATTATTGTTTTTAAGGGCTAATCCCAGGATTTACAGAGCAGGGAAGCCAATGATCAGCACAAACTGCAACACTTCAAACCCTCTGAACCCCGAAATCCTTCAGCAGGTTTGAAATGCAAGATATCTTTTTAAAAGCATCGTCAAAGTTACTCCGTTTATCAGAGACAAAAACTGTAAGATCAGAAAGAATCATTGGATTGTCAGAATCTAATAATGTAGCTTTAAAACGGTTAAGCAGCTGTTCATTCTTTGGGCTTCATACTATCTCATATCATTGGTGAGCAGCTCTGTCATTGGCCGAGATGTCCCATTAATGGCTACATTTTGTAGATCCTGAGAATGGAGCCAGTAGGAGGTGCAGAGTTCTAGTTTCATCTCCGCCCACCTGCGTTACAATAATGGTGGAAGATTATTGAGGGATTTTTGCTGAAGAATTACTGCCTTCCCCACCTTAAAGTTGCAATAAAATTTTCTGTTAACACTTGGGTCACCTCTGCATCGTCAGATGTAGGATGTGACATCCGTCCATGCTAATGATCAAAGCTAACACACTCGTAAAAACCTCTGTGTCTTCCAGGCAATAGAAACCAACCTGATGAGGAAGTCGAGCGGTGGGCTGACCTACATAGCGGAGTGGAAGGGGGGACTGCTGGAGCATAAGATGGGTCACCTGACCTGTTTTGCGGGTGGCATGATCGCTCTGGGTGCCGATGGAGCGCCCAGCGACAAGACCGGCCACCAGATGGAGCAGGCAGCCGAGATCGCCCGAACCTGTCACGAGTCTTACGCCAGGACCGGTAAATATCCACAAACAATTTGTGTTTTTCATCTAGGTTTCAGAAATGTCGAAATTTTCGTTCTTTTCTTTCAACTATAATGGATCAAATGTATCTAAATACTGCCCTGCTGTGTTCTGTATTGCTTAATCCAAAAAAATGAATGCTTCATAAGTTATTTTTGTTGACAGCATTTTCTAATTTAAAACAGTCATGTCAGGTTTTTGAATGCTGTTCACACACGTCATCCTTTTATTTTGGACAGTCAAATGTTTTTACTCTCATCTAAAAGTCAGATTTTAACTGATGCCATATTTTGACGGGATGCAAGTTTCTCTTTGTAATCTTCAATCAAACAGCCGTATTTTTCTCCCTCATTTAAATCCGTCCTCAAGTCATGTTGTGACTCACCGTGTTTTAAATGCAGCTCCAGAGAGAAACATTTCCACTAGCGATTGAATAGCATTATTCTTTTGAGTGAACGCTGACCTGAAGTTTGTGACACTGCTCTGCACTGCACCCACATACATAACTTATGCTCACATTATGTAAATATATGGATAAATGACAGAGGCAAGTAAACTCGAATAAAAGAATGTCTGTCACAGATTACATTATATAGTGTTGTATGTAGTTCTGGTGAAAATGGGCGATACGCTGCTTCATCTCTACGTTCTTTTCTCCCTTTGTACAGCGTTGAAGCTCGGTCCAGAGGCATTTCGTTTCGACGGAGGGGTCGAGGCCATTGCCACCCGCCAGAATGAGAAATATTTCATCCTCCGTCCCGAGGTCATCGAGACCTACATGTACATGTGGAGGTTCACCCACGACCCCAAATACAGAGAGTGGGGCTGGGAGGCTGTCCAGGTAAAACAATTCCTGATCAAAATGAAAACTGTCTGTTGTGTTATTTCATGTAAGAAGACCTGCAGAGTTGGGTTCAAAAGAAAGTCAAGAGATTCAACCCAAAAGTGAATTAGTTGGCAGTTTTCCACATTCTAAAAAAACAACAGAAGAGAGAAACAGCTAACACAGGGTCAGTTTATTTAACTCAGTTTTATATTTAGCAAATAATCCGCCCCAAGATACAGTGATATTTTAAGTACACAAAGAGCTTTGAGTGATGTTGCCAGTCACTGATGGCCTTCTTCTTTATCTTCATCTCTTCCTCTTGTCTGTCTCTATCACTGTCTTTCATTCAGGCCTTAGAGCAGCATTGTAAAGTAGAAGGAGGCTACAGCGGCGTCAGAGACGTCTACTCTTCGACTCCAAACCACGATGATGTACAGCAGAGCTTCTACTTGGCCGAGACGCTCAAGTAAGACACACAACTAAGCAGCTCTACACACACAGCCTTCACTTCTGGACTGCTATGATTGTGTTGTCATTGCATTTTATGGAGGGACTGGGACCCTGCAGGCCCAAACTGACAGAGACGTCCAGTCTCTCACACACAGACACACAAACACAAGTTGTCATTCACTCAGACTAAGCTCCAGAGAGAAGCTCGGGTTACTGGCAAGGTTACTTCATACACATACACTAACTCACTGACTCCCTATGGGGGATTTTTGCAGATTTACAGTATATCTCGCTTCCAGAATTAACTACTAATGTAGAAAGGACAAAATATTTGGCTCAGAATAAAGGTAAAGATAGATGAACATGATGGGGAATCATATTTAACCTTCAGAATTTCTTAAAATTCACAGACTTCTACTTGTGGAAAGTGTTTTGGGGTCATTTTTATGCTTTTATCACATAGTAGACAGTGGAAATCTGAGAGGGAAAATGAAAAAGCAGAAGAAGACGACTGCAGGCTGTTGTGAACAGTGGAAGTTTTAAAACACAGGCCTTGAGCGTATACACGGCGTGTTCTGGTAAAAAATACCGAATGCTAACAGATCTGTTTTAACTTACAGTGTCAGTGCCACAGGGTGGATACCACAGTGCTGTTCTTTTAACTGTATTATAGGTCATAAAAAGAAGTTGGAGACTTTATCTTCTGCTGCCTCACTGTACACTCAGAATGTGTCTTTGAAGGCTCTTGTTCTACACTGATCATAATTTTAAAAACGTTTGATCCTTATTTCTGTTTGACTTCCAAATGTAAACTGGAGTCATTTCTCCTCTTGAAGATGTAATATCATGAAATCTAATTAGAAACACGTGCAGAACTTCTAGTGACTTTCCTTTCCTCAATTCATAACGTGGGCCTGCACAGATCTGAAATGGTGGAAAAACAGCGGAGGAAGACAAACTGTGAAAATCACCACATGTCCCAACACGCCACAGGCAACTACTACTTCTCACTTCCTCTTAATAGGTCCTGATATTTTTACTGTCCTCGTGTGTGTGTCTGAGTTTGTATGTGTTAATGTGTGTGAGGGTGTGAGCGTGCAGCCACAAGTGGCTTCTTAAATGTGTTGTCAGCCGCACAGCGTGACGTCTGCTGGATAATAAGACTTTCTCTCTCAGCGACTCTCCGACTGTGTTCAGGAGGACAGTCTGTTTGCAGCACGAGCACAAATCTCAACTACAGTTTAACCAAGGGCGGGTGTGTGTTCGTCTACACTACTGTGTGCCTTTGTGTCTCTTGTCTGGACAAAGGAGGAAACACTGAAGAAAATCCCTGATCATGCTATTTGACTGAACATGGTCTGTATTTCTGACATGTGAGCCTTGTAATAGAGGTCAACCCAAGCACAGTGACAGATACACAACACTTTCACTTGCTCTTCAAGTTTATTTATTGAATTCAGGCACTGGTACAGCATTTACCTTGATTTTACAAATTTAATCTGTCTGATTAAATTATACGACCTTCTAGTTTGCTCAGAAGACGACTTAGAATGCATGCACAGTCTTCTTATTCTGTGTATACACACTGCTGCTCTTATAACACAGTGAACTGTCTGCGCAGACACAAATGTTAGGCTGCTCACAGACTTGGACAGACACTGAAAATTTACATCAGTTGCACCCTAGCCCTGCATACTCGTGGATGTGGAAACCGTAGGTGTAGAGGATGCAGATTGCAGCCAAGCCATTGTCCCATAGTTTCAAGTTGCGCAGGAGAACCTACAATGGCCATCACTTCAGTGTAAAAATGTGAAAGAATGTCTTCTCGTTATAGTAGAGGCATGGTGATGCAACATCCAGCAGCAGACATGAAGGACTCATTTGAGGTTGACGAAAACAGCTGGTTTTTAATGGAATATCTCCATAGGGGTACAGAGGAATATTTCCAGCAACCATCACTCCTGTGTTCTAATGCTACATTGTGTTAGCTAATGGTGTTGAAAGGCTCATTGATGATTAGAAAACCCTTGTGCAATTATGTTAGAACATGAATAAAAGTGTGAATTTTCATGGAAAGCTTTATATTGTCTGGTTGACCCCAAACTTTTGAACGGTAGTGTAAATAAAACTACTCTGTAAGCCGTCTTCTGGCACTTCACATAATGAGGCCAGACCTTAAAATATTATATCAGCGAGTAACCCAACAGCTCACATTGAATAAAGACCTTGGTGACAAATGAAAACTTAACTATTTCTGCTAATAGGTCTCTCTAAATTCTTCAACTAGCTCAGCAGTGAAACTCACTCGTGATCAGCTCCGCTGGATGGAAAGTACAAGCCCTCTTTGCTCCTCTTTCTCCTGAGTTTCCTCCAGATTTATGGTCCTCTCTGTTTCCTTTACCTCCATCTAAATTATATTTGCCACTCCTGCATCCTCCCCCTGCCTCCCCTAACTCTCATCCTCCCGTCCTCTCCAGCTTCTTGTCATTTTTCCTCCACAGCAGACAGCTGTTGACAGGAAGTCAAGGTTAGCTTAACAGAGCCTGAATGGGGCGAGGTGCCATCCAATCCAGCTTTTTTATAGGCTGTAAATTTTAACAAGCATCACCTCTACTCCTGATTACAACACACACACACTCACACAAGCGCACATACAGGCACACCAACACACTCTGAGATGTCTGGATTCCTGTGGCAGAACAATTTGTACAGATACTTTTTAATGTTAGTGATTTTTTTTTTTTCCTCTGTAGACCATCACAAAGTTCCAACATGAAAGTAAGATGAATGTTTTTGTGGAAATGATTGAATCTTTCCAGGGAATATGAAGCTAAAAGAGGACAATGAAAATGTCTCATTAGCATCATCTCACATTAAAGGCCCCCCGTAGACAAGTGGAAGAAAAATAACTGACCACCAGTGTGGATACGGACAATAATTACCTCATCAGTCAAGCTGCATCATATCCAGGATTTCAGAAGCAGGCTTCAGAGAGAGAAAATATCAATCCCATTTAGCAGCAAACCCATAAGTCTAATCCTCCTAATGTTACTGGGGGCCCTGGCATCACGCAGAGCCACTTCCAGTATTCATCATCCCACTGCTGCCAAGGACACGGCCATACTTCACACTGCTGTCTGCCTTCCATCACTCGCTGCTTTCTAGTTGTTTGCTGGCAGGCAGAGGAGGACGGGGGCTTATTGTGGAGGTTGAAGGCTACCTGGACCTCTGCTGAATCATTAGTTTTACTCAGCTGACACATTGTTTTTAGCCTGTCTCTTTCTTTCCCCCTTCAGCTGTTCTTTGCCACCTTTAGAAACAAATTCTTCCAGGAAGCATTTACTTTTGTATTGATTTCTCTCTTTCTTACTCTTCATGATGAAATCTGATTCCACTGGGTCAGCAACTGTCCAAAAACTCTTTATTTGCTTACGTTTGTACCACTCCTCTGATGGATAATGCTAATTTGGGGCTGTTTCATCAGATCTGACAGCGCTGGACCGCAAAATTTCATCACTTCAAGTTTCATAAACTGGTGTGAGCCTGAGTCACGCCCATCCTCCTCTCCCAGCTCCACATCTGTCACATCACTTTTTGGCACAACCACCAATAAATATTGCAAAAGCTGAACACAACTGGAAGTAAACAAGACGTGTTTATGACAGAATGAAGCATGAATTCAGAACACTGGATTTCCCCTGAGAATCAACTGGAAACACTTTCTGCTTGAAAACATAATCATGTGGAACATATTCCAGATTTACAATAGAGACTTTATTTTTGATGATTTATAGAAAATTGTGCTGCAGTCCGACGCAAAAACCGTAATTCACAGTCCTCTTGAAAACTCTCCACAGAGCTTTTAAACACATCTATGGTTGATGTTGAAATTCTCAGATCTTTGTCTAGCAGTATGACTGTTAGTTTTGCTCGTGTAGGTGTGACACCATAACAGGGGAAAATGCTGGACCAGGTGGAAAAATGCATGTGTGAGTGTGGTGGTAAGCAAATAAACACACTTGAGCAGTTCCTCTTGCATCTCTTACACAAGCAAGTGTGATGATAATGTCTAAACAACCGGAGCCACACTTCTCCAAGAAATAATAGTGGAATACATGTTTACACTGATCAGCTGTAACATTAAAGTTTTGGGTGCTGTCCGTTCCAAAGTGGAACTCACTCTCAGAAATGCTCAATCAGATTGTTTTGTGCTTTGTTAATGCCTTGAGTTAGCCTAGCCGCGCTAGACCCATGCTCTGAAGACGCAAGGGTCTAGGCACGCTCGACAGGGAGGGAGGCGGGCTAAAAGGTTGTCTTTCAAATCACTCTGCAGCAATTGGGTAGGTATACAACCAATCAGCACAACGAATAGGCTCCTAGAGTGCCGGAAATCAGAGGATGCGGTAGTTCAGTGAAGCCTTATTTATACAGTCAATGGGTGAAGCTCAAGTATATTACAGACATGTTAACAGAAAGATTATTCAGAGTCGGTGCTAATGGAGCTCAATGACTGTTGTCGTTTTTGTTGTTGACCCTGGCAGAGAATTAAATTCGTTGCCGTGGGTTGTCTAGCACGGCTAGGCTAGTTGTTTCCGGTTGTTTCTGTCAGAATCGTCACGCCTCTGTCGTCACTTAGTTATGCTCGCCTTCTGACTCTACACTTCATGGTGATTCGTCCGGCCAGTTTTAGGAGCATCCAACCTCGAGCCTTATGGAGGGTAACTTGACCCACCCTGGCAGAGAATTAAATTCGTTGCCGTGGGTCGTCTAGCATGGCTAGGCTAGCCTTGAGTGTTCCTTGAGTAGTTTGCTCAGTAGTTTTTGTAGTGAAGCAGTAGATGTAGACCAATATGTCATTTTGTTGAAGTTGTAGACCCAAGACCAATTTTGATGTGAAAATAAGAAATAACACAAACTGTAACCCACAGTTTTATCAAAATGCTTTTGGTCATTTATGTTTAATTTGAAGAAAACTTTAAACATTTCTCCTTTCTAACAGCCAGCAGGGGGTGACTCCTCTGGGTCCTAAAAAGGTCTGATTGTATGTGACATTTAGCCTACTTCTCAACTGATTTGGTACCTCAGTAAATAATTCTCTAACGACTTTATCATCTCAGTTACCAGTTTGAAGATTTTCTGAATGCAGCGTGATTTTTATCTTGTAAACTAAAGTTTCATGGAGAGTGAAGCAGACAATAAAACAGGGTTGTTTTTAAGGGCAGGGTTATGTTGTGATTGACAGGCTCACTGTATGTGAGGAATGTCCTCAGGTTCTCCAGTCAGATTCACTGCTCACTTGTTATGTCGGGTTTCCAAAGACTAACGTGATGAGGACGAAATGCCAAACTCAAGGTTTCAAAACAGCAGCCCACAAAGCAATCGGTGACATCATGGTGGCTACATCCATCTTTTATACACAATATACACTACCGTTCAAAAGTTTGGGGTCACCCAGACAATTTCATGCTTTCCATGAAAACTCACACTTTTATTCGTGCGCTAACATGATAGCACAAGGGTTTTCTAATCATCTATTAGCCTTTCAACATCATTAGCTAACACAATGTAGCATTAGAATATGTTAAACTAACATCCACCTGAATGCCAAATTATGAATGTGTTTATTTACATACACACGTGGACAAAATTGTTGGTACCCCTCAGTTAAAGAAGGAAAAACCCACAATTCTCACTGAAATCACTTGAAACTCACAAAAGTAGCAATAAATAAAAATTTATTGAAAATTAAATAATCAAAATCAGCCATCACTTTTGAATTGTTGATTAACATAATTATTTAAAAAAACAAACTAATGAAATAGGGCTGGACAAAAATGATGGTACCCATAACTTAATATTTTGTTGCACAACCTTTTGAGGCAATCACTGCAATTAAACGATTTCTGTGTTTGTCAATGAGCGTTCTGCAGCTGTCAACAGGTATTTTGGCCCACTCCTCATGAGCAAACAGCTCCAGTTGTCTCAGGTTTGATGGGTGTCTTCTCCAAATGGCATGTTTCAGCTCCTTCCACATATGTTCAATGGGATTCACATCTGGGCTCATAGAAGGCCACTTTAGAATAGTCCAACGCTTTTCTCTCAGCCATTCTTGGGTGTTTTTGGCTGTGTGTTTTGGATGGTTTTCCTGTTGGAAGACCCATGACCTGCGACTGAGACCAAGCTTTCTGACACTAGGCAGCACATTTCTCTCCAGAATGCCTTGATAGTCTTCAGATTTCATCGTACCTTGCACACTTTCAAGACACCCTGTGCCAGATGCAGCAAAGCAGCCCCAAAACATTACTGAGCCTCCTCCATGTTTCACCGTAGGGACAGTGTTCTTTTCTTCGTATGCTTGGTTTTTGAGTCTATGAACATAGAGTTGATGTGCCTTACCAAAAAGCTCCAGTTTGGTCTCATCTGTCCAAAGGACATTCTCCCAGAAGCTTTGTGGCTTGTCAACATGCATTTTTGCAAATTCCAGTCTGGCTTTTTTATGAGTTTTTTTCAGCAGTGGTGTCCTCCTTGGTCGTCTCCCATGAAGTCCACTTTGGCTCAAACAACGACGAATGGTGCGATCTGACACTGATGTACCTTGGCCTTGGAATTCACCTTTAATTTCTTTGGAGGTTGCTCTGGGCTCTTTGGATACAATTCCAACGATCCGTCTCTTCAATTTGTCATCAATTTTCCTCTTGCGGCCACGTCCAGGGAGGTTGGCTACTGTCCCGTGGGTCTTGAACTTCTGAATAATATGAGCCACTGTTGTCACAGGAACTTCAAGCTGTTTAGAGATGGTCTTATAGCCTTTACCTTTAAGATGTTTGTCTATCATTTTTTTTCGGATGTCCTGGGACAATTCTCTCCTTCGCTTTCTGTTGTCCATGTTCAGTGTGGTACACACCTTTTCACCAAACAGCAGGGTGACTACTTGTCTCCCTTTAAATAGGCAGACTGACTGATTATGAGTTTGGAAACACCTGTGATGTCAATTAAATGACACACCTGAGTTAATCATGTCACTCTGGTCAAATAGTTTTCAATCTTTTATAGAGGTACCATCATTTTTGTCCAGGCCTGTTTCATTAGTTTTTTTTTTTAAATAATTATGTTAATCAACAATTCAAAAGTAATGGCTGTTTTTGATTATTTAATTTTCAATAAATTTTTATTTATTGTTACTTTTGTGAGTTTCAAGTGATTTCAGTGAGAATTGTGGTTTTTTTCCTTCTTTAACTGAGGGGTACCAACAATTTTGTCCACGTGTGTATATGTTTGTGTACAGGTCTTGAGAAGTACAACTGCAAATGTGAAGAAGTTCGACAAAGACTTGTTACTCCAGAGGGAGCAAGTTTGAAAGTGAAAATAAAAAGAAACCTGAAGTGTAAAAGAGGAGGGCTTACAGTACCTCTGTAATTTCCTCCTCATCTTTGCTTTAGGCGGGAATCTGGATGCTACATTAGTTGCTTTTAGCATAACAAGCCTGAATCCATTCATTTGTTCATTTTGACATTTTTACCTGACTGCTGCTGGAAGCTTCTAATGCATCCTGGTCTCTGTTACTGCACACTGTGTTAAAGTAAACTCTTGTTTGTGTCCTCCAGGTATCTGTACCTGCTGTTCTCTGACGACGACCACCTACCGTTCGACCACTGGGTCTTCAACACCGAGGCTCACCCTCTGCCAGTCATCAAGAAGGATAATACAGACAGACCCAACGAAGTGGAGTAGTGGACCACCCTGCACCGACAACCAGAAACAAGTGCGACAACCTCTGATCCTGTATATCTGAGCCTCTAGTTGTCTGCCTGAAACTGTTGAGCCATTGGGAGCCTCCAGTGGTTACAGATGCCTCTTGATCGGATTTCACTTTAGATTTTGGATGGGATCGAAACAGCATCCAAGTATATTGGAGCTGAGTTCTCGCTATAGATTCCAGTTTGGTTTTTTGCTTTTGATTTTTAGCTCTGGTTGATTCCAGATGCTGACCTGACACAACACATTCACTGCTGGATGACGTGATGGCTCATCAAACTGTAATAAATCCTCCCTCCACACGAGTTTAAATCCATCATGTGGTCAATTCCGAGATAACGCAGTGATAATCAGACTGCTTTTTAGTGTCCTTGCATTATAAAAGTTGTATTTCTGAAGATATCATCATCATAAAAGTGCAGTTTATTTCACTGGTAAGGTTCATTTTACATTTCTGCTTATTCAGAGGAGTAATCTGAGCTATCACGTGATTCATCAGTGGTTTTGTTGTTAGTACCTACAGCTTTGTCTGTATTTTTGAGGAGACCTGACAGTCATAAAGCAGTCGTCTCCCTAATTTGGATATCATGGACCCCCAGTGTTTGGGCCCCGAACCCGGACAGAACTCTGTCTCTGGATTGAGGATGACAAGGCTGACTTATGAGCTAAGAGACGCTCAGTTCACTTCACACGTGTCGTCTTTTCCTTCTGCTGTATCGCTTAAACATCTCAACAGGAACTGGTTCTCTTGCACCAACGCTGGTACCACCACTGCTCGGTTTCGTTCTCAAAGAGACGCTGGGGGTTTGCTTTTCTAAAAACGTGGTTGTCGCTGTGGGAGTGAAGTAAAGACGCAGCACAACCCGAGCCTCTTTTATAAACCCACCGAACTTTTAGAGCTCCCCTCCCCCTCATTTTACCGGAACACCTGACTGCTCCTTCTTTCCTCCCTCTGAGTTCGGTGTGACACATGTCGACCAGCCACACCAGCTCTCTACCTGCCAGGAACTTCACTTTCTCCCCACGACGTTTACACAAAACTATCCTCTTCCTTCTGCTCTATATCTGTATCTTTCACCGGCTTTTGGATTTATCAGGATTTATTTCTCACATTTGCACCAGGGTTCGACCAGCGCAGGCATTTTTAAGCTGATGTTTGTTTTTTTAACTGGCAGCAAACATTTGTGCTCACTTTCCAAATTCAAATCCGTCTTTTTTATAGTCTTTTTCCATTTCCCCTACAGAAATGACCCATTTGCACTCACAGAGACTTATTGTTTATGATTATGGGGTTTTCAGAAAACAAGAGAATGGACTAAAAAAGGCAAAAAACACACTCTCACTTTCATGGAGCCCTCAAATATATTTTATAATTTAAAGGCCAATTCACAGTCTCCACATAACCGATGTGGACTGTCAAAGCGGAAGTCCATGCAGTGCTTTTCTTTAGCACAGAATTTGTGGAGAATTTAGAATATTCTACTGTGTTTGGCCACTGTCGATAGGATTGCAACTCTTTAAATTATAAATTACAAAGGTACTTATGGTGGAGAACCTCCTCATACAGCCTCTATTAATAGCAAGCATCTGTTTTAAGTACCATTTGTTTTCCCTGATGTTCTGCTTGCAGTAGGAACAGTCCAAAATGTGGGCTGCAGTGGAATTGGGTGGATGATGAAATTTGCACCGTGTGTACCGAGGCGGAAAGCATGAATTAGCCTTTAGTCAGCAGATGTTTGCCCAGCTGTAATGGAGCGTAGAGATGAGTTGGGCTGTGAAATGTCCTTTAGTTGTAAGCTCTCGAAAAAGCAAGTTAGTAATATTTTTTTAAGTTTATTACATTTCATTTACAACATTTCTGCAAACTATTTCACAAGTCAACAAACACCTTCTGCAAATGCAATTGTTTGCATAGAAACTGAACTTTTAGACAGTCGGACACTAAAAGTCTCCACTAAAGTGCTCTGATTGGTCAAATTGATCAGCAATCCTGTGTATCGGTCGAACCCTGTTTTTCACTGTAGTGTTGCTTCTTCACGTTTCCGTCCTCCGGGTCCAGCGTAGGGCAGGCTGTAGATCTTCTCTCCTCTATGAGGAGATGCGGACGCTCGACTTTGCTGTAATATTTCACCTCCACACACACGAGAAGCCATACCGATGCAGCACAGCTTTACCATTCTGTCGTCGACTTTTGTTCCTTTCATCGTCCACATACATACGAGGCTGTGTGACTGTGTTGCTGCTTTTGTTGCCGTTCCGCAGTTGGAAGTCGCGCTCACTCGGTTATTTAGTTGAATTTCACGGTAAAGGTTCCTCCTGATGCCACACAGAACCGTAGCCACATTTAATCCAGTTTAGTCTCCGATCTAGTGCCTTCACTGTTGAGAAGGAGGAGGGAGAAGCAGCTCACACAAACACAAAAGAGTTTTAAAATAGTATCGCAGCTTTAAGTAAGTTCCTCTGATGAGGATTATACCAAAACTGGACACGGATTAAAGGATAATTTTACTTTTTAATTTGATATTCAGAGGAACTTTGGTGTGAAGATCGCTCAAGAGTTGGTGAAACATTGGACTTTTTGGCTTTGTTGTGATGAGTGGGAGATCAGAGCACCAAAGGTCCATGACAGGAGGTCAGTATTAAAATACTGGAACGCTTATACGATTGATTCTCCGCCATCTGTGGTAGGAATGGTTTTCTAGGGTATTTCCTTGACTACACTGACATCCAGTGGTGAGCTATTCCTATTACAGTCAGCATGAGACCTGGGCTGAACGACTACAGTCTAAAAAGACAAAAACATTATGAAATAATAGTTAATGTAGGTAAATAATCAAGTTTAGGTAGGTCAGTGTTTTGAGGAACAATTAGTGGATATTTATATCATCAGTAGTTTCTAATGTTTTTGTCCAAGTTGACGAAGGATTGATGATATTCTCACCAAGAGAAATCCTCTAACTGAAGTACAAAACCTGAATCTCCCTCTCAGTCTGTCAGGTATTTACTACTTTGAGATAGCAGGCGGTGAGTGGTTTGAAATTCCAGTCACTGTTTGAAATATTTCTATATTTCATCTGTCTGACAGAATAAGTAGCCGAGCTGAGTGACGGTTTAAACCACGCCTAGTCAGCAGGATGAAACACATTTAGCCCAGGTGTCTCAGAGCAGGAGAAGGACACGTGCAGTGCTTTGGCTAAACGTGTCAGGATCAACGCTTTTACTGACTTCCACTCTGCTTAACTGAAAGGACCAACAGCTTTTCACCTGATTTTTATGTTTCCACGCAATCAATTGTTTGCTGCTACATAAACATGTTAAACAGTTGTAGTTTACAGTTCACGTGATGATTCGTTTGCTAAAAGCAGAGCTCTAAGATAAGGACAGAAAACGTCCTTAATTACAGTTGTGTGCTTCAGATAGTAATTTTTAAACCAATTCAGATCTAACCGCACTAACTGACCACTGCTAAATTCCCAGATTTGATTGTCTGTCTTTGGAACCAAATATCACGAGTCCTCCCCATCTTTTAACCAACACCGACATATCACTCAGCAGGCCTTCCTGTTCAAAATGAATATAGTGTTGATTTTCTGAGCTGTGACAAATCCTTCCATGTTCCTTATATCACTGTACAGACGACAGTGTCTCCGTGTTGAGTCTGTTCTGTTTAGTTAGGGTGGCATTTATTATCCATGTGATGATGTATTGTAATGGTTGATTTTGCTGATTGTGTTAATTTATTCTGTAGTAGTGAACCTAGGACTTAGAGGTGTTGGGACCCCGAGGTGGAGCTGCAGAGAAGAAGGCTGGAGTCTGAACAGGAACACAGCTGCATATTTATCTGCCTGAACTGGACTGGTGACGGTCCGGGTTATTTTAAAAAGTCTTGTGTCTGTATGTTTAAGATGTCTTACAGCAGTTCTACAAACACCTACACTACCGTTTAAAAGTTTGGGGTCACTTAGAAATGTCTTTTTTTCAGTGAAGATGACATTAAATGAATCAGAAATACAGTCTAGACATTGTTAATGTGGTAAATAAATATTCTAGCTGGAAACAGCTGATTTGTAATGGAATATCCACATAGGGGTACAGAGGAACATTTCCAGCAACCATCACTCCTGTGTTCTAATGCTACATTGTGTTAGCTAACGGTGTTGAAAGGCTAATTGATGATTAGAAAACCCTTGTGCAATGATGTTAGCACATGAATAAAAGTGTGAGTTTTCATGGCTTTCTTGACCCCAAACTTTTGTACGGTAGTGTATGTATAAAGCACCTCTAGGTGTTTAAAATGCTGTACACGGTACCTTTACAACGGCAGAAAATGTGTCAGAAGGAGGGCAGAGAAACCACCAGGGAGTCAATCAGACAACCTTTAGGGAGGATAGGAACTGTATGAATGTACCATCCAATGTGAAGTGAAGAATATTTTATATGCATTTTTGTCTTTGTTTGTTCACTTCAGCGTACTTTTGTTTTTTTTAATCGTGTTTAATCTTGGAAAGCACAAAAAGTTGAAGCCATGTGTGCAGGCAGAGAAGCATCTGAGAGCTGAAGTCTCTGGAGGCTGTAATGTAGGAAATGATCCAAATCTGCCACATGAGGTGTTTCAGTACGCTGGTAACACACTTTGTACTTCTTCTTGGTTTCTTTTTCTGAAGATGTGACGCAAACATAGGGGGAATATTCTACATCATAAAGAGTTTGTCTTTCACATCTGATTTGTTCGCCAGTGGTGGGAGCTGATAGTCGAACATTCAAACACACGGTGGGCAGTTTTAACATTTAGCAGCTGAGTTTGACTGTTGGGAATTAAAAGGACAGATATAAAGAAGTGCATTTTGGTGAATTACACTGTCGCTTGTCGAAAACATCACTCTGATCTGTGCAAACTGCTGGTCAGAATGGTGGAGAAGGAGGAAGTTCAATTCCAGATATGTGTAATTCTATTTTGGCTAGTTTAAGAAAGCAGCGACATCATTCTGACCACTTCAGATTGAATAGAAGACATTTAAAAAAAGGAGTCGGTAGATATCGGAAACTGAATTTACAGCTAGCGCGGATATCTGCAGCTAAATTCTAAATCTCTGCAAAAAATCACTTGTCCTTAAAAAAGGACGATGTGAATATCTGAAATGTTCTTTTTGACTCGGAAGAAAGAAATTACTGGTATCTGCAATACATATCCAGTCCAGCTACTGAATGTTAAACAGCTTTCCACAGTCAGATCTATTTCTGATAGTCTGAGATCACAGCAGCATAATAAATATGCCATGGATCTTTATTTGAAACATAGAAATCTGGTCATCCTGTTCGACCAGAGAACGTTTGTAATGAAGGAAAGTGTGATTATTTTCGATCATCTAACACAGCGGTTTACTGCAGCTCAGTGTTCATTTTATTTTGCTGCATAATTGGGTTTAATCAGGTACATATCTAAAAGTTAATGTTGACCACTGAGTACTCGGCTGAATATAGAGCATGATCAGATAAGTTTACATCATTTAATTTGTGGGCATTTACAATGTTCAAATCACAGTTTCACACAGTCCACATATCTTGTTTTTTTTACCCAGAATGATTCGGTCTGCAATAATCTAAAAAAAAAAAAAGAGAGAGAGAGAGAAAAATACATGCACTAACGTTGGAGAAGTTGCAAGAAGACAATAATTGGAAAAAGCCTAATTGTTAAAAGAGTAACAGCTGATTAGTCTTCTGTTGATTGATTACTGCATTAGCTGTTGTAATCCGGCTGTAGAGACACAGATACCTTCATTTGGAATACTCACAAAACCTGTATTTAAGGCTACATCGCATCATTGTGGTACTAATGGTGCCTAGATTTAAATGAAACCATTTATTCATTCTGATTCTGTTTGTCCAGTTAGAGATTAAAACATTGCAGTAATGTGGGGGTTGTAGTATTAATCTGCAGTAAATCTGATGGTATGGATCAGAGTACTTATTCAAAAAATAGCTAAGATTTGTTCTTGCAATCTGCATAATCAGTGTGATTATAATTATGTTAAGATAACTGTATGCAGAGGTGTTATGAAAGCATGGGTTCTTTGAAACGTCAGTCAGGTGATTCAGACTTAAAGGGCTGATCCGCTGCATTTTCTCCACAAGGAAGGTTTTAAGCCCTCTGATTTTAGACGTGTCCCTCATTGTTCCTCTCATGTGACACCGATGTGGTTGTTTCATTTCCCGAACAGGGAGGAAATCCGAATGTCTTTGGTTGTGTAAGTCTGCTTTGTCTTCACATCAGGTTCAGTCTCGTATGCAGACTGTGTTTTATTTTCCGTTGTTTTTCATGAAAAGGTTCATCTGTCTTTGGTGATTTTTCTGAATATTGTGTTGCGTTCCAATGCCTTTCTGTTAGTGAACGTTAAAGGAGAATGCCAGCAGGAACTGAAGTTTCAGGAAATTAAATTGAAGTGGGTCCTTTTCCAGGAAAACCTTCTTCGTATATCACACTGACATCATTTTCCTTGAGTGGTGCGAGACCACTAAATAGTCCTGACCTGTCCTGGGACTCTACTGATCTGAATTCCTGAGATGTTTGGCATTCTCCTTTAAAAGGGTTTAAATGTGTGAAACCAACCTCAGAAATGTATCTGTACAAAATATTGCTGATAATCATTCCATTGCACATAGTTTACTTTGCATTTGTATGCAATATTTTAATTTTGTGGGGAAATTTGTTTTATTGTGTTAATATTATTATTGAAAAAAATGTAAATATTCCATTCCGGCAAATGAGCCGTTCTACATTTATATAAAATCTTCTGAGCTTACGGATTAAAATGATATTAATGAGCAGCAGACTTTTTAATAAACTATATTTGTTACACTTCTATTGTGAATAAAAAATCTTTTATTAAGAGGTGTTTTTGGATCAGCGTTGTGTTTTCAACCAGCAGAGCCTGACTGACCAACATTTAAGGTGTTTAAAATGAGCATGTTGATTGGACTTCACATGGACAGCATTAGTCTGTTGGTTCAGCCAAGTTTTACACATAGAATTCTGATTTTAAACTTTTCTTTTCAAAATAAGAGAATGGTATGAGTGTGTTTTTTTGACAAGCTTTTTTATTCATTACTCATAATGGATCTCACCTACTAAAAGCTAAGTTAAAAAGTTCTATTTACATTGGAGAGAGTTGGGTGTGGTGTCATGCCAGATTTGACTTTGGTCAGTCCAGTGTAAATAAAAGATGGACGTCAAGCCTAAAAAAAGTGAGGCCACTGCTGAAATGACTTAAACCTGCATTCTTTCTACCAGCCAGCAGGGGGTACAGTAGTGAACAGTAGTGTAAATTGCCATAGATATGTGAGATTAAAGCTCGATGTAGCAGCCGTCACATCACCCATTGGTTTGTGGAAGACCACTGTGAAGCATCGAGTTTGGATTTTGGTCGTCACCAAGCTGGTCTTTCAAAACCAGTTATTATGAGCGAGGACTGGATCTGATTGGAGAACTCCAGGATATAATTTCATACAGTCCCGACTTGTCAATCAGAAGGTAGAAACATGAGCTGCTTTATCGTCTGATTCACTCTAAATGGGATCATAGGTTACAAAATGAACATCATGCTGCATTGAATAGGCCTCAAAACTCGTGACTTTGACCACAAACTGATTAGGAAAAAGTCAACTGAGGTTACGATTCAAGTCACTCATAGACTTCTGTACAATCAGACTAACTTTAGCAACCAGAGGAGTCTCCCCCTGCTGGCTGTTAGGAAGAATGCAGGTTTAAAGCGCTTGACTTTCTTTAATCAGGGGCTACGTCCATCTTTTACATACAATTTAATAAAATTCATTCTGAGACATTTTAAGGCAGAAATGTTACATGATGTATTTTTAAATGCCTCCTTTATTTTAGAATGATAGACATTTTGCTAAACAATAACAACTACTTCAATTGAAAAGCCACCGTATTCCATCTGTGATGATGTATCTGGAGTTTTAGAGAACACTAAGAAGACACTGAAGTATTTGTTGTGTCCTCTGCTTCTCTCTGCCTTTACAGGAAGAAGAATGAAGATAAACATCTCAGGCTCCAAGGCCACTTAATTTCATTTTTGTTTTTCAAGACTAATTCTGGGTGTCTTATCTCTCCACTGACAGACTCCTAACATGTTTCTTATCAGCTGGAACCATTACAGTGTGACATGAGTGGGACAGCAGAAATAAGAAAAGATTATTTGGGACAGTTGTTCATCTTTATCCTCTCTACTCTCTGTCCCAAAGATAAAGACGACGCCGTCCGTCTGCTCAGATCATCCCTTATCGCCGTCAGAGGACCAGTCCAGTCGAAGAGTTTGTCTCAGAGACTTTGTTTTTTTTGGAAGGTGTTTGATATCCATCTCACAGTGAGGTGATGTGCAGTCTGTAAACAGATGATTCACACATTGCTGCACTGGCTGTGGTTTTTAGGGTAGACTCTCTCAAAACTGTGATGGATTTATTTTAACTTATAGTCTCCATCAGGACTTGAACAAATAATCACCGACGAGACAAGACAATCGTGGGAGGCTCACGCAAGACACCGAACCAGAAGGTAACCGTTAATACTGCATTTATTGACTGTTGACTGTCTACATTTTTTGGATCTAAAATGTCATCATTTTATCTCATGAGGCCTTTATGTGAAATGTAATAATGTTGGCATGATTTCTTGACTTATAACCAAAAACATATTTTGTGAGATCACAGTGACCTTTGACCTCCAAAGTTTTGTCAGTATCTGTAAAATTCTATTTACATGACCATTGTCTCCATACATGTGCTACTATAAATGTTCTAACAAGCAGGCCAAGCCGGTCTCAGCTGTGGATGTTGTGGACCAAGTTGCTTTTGTGTGCCAACTCATGACAGCTAATGCTAACCAGACAAGACACTGGTATATGAGTCAATATATAATTGAAGGACTTAAGAACAGTTTTGGTCTCTATAGCTAGTGCTGACATTCATTACAACTGCACATGAGGTGTATCTTTATATAACTAACCCGTTAAAGCTGCATTAAGGCTTGAGGTTATGCATGCTTCAGGGTGTGTCTGCTATGAGTGACAGGTGGGTGTTGTCATTGGACAGTCCATGACCCGATTCGGCTGTACCTCTTTACTCATTGTTGGATTAAGCAGAAGTTATGAGGAGTCGGATGCTGTCAAGATGCCAATGGCCGAAACAACCATGATAAATTTTAAAACCGCACTGGCCGGGTTATCTGAGTGAAGCGGATTAGTAGTGTGTGAGTCAAGTGTGGATTCATCACATGTCAACAGGTTTACTACAACATCTTTATCAACAACTTTCAAATTTAATTTTACTCAATTGTATATATAATATTTTAGAGGAATCTTTCTCTCAAGATTCCATGTTTGGTTTGGTTATAGGCAGCCATGTTGATTTTAGGCCTGAAAACAGCAAAAATGTCAACTATGATACAAAAAGTATAAATATATGCAGCGTTGTTGTTTCAGACACACACTTGTTATACAAAGCAGCAATGTTCTTTATTTCATACTGAAGTATGATGTCATCGATTCCCAAACTCCATACAGATGCACAAAAACGTCCACTTTAGGAGGCATTTAAAGAATCTCTATGGTCGAACATGCTGTTTTGTGTGGATGATGAAGTGACTGTTTTGGAGACTCTCTGTATACACCACCGTTCAAAAGTTTGGGGTCAATGAAGGTAACACTAAATGAATCAGAAACACAGTCTAGACATTGTTAATGTGGTAAATGACTATTCTAGCTGTAAACTGGTGATTTTTAATGGAACATCTCCATAGGAGTACAGAGGAACATTTCCAGCAACCATCACTCCTGTGTTCTAATGCTACATTGTGTTAGCTAGAGGTGTTGAAAGGCTAATTGATGTAACTGATGATGTTAGTTTATAATGTGGACAAGGCCTGAGTCAGAATGAACAATTGTGCTAAATTTGCTAAAATTCCCTGCAGACATTCCTGATGTATTTCCATCATGAGAATGGACCGATGACCAACCTCCAAACTTGTTCTGTTCCCAGCATAGAACTATACACAGACCCCGAATCAAGAATTACATTTCATATGAATAGGTAGCTACTCTGTAAAATCAGCCCTCACAGCATCTATATTTTAATGAAGTCACAGCTACTGTAGCACCTTGTTCGCCTGACTTAGCTGACCTTGTGGTGCAGAAGTCTTCTGAAACACAGATCAGACATTGGATCAGTTTTAGTTTCTCTCCACCAGCTCTCACTGCATCAACATCAACAATTAATTCCATCTGACATGTGAGGCATCCCATAGCAGGAGCAGCCTCAGGTCCTCAGAGCAGCGACTTCTGCTTGTTTTGGGGTCACGGCTGAAAAATCAAGTCAAGTCACTTTTATTTATGGAGTCCAGCATCACCAAACACAACTTCGCCTGAAGGGGCTCTACAATCTGTGAAGCATTCAGTCCTTAGAGCTGCAATTCAGATGAGGAAAAACTCTCCCAGAAAACTCATGTTTTTATTCTTCAGCTGTACATCAGCAAAGTCTCAGAGAAGAAAAAACACTCCAGATCTCTGAACAACAATATTTTTCTCTCTTTCACTCAAGCCAAAATATTAAGTTAGTTTCTTTATGACAACTCTGAGCATGTTTGTAAGGCTGATGACAACTGTCCATTACTCCAATAATTCCTCTACTTTAACACTCTACAGTCCAAATTCACAGAAAGGGCATTAAAACCACTGACAGGTGACATGAATAGCATGAATTTTCTCATCACAGTTTCACCCGTCAGTAGGTGTGGAGTGTATTAGACAGCAAGTGAACAGTCGGCTCATGAAGTGAATGTGTTTGAAGCAGGAAAAATAAGCAGTTTAAGGATCTGAGAGACTTTGACAAGCTCCAAATTGTGTTGGCTTGAAGACTGAATCAGAGAACCTTCCAGGAGGCAGTAGTTAGAACCTACTGTGAGTGGTCTTAACCTTTAAAGTGAGTCAAAAATGACCCGGTGAGGTCGTTTTCTTGCAATATCTTTGTAATGAAAATTATTACTTTCCAGCTATTTCTCAAAAAACAGTTTTTGATATCATTATATTAAAATTTTTTAGTTGCCTTTCATACTTTTAAAGCAATTGTAATATTTATATAGCTACCTCAAAGTCTTTATCAAGAGGTGATGAAGTGCACAAACTTGGAGGGACAGAGAGCAGCAACAGATAGAGAAAAGAGTGGAAAAATGTCTACAAAGTGGACGCTGACAGTCTTCTATTGCTGTTCTGTGTACTAGTCTTGTTTTCAATTACCAAAATGTTCACGATCTGTTATAAAGTGAAAAAATAAGCACATTTTAAACATGAAATCTTTCTTGTGTGGACAGAAATATAATACAAACAAGAGCACATTTTTTAAAAATTAATCAGAAATACAGTCTAGACATTGTTAATGCGCTAAATGACTATTGTAGCTGGAAACAGCTGAATTTTAATAGAATATCTCCATAGGGGTACAGAGGAACATTTCCAGCAACCATCACTCCTGTGTTCTAATGCTACATTGTGTTAGCTAATGGTGTTGAAAGGCTAATTGATGATTAGAAAATGCTTGTGCAGTTATGTTAGCACATGAATAAAAGTGTGTTTTCAAGGAAAACATGAAATTCTCTGAGTGACCCCAAACTTTTGAATGGTAGTGTACCTAAGGTTGTATCAAACCATGGACACCTCTTCATGACAACAGCGCTCCCTGATGATGGTGGTGTCTTTCATCAGGTTAACGCTTCCTGCCACACAGCAAACAGTGTTCAGGAATGATTTGAGGAACATGACTACTGAATTCTCCAGATCTCAGTCTGATCAATCATTTCTGAGATGTGCTGTATAAACAGGTCCAATACAGGGAGGCCAAACCTCAAAGCTTTCAGGACTTTACAGGATGTGGTTCTAACATCTTAGCGTTTAATTCCACGCGACATCTTCAGAGATCTGTGGACCTCAACAGATGAGAGCTGTTTCGGTGCTCGATGGAAACCTACACGATATTGCGCAGGTGGTTTCAGTGTTGCAGCTGATTGTTGTATAGTCCTTTCAATCTTCTGAGCCGCAATGATGGGTGTTATTTAGAAGAAAGATGAACACAGCGAGGCTTGTATGTGTGTTGGCAGCTCTGTAAGATAAGTCATCCATCATGTGCTCATCCAGCAGAGAGCAGCCTGCCAAACAGCTTCAGGCAACACAACAACAGCAACTCTGCCTTTTGTTGTCAAGCCGACAAACTTGTGGAAACCACTCAAGGTTTTTACGTTGAACACGTTCTAATCAGCTTTTGTTCATATGCAAATTCACATAAATGAGCGCGTGTCTCATTGAATGCAGCGAGCAGAAAGGATCAAAGTGACAACCTGTGATGTGAAATACGTGTTTGTTTGTTGTCTCACATGAATGCTGTCTGTGAAATCCAGTCAAGGCAAGTTGTGAATCATTTAACAAGATCGAAAAGACAACGAGGTGTTCAGGGTCTGTTAGGATGAATGCAGCTCTGAGGACCACCAGAGGGCAGCAGAAACCCACCAAAATATGTTCCGTCTTCTCTACCCAGGAGAGGCTCCTTCTGACCACCACAGAATGTGTTTCCACCTAAAACCTCACTGCTTGTTATATATTTAGTAATTCATGAGCTGTTTTCATGATTTTCTGCTCTGTTTAAGCACCAAACACCTTCAGTCAGCCTCTCCTCAGACTCCAAAGTGACTCTCCGTAACCCTCCCTGCTTGTACAAAGCCCACCCTCTGGCAACATTACCACTTAAGCCTGATGGTGTCTAAAAGCCCAGAAAAGTCTGAGAAGCTCAGCATCCCATTACTTTCAGCACAAAGGTAGTTTGTCCAGAGAAAGTAAAAGAAGTAACCCCCTGTGGTAGGGGAGGATGAGTCATGCAGTCAGGAAGGAGTGGGTTTGAGAGACACGCTCTGAAGGCTTTCGGTTTGAAGCGTCTTCTGTTACAAATGCGTCTTTGCAGTCTGTCTCTCCGCGATGTGAGGGTAGATTTAGTAAAACTTCTAGTGGAACTGCTCATTAACACCACCATCTGTCTGATCTGTGTGAGTTTGTCAGCTTTCATAGTGTTGAGAGAATAGACAAACATTTTATTTAGAAATGTATGTTCTTCTTGCCCGAGCAACATTTGCTTAGACTTTGCACAGATTTTGTGATACCATGTGTAGAGAGGGAAGTTATGAATCAGTCAACATTACTCTTGTTACTGTCATGATGGAGACGTTCTATCCAGTCGTAGCTTATTGAATACCTTTTTTCAAATGCGAGATTTCACTTTTCCTTAAGAATACTTATTTTGAGTATTTTATATTGCAACAATTTCAATTGTCTTTGTTAGATGGTGTATATAGACTGTATTGAAAAGATGGCCGGAGCCTGTGGGTCTGAAAAGTGAAGCCAACTTGGAAGTGACTAAAAATCTGCATTATTTGTACCAGCCAGCAGGGGGCGACTCCTCTGGTTGCCAAATTAGATCTGAATACATAGAAGTTTATTAGAAAGTGACTCTCCTTCTCACTTGATCTGTTGCTTCAACAACCATTTTTGAAATAACTTCATGTTCTTTCAAGATCTTTTAAATACAACATGATGTGCATTCTGTAAATTATGGTCCCATTTATGTAAAATCGCCAGTAATGCAGGGTATGTATCAAAGCGGGGCTACCTTATGATTGACAGTGTAGTAGAAAAAGTGATTTTCAGCTGTTGCTACTGTGGGTTCAGAAGTGTGGGGTCACTTAGAAATGTCCTAATTTTAGAAAGACAATCAGTTTTTTTCAGTGAAGATCACATAAAATTAATCAGAAATACAGTCTAGACTAGAGGTGTCAGATGGTCCATTTCGGCCCGCGGGATGACTTTACAAAGGGAAAAAATTACAGAGAAGACATGAACTGTAAATTGTTCATTTTCAAAACTGTAAATTTTCAACAATTTCTGGACCTTGACAAGTTGTTTTGATCATAAAGTAAAATACTAGATTGTTCAGTTTCAGCTAGCTGTGACTGAACATTTTATGCCTTTGTAAATGCACTGACCTGTCAGTTGCAATGCCTGTGTAAATGATCAACTGAGACATAATGTTGGTCAAGTTGAACCTCGGAAATTTCACTTTGTTCATAATGTTTTGTAAAAAGATAATTTCATTGAATGTGAACATTTTCAGAATGTACTTTTTAAAAACTGAAACAAAAAAATGGAGCTGTGGTGATTTATGGGTCATTATGCTCAGACTTTACTGGTGTAGCCCTCTTCTGGTCCACAGATCAAATTTTGTGACCCCTGGTCTTGACATTGTTAATGTGCTAAATGACTATTCTAGCTGGAAACAACTGATTTTAATGGAATATCTCCATAGGGGTACAGAGGAACATTTCCAGCAACCATCACTCCTGTGTTCTAATGCTACATTGCGTTAGCTAATGGTGTTGAAAGGCTAATTGATAATTAGAAAACCCTTGTGCAATTATGCTAGCACATGAATAAAAGTGTGAGTTTTCATGGAAAATGTGAAATTGTCTGAGTGACCCCAAACTGTTTGAACAGTAGTGTATGTTTTCAGTCAGTTCCACCCTTTGCTCGTTATATGAAGTTTCAGTAAGCCAAGATGGTGACATGAGGCCTCCAGACTGTAGTCCACAAACCAAGAGTTAACGACAGGGATGCTGAATCACGTTCGCATACAGTCTATGGGTTGAACATGAAGAAAATGAAATTTGTTGACTACATTTAAGAGACCAGTTCACCCTCAAGCCTGGCAGTTTCTGCAGCCACCTCACAACTAAGGAGGATTGTTAAAAGTCTACACACATATTCATACAAACTTATTTATATTCTCACCCTATTGTATTTTTGATTTGCAGTACAGGCTGTTTAAAAAACATAACTTGGAACAATTGTTCGAGACTATTTTTTAAATCAGCTTAGGGTTGCATAAAACAGATTATGTCAGAGTCCTTCTGTTTGCATAAGTGAATGATAAAAGTGACCCAAACTATAATGATTTGCCACAACAGATGGCAAAGACTGACTTTATTGATCCTCCAAGGGAAATTGCAGTGTGTTGCAGCAGCAGTTTAAATAGACGAAAAACACACATAAAACCACACAACTTTAAATAAACCTTTTTTTTTTTTAAAGTAATAAATAGAATAAAAAACATGATATGAGTTTCTGTGCCACCGCAGTATGAGTAATGGCCTCAGTCTGCTCACCCTTATAAAAACAAACTGTCTGGGTCACGTAGTTTAGGAAAAGTAACAGACTCACAATGCTGTGTTTAGTTTAAAAAACAGCAAAAAATGTGGAGACAGCTGCTCACAAAAGGTTCTATATGCAACTTATTTAACTGTAGCCGAGAAAAATCTGCAAAATATCAGATCAGTGAGGTTAATCAGAAAAAAAAAAAGCTTCAATTTGCTTGGTAGCATAAAGATTGGACTCTGGAGCAATGAAAGAAGGTCATGTGGTCTGATGAGTCCAGATTTACCCCGTTCCAAAGTGATGGGAGCATCAGGGTAAGAAGAGAGGTGGATGAAATGATGCACTCATCATGCCTAGCGCCTACAAGCCTGTTGGGGTTTTGGGTTATGATCTGGGGTTGGTCAGGTTCAGCAACATTATGCTCCCAAAGAATGAGGTCAGCTGACTACCTGAATATACTGAATGACCAGGTCTTTCCATCAATGGAGTTTTTCTTCCCTGATGGCACAGGGATGTTCCAAGATGATGATGCCAGGATTCATGGGGCTGACATTGTGAATGAGTGGTTCAGGGAGCATGATGTGCTGGAGAAGACTTTACTCAGCCGTCCGACTCTCCCATCATCAATACAAGATTTTGGCAGAAAATTAATGCAACTCTGGACAGGAATAAATGCTGTGACACTGAAGAAGCTTATCGAAATGATGCCACAGTGAATGCGTGTCGTTCTCATAGCAAAAGGCAGTCCGATGAAATACTAGAGTGTGCGACTTTTTTTTATATTAAAGTGTATATTACGGTAATGCTTTAAACGACTGTTAGCTAGTTTAGCGTGAGCTAAACTCTAGAGATACTGTGACTTAATAAATGTTGTTTATTAGATCGTAGACATGATCGAGTTAGTGCTGTGTATGTACGAATATGAATGATGTGAATCAGCGTTTAATTATAATCATTTTAAAAGTAATTAGTGAATGAGTTAAGTCAAAGCAGCAAAAGCGATTTTTTTTTCTTTTCTCTCAACATTTCTATTCTGAATATCACAAAAATTCATCACCTTGGCAGTTAGTTGAGTCAAGATCATAATGTTTCCCAATATCCTCTAGTCACTAATGAATAATCAGGCTAGATGACAGTTGTATGTGCAACTTCATTTACCATGTTCTAAAACAAGAATATGAAAATGGGATGTGATCAATTAAAAAATAAATTATAATAAGTTATTTTTTTCCTTTTTGTACTGGGGATTTGTACACTATTACTTTCAACTGACCGCAGTTTCACCATAGTTACACTACTTTTACTCAAGTGAAATAATCAAATAGACATCTCTGACTATGACAGGTTTAATTCTCCATTTGAATGTGACCCATTGTCTCCTCCCATCTTTCTCATCTTTCATGTTATAATGGTCAGACTGTTTATAGGCATCTGAGGGTGTCAAAGCACTGCAGGCACACTTCACTGCATTTACAGCTTATATTAGATTGTCTGGAGTGTGAAATGTAGAACTTCATATGTAAAGCTCTGCAAAACTCTCGACAGTAGAATGAGGAAACGCTTTCGGCTCATAATAATGCAAAGACACGCTCCTCATTTTCCAGAAATTACCAGTGGTGACACAAAATGATGATAGGAAGCATCCAAAATCTCAATTTGCTGCTCATTATAGAGTCCTCTACTGATTGTCTGTTAATCAGACGCTGGCTTGGTTTGAACAGATTTGGAGAGAAACACACAGGCTGGAAGCTTCAGAGACGTTCCCATGTTGTTTACTGTATACTTAGCATGATTCCTGTCCCAGGCCTGCTTCATGTTGCCCTCCTACCCCTCCCTGTCTGAATCACGGTCTCATTCTGAAATCAGCTCATCCTGACTCCCACCACCTCGCCCATGTCTCCTTCCTAATCAGCTCACTGTCCACACACCAGCCTCTTTTCCCAGATTGTCACCTCATTTACACTGCAAAAACCCAAAATCTTACCAAGTCTATTCGTCTTATTTTTGGTCAAAATGTCTCAACTGACTTGATTTAAGATAAATTCACTTAACAAGTGACATTTCAGCAAGATGGAGGGACTTGTTTTAAGACAATGCATCTTAAATATCTTGTTCAGTCAAACAACCTTGAAATAATACTGTTTTGAGTTGAAATTTACAAGAAAACTCAAAATCAGTTTAACCCTCATGGCCTCCTGTGGGCCATCTTTTTTAAAGTTTTAAAGTTTGGAAATGTGGGGAAAAAAATATTTTCACAGTGAAACTTCTGATGTCCGCATTTTTAACATTTTTGGGAAATTTGTGAACATTTTTTGGTTAAAAAAAAAAAGAAATGGTAAAAAAAAAAATGTTTAAGAACATTTACAAAAATTCTACCAAAATCCAGTGAATTTTGCTGGATTTTGGTTTATTTTTTTGTGAATTTCTTAAGAAAATATTAGAAGCTATATATGTAATCACTTTAGATATCTTTAGGATTTTTTTTTGGAAGATTTTTACCCTTTTTGTGAAAATATTTACAAGAATTTTCTTGCCAAATTTGGAAGATTTTATAAAATAAAACTTTTAAGGGAAACTTTTAAGGAATTATTGGAATTTTCTTGCTGAAGGTTTTGCAAATTTTCAGAAATTTGGGGAATGTTTTTGCTGATTCATTTTTTTTCAGACAAGGAAACAATATTTTTTGGTGCCCATAAATGAAGACAGCGGGAAGGTTAATACATCTCAAATTAGGAGGTTCCATGAAAGCGAAAATCTATTTTTCGCTTTCTAGTAAATATCATATCTTATTTCAAGAAATCTTACCAAGCCATTTTTCACTTGTTCTATTGGCAGATTCAAGGTAAAAGTTCCTTGAAATAAGTTTTTTTTTTTCTTGTTTTGAGAGGGGCATTTTTTCCAGTGATGTTGTTGCCTTCTTGCCATCCTCTCATCTGTTCTTGCCTCGCTGCTACTGCCAGACTCCAAATAAGCTTCCATTACTCCTCAAAATGAAGCCACTGAGCTGCTCCTGTCTGTCTGGTGGTTGGATTGTCAGTCCTCCTTGTGCTGCCTCCTACAAATCGAGACAAATATCTCTGGTTACAGTTTACTGGTCCATTGTAGGTGATGTTGCGAATCAATAAGCAGCAGTGATTTATGACAATGCTGCATTTTGTAACGATTTTTGTCATCATGTTTTTCAGTGTGGTGAAGTATATTGATTTGTCAGATTTCTACCTCTACAGAGGCCTGGGAGTTTGAGGGCTCTGGGCTGTATCTTCTGAACACAGACCTCAGATGTTGTACATGGTATATGCAGGAGGACTTCACCAGTTATTACTTCAGCCTCTAATCTTCTCAGGCTCCTTTATCCTGATGTTCCTGTCAACCTGAGTTGCCGCATCCATCACAGCTGCCATCTTCTTCTCCTTGTCAGCAACCATGATGTCAGAGTAGGTGGCCGGCAGCTGACTGTCAGTCCGAAGCTTGGAGTTACACTGGATATCGGATGATGTATGACCCACTGTGATAGGGCGACCTACAGGCATAGGTGTTCCTGTACATGATCCAAGCCATTTGGTTTGACCTCTTAGTGTAACGCCGGCCCAGCTTACATCTTATCCTCTGCTCCTGCCCAGGTGGTCAAAGAAAGGAACTGCCTTCTTTCCTCACCCATTTTTGCAGCGTTTTGTTACACTGATACACACAATCACAAACAAAAGCACAAGATAATATTAAGATAATAGTGCAAATCTACTGACTGTATTACAGACACTCTGGCAACTAGGGATTGACCAACTGAAGATCGTTCTTGTTCTTTTTTTTTAATCTGTTCACAATAAATTAATTTAAAAATGCCCTACTGTGACTCTGATGTCCTGTTTCTATCTGTAGCTGCTCTGTGTTGTCTGAGGGCTAGGAGCAACATCTATCTGGCTGGTTGATGAGGAACAGCATGTCAACCCTAAAGGGTAAAGCTGAAAGCAAGCAAAATCATTTTAACCATGTTTAGTGTTGGAATTTGTGTTCTACTAAATTTTCAGACCAAGCTTTCTATTTTTACGGTATAAATACAGTAGCAGAAAAAAGGTTTTGGACACCTTTGAATGTTACACAATCTCAAATATCATGAAATATTCGTGGAAAAACATTTTTTTTGTGTGTTTCTAAAGGTGTGGCTGCATTAGACTGACATAAACAAACACAAATTATATTTTTTTTGTTCATTGTTTACAAGAAAATTGACAAAACTAAATTCTTGACAGTTTCAATATGTCAGTTCTCAACATTGTCAGTATCAAAGTCAACAAATAACAGAGAATGTGTTCAAAACTAAACCAAAAACTAAATAAACTATCACATCGTCAAATTTGGATCTGAAGAAGCTTTGAAGACATTTCCTGATGGAGGAGGAGAAGACGAGCAGCTTTGTACTTTTGCGTGAAGAAGACTGTGGCTGTTTCTCAGTACTGTAACTGTCTGTACTTCTCACGTACTCGTGAAACGTCATCATCGAGACTGCACCGGACCAGACGAGTGAGCATAAATGTGAATCAGTAGGTAGATATATATGTATGGCTGCAGCTCCCAGTAAGCAGGAGGATTTTATTAGAGGAAGTCAGAGTACACCTCATTAGCACTTCCGCTAGGTTGGCTAACTTCTGGTCACTCCATGTAGCCAGAATATGGATTAATTTTTCGTTTGGGCTTGACAAAGACGAGAACAAAAATATTCAGAGCAAGTGGAGCAGCTAGCTAACGCTTATTACAGTTGGATTTACATTTTCAAAGTCACTGACACTGACGGACTCCGACAGCTGGTCAGTAATAAATGATAATTTACTGATCGGTGCCGGTTTTAATGAACTTTATGTGCTAACTGTGGCTAAAGAACCACATTTACCAAGACAACTATCCAGTACAAAGCCCTAAAACACACCAAGAAACACATTAAAGACGATTTTACTGCTGGAAGCTGCAAGCCAACGCCTAAAGAACAAACTAAAGCAACAGACAGAGCCAAACCCGGTTTAGTGAAGAGAAGCAAAGGAAATGTCTGACTGCAGCCAAATAAAGGAAGACAGTGAGCTGCTCAGGTGTTCCTGATAACACCAAGCAGCCACCTCGACAGCCAATAGGAAAACAGCTTACTGGAAGTCCAGAGGGCTGGCTTAGTAAAAGCAAATTTAGTTTAAATTTGAAGCAGAAAGTTAACAAAGAAAGTTGAAAACCACCTTCTGATACCTGAAATCTCTGAGTTTTCACACATAGAATGCCTGAACATGTCAAACTGGTTTCATAATAGAACCTTCACTGTAAAAATATCATAGTATGGTGTGTTGCTCAAAAAACATTACAACCGGCTGTCTAGGGTGACACAAACCTGATCAAGAACCTGCCCAACTGCTGCGTGGTCCATCAGGATGACTTCTTCAAGCCCCAAGATCAGACTGAAGTTGGTGAAGATGACTTTAATGCTTTAGGTTCCTTGTTTTAGCCATTTTTGTCTCTGAAGAATTTTCAAATGTGCTGGTTTGATACAGACACCTCGCTGGTGGGATCTGGCCTCCCTTACGGCTATGGGGCAGCAGGGTGTACCATCATCCGGGGGGTCGTGGCCTGTGGGGGTTCTCCTGCGTGCCCGACGGGTCCCGGCTGGTGCGGTGGCTCTTGGTGGGCTGCGGGGTCTGGATTGGCTGTCCCGGTGGGTGCTGTGGCTGTGGCGCGGGCTGGTGGTGTGTGGTGGCTCTGTCCTGGTTTGGGGGTCGGTTCGCGTCGCGGGATGTGGGGGCCTTGGGTGTGCTGTGCTCACCCAGGGGCTGGTGCGGGGGCGTATGCGGGGTGCCTCCCCGTTGGCGTCGCCGGGCCCCACCGCTCCGTCCATTTTTGCCCTCTGGGCTCGCATTGGGACCTGGCTCCGGTTCCCTCTGGCCGGCCTCCGGTGGCGGCCTGCCCAGTGATGGGCTGGTTGTTGTCCCTTCGGTGGGACGCTCTGCCCCTGTGTCTGACTTCCTGGCTGCCTGGGGCCGTTGGCCCCCTTGGGGGTGAGGTGGGGGTGCGGGGTTCTGGTGGGGGCTGGGGTAGGCGGGGTTGGGGCTTGGGTGGCGGGTGGGTCCTCTTGCCCCAGGCTGCCTGGGTCGGTTCTGGCGTGCTGGGGGTGTCGGTAGCTGCTCCCTCTTGTCTTCGGGGTCCGTGTGGTACACGGTGGCCCCGGTTGCTCTCTGGGGGTGCCGCCCCATGGCTCCTGCGGCCGGGGGGGGTTCGGCTTGGCCTTGCATTGCTGTGATGGCTGTTCTGGGCTTCGGGGTCTTTCACACTTGCATGTGCATGTTTGCACAGGTCCCACCAGCTCCTGTCGAGTTCCGCTGTTGAGCAGTGATGGGACCCGCCAGAATGTGCTGAGACTCTCTCCAGAGTCTAATCTCACACTAAACCCACTCTCCTTTTCTCTAGTATCTTCTTCTGGCCTATTCCACTCTATACTAACATGACACCCACAACTATGGTGTTCAGTACTGTCTGGCTATTTATTCATTTATTTATTGATTTATTTTGTTTGTTTGGTTTTCTGTTTTTTTGTGTATCTGTTTGTTTGTTTGTCTTATTGATGGGTAATTATTAGTCGGGAATAACACACACCTGATATTCTTCAGATGTAATAGCACCGCTTGCTAATCCCTGTCCCTGTCCGTCCTGTCTCTTCCTGTCCACCCTTTGTTTCCCCTCACGTCACCACTGAGGTGTAGCACTGCCCTCCCTGGCTCTTAACAGGGAATTGTAATAAGGAGTGCCAGCTTAGCTTTCAGGGAGGGCTGGTGATGGTCACACGCTTGCACTAAATAATAAGATATTTGGCTGCAAGACTAAAATATGCATTAATCTCATAGCAAGGCAACAAAAACTGTGTCTTCTAATAAAAAGCACGACCTTCATTAGTGGATCACTGGTACCAAAATGACTCAATACTCAAAATTTCTTATGTATTTTAATGGAACTAATCGATTTTGAATGACTTTTTTTTTTTAGGATTTGTTTAGTATTTTAGCAGGGACTGCACAGTGACATAGTGGTTAGCACTTTCGCCTTGCAGTAAGAAGATCCCTGGTTCAAGTCCCGGCCTGGTCCTGGGATCTTTCTGCATGGAGTTTGCATGTTCTCCCTGTGCATGCGTGGGTTTTCTCCGGGCACTCCGGCTTCCTCTCACAGTCCAAAAATATGCTGAGGTTAAATGATTATTCTAAATTGCCCGTAGGTGTGAATGTGAGTGTGATTGTCTGTCTGTATATGTAGCCCTGCGACAGACTAGCGACCTGTCCAGGGTGTCCCCTGCCTTCGCCCGAGTCAGCTGGGATAGGCTCCAGCACCCCCTGCGACCCTAGTGAGGGGGGTGCTGGTGCTAGTGCTAACCACTATTCCACTGTGCAGCCCCATACTGACCATATTTATCCAGTAATTGGATTGTTGAATCAGCAAAGAGCAAACTCATCTTGAGTCTCTGAACCACGTGCTGCTGTCTAGTGTTTCCTCCTTCATCAAACATGCTGCTGTGCTGATCTCCAGCATCAGAGACGGGTTCAGCAACATCAGAAGGAACATTCCAGAGTCTCGTCTGGCCATCATCCAGACAAGTTTGGTCCGGTTTGTTAATTTCACCATAGAGTCTGTTGGCTTGTTTCAGCTTCTTCCTCTATCTGTCGATGATGCATGGAGGATTTGGTCTTCCATGGTCTTTTCTGTTCAGCTGGATGATGCAGTGGTTGTGTTCTCAGTGTAGACATTCGGAGACTTGGAGTTTGAATTCTGGTTAGGATGAGCCTCCAGTACAGATCCCCAGGTTTAGACAGCAGGAGGGAAATGAAACTCACTCAAGAAGCTGCCCTGATTGACAGGCTCTGCACCGAATACAATGTGATGAGAGGTGAGTTACATGGAGAATACTGTGACACCATCTGCTGTGGGAGGTTTAAAAAGAAAGTGTGTTGGTCTGTTTCAGCACTAAGGGGAGATAGACACATGCAGGATTCACATTTTAAGGCTTCACCACCACAGTGCCAAAAAAAAATGCAAAGATCAACTCACTGAACTCAGTCAGATTAGTCATACAACTATGGTCAGGATCCTTTCTCAACAGAATGAAAAACAAGCTTTAACTGATTCACTTTACAAAAATGAATGGTACATGGACAACTAGGGCAAATTAATCACTCTCACAATAAATACAGTTCCTGTGCTTCATATATTAAAAAAAAAAAAAAAAAAAAAAAAAAGCATAATCTACCATTTAAAAGTTTGGGGTCACTCAGACAATTTCATGTTGTCCATAAAAACTCACACTTTCATTCATATTCTAACATAATTGCACAAGGGTTTTCTAATCATCAATTAGCCTTTCAATACCATTAGCTAACACAATGTAGCATTAGAACACTGAAGAGATGGTTGTTGGAAATGTTCCTCTGTACCCCTATGTAGATATTCCATTAAAAATCAGCTGTTTCCAGCTACAATAGTCATTTACCATATTAACAATGTCTAAACTGTATTTCTGATTAATGTTATCGTCATTGAAAAAAATCCTTTTCTTTCAAAATAAGGACATTTCTAAATGATCCCAAACTTTTAAATGGTAGTGTATCGACAGAATGTGTCACCAACAAAACAAACAAAAATAATAGCAGCCTGAGCCTGTGTGTTATTTGAAAATGAGCAATGGTTGTGTATGTAGCTGCTGAATAATCTTGTTTGTCCTGCTGTCTGAAACTGACAAGTTGATGCAGTGTCTCAGATTTGTTTAATTAATGGCACGCAATGTTGGCGAGGAAGCATGTCATTAATCCAGACATCTGCATCAATAGCTGTTAATATGACAAAGCAGTGACTCAGGTCAGCTGTAGACAAGAATTCTATTTTTATTACATCTGAGAACAAAACGTGCACATTACAGCCCATTTAAAGGCATTAAAGAGCCCTTTTAAATGTTTTCTTTCACCACCAAAGAAATCACATTATCAAATCAATTTTCTAAAACCGCTTCAGGATGAGATTAAACCTACGATTCTGTGGTATTAAGAGAACATTATGAACAGTGTAGATGTATGTAGCTCAGATATAGCCCATTAATTTGATATGCACTTATATTATTCATACACTGACAGTGAAATTAATTTGATATTTATTTTATGTGATATAAATACAGCAATAAACTAAAAATATTCAATAAATTCATCTAAAAGTCTACCCAGTTTTTGCCAGTATTGGCATTTAAATACAATTCTGATTTTACTCAGTAAACATGATTCTGCTTGAACATTACAGTTCATATTAAGGCAAAACAATATGCAAAGAATAGAGTGAAGGGTGTAGTTCAGGCAACTGGACTTATTCTTGTGATCTTGAATATGTTTCGCCTCTCATCTGAGAGGCTTCTTCAGTTCTAAAACTAGTTTGGAGAGTCCCAGGTATTTAACCATTAGAGGTGTAGGTGGGGCTAAGGCTGATGGTATCTACTATCAGCATTTTATTAAATGGCCACATACTATAGTGCCATGATTTCTGCCACATTTTTTTCAAGATTTTAGCCATCAGAAATGATACAACTGAGCACCCTTGGTGGAGTACTGCGCTCTCTGAGTGCTTTTCTTGTTTTCCAATCTTGCAAGGTGTACATGTCAGCAGAAGCAACAGAAATGTTTGTGCACTCCTACAAACCCCAGCTAGTTAAGGTTAAGTCCACGGTATGCCTCAACTCTACGTACAGAGCCTGAATTAAAGTGTGACAGACTTTAAGGTGAGGTAGATGAGTAATTTGCCTGCACTGAGGCAGCATCATCTTGCTTTCTTCTGTTGTCTGCTATCATCAGTCCGAAGCCAATCACCTGTAGGATGTCAGCTGATTCACCAATCACAGGCTGGAGAGAACACAGGACAGTCAGACTGAATACATCATAACAGTGGACACAGCATGTGGTGCCACAACGGGATGAATTCTGTTTGAAGTTATGAGTGAACACTGACTTTGTTTGACTATTTTTGTGAGTTTGGCTTTGTTCTTCTTCTTCTGCCTTTAAAGGGGAACTTTGTTTTTTTTCAACCTGGGGTCTGTTTCCATATGTAATTTCATATTTGTGAGTGATGGAGAAATGAATTTTCGACATAGCTCAAGTATTTAGCCAGGCAGGCAGCTTAGCAGCTCAGCTAGCGAAAAGTATGCGGCAGCTGGCCCCCCCGCGTCAGCAAATCTCGTTCCGAAATCGCGCGAGAGCTCATGAAATCGTGCGAGAGCGGTTTTGGCGCGAGTTCTCGCACGATTTCGGAACAAGATTTGCTTTCTAGCGTCCTGAGATTTGGATACAGACCACAACAAAGAGCGATCGCCAGGTAATGTGGAGGTTTTCGTTCACTTCTCATCTCTAGTATGTTGTGGGACACTCATTGAGACTATCTGAGCCAGTCAATGTGGGGCAAAAAGCACGTTAGGGCGGACTTTGATGCGGGGGGGCCAGCTGCCCCATACTTTTTGCTAGCTGAGCTGCGAGCAGTGCTGCTAAGCTGCCTGCCTGGCTAAATACTGGAGCTATGTCGAAAATTCATTTCTTCATCACTCACATGTATGAAATTACATATGGAAACAGACCCCAGGTTGGAAAAAAACGAAGCTCCCCTTTAATATTTCTGCCAACTACAGCTTTTAATTAGAAAATTTATGCAGGGATACCAGACATGATTGATGAATGCAGGTTTTGGTCTCTCTAAGCATTATGGTACCAAATCAGAAAACTTCAATTTGCCAGCAGAATTCACCAAAGCTGAGGACTCAAAAGCCAACTGGTTAGATCACAGACCATATGAGGCCCTGAGCTGTGAGTTCACAGCTTGATACCCAGCTGGACAGACCATTTGCTGCATGTCATTCCTCTACTCTCTTCCCTACATTTCCTGTCTCCCTGTCTTTTTTAAGTATGCTCCCCCAAAAATCTTGAAAAAACAGACTCAGCTGAGCTGCTCTCAGCTGTTGTTTGCCAAAAAGTACAGCAAGTGACTTCCTCTAAATCCACAAATAGATGCTGTCACAGTTCTGTTTGTGTACGGTCATAAAGCAGCACAAGTATTCCTTTAATATCCCATCCTTCCATCTCCCTCACACATCCCTTTCAGTTCCATCTACTTCTTAGTGTATTTTCATGTTTGTCCTCTTCCATCGCACACCTCTCTGTTTTACTTTTGCTTCACCTCCTGTTCTTTCATCTATCTGCAGAACAACAGAGGACTCAGATTAGAACAAGAGGTAAAGAATGAAGCAACTTTGATTTGGCTGCAGGAGATGACAGAGCAGAAGAGGACACAACCACAGCTTCTGCGTTCTTGAAAATTCCCTGATTCGTGTGTGTGTGTGTGTGTGTGTGTGTGTGTGTGTGTGTGTGTGTGTGTGTGTGTGTGTGTGTGTGTGTGTGTGTGTGTGTGTGTGTGTGTGTGTGTGTGTGTATGTATGTGTGTGTGTGTGTGTGTGTGTGTGTGTGTGTGTGTGTGTGTGTGTGTGTGTGTGTGTGTGTGTGGAGGAGGCCTGAGAGTAAATCTGCTGAGCCACAATAACCCTGAAGGAGGAACTGTTTTTCTGACTCGTGCTCATGTTTTATTAAACAGAGACGAGACAGACTTTGGGGGTTTTCTTATTTTTTTTGGCCTCTTACATCCTTATTTTAATACTCTTATTGAAAAAAGTTTTGACTTCATTGTAAACAATTTGATGGATGAGTCTATACAGCATTTTTGTTGTGCTGTATGTAGACTAATATGCTTTCTGAAATTGTGTCTGAGTTTAATCCTGTCACAGACATAAGAATGGATAAAGTATGAGGTCAGGATTGTACTCCCCATTACATTTTATCAGAGAAAATGCTGCCGTGTCAATTCAGCTGTCCTGTTCTCCCCACATATCCTGAGCTCTATTTTCCCATAATCTCATCTGTTCAGCGTTCAAATCTTAAACTAAGTTTTAAAAAAGTTTTTTCACGTACTGCAGTTAACAACCTTCATACCTTCATGACAGGGGAAAACAAAAGATTAAATGAAATGCAAAATGAAACTCAAAGTAGCAGAAGTCCCAGTCATTCAAGCCAGCAGCTAACACGTCTCGTAAATTTTAGAAATGATGACGGTCAACCATCTGAAAACACCCGTATGGTCTGTGAAGACTGATATTAAAGATGCATGGGTGCAGAAAAGAAACAGGGATTTTACTGTTCAGTAGCCAAATACAGTCAGACTGCAGAGGGAGGAGGGAGGATTGAATGTTTTAGTACTAATGTCAGGGTGCCTTTGTGAAACTTTAATGCATTGCTCTGATTTCTGACATAACACGGTATTTTACTACTACATGACAAAACATTGCATGATTTTTGTTGTTGTTGTTATTCATATCATGGCTACATGTGCCATGAGGTGATCACCCAGGTCCTTTTCGGCACAATAAAATGACTCATGGTGCATCTGAAATAAGTTGGAGTGCAACAGCGTGGACAGCATGAAGTGATCATTATTCTCCAAAGGCAAACAAAATTCCCACCCATGTTTTATGTCCATCTTTTATGCGCTTCTTGTAGCCAAATACTGAAATCCAAAGATGCATTTGCAGTCTGCAGTGAAATGATGTTTACATAATTATAGGCAACCGTTTAATATTGTTTGTTGTTCATATGTCTTTGAAGTTAGCCTAGCCGCGCTAGACAACCCACGGCAACGAATTTAGTTCTCTGCCAGGGTGGGTCTAGTTACCCTCCATAAGGCTCGAGGTTGGATGCTCCTAAAACTGGCCGGATGAATCACCATGAAGTGTAGAGTCAGAAGGCGGGCGTAACTAAGTGACGACAGAGGCGCGACGATTCTGACAGAAACAACCGGAAACAACTAGCCTAGCCGCGCTAGACAACCCACGGCAACGAATTTAATTCTCTGCCAGGGTCGACAACAAAAACGACAACAGTCGTTGAGCTCCATTAGCACTGACTCTGAATAATCTTTCTGTTAACATGTCTGTAATATACTTGAGCTTCACCCATTGACTGTATAAATAAGGCTTCACCGAACTACCGCATCCTCTGATTTCCGGTGCTCTCGGAGCCTATTCGTTGTGCTGATTGGTTGTATACCTACCCAATTGCTGCAGAGTGATTGGTAGACAACCTTTTAGCCCGCCTCCCTCCCTGTCGAGCGTGCCAAGACCCTTGTGCCTTCAGAAACAAGGGTCTAGTGGCTAGGCTACTTTGAAGTATCTAATACACCGACTATTATATAAAGGATGGACACATAACCTCTGGGTCTGACAAGTGAAGCCAACATGTCAGTGCTTTACACCTGTATGCTGTCTAACAGCCAGAATGGGAGGGGACTCTCCTGGTTGCCAAAATAAGATCAAGTGCTACAAACCTTTGACAGGAAAGAGCACACTCAGATATAAAACATGAGCAACACCACTATACTGTACACCACTGTAGAGATGAGTTGGGAAGGTATTTAGACCTTTCTGCAGCTGCTTGTTTATGAAGGTTGCACCAATATTAGGTGCTAAACTTGAGATGACTAGACTAACTTTATCTGAACTCTTTCTAACAACTTTAATGCTGCTAACTTGCCTGTTGTCTCCGTGATCTGCCCCGGATGACTGCAGCTGCGTTCAACTTCGGCCTCCCCAACCGCTTCTGAATACTGATATGTGGACAATTAGCAAACACCAGTAGACTGAAGTTGTCCAGCCGTGGTCAGAGGCAGCCAAGTGCAGCTGTGCAGACAGAAGTGACTAAACAGACCAGCACACTTTCAGTAGCTGTTTACTGCCAGGCTTAATAACTCACAACTACATGAAAACACATTTAGTATTCTAAGTTCAACTAAAGGTGGAAGCATTTTGCAACACCACACAACCAGACCTTCTTTAACCCACCTATAAACAGAGACAAGAGCAGTGTACCAGCGTACTGTGCTCAGATCTGACAGACAGCTGCTGTTTAAAACATTTCCAGTGTGTGCATATTACTGTTTTCTCAGCTCCATGGGCAGATCCTTCTAGAATATGATCCATTTCAGAGATTATTCATTACATAACTAATATTAGTGAGTCTAGTATATTGTGGCAAACTCAGAGAAGCGCAGAGATTATAAACCCTTAAAATGATTATGTGACATGCAGTAAAGTACCAGTGCATCAGTAAATTAAATTGCATGTTCTCTGTTTTCTTTGTACGGCAACTGCATGGATTGACATGTGGAACATATTTACCAGTTAAAGAATATTATTTTATTGTTTATACAAGAAAACAGCAGCTTTTATTCTTCTGTTATCTGAAAGTTGAGTCTATTTTCCATTTCAGTAAACGTAACAGTATAGGCGAAGTACAAAACAGCTATCGTGAGAGTTTGAATGAAACAGTAATGGTATAAAAGCTCATTTTATGAGATTTCCAAGCACATAATAAAATTATTTCAGTGTGATATTCTATGAATTTTTAGATTACCTTCCTTTGATGTCATAATTTGTCTTTGTGGAAGTGCTCTCCTACAAACTCAGTGATGCACACACAGAGTCACAGACAATAATAGCACAACACTTACATCATCAGCCCACATCCACACAGTCACTTGATAATAGTGCTATTGAATGAAAATGCATCTGCCAAAGACTGAGAGGAACACTTCAGACGAAGGGAAATTGTTTCCAGCTTTTGTCGAGAAATTTGTTCGTGTTTTTCTCTCTTACTGAAACAGAGCTGATTGAAGCTCAAGAAACTGGAATATGCCCTGATCCCATTTAGCTCAAATAAGCTGCATGTGTAGATCTTATGCAGGTTTCTGAATGTTAATGCTACCTGCACATTCACATTTTCAATCAAGGAGCATAACAAAAGCACAAACAAGGGTGTTTCAAAAGAATCAAACATGCAGTTCAGACGGGGAAAGCATAGAAATCCTGATGTATCAGTCTGTAGCAGACAAGTGACACGATACCGGCTTCCCTGCATGTACCATAGAACAGAGTTAATCTAGGCATCTGCACAAATATCATGCATTAACTGCTAAGATTCGAGCATTAACATGGATGGCAGGATGTTCAGAACCACCGCATCAAATCCTGACTGTTCATGAGAACACACTCAGCAGGATAGTCCAGTGTACTCTAAGTTAGTGACAGAAACAGTTCAACGTTTTGTGTGATTTCATGCCAAGAGTTAGATAAGAGATTTAAAACCACTCATGTATGTACAGTATTTATGAAGCTACAACCATCAGCCAGTCAGCTTAACTCAGCTCAAAGAAACAGGAGAGAAATATCTGGGTCTGTCTAAGAGTACCACCTTCCAACAGTTCTGATTAAGTCATTAACTAGTTAACACTTTGTAAGCAGCAAGTTAGGGGTTTGTGCTGGTCTACCTGCTGCAGGAATGCAGTGAAGTTAGTAGAACATTTGAAGAAGTTACCGGGCTTGGTTAACACAAAGTCAGACACAAAACCACAAATAATGCACCAGTCTTGAGCTAAACTAAGCTAACAGTCCATTGGTTTTACCTTCATGTTAAGGAAACAGGCGTGAGTGGTGTTGAATTTTTTCAGGGAGCTTCCATCTGTCCATTATCTTTACACCTCATAATCCTCACTGAAATCTATCCCAGCTGACTTAGGATGGCAGTGGCCACCCAGGACAGGTCGCCAGTCTATCACAGGGCTACACATAGAGACAAACAATCACACTCACATTCACACCTACAGACAATTTAGAGTTACCAATTAACCTCAGCATGTTTTAGGACTGTGGGAGGAAGCCGGAGTACATGAAGAAAACCCACGCATGCACAAGAGAGCATGCAAACTCCATGCAGAAAGATCCCGGGATGGCCGGGACACGAACTGGGGATCTTCTAGCTGCAAGGAGAAAGTGCTAACCAACAAGCCACTGTGCATTTTCATGGAGCTTTCAGGAAGAAAATATAATTGAAAGGTAAACATTAGCTTTAATTATGGCATGTAGCATTTCAGTGTCTATGTTAGTCTTTTGACCTTCCCCAGCTCCTTGCACTCTCCCAACCAGGGGCTGATACATTTGTCCAATCTTACTACTTGGACATCCATCACAATGCACTAATTGGCCTTCATAGTTCTACACATGTCTAAATGTGCTCTGTTACGTAAACACAATGTATTTTTCTAGTCATGCCAATAATATATAATGACAGGATCTCTGTGTCTGACTGAGCAGATAAACAAGCCATCTAATCATGAAGCAGCTCCGTGCTGAAAACTGAGCGACTTCTGACTTTGATCTTCAACTCAAGATTTAAAACACAGAGAATGTGAAATTATTTGTTCAAGCTCTCTAAGCAGTTCAGTGGTTGTTCAGGTTGCTGAACAATTATTTCCTGAGGCGTGATCAGTCTTTGCAGCTTCTGTTGACTTTGGGAGAACATCCTTTACATGTTCAAAAGAGAAAAGGAAAGAAAGCAACAAAAACATCTTCAACAGTTTTGCAAGACTCCTCAACTGCGGCTTGACAGCAAAAGTATGTAATGTTATTGTGCTTGTTAAATTTAAATTTCAGGGTGCTAATGAGCATCGTCGACTAATGTTTTTGGCCATTTTTGTCCTCACCACCTCTGTAGATCTCCTGCTGTTCAGTCCACCGCTGTTCCAGCCTGCAGTGACACCACAAACTCACAAAACTGCTCCTGCAGTGACTTCACATTAGGATGACAGCAGTTCCAGCAGGTGAACACCAGTCATTAGATCCATGTCTGTGCAGCACACTGACCCAGAATATATTCACATGTGAATATCAAGTTTGCTCATGAATGCAGATACTGTTCACCAAGTCTGCTGCTCTTTGTCTGTGTAAAAGACCTTCATATTGACAGCGCAAATTCTTGAGTCCTGTCAGCATATGTATGTGGCACTTTGGAAGGCCTCCAAGTCTTTAAATATCACACTAAAGTGAACAACAGTATCCTTTTTATTGAAGCTCTATTCTTTATTAACTGGTGAGTGGATGACCAGCAAACCGTTTACTTTGGTTGTTTTATTGCAGCCCTTTAAGAATAGGATCAAATAGATTCCTTTGTTTGCCAACGATATCATTTTCTGGCATCTATATTAGCAAAAATGGAATACAACATGGCAGATGGGGAAATATAGTCATATAGCTTTAATATCCATCCATCCATTCTCTATACACCGCTTTATCCTCACTAGGGTCGTGGGGGGTGCTGGAGTCTATCCCAGCTGACTCGGGCGAAGGCTTTAATATTAGGAATGATAATTTATAGTACTATTTGCATCTGATGCCTGTCTGTTCCAACCACAACTACAAACAGCCTAACTAATATATGTGTGCGTGCATGAATTAGACTGTGTGCATCAGATGTGAAGATCTAAGTAGTAGAAAGTTGTACGTAACTGAAGCCCTAAGCAGAGGCGTAATCAGACACACAGTTAAACCAATTTTTAAAAACTCATAATAGGAATGTACAACCTACAATTTTACCTTAAGAAAATACTTCCTTTAAAGGGCTTGTTGGCTGCTCTGATGTTGAATATTAAAATCAGTACAGACACTACTTCTAAACTGTGAAAAATGGATAAATGGAACAGTCTTGTGCATTTTGCCAACAGTGTGAATGCGGCTAAGGAGCAAGACTAGATGAGGATTTACTCCACAGCATCCTCCATAAGCTGGCAGGGGAGCAGAGGGATGACAGCAGTGACACAGTGCCTTTGAATACATTTCAATACACATGCACCAGCACACACTCACCTGCTGAATCCCCAAACAGGCCACACATGCATATGCATGCTTGTTCGGCATTGTGTGTTATCGGGAGAACTGTCAGTGACGTTCCTCCTGGGACGACTCTGTGGTGAGAGAGAACAAAAGGTGAAGAGTAGAACAGGTAAGAAACAAAGGCCTCATTTTTATTCTATAAATGCAATTGGTTTCCTTTATCAATTATTTATCGTGCTTAACACATTATTCAGCATATTTAATTTTACCTTTAGGGATGTGATCGTGCATTTAATTAACTGAGGACTGGTTACTATTGGAAGATCTTTACATGAGTTAATTCTAATAATAAGTGTGGAAAGACATGCCAAAAAGTGCACTAGTGTGCAAAAATGTGGGGTCTTGGTCCCAGAGAACCCTTAGAATTGAATCATATAAGATTGAAGTTTGGGATTTTTGTGTTGTTTTATGCAGGAGAAGGGAATCCATCAGGGTCTCTGGGGGGTGCTTGGGAAAATGAGGGAACTGATTTTGCACAAAATGTCAGATCTGGAAGAAATGGAATAAATGAGACTAAGGGAGATGAAATTTTTTTTGATAAGTCTCCAGGTGAAGTGGAAATACCATCAATATATAGGTCATCAAGGCTGCACAGATCCGTATTTGACCAGGATTCATAGGCTAGGTCAGAACAGGATGGAAGAAATAAAAGTTTACGATAAACTCGGGCTATTTTCGATGAGGAGTGAAGGCCGAGTTGTCTCCTAAACTGACTCCAAATTTTCGAGGTTTCAGAAACAGTAGAGTTCTTTGCTACCTGCTTAGTTGGTAGAGGTAGCTGTGAGCGCACTGCTGACCATAATGAAGCATGTGAGGAGGCTAGTTCCATGCAGGCCCATAGAGGCTGATTATTAGGAGCGATCTTAATGTTCCAGAAAAGGGTTTTGTTGATATTACTAGCCCAGTAGTATTGCCGAAAGCTTGATAAGGCAAAACCTCCAACAAGTTGGAGAGTTGATCTTTTTATGCAAGATTGTTTATTGCTCCACAAAAAGGAGTTAATCAACTGGTCGAGTGTAGGAAAAAAAAAAGACTTGTGGATCAACACCAGAACATGTTCAAAGACATAAAGTAAACGGGGATGTATCGTCATTTTGATCAGATTAATACGACCAAAGAGATAGTGGACCACCTAACTAAATCCAGTTTACAGCGCTTGAGTAGCGGTTGAAAGTTTTTTGCAAATGATTCAGAGAGTGATTTTGTTACAATAATGCCTAGGTATTTTAATCTTTGGGTGAAGGAAAAGAGGGTGGGATGGAAGTTCTCAGCAGGGGAGTTGATTGGAAGGGTAGTGTATATTGATCCAGGTTTATGTTCACACAGCCCTGCTGCAACCATAAAGATTAGAAGAAACTTTAAGCTGTTTTCCACTGAAGAAACTTGCAAGCCATTTTAGGTCAGTCTGAACCCCTTTCAGGACCATTTTTGGGAAAGAAAAAGCACCGATTCCAGGGAAGGTACTTCTGACTTGCACTGAAAAATTCTGTGGGTTTCAGTGATTGTTAAACAGTTAAACTGGTCAACAAATGTTTTCTCTGCCCTTTTGGCTCCTTTGTTGTAAAAGGTTTTCCTCCTCACAAACAAGTAAAACTCACCACAAAAGCTAACATGACAAACCTCCAAAATTCTGTTTCACACATGCTCATTGACCAGGAGTTTCAAACACTACCATTTTAGAAATGTCGTATCACATCTGTATAAATAATCTTCATGTTTGCACCAAAATATAAAAGGTTACCAGCTTTTTTTTTAAATGAAGATTTCAACTTTTCACAAGATTTCCACTAAACAACAGAATTTAAACCATCGCATGAGATTAGAAATCTCCATGGAAAGAAGGTTATAAAGACTGAGGCATAGAGGTGAATCGTACTAGCTGCTCAATATCAGATTTTTCACAATAAAGGAAAGAATCAGCCTGCAACCACCCTGTTGTCACTCACAGTTGTGTAGGGATACAAAGCCTGTTACAGGTGTGTTTGTGCATTGTGAATTACTGCTGCTGCTGCTGTGATGTGATTGATCTAATACTGTGTTTCCTGTGTAAAAAGCACTCACACGATCTCCTTCTGTGGAGTTATGCAGTTATGTTTCAATTTGATCATTTGCCCTCCAGTGTTAACGCTGCACATTGTATATTTCAGTGAGCAAAGAGAGATTAGATTGTTGTGGTTATTATGTTGTCAACTTTATTACTTTTTGGGTGAGCCATCGGGCTCTCCTAATTGGATTGTGGTAGTCTGTATTCCCTCGACAGAAGGAAGCTCAAACCTATAAAATATTCCAATTATTGAGCTTGAAGAAGTGAAGCGAAATGTGTGCCTCAATTTTATATCGTCTAAAAATAGAAACACAGATGGATGACAAACAAGCGTGTGTGTGCTTGTGTGTGTGTGTATGCCCATGTGTTTGCTGTTACAGAATCAATCCCCAGCACACAATAGGGAACAATAGAGAGCGGTCCATCATTTTGCTGCACCAGATGCAAACCGTATTCCCACAGCTCGCCCCATTTTCGCTTTCCCTAAAATACCAGCACACCTCTCGCGCTTCTTTTCCCATAGTCATCCCTAATGTGTGTCACAAATACAAACACAATGCTGCGAGTGTGCCCACACGTAAGCACCCATAATATATCTTCATTAGCCTGACTTTGCTCTGTCATGTTGCGATCGATTAAAAAGCTGATCTTCAGAGCCAAAGTCAGGCAGCTAAAGCTGAGTCAGCATGTCCCTCTTCATTCTTCATTAAGTGGGTCATACTGTGCCCCCTTTTTAACAAGCAAATGTAAGTGTCACATGTCCCCAGATTGTGTATTTCGAGTTTCAGCTCAAAATACCCCACAGATCATTTACTCTACCATGCCTATAACACCCCTGGTTTCAGCCCCGTTCCAGACGGGCTGTTTTCAGTGCTTTAAATCCAACTGAGCCGCTGCTGCCTACAGCCCTTTCAGGAACAGGGCCACAGACACACCTCACTGCATTTATTCTCCCCACCTCTCATTTCTCAGTTTTTACATCCTCAGTTCCTTTCCTCTTCTTCACTGTCTTAGTCCTTCCCACCTCAAATACAAGTGAAGGAGAGACACTATGAGAGGCATTTAACGCAATGAGACATCTTGCCTCAGAGCCGCTGTATCAGAGCAAAGTCAATTAAATTGTACATGTGACACAGCTGCATCATCTGTTCATTTTTTGTTATAGGCCGCTGCTGTCTTTAATGAAGTCAGTCAGCAGAGCAGAGCCGTGTTCATTATAACCCACAGTATATAGTTCCCTTAAACTCAATTCAAAACATATCAGAATGTGATATGAATGTACAATGTCATAATTCATATTTTTTTAACTACCACGCACACACATGCACGTTTGTGAAGTATAAAAGAGTGTAACACACAAAAGAAAACAACAGAAACAAAGAGTGATCGATAACAGGGTTTCTGCAGGGCATTAAAAAGCATTAATAGTCATTAAGTTGATTTTGCGAAAATTAAATGGCATAAAAATCATTAAATTTGATTCTCAGTGGCATTAAAAATTCTTTCTGTACTTTTCAAGAAAACATTTGACAATAATAATATGTAATTATAGACTGCGATTCGTCAGATATGTGCATCTGTGTAAGTATGCCAAAGCACTGCAATAATTGTTCCGGCCGGTTGGGTACAATTGCCAAAAATTGCATGTTTTTAAAGTGGCTGGCAGGCTGGATCAGGTAGAGGAGAGCTGGGAAATGCAAATTCTAGCAAAAATGACTTAAAAAAACGACGATTTCAGAGAATGACTACCATCCGTGGGTGGTCAGGGGTGGTTTCCGGATTTCTGCAGAAACCATCATAGGGATCCTAAAGACAAGCATGTATCTGTCAGTCCTGCTCTAAACATGCTTTGTATATTCAAGATGTGTGTCTTGCCTCTTTATATCAAGGGTGTGGTAAAGACTTCTGCAAAGGACACAGCAAGGATACACTCGTACATCCTCACGCATAGCTTTTCTGCCAAGTCTCTTCTCTCCTTGCTCCTCAAGATACATTTTAGAAACTGAGGCATCCGTCATGATGGCACTCCAGGATTGATTTCCAGGTCACGGGCAGGAGGAGGGAGGACAAGAAGATGTGGACACTCAAAATAGTGAAATTAGATGAACACTGAGTTTGTACATCCTCAGTTCCTTTCCTCTCCTCCTCTCCTTTTGTCTTAGTGTGTTTACATGCATTTGCACAGACTATGTATATCATGACAGTCTTGAGTTTGTAATGACTCCTGTAACTCTGAATTTTCTACGATGGAAACATTGCAGCACATGAATCTTTGTCATGAAACACAATCAGGCACTTTGGTTCTTTCAAAGATCCTTTCTAGGTCTTCTGGAAATACAGCAAAATCTGCTGGGTAAAAAAATATACCTAAAGCAACATTTATATTTGATTTGATGTGTCTTGGCCATTTTCACTACAACTAGGCTTTGATAGCTTTTGATTGTATCTTTGACCATTTCTCTTGAAAATGTATTGGCTTCCTGACATAGACTTGCTTCTTAATCACAGTCCACAGGTTCTTGGTGGCATTAAAGTCAGGACTTTGGGGAGACCAGTCTAAAATCTTCATTTTACCCTGATTTAGCCATTTCTTTGCCACTTTTTATGTGTGTTTGGCGTTGTTGGAGTTGTCTTGTTGGAACACACAAAGACATCCAAGACCAAACCTTCTGATTGATGATTTTAGGTTTTCCTGAAGAACACGGAGGTAATCCTCATTTTCATTATTCTATTTACTTTGTTTAAAGCACCAGCTCCATTTGCAGCAAAACGGTCTCAAAGCACCACACTGCCATGCTCGATGATAGGTTTGGTGTTCTTCTGGTTAAGGGCCTCACCTTCCCTCCTCCAAGCATATTTCTGGTCAGTGGGCCAAACAGCTACATTTTTTGTTTTATCTGACCACAGAACTTTCCTCAAGAAGGTCTTGTCTATGTCCATTTGATCAGCAGCAAACTTCAGTGAAGTCTTAAAGTACTGTTTATGGAGGAAGGGATTCTTTTTTGCACGATGTAAAACAAGCATGACTATGGAGCAGATTCATTGCCATTCTGCTTTTTGGTGTTTCTTGGTTGACTCTAGACCATCTTGACTAATTGCCTCTCAGCAACAGTTGATGTCCTCTTGCCAGGTCATCATTGTAAATGAGGAATTGTTCTCAACTGATCTTACCTTGTACATTTTTTTAAAGCTAGCATTCTCTCTTAATGTGGCAATGACACAACTGTATCATGCACTTTATACTTAGAAACAGCTGCTTTTACAAAAGATTTTGTAGTTGCTTTAAAGTAGCTTCAAGGGACCTTCCTGACTTGTTTAAGTCAATTATTTGCTTTTTCAGATCTGTGCTGAGCTCTTCAGACTTTTCCATTATAGCCTTTGTGACTGAATATGACAGGTGTATCAAATGGGCCCTACTGAAACAAGCTCAGAGGAGTCAGCAGCTGTAGTCAATCATAGTCACTCATGAGAAGTTAAGAAGCCATGCCACTAAGAAAATATGAATAACACAGCTTTCTAAATCACCAAAATTAATCATTCAGGTTGCTGTATGTATATTTTGACCCAACAGATTTTTGTCATATTTCAAAAGACCTATAAAAAAATCTATAAAAGAACCAAAATGCATGAATGAGATTTTGTTTTTTGTTTTGTCACAGTTGTTCTGGGTGACCTGAAGCTGTTGAATCTCTTGATTCACCAGATTAGCCCAAAGCACTATTTATTTATTTTTTTAATCTACAAATGTTTCCTGAGGTGAATCTTCAGAAAATGTACTATATTGTTATAAATCACCATCACAATGGTGAATTTCACAGACAATGATGCTATATCACATCAATTTATTCTAAATCTAAAGCAGCAGAGTCACTGACTCCAGTTTATGCCTTCATTTTTGTGTAGTGAGGTCCTTTAGCTTTAATGGACTGCCCTGAAAAAATGATACAGCATAAAGTTATTGTGTGAATTAATGCAGTTATCTTAAGCTGCCTCCACTTAGAGCAAAACAACATTAAGCTACCCAGCCGGAAAAAATGTGATGAAAAATATTGGAACAATTCACAGTCCTACACACGTGGACAAAATTGTTGGTACCCCTCAGTTAAAGAAGGAAAAACCCACAATTCTCACTGAAATCACTTGAAACTCACAAAAGTAACAATAAATTAAAATTTATTGAAAATTAAATAATCAAAAACAGCCATTACTTTTGAATTGTTGATTAACATAATTATTTAAAAAAACTAACTAATGAAACAGGCCTGGACAAAAATGATGGTACCTCTATAAAAGATTGAAAACTATTTGACCAGAGTGACATGATTAACTCAGGTGTGTCATTTAATTGACATCACAGGTGTTTCCAAACTCATAATCAGTCAGTCTGCCTATTTAAAGGGAGACAAGTAGTCACCCTGCTGTTTGGTGAAAAGGTGTGTACCACACTGAACATGGACAACAGAAAGCGAAGGAGAGAATTGTCCCAGGACATCCGAAAAAAAATGATAGACAAACATCTTAAAGGTAAAGGCTATAAGACCATCTCTAAACAGCTTGAAGTTCCTGTGACAACAGTGGCTCATATTATTCAGAAGTTCAAGACCCACGGGACAGTAGCCAACCTCCCTGGACGTGGCCGCAAGAGGAAAATTGATGACAAATTGAAGAGACGGATCGTTGGAATTGTATCCAAAGAGCCCAGAGCAACCTCCAAAGAAATTAAAGGTGAACTCCAAGGCCAAGGTACATCAGTGTCAGATCGCACCATTCGTCGTTGTTTGAGCCAAAGTGGACTTCATGGGAGACGACCAAGGAGGACACCACTGCTGAAAAAAACTCATAAAAAAGCCAGACTGGAATTTGCAAAAATGCATGTTGACAAGCCACAAAGCTTCTGGGAGAATGTCCTTTGGACAGATGAGACCAAACTGGAGCTTTTTGGTAAGGCACATCAACTCTATGTTCATAGACTCAAAAACCAAGCATACGAAGAAAAGAACACTGTCCCTACGGTGAAACATGGAGGAGGCTCAGTAATGTTTTGGGGCTGCTTTGCTGCATCTGGCACAGGGTGTCTTGAAAGTGTGCAAGGTACGATGAAATCTGAAGACTATCAAGGCATTCTGGAGAGAAATGTGCTGCCTAGTGTCAGAAAGCTTGGTCTCAGTCGCAGGTCATGGGTCTTCCAACAGGACAACCATCCAAAACACACAGCCAAAAACACCCAAGAATGGCTGAGAGAAAAGCGTTGGACTATTCTAAAGTGGCCTTCTATGAGCCCAGATCTGAATCCCATTGAACATATGTGGAAGGAGCTGAAACATGCCATTTGGAGAAGACACCCATCAAACCTGAGACAACTGGAGCTGTTTGCTCATGAGGAGTGGGCCAAAATACCTGTTGACAGCTGCAGAACGCTCATTGACAAATACAGAAATCGTTTAATTGCAGTGATTGCCTCAAAAGGTTGTGCAACAAAATATTAAGTTATGGGTACCATCATTTTTGTCCAGCCCTATTTCATTAGTTTGTTTTTTTAAATAATTATGTTAATCAACAATTCAAAAGTGATGGCTGATTTTTTATTATTTAATTTTCAATAAATTTTTATTTATTGTTACTTTTGTGAGTTTCAAGTGATTTCAGTGAGAATTGTGGGTTTTTCCTTCTTTAACTGAGGTGTACCAACAATTTTGTCCACGTGTGTATCAGTGAGAAAGTTGGATTCTCCAGACTGTGTAACTGAAGCCTTTTTCATACCACAAACTGTCAACAAAGATAATAAATATCAACATCCACATCCGTGTTGGCACTTCCAAATATAACTCTGTGCTGAGTATAATCAAAGTCTATATTTTAAGTCTCTCTGCAGCAGCTAAAGTTTAAATTCAGCATGAGCTTCTCCACATTTGTCACACACACCTTAACTAACACAGCTCCATGCTGTGAGATGATTACAAGTAAATCTGTCAAATGCACCAACAACTTTCATGTTTGCACCAGTCAGACCTGGAGCCTGACAGTATCAAGTAAACAGTACACTGTAAGACATTTCATGTCGGTTAAAGTTTGAAATGAAAGTTCATCTGATGCCTTAAAAATGAGAGTCTTCTACTTACAGACAACCTTTGTTTCAACTCAGCCAGCTACACAAGCTGTTTAATGAATACATGTTTCAATTTCATATTCTAAGTTCAACTTAGTTACACAACATGCTATATTTATCTATGAAAACCCACTTTATTTGGTCAAACAAACACACATTTCCTATAGGAAATATATGTTATATCATATTATATTATTGTAAGCCTTAAAAGTGGTCGTCTCACCTCTCCAGGGCTGTGGGTCAGGCGGCTTACAGTTCTTATAGTTTGTCGTTCTTATCTTTTGCTGTCTTCTGAGCTATTCAATCACCACAATGACAGGACAGTTTCAGTCGGCTTTATTCGGCTCGGTACACAACTCTCCGATGCACGCTCACTTCTTCGGGTCACGCCGGCCACCTGATAAAAAGGACACGTCAGCAAACGTCAGATGACGCTCTGAAGAGGACTGCAGCGGCTGTCGAAACATGTCAGCAAGGTAACACAACTCTTTCTGAATTGTCGGTTTTAAATAAGTAACACTCTCCTATCATGGTGTTGTAGTAATAGTCTTATCTCACACAAAATGGTGGCAACAGCTGGTTTTCTTTGTCTTTTTTCAACTTAAATCTTACAACTACCAGTCAAATGCATATTGGCATCCCTGGCAAAACTCAGTCAAGACAATGGATTACTGTAAGTTATTGCCTTGAGTTTAGAATTGAGCACTTTTCAAGACAATTGAAATTAAAGAAAATACATGACCTAAATTCATGGGGTGGTCAGGGTTTATAGTATAGTTTCCTGTCCACCAAATCAGGCATTCAGATGTCTATTTATTTTAAGCACTTTCAATGTCAGATAAGGAAGGAATTCCCTCTCTTCTCCTCTGTCTAAAAAAAATGATCGGATTTTGAGTGAACTTACCCATTCTTAGTCTTGACTACAGCGCTGCTGTTAATGTTCCTTGAAACCTCTTCCATTTCTGTTTAATTTCCCTCCAACCAACACCACAGCAGCTGTTTCCACTGATTAACACAGCTGCTTCAGGATTTGGGTGGCGACCTCTTTCGTACACAGACCTGTGACTCAGGAGAAACTCTAAAGCTCTGCATGTTTGTGGGTTTAATTTGAATTATTACAGATGATAAGTCAAAGAAGAAAAAATCTGTAGCATCTGTCTGTTGCGCCTTAGAGTGAAGAAGGGTCAAAGTCAGCGCTGACTTCTCATTGGAACTCAGAAAGTCTACAAAAGTTTTGGTGCAAGACTTGTAAAGTTTTTGATTTCATGTGTGCAAAAGCATTGCAGATAAAACAAAAAAAAGCATCTCACTGTAAATAAGAACTTGATTAATAGCACAAATTCCCATTTTGGAAATCGGTTTCTTTGCTAAAATTTCATTTCCTGTGACCTTCATTACTTAGAACAGTTATTTAGTAGCAGCATTGCAAGTACCAAGTAAAGCTAAGCAACAATATGCACTGTGTCTTCTTTGTAGCTTTCAGTTTGTTTAATCAGTCCGACATAAAAGCACACTGACATACTGAATGTGGGAAGAATGATTTTCCATTTTGTCACAATCTGAGGAACATGCCAATGTACAGTAAGTAGGTGTGAATATTAAACTAGACCTGACAGTGTGCTAAAACGAGCACCAGTCCAGCCAAACTGAGGCTGAATTGGCTGTCTGAGCCGTCACACACAGTGGTGTCAGAGTAGGCATATGTGAAGCTCATCAGCATTCACTGGGGCAAAGGAATTGTTATTTTATCTGTGCTCCTGCACTGTTACTGATATCACTGCGATCTGCGATGTTTCTCCTGTTGTTCATATTTCCATATTCGTGTACACTCAGTCAATACAAATGAAAGTCAGCATGGTGTGAGTGAATCCTTGCACAGTTATTGAGATTCTCACCCTTGACAATGCTCTGATTGTTAAATGCAACACTGATACTGAATGAAGATCCACCACTGAATACCATTAAATTCCAAACAGGCTCCTACCTACAGTTTTTCATATTTGAAAACCTTGTTTTGACAAGATGTCTTAGCATGTATAGCCTCCTGGAATTTGTCATGCTTGATCAGGAAATGTACAACATACACAGTGCGATCAAAAAGCTCTGGGCCTGTTCATGTTGTGTATGCATGGAGCAGACCGCATTGCTGCACAAGGAGGTGACGTCAACAGGAATGGAGGACAAATTTAATCAGCTTTTGATTTTTACAGACACAGTCTTGAAACTTCTTGATTATCATTTGTATTGTGTGTCTTTTAATCTGCTACAGTATCAACATTGTGATAATCAAAATTACAGCAATAGCTTACAATGGAAAATGTGTAAAATTGGTCTGGCTATACATGTTACAAATTTCCTCTTATAATCAGACTCAGTTGCAAATGGACTACATGTCTGTCTTGCAAGTAGTGGACTTGTGTTACATTAACCACTGGCAGTTGTTCTGGTTTGTGATCGGTAACCTTTTTCTAGCAGGAAAAAACTTATGGGCAGCTTTAATATCATTCGCAGTTTCTACTTGTTGTAATGCTGCTTTCAAATGTTGGTAAAACATGAATAATTATAGAAAACAACAGAATGATCTGTCCTGATATATCCTAATACAGAATGCTGATCTTAAACCCCAAGTCTGCAGCTTACTCTCTTAGATACATGGACCACTGCAGAAGTTTAGATGGTTTCTACAGGACACAGCAACCAGACTGAGACGAAATCACAGATGCAGTTTAGGAAACATCAAAACATGTTTGAAGCCTCAAACTAATGAAAGACCCCCTTTGAGTTATACTGGCCAACAAACACAGCATGAAGTCTAATGTTTTTTAATGATTATGTCTGATTATAACACCATGCAGCTACGTTTTGCCCAAAAGACACCCTGCAATCTGCATCACATTAAATTAGTCAAATGTTCCATGCAAATGTTCCAACAGTCCACATTCACTAAGAGGTACAACACCCCAAACTGCAAAGGGAAACAGATTTTCAAATGACTGTTTTGCCTAATTTAGTCACTTCACATGTAAAATCTTGTTTCAGATGCTGGTCACTGCTACAGACGTCATTCCTTCATGTCTGATCAATAAGTTCTCTGATCCCTAAAGACTTTTTATTCTGTGATGGTAACCAGCATTGCCAAAGAGAATGAGGTCAAAGAAACTGGACAGAACCTTTCAGTAATGAGCACTGACATGGATCTATGGCTCTTTTTCTATTTAAATATTTGAATCAAACTAAATGTAAAAGTATTTTACAAATGCATGATTAAAAAGCTCATTGAAAGCAGAAGTTCAACAGAAGATCCATCTCGCACAGCTATAACCATCAGCCACCTTGTTTGGAGAAGGAAGGCAACTTAGAACCTGGTATTTCTTAGTAAGGAACTGTGGAAATTGACATCTTCAAGGCAAGGCAAAGATAACCAATAAGACCTTTTACGTAGGAGCCACAACCAGCTTTTCTAAAAGACACCAAACTTGTAAATAAAACCATACTACCAGATTTTACTTTAAAAAACAAAACAAAGGACAGTCAAAGCAGGACCTCTGATACTAGTGTCTCAGAACAACTGAACTCTAAGTGTATGCAGTCAGTATATGGGTCCACATCTGGAACAGATCCCAGATGGTCAAGCGAGTAACTCATCAGTTTCACAAAGATATCACAACAGATATACCATCCGATTGGTCAAAACAACACTAGGAGACATGTTGGTGAGCTGAAAACCTCTACTACAATGATCATCCAGCTGTGCAAGAATTTGTAACCTCTCTGTCCTAAAAATTGCATCTGCTGGATATAGACACCCATCACAGGTGATGGTGATCTGCATGATTGGAAATTTACCTCCAAACTGAGCCAATCAAAGCATTGTTGGATAGCAATATCTGTTATGGGCCAATTTGTAAGTTCTGTGTATGCTGATCAATATGGAGTTTGAAAACTGACAGTGGATGCACAGACGGTTCAATTCATACCATCAGGTCCATAAATATTTGGACTTTGACACGATTTTCAGCTTTTTGACTCTGTACTCACCACAATGGATTTGAAAAAAAAAAAACAATCAGAGCTTTGAGTGCAGACTTTCAGCTTTAATTTGAAGGTATTTACATCCAAATCATGAACGGTGTTGGAATTACAGCACATTTTATGAGCCCTCCACCTTTTCCAGGGACCAAAAGCAACTGCAGAATTGGCTGCACAGCTGTTCCATGGCCAGGTGTGTGTTATTCCCTCATTATTTCATCTACAACCAGCAGATAGAAGGTCTAGAGTTCATTTCAAGTGTGGTATTGCGTTTGGAATCTGGTGAGGTCAACTCTCAATGAAGTCCAAAGAGCATCACTATCAGTATAGCAAGCTGTCATTGGCTGCAAAGGATTTGCAACCAAATATTAAAAGTAAAAATTTGATGTATGATTATGTTAGATTATGACCAGTTACTTTTGGTCCCTTAAAAAGGTAGAGGGAACATATAAAATGTGTTGTAATTCCTACACTGTTAACCTGATTTGGACGCAAATAACCTTAAATTAGAGATGAAAGTCTGCACTTGAAGCTCATCTTAATTGTTTCGATTCAAATCCATTATGGTGGTGTACAGAGCCAAAATGCCGAAAATTGTTTCAATGTCCAAATATTTATGGACCTGACTACATTGTCCCTCATATCAAAGATCTAAAAATACATAAAAGATTCCTGTGAATGTCTGTGGGTGGCTAATTGTGACTATGATTGTTACAGGTTGTGCAGCTTCTTGCAGGTTGGGTTGTAGCACCATGCCATTTGAGGTGTAACAAGCGCATTGGATGGACATAGCTTAAGATTTCTGAAGAATTTAGAACTCCCTGCTGTGATATGACCCATAAAAAATAGAAAATTACCCTTGGAAATGTGATATTGATGACAAATTGACATCATATGTACACTTGTGAACACGCCGAAAACATGGATTGGACTCAAGGAGATAAACTTAGAACAAAAATAGAAACAGTATATAGAACAAGCTGGATTGATATTATGCAAGATCATTTAGAATCTGCCATGTCAAATATTCAGTTAGATGAAATGCAAAAAGCACATGAATGTGAAATTTATTTCGGTTTGCAATCAATAACAGAGACATTAGGATAAGAAAATGTAAGTTGAAACAATACACAATATGAAAAAATATGCAAAAAAATAATCAAAGAAAGATATCAGAAACTGCTGCACAAAATATACAGATATAATAATAATACAGATATCAGTTCACATTTTTGTCATATCTGATTATGAGAATCTGCTGCTAAGTCAGTAAAATGCTCGATGAAAGTCTGTGTTTCAGTAAGTAATGGCCTTGTTACTGAAACAGCAACAGACTGAATATGCAAACAGTAGAATAGCTGATTGTTTATTAAAATGAATAACAGCGCATATTTTAGGTATGTGCAATCAAACCGTTCTTTACTCGTTGCATTACCACAAAAAATACTTTGTTTCTGGTTGCTCTGTGAGTTACACTGCTGTGGTCTGGGACTCTTTCATCGTGATGCACATGGTCAGTTGCTGTAATATGATTTGGTATCCCGAGAGGGGATTTAATAAATGAAAGGACATAAGGTGGATATTATTCTGTTCCTGTCACTGCAAGATGACCAAATTTGTCGGGAAAACAGGGAAAGAGAGTCAAGGATAGTGCTCCCTCTGAGTGTGTTTTAGTTTTATTGATTTCCCGATATAAAGAGAGAGGAATAAATGTCCCCTGGCAGTCCACCTCAATGACACACACATGATGCCAGTGGAAGGTGGCCTTCAGAGTGTCTGGCCTCGTTGGATAATGGTTTGTCTCTCTATAATAGCCTCAGTTTAGAGCGAAATACTGACAACAACAGAAGTTTAAGGAGCTTAATAGCACATCAACGATGGCATCAGATGGGCTGTTGAGTATGGAAATATGTCGTGCAATTCTGAAGCCTTGGCTCAAACGATGTAACCCAATGTGATCCTTCATTAATTTCACAGATCGTTATTTTTTAACCCCTTGACGCCTGAATTTATTTACAATTAAATGAAAACCCTTTTCTGTGTGTTTTTGCTTTTCAGCTGATGCTAAAATAAGCGGAGATTGTTAATTTATCTATTATACATAGAACACAGATAGAAGGATATATCATAATAATAACAGATATATAATAATTAGGTCCCACTCTGACCGATCCTACGAGAAACCAGTGCTTGCAAAAGGTTCCGAGGTATGTATTGAACATGCACAAACCGGCATTGGGGGAATGGATAAGCTATCTTGGCTATAGTCTGAATGAAAGTGGTATGTTGCGAGTTCGCGACAATAGGCGTCAAGGGGATCAAATTATGCTCCCTATTTAGACAGTACAGGAAATTTATGGTCTACATTTCCATATCTAACCAAATCTGACAGTAATATGTACCAGATTCAGCTCCAATTTGGTCCTGCGATACCAGAGCAAAGTCAAATGCTCTGTGATCAACTTGGCTCAAGTAGCTACTATGAAATTGGAAGGCCAAACGTAAGCAAAAGTCTGCATTTGTTAATTTGTAAATTGTAAATTTGTGACTTTTTGGAAAATATACTTGCCTGTCTCCACTCCTTTGCTTACAGTTACAAAACAGACCTCCCATTCAATTTAGATAGCTAATATGTTATGGATGTGCAATGAACATTAAAGCCTTGTGGAACACCCGGTGCAGAGAAAAGTGGAGTCTTGGCAAAGGATCAGTTCATGATTTAGAGAAGCACCTTAAAGGCATTAGTGGTTGAGTTGAGCTTTAGACAAAGCTAGGCTAGCTGATTCTTCTTGCTCCTGGTCTTTACGCTGAGCTGAGCTGCTGCCTTTCTGACTCTTGCGCCACATGAAAACACATAAAGGAGTGTGGAATCAATCTTCTCCTCTAATAAGAGAATATGTGTATTTCCCAAACAGCCACACTGCAAAGATAAATACTGAGACAGTAACACTTACAAGACCTGCAAATGATATGCGTGCATTAGAGGGGAGTACACCCTTGGGCAATATCACTTAAATGTCAAATGATCCAAATTATATCACCTTGCAGTACCTGCACTGCTTCTAAGTTGAGCAGCAGGGTACTTGCTCTTAAATAAATTAAAAACTAGTAGTTTTTAATTTTGAAGGAACAGATTAACCATATTAAGCTGTTTTTTTTTCCTGGAGGGGCTGTGTTGCTCTGCCTTTCTCTTTAAAATACTCCATGGTGTTCCATTTGATCATAGTCTGAAACATCTGCTCATCTGTTTCTCAGAGCTAGTCTCTGTAAGTAGCCCACTGTCCTTTGTGCCATTTTAGCATGACAAACTGCAGCTCTGATTAGTGGTACTATACCTCCCGACCACTTTCCACTAATATTTAGTTGGTCGCCAATCTTTTTGTGTCCTGTTCCAGCTTTGTGAAGTCTCACAATCAGATATTTCTCTGACAATTCTTTTCCACGTGGGGCCATGATGCAGACATGCAAATAGAAACAGCCCACAGCTCCGAAACCAAGAATGTCAAGTACTTGTTTTTATCTAGAGATTATATAACTTTGAATCATCTGATGTTTAAGTGATATTACACAGGGGACCATTTACTTCTGCTGTGTTGTGTACATGTTAGCACATTAGAAAAACTAGATGCATTTGGGGTATGCTTGTTGGGCCAAATTACAAGTCAGTGGAAGGCCAAAATAATTCATTAATCAACTGGAACCATAAATATTTCAACGATCAGTCAACACACTGCTATCCCCAGGGCTCATCCCGGAACAATCAGACTTCACTCAAAGTTATCATGCTGACCAGGTAATACTCTATCAGTCATCAGCTATCACTTCACTTTGTCCCTGAATGATTTATTCTGTTCGTAAGTTGAGGCTTTGTGGATTTCGGTGGTAAATGATTGTAGATGTAGGGGATTTGTCAAAGCTTATTGATGCCCCCTGCCCCTGCAGTGGGTATCTGCACAGAAAGGATAACCTTGTATGCTGTAATGAATAATTTTAGCACCTGGAAACTTAATCCCTTTATTGATGGACCTTGAGGCTCTTTCTTGTTTAGTCTGATATTAAATGCACCCCATGAATACTTCATTGCTTTCTTCAGTAACTAGATACATCACACCTGTGTGCCTTGTATTCATGACTATGTGTAGCACCAATAATAAGTTTTCTCTGTCCTCAAAAGATTAAAGAGTTATTGACCCACAGCAAGACAAAGACAAGACAGAAATTAATGCACCCGTACTGGCTTCAAGCTTCAGTGACTGCAAGTGATTATAAATTATGTGTGCGTGTGTGCGTGTTTCTCACACTGTGAATCGTTAAAGTGATTAAGAAAGTGAGAATTCCTTGTTGTGTACGGCCTCACTGTGAGTTAGGGTTATGGTAATGCTGAGAGGAGGCTTTGTCTTGAACTCAAGATTTGATTCACACACTGTGATCGCAGGTTTTCTGTGGAGAAGAAGCCATCGACTACACTTGCTTCATCCTTTAGAGGGTCACAGGACTAACACAAAGTGACACACAACCATTCCTACTCTGTGGGAGGAAGACAGAACACGCAGAGAAGCCCACAAGCCTCAGCTGATCACAGATTTGAACACAGAACCTTCTTGCTGTGAGGCAGCAATGTTAACCACAGCTCCACCATGACAGCACTACAGAAGAAAAAAAAAATCTAAATTTTAAAATGCAAATGTAACATTTTGATTAAATTTCTGTCACTATGGCTGACAGCCTGTTCTCAAATGTCATACAATTTTCAAAAGGTGGTTTTCCACTGTGGCTGTTTGGAGGAAACCCAAACCTTTGTGTGTGTGTTTTAACCACACGAACCATCCCTGTAGAACATGTTTTAGTGCTGTTTTTGTAGTGGAAAAAGTAACTCTTCCAGGAAAAGTACTTTTGATCAGTCATGAAAAACTACTGTGCAGGTGTCAGTGCTGATTGATTTAACTCGCAAGTGTCATTTTTCTTCCGTTTTTTTCTAAATCGTCATATCTGTACATGTGCAATTGTAAATTCATCAATCCTTGTCATCGTCTTTATCACGCTTTTATCAAATCTTTAGTAATAGCCTTATTGTACTTTTGTAATTCTTGTCTATGTCTCATGTGCATCGAGCTGCTGTAACATGTACATTTCCCCCGATGAGAGATCTAATATCTACAGTTCACCATCTTATCTTATCTTATCTTATCTTATCTTATCTTATCTTATCTTATCTTATCTTATCTTATCTTATCTTATCTTATCTTATCTTATCTTATCTTATCTTATCTTATCTTATCTTATCTTATCTTATCTTAATGGTGTCCTCACTCTGCACTCCTGCACATTTGGTGCACTTACATTTAACACAGTGATCCTAAAGCACAATGGACACAGAAAACCTGAAAAGGCCCATTACTGTTCTTGTAGTGGCCCGGGTGGCTGGAGAGCTTTACACCTTCGTGTGGAGCCTCTTGTCTGCCTGGGCTGGGGTGGTCCTTGTGTCGGCGCCCCTGCAGTCATGGTCCTTGACTCCTCTCGGTGTGTGTGGCCCCCAAAGGTGGCTTCTTCCTCACCTCGGATTTCGGTGCCCAGCCATATCTCCTTTATATCTCCTTATCGACAGATGGTGTATGTGGGTGTGTGTATGTTGGTATATTTGTGTGTGTGGGTCTGTATGTCTGTTCGTATGTCTACATATGCGTGTGAATGTATATGTGATTGTGTATCTGTGTGTATATTTGTGGGGGGTGGGAGGTTTCGGGTTTTTTATAGTGTTTTATATTGTGTTATTTTTGTTTTTATCCTCTGTGAGGCACTTTGTGTTGCTATACTTTATGAAAAGTGCCATATAAATAAAGTTGATTTGATTTGATTTGATTTAGTTATTAACAAAACAGTGAGTCCTTGATTTCAGACCAATGTGTGCAAAGGTGTGGATGCTGGTGGCGAAGATGACATCTGTGATTAGCGGATTTGTTTTAGCTGTAGCTATTGAGCAAATCATTATATGATGACATGGACTGTATGAAAAAAGATGACTTCACAGCTCCCAGGAAGTTGGACCAAAATATTCCGATAATGCAATGTGAAGAATGTCTTATGTTGACATTTGTTCAAGTAATAGTTATTCTGACAAGTGTCTCTGATTAGTTATCTAATTCTGTGAAAACAGTGTACGTCATCATGACTGACAGCTGTGACTGGTTACTCCTCCAAAATATTGTGATATTTTCTTTTAGAATCAGGATGTCGAAAATAGTTTTGGGCTGTTCTTATCTCACCTAACTCCTGTGTACTGAATCAGTTTAAAGTCACACTACTCACCGTAGATCAATGGACATTGATGTTGTTACTCTGCCAAGGAGGTGATCCACACATTTGTGAAAGATTTCCATATTATTATGAGATAGCAGCACGGCATCACTGTAACTATGACAACAAGTGAATGCAACATCAGCTGCCGACTGATGATCACATGATTGTAATCCTACTATAAATCCACTGCTGCAGACTTATCCCATCGGAAATCATATAATGACTGAGTGGCCTTGGCGGAGTGCTGTGCTCTCTGAGTGCTTTTCTTGCTGTCATTTCAACCACCAATCTTCTGTCACACACTAACTGTAATCCACATCCAGCCTCGTACAGCAGGTGTGTTGATGACAAATTATCGTAAAACCGTTACTGCACTGGTTATGTGTTTAAATTCAAACACAGTAATGCACATATTGATAATTTTCGCACTATTTGGAAACATTCGTATCAGCCTTACATATACATACACATGCACTGAACATCCAGTGTTGCAAAAGCCACATGAAACCACAAATAGAACCCAATATACATAACATCCTTGTATGTATGACTAAACGGTATACTGCCTGCAGCTGTACTTCCACTCAGTTAGAATTTTATTTTTCCTCAGTCAAGCTGTGGTACACAAAGTGACATCACTGAATTTCATCTTGATGTATTCATGTTAAATGGATCAACTGTGCGCTTCATATGACCTTCTTTTTGCTTCCATGTTGTAGACACTGATAAATGTCAGGGCTAAACTTTGCATTTTTTTAAAGGGCATACTAAGGATTTTATGGAAAACCAAATTAATTTCAGGTGATGCAGATTTAGCTGTTATATTTTATGATCTCTGTGGGGCTAAACAGCAAGTGGCATGGTGAGAGAGGTAATTTGCAGACCAGATGGTGGGCCAGGTTTTAATCTTTTTGAAAACATGCGATGGCGTGCAAGCTGAGGACAGCATTAGATTGGACGCTCGTATCATCTTTCCCACATGACCGCTGAGTACAGAACAATGGATGCTTATCAAAAAAATTTCATTTGCAGAACGTTGCCACAGAGTGCATGTGTCCACTTTCTCTGAAATGAATGGTGGAACTGGTCAGCTGGGATACTTCCAGCCAAGCACAAACAAGAAATGCACAGTGCTTTAATAGTCCATTGTGTATTTGTCATGATTGAAGATCCACTGTGCATTCTACCTAAATAATATGGCACAGATATGCAGACTGTGTGAATGCTTTTAGCTGAGGTCTATGCAAAAGTTGCCACCCTCACTTTAAGTGTTGTGCAAATTGATTTGGACATCTTGTACTGTAGATCACATTTCTATTAACACTGGTAACATTGGTAATATTTAATTCAAACACGATTATTAGAAGAGTAATAATATCTTGAAGTACAGCAGAATACAATAGATACAGTTCAGTAGATGCAAATATGCTTCAAGAGGTTTATCATCGTTGTTAGCTGAAAATAGTAGGTATAATTAAAACTGTCATCTCAGTAAATGCATTCATGAAGCATAAAAACACATGCCAAGGCCATAACCTATATTTATTTTTATAAACACAGGGATACACACACACACACACACACACCGGTCTCTTTCAAATGAGCAGGAAAGATAGATTTAATTGCCAGTGTTCTATCTGTCAATTTTTGTTTTAAAAAAAGCATCCTCTCATCCCCTCAGAAGGAGAATATCCACATATCACAGCCTGATTTTAGAAGTGTACCACCCAGTCTTCCCACTACAGTTTGACAGCATAGTGAATAGCCCATGTGAATTGTTTTGTCTCAGCCCGGACATCCTGGGGAAGGAGCGATAGTAGAAAATTTATCTCTGTGAAGTCAGCCCCTCTCAGCTACTTTCTTGATTGATTTGAGACCATACGTTTTTCCTGAATGGTTAGATGTTTGTATTGGATTTTTATTTTTTACTGTCGGGTAAGTGTTGCTAAAATAATGTCAAAAATGAGTCATTTTTATAGAAAAAAAATGATTTAAAGATCTCAATACATCGTGGCTTCAAGGAAATCAAATTTCTCTACTGGATTGTATGTAATTTACTGGAATCAGTCTAACATGAGCATAAGAGCATAATCCTGTTGTGGATCACCTTTTCAGAATATATTTTGAGATCAATGCAACCTAAGTCTTAATGAATGGTTCACAGAAGTATTTCAGTTGTGTTTTTGTACTTTCATTCAAGATGTGAAATGTAGAGATTAAATTATATACTATAGTTTAGTTTGCTTTTTAAAAAAAAAAAAAAAATCCATATATGTATAGTGCCCTGGAAGAAAGTGTTCTCAGTGCATATTGTGTTTAAGATGGAGTCATTAATTCTGCATTTGACTATTTCTTTGATTCTTTCTTTGCTTTTGTTCCTTATGCTATGGTAAAGAGGTTAATGTTTACAGATCAATAAGCTTTAGAGTGCTTCTGTAAAGTGTTCCACAATGTGAATTTTCAGAAAATGCGCCACTTCGGCAATATGCATCTTTTGTGTCACATTTTTTAAAAAAACGTAATTTCATTTTTCTTGATGGTATTGTCTGGGGAAGGACATTCTGTGCGATGGATGATTGATAGCTGATTAAGAATTGACTAATAGATGCCAATTAGTGGGTGTAAGTGGGTGTAATTGAGTTCAGCTGATTGACTTGAACCTGTGCATAATATGTGTAATTGCTTTTGTCTCAGTCCTGAAATTGCCAGCTTAAAAAAAACAAATAAATTAAAAAGGTTGTTATAACTATTCAAATTAAACAGCCAAGTTCATTTCCTTTAAAGTATAATTTATATTTAAACACTCGTCCATCTGGCTTTTCACCGTCATTTTCACCACGTTTCTGGATCTGTCGTGTGAACTAACCGTGCGCATCTGCTTTTGTCCGACAGCCCGTGAACGCAGCGCTGCTCCCATCCTACGTGAATGCAGCATAAAGTGTTGAGGTGATCCATGGCAACAGAGGAGCAGCAGCCAACCGCTGAGCCTGTCCTCCACACTCAGACCTCATCTCCACTCACTCTCCGTTAATGTAGCCGGAATGCACCGAGCAGGAATCACTCTGAACGGCTCCCGTTGACAAATTTCGGTATCAAGGTGACCGACCGGGAGCCGAGCAGCTGCCTGACAAGCGCTCCACATCAGCGCCAGGTGACAGAGCCCGGACACGCACCTCGGAGCGCGGCAAATGGACACATTTCAGCGGACAACATGGTAGAAGCGTATGTTTGTGGAGCTTAAAATTAATAATTTCACCCTTTGGTGTACTATTATCCGAAGCCCAGCAAAATGAAAGCAAATTTTAACCGTCTGTGGGCTAAAAAGGTCTCTTATTTGTGATTTTTTTGAAGCCTCGGATAAGAAACCTACACCGTCCCGGTCCTCTCCGCCGCTCGCCGCTGTCTCATTAGCACCGTCCAGTTTGTTGTTGCTGTCCGTATCTCTCTCAAGCATCTGAGGCATCATCGTGAAGATGGCGACTGGGTCGGGTTGGCAGCAGTATTACTGCCCTGCCGGTCAGGGGAAATTTACTTCGTCCTCGGCAACCAGCATGTCCTTTCAGTCCGGCATCGCCATGGAATATACCCAAGACCTGCACCTGAAGATGAGCAAGAAAATCGCACAGCTAACAAAGGTGAGCAGAGCGTTTAAGAGGCCTGTTGTTCACTCTCCCCGAGCTTTAATTCAACCCTTGGGTTAGACCCTGTACCTTCTGTTCTTATGTGAGAACTGGGCACCAAACTCCGTGTGAAATTTCGCCTATTTAGTAAATATCTCATCTTGGGGAACGTGCCTAACAGATATGACAAGACTGCGATTTCTTACATGAATTTAAAGATGTTCTTGCACTTTCGGGGTCCACATGACATAAAAATCTTTACCACTAATCAAAATAATGAACTCTTAGAAATGTCACACCTTGGCCATTCCAGCTGTTTTGCTGTGGTTGTGGGAACTTTAATGAACAGGTGAGCTTCTGATTAAAGTTAAGTTTTTGTTAAAATATACACTGTTTGGCGTTTGAAATGTTGGCCGAAAGAAACAGCAGCTGCTTATTTTTGTTTTAATGCCTCAAAACAAATGATACAAGCATGTCTTGTCGTCTTAAAGCAAAAAAGCATAAAACCGTCAAATTACTTAATGGAGTTTGGCGTGAATTCCTACCTCAGGGGAGTGAGCTGCCGGTCTGTTCGGGTGATGCATCCGTCAATAACGGGTCATTAGCCACGACATTAATCAGCTCCCTCATTCATCACCTTTAGCTACACAGGCTGTGCTGGTATGCTGTTGTACTTTCTCATGTTAATGTTAGTTCTATTGCCTTTTAAATAATTATGCAGCTAAACAAGACACTTCCTCCAAACTTTGATCCCTCTTGATTCCAAGCACTACATGGATGTGAGACACAGACTGGAAAAAAGGTACAAGCTCACTGAAAACTGGGCATTTGAATCTGTTGCAGTCATAACATCCACATGTTCCCTTCTTATTTACTTATTTAAAACATTTTCTTGTTGTAATGCCAGACAGCATGTGTGTTAAATGTTAATTTATGTGCCTTTTGGTGCACATTTCTCTTGAATATTCCTTTGTTCATCATGTAAACTTCAGTTCTAAGAACATATGTGTGCTAGCCTGTTAATATAATATCGAAGCAGAACACAACACCTATCGTTGCACTCAGACTTGACAAGTGTAGGTTAAGGGGCAACTGCTCTGAAAAGAAAATGACATAATGTGATTGAATCCCTCCCTCACCCATTCTCGCACCTCTCAACTGACCCAGCCACCTTGCGATCACGCTTTTATTAGTCCCTTTAGTGATCTTATTCGGGCTGTGGCTGTGAGCTTTTTGAAATTTAAGAAAAAAAAATGGCTAAGAGATTGTCTGTTGTGCCGATCATTAACAAGGTACCTGTTCTTGCTATCGTACCCTCCTCGGATTAAATCAGAATGATGCCGTTCTTTAACAAATTTAATGTTTTTATTCACCTTTTGCAGTTCAGCACACATGGGTTGAAAAAATACATGAATACGCAATGTTTTCAATTTTGCGTTCATCACATATTCGCGTTTTTTTTGTGACAAAATGGGTTTTCTCACAACTGTTGGGTGCCACAACCGGACATTAAAAAGGCACAGAAAAGTCTAGGATCAAATTCAATCTTCTCCATAGCAGGGTGTGACATTCTCAGTATAATCCAATAGCTAAAAGGCAGAGTTTTACTGTCAGGAAGGAGATATCTCTTATCATATACAACTCTAAACTTTTTGTGAAATGTGAAGTTTTTCAGGAGATACCCTTTGTCATCACGTTACGCTGAAGGGTGTCAGTCATGTTTCCTTGAGATTTGTTCAGGTAGCCTGCTACCAGCCCTGTGTCAAAGCTGACCTGTTCGCAGCATTCCCGAGACTGCTAATCCCTTCACACAACTTGTTTCTGATTTTTGGTTTGCTAAGTGTAACTCCTGCAGCCGGCAGCTGCAAATTCCTGACTGCTGTCACCTGCCAACTCGTCTGTCAAATCACCCAAATAGTCCACAAATTCCGGTGGAGTCTCACCTATTTCCACCACCTACATCAAGCTGTCAGTGTCCGTGTCAAGAGCGCTCCAGCTCCAGATCACCATACAACTGTAGCTTAGTGCCAGAATCTGTGGTGACTGCTGCTATAAATACATTGTTTTCCTTACTGGGGGGCACAGTGTCGCGTTTGTTGTAAGTCCACTGAACCATGGCTGTTCTGTCATTGAGGAAGGTAAGGTAGTTGACCTTCATTTTCCTGAAAACACAAAGATGAATGACTCTTCAGGTTCGCCGATGAGGGTGGTTGGAGTTGGATTAGTTCTCTGCGATAATGTTCCTCAGAAGCTGTTGAGACATTTATCTCTTGGTGGGCTTCACTTCATTTTTGCTGAGGTCTAACAGAGTTCCCTGATATGCTTTTCCCTGCTTTCCTGATCCGTGGCCTCAACCAGGTGACTCAAACTGGAGTCTGTCCCTGTCACTGTATGTGCAAGAATCCTGCTGATGATCGACCAGCACATGTGCAGCAGAGGCAGAACACCAGTTTACCTTGAGATGTCTTGTAAGGTAAAACAGGAAAAAAGAGCCCATAACATAGGGACTCAACTCCCCTGATTAGACCGAAGCATTTTTGGGGTTCATCAGTCTTTGTAGATGATGGTAGTGTGGCCTAGAGGGTCAGCTCTGCTATGGAAGTGGCATCTACGTACAATACATACAAGATCAGCCCTCAAACTGATGGAACTTGTCCTACCACCGTAAAGAGCTTGGTAGAGAGAGAGAGAGAGATTCAAGATTATTGAACCCTGAAGGAAATCTTTTATTCCAGGATGCAGATTTTTCATCTCTGTCCACTCCTGTTCTCTCTTGATGACAGTGCAGACGCTATAATCAGATTTTACCGTCTGTAATTTCTCCTTACTCGCTGCGTGCAGCTCCTGACAAGGTCATGAGGTTGAAAACAAGATGGACAGCCATAATAAAAGCATTGCAGAAACTCCATATTTAAACATTTATATTTTTACAAGAGGAAGAAACTGATCGACTGTCGGTCAAAGCTGGTTTCATCTGGTGCATTCAGTCTCTTGTCTTCAGGGAATCTGAGGGAGACTCATGATTGACTGTTTTTATATTTTATAAACGTAATGCTGCAAAACAATGTCATGCATAGGTTTGTTTTGCTAAACACAAAATTTCTCCACTTTTTGTCAATACTCCATCATCTTATGGAGCATATCTGGGCCCACATTCAACGATCTAATTCAGCAATGTTTAGAAACCTCTTCTTCTTTGGAAAATCTGCTCTCACAGATATAGTTTAATTTATCACTATGCATCCTTATGCTTTGTATTGACTCTATAGTTTCCTTTTAGTTGTCCGTAGGCTGATATAGGTGGAATATTTCCCAGTAGAAAGACTGAACTCGACTTCAATTTCGTTCATCATACCCAAATGTTAATTCTAAAATAAGTGAATGAGAGAGAGGTTCCCAGCTCTCTAGTCATGCAACTTTAACACAACAATTCTGTAATGCCACAGAAATCTGATTTAAAAAAAATATATATACATAGATTAGGATTTACCAACTTTAGCCAGAATATACGCTACTACTCAAAAGTTTGAGGTTATCCAGAGAATTTCATGTTTTCAATAAAAACTCACACTTTTATTCATGTGCCGACATAATTGCAACAAGGGTTTTCTAATCATCAATGAGCCTTTCAACACCATTAGCTAACACAATGTAGCATTAGAACACAGGAGTGATGGTCATTTACCACATTAACAATGTCTAGACTGTATTTCTGATTAAAATGATCTTCATTGAAACGACTGCTTTTCTTTCAAAAGTGAGGACATTTCTAAGTGACCCCAAACTTTTGAACTATAGTGTATACTAAATAGATCCGATAAAGAAAAACCGCAACTTGATTTGATCATAGTAGTCTACCATAACTAAATCTTTTAGAAAACAGTATGTCATTTTCTTTGAGAGGCTGTGGTTGACCCTTGACCTCCATCTGTCAAATCTGAGTGTGATTTTTAGATTCGGTCCTTCTTCTCTTTAGTCTAAATATAATAGTGAACATTTTTTAACTCATTAGTTGGGATTAGCTCAGTCAAACATTATTTGCTTTGGCCCAGCTGACTAGGATCTTCGCCACCAGCTGTACCTTTGGGCTTTCAAGGGCATTTCAAATGCTTTTTTTTTTTTTTTTTTTTTTTTGCCCTGAGGATCAGTGCTTTCATCTCTCCCTTGCCAAAATGACAGGGTTCCAACTTCTAACACAGAGCAGCAACCTCTTCACAACATTCACTCTGGGTCAAAGCATGTTTGCAGCTCCAGTATGTCATTATCCTCAAGCTGGGTGTCTACCGGAGCCTCATGCACTATTCCAGGTGGCTTTTTGAAGATCCTTTGCCACTGAAGGGGTTATATACTCCGAGGATTTGCTACTGACTCCGACCATAAGATTTGTGCTGTCGGTATTTCTCTTTGTGCTGAGAAAGTGGAGGCTGAAAAAAACCATAATTCAGCAGCTTTGGGTAAGGTGTGTGCCAACGCTCTTTAAAGTCACATTGAAATTTGGAGGGAAGAAAAGTTTTTCCTCCTCTTGTTGGCTAATTCTCCATAACATGCAGTTTGCTTCTTCCATATTTAACGATGAGCGACAGGGAAGTGGCACACTTTCTTTTTCGGTATTTCTTTCTTTTTTTTTTGCTTTCTAGTTTACAACACAGTTTCCTAGAATCACCTCCACCTCGGGCTTCACTTTATGCAGCTGCAGATGTTTCATAGCAAAGTCAGTCTGTTGTACAAGTAAAACGTCTACTCATGTAAAGAATCCCATGAGAAAATGATTGCATTTGAAGTAAATTGGAAAAATCCTCTTGCTCTTTTAACTTTATTTGGGATTTCAACATATTCTGGCCTGCAGAGAATTACCAAAAGGGCACAAAACACGAGACATCCCCCAAAACTGACCTTGTTTGCTGGGAAAAATAACGCAAAAATATAACGGTGAACGACTCGTTAGCTACAGTAAATATATCATGAATTACTTTTGCTCCCTTTTAAGTTAAATTCTAGCAGAACGTTGTGTAGCTGTACCAGGAGCCTTTTTGTGTTTGTGCATGTAATTCCTCAGTTCAGGCCCAGCATTGGAGGCATTGTTGTGGCTGTGTGAGGATCGGGCAATTGGATGGATATCACAGATCACTGCTCAGCAACAAGGTGGAAAGAGATGAATTCAGACACCTTTTTGAACGCCTTTCTGATGCTACAGTGTCGTTTTAGGTCCATTTTTATTTGTTTTTTGTCAGCTCTTTTATAAAAATCCATTTAATATGTATATAATCACGTTTAAAGAATCAATCAGTGCTCAGCATGCAACAGCATTCCCACCTCGCACGCACCGACTGAAACAATAGCGGAGGGTATTTTTGTATGTCCAGTCACATGATTCCTGCACGTTCCCACAGGCGACACATCTGAGCCTCGTATCTCCAGTGCCTTGTTGTATTAGGCCGCAACAAAGCAGGGGGGAGCAGGCTGATAGCGTTCAGGCCATCTGCTCTAGGTGACCGCCGATCTCGACAGAGCCAGAGATGCGTTCAGGAATAAAAAGCAACCCTGAAACCTCTCTGAGCGCCTCTCTTGACACGTCCCGGCCCGGACGATTACCAGCTTGCTGTGTCTGAGGATGATTCCAGGGAGATTGAAGCGTCTGAATTTTCTCATCTTGTATTTTGGCTGCCCTACTTTAATCCTCACTGTCTTCTCGTGCTTTGACCTCCCTTTTTGCAGATTGCGGTTTTTCAGAATCTGTTTCTTTTTTAGCATATGTTATTCCTTTTGGGGTTTTCTGATTTCTGATCAATTAAATTGAACCAAATCAGCCCGCCTCCTGGTTACAGTGCGCCTCGGTGCAGCACTGTTATCAGTCCTTTGCACCTGAAACACTGGCTCTATAGGCTTTTGCAAGGATTTCATGCATAGTCAGTAAGTCAGTCATTGATTGCGAGTCTCCCGTGGCGCTGAATTTCATGATTTGTGACACAAGACTTGTTGGCTGCCACTGTTATTTAAGACTTCTTGCAGTAATTTTTAATCCCACAAAGCTGCTTTCCGGCCCTTTGTGTAGTTCAGGCTCTGCGAGGATTTCACTGTCATGATTTTTTTATTTATTTATTTTCTTTTTCCGGAAAGCTGTATGTCATAAGTTATACTGTCCTATGGGTTTGCTTTATTGTAGTGCCTCTGTCAAAAAGAAGGCAGTGTAGGGTTTTTGCTGCTATGGCAACAAGTTTTTATATAAATTATAATTCGGGGCAATGACATGCACTGTAAGTGGGCTGATGATTTTTTTTTCATAAAAGAACGAGCCTGATTTTGTAGCCTGCATACAGTTGAGTCAGGACCGAGGTTTCTGGTTGTTGTCGGAGCGCTGGGAAACAGAGAGGGCAGCATGTCATTTTGCATCGTCAGGAGAATGCTTTATAACAAATGTATTACCTAGCCTAGGGTGTGTGTGTGTGTGTGTGTTTCATCAGCAATGCCTGACTGAGTTTAGTGTTGAAGTGAGTCAGAAATAGACCTCTGAGCTCTCTGTATTTCTGGACGAAGGGATTAAAAGAGACAGAGATTGTGAAATACTGTAGTGTGTGTGTTTGCAATTCAGATTCTGTGGCGCCACAGCACCACTTCATCCTCTCGCACATAAACATTTCAACAAAGTAGTATCCAAATGTAGCAGGATATATATCTGAAAAAAAACTACTTTTCAACCACAACATCAAATACCACACTGATATTTTGTATGCATGACATGATTTCTTCACAATATGCATGCAAACTAAACCGGAAACGTAAATTCATGATGTGCATGAGTATGTAGACTCCACTGCATGATCTGTGTTGGAGCGCAGAACGTATAGACTGGAAACATGGTCCAGTGTAAGATAAGAGGATTTGTTGTTCTCTCATTATGTGTGAAATGATAGTCTGACTTAAACATGCCCATAGAGCAATTTGTTAATCGTGTCTTTCATCCCAGGAAAGATGAGAATCCACGCAAGCTGTTCTTCCAATCTCAGGCTTAGCAGTTTCCTCATTTTGTAATATCCACAACTATTCCCAAATTTCACTTTGCGGCCAAGAGTCTGTTCAGTACCGCAGGAAAGAAGAGATGCTGGAAAATCAAATATATCACAAATATGCACGGCTAATAGACTAGCTTTATATAGGCCAATGCAGAAGGAATCGATTCTCGTGCTTGTTTGTTTTCCTGTGCAGAAATGTGAGCAGTTTGTCTTGCGTTTAGCGAATGCGCTGCTGAAAACACACCGGCACACAAATACACGGTCGTCACTTGGCAGCAACATGTGTGTGTGTGTGTGTGCTGATGCCATAATCCAGGGGTGGTAGTGCAGTGATCTGTGTAGCCTGGGCAGGGTTAGAGAGCAGATGGTCGAGGCAACACGACTCCAGACTTGGGAACAGAGCACCGCTGATAGGGATTTTAAATCCTGATACTGCTCATTCCAATCCGAATTTGGTTTGTTGCTTTTTTTCGTCCGCATTTACGATTTTGTATCGGAGTCAAATTTGTAATTGAAATGCACAGCTTTTCAGTCCAAATGATGAAACAATTAAATATGTGTGCTTGGTTCTTGGCACAGTGGAACATTCACCCACTGCTGCGATTTCTACCACAGCTGCTCTTCCTGGTATTATTAGTTGTAATAATAAATATTGCTTTAGCTAGTGTAAGTGTCGTGGGTGTTGGAGTGCATAAAAGAATCCCATATCAAATGATCTGGATCTTCTTATAACTTTTAGTGAGGTCTTCACACAAGACATCCAAGTCCACTCTATGCCCCAGCTCCCGCTCTCCTGTCTCCTTCTTTTTTCCCAACATCACCCCTCTACTACCTCAACAGCGCCCCCTAGCCTCACTAGGGGGCGCCCATTTTTGTAAACGCACAAACTGCATGTGCAACCAACAGCCCAAACATAAAAAAAATAGCACCCAGGGAGCGCAGCCGTGTGATTTCTGATGGATGGAAGTCCTGATGAGTCCACAGTGGTGGATTTGTAGTAGGATCACAATCATGTGATCGTCAGCAGGCCACTGACGTAGTGTTCACTTGTTGTCATAGTTACAGTGACGCCGTGCTGCTATCTCACAATGGTACAGAAATCCTTAACAAATCTGTGGATCCAGGCTATAAGCCGCATCAAATCTAATCACTTCGTCCTTGTGTCATTTCTGACCTTCAATGAAAATTTCATCCAAATCCGTTGTTTCGTTTTTGAGTAATGTTGCATATAGACACACAAACATATACTAATTGTCACATAACTCTGCGTTTCTTGACAGAGTAATAAAGAATAAATACACCTCCAACATTCCAATATTTATGTCATCTGCCTTCAAACATATTAATTACCTATTCATTTTCATTCCTCCACTAATACTACTATTACCTCCATCTGCTGCTGTTGCTACCAGGGGTTAAATTGGCTAGAAGCTGAGCTCTGCCCTCAGATACCCAAATCGCAGCCTGTCGGAGTCCAGCTCCGTCTCTTTTCAGCACCGCAGCTTTTCCAATTCACATGCTGACAGAGCTCTTGAAATCTTCTTTCAAGCTCTGACATGCACCGAACAAACAAATGCAGAATGCCTTCTTCATTTCTGTGACATCATTAAACAGCTGTATCACACAGCAGTGCGCTCAGTACTTCCTCCACACTGAGCGCAAGGTTGTGTGCAACTTACTCAGGTGGAACAGCAGGTAACTTCATTCATTATTTACATCTTCTGACATGGCATTGTGATAGCTGTACTAACCTAAATGCTTTTCCAGCACAGCAAACAGAGCTGCTGTGCTTACATCCGCACTTTCTAGTTTCTAGGAAAAGTATTGGCAACAAAATGGTCCAGCTCAGAGAGAATCCAGCACCATCAGGGCTGTCCATACATTTTTATTTTCGCTCAAAGCCCAATTATTGTTTCCTCTAGAGAATCCCCATATTTTTTTTCCCCGGTACATAGAATGAATTATTGCTGGGAGTTGCAAGGTTTACTGCTTAAATGCAATGCTATTTACAATAGTACCATTATTGCAAGAACGGATCTTGTCTAATCCCTTAAGTAAATGAAAAATGAGGCGACAGACAGCCAGCGTAATAATGAAAACAGAATTTATTGTCACATCTATAAGATACTGCAGATACTTTAGTTGGATCCGTCTGTTTTTATGTATGGCATGATTATCAGTTTTCTGAACCACCAATTAAATACAGATAATCAAAATTAAAAAGAAAAAGAAAAATAGTGGTCTACCATTGCAGTGCATTTAAGAATAGGAATTATATCTGTGATGTTGCGTTATTATACTTTAGAACTTCACGGAGCTTTATGGAGGTGAATGGTGTTTTTTTTTTTTTTTTTTTCCCTCCCTATGAAATCCTTTTAAACCTCCAATGAATATAAATGAACTAACGCAAAATGACAATCTTTGTGATATTTGACTATTTAGACAGATTTAATCATGCTCTGAATACATTCCCAATGCAATGGAGGTGATTTTAGTTTTTAGAATCGTGACATTTACAACATTCAGGTGAGAACACAATGTGTACAGTTCTCCCTGCAACCACTGTGCTTTTGACTAAAGAAATAGTCCTTGTTTCTACTGTGTGCCGTCTGGTCTGAGCCCCCCAATTCATCCCCCGGCTGTCACAGTGTTGCGACTTTAAATATGTTCAGCTGCATTTCCAAAGATATTCCCAAGACACCAATAACAAGCAGTTACTGTAAATTAGCTTTTGGGATGCTTCTTCTGGCGTGAAGGAAATTACTGATTTTGTTTTTCTACAGGGAATTTTGACCTCGCGTTTATGCACTTGCACACATTTCATGGGCAACATAACTGCTCCGTGTGAGTGAATGGTGTAAAAGATGCAGGGCGACAAACCAACCTAAGCGACATCTCATTACGAGCTGTTATTTATGGCCGAAAATAGAAGTGGTGATGTCACACTTTTTGGTTTTAAGAGTACTTTCTGCAGCAGAACAACAAGACAAATTGGCACTCAGGTGTGTTGAAGATACTGGCCATAAGTTTCGTCTTTGCAATCTCTAAATATAATTTTGGGAGAATGAAAACACAAGGGAGGTTGGTGTGTGTGTGTGTGTTTAAGAAGTGTGTGGAGGCCCGCTGCTGCAGTGAGGAGTGCAGCTTATTAACCTCTGCAGGATGCTTCTTCACTGATTGTCACAATTCTCTGTCAGATTTCATTAAGATATGCCCACACACTTCCAGTGAAACACACATGCAGAGAGACAAGGGAAAAGATAGGGAGTGAAAGAGGGGCTTATTGGCCTGAAGCACTATCAATACAAATAAAGCATCGCAGGCATGCCTGTTGACACACACACACACACACATATATATATATATATATATATACACATAGTGGCTAATTGAGCGGCGAGGTGTGCTCGGACGATGAGTTGATGAGTCATTCTTAATGTTTGACCTTGAATGGTTCCTGTGCCCTTCGGACAGCCAGAAGCCACATGGCTGCTCCTCTTTCCTGGCCTGTTTTAGTTGGCTGACGCTGCAGCAATTTGTGCCACAGCAACAGGCGAGGCATGGAGCAACACCAGCGCACACTTGGCCATTATATACACATGAGATATCAGACAAATACTCCGCTGTCTTTGCGGAAAGTCTCATAAGAGCCAGTCAGTGTCTTTCACCTGCAGGAGGATGTCTGCAAATACAGCCAGTGTGTTTTTATTATTACTGTTAGGAGTTGTCTGACCTGAGAGCTCATTCCAGCATGGTGTGGTGAGATTGTACTCAACAGACTGTAAAAGCTGCAATGAAGCCCGCCTCGCTGATTCTGCAATTCACTTAATGTTAATGTAAGGTTTTGGATTTTTGGGGGGTTTGAAATTACATTTATTTCATTATGGCTTTAAATCTTGTTAATTATGACTTTCTGTCTTTTCCATTGGATTCGTCATGCTGTCAGATTTCTGCTGCTCTGTGACTTGACAGCCATCATAAGTCTGGACAAGTAGACTTAGACTGACTTATTTAATCCCCAGAGGGAAATTCTGTTGTTACAGCAGCATAGATATTTAACAAAGGGGTAAACAATAAGACAACACAGAATAGTGATAATAAAATAAGCTAAAAGATATAATATGGAAAGAAAAATCAACAAAATATACAAGAGTGATACAGAAAAGTGCAACTGAGAATGTGCTTAGATGTGCAAATGATATACGTTTACTGAATGTGAAGTGTACAGTCTGTAAAGTGGTTTCGTCAGCAGGCGAAATTAGAGTCCTTTTGTGATCTGTCAGGCACAGGTGCATTGAAAGTCTTATTGCCGTGGGGAGGAATGACCTCCTGTACCGCTCCCTGGAGCAGTGCGGTTCTATCAGTCTGAAGCTGCTCTCAGATTGTCTGGGAGGTGTTGTCCATGATGGCCAGCAGTTTGGTCAGCATCCTCTGCTCACCATCTTCTCCAGGGTGACCAACCGACAGCCAGCAACACACTGGGCTTTCCTGATGAGTTTTGTTCGGTGTGTTGGCATCCTGCACCTTGATGCCTGCACCTCAGCACACCACAGCAAAGAAGATGGTGCTCACCTCCACAGATTGATAAAACATCAGGAGCATGCGGTTGCAAACTTTGAAAGAGCTGAGCCTCCTGAGGAAGTAGAGCCGGCTCAGGCCCTTCTTGTAGACAGTGTCAGTGTTTGTTCACCACCTCCAGCTTGTTGTCCAGACTCACTCCCAGGTATTTGTAAGTCTGGACAATCACCACATCAGTCCCGTTGAATGCATACAGGAGAGACTGACCACTATCTCTTTGGTCTTCGTCACATTCAAGTATTCATTATGAACAGTTTGCTTTTGTGGTGCTTCTTTTAAAATTTTACTGATTTTTATTTGGTCAAAATGGAAATCAACAAGTAGCCAAATATTTAATTAGCATTCCAAAGAACAATGATTTCATCCACTTTTATTCTTCATCATTTTATTTTTTAAGCTAAAATAATTCCAACCATCCTTGTTCAGAGCTTCTCACCGTGTTGACTTTCTCGCTTCAATACTCTGCTCATTAGGAACTTGATCTTGTTGCAATTTCACCACCGCCTTCAGATAATTTTGATGCTTTTTGTGAGTAGCATGAGGGACTACATCTTTAATTTCGTTATGCAATCTGTGTTGCATAATGGTAATTGCTGAATTTTGAAATAATACAAGCAATTTGAATACGTCACCTTGGGCTTTGGGAAACTGTTCCCAAATGCCCAAGGTTTCATTTGCTGCTACTTGTTGACATTTTATAGACAAACCAATCAACAGATTAATCAACAAAATAATGAGCAGATTAATGAAAAGAACTGTTTGTTGCAGTGGTACTGATCTATGAAATGACATTGAGGCCCTCTGGTCATTAAAGGGAGAAGTGAAAGAGAGGTTTATAGCAGCAGACTGAAAGCGAGCAAGAAGAAGAAGCTGATCTTATCCTCAGCTTTTTCCTCCAAATGAAACCCTCAGGAGTTTTACACCCTGTCTGCTCCTCTCTCCATCTATTTTTCCACCTCCTTTGTTACAGCCCTCCTCTCTGTGTTCATGGTGGTCCAGCAGAGACGGAGGACTCGGTCTAAAGCTCAGTGAGGTTTAAGCTTTGCCAAGCTAAAGCCAAAATGCGACAAGAAACAAAGATAACTGCACTGGGAGCAGGCCATTTCTTCACTTCTATGAGCCACTAATGACAGGAGATGCAATCCATCATTTCCTCGTCCAAATCACCTGCAACAAGCCGCTCTCTGTTCAGGGTTGTTTCACTGTGACGAACTTTCAGGTGATGTAACAGTCCTTCTGGTGGCCATATTGAAATGCAGCAGCTTGCGAAATATAGAAGCTACACAGAGCTGACTGTGTATGTAGATGTACAACAAAACCATGTAATTCGAGTTGGAATAGAAGCCATAGATTGTTGAACCATTACCTCAATCTGTGTTTATACTGCTTTTGAATAAGAAATCATTTTTTATCATCTAATCAATTCAAAATAGTATTGGTACTGTATGTAACGGTGCTACCTGGTTTGTTATTTGTTACCATCAGATTTCTAATGACAGATTGTTAAAACATATGAAAGCTGTTAATGATCAGATCTAGAGTCAGACCACCTGATTCGGATGTTATCATTGCAGATCATTCCCATACATAAGGGCTATTGGGGACCTGCTACACCTTCTAGGAGGCTCAATAGGCCATTATCATCCATGCTCATCCATAGACTGCAGATTAAAGATGGATGTAGTCACCTTGATGTCACTCAGTGGTTTGCGGAATATTCTCAGGATGTCTTGACTTTGGTATTGGCTGTTCCCATCTTGGTCTTTTCCAACTCGGCATAACAAGCAAGTAGTGGATCTGACTACAGAACTTGAGGACACTATGCATACTGTTATGATAGCAACTTGTCAATCACAAAGTAGCCCTACCCTAAAACACACTCATTTATCCTTTATTTTGCTCTAAACGAGACCATAACTCTAAAAATGAACATTGCTTATCATTCGAGTCTTGCATCTGATTGAGACCATAACATCATTAAGAAAACAACACATCAAAGAAGTAATTTTCCTTCAGGCTTCTATACAGTAAGATTTCTTTTTGTAAACATAGTAGTCGCCCCCTACTGTCTGGGAGTAAGAATGCAAATTTACCTCCCTTCCATTTATGCTTTGATCATTGATAAACAGAAACCAACCCTGATAAAGTGCACAACCTGTTGTTGACTTGTGGTTTAAACCCAAACCACGATCCTTTTTATACCAAGCCAAATAATTTCGATGTCTAAACTTACCCAAACATGGACTGAAAACACAAGTAAACACTGAGTGAAAAACAGATGGAACTCATTTAATTTCCCTGACCAACCTCGAGTGTGGACTTTTGTTTGTCTTTGTAACGGCAAAGTCGTGACTCCATCATCATTTAGTGGGGTGATAATGACCGCTAGAAGATGGAGGATGTCCCTACTGGGCCATGTGAATGATATTGGATAATTACAGCTTGATGAGATCTGAAACAGGTGGTCTGCTAACAAACACAACAACAAAGCATCGAAGCTAGAAGCATACACTTTCTGAAATTACTAAAATGACATAAAAACAAAATTAGGCACATAAACCTAACATTCATGACGTGCTAAAAGCATTCTTTACACATGGGCTGGAAAATCTTCACGAATCTGTGTGAACGTTCCACTCTGAGGTGTTTCCGCTCAACATAAGTACTTTAAGTCTCCACCTTGCTCTCTAACCTGAATAATATCTGGAAGGTTACTCAGCCAGCCAAATTGATATCCACGAGGCAACCTTGCCTCTGCCATACAATCCATCATTGATGACAACTGTAGGCCAGGTTTCTCCTCTCTGCACCCATTTCATCAAACATATCTCTTCTGCCTTCCTCTATTCCTGTTCACGAACCTGCTTCAATGTGCCCCCAGCCACTGTATAATGTAGACAAATTTATCAAGGGATTTGATTGACATTTTCGCATAAAATGGCCCCATATTGATGTGTAAATACTCCAGAGTATACAGTATATACATATTAATTACCAATACCTTAAATGGGAAAATACAGAAGAGACCATTTTGATTGAAGCCAGTACCAAATCTAGACCTCCCGTCTTGACATCAGCCCACGCTTTTAAGTGGAAAAAGGAGCTTTTTGGCAGACGTTGTCAGTAGCGAGTAAGCATCAAGATTTTGAGGCTAAAGTCTGCTTCGACTTTCTCTTTTCTTGGCAGCAGTGTGAATCTACGTGGCCACCAGGGACCCATCTTTACTCACTGGGTTCTATTTCTCTTTACTGATGGGAGAGACAGACAAAGAGCACCTTACTCTAGCAGTTAACCCTTCTCTTACCAAGTGTGTTATTCAGGTGGTTTTTAAGGCTCAGAGGAACAACGCTTGCTGCAGGCAGTGCGCGATACATTAAGCACTTGCTAGGGCTGGACCAAAACAATGAAGAAATCTGACCTGTTTGGTTAGCTAGTTGCAGTTCAGGGCTTGTATTGGTTCCTTTGATGAGGTTACGATGTGCAGAAACAACCCATCACGCTATTATCCCAGTGAATCTCCTCAGTTGGCACAAATGTGTCAATGCAGCTGTCAGTCAGTCTCGGAAATGGTAAGTGGAGAAGACAAAGTACAGTTAGAGGATCCACCAGCGTCACTGGAGTCTGCTGTATGGAAGCAGTATGGATTAGTGTTCCCTTTGACAATGACAGAAAGAAAGTGGTGGATAAAATGGCAACTGTGTGTAAGAACCGTGTAACGTGTAGCTTATGCTGGCAGAAATGCATATACAACATTTAGGAAGACATCATCCATGTGTGTGCCTTGACGGAGCAGGGAGGAGAGAGTCGGGTAGGAAAGGGCAACAGCTCCGTCTGCCCACAGCTTTTAAACTGCCACCATGCACATTCAGACACAGCAAAATCCATGACCAAATCTGTGGGAGATTTTAGAGTGAAAGGTGCACAGTTGTGGAGAATGTGAGATTTCAGTACAGAATTAAAGCACAATAGTTGCTCTATAATATCCCCTCTTGCCAGCATTTAAGCAACACAATAATTCTCAAACTTAATGAACAAACACACTGACACATAGTCAAAGACTTCAGCTTTATTTTGGAGGCCTCATTTTACAAAGTGGATGGAAAACATGTTCAAATTAACAGTCTCCCTCCTTCCCTGCCTGATCAAATGTAACAAACCAAACTGAAAACCATGAAACCAAACTGTGAACTTTTCAACCCAAGTGGCTGCTGAGCAAAGTAAGTCACTGTGGTGTTCTGTGTTCAGGATGAGACCCTAATTCACGGTATGTCCTTTCAAGGCGTGGCCGAGATATAGCATGAACTGTGTTGCACAAATGGTAGAGTTTTTGTGTATTTATACTTACACTATTTACACAATCTTAAAGAGTTATGATTTAAATCATATTTCAGGGTGCACACTTGAAAAGAACAATGAAATAATTTACCTAGCAATCTAAATCAAATATCCATGATAACCTAAACCAAGCTAAGAAACCAAAATCGTCACATATTTAACCTTTCTATCTACCCTTGATCTACTCATCTGTGATGTGCCATTTCATCTGAAAATGTAACCAAATGGGAGCTCAAAATCACAGAATTATACATGTCTCATTAAAAACATCTGCAGCATCACAATTGAACATATTGGGACGTAGCTGAAGTACAGACTGTGGTTAATCAAGCAGATAGGAGACAAATGTGTAGATTAAAAATGTAGGTAGTATATCTGTAGTATAATGAGTCTATGGCAGACAGTTTAGGTTTTGCTGCCACAAAAAACGTGTTTTAAAAAAACGTTTTTGCTGAGTTGCACTGTTTTTCAGTAGTGAACAAAGTAGTAGCAATTTACTTAAGATTTTATGACATATTTGGCACATACATTTTTAGACCCAACCCCAACATTTATGATTGAACTGATCCAATAAAAACGACCAATAAAGAGTCCAGTGAAAGAAAGGGTTACTGGTTAGGGAACATGCCCTGAGAACTGGTCTCCAGGTCAGTTCCCAGCTGGTCAGACCATTTGCTGCATGTCATTCCTGTTCTTTGTACCTACGTTTGTCTGTCTTGCTTCACTGTCGCTGTCCAATAAAGGCATAAAATAGCCACAAGTTATCTTTTGAAAAGAGAGAGAGCTTGTCTGAAAGTGACCCGTGGTCAGTCAGACCTCGTCTTAAGATAATTAAACTGTCAACAACGTGATGTTTCACCAGTTAACAAGCTGCCAAAAGAGCAGCAACACACTGCCGCTTCACAGTTAATACTAATCTCACTCCAAAAAACAGTTTTAACGACTAATGATGAAAATGCACCATGAGATTTATTTGGTTATAAGGCATTCTGACACACAGACCTGAGACCTGCAGCAATATAATGAGAAGATCTATATTATTACAGTGTTTACTTTGTTTTAGATCTGCTGCAACATAAAGTTTACAACACAATAATGTAGTTGTAAGCATATATATTATTTATTAATGCATTTGCTGATTACGACTTCTTGTGTGCACATCAATAGAGGCAAACTGCTGTGTAAACAGATAATTAATGATTAAACATGGTTTTAATACTGTGAAATAAGTGTTTATAGAAGAACTTATAATTATCAACACAAACTATATGCTTGCAGTGTCTTTTGAAAGCTTACAACTACATAATTGTTTGTTTATTATTGGTGGGTCATAAAATGTGCATTTATTAGTTAACATGGAGAAGCGTGGGTGAGACGTAAAGAAAGTAGTCATCTGCATACTGTGGCACTTATGAAGTTGATTAAGGAAACTTACAAGATGCTCTCAAGGTATTTATGTTCGAGTTTTTTTTTTCTTACATAACTAACTAAATGCTTTGGTGATAAAAGTCATTCTTTAGTTGTTATTTGCTCTTTCTTTTGCCACTATTGTCCATCTGAAGACCATACCCCTCTTGGCACTTTCTAAAATTGGCAGGCCTGTTTACTCCTCTCTCCTTGGCGTCCTCTCTCCATGTCTCTGTTTATCAGCCTGTCCTTCCCTCTGGCTAAAGGACATCCAAACACCAGCGTGGCTTGCTGTGACTTCACCCAGCCCTCAGTCTGTCTTCCCATTAAGATAAGATGAAACCGATCCCTAAGGGGATATCTGGGGTATTGTTACAGCCAACAATGACAGGACAAAAGAAATAATAGGATAATAACTTGGCACTTAGAATATTTTAAAAACATTTTGCAATAACATAATTTAACTTGAATATATTGATATTGTGGCCAAGGACTTAATTTTATTTTTACTTTGGAGGCAAGCAAGTGAAAGTTTAAAAACAGGCACTGAGGAGTCATATCCTCTCCACTTTTTCTGCTGTTGCCATGGAAACTCAATAGTTTTTGCAATTCATCAGTTCAGCCATGTGTCCATGGAAGTTGGAAATCTGTGATAAATATATTTTAAGATTGGAAAAGCATTTCCAATCAGTATTCCAAGCTATGTGGAAGGGGAACAAAAATGAATGCAGTCCAATACATCACACAACATCTTGACCAATAGATTGGCCAAATCTACAAAAGTAGATTGTGATAATTCATCAGAGTATTGCTGATGATATTGCAGGTATCCGTTTATCCACACATTCCTCTGACCTCTCTTTATTCTGAGTGCCTGACTGCCTGACAGCCCCATGACTCAGCACTCCTTCTTTTAAATCGGTCAGTTTTCTGAGTGGTGGTTTATGTGCAATCAATCAGGCTCATTCTCCACAAATGCCTACCTTGCTTCTCTCTGCCTCCTCGTGCCTCACAGTCAGTTAGATGCTCCTTGAATTCATTGTTGTATTTTGTCCTTTGTGGTGTTTTTTTTTTTTTTTTTTTTTGGAGATTGCATCATTAGAGACGGTCTAGTTTGGCTAGGTGAACAGTTAAGAATTAAACCGAAATGTTAAAAAAACAACTAGAAATGTGTTTGCCCAGCACTTTTTTCTACCAATCTGAGATCTCACCCTATTTATCTATAATTGAGCACCCTTAGGCAAGAATTTCATGTTTAACACTGCCTGTCTAATCAGCCTAACCAAAAATTAGGGCTGTAACAGAGGAAAGCAACATAGGTTCTGCAACCAGGGAGCTGCAGAGTCACCCTCTTTGTCCAAATTAAATTCTATTGTTGATATGGGCACCTTTTTTTTCCCCAGGGCAGCTGACAAACTAAAAGCTGCATCACACAAGTCCAAAAATTCAGTGGTTTGAAAACACTTGAACAAAATTCACCTCTACTTCAGCTGAGACAGTGATACACTGCAGCCAGCTGCGCCATCCATTCCAAATATGAAGATTTTCCTGTTCTTTGTTCTCTATCGAAGCATTTTCTTTTCATTTGAGTCCTGAAATTAAAAGTTTATCTTTCAAAACCTTGTTGTAAAGCAAGATGTGACAAAGGGCAATGAAGACAAAGGAATGGAGAAGCACACAAAACATTTGACTGCAACTTTAGTGAAAGATGATGGCAGACCAAAACCTCCCATCTTTGTGGAGCAGTAAAGAGACTGTTTTGTTAGAGATATGGCTGCACAATTATGGCCAATTTTTTTGATGAATGCAATTCATCACAATCATTCATTGATTTAAGGACCAAATATTTTTATTGCACTTTCATTTACATATCTTTGCATCAAATTAAGGCTGGTTCTTATTCAGACGGCGTCTCCTGGAGGATAAATACCAGTTAAGTTGTACCAAAACTTTTTAGCCCATATTAAATCAACAGAGCTACTTTCACTTTGAAAGTGAGAGAGACGGTGATACACTGCATGGCCTTGCTGTCATGGATTTCTGAGCTGATGCTGATCAAAGACGGGGACTTGGCGAGGTTAGCCGTTTTTTTCTTCTTGGTGTTCACACTTTCATTGTACTGCAGTTTGTGGTGTTCTTTTCAGGTGATTGAAAAAGTTAGCTGTTTTGCTTTGTGGCACAGACACAGGTCTCCTGCCTAATATCACTGACCTTGGATACAAAATACTACCAAACAGCAGCTGATGATCTGTTTCGAGAGACTAACTCTTAACTTTCTGCTCCAGCCTTTTGATTTTCTCGTCTGTGCTCTGCTGTGTTTTACTCTTCCACTCTGGACTGAAGCTGCAGAAACTTTTTGCACAGACTGCCGCTGCAGGGGTGCACAGCAGCATGACGACTCCCCAAAAGTGAAGCCAAAACATGCCGATCGTTCCTGGTGGCTGGCTGGTAGTTTTGGAAGCTCTTCATTTGACATGCAGCTGAGTTTTCTATGAGCACTGAACGCATTTTAAATGTCAACATTGCTGTCAATCATTTTCTCTGCAGGATGTCGAAACCATGGTTTAGATTAATATTTGATTAATTATACAAACTTCTCTCCTGGGGAGATTACATCATCTTTATTGCGCCTTTTTCTAGTGCTGTTTTAATGGCACCCGACTGTTATGTAAAAGAGCCATCAGATAACATCTGCATGATGGTCTTGGGTGAAAATGAAATGTGCATTCATTCACTTTTTCTCTTGTGTGTTTTTTCAAATTAAAGTGAAACTGTGAGCCTCATTTGGATGGAAACTATTGTCATATTTTGGGCATTGAAAAACATGCTATTGTATACAGAGGGAATGAGATTACTTATTATTTTATAACATCATGAGGAAACATTAGTAAACATGCAAATGATTAGATGTGCATATTTTGATCACAGAACAAGACTGCTAGAAGACATGGTACAAGCAGCAGGAACCAAATGTTGTTGCCGTTTTGATCCAATACCAGCAGAAGACAGAGCCACGAGATGAGTCAGTTTCATAATTTAATCTATGTTGCGTTGTATTTCCATCATCCTGCTACTGAGTCTTAATGATTACTAATGAAGGTAAGTATAGAAAGAAGCTGTGCTAATATGATAAAGTCTTCAAATTTAGAATAAATCAGGAAAATCTAAGTTGAATAGGTGTGCAGCTCTATACATTTCTATATATTTATTTCTTCTTCGTATTTTACCCCAAATAACAAACTTTGTGACATTATCCAAAGCAAAAATGTGAGCATAGCTGTTATAAAAGTCTCCCTGATGCCACCAATAATTCTGAGATTGTGCTCAGCTTGGTGCAAAGCGTCCCAAGTTTGTATTTTGGAAATGAAATGTCACAAGTGTTCTGCTTGTAATCAGAAAATGATCCTGAGAAATGAAAGACAAACACCTTCACACAGCTTCCAGAGTCAAATCTAGTGAATGTTCAATAATGATAAAATCCAAAAGCAAACTATCTGCATCACACAGCTTTAGCTGAGTAGAGCTTTTTAATTTTTCTTTTCTTGCTAAAATCATTGCTGGGAGTGCTTATTATACAATATGCTCATGGCATTTTCAGACAGAAAATTACTTTTAATTACAAACAGGTTTCACAGTGGAATGGTTCTTATTCTTTGTAGAAGTCAGACACTGCTTAGTTAGAATGTACTAAATGGACAGACTGATTTGAAAAGTTATTTCATGCAGCTTTTCCATGGAGCCAAGGACAAAGTAGAAGAAGAGGCTGAAGGAAAAGGATCTTAAGGATCCTTAACGATACCTGCGGGACACTAGTAGAGATATATGATTTATACCTGTATTGTTTCCTGTGGTAAGGGATGGAATTTGGTCATTTGATAGCAATGCATGACCTCTCATGGACTAATCTATATAGTGTGATACTTTATACACAAGGAACTCAAAATAAACTACAAAAATGGATTGAATAGAGACTGAAATGTTCTACAGACTGCCATGGATTAGTACTAAATAAATAAATAAATAATAAAAAAAAGAAAAAAACACAAGGTTTGTTTTGTACATGTTCTACTGAAACATGTAGTCAACTACTAAATTATTTGTTAGTCAATGAATACTTTCATTTAACTTTTTGAGCAAATCTGCAACGCCTTGAAAAGGAAAATATCCTTAGGTCGCATCCTTCACCCTGAGTTCATATCCCTTTTTCTCAGTTGAATTTCTCTCGAAGTATTTTTGCAGCGGGATGCAGCAGATATTAAATGAAGCATCTAATAGTACTAACTGCTTGTCTGTGTGGAAAAAGTATCAGCGAGAAATCTAATTTTGAATTGAAATCAAATGTAATCAGTTACAGCCTGCACACGGCTCTGCATCTGTCTCCACACCCAGTACTTTTATTTGAGTTACTCCTCATTGCATAGCCATTAACATATCATCTAACTGATATTTTAATATCTATGCAATCTAAGTCATGTAGTATCCCACATTCATATTTACAATTTTGTCAGATTCCAGAAAACAGTTTTTGTTTGCTATAAAGGCTAATATTAAATATCTGCAAAAGTATGGCAAATCAGAATGAAAATCGGAAAACAAGCTGTAGCATGAATGGCAACAAGTTTTAATGACCAAGTTACATTATACTAAAAATAGCCCAGAACTTATTGGGGTTGGTACACTTACATCAAAGAGGGCAAAATGATTTTTCAGCAGTTGGCAAAACAAGACCTGCAACTCGCCTCACAACAGCATGCTAAAAAACTTTTAAGTCCCCATATTCATCTGTTGGAAGATTGTTAGATAAACTCCACACACTTTGAACAGTGTGGTGGGTAGAAATCAGCATTTGTTAGACTTGATAAAAATTGTCTGAATGCAGCATAGATTTGGCAGTATTCACATTTCAGCTGCCAGTCTGAGCACAGCCTGCGACGCTGAGCAAAGCCTGTTGGTGTGAAGGCTGCTAGCATAGCACAATATGTGGACTGTTATTGGTGGACTCACAGCTTATTACCACTTTCAGCAGAATGTTCGACCGGCTCGTATTAACAGCTCTCGGATGCTTTTTTTTTTTTTTTGTCTGCGCTCTTGTTTGTATGACAGCTCTGTAGGTGAGCTATGACATCTTGCCCTTGTTGTTTTAATCGCAGCATTAAACAGATGTGCACGTAGACACATGCACAACATCTTAAACCTAACGCTGCAGCCAAGCTAATGAGCGTGTTGCTTTCTGTTTCTCTGACTGGTGGAGCGATTACCAGCACATGTGCAAAATGGGCCAGTTTTCTCTCAAGCTTGACGCTCCCCTGCACTATTTAAATAGGGCTCACTCAGTCCCATTGCGTCTAAAATACAACAAATGATGAGATCACAGAGACGCACACATTCACAGGCCCACGCACACACAAATACGCACAAGAAACAGAGAGGCTGCGGGCTACAAGTGCTATAGACACTGATGCCACTGCTAATGGAATTCAGTGTGCTGTGACTGTGTGAGCAAAACAGAGAGCAAAAGAAAGACGAGGAGTGAGAGCGAGAGAGAATGATCCATGCGGTTCCCACAGGGACCCAGTGCTGTGCTATTCTTAACGCTTTCTCCATAATGATCATCCCATTCATACATCACATCTTGTGCCGAGCAGGTTCACAACAACTTTTTTTTTTTTGCGATGCACACTGAGACCAACTTCTTCATTAGACAATGTGAGGAGTGAGAGCAGAATTCTAGGATTGTACCCAAGGTACAGTTTATGACTGATGGATTTTAATTGTTGTCACATGAGACAGTAGACCGTCCAGTTGGAGAGAATGACCTCCAGCCTTTGAGTTGTGATCTACAGCATGACTCAACAGAAAATGATCACACCTTAAATGATTTTCATGCTCCAGCAGCTGACCCGGTGCTGGCAGAGGACGAGCAGAAGGCTGTAAATCAAACAACACAGTGCGGGAGAGATGACCTAGTGAGCCAGCTCATTCTGCTTTTGCTTATTCCCAGTGGTCCACTATAGTGTAGGCAGCCTATACTCTCTATTCTGTACTTGTATGTTCTCATATTTTACACTTAATCAGTCTAACTTTTTTCTGCCAGTGCCATAAATGAATCCCTGAGAATTTACGATGCTTCATTGCACTTGTGCAACAATCATTTGCTTCATTGCCTAAAATGCCCTAATACCCTCAAAGATAATAAAGAGATAGCCACCCTGAGGGTGAGCGCTCTGACTGTCTTATGTTGTGGATGGTCTCAATTTGGCGTGTGATCTTAATACTCTGCTAAGGAATGTGGCGGAGTTATGACGATTGCTGTACGTTTGTTTGTCTGTGTGCAACATTACTCAAAAGAGAATAACGGATTTGGATGAAATTTTCAGGGAAGGTCAGAAATGACACAAGGACTACCTCATTAGATTCTGACAGTGATGTGGCTTATAGTCTGGATCCATGCATTTGTTAAAGATGTCTGTATCATTGTGAGATGGCGGCATGGCGTCACTGTAACTATGACAAGTGGACACTACCTCAGCGGCCTGCTGATGATCACGATTGTGATCCAACTACAAGTCCACCACTGCGGACCATGAGTTGTTCAAAGATTTCAGACGTCGGAAATCATACAGCGACTGAGCAGCCTAGGCAGAGTACTTCTCTCTCTGAATGCTTTTCTTGTATTTTTTATTTCCTCATATTGGTTTAGGATTTTAACTTGTTGTTCTTGTGAGGAACCGACACCTTTGTCCATGTTTGCAATTGGTCATCTGGTGCCAACGCTGTTCCTTTCATGTGGACACACTCAGCTTGATCCAGTACCTCCAGTTTGACTTCAAGAGTTGAGAACCTGCTTGACATAACTGTTTAACATGTTGCGTAGCATGTTTAACTTGGCCGTCCTGGAGTTGTGCCCAGTATCAACATTAGTCTTACCACAATACTTCAAAAACATTGAACCTAGCTGATTCTGAACAACTGGTATCAAGATGTCTCTCTTTGGTGAAGCTATTCATGCTGTCAGTCTGAATAGACACAATACAAATATCTCTAATGATTATGGACTGTGATTAATTCATCTAATTTACAACAAACAAAGTGTTATCAATATGACCCCTTGTGTTATCTTGCAGATAAACATAGTTTTGGTTGTGAGGTTTAGAGATTATGTCTGCCACTGAGACTACTGCTCACTAAACACACAAATATCATTCAGGCCTGTTACGTTTTGCAGCCTCTCTGTTGCAGAGTTGCTTCTAAAAATCAATGCTTTGAGTACCATTTAACAGCATTGTAGGGCTACACTTAACAGTTATTCTCACTACTGACGCAACAGCACATCGCTGTTGAGAAGCAGGAACCAGAGAATCTTTGGTATTTTTCATTGGAAAACAATTAAGCTGATGAAGTGATTATCAAAAAAGTGGCATTGATTTTCTCTTATTAATTAATTGAGTAATTGCTGAGCTCTACTCCACTGATCTGCAGTATTTGGAAGAGATCAGAAGAAGCACATTTTCCGTTGGTCGCTTGTCGAGAAAAATAACCTTGAAAGTTATGACTGTAGATCCTACTCTGAGACGTTTTTTGACAGAAAGGTAGCGCCCAGATTAACAGCTCTGAGACAGGAATAGCACTTTACATTGTAACCCAACTGAAGTCTATCTGCACAAGAGCCATATTTCTTTTGACCTGACTGCTACGGCTTCCGTTCATAATAGACTTAGACCTCTGACGTAAATGCTTTTTTTTTTTAGACGCCTCTCTTAATTTCTGGACAAGGAAAATGGTCAACTTTGATCACGCTTAACGCTGGCAAACAACAGCTTCACTTCCACAAGGATGACAACGTTCAGAAACTTGCATCAGTCAAGCCCTGACTCAAACGAATGGCCATGAAGCAGACAAGCACGCAAACTGCAAGACATTAGCCGTCAAAAGCAGAGCAAGCTGAATGAGATCACATTATCACATCAGGCTGAGAGTGGATTAGAGAGCGAGAGATTGTAGCTTTGGGCCTGTGCTGTTGGTGACTCATCTGACCTGATTCTCAACAGCAGCAGCAGCAGCAGCAATAGAAGCAGAAAAGCGCAGTGAAACACACATCTATCACTTACCTGTCACCACATGTGAGATGATCTATTTTTCACATATGCTTTGTATTGCTAACACTCATTGTCATTAAATGAGAGAATCTCTGCAGATAATGAAGGCATCTTTGTTCTGGTTTGCACATTATTGTTAAATTTGGCACAGATTTTACACGTTTGGTGTGGTGTTTAGATGTTTAGAAAATTGTTAAGCGCAATAATTCATCATTGCGGCGCTTATATAAGGTAGTGTCTACAGATACGGACCCGTACGCGAGTCTCGCGAGTCAAGAAGCTGCTAACCACTGCAAACTGTTGAAAGGTAAGCAAAGGTTAGGGTTAGTGTTTGGGTTAAGTTTAGGGTCCGTACCTGTAGTACCGATACTATGGGTCCATACCGCTAGCGTCTACCGGGAGTCACGTGACCAGATCTCACGTATCTGATTGGCAAATGGAAAGTGCCGTATCCGTAGGCCACAGGCTACGGGTACGGGTCCGTACCTCTAGCAACAACCCTTATATAAACCACGGCTGTTGGAGGAAATGAAGGAATGAGATCAAAGTCCTTCTAGCTGTCCTTGCACCTGTAATGGAGGTTTTTCTTTCTGAAAAGCTTGACACCATCCCTGAAGTATGTGGTTCAAGATTGTACATGAATTGGTATGATTGGATAACAAATTAATTAGATGTATGCGTTGTAGATTAATATTGCAGGTCAGCTATTCAACACATAATCTTATTTTAGCTATAATGTTCTTTTTGTCCATGGTTTTCTTCTGCCATACATGACATTCAGCTTCTCGTGTTTTAGCTGAAGTCCACCACTGATCCTGACCTCCACATGACTCACCACGCTCTATAGGCTGTAATATCGTACAGCAGAATTGCAGCGCATAAAAGGTAAAAGGCTGCTTTTTGCTGCTGCTGAATGTCAGCAATCAGGAGTATGTTGATCCTTTAAGGGATCACAGTGGGAGTGGGCTCTAAGCTCTCCATATGTACCTTATCTCACAGTGACAGAGTGATGTATATGCAGGCGAGCAGGACTCTGATTACTTTAACTTACATTATGCACAGTTAATGAATTTGGTGTGGCCTCCAATTTTCATGATTTAACTATTCACTGCAAAGGAACAAAATCATTTGAAGAAAATTTGAGAGCAAGGGTACCAGAAAAAATACATTAAAATGGTGGAATACTGGAGCAGAGAGTAACTGTGGAAAAACTGTGAAACTGTGAAACTAAGCGGATTTAGAAACGATAAACAGTGTCATTTTACAGTCATAAGTTGTAACAAAATACTACTATTTTTTTAAAATACAGATTTTTGTTGTCAACATCTTACACAGTCACTATCAACTTGTAAATTGTGACTTTTTAAAAAAAAATGTAATTTAACATAATAGGGAAAATCTGTAAAATGACATTAAAAATGGCAAATTTTCAACCCTTAAAATACATATTTTTTCTTTCAAAACCAGCAAATATCTGTAGATTTATACATTTATTGCCGATTTAAATACAGTAAACGGTGTCATTTTAGAGTCACACGTAAAAGAACAAAATATTACTGCAGATCTTAGAGATTTGGACTGTTTTTTTTTTTTTTTTTTGCAGTCAACAAATAAATACATATTTTTTTTTCTGTGACTTTACTATATGTTCATTTAACAAAACAGGGAAAAATTCTAAAATACCAGTAAATTGCTTAAAGAAAAACAAAAGGGAAAATAGCCAATTTTACAGTGAGGTTTTGGTGTTTTTAAGCCAACTTAAAAAAAAACAAACATTTAAATTCATGAATAGGTGTTTAATTTTTAGCATAGTTAATTGGTAATAGCCAGACCAGACAGACAAACAGAAGTTTGCTTTCCAGCTATTTTTAATCAGTGGGACCCTTAATTGGTCCCAATCACTCCCAGTAGTGCAGTCATCATCTGTCTACACTGTTATGTTCCCCCAGCTAGTTAGATAGCACCTGAGTGCCAACCTGCCCGCCTCGCTTCCTTAACTCAATCACTGCTTTTAGTACGTGCGTCACCAGCTTGGGGAAAATTACAGGGTTTGAATTAGAAGTATGCTCAGCCACTAATCTCTCACTCTTTTTTTTCTGTCATTTGTTCATTTGTGCTCCCTCCCTCCCTCCCTCCCTCTCTTTCTCTCTCCATCACCTTTTCAACCTCCTTCCCTTTTTATAGAAGCAGCTGTGTCTAGTTACCATGGCAACCTTTTGCGATAAGCTCAGCCAATCAGACGTGTGTGCACGCGCGCGTATGTTTGTGCGTGCGTGCGAGTGTGAAAGAGCGTTTTTGTGTTTAACCCCCCGCCCTCTCTCCTCACCTGTCTGTGCTCTGTGTAATTACGGTCTACCCACTCACTTCTAAATATACTCCAACCCTCAACAGGCACCTGTGGAAACTTTAGCTACAGTAGTACGAGGACAAAGTAAAATGTCACAAACTTCACTTTCTCACTTTCTTCCAGCCTGCTGCTGAGGCCATGCAAACTTTCTCCACACTTCATGACTAGTTGCTGAAGGGAACAGACACTGCCTGACTTCTAATGCCATGAAAAAAAGGAAAAAACACCCGCAACAACTCTCCAGCTGCCACCACACACAACTAGAGCTGACATGAAGCTGGAACAAGCTGCTATTCTACTCTATTTTAGGTTTCTGTGCCTCTGCTCCTATTGGCTATCCTGTAACCCTCTGAGTTCTGATGGATTGCGATTGGCTGTCATATTTACACCACTGTTCAAAAGTTTGGGGTCACCCAGGCAATTTCATGTTTTCCATGAAAACTCTCACTTTTATTCATGTGCCAACATAATTGCGCAAGGGTTTTCTAATCCTCAATTAGCCTTTCAACACCATTAGCTAACATAATGTAGCATTAGAACACAGGAGTGATGGTTGCTGGAAATGTTCCTCTGTACCTCTATGTAGACATTCCATTACAAATCAGCTGTTTCCAGCTAGAAAAGTCATTTACCACATTAACAATGTCTAGACTGTAATTCTGATTCATTTAATGCTATTTTCATTGAAAAAAAATCTTTTCCTTCAAAAATGAGGACATTTCAAAATAAACCCAAACTTTTGAATGGTAGTCTTAAGGATAATAATAGTGTATATTATATTATTATATTTTCTAATATTGATAATGACAGTCTTTAAAAAATAAGTTGTATGTTTTAACATTGAGGTCTTTGGGGATTGACTCACTTCTGTGTGGGTTTCATTTCTAAGTCCTGGAGGTTGATACTTGGTCTTATGCTAAGCTAATGAGCTGCTTCTTCCAGATACATGCCTCTTACAAGCATTTTACCTCATTCTACCTCATATTCTACTTGGAAGTCAACGTCACGGTGTACCTGTATCCAAACAATGATTCACAGTTAGATGTCAGTTTGTACACTGGTTGCTGAGCTAAGTTTGTATTGTGGGCGCAAAGGTTAAGTTCTGGACTACTGATCTGAAGGTCAGAGGTTCAAACCCTGATGCAGTCACTGTCGGGCACTTGAGCAAGGCCCTTAACCCTTCCTGCTCCAGGGGCACCATTATCATGGCTGATCCTGCACTCTGACTCCCTCTGATTGGGGGGATATGTGAGAAAAAGAATTTCCCTCTGGGGAATAATGAAGGTAGGGAAAGAAAGTTTGTATTAGCCAGTATCATGAGCTAATTCTACAGACTGCTACTGCTCAGGCAGAAATTGCATTGTCAGCTAATGCTTAGTGGTTGCTGTTGTTAAAGCTTTTTGCGTTATGAGAACCCTTGTTAAACAGTGATATAACATATACCAGACTGAATGTGACCAGCATCATGTTTATAGAAAGCAAAACTGCAGCTTAATGAATACGATGTTTTCTTCCAGCAGCATTGTCAACACACATATAGCCAAATACATCTTCCGCCTTTGCTTCAATTCTGTAATGATTCCTTTAATGGTACTAGCTGGAAAAATGCTCTTTTTACTTATTCTTGTTTATCGATTTTGCTGATCATACAATAATAAATCTGCAGTAGTTGTAGGGGCTTCAGTAGAAATCAACTGGACTTCTCATGCAGCAGCCTGAATATGATACTGTCGCAAGATAAGTGGAAGAATGGTCATATTGTCTTTGCAAAGCGTTCCTTCCTTTTTTTTAAAAGTTTAATTATTCATATTTGAATTAACAAAATCTTCTTCTCTGCCTGCCTGTGCAGCTCAAGTGTTAACATTGCATTACAGATGCGTTTGTGCTAGCTGCAGGGGATTCAGCACTCGCCCGCAAGCTCTCCAAAACACTGCGGTCCTGTAATATAATGGCATGTGTTGCCAGCAAATGTATGAGCATATTCGTAGTTCTGCCACTGATGCTCGCAGTCAAAGTTTCGCAAATATTGCATGGTGCCCTGGTGAATACAATGCGCCCACTCGCATCTTTTGCTTTCCTGCCGTGGCACGAGTCCCGCATGGAAACAGATTCAGAGAGTGTGCAGACCGGTAAGAAGATGATCTGTGTCCACACTCTCCCACACGGTTTTTCAAGAGAATCTGCTCTCTGGGGCAGTTGGTCAGCTCTGTCTGTCTGCTCTCGTCTAACATCAAACACACTCACACATTCATTACACACTCTCCGGTTGCTCTTGCCGTCATGGTGACAGGTGAAGGATTGGACATTTGTAACCACAATGAACTCTGTTTCAACTCTGCCAGTCTTTACACACATACACACTTTATTTTGCCTTTGAATTCTAAAATCCACCTGCAGTGTTTAGAATAGAGTAGTCTGTACTGTACTTGTATTCTATTCTAAAATCATAATCAACCAAATTGTTGGTAAATTATTTAAGATATCATTATATGGATTACAATGTATTAAAATCACAAAATCAATGCAAAATGAATATTCAGTCAAAATACAGTGCCTTCATTTATTATAGTAGGAGTGTATTAGTGATATCACCGATATTAAATCTTGTTTAGACTGTTCAAACTTGGCTTATTGTGTTCTGTGCACATTACCGCTCTTCTTACTGCCAAACTGTTTCCTACTGCACTCTGATCAGCTCATTAAATCACAGATTCCCTTCACTGAAAATGTGTTACCATTAAAAACTGTCATGTTTCGTTTGAATGTTATCAAGTGACAGTAGTAAAATTAGTTCATTTTTGTGGCAAATTATTTTCATAAAGCAAGACATTTCTTTCCCCTTCATAGTATTACATCAACTATTTTTAATTATAGAATCTAGTGATGTTGATATCAGTGTGTGTGTGTGTGTGTGTGTGTTCTGGTATTGCTTGGTATCAGATTAAAGCCAGATTTTGTGATACCACACGTCCCTAATTCACAGACAGTTTCGCAGTCAGTCCCTGCTCCCAGTAATGCTTTTCTTGTCCCTGACATTTGCAATTAATGTAGTTGTGTCTCTTTATTGTGCTTGATTCTTTTGTTGAATGAACTGTTAATTAACCATGTTAGTCCCACTCAGACTGAAAATGCTTTCATCAGTTTTGGCACTATTTCAAGTTTGAAAGATAAGAAATGGCTTCTGCTTGTGATATCGACATAAATTCACGATCTAAGGGCTGCACAGTGATCAGGGGTTAGTACTGTCACCTCACAGCGAGACGGTTCTGAGTTCGAGCCTGCCTGTCTTGCTGGTCGGCTGTGTGGCGTTGCATGTCCTCCCGGTGCCTGTGTAGACTTTTCTGCAGCTCCAGCATAGTCTCTCAGTCTGAAGACATGCAGGGTAGTTTAATTAATGATTCTAAATTGATTGCAGCTGCGAATGCAAACCTGTACAGCTGTCTTTTTCTACGTTGGCCCTTTGACGGACTGGTGACCTGTCCAGGATGTATCCACATCTCACCCAATGTCAGCTGAAATAGGCTGTATCTCCCCAGTGACCCTCTACAGGATAAAACAGGTACAGCTAATGGATGGACAAATCCATTATCTAACTGTTGTGCTATCTTCGCTTTCGGTTCTGATACAGCACCAAGCTATACACCCATCAGTCAGAACATTCTGACCACCTGTCTAATATTGTGTTGGTCTCCTTTATGCTGCAACGTCTCCGGCTTGATTCCAGCCAAGGGGCTCCGTTGCACGTCATCCCTTTTACTTCAAGGCAAATCATTTTAACATTTAATACCTGAGTCTGCCTCTCAGATTTAACTCTAGATATCAACAACATCATTTTGACAAGTCGTAGTCACGCTGTTCACACTGACTCGTGAGGTTCTGGAAACCGGTCCAGCAAAGCATCTGAACAGCGTTCGCAGAATTGATGGCAGCTGCTGCGATGGTTAGGATTGTTTGAAAATGTAGTGAAATAGTTGGAGCTCATCAGCAAGAGGGCAAGCTTTGTTCATTAGAGACTTGTGGTTAACATTTACTACTGCTACTCTGACATGCCAGCAAAATACCCTGTCATATGTAGATATGGCTGCAGCTACGAATTTGAATGGAATTCAAGAGATTTATAAAGAACAATGATTATATCTTGAAATGAGGAGAATTAGAGAGAACTGTTATTAGAGTTCTGACTAGTCAGTATCAAACAGTAGATATATGAAGCTGGAGTTACAGCTCGTCATTATTCACCTGCACATGTCCACAGCTCCCATCATTGATGTCTGTAGCTGCATTGTAGATGAAGAAACGCCCAACACACAAAAAAATAACAGTAATATTGTTTGTCCTGAAAGAATAATGATGTGGATATCTGAAAGGTTTTTTGGAACGAGGAAGAGTTGAATTACAGATATCTGAATTACATTTCCAGCCGAGCTATAAACGTTCAAATGGCTTGCCTCATACGTTCACCCCATATTTCATGGTGACCCCTTCACTTTAGCTGTCTAATAAAAGCAAAATATGCCAAGGAAGTAATTTTGAAATACTAATAAGCAAACTCAACAAGGCAATGGGGCGTTTTAGATCTGAGTAATTTAGTATTTCATTTTAATCACAAAGACCTATGGTTGTATGGTTTTATGTGCTCATTATTCCCCCATAAGGATTAGCAGCACTCGAAGCCTTCAATCTGAAAAGTCCTCTTTGTGAGCTAATTTCCGTCTTAGTCCAAATATTGTTCTCCCAACGCTGCGATCCTTCCTGTCCAACCAACCGTGTGCTTCACAGGAAAGAGGAAAAACGAAGCTGCGCTCAGTCGGGCTCTGTTCAGTAGAACAAAGATAATGCCTTCTCATCAGTTTTATCTGGGCTTGGCTGTGGCACCTGTCGTCTGTTTCCAGGAGCTATGGCATTTTTATCTGCCAGCCTGTAGAGAAGGTGGAACAAACTGTGAGATTATGTGCGTGCTGAATTGTTAGTCACAGTGGTCCCCAGGTGTGTTTTTTTTTTTCTTTTTTTTTTTTACTGTGATTACATCCTTAAGACTGTGATTTTTCTTTTCTGCAGCTTGTAGTGTTGCTGGAAACGGTAAATGAGCAATGCATCGTCTTTGCGCTCATTCTGATGCAGCTGTTATAATCCACCTGTTGTCTTTGAATTGGGCTGCACAGTGGCTTGGTGGTTAGCACTTTCGCCTTGCAGCTAGAAGATATCTGGTTCGTGTTCTGGCCTTCCTGGGATCTTTCTGCATGGAGTTTGCATGTTCTCCCTGTGCATGCGGGTTTTCTCCAGGTACTTCGGCTTCCTCCCACAGTCTTAAAACATACTGAGGTAAATTTTTAACTCTAAGGGCGGCATAGCTCAGTGGGTAGAGTGGCTGTCTCTAGAGTGGGTTGCGGTTCGATCCCCGGCCCGTTGTGCTCATGTCGAGGTGTCCTTGAGCAAGACACCTAACCCCTAATTGCTCCAGGGGCTGACCCTGCACTCTGACCCCCCCCCCCCCCCCCCCGATGGGGGGATATGCGAAAATCAGAATTTTCCCTCGTGGGATTAATAAGGGATATAAATTTTTTTTTAAAAATTGTCCATTGGTGTGAATGCGAGTGTGATTGTTTGTCTCTATATGTAGCCCTGCGACAGACTGGTGGCCTAGTCACCTAAGTCAGCTTGGATAGGCTCCAGCCCCACCACAACCCTAATGAGGATTTAGGAATGTATAGATAACGGATCCATAGTGGAATTAAACATTAGTTGCACTGCTACTATGACCTCGATCTATGGTGTTTCGTCCTTACATCGAAATGATTTTCTTATTGTCACCGAATCCCACGAAAAGACAAAATCAAATCTTACAAGTGCTGTTTGTGTCGCTAAAGCCTCTCTGTGCTGTAGACCTTTGTTGTTGTCGAAGGCTGTTAAAAACACAAAAACAATACGCCACACTGTTCCTCTGCTCCCTCATTTCAGTGGACACTGTGGTTTATTCTGAGTTGACACTGGCTGCCAAAAATAATCGCTAAATGGGAATAATCTGCAGCTAAAAATATTCCTCATCAAAACACACAATTTTCTCCTGTTTTGGTCATGTTTGTTAAAAGGTAGAGGCCCAGTTTTTATTTGAGGTTTTTATTTAGACCTTTTAAAAAAAATAATACAATGATGTGAACTACTTTTATTTTTAGTATTACAATTGGACTAAGAACAGGATGACATAGACATGGCAGAAAGTACTGAGGCCGTTTCTTAAGATTAAGAAAAAATGGAACTATAATTATGCTGAATTAATTTTAACAGAATAATTGCTGAAGTCATTTCATTAGCAAACATGGCAAATATGTTCTCCTTCTTTGCTGTTTCATACTAATAAAATATGATTAGCTTTTTGTTTTTTAATTGTTGAACCATTTTATAGATAAAACAGCAAATTGATTAACCCTCTGAACACCAAGCAGTTTGATTCCTTTTTTGCTTTTTCGCTCTGGTCACATTTTTTTTTCTTTTTTTGCCAGTGTTGGCTTATTTTTCACTGCAACATTAAGTCCAGCTCCTTTATAGTAAAGTATAGCCATGGGTGGAAGTAGAGAAAACATGTATTTTAGCAGTAGAACACAATTATAATACCAGAAATCATAAAAAGGAAAGTTGAATTTCTTTATTTATTGTACAACATGTACAGCCCAGTCGCCCCAAGTGTTACCAATACTGGAAAAAGTCGCAGTTCTACATACTATACATCTTTCACTATTTACATCTTTAATTTGGTTTCCATGCTTGTGTTCTTCTGTGTAGACACAGTCTGCAGTTCAACCGAGTTCAGCCAGAACGTGCTTTGAATTTCTGTTGTATGACTGTTGGTCACAGCTGAGTCACTAATAGCTTCATGGTTGTACTGATCAGCACAGAGTCTTTAGTTTTTAACAGTTTTTCAATGAGGCGCAAAGAATAAAGAGATTTGTAAGCCTTGATTTGGTTAATTTTTATGACAAAACAGATGAGCAGTTCAAGGACTTTTGGGAATGTGAACTTCCAGTCACTCCTTTTGTTTTTACAGTTTGTGTTTTGATAAATATTATTGCTTTTTAAATATTGCCTTTAAACCCTTGCAGTAGGTTAATCAAAAATAATAGAGATTAATCCATAGTGGGGGCTGCACAGTGCTGTGGTGGTTAGCACGTTTGTTTTGCAGCTAGAAGATCCCCGGTCCTGGCCTTTCCAGGATCCTTCTGCATGGAGTTTGCATGTTCTCCCTGGGCATGCATGGGTTTCCTCCAGCTTCCTCCCACAATCCAAAAACATGCTGAGGTTAATTCGGGATTCTAAATTGTCCGTAGGTGTGAATGTGAGTCTGACTGATTGTCTCTACATGTATCCCTGTGATAGACTGGTGACCTGTCCAGGGTGTCCCCTGTCTTCACCCTAAGTCAGCTGGGATAGACTCCAGCACCCCTAATGAGGATTACTGGTGTATAGATAATGAATGGATTCATAGTGGACTTACTGGTTGCAGTGTATAATATACAATAGCAGGACTTTTACTTTTCTTTTTTACCTTCTGATTTGTTCATTTACTTCAGAGACCGACAGCAAAGAAAACATCATTAGTTGTAACTGCTGCGTACAAATAGACACAAGACACACACACACACACACACACACACACACACACACACACACACACACACACACACACACACACACACACACACACACACACACACACACACACACACACACACACACACACACACACACACACACAGCATGTTAGTGTGGATAATGCACTGTTCTGAGTCCCAAATGATCAGGGTCAAATGTTCTCAGCCCTGTTCTGCCTCCGAACTGAACGCACAGGGCCACAATGCTGCAATTAGTTGAGAAAACCAGTCCAAAAGAACACACATACTTTCTCTCTCAACAGATAACTAAATGGCTGCTGCACAGTAATCATTTGTTGTTCTGTGCAGCTTATTAAACAGGGATTTTATACGCTACAGTGAGCTGTGCTGTCTGGGCGATCTCAGTGACTTTTTTTTTTTTGACTACTAGAGAATAACAACAAAAAGTCGCTTTTTTAATTCTTTCGTTCAAGAAAGCTAATTAAATCCCCCTTAGGTTTCAGGAAGAGACATCTAGTGCATGGCAAGGCTCGACAGATGTTGGAATTGTGGAGCTGATTGCAATTCAGCCTGAGTCTTTTCTTTAAAGCTGTAATAATTGATTTTTTTTTTTATGTGCACAATAGGCCAAATCAAGCTGAAAAAGCAAATCTCTTAGATTGTTTTTTTTTTTTTTTTTAATAGATGCTTAAGGCTAATGTATAGGCAATCAGTTTTTTATTTACACATTCAGCAAACATAATGCAACTTTAGCATATGCTTTCAGTCATGTTTCCGTATGGCATTAACTGTCCATGTCTTGTTTTGGTCTATATAACCTCCCAAGAGCGTTATGTGCCTCTTTAGTTGATAGATTTTCAGCTAGTCTCTCTGCTGTTCCACTGAGAATTATCACACAACTCTGTTGTTTCCATCAACTCTGTTTCCTGCAGCTGAATAACTCACTTTATTCTTCCCCTGCAGTAAAGTTAGTGACTATCTGGTTAGCATAGAGACATTTGAATTTGCAGGATGAACAATTTATATGTATGAACTTAACGTGCAGTCGAGATAAAACGGCACGAACAGATTGACGGAGGCTGCTTCAAATTCATCCAACCCTCACTGCAGCAGCACATGGCCGACTGCAGCATGCTGGGGGAGCTGTGGGGGAAACATAAAAGGCCGACCGAAGAGATTACAGGCTAACCGTGCATGGGCGTGTGCGTGGGTAGGCCTGTGTGAGGGAAATAAGATACAGAAGAGATGAAGAAACGGAGCTCCATCCGGTTGCTACCCTGTCGGCTGTAACGTGGACCTCCCGAGAGCGTCGCATTTTCTCTTCAAAAAGAAAGAAAGTTGTCTTCTCCCTGCTCAGTTCTGATATCTGCTGAGACAGGAGGAATGGTGGGAAGGGATGAGGGATGAGAGCCGGGTAGAGAGGGGAGAGGAGAAATTACTTTTGAGTTATTCTCAGCTGGTGTTATCTGAAACACTTCAGGGTAATGAGGTGCTGTAGTGTGTGAGTGGGTTTCTGCGCGTGTGTGTGTGCGCGTTGAAATACATAAAAACTGGGTGGTCCTCAATTTAAGGAAGAGCCATCTAAAGGCTTTCAATTTTAAGGCTTCGGATTGGCGTAAAAGTTTTGGCTCTCATATGAGGGGTGAGCACCTTAAGCGATGAGATAAGAGTCCCTGAAATCCTTCATGCGTGCTGAAGAGACACTTTTGTTTTTTATGGAAGTTCACACAGCGGTGGTTTTGGGCAACATGTCAGAATATGATAGCGTCCCATTTTTTATAAGCTCTGCTGATCCAGAAAAGCGGCGTTTTCAGCAAATTTGCCCTCCAGGTTGACACTTATTGTAGCTTTACTGCTTTTGTCTCAACACTGATGTGTCTGATGTGAGCTCCAGTTGTTAAATGTTGCATTTCATAAGACGTGAGGGTGAACACCATTATGTTCCATCCTTTCCGCCACATGATTTCAATGTAGCTGCTGCTAAAATATATATGTGTGATGAATGTTAGTGTCTTTGGATGATAGTCCAAGGGAGGAAAAAGAATAAGAAAGAGAAAAACAAGGCTTTGGCCGGATCTCATTTCCTACTCTGCTCAGTAGGTGACGTCACCTAGTAAGTGATCGAATATGAAAAACTGCAGCATGATGTGTTATGTTGACAACAGCAACACGTTTACCTGTTACTCACTGTTGTGCTTATTTATTGCACACTGAGCACTGAGAACTGAGCAGTTAAACATGAGAATGAAACAGTTCAACATCTCATTTGTTTTAATGGTGATGCATTATATAAAGCAACATCTGCATCATCATGACGTGTCCTTTTTGTACCATTTTGATCACTTGCGAACACACAACCAGGTACAGGTACTACACCTGTTGTGTCTGTGAGTAGGCCTGAATGATATTCAAAATAAGTTCTTTTGGGGTTATTTTTTTCACAATTTTAGTGGGAATGACTCTTTTCTACCAAATAAATAAATGAAAGTATGAAAATGATGTCATTTCTGCTTATTGAATGAGCTGGGACATCTCAGTAGCACCACAGTCATTCATTTTTAATGGTATGTTTTGGCCCATTTCACCTTGTTCATACTACACTTGAATGACAACATAAAACCATACAACCATCGATCTTTGTGATTAAACTTTAAAGACTAAGTTACTCAGATCTAAAATAGGCCATTGCCTGATTGAGTTTGCTTATTACCTCCGCCAAGGATTTTTTGTGTGAACACACAAACCTGGCATTTGTGTGTTCGTCTGTCTGTCTGTCTGTCTGTCTGTCTGTCTGTTAGCAAGATAACTCAAAAACGCCTGGGCAGATTCACATGGAATTTTGAGGGGATGTAGACTGTGGTAAGAGGAAGAGCTGATTACATTTTGGTGGCAGTCCGCGAAGGATCCTGAATTCTGGATCACTTTGAATTTTTTAGTATGTTTTAGTGTGTGTTCCAAAATAGGACAAAAGCATCATAGGTTAGTATGTCGTCCAACAAATTGGAGCAAGGTGTCCAGATAGCTCAACTGGTTAAGAAGGTGATTTGTAAACAGAACTGTGTCAGAGATGCAGGTTTGATTCCAGCTTGTGATCCTTTACTGCATGGGTTTCCTGTTTTCCTCTCTATCCTTGGCAGAGGTCTGCACTCTCTGAGTGCTTTTCTAGATAGTATTTCAAAATTGCTTTCCTGGCATATTTTGCTTTTATTAGACAGCTAAAATGAAGGGGGCACCATGAAATATGGGGTGAACATCTGAGGCAAACCTCAACTTAGTAGTTTTCATATAATATGTAACTGTAGTGGTTTGACTTTATTGCTTGTTTTGATTTTCCATGCTTCTTTTTAAAGAGTTCAACGGGTTGGCACCTTCCTATTTACCTGAGCTTTTAACTGTCCATGCTCCAGTTTTATCGCTGAGGTCAGCCAAGACTCAGAAACAGAGGCTACTTAGCTAGCAACAGGCCCCCACGACAAAGAAGTCTGTGGCGATAAATGTCTTCCAATCAGTAAAGATGAGTCGGATTCTACTGGGATAACATTTGTGTAGCAAAGTGGCTCAAAGCTGCACTTTGTATGCACCTCTGTTCAACTGAGCCAACACGACAAAACCTTGGTCACATTTTTTTTGTTTTTTTTTTTTAGCTGGGACTTACTGTAGTCTCAGACTCACTAACACTCACCTGCCTGCTTAGAATCAATATTTTAGCTGTTACCTTGGCATCGACAAAGTAGATCTGCTGCCAAACAGCGAACCAGCTGTCAACACCGCTCAGCTTGACAATGTGTCTTTGTACAAGGTTTTAAATTGTACGGAAGGCTTACAGGGCCTCTGTTTAGTCTGTGCATTTACAGTGTGCACGGTAAAGTTTCTCATTTCACTGTGTTAGTCATTAAACTTGATGGTGTAATGTTCGATCATGAGCACCTACAGCTACACCTGACTGCAACATTATTTTCTTAGGATCAGTTCCCTGAACAAACACCGGACTATAACTGGGGAAAGATCATCTGTGGAAAACCGTCATATTGATCTTGCCTCAGCACCTTGTTCAGATTCAAATTTGTGTTCTGTGGCCATCACAGCGTGGATCATGTTTGCTCGATCTGTGGGTTTATCTCAAGGGAGAAGCAGCGTGGGTCAGCACATTTCATGAAAATGATATGAGAAATGCCGCATGTTAAATGCTGCGCTCATCCACAAGGCCTGTGTGAAGTAGTGCCTTAAATCGAACTAAAATATATCCCCTCATTTGTCCTTTACTCGTTGAAGGGTAGTTTAAAAAAATCACAGCGAAATAAGAGCCATATTTCTGCTGGTGTGTGAGCGATGAGCAGGCGGCTCGGTGTCCCATGCGAAACAAATGCACCGCCGAGCACAGAGACAAAAAGAAGGGCTGCGTATTTAGAGGCTTGGTGCATTTTCAGTTCAGAGAATAATGCCATTTCTCTTTTTTAATATGCAGTCTGACTGTGCTGCTGCTTCTTTCTGCTGTACTATGTTTAAAGCCGTACCATTTTTATGTATAACTAAAACTGATCTATCACACCGCTGATGAACATATTGTGCCATTTCCACTACAGACATGTCAGGTTCAGCCCATTTGTCCAGTTTATGTTGTGATGTCAGTTGCGCACAGGTGAGGGGTTCATCCGTCCTGCAGGAACCTCTTGTAAATTTGTGGAACTGTGATTGGCGCAGCTGTTTCAGAGCCATGATGTGACTGGCTAGGAGTGAATTTATTCATCACCACGCCCTCTGATTTATATTCCACTTCAGGCAGCCCCTCTGCACTTGGCATACTTCCCCAGCACAGCTTTACACCCCTCGTGCTTGTGTGGTTAAAATAATGGCTTATAAATCATAACTTAGCGCTGAAACATAAAATCGTGTCCTTAAAAGAAGAGAAGGGGGTCTCTTTTCTGAGATTACTTACCCTCTTGTCTCTTCTGTATCCTTTTAACATTACCATGCTGCATGCAGCTTTTTCCTCTCAGTTTTTAGGTTGCTCAAAATTCAGACCAGATTCAAGTATAACCTCTACTACAGAGCCAGGATTGTGTCCCTGTAGGGCATGGTGTTGACACTTTCATTGGACACAAGGCAGACGGGATCCTTTTGAAGTGGATATAAGCTTTTATGAAGGCAGTAACTATGACATGAAAGTGGGGCTTTTTCAGCGGCATTAAGCTGGTTTCTCCTAAAATGAAAGTAAAGCAGCAAAAGAGCAAGAAAAAATTCCAGATGCAGAGTTTAACTTAGTTGTTTTGACTGCTAATTCACCTTCTGACCGCTGTTCTTAAGGGTGCTATATAAAGTAATTATTATTATTACATTGTTTATGTGTTAGAGAAATAAGGTCAAAGTCAAATATCAAGCAGACAGAGGTCCAAATAAGCGATTTTTTTCCAAAATGTTCAAGCATAAGATGTGCTTGCTTAAAAATTAGGCTGGTCAAAGAAGATTGGTTCAGGTGGCGTGTTGATTTACAGCCAGCTCATTTCACTCCTTTAAGTCAGAGTCTTTTTTTATGGACGTCACAGGGAGAGAAGTTAGGTGGTTGTCCACTGCAGGGACTTTGGGCAAGTAGGAAAAGGAATGGCTCTGTAATTGGTCCTTTCAGCCTTTCTGTTTCCGTTACGATGCAGGACCTGACAGCTTCACACATGACATGTACTCTGAATGTGAGTCCAAGTTTAACCAGTCAGGGTCAAGACCTGCCAAGGGACGACCAAAAGTACCTAACCTGGAGTAAACTCCCCGAAAACTCCCCAGAAGAGCTTCTACAGGGGCTGTTCTTGTGGCCAGAATAAGTACAAAGGGACTAAAAGAACAAAGAACTTCTACTGCATTGGAAAATGACCTGTTGTCAGATTGTGCCTTGTGTGAAATGCTTTGGTTTAAACAGGGCTTGAGCTGTAATTGCCACTTTCCTTGCATAATTTGAGTTCCAGTTGGCGAAAATGTGTCATTTGTGTCTGTTGCTTCATAGCAAAGTGCCATTTACAAAACATTTAGTCTGTGCTGACCATCAGTTTTACCAGTCAAATTAACAAACATGACCAGCAGCAGATCATATCAGCCGTACTTAATTATTGTTAATTCTGTTATGTGTGTGAAGCGTAAGTCTGTCACTTTATTCTATGACTGCTAATGGACTGTGTGCTTTTGCAGTGCAACAAGACCAGCCTCTTTTCCCTCAAATGCTGATAGCTAAATGCAACTGATAAGTGATTTAGACAATATTTAAATACATGCATCATTCATGCCATAATTTCTGACGTGCATTGTTTGCTGGCTCATCCCTGGAATTAACATTTCATAATCTTGAAACCTCACATCGTCTTTGATTGTGAAAAATGGCAAGTTTTGTGTCCTGGTGCTGATGTTGTTTATGTAGGAGTTTCAACTTGACCACAGCTGTTGCACATGCTGTCAGTTCATCAATTATGCTGTCAACTTATCACAACATATCGGTTAATGTTAATAATTCTGTTTTGTGCTGACGGACAGTTTAATCTGGAAACCATATTTACGTCCTTATCTGTAAAGACCAACAGGCTTTATGGAGAAGGCGTAGGTGCAGCTCACTTCTTTTTGTTTTCATCTCTGGTGCTAATTACTTGTTGCTTTTTTGTCATTTCTGTTTTGTCTTTTTTGCTTGTCAATCAGTTTGTGCCAGTGTTAACGTCTGTTACCCTGCAGCCAGACAGCTCACAAATATCCTTTTATTCACTGCAGTCTAGCAAGGCTAAATTGGCATTTGCTTGGCTTAGAGACATCATCAGCGGATGTAGACCAAATTTACTTTGCTGGCGTCTGGCTCAGCCTTTAATGAATCAGGGCAACAAACCAAACACAGCGCTTAATTCAAGTTTTAAAAAAAATCCACCGCTCTTTGTCATTATCTAAGGCAAGCTCAATGGTTTGCTGATTGGTCCAGCTGCCAGCTGCAAAAACATTCATGGCTTCGCTTTAAGTCTCTTTGCTGCTGTGTTTCATCAGATAACAGCACAGCAGTTATTTGTTATAAGCTCTCGTGATTATTTCCCAGAATTAATATATAGAAATGTAATCTCTTTAGAACAACTTTAAGGGAAGCGGACTACAGTGATGTGTGCAGGTTTGGGATTGTCGGAAAATATAAAAACCTGACCGCTCAGTAAACACAGATTTATTTAGTACAAACAACAGTTTTTGAAAGGGCTACTTGGTAAGAATGTACATTGAAATATATATTGCAAAATGATACGGCATAAGGATTTCCACCAGATAATTTTAATAAAAGTATGGAAACAACTCCTCATTCTAGAATGAGTGGGAAGGACTGGTTTTTATAGGGAAGCACCTTCATATCGAAGGTGTAACACTGACAAAGACGTCCATAATGCTTCTTGCTTTGAGATTCAGATCTGGCTTTTGCACTGGTCACATATGACTTTGTGGTGTTGATTTAAATGGTCAAACAAATAGGTTGTGTTGTCTTGCAGTGATACATCAGCAGATTTTTTTTTCCTATAGCAAAATTTCCTCTGTACAACTGATTAGGGCTGCACAATTATTGCCAAAATGATAATCCTGATTTCTTTGATAAATATTGATATTGTGACAGCCTATTTATTACCATTTACATTTAGACAGAACTCTTGTCACTTCCATCTTGTCATACCTACTTTTCTGAACAAATCTGCACCAAAATAAATCTTAATATAGGATTCTTCACTTAAATTCAGCACCAACAAGAGGCAAAATATTAATGATATTGTACATAAAACTCCCCACTTGCAGAACATTTACTTATCAATGGACATGACAATTTACCAACAGTCCCTAAACACCTCACATGCAGGCTACAGTTTAAGCTAGCTGGGCAGCTGTGCACAGAGAGGCCTCTAGTCTCAACTCAGGCTGAAAAGAGACCAAAAATCACTTTGAAAATCATGTTCACTTAATTGTAAAACAAGCGTTTGTGTTTCTTTGTTGCAACCAAGTCTTCCTTTAAGTGTTTCTCTCATGTTCGTCGTTCATTCGGTGTGCCCACACGGAGGCTGCAGGTCAATAAACTTCACATCTTGTGAAAAAAGTTTGAAAAACTGAGTATATCCAAGAACTTTTAAATCAAAGTTTGATATTCCATCAGACAGTGTTCTCTAGTAGATTAGTAATGGAAGATGAGGACTGTGCAGCAAAAAAAAACAGCTGTAGTTTGAGTTTGAGTTAATTTGCCTTACTAACTATTGCACATGCGCACATCCGGTGTCAACACTGAAATGATGCATACTGCAGCCCTAGTTTTACCATTACATAATACAATTTTGCAATATTTAAGATCTGGGCAGGAACATCCAAAATCCTTGGATTAATCCCTGCTGCTGATCTTCAGGCTGAATATGCGGCACTACATGGCATCTTGGCAAGATATCACAATTGAAGAGCAACCAATGCGACCCTCCATTTGCTTTTTGGCAGCTCAGTTTCTCACCGCAAATCCAGTCAAGGTGCTCAGCCAGCATTAGCCTAATCAGCAGAACATTTAGATGAGGTTGCACCCACACAGGGCGTCACTTCACATTTTCAATGCACGAAGAGCGTGAGATGTTTGATGTGATGGCATGTGCAGGGCAGCAGTGGTCCAGATGCCATAAATCAGGGAAAGTGGCCCTGACTCTCTCATCCTCAAGCCTCTCATCTTCTCAGAGTCCTGAGCGTGTGCCAGGCTCTTCACCTGCACACACATTTATTTCTGCAGCCCGAGAGGTTCAGCTGATGACAGAGACAGACGAGCTCCGGCTGAAAATCCTTCTCTTCGCTTTCTTTGTCCGTATTTATGTGGCTCTCCACTCTTGTGCTGACATTTTCTGAGATCAAGGTAGCGATAGAAGCACATGCACACACTCAGACACACAAACACACACAGAGCAGTGTTGAAGGCGCATGTCACCGATGGATTAATCCTGCCTCTTTCTCTCTGCTACCCTCACCCAGGAGCTTTCCTCCTCTTTTTCCTCAATGATTAAACTACACAGAGGGGAGTGGATGAAGCAAAACACCTGAGAGCGAACATGAAAGGACTGACAGAAAAAAAAAAAAAAAGAAGTCCCACAGCTGGCCCTTAGATTTAAAGTCGTAGGAAAGATCAAGACACTTAATTTTAAATACGCATTTTAATGGTGTCTTTCTTAAAAATGTCACGTTGAACACCATGGACAAACAGCCTGAGCTAATGTCCATGCATCTGTGTCACTGCCACAGAGCCATTTACTACATTTTGTGGCATTTATTATGAAAAACTACTCCTGTAACAGCTACGTTGTCCTTCGAAACCTCAGTGCAGCCTCAAAACACCACATTTCAGCAGTCCGTCACGCTGCTTTTGTGAGAAATTTAAGCTTTCACTACATTCTGTCTATCCAGCACAGGGGTATGTAGTCTGTAATTCAAATACACACATCCCTTTGTGAAACCCCACCACCCCCCACCATACACACACACACACCACACCACACACACACACACACACACACACACACACCACACACACACACACACACACACACACACACACCCACACCCATACACCCACCCACACACGTAATCAGATCAGCGTGTTTTCCTCAGAGCCTGTGGGTGACAGCGGGGAGAGAGGAGTGGATGGATGGAGGGATAAATGATAAACTCTCTCCACTTATTTAATCCTCTGTTCCCACCCATCCCATTCTGCTCCTTTCTCAGGGACACAAGCACAGTGAGAGGGGAAACGGTTTGATATGAGCTCTAAAAGAACTAACCAATGTGAAATAAAGGCAAGCAGCAGAAAAAAAGAAAGAAAGAACAGTACACTCGTGAGGATGTTGGTGTCTCCATTCATCCCTGTTCCCTACACATTAATCAGGACTGATAAAGGCTGTCAGCTACCTGCTGTGCAGACGTATACTGCAGGTTCATGGCTGTCTGCTTTTGTTTTGGTCAGCCAGTGAAAAGGGCGATTTTTGGTCGCTATTAAAATCCATTTTTGTGGTCCTACACAAACTAATGATGAAGCTGTTTCTTCTCCAGTGTATGAGGGGCCGTACAAGACTTAATTCATTCTCGTCCTCTCACACACCATATATTTTCTCTCATACTCACATACATTCTCCTTGACATACATACATTCTCCCTTACACATACATACATTCTCCTTTCACACACATATATTTTCACTCTCTCACACACATACATTCTCCTTTCACACACATATATTTTCACTCTCTCACACACATACATTCTCCTTTCACACACATATATTTTCCTTGCACGCACGTACCTTCTCCTTTCACATACCATACATTCTCCTTTCACACACATATATTTTCCTTGCACACACATACATTCTTCTTTCACATACATATATTTAATATTCACGCACACACACATTCTGCTTTCACATACATACATTTTCACTCATGCACACACATACATTCTCCTCTCACATGCATATATTGTCACACTTGCACGTAATACATTCTCCTTTCACATTCATACATTCTCCTAAATAAATAGACATAATATGTATATGTACAAAGAAAATATATGCATGAAAGAAGAAGAATGTATGTATGTAAGAGGAGAATGTAGGTGTGTGAGAGGAGAATGTATGTATGTGCGAGAGAGAATAGTGGAAAAGGAAGTAAGTATAGTGGAAAAGGAAGTCCATCGTTTCTTGCGCTGTGATTGGCTGAAAAGCTCAAGTGGGCGGTGATGTTCAGGTAACGGTTACCATGGCAGGTGGAGAGGAGTCCCGAGCGCTTCAGCAAGCCATTGGGGTTTTAAGAAACATTTTGTCATGGTTGATGCTACAGGTACGGATCCGTACCTGTAGCATCTGTACTAGAGGTACGGACCCGTTAAGGTCACTGAAGAGCTGGCGCCGGTTAACTACTATTTGCTGCACATTACAGGCAGTTTATATGAATGACTTTGACGGCGAACATTGTATAATTTAACCAAAAATACACCGTCTCCTCTCACACTTTAGACATTGCAGTTTTTACGCTTTTAGACGCCGTGTCTAAATTGTTTGAAGTCCAGTTCCTATTAATTAGTTTACCGCGTTCAGTGGTGGAAGTGGCTGACGAACTCCATTGCAAATGTTCCCATTTAATTTCGGGCGCTAATTTACAAGATAAAGTTAAGGATGTCGAATATGAAACAAACACTCGTGAATGGTGAGGAGCAGCTCTTTAATTCGGCATGAATTAAAAAAAACACAAACTCGATTTACTGTGATGTTGTGAGATTTGTTTGTGGTGATGTAAATTAGCCATTCAACAGAGTCCGCTAACATTAAAGTGACTGACGTGCAGTGTCTGTGTTGACAGACGTAGAAAATACGTCAGGGTTTTGTTTAGGTTGTTAATATGTAATAGTCTGTTCTACTTTTGAAGGTAAAAAAATACTTTTCATTTGCTGGCTGTTAGTTCTGCCATTTGTTTTGTTTGCTGTCTGGGCTTTATTAGAACAGGGTCACGTGAATAAAAAGTTTTGCTATTTTTAATAGTAGTGCCGATTTCAACCCCCAAATCGCTGTCCGTGAAAAAGTCAGATAATGATATTTATAAGACATTATGCATGATAGAAAAGAGAGCAGCAGATGACTGACATGACAGGCTCGGCACGCAGATTCACCTCGAATCACGGAACTTTATCTTGTAAATTAGCGCCCGAAATTAAATGGGAACATTTGCAATGGAGTTCGTCAGCCACTTCCACCACTGAACGCGGTAAACTAATTAATAGGAACTGGACTTCAAACAATTTAGACACGGCGTCTAAAAGCGTAAAAACTGCAATGTCTAAAGTGTGAGAGGAGACGGTGTATTTTTGGTTAAATTATACAATGTTCGCCGTCAAAGTCATTCATATAAACTGCCTGTAATGTGCAGCAAATAGTAGTTAACCGGCGCCAGCTCTTCAGTGACCTTAACGGGTCCGTACCTCTAGTACAGATGCTACAGGTACGGATCCGTACCTGTAGCATCAACCATGACAAAATGTTTCTTAAAACCCCAATGGCTTGCTGAAGCGCTCGGGACTCCTCTCCACCTGCCATGGTAACCGTTACCTGAACATCACCGCCCACTTGAGCTTTTCAGCCAATCACAGCGCAAGAAACGATGGACTTCCTTTTCCACTATACTTACTTCCTTTTCCACTATTCTCTCTCGCACATACATACATTCTCCTCTCACACACCTACATTCTCCTCTTACATACATACATTCTTCTCTTTCATGCATATATTTTCTTTGTACATATACATATATGTCTATTTATTTAGGAGAATGTATGAATGTGAAAGGAGAATGTATGTACGTGCAAGTGTGACAATATATGCATGTGAGAGGAGAATGTATGTGTGTGCATGAGTGAAAATGTATGTATGTGAAAGCAGAATGTGTGTGTGCGTGAATATTAAAATATATGTATGTGAAAGAAGAATGTATGTGTGTGCAAGGAAAATATATGTGTGTGAAAGGAGAATGTATGTATGTGAAAGGAGAATGTATGTATGTATGTGAAAGGAGAATGTATGTGAGTATGAGAGAAAATATATGTGTGTGAGAGACGAGAATGAATTAAGTCTTGTACGGCCCCTCATACCAGTGACAGCAGATTTTCACTTTCCGAGCTGGAGCTGAGCTCTGAGTCAATCCAGCTGCATTGGTCAGGAAGAGCATGAGATGGAAGTGAGCCAGCAGATCAGGTAGAAATATAACAGGATAACAGGATGGAAAAATAAGCCCAGCAATAATCAAGTTGCCCAAGCTGGTGCATTTCTGGCTGCGGTCCATCAGCTCTGTGGTTCATCTGTTTGATTCTGGTTTTACTGGAAGAACAGATGTAGAACAGTTGCTTTTCTTTTTTTTTTTTTGTTGTCATATTTGCAATTATGCTGTGACTAAGCATTTTACAAAATATTTTTTTCTTCAGTGTTGAGTGGTTACAGCCATTGACTGGAAGTAAATATGGACAATGCCAACAGGTTTGAGTTCCCGATTCCCTGCTAATCCAGAAATGAGTGCCATCGACTGTTTTATGAAGACACCTACCTACCATTCAAAGCTGCCACGTCCTTAATTATGCGCTAATTTTGAGCCTTAATCCAATTTAAATGACTGAATTCTATGAAGCATCACACTCTGCTACATTTCTGAACATACAAACTAGGTGTAGAGACCAAAACTGTTACCAGGCTGTGGACATGGTTAACTCTGCTGTGAAGTTACGCATTTTAACATGGGGCTCAATGGGAATGTCCTGTTTGTAGAGTCAGCCTCCAATGGCCATTCAAAGTAGTGCAGTATTGGGATTTTTATTTTTTTTTTTATCCGAGGGTTGCTGCTTGGTTATTGCAGAAAGGTTGATAATGTTGTGAACATCTACAGATGGAGCTGAAAATTGAGATACATTTATGAAATATGTAGATATATAGTCATGAATTTTTGATTGTCAGCACCCAAACACTCACGTTTCCGTAATGTTACAATGAGTAAAATACCAATAGTAAGTTTTTGTATTTTTCTATTTATCTTCCTAAATTAATTCCTTTCTTTAAGACTAAAAGCTTGCAAGCATTTTGTTGCTGCATGTTATAGTAAAAATACTGTTTGCAATCACATAGGGATTCAACAATGTGCACTTATGTTTTATATTTTGTCAGCTAGATCAAAACAGGCCAGTGTCTTTCCACAGTGCAGCAGCAGTGGGGTAACAGTGTCTCAGATGTTATTAATAATAACAGAGTCAAATTAAACCAGAAAATAGTTTTCCCAGCTAAGTACCTATGTCTCATGCTAACACAGTGGTAAAATATAATCTAGGACACCGTACAGTAAAAATAAATAAAAAAAGAGAACATTCCCCACATTTACTCTGTGGTTGGCTTGCATATTGGGTGTATAACCGGTGAATGTAAACAAGGCAAACATCCTCATCTAACGCCATGTGACAACATATTTGTCCACTCTGCTCGCCAACTAGTTCGCTTGTGAAATTTATTTTAATGGCGCCAATACCGTATATCGGAATGATCGAACAAGACTTTCTAAAATTTATGGGAGATGGCGTCGTAACCATGAAACGCCGTAGGTTGAGGACGTCGTAAACCGAAGACCTACTGTATACAGCAGATTGTCAGTGCTGATGGTCTGGCTACACTAATTTTTTTATCAGCTTCCCATAGGGGAAAAGACTCTAGCTTGTGTGTTTTTCTTTTAAACCAATCATAGTCATCTTGGATGGTGCTAAGCAAAATGGTGCAGTGATGGTGTCTTTGTAAAATCTAGTTAGGTGGAATGTTTGCACACAGGGAGATGAATGCTGTCATTGAGATAGATAATTTACTGAAAGAAGAGTGCAGGACTGTCTTTTTTGCATGATCCAAACCTTTACCGAAACTCCATTTTCTGCGTGTCGGTTGCTTCTTGGAGGTTGTTGATATTTCAGGTAGTTCAAGGGATTTTGAAATGGCAACGCACAGATAGTGGATAGAGATGAAGAACTCCTATGTAGTGATGTGCTTATGCCTGAAGTCCACCTCTTGGTGAGTCAGACTATAGACCATTTACTGTAGGTAAATGTTGGCTGAATCCAAATCTCTGGACTTCACTGCACTTGTGAACTCATGGACTTTGCGGGCGCATTCACGGGAAGTCCGGGATTGCTGAGGCCTGTCCAAATCCACAATTCATCCAGTCCTCAAGGGGCCTCAAGCAGACTTTCTGCCAACTCCAGAGAGTGTGCTTGGAGTGCAGATTTCCTGCAGACTTCACCAGTTTGATTACCCACAATTCATTGCAATACGGACATGACGTTTTAAATTTTTTGATTTTTTTTATTGCGTCTGGCCTATAAAAGCTGTGCAGTCTGAAGCTGAAATCATGAGCTGAGAAAATAATGGCGGAAAAAGGATGAAAGCAAGTCCTCCAATGTAAGTAATACCCAAATTAATTAATCTTATAGCGTATACATGATAGTTTTTCAAACATGTCACGGAAACGACTGAAACGGACTCCAAGTCTGTCTATTAGCTGCATTCATAATGCTGTAGACTCCCGCTCTTGCAGACTTACGTGATGACAGTAAAGGACGTCACATTACGTATGACTGAAGTCCGCGAGGGCTCAGTCTGCAAGTCCAGAGGGTGGAGATATGGATGCAGCCAAAGAGGGCTGCGCGTGCACCCTGGCACGAAGTATGGCGCTGGGCAGTGGCTTGTCAAGCCATGCGGGTGCATTATCAGTAAAAGATCGCGAAAAATACTTTAAAACGATCCTTTAACAAATGGCAAGAGGCTCCCAGATCCCTGTACACTTACCGAACGGGACTATGATGTTAATAAGTGGCCCAATATTCAGTGGCCTGATATTTATTTGTATTTAGTTGAAAAATCGACGAGTGTACACTAGAGAGAAGCTGCGAGCATACAAATCTATGGAGGCCTATGATTATGCAATTTGTGGACAAGGTACAGGTGAGATACAAGGGCACTGACAAAGAGTTTTGTGTTTTGATGTCTGAAATCCTACCCAGCCAAAGACAAGGCAGAAGACTACGATGTATGAGGCATGGGTGATCATCAACAAAGTGGAGAACTACATACACACGCAAACTGCACCTTTATGGCGGCAATTCTAGCCGCTTTATTTTTTATGTCCCCCTGTCACAACAGTCAACAGGGTTTTTATTAGTGGCTCTAATCGTGTGGGAACCGACTGCTCGTCAGTATATTTTGCACTGATTTCACTTTATTTGCCACAACAGAGCACACGTGTGCATTGTTGATGTATCCCCGTCCAATCCGCTGGCTTGATAGCCTGGAGCCTTCAGTTGCTCTGAAACGGCTGAGAGCCCATTGGCATGCGGTAGAACTTATGTCCCTCTTGAGTATTTCGGTTCGTACAACCAAAGCCACAACAGCCTGACATTATGATGCCGACAGTTCAGCGTTAGCTTTTAGTTTTGCTACTCCGTGGGTGCGAACAATGCCAGGTAATGATATGAAGCGGGTACTTCCGTTGCCTTGATGCGCATGCAGCTTGTTGATGACGTAGGCTCTGATGGGGTCATAGAGAATGCTTGTTATACAGAATAAACTCAGGCTAAGGAATGGGTAGTGTTAAGGTAAGGGATTTTAAGTCCAATAAGAAGAAAACATTAATCACAGATCTGTGGACAGGACCCAAACACTAATCTTCCACATGCTCGCTCATCCCCCTAATCTCCACATTTTTACTTTACGCTTCCCTACTCGCTAAGATAGGATAAATTTTGATTACAGTTAATGAATCTGCAAATTTTAATTGCATTTTTATTGGTGGGAAACAAATCCTAGTTCTCCTGTGTGCACAGTTGCCACGTGCTCATACTCTGAACCTGACTTCCACAACCTCTTCTTAACTTATTACATAAGGACACAGCATCCCCTACACGGGCACTAAACGTCAGCACGGAACAAGATAACAAACTGTGGAGTCATCTAATAGAAATGGTACTCCTGTATCTTTTCTTCAAGTGCTCGCTCAGATTTTATGGTGACAGCAAAGGTTAAGTGAAGACAATAATAAATTAAATACAGTGGATAGTTTTCTGGGTACATCTAATGCTAAAGGAATCCTCACAGAGTGAGACGGGAAGGAAGAAAGAGATCGAGAAAGGAACACCCCCACCCCCACCCCACCCCCCACAGAAAAAAAAAGAGAAAGGAAAACCCCTCAGTCCAACTTAATAAAACTGGGCAAAGGGCTACTGTAGAAGCCTGACACTGCCAAAACCTATGGAAAGATGAAAGGAGCAGAGAATAGGCTGTAATCAACTCAGGGTCTCTTTACAGCACACACTCACACACACACCACACACATATACAGGGCCACTACAGCACCCAGGCTGCATCCAATTGTATCATTGAGATCTAAAAGAGGGAACGTGGACCCAGTTGCCACCTTTGTTCTCCTAGTAGCTCTGAGACTCTTTGACATCATACGTTGCCTTTCCATACACAGATGACTCTGAATATATTACTGTGCGTTTTAATCAGTTTGAGCGCTTTGAAATCAGTTACATCAGTCTGAATTACATGCAGTAATGGTAAAAAGGCTTCCTTTTTGGTCAGTTCATAAGCTAGATATGAGCTGTGGGTTGAAAACCCACTATTGACCTATCAAATACTTTCCATTCAATTTTATTGATATAGTGCCGATTACGATTCATATTGTCTCAAGACAAGTGATTTCAGTGAGAATTGTGGGTTTTTCCTTCTTTAACTGAGGGGTACCAACAATTTTGTCCACGTGTGCATAGCTGGTAAGTAAGATGCAAATGGTGTGTAGATGGTGGAATGGCAGCTGAAGGAAGGTCAGCAGCAGCATCCCACAGTGGACATGATGGAGACTAGGCCAGTTGGTGGGACAGCAACCGCAGATCTGAAGCATCCAGCTTTGGACCAGGGACACTCAGAGAAAGGACACAGGGAGAAACAGAGTGAATGCAATGCAATAATGGTATATATAGTACATACATAGGTAATGAGAGAAGGGCTCAGTGCATTGATAGAGGTCCCCAGCAGCCTTAGCCTGTCACGGCATAACTAGGGCAGAACTAAGGGACTAGGGCTGCAGCTATCGATTATTTTAGTAATTGAGAATCCTATCGATTATTCTGGTAGTTAATGGAGTAATCAGATTCTGTACTCGGCATTATTATGTATGTATGTATATATATATATTTATATATATATATATATATACAGGGACTGAGCAGCCTTGGCGGAATACTGCGCTCTCTGCGTGCCGGTATGGACTCAAATGCAGCTTTGATCTCAACGTTTTTCTAAGACCCGCACCCACTCTACTTCCCATTGGCTGGTGATATTAGTTTGGTTGAGAGCAAAAATTGCGTTCCCCTCATTCCACTGATAGATTAACTCGATTAACAATGTAATCTTAACTTCTTTTTTTTTTTTTTTTTACCAAAAGACGGCGCCGCACGCCGGGATTCTGGCTCATCCCTGAATACTTACAGAAAACATACAGTGAAGGTACATGTCCACTATGTGCGTTTTCCCCACATGGAAACGCGCCGCATTAGAAAATCACAGTAGTAGTAGTCGATGTAGTTGATTAAATGAATCCTCCATTCAGAGAATGTTGCCCCGAGGAATTTGAGTAATCAAATTACCTGAATAACTCGAGGAATCGTTTCAGCCCTATAAGGGACGTTGAAGAAGTCAGTCAGTGTGCTCCTTCCCTTGGTGAATTGAATTCTTCTGTGTCCACTTTTTCCTTATGCATGACCTAATAGCATTTTAAAATATTCAAAATTATTGGTGAGGGAAGTAGAATAGATTCTGTACTGTGTGTGTGCGTGTGAACTTTAGCAGGACGCTGTTTTGCTCGATATTTTGAAGCAGAAACGTATTTTAGTGGTCGTAAAGCATTTTGACAGTATGGCCCACAGTAAAGCTCTGGGGGCTGAAATGCATTTATGGTGTGATTTTGTGCCTTTTTTCAGTCTCATCAGGTACAGTGAACCAGCTATACCACCACGTTAGAGCAAAATTCCAATTTCTCTTGATATGTTTTCAAGAAGGTAACCTTTCAAGATGCAAAGAGGCAGAGAAGGCTTGTGCTGCTGTGTGTGAGTGGTGGCTGTTTGTGTGTCCTGTGCACAAATTCATTATCTCCTTAATACTGTGACACATGCCGGAGTCACAGCATCTGTCACAGACGAAGCAGCTTTAGTGCAAATTACAAAAGCCTCATTAATTTATCCAACCAACCACCAGAGAGACATGAAAGAAAGCAGGCATCTGCCCTTACACTCTGCGTGTGCATCTGCCTCCTAATGTGTTCGTGCACACAAATGCTGCAGGTTAAAGTATCAAATAATTTAGCAACATTTTGGAGATGAGCCGGATCTATTTTGCCCGCATTTATGTCTCCATAAATAGTTACGGTAAATGCATGTATTATGCAACCAAAACAGATTGTATTTTTCTTCCTCTGTGTGCATGTTTAAGAAGCAGAAAGAACAATAATGCACTCAGAACTTACAGTTATACTAATGGCAGCCAGATGGTGCTTTTTGTTCAATTAGACATGTCTGTACTGTGTCGTTTATGTAATACAGTAACCGCATGTGCTTTCAGGTTACATCTTTCTTGGCAGCACTGACCAGAAAAAATGCTTAATTATCCTCAGACAGAGTGCAGAATTTTGGCTTCTTCTGCCAACAGCTGGTAAACTAAAATAGCTTAATGTTAGATTTGGATCTAGATTTATGCTAAACCTGTGTCATTCTTCCTGTGTTTAGAGCTATTCCTGTATATTTTACTTTTTATTATTCTTCTGTCATATAGAAATGTTACAATGTGGATGTTCATATTAAACATGGCTAAGTTTCAAAATAATGGGGAAATGTATGTAAAAGCACTCACTGAGAGGAAAGACTCAGGCTGAGACTGCTCTGAGCACTCAGTTCCAAGTACTTTTGTGCAAGCTGACATCAGCTTATCATGGATTTCTTTATGTGTTCATCTGCTCCAGGCACGGCATGTGCACCAAGTCCAGCTATGGTGCTCTTGGGCTCTTTGGACAGTGGTGGCGTAATGGTTAAGTCTATGGACTAATGATCAGAAGGTCAGAGGTTCAAAAACCCCGATATGGCCACTGTCGGGCACTTGAACAAGGCCCTTAACCCTTCCTGCTTCAGGGGTGCTGTACTACAGTATGGCTGACCCTGCGCTCTGACCCTGATGGATAGGCGAAAAGCAACATTTCACAGTGCTGTAATGTATTTGTGGCAAGTTATTATTATTATCTTGATAAATATATGCACACATTCCCGCAAAACAGTCCGCTGTTCAATGCGTATACAAATTCCTGACAGTGCTGGGAGATAATAGTCATTTGATGATGTCTGAATAACATTTTCTAGCTAGCTTTGGAGACATGCCTGAACACTTTCATTTTTCCTTTGTGGTGTGGGAGGTCAGTGTTGGTCCACAGTTTCAAATGGAGGGACTCACATGAGTTAACATGTACCACTGGTTACCAAAACACAGAACAGAGTATGTTTGATTACAGCATTCACACAGTGAGTATATTTTGTTCAGACTGTTGCGTTTGGTACATTTAAAGAGCTAGTAGGTTAAGTGGAGGAGGGGCTGTTTAAAGGGTCAATGTGACAAACAGGAAAAGCACTCAGAGAGCACATTACTCCGCCAAAGCTGCTCATTCGTTGTAAAAATTGTGGTGGAAATGACAGCACCATAGAATGTGTCATTTAATGCAGATGTACCCACAAACAAAATGATCGTGCGCTGAGCACAGGCCTGTGTTATGCATGTGTACGCTATGTAGGGATACCGAATCGCGTCACCTAAATATGTAGCAGGCGGTGGGAATTGATGTGACTTGGAAACACCATCACAATTTAATCAGTTGTTCTGTGTGATTTCTGACGGACAAGTCCTGATACAACCACAATCATGTGATCATCATGCAGGCAGCTGACGTAGCGTTTACTTGTCGCCATAGTTACAGTGACGCTGTGCCACTATCTCGCAATGATACAGAGTTCTTACACAAAATTCGTGGGATCCAGACTAAAAGCCACTTCACTGTCAAAATCTAATCATGTGGTCCTTGTTTCATTTCTGACCTTCCCTGAAAATGTCATGCAGTCCGTTTTAAGTAGTGTTGCTAACAGACAAACATAGCACCGATAGTCACATAACTCCGCTGCGTTCCTTGGTGGAGTAATAAAGCATTTTGTGACTGAATCATGCAAAAATATTCTAGCTGAGTTGTAGAATAAAAATGTAGTGCTGGTAATGAGCATAGTAGGTCCCCTTTAATAAACCCAAGCAGATTTTCATTTTTGAAATGGTGAATTTCTATCAAACAAGGGTTTATCAAGTGTGGATAAAGTGTCTTCCTGGATTTAGTGCTATTTGTGTGATCCTTATTTAAATGTATATCCTTCAGGAAGAGTCGTGCGCATCATTCCTTACACTTCAGAGGACAGTGGAACTGCTCTTCCTCTCCACTGAGTCTGTTTTGTGAATAACGCACTCCGAGCCTCTGAGTGCAGAAGTTGGTAAATCAGATTCACTGCGCTCATTCAATCATGCATCACTACAGATTAACTTATGACAAACAGAATTTGAGTACTGATGGCATTTATTTAGTGCTTTAACAGTTACATTTAATGTTTGCTGAATAGATCCCTACTGTCGTCCCTGCTGGCTGCCCAGAGCAGCGAGAGTCATGTCCCGTTTGAGCAAAGTAATATATTTGAGTCAAGTTTAAATTGTTTAAATAGGTCTCTCTGATATGTCGCAATTCAATGTTCTGCTTGATCCGTGACAGGGCTTTCATTTGATAAACTAAATGTTTCACGGATAACTCAGTAGGCTGTCTTTGTGCAAAAAGGTTTGAAATGTATTGTGTTTGCCGACAAGAGATATCACGGTATGTCTGATTGTACTGAACAGTCACACTGGATGCTTTTGCAATCAAAGGACACTTTGACAAATTGTTGTTTGATAATACCAGACATTTTATGCCCACATTTGCACTTTGATATCTCGTTTTAGAATTGGTTTTCTTATATTTTTTGGAAAATTCCACAGTGGAAAATGTTCAATTCTAAACAAAACAAATCAGGAGGTGACTTTTATTTAAAGTGTTTGAGGCTCCTATGCTGTAATCAGAAAAGTAATAAAGAATTATCACACTAATACTTTTTATTTTTATTATTTATCTATTTATAAATATTGTGCATCTTTGCTGCCAAAGGATACAGTATGTTAAGGTATTCACATGGACGAGTCACAGTCTGTATAAAACTGAGGCATTCAAACGTTATCGGCTCAGAAAACTGCACTGAGTGGCCTCTTGATTTATTCAGCAGTGGTTCAAAAGCTATGTGAGGCATTTACATTAAAAGCTTTCCCAAAAACAGAGCCGAAACATGTACAGTCTGCAGCAAGCCTCGCTTCATTTAGTTTCCTGCCCTCCTCAGTCGGCAGAACAGATTCTAACAAACAAGTCACGACTTTGTTTTCACAGCATCCTTCATCTAAAATCCGATGCTGATGCAGTTTATTTGGTATGATCCTAAAAGGCTTGATTCCACTGATCAGAGTTTCTGCATCAAATTAAAGAGAAACTTTTGCGTTTGCTCATCGGGCTCAACCCCATCTCAACAGCACCACCACTTACCAACCACCACAGAACATCCCATAATTAGCTGCCGGATTAAGGTGCACTTTACAGTTTAGCAGATCACAGTCACGCATTATAATTAAAGTAATTAGGCCTCCTATCTTTCTCCGTGCTTCGGTAAATTCTCTCCCAGTAAACGCATAATATTGAGGCGGTGGAAATGAGATGGCACACTGCCTCCGTGTGCATTTTTCTTCTTTCAAAATGTGAAAGTTTGAGATGAGGGTGGGGGTGAGTTGAAGTGTTGATGCAGAGGTGAGGTGGAGCCGGAACGGAAGCTGATACCAATGTTGGTTTTTAATCAGCAAATAGCTGATCTCTGTAGGAAGGAAATGTTCAATCATATTTATTGCAAATAATACTAATATAAAAAAGGTATTCTTGCATTTGGTTGAGTGTCACTACTGTGGAATCGAGCCATAGTATTTTATTGGAATAATACTTTATAAAAGGCTTTGCCAAACTGTAGACCATCAAAACAGTTTATCGTAAAGCAAACAGCAGAAGTGCATTCTGTTGGAGGCCTGTTTTTAATAAAAAGCCTATATTACTTTCTCATACCGTCAACATCATGTATTATTTTTAGCCTTTGGTCTGCAAAGAGGAGAGACAGATGTGGGAAAGCTACATTAAAAAACCACAAATGATCAGACAGAGTAAGCACAACTAAACCTGAAAGAATGAGGTGATTAATTAATTATGGTAATTAATCAACCCTCTGAACTCCACTCCTAAAAAACTAAAGCTACCAACATGAAACAACAACTATTGTTGGAAAATACACTACTGTTCAAAAGTTTTGGGTCACCCAGGCTATTTCATATTTCCATGAAAACTCACACTTTTGTTCATGTGCTAAGATGAATGCACAAGAGTTTTCTAATCATCAGTTAGCCTTTTAACACCATTAGCTAACACCATGTAGCATTAGAGCACAGGAGTGATGGTTGCTGGAAATGTTCCTCTGTACCCCTATGGAGATATTCTTTTAAAAATCAGCTGTTTCCAGCTAGAATAGTCATTTACCACATTAACAATGTCTAGACTGTATTTCTGATTAATTCAATGTTATCTTCATTGAAAAAAAATGCTTTTCCTTCAAAAATGAGGACATTTCTAAGTGACCCCAAACTTTTGAATGGTAGTGTACGTCCATCCATCCATTATCTATACAACACTTAATCCTCATTAGGGTTATGAGTCTATGGAGTCTATCTCAGCTGACTTAGGGTGAAGGCAGGGGACACCCTGGACAGGTCACCAGTCTGTGACAGGGCGACATATAGAGACAGCCACTCACATTCACACCTACGGACAATTTAGTTACCAGTTAAGCTCAACATGTTTTTGCATGCACAGGGAAAATGTGCAAACTCTACGCAAAAAGATCCCAGGCCCAGACCGGGATACGAACCGAGGCTCTTCTAGCTGTGAGGTGACGGTGCTAACCACCAACTCAAGATACATTCTGCTTGGTGAAATATCTTAATAGAGCTGGTGTGCAAAATGGTGTGAAAAATGCCCAGATAGTTCAGGTTGTAAATTGTAATCGGCTAATTATCTTTAGAATCACTACTTTATTCTAGTGTCTCTAACATCTGTGGGCACTTAGAAGATGTGTGTGTGTGTGTGTGTGTGTGTGTGTGTGTGTGTGTGTGTGTGTGTGTGTGTGTGTGTGTGTGTGTATACATATATATATATATATATATATACATACATATGTGTGTGTGTTGTTATAGCTTTGTCATACTGCACAGAGGACATTTTTCAGTTCTCTCTGCTTCTACCCATGGTTGTCCTGTTTCCATAGAGGTGCAGGACTTTATAGTTCAGTGAAAATGAGACTGAAGTGAGTAAAAACCTGACAGGAGCGACAAACAGCCTGAAGCTGGTTGGTGCTCAGAAGGTTCATATGTTGGTGGTTATTTTTTAAGACAAAATGTTAAACATCGGTGACCCCAACTTTTAGAAATGTGAGCATTTGTTGGTTCTCTGTGCCTTATGTGATAATAAGGTGTCAAGAGTTGACCTGGCCTGTTAAGTAAACGAAACAAGCAATTTAAAGGTGTCCCTTTATGCTTTAGGAAATTGTGAGAATATTTTTCACCTTTTTATGAGAATAACACTGAACTCATCCCTCTGGAAAAATAATAGCTTACCATAATAGTTTTAACACAATGGTGCTCTTGCTCCAAATTAAATACACACCGCGGAAGTGACAATTAATTAATTAGGTAGGTATTGGTTCTAGGCACCATGTCACCTATGATGACCCCGTATACTTTATGACATGGATGTGAAATACATCTATTAAAGACTAGAGGATAGGGAAAGAATAAGACTAATGCCACCAATGTGTGATACAACCGCAGGCTTATATTCCAAATTAGAAATTAAATTTCTAATTTGACCATGATTAAATTATAATGAGTGTAAGAAGATAATGATAATTACCTAGCAATGTACCTCAACATAGCTCAGAAGGCTTTAACACTCACGTCTCATAACACTATTCAGCCAAGAATGGTTCAGAGCTATTATCAGACATTACGTCACCATCAGGACGGACCTTCTTAATCTGCCTTTCACTTCTGATTGACAACAGTGTAATTGGTTCTTGGCTAATTAACCATTTTTAATCAGTATTTTATGGCTTTGAGGGAATGGCCATCTGTCAGTTGTGACTTGAAAAGCTATTTAAGTAAATAAAGTAAGATTCTGTCACATAAATTGATCTTGTGGTCAAGAATAAATTTGATGAATGAAGGTTTAAGGCTCAAAGAGAGAGGGGATGGAAAGAGGAGAAAGGAGGAAAGCAAGCTTGTCTTCCCATTGACAGAACAGTAGTCTGGTATGCAGAAGCCGTGATGACGTTAATTGTTTGCTAAACCTGTTTTCCACTAAACTGACCACCCTCTGCAACAGCCTGCTCTCTGAAAGGGTTCAGCCAGTGAAGTGACACATCAACAGTAGTTGTTATGGCAATTAAATGCTGGATTCCCGCCACTGACCCTCTTCCACACGAATAACGATTTTATCCCCAAGTGTGGCGAGATCAATCTAGTGCTACTGAAATGCATTCATTCATATCTGAAAGACATTTGAAAATAACCCTCTTGAAGGTTTTACACTTTCTTACTTCTGTTGCCCTAAAGAAGATGTTTGAGAAATTCTTAGATTTTTTGGGAAGTGTTCTTATTTGGTATTATATTTCATGCATGTCTGACTATAACATATAAAAGTGCAGTGAGCAGATAATTAGCTTAGCATGGCACAAGACTGGAAGCACAAAGAATCAGCTACCAAAGGCAGTAAAATCCACCTGCCTGCTGGAACTGCAATTAACAATCATTATCATTGTGATTAATCTATTGAGTATTTTCTTGATTAATTAATAAGTTGTTTGGTTTCTAAAATGTCAGAAAATTATTTTTTTAAAAGCCCACGATTGCATCCACAACCCAAAGATATTCAGTTTACTGCTGTAGAGTATATATAAAAAATTAAAAACCTGAAAATATTCACAATTAAAATGCTGGAATCGGACAATTTAGACTTTTTTTTCTTCATAAAGGCAATTAATTGAATAGCTGACAACTAATTTGTCAGTCAGGTAATTGTTGCAGCTCTTCTGCCTGCACCTTTAGCTCTCCCTAAATACCACATGAAGTGTTATTTTATTTCATCCGTATGAAAACAAAAACATAAAAAATTCAGGTTGGTTTTCATGTGAGGTGACATCCTTGATTATCTCAACTCATACAATTCTGAAATCCGCAGCTACTTGCACCCAAAAACACAGTTCAAGAGGCAGAAGCCTGTTTTTCCCCTGCTCATTCTTTCAGCAAAGCTAAGCTATCTAGCTTCTAACTGCAGCATGAACATATGTGCACTTTTCAAATGTCAAAATTTTCTTCTTACTAAACGATGTAATTAAATTTATGAAAATTGCAAATGAAGAATCTTTTTAATATGTACAATATTCCCAGCACTGTAGTTCCGAGTCCATTCTCAGTCGCTCTGCAGTTTCTCCTTTATGTTCCAACACCCACTGCACTTATAAGACAAAGCTCCAGAGCCTCACGGTGGAAAATGACTGCTGGCTGGCATTAAGGTGGTGAAATGGTGGTCATTAGACATCGTCATTATCATCAAAGTCTCATCAGACGACGGAGATACTTGACTTGAGAGACGAGGAAGGTGTCTGCGTATGAATGTGTGTGTGTGTTCAGGCCTGTGAGAGAAAAATAAGAGGAGATAGCTGGCAGTTTTTGTTAGTAGTTATTAGAAGCTTCAAGGCTGCTGAACCTCTAAGAGAGGCAGCATCTTTGCATCCTTTATGTACGTGGGATGCATGGTGATGTTGTAATCAACATCAGTTTTGGGCTGATAAATGCAGCATAAAATGATTGACAGTGACATGTGGATAAGACTTGTCAGGCTAGAAGTTTAGAGTTTAGTTTAAAAATGTTATATAAAATAAATGTGCCATGTTTTACTTTTAAGTTCAAGGAGTATTCCTATTTCCCCAGTAAATGTATAGATTTTAAAAGCCTTGCATTTTCTGGCTTCCATCTGGTTTGGGCATCATCCGTTTATTATGAAATGAGCTGTTATCATTGTACATCATTGCCGTACATTCAGTATGTGTGAACAGGGCCCACCACCACCTTGTAATGGGCTCAGGATTCATTTTGATCTTTAATGAACAAAAGAAATACCCCTGATAACGTCAGCATGCTCTGACAACCATGTACCATACAATAACTGTATGTAAAATCTCTGGTAGAATCATCTGGAAATATACAGGTCAACGGGACTTTTGAAATTCATGGGCTATATCTTGCATACATTTCTGTTAAAAGTTAAAAAAATAATATTTTTTATATTTATAATGATTATGTCTTTACAAATTCCAGAACTATTTATTATGGAAACAATCACTTATTAATAAAAAATAGCTGGATATCACTAAAATGTCAACAAAATACCCATCCGAACTTAATAACAACCACCTTCTAATTACCTAAACAGTAATAAAATGAGCTTATTCAAAAATTGTCTTGACTGGGTTCTTTTTATTAAGTTGAGATAATTATGACAGATTTGTTTGGCAATATATCAAATTTTATATGGAAAATAACAAAGTTACCAGTTAAATACCTCTCAAGGAAGTGTGTTAATTTCAGATCACGTGACTGCTCCCCATGATGTCATTTCCTCTTGAAGGAAAGACTGGTAAGACTCCAAGGCTTTAAGTAGTGTGTGAGTCAAGTGTGGATTTATCGCATGTAATCAAGTTTACTACAAGATCTTCTTAAATAACTTTCAATTTCAGTTTTATGCAATTGTGTATATAAAATATTTTAGAAGAATCTTTCTCTAAAAATGATATGCGGTGTTTGGTAATAGACAGTTGATTTTAGGCCTGAAAACAGCAAAATGTCAACTATGATACAAAAAGTCTCGCGATTATATATTGACCCTTACAAAATTGAACATGTGGCGCCAGATTATATTTTAACCAATATCATGATCGTTTTTGAAATCTAGCTAAGTTGTTTTAGCTCCATAATATAACCAGTCACTGAATTAAAAACAGCATGTGAAAGCAAAAGTCAGACTTTAGTCAAAAACAGTGAAAACTTGAGCTCAAGTCTCTTGGTTGAAAGTCCATCCACTCCAGCCTCCAAATGTAGACTTTTGTTCCTTTTTTGTACGTGCAGAACGCCTACAGTACACTGCTATTAAAAAAGGTGAGAACAGAGCACCATTAAATGAGGTGATAACATGCCGACTGAGCTTACTACAAGGTGGAGAAGGTCCCTACTGGACTGTATGTGTGGGAATGATGGGAAGTGTTAACAAACCATTTATGGGGTGATAATATCGGAATAGAGTGTTTCTGCACCTGCCAGTGGGCCATCACAGTGATAATAAAATGTCAGTTTAACTACAGAAAAGACTTGATGTTCTCTGCAGTTGTGTGCTTGTCAGCATCTGGCCAAAATATTGTCATGTATGGAGAAATCCAATATTTTGCATCCTTACTATCTACTGTATCTCTTCAAACCTTTGTAATGCTAAAGACAGTTCAATCCAGAACTGAACATGTGGAACCTACTGTCATTATTACCTTCATCTTTGTGTTCTGCAGTTAGTTTGTTTGGTCTGCAGGTTAATTTTCATACTTCTGTTGCACATCGGAACAAACAGCTTTGATTATTGGACTACATTTTGGCAGCTTTCATCCTGCGAGTTCAAACACTCCAGCAGCATATTGGTCTAATCAAACCTTGTTTCATTGAGTGTGACCTTCAGCAAAGCCGGATGGATTTTACCTTTTACTTTGTCTGGCGGTGCCCATATTACTTCCCAGAAAAAAATAGCTGAATGACAAAATCCGTTCATGCTGTGCATTTCATTTCACATCCAGTTGCTATTAAAGTCTCTCTATGCGTGAGGCACTGGTGGGTATTAAAAGTCAAAAATTTGTTTTGATGTTATGTCCTATAGTAGCTTTGGCTTCTCGTTCCTTATCCAGCACAGAAATAGTGAGACTCAAATATAAATAATCCTGTAAATGTACCTCAAGTTCTCATTTCCTGTGGCATTGGAAATGCAGCAGCAAATCAGCAAGACACAAAACCACAGATCAGGGTGTTGCAAAACTATTTTACTTCTCCATCCTCTGGATATTCGAGATGGGTGTGAAATCCAGAAAGGAAAAAAAACACCACAGCAGCCTAAGAATAGCTCTCACAAGCAATTTAGAGTGACAAACTTTGAGATTTGAGAGTGGTGGTGAAGTATGGATGAAACAGCATAGTTAGCTTTGATCACCACAGATTCTTGTCTTTCATTACCTAATTAAAAAGTTAAGACTTGCCTCCCCTGTCAGACCATCTCACACTCCTATTGTGCAAATTAGATATTGTATCTTCTCAGATGCTAAATTTATGTATTCCTTTATTTTGGTGAGTTCAGGGGATGGCTTTTGTGCTTTGCACTGCAGAAATCTGCCTTATGAAGTCGTAATTGAGCCCTTATATTCTTTAACAACATCAGTGGAATCAGAACATTTCAAATATTACAAAAACTCACCTGCCATTTATTTTGATTGCAGCGCAGCGATTTGCATTATTCTTTCTTGCTTCAACATATCGACACTCATTTCTCGAGTCAAGCCAAGTGCTATTAAAAGCAGGTTGAAATGTTATTGACAGAAATACAAGGTTGCACTTGTGTGAAAAGCTGACTTGTATTCCTGTGCAGCTAATGCAGATGTCTGTGCTTGCTAATGTATTCGCAGACATTAACATTCGTTTGGTGTATTTTGACATCTGTTACAGTTTGTTGATTCAACCTGTTTTCTGAAGCTTGTTTTGACAAGAAGACGTCAAGAGAACCGTGCAGAATAATCACAATTTGACACTCCTCCTTACTAACAAGTACCGCATCCAAACACCTCCAGCAGAAAAAAAAAAAGTAAAAGAAGGGTACAAGGGCGAAAAAAACACATCTCTTCAACATTTGTGTGAAGGTTATGTATTGGGTTTTTGAACAAAGAGCGGCAAGGCAAAGAGAGAGAGGTTAAAAAGTCAAAGTGAGCAGAAGGAAGTTCCTTTAAGAAAGTCACATTTTCCCAGCTTTTACAGTGTTTGACAGCAGAGTCATATTTCATCGAGCAGCCAGCAGGAACTCGGCTGTAGCGCGCCTGGTGGAAGTCTTTGTGAGTTTCTCAGCTGTGACTTTCTCCCGAGCTGACAGAGAAAAAATTTGTGGCATTTTGCTGTCACCTTATCGATCCGCCTGGTATCACTGTCATTTAAGCAAACTCCTCCAAGGACATGAACCGATCGACCCGAGGAGATGAGAAAAGATCACCGCTACCGGGCGCACGCTTTCACTCTGTCTTTCTCGCAGTCTCTCTTTCTCTTTCTTTATCACACATTCACACTTCAGAAAGAAAAAGGAGGCTCATGTTTTAAGCTGACATCCAGCCGTTCATTCATCAGCTATACCCACTTTATCCACAGCCTGTCACAGGCGAGAGGTGGGGTGCACCCTGAACACATCACTGGTCTGGATGCCAGGAGAGAAATTATCCTGGGGATAATTTAGAATAATCAATTAACCTACCATGCATGTCTGTGAACTGTGGGAGGAATTCGCTGTAAAGTAATGCATGCACAGAGAGAACATAATAATAATATAATATAATATAAAAGTAATAGGAATGGATCGAGAGAATCTGTGCTTTCCCTCAGCTCATCGCTGTGCTTAAAAGCCCACCATTTTACTTTTTGCTTTAGTTGCAAACCCTTTCCAACCTTGCTTCCAGTCATAGCAGATAAAAAAAATGAATGAATAAAAATGAATATGATGGATCTTTAAGTCGCTACAAAGTCGGATATTTCATGACTCTAAAGCAAGAGTGTCAAACTCATTTTCATTCAGGGGCCACATTCAGCCTGATTTGATCTCAGTGACCAGTAAAATCAAAGCATAATAATAAGCTATAAATCACCACAACTCCAAATGTTTCCCTTTTGTTTTAGTGCAAAAAATTACATTCTGAAAATCTTTTTGCGAAACGTTATGAACAAACTGAATTTTTTTACGAAAAATAAATGCAATTTTAACAACACTGTGCCTCAGTTTATCATTTGTGCATTACAACTGAGAGATCACAGCATAACTACAAATGCTCAGAACATTTAGTCACAGTTATCTGGAAGTGAACAATATAGTATAATCAACTTGTCAAGATCTAGAAATGATTTTAAATTCATGTTTATTCCCACATCTGTGTAGTAATCCTGACCACCACACCACACGAACTAAATGAGAACTATTAAGGAAGAAGATAAAGTTATCCCCGTCTTGTAATTGTATACAAATTTATGCAAAAAATATACTTAAAAGTTGTGGCAGTGCAGTGGACAAATTTAAAATAGAAATGACTTTGATAGAAAGATTGCATTTAATGTCTTCTCTTTAATTTTTAGACTTTGCAAAGTCATCCAGATTGGACCCTCTGGTGGACCTAATGTTTGACACCTCTGCTCTAAATACATGCAAGCAATAGCTGGCTTATCACTGCGGTAGAAAACACTGCAGGAGACACCTTTTCAGGAAGGTACCTACATATCAGACCTACGTGAGCTGTAAAATAAGCAAGCAAGCGCTTGATCAAAAGCAAAAAGGTGAAATTTGTCAGCTTTGGCTGGTGTATGTTTTTTAAAGAAGTGGAAATAATCAAAAATTCTGGACAAACATCTGTTTTATGGTCCAGTAAAGCCCCTACAAAACCCAGACTCTGCCTTTGTTGGGGTTCTTTCTCACACAGTGAAGGTGGAGGTGCAAATTCAGCTACTTCAGGTATAAGATAATTGTCCCTGTATAGTACTGCATGGCTCAGACAATGGGTTAAATCTTAAGTTGAACTCTGTATTTACCTCTTGGGTAGCCACACAATGCTTTGACAGAGAATCATAATTCCGCCTGAAGGCAGGAATTTATTTAAGGCTGCATACTGCTTTAGCAAGAGGATCAGGCTAACCGAGTCCCCAAAATTGTGTGTAGTCCAGTCCTCAGAGCCACACGGGGATCCTTAGCTAACCTTCAACATATGCAGGTAACCAGAATTTTTACCTTAACACTAAAGGCAACACTGACTGTCGATATTAATATTGTTTCATACCTGCAATAACTCTTAAAAGAACATCAGCTGTTATCACATTACTGACACTCAGTATTCTATATCTGCTGGTGATAATGATGGCAATATTTACAGCCTTTATCTCTCAGGCTGCATTTGTCATTGTCCTCCAGTGTAATAGATACAAACACACATGCAGACCTACATTCTCACAATTGCTTGTTCCGCTTCATCTCTGTCTCTGACCGTTACACTGTTTGGACATGGGTTCATTGGATCATGAGGATTTTGACACTGTGTGTGTGTGTGTGTGTGTGTGTGTGTGTGTGTGTGTGTGTGTGTGTGTGTGTGTGTGTGTGTGTGTGTGTGTGTGTGTGTGTGTGTGTGTGTGTGTGTGTGTGTGTGTGTGTGTGTGTGTGTGTGTGTGTGTGTGTGTGTGTGTGTGTGTGTGTGTGTTTCAATACTTCTTCTTGCGTGTGTGCAACAGCAGGCACAACAGCATTATGATGAGCGCGTTTCATCTGCAGAAGCATGCTGACGACTCTCAGGATGTGATGGAGATTTTAGCTCCAGTAACTGTTATGTCTGTTTCGTTGTCTCCCTAAGCTGAGGAGAGACCGAGCTTGGCTGAATAATTTAGACATGTTGAGGGGAAGATATTTTATTTTGGTGTAAACCAAAATTTCTCAGCTTTATTTGGCTCTTTGCAGTTTCTCTCTGATCTCGGATGATCCGCTGCTCATTTGTGAACAGGAAGAAGCGGTGAAAAAGACTAAACATGAGAGGTCCAAATTAAAGTACAGATTGCAAAGCCCTGTGGAGTAAACTTCTGCACGTATAAATAAACTTTATTTGACTTGACTTGAGAGGTTTATGTTCTAACCGTATCTTCCTGCTGAAGCAGAGGTATATTTTCTGTGCCATTTGTCAGTCCGTTTGTCAGCACGATTATGCAAAAACTACCACGCTCGGTATCATGAACTTGGTGGAGAAATAGATTACAGGAAGAAGAAGTACCCATTAAATTTTAGTGCAGATCTGGATCGCCTTCTTTAAAGCTGCAAGACAGGGCCCTGGCCTTGGCAGAGGAGAGCACTTTCGGAGTGCCCTTGTAGTTATCAATGTATAGCAATATGGGAATTATTAGCAGTGCTGGCCTCAAAGCACTGGGGATGTCAGTCTGACTGAAGTACTTGCATGTTTCAACGAGTAGATTTCCATGAAATTTTCGACAGACAGTTGTGATTCTTGCGACTTTTTGATCCTCTGGCTTTCCGACTGTTGTGTGTTCAGTTCTGTATGTTACGTCTCAGCAGCTGTGGAATGAATTGCCATTGAATTGGATCCTGGCGTTTATCGCTTTGGTGATCATTAAATGAAACTGGTTACACTGATCTACCAGAACATTAAAACCAGATGCCTTATATTGTGAAGGTTTCCTGCATGCCACCAGATCGATTTGGTGTATGGCCTCCGTGGTAGCATGGGCTTGTCCTGCAGGTACTCGATCGGATCATCACCTTTGCCAGGTTCCTTGAGCAGTTTCTGAGCAGTTGTTGTTGTGTGGCGAGGTGCATTGTCTGGCTGGGGGAGGCTGCTGATGGTGGAGGTTGGAGAGTAGCTTGTTTGCTGTGTTTTAGTACTGTAACGAGCTTAGGAGGCAGTTGTGGGTTTAGCTAGCAACGGGCATCATGACAGAGACGTCTGTGGCAGTTGATAGCTTCCATCCAGGCCTTACAAACTGGCGATAATTTCTAGGTCACTTGGACGGTTCCTGAAACTGAGTGGCTAATGCAGCTGAGTCACTTTAATGAAGAATGTCTGTGGTTAAGTATTTTGCGTGGAAAAATGTCTGCCTTTTTTGCATGGTTTTAATATATCAGTGATTAATAATGCGGTCGAGCATCGGTTAAATAATTTTTGAAAAATTGGCATGGCTAGTAGTAACTGTCAAAGTGACAGCCACATGAATGACATGGCCCAAGTTTTCCTGATGGAGCACTGCATAAGATGATCAACGTTCGCCTGTCAGTGGTTTTATTGGTGTTGCTAGTAAGTGTATATTTTACCAGAATTATCAAGTCAAGGCTTTCATTTGTTGAATAGTTGGTTTATGATGAAATATCTGCAATACAATGCAAAAAACAGACACTGTAATTTAGACTAACATGGTAATCGAAGCTGAAGATTAGCAAGTTCTTTATCTAGATAAAGGAAAATAAACGCTAATGTAAGATCAATTGTGGCTACATCAAAAAATTACTGCTTTGAAAAGCACATTTAAAAGCAGCAAGAGTTGAACCAATGTGTTGTACAACTAAAATAGCAGGTCATCTACCACAATGAATTACGATGGCTAAAACACAAGTGTAAATTAAAAGACAAATAATAATAATAAAACTTTACAGCACAATAACAAAATGAAGTCAGCGTGTCATGCTCTACATGGGTCGACTGCCAGCGAGAAGGGGTGGGACCTCAGCAGCGACTTGAAGGCTTCTGTCTGAGCAGCTCTTGCGTATAAAGGTAAACCGTTCCACAGATTAGAAGCTCAGCTGTCTCTACTTTCGTCCCTGGATCTTAGAACATCCAAGAGCATCTGGTTGGTTGAGCTTACTGCTCTGACTGGGGTATAATGATGCAAGAGTTCTGTTTTATTTCATGGTGCCAACCCATGTAAAACCTTTAAAACAAACATCAAGCAGTGTTGTCTGACAGAGCCATTAATGTAGCTGTTGGCTCCTAATCCTGTTAAGACGGTAAACAGTTTTTAATGAAAAACAGAAGAGCAGCAACAAACAATAAAGCCAACGGTCAATGTCCAGGTCTTGTTTAGCAAAAATGTGATTACAAGTGAGCGATGTTGTTGATATATTGGCCAAATAAAAGGTCTAAAACTGATGAGAATATACAAACGGAAGTAGACTGTCACATTTACATTCACTCATAGCTCCTCTGGCTGAGTATCACTCCATTACTCTCTCACTTATTTCTCTCACTGAGTAAAGGTCTGTGGCTGTCAGCAGAAACAGAGTGGATCGTGTGAGGAATAAACAAATAGGAATCTGAAAAACACCGCCACTTGTCAGACTACATGCTTTCATCTTCCAGGAAGGCAGTGCCGAGCACAAAAAGCAGATGTCATTGTTTCAAAGAGAGCTTTTGCCCTCCTTTTTCTCTCCTGGTGTTTTTTTCCACACTCCCTTTTCTAATTCAGTTGATGGACTTTGGTCCAAAGTAAACAAAGGCTCTTTAGCACCCTCGCACTGTTCAATGTGCTGAATTATTGACTCGGTTTTTTTCAAAGAGGCAATGCATAGCTTTGTTTCTCACGGCAGGGAGAGGAGCAAGGGGGAGAGTGTCTCATGGTTTTTCATGTGGAATTGTAAAAACCCATTTCTGTCCTCTCTGCCTGCCTGTGAGCAGGGGATCACTGCGCTGTCAGATTATGGCTCTCTGGATGGCTGCGTGTATTTTTGGGATGGATTTAAAGGTCAACCTCATGCACAACAGTTTGCTTGTGTTATTTTTATCCCCTAGCAATACACAGCATCAACCAATTTCTAATTTATGAGTGTGGGGCATCGCTCATGCTTTGGAGCTAATACTGGAAACATCAAGCCATGGTTGGGGAGGTTTTCCACATCCCATACTGTATGCAGCTGTACAGCGGCTCTATACTGTACCAAAGCTCATTTACCTGATATTTGTGCTCATTTACAATGCAGTAGCATTATAAACATTGTGCGGAGGCATGCTTAATCCCTACGTCTGCCTTCATCTCTCGGTTGATTTGTGCATGAATATTACTGTAAACTATGATAAGCATTTTCATGCACAAAAGAATCTTTTTGTAAGAAGAGCTGTTTAGCATGAATTTGCTTTTTATTTCGAGACTTGTTTATCGAGGCACATTTAGTTACCTTTAGACACAGCCAGGCCAGTTGTTTCCACTCTTTATGCTCAGTTACAGACATCTAGGAGAGTGATGTTGATCTTCTCTTTTAGCTCTCAGCAAAAGATGGAAAATGGATTTCTTTACATGTTCAAATATTACTTTAACTTGGTTAGCAATGATATTTCCATGTTATACTGCATATTCCATATCCTCATTTTAAGAATAGTACCAGCTATTCTACATATAAAGAATTAATGGACATGATAGCATAAATGCTGTATGAGACGCTTTTCATTCCACTAAAGGATGCATTTTAAAAACATCAAATACAGGCTTCTTTTCATCTTCCAGTTTTGTTATTCTGTGCTCATGTTTCCTTACTTTATCTATTGTATTCTGCTGCTAGTAACCACATTAATTTTTCAAACAAATATTTCCAACACAGCAGTCCTAACATGTTGGTTTATGCCAAGCTATGAGTGGTATATTAAGTCTCCCACGAGTATTGGCACTGTGTCAAGTCCTCATTATGATCATGTGTAGTATATAACAGAATTGAGGACAACCCTGTGTATTATCACATGCATTTTAAATGATGCAACAGTGTGCAGCCTTACAGTTCAGCCGTACAGTGTTTGCTCTTATGTAAAAAATAAACACTAACTGGTTTATATGAAGTATATTAAAAATACAAGCCCCGCATTAGGAACCCCCTAAATACCCTCAACGTGTTCTGTTGGATTCAAGTAAGGTGGCACACTTGGGGCAGGTCATAGTTTCACTTTTTCCTCTTTGGAAGCTGTGATTTTGGCATTGTATTTTGGTTGGTTATCATGCTTTAATACTCCTCCTCTGCAAAGACTCTGTAGTTAAGGAGCCATCTTGGCAGCCAGTGTTTTAGTATATCCACAGGAATTCATGGTGCCATCTATAAAATTCATTTCTCCAACACTTTTGCTCTCATGCAGCCTCATATCATCACATCCCCACATCTGTGCTTCACTGCTAGGACTCTGCATTCACTGTGGTACACTCAACAAAAATATAAACGCAACGCTTTTGTTTTTGCTCCCATTTTTTATGAGATGAACTCAAAGATCTAAAACTTTTTCCTCATACACAATATCACCATTTCTCTCAAATATTTTTCACAAATCTGTCTAAATCTGTGACAGTGAGCACTTCTCCTTTGCTGAGATAATCCATCCCACCTCACAGGTGTGCCATATCAAGATGCTGATTAGACACCATGATTAGACTGCCCACAATAAAAGGCTTCTCTGAAATGTGCGGTTTGGCATGATGTGTTCTGGTCTCAGTTGACCAAAGAATTTGCTCTCAATATCCATCAGGCTTCTTTTCATGCTCTTTACTAGTTAAGTTTAATCTTGCAGTTTTGTACCAAACAGGAAGCAAGGGTGTTGTTCTTGGATGCCATCTGTTGAGGTTGACTTGAGTTGACTGAGCTGTTGCAGAAACTGATTTCCAAGTCTAAAGCACTTCCCGTTAGATTTTTCAGACCTAGACTGTGAAACTGTACTTGGCGTCATTTTAGGACAACCACTCCAGCACTGATTAGCGGTACTATGGCTTGTGCTATTCCTCTTGATTACTGCCGTTAAGTTACAAGTTTGTACTTCTGCTGTGTGCTGCATACCAGTTAATGTGTTTGCGTTTTGTCTTTTCTCTATGTTACAGGTGATCTATGCACTGAACACAAAAAATGATGAACATGAGGCAGCCATCGCCACTCTGAAGGAGGCGCATGAAGAGGAGGTGCAGCAGATTCTTTCTGAGACCAGGGAGAAGATACTGCAGGTTTCTACTCTACTGCTACATTTATTATCAAAACGTCTCACGGTCTCACTGTTAGATTTAAAGGTGATGTGTATGATATGATAACAACTTCTCTCAGTGTGATGCTGGTAAGAAATTAAGTGGGGAAAAAAACATCCTGCATTTGGATATACAGTCCATTTTAAATGCTAGAAGCATACAGGATATCATCACTGTTTGGTAGCTTAACATTTCGACTTGAGAGATGCAGGAACTTGAAGAAAAGAAAGGCAACAACTTTGTAGCTGTAGTTTAAATAAGCGAGGTAATCAATCTCTGCTTCCTTGGAGGAATGAGTAAATACACCTCTTGGCTTCTGGGATGATTGACAGCTCATGAGTTAAAAAAAGACTTTTCTGATTAAATTCATGAAACAGTGGAGAGAAGCTTTGCTTTTAATTTGATACCAGTAGAAGTAGGCTTTGATTCCTTTTGGACTATTGATTTAAAACAGGATTTAAACAGCTGACAGGGCTGTATAGTAGAAGACTCACCGCGGTCAAGAGTCATATTCCGGTCATTCAGTCATGATGAGACAGTATCACTGTACATCTTACAGTCATCTATAGCGAAACTAAATCTGGAGCTACGCACTTTCAGATGGCAGCTGATCCACTGTAGAGCTCAGACTACTTTCAAAATGAACTTATCAATATTTAATCAGCTGAATATTAATTATTTAAGTCTGTATGTCATCACTCCTAATGAAAAGGCCTTGCTTCTCTGTGAGCCCTGTGACAAATCTCGGTCCACTAAACTTACATACACGGACATTTTCGCACTACAGCACTCCACAGTGTCTCTGTGGAGGCAGTGTTTACTGGTGTGGTTTGAAGTCAATATAATTGGTTTAAGTGAAGTAAATGCACCTATTTAATCTCTTCACTTTCACTTCAATTTGTTTAATGTAATGAGGAAAATCGAGGCCAATTTAGAAGTCTGTGCACATCAGCCAATCTATTCAAAAATGCAATTTTAATTAAAGCTAAAATCCATGATGTTTGTTTACTGTTACTAAGGAGACTGCTGTTTGTATATACTTTCACCCCTCTTATTTATTTATGACCTTTTTAGTCTTTATTATATATGACAGTGGAGAGAGAGGCAGGAAACATGGGGAGGATGGTAGGGGAAGGACCTGTAGTAAATGGTCATGAGTCGGACTCGAACCCATGATCCCTCGTCAAGGACTATAGCTCCTGTTTATGGGTCGCCAGCACAACCAGTTGAGCCACCGGGGCGACCCTCACTCCTCTTAATTTAACTGTTTGGGAGCACAAAATCTATAGATGATCTATAGATTTCACAAAAGGCTTTTTTTTTTTTTTTAACATTTTCTGCATCTTTAACGTGCCACATCTGGCAACATTTTCACACTTCCAACTATGAAAACAGCAAATTTGATAGACATAATATCCCTGACTGAAGCGTCCACATTTGTCCCAGTACAAGAGCAAGATCAGCGATGAGATGGACCTGAAGAGGCGGATCCAGTCTCTGGAGGAGTCCATGGAGCTCCATGAGAGGATGAAGAGGCAGGCGCTGGCCGAGTTCGAGAGCTACCGCCAGAGAGTGGAGGACATGCAGCTCTGCACCGAGGCTCAGGTAGATGGAGGAATGATGTGGCCTCTGAGTGTGTCTGTGGTTAAGAGGCAGCTGGACCCTGCAGTCACAGCTGCAGGTAATCAGTGTTATGTTGTCCCTCTGTCCTGCTGTGAGGCCGGAGAGTCTCTTTGTCAACATCGCCTCCTTCACATTGTTGTGTAGTTATCAGGCCTCTTTTCAGATCTTCTGCAGCTGCAATAGAAGCTACAAATGAGCATCTTCTGTAGCTGGATCATAAATATAATTTATTGGTTCGTGCAGGTCAGTGTTAGCCCAAGGACGGTGGTATTAAAGCTAAAGTTGTTATTTGGTAGCCATTTGTGAACAACACCACAAGAAAAAGCTTGATTTATGTCAGTATTGTCTTATACACGCTAGCAGTGTAGTTAGCAGAGGAAACTTCACCACACGAATATGAAGTGACACGGTTTATTGAGCATTTGGTGCAGACTCAGACTCCATGGTTGCTCTGACTGAAGCTGCAGCAGATCCTGGCAGAGCACTCTGCAGGAGGGTCTCTGAGCCAGACCCAGGAAGGAGGCCTGAGCCCTCTTGAAGGGGGAGCTGGGCTGGTGATATGTGCCTGGAAGGCGAGCTAGAGGGAGAATGAAGAAAAGGGTTTTTAAATGAGTTTAGGCCTGATAGAGGGTAATAGGTAGTACTGATTGGATGAATTGGGTGAAAAGTAGGTGTGGGAGGATAAAGGAGAGGCTGGACCAAGGACAGAAAAGCTCAGGTTCATCACCAAACTACAGTAAACTTGTAGTTATTGTAGCTGGTTGGCGATTATTCATGAACCAGCCCAGATAAGATGAGACCTTCACAGATCGTTCAGTGCTTGCACTCAGCAGGTTTTAGAATAATGCTCTACCAGCTTCCTGTGTGATCTTAGAAGATGCCTGTGTCTGTAACTGCAATTAAACAGAGGGAACAATGGTTGATTCCATTATAACGTAGCTACACCTGCCATTACTACGTAGTGGCTATTTCCACAGATCTCTTGACATAGTTACTCTGCCAGAGAACAGGGTGGAGTTGTGTGACGATTGGCATACGTTTGTTAATTTGTGGATCTGTCTGTGCGCAATATTATTCAAAAACGGACTAATGGATTTGGATGAAATTTTCAGGGAAGGTCAGAAATGGCACCAAGTAATTAGATTTTGGGAGTGATGTGGCTTATAGTCTGGATCCACGGATTTGTTAAAGATTTCTGTATCATTGCAGGATAGCAGCACGACGTCACTGTAATTATGACAAGTGAGCGCGACATCAGCTGCCTAACGATCACAGGATTGCGATCCTACTATGAATCCACCACTGCAGACTTATTGGATTAAATTACAGGGGTGTTTCCGATTTCCATGAATTTCTGCCGAATGTTACATATTTAGGTCACGCGATTCGGTATCTGTACATGCATAACGCACGCCTGTGCTCAGCGCAAGGTCAAGGTCAGGGAATGAACAGTGGAGTACTGCTCTCTCTGAGTGCTTTCCTTGTCATAGTTGGAATAAGTAAAGATTGCATATACTTCTTGGACAAATGCATTAACTTTTCAACATGTGCCTGGACTGCATGTCAATGCAAATAATGCATCCACACTTCGACATCCAATGGCCCTCTTCACTGCCCAGGATGCATGAAGGGACTGAATGTAAATTAGTTTCCGCACCAGTTCTGTGTGTATTATTTTCTTCAGGGGAAGTAGCTAAGTCTAAATACTGAAGTTATATAACAGCACACAACAGGAAATCTGTGTATATTGCGTTTTAACATTGTTAACAATAGCAACAATACTTTAACGTGATTCCAGCTCATGAGATTTAAATTCTCACTGACAAGGATGAAAAATGAATCTACTACAACAAACTTTTATTTGTCGTAGGTGGCAGAGGAGTGCTGCTCTTAGTTTTTTTTGGTGTAGACTGCCTCTGTATCATTTATCAATAACAATAGTTGAAGAAGAGTTTTATATATGGGTTTATATACAGAAAGTGTGTGCAGCTCTGTGATATGAAGCTACAAAGGGAGGAATGAAGCACAGCTGGATGGACGTATGTATGATTTTGAGTGACACTCAGAGAAAGAACATGCAGTCCCACAGAGGCTCAAGTAAATTTATATGTTTGTAGTCCTCAGAGTGCAGTAACTGATGATGTTATTGCTGATTGTTTCTGACCTTGATGAATCATAGAAAGTCCTGAACTGAAGTAGCTGTCAATCACAGCTTTCACCTGCTCTAACTTTTGCTCGTGTGCCACTTCAGTACACTTTGAGTTTGTGTGATGGCACAAGTTGCACTTAGTAGGTAGTCCAAGTCACTGTTTGTATAACTATGTGCTGCCTTAGTGAATGGAAGGCTTATTGCAGGCTGCAGCCGAATTAAATTTAGGCCTGAAAATGTTTGTGTGAATCCAGTCACTAGACATATTCATCATGTGCTTCACATTTCATTAAACTGTGTGTTTTTTGTGATCAGCAGCTGATCAGTGTTGAACAATAATATTAAGACGTACCAAAGTGAGTGAAGCAACCTGCTAATGAAAACATTCTACATCAACACAGAGCATACTTGATATATTTAGAAGATGACCTTCAGAGTGCTTAATAATCAGATGGTTTCTGTTTAGTCTGTTTGCTAGTTCTCAGTGCTAATTTAGAGCAAGCCAGAAGGTCAGAATCCCTCAAGCCAATACATCACCACCTGACTTGGATCTTTAAAAAGCCACCCGCTGTGGAAGATGTCTACAACCCATAAATCAATCCCCCTGTTAGCTCAGTCTTTCATTTCTGTCTTCTTTGGCAGCACACACAGCGTGTGGTGTCCATGTCGAGGGAGGTGGAGGAGATGCGGCGATCCTTTGAGGAGAAGCTGCGTACATTCAGCCAAGCCCAGGCCCAGTTTGAACAGGAGAAGAAGGTTGCTCTGGAAGAGCTGAAGGGTCAGCACAGACAAGAGATCCAGGAGCTCCTTCGCAGCCACCAGAGCCAAAACGCCAACTACAGTAAAGACCAGGAGAAACTGGGACAGCTCCATAAAGCCGAGGTAACACACAAACTACTGCAAAGTAGAGCAGCTCCTCACAACCAAGACAACAAACTAAACCACAACAGGGAGGACCAAAAGAAAGTGGGACAGCAGTGATTACCAAGTTATCAGTGTGTCAGCGTATATTACACACAATCTGGGTTGTCATTCTAATGCTTCGTCAGTAATTAGATCAATCGTTGACTCTACCAAGTTCGAATTCTCTTTCACAAGTTGAGTTTTTGTGCCACAGGTGGATTCTCTGACGGAGCGGGTGGAGGAACTCAAACAGGACAAGAAGAGACTGGTGGAGGAGTACGAGGCCAAACTGAGCAAGGTACATAGTGGCATCTTGACATGACATTTGATGCTTTCACACATTGTAAACAACTCTGATTGTTTCCTGATTACTTATAGGGTCTGTGATCTGTAGCTTTGTTTACAGCAATAGTACTTGTGTTGACATTTTTAGCACGATTGCATTATGGTGAAAAAAGTTTTCAAACCTTTCTAAAATGCAGATCTAGTTTTCATTGACAAAAGTGTCCATGGTTGAGCCACAGTGATGGTCAATTTTACATCTGCTTGTTTGTCCCCAGGCTCAGGCTTTTTATGAACGTGAGCTGGAGGCCATGAAGAGAACCCAGCAGCTGACCGCCGACAACCTGTTGGCGTGGAAACGCACCGAGGCTGAGCTGCGGCGGGAGTTTCAGAGTCAGGAGGCGGCGCTCCAGAAAACCCTCGGAAAACTGAGGACTGAGCTGGCCAGGGTAACAGATGAGGCTCGGGAAAACAGAGAGAAGTCCCACAAGCTACAGGCATCACTTACTGCTGCAGAGAGCTCTGTCAAGGTGAGTGTAAACCCCAACCGTTGATCCAAAAGGATGCGCTCACCATAATCAAACTATAAACACTAGACAGTTTAACTGAACAGTCTTTTTATGATGGCCCATGTTTCGATGTAGCTTTTATTGATGGACTGCAAAATTTTACCTCTGTAATAGATGGTAAAACAGTTATAAAAATAAAATGATATGGGATGAATTTAGATAAAATGGCCACCGCTTTACATGGATAGTTACTTTGTAGATTAAATTGCAACAAGCAGATGATCAGTAAACTGTTCATCCTCAGCCTGAACTTTTCAATGTCCAACTCTTTTCAGACATTAAAGCTGCTATTGTTGGTATTATTAAATCACCAGTGGAGCAAATAATTCAGCTTAATGTGAACATATCTGCCCACATTTCCCTCTATCAGGAGTAATTTAACAGGATTTAATTTCAGTTCATTGTTTTGGTTTTATAGCCTTCACCTTTTCCGTTTTGGTTCAGTTCCAGTTGTCCCACTTGTGCTGTTTCAAGCTAAAATAGACAGCTATGTCATGAAAACAAACGGCTGGTTTCTACAACCAACTGTTCAGACAACAAAGTCAGCAATAAGGTGGAAAACATAGTGGAGCATTTAGCAGCTAAAGTCAGATATTTCCCTGAGGAGGTGGTGGAACCTAAAGGAGAGTGAGAGTAACATTCATCAGGTGGACAGAAACTTGCACTAAATCAATGCTTGCCGTGCTGCCTGTGCACTGAATGTGCAAATACAAGCTGGCAGTCTTTATGATGATCAGTAGCAAGTCACTTTATCCAGGGTAACTGAGAGAAGGAGCAGATCAGAAAGAAGGAAACTAATGAAGATCCCAGTGATCAAAACATCTTTCATCATTATTATTTAAATTCTTTATTTGGAATAACCCCTTGAGGTGTGTCACCTCGTTTTCGAGGGGGTCCAAAATATGAGCTCTACGCTTGAAAACAATTCATTTGAAGCCCTTCAGTGTTGTGCTGTCCCACAACCTACCTGCATACTGAATGCAAATGATGCCGACGTCATTTGTCAAAGATTTCTTGATAATCTTTTAGCATTTTGTAGTTCAACTGTTTTGAGAGGAGGCTAGACTCCTGCACCGCCTCTTGGCTCCACACTCAGGCTTTAGAAAATCTAGCTCCTCAGGGACTTTGTCCAATCACAGGTTTTTTACAAGAGGGGTGTTCCTATTGGCTAGTTTACAAATCCGTATCTTGGAAAGTGTGAGAAAATAATTCTGGACAAGTTGCTATTCTACTTTCAACATCCACTTACACTGCAAATCAACCAACGAAGGAAGACGGACTTATCAAAGAGGGCATCTGACAATAAACCCAATAAACGTGTCGGTATTGGTGAAGCTCTTCAGAGATGGAGAGAACTTCACAATTGCATCAACCTCAGGTCGTATTGCGAGCTTGCCGCTCCTCTCCTGGACACCTCTGCAGCTCTCATCCTGTCTGCCCACTTAAGCGTAGCCAGGTATCCTGCCTTGGGTCACACTGACCCACTGTTACCCAGCCACACCTTAGTATCTATATCCATTACACTCTTTAACTCAAAAGTTAAGCAAGTGTCTGTAACAAACAAGAGGTACTTTTGAGGACATTCAATCTGTAGGAATAAAACTCAAGCATTGGCCTCGGGTCTTAAACTGTTGGCTCCCACTGCTGCTGTTATCTCTAAATTCCTTACAGGCCCACATTTTTTCAAAGAAAACAGGGTAGATATACTTATAGAACTGACACTATATCACCGCTCCAGCATCACGGTCTCGATAGGGATGATTGAAATGAATAACTAGGGCTTCTTGGAAAGATTACTATAACATCACAGGAGGAAGGCAGCTTCTACTGCAGCTTTAAGTATGTTTGGATAAATTACACAGCCCCCTGTATGTTCAGTTCTGCTGCATACCACTGCCTTGCAACTCACCCAACAGAATGTACATTTGGTATGATAGCAACAAGCGCAGTACTGTTTATTTCCCAAGTAGATTATTTTTTAAGTTCTACTTTTTGCGTTCTGTAAGGTCTTTCGAGCAGACTCACATGATTATCTCCACCGTTGAAAATAAAGTTGACACGTGCTCCAGGGGAATTGGTTAAGTAGGTCTGTTTTGTTGTTTTGACTCGCTCTGAAGTTTGTGTGAAATTATCCCTGATTGCACAGAAGACAGGAAGAGGTCTCCCCTACTCAGAGTTACTCAGAGTATGATCAAGGTCAGCAGTGGCTGTGGTGTGCCTGAAGTTAATAATTTCATTAGTTATCAAAGCAATTAACTGTAACCCAGATAAAGGAGCAACAACAAAGCGGAGAGCTTGAAACCAACTTCACTTGACAGCTTTTCTCATTTGATGCGAGATATAAAACTCAAAACAGACATCAGAGGGTGGAAACAATTTGATCCTTTGCCGTTTTAGTCTTTGTACGCCACACAGCTGATATGTTGCGTGTTTGTTAAAGGTAATATCACAATAATCTCCTAATAACTGCCTCAGTCTATGAACATATCTCTTAATCCCTCAGCTCCTGCTGTGAGTTCGTTGTTGTAAGATAATAGATTTTAATTTAGCCTTAGCAAGTGCACCGCTGATGTTTTAATCTTTAGTTTGATTTTCATGTCATTGCAATATACGTCTTGCTTCGTGGTAGCAGCAGGGATGTTTTTAGACTTTTCACTAAATTTATTTTGACTCTGGAAAATTAAAATGTGGCACCAAATCAAGATGTTCCGAGTCTCAGGATGCATAATTGGTGTACCAGCGTAGTTCGTGGGCACAGATAGTTGCATCAAATATCGACTTAGCAGCAGCGTAAAGCACTTGTGGTTGATGTCAGGATGCTACAGCTTCTTGCTTCACTGTTCTCTGTCATCCTCTTTTAGCTTATGATTTATTAGGCAAATCTCCAGAGAAATGCAAGCAAATGATCGCTTGGAGTAACCCAGACAGACGTAATTAATGGCTGACTGTTCACAAGCTTCCGTAGGAATACGCATGCCAAAACTTACAAATTATCCCCCCAGTGAAATCCTCCACTGAAGCTGTGGTAAATTGCTGCTGTCACTGTCTTTGGACTAAATGTTTCATTCTCAGGTGAAGCCTATCTGGACTAGCTGGTGAACGCTTTGAAAAAGATGAAACAATGACTCATCTAAAGCACAGTTTTCAGGACCTTTGAAATGTAAATGACGATGCAGGATTAAGCCAGGTCCAATAAGGATGACTGACTGAGGTGAATCCGTGTACGAGAGCATGTGTGATTCTGTCAGAGTTTAAATATGATGAGGGGCGAATCAGCTGTAATGACTAAATGTCAGCATAGATAATTCAACAGCGATACAACTAATTAAGCCGTTTTTACCATCCTATGCTAACCTGATTGGTACACTATGCTTGTGTGAAGAACCCCCATTAACAGTATGAGTTCCCCACACAAGAATGTATCTTACTAATAAGCATAGTCTATGTCGCCATTCAGGCTGTGTTATTGTACACAAGCTATTAAAACATGTAGACAAACATGTCGATAAGACACACAGTCATACTGGATGATAAGCTCCTTACATGTCTGGACACTGTATTTGAGAGAGTCATGCCACATACTGTATGCCTAACACAAGCAGCAGTATTTGATTATAAGTTTTTGGATTTTGCTTTTCATGTAACATAAAACCAAAATGTTCCCACATTATTGTGGCAATGTTCTGCAGCGAAATCTGTGTTAATATCAACAGACTCATCAAAATGCAGTCGGTTGAATATTGAAATTATGGTCCCTCTCTTGTCATTGATTACCCCATAAAACTCATCTGTGTGTATCAGAGCTACATAATAAGTATTTTTTCATGAAAATGATCCTTTCCAAGCATTAAATACATGAGATGTAACTTAGCAGTGTTGCCGCCTTCAGAATGGGCAGATCTATAAAGTAACCCTCTACAAAGAGCTTTACAGTGGATATCTCAGTGTATACTTAAAGTAATCACTAGTGTGTACTGATCCACAGCTGAAAATAGTCCTCAAAAAATACTTTTTTGTTTTGTAGTCCACTGGAATCAGATTTGTTTGTCATCTGCTGGAGACTCCATTCCATACATGTTCAGTCCCACAGAACATGTGCAGTATTGGCCTAAGTTGCGTAGTCGCTGAGTGGACTTAGGTAAATTCTGAAATGAATTCACAAGCACTCTGACAAACTTACTAAAGTGGAGAATGTAACACTGACCTAACTCCAAAAACGAGTAAAGAAAGAGGTGACGATTGAGTGGACGTGAGGAGGGCAACGTGTTCTATGAAGGTGTCAACCTTAAGCCTTAGTACAATCTAAATAGGCCAGATATAATCAAATCTTGTCCTGTGCAGCTCCCATGAACTGGAAAAGTAGCTACAGAGATCAAAAAGATTTTTGTACCAGGCTGTCAACATGCTAATTTCTGCCTTGAAATTGTACATTTAACATGGGACTTTATGAACAATGATTTTCTTTTGGAGTCAGCATCAAGTGGCCATTTGAAGAACCGCAGTTTCTGACTGCAATTATGATTTCATTTTTCAACCCTGGATATTTAGCGGCTTGGTAGAAACAAAAAAGCTTGAGGTAGAGAGCCACAGATATTGCGCATTGAGCAACAAGTTAACACAATACTGGCTTTAGTCTTTCATAAAGACTGGATTCAAGGAGTGTAATGTTACCTGTTTGGATCCAAACATGGAACACACATAGAAGATATTGTGAAGATATATTTCCCTCTTAGCACAACATTTACAGCACTGAAAGAGAGTCCACTGCCGGGATAGGCAACAAATTGGCCTCACTAAATGATCCAGAGACAGCAGCTTTCAGCGAAGTTAATACTTAAAGGAGGACTCACTTAAGTGTAGCAGGACTTAAGAGCAGAAAATGTGTGTTGGCACTTCCAAGATTCAGCACCCAGGACCTGGAACAACAAGGTGTGTGCTGTATAGTGAGGTTGGCGGGTGAGACAAATCATCGAGTGCTTGGGAAAAGCCCAGGGAACCAAGAAGTTATGAGAAACATATTGAACACCACCAGGCTTAGCCTTTAACCTTCAAAATGTCCTTTTGCAGATGACTGGACAAAAAGTCCACACTTTCCCAAAATGTCTTTAGATTTCGACCATAGATACTGACATACTGATACAGACACAAACAAGCATGCCTCATTTCTGTCAGGCGTCCTCACAGGACTTGAATCCTGCATTTCCACTTAAACAGCTCCATGTCTAACCCCTTCCTAACCCAATTCTTCTTTTAACCCTTGAGCCAAGAGTTTAGCCTAAAATGACTCTGAAGAAATGAGGTCTCCACTAAATGTCCCAGTTTCCCAACAGCTGTCACTTTTACTTAACTCTAACTGGACCCTCATACCATAACATAGTATTAACCTTAATCATCACATTAACCTGCACTACCAACAGATTACCCTAGTTTCAACCTTCCTCCCAAAGTGAGTCTGAGACTGCAACCCTTTAAATGGCCCTTTGAAGAAGTGAGATAAAAAAAAAAATTGAACCCTTGAGGTCTAACATTCAAAATGTTCCTTACAAAGATTTACAGGATGGATAAAAAATTCTCTTTTACCCTTGTGGATTTCTTATCTGAACCTAGTGGGCACACAGTGCAACTACCCTCCATGGGCTCATCAGGGAAATCAGCATACACACCCTCTCACACACACTCTAACTCACTCACACACATCAAGTCTAATTTGCGCGATTCCTCGGTGGTTATCATCATACTGAGGTTTCATTGTCTTAGCCATAGCAGCAGTAATTAAGTTTGAGGCAGGCTGTTTGATGGGATTGAAAGATGTGAAATTGCCTCTCATGAGTTCTTACAGAAGGCTAAATCGCATAGCTACTGTACTCTCACTGGGTGAACGTGTGTGTGCGTCCTCATCAAATCTCTCCCTGAAGTCTGGTTCTATTAATTGAGCAGCAGTCAGCATTTACATTCCTGATCTCCAGTATTAAGAATATGCCACTAATATTCTATACTATGTAAGTTGGACACACTAGCCGTGTATATCTGAGGTTCCAGGAAGCTCATTAAAACTGTGCAATTAAATATGCTATATTAAACCTATATTAGCTGTGTTTTAGCTAAATGTCTCAGTTACCATTCAGATGATATTTCCTTTATTTCAGTAGCTGTAAACTTTTTATTGCATATTTTTCAGACATAAACTGTTCTTTCCCCTACTTCATTTAATGTGCTTCTTAAATCTCTTAATTGCTACGTTTTTTTTTTTTTTTAATGAAAGAGGACTCATAATTAACTTTTGGATGTCCCCCGTCACATAACTCTACTACAGAAGAGTACCATCATTACTCATAAGCCTGTCACAATCATGAAATATTAGTTGATGATTAACTGACTCTGACTCCTTCTGGTTATTTTTGAGCCTCCATTAGTTCTAAAGTTGTGGTATTAGCACTTTTGATCACCACTTTTTTTAGCTGCAAACACAGCAAATTGACTCCTCCATGTTATTGGGCTCTCCTTATTTAATTTGGCTTCAAACCAAAATGTGTCCAAAATGCGTGGTGCTGAAAGGATTGACTTTGCAACCAAATCCATGATGTTAATGTCAAACATTCGCTCAGTGAAATGCAGTCGATTGAATATTGAAATTAAAGTCCCTCTCTGGTCATTGATTTAACCCATAGAAAGTCATTTCTTTGTAGAAAAGTTTTGTGTATTTTCATGAAAATAGTCCCTTCCAATCTTAAATGCCTTAGATGCAAGTCCAAAGTGTTGCCTCCCTTCCAATGTGCAGATCTGTGAACTCCCCACCTCTCTCCATCCACTGTTCCCCACTCGCTGCAGCTCAGCACACCAGCTCGCCTGCATCTACTCTCAGTGTAAAAATAATCTACACTACACTGAGGACAGTTGTAATATTGGAGTCATTCAGTCATTCATGTTTGAATCAGAAACAGATGCTGAAGAACAATAGTGACATAGAAAGCTCCACCCTGCAAGACACAAGAATTGGTTCTTTAGGTTTGTTACATGTGAAAATTCCAGGAGTTTTTAACTGTCATAAATCAATACACTGCAGTACGTTAAGGTGGAAATGTTGTTGACTACTTATTTTGTTTGTGATATGTTCGCTAGCATATAATATTTGGACCTATTAACAAGATAATAAAACCTGATTTAAGAGCCTCGAGATGACCAGTTGGTGCCATGACACCACAGTAGAAGAAGGGCCTCCAAATGGTGGAAACCATGTGAAAATGGTCATTAGAATATGACATTTATGGTTTTGTTGTAACTGAGTGTGACCATTATAGAATATGAGTACTACCATTCAAAGTTTGGGGTCACCGAGACAATTTCATGTTTTCCATGAAAACTCACAAGACTTTTCTAATCATCAATTGGCCTTTCAACAGCATTAGCTAACACAATGTAGCATTAGAACACAGGAGTGATGGTTGCTGGAAATGTTCCTCTGTACCTCTATGTAGATATTCCATTAAAAATCAGCCGTTTCCAGCTAGAATAGTCATTTACCACATTAACAATGTCTAGACTGTATTTCTGATTCATTTAATGTTCATTATAAAAAAGCACTTTTGTTTCGAAAATGAGGACATTTCTAAGTGACCCCACACTTTTGAACGGTAGTGTATATAGAGCATTTTAAACTTAACTATGTTCTACAAGAGCTTTACAAGCTGCTTTCACTCATTCACATACTCACACACCATCAGTGGTAGAGATCACATGCAAGGTTATTATCAGGAACACTTTAGGTTTATTGTCTTGCCCAAGGACAATTTGAAGATCGAACTGTCAATATTATGATTCATGGCTCTATCACCTGGGCCAGAGCCACACTCATAACCAGTATACGACAGATACATGGGCAGACATGCAACAATAAACTTTATTTTTACTGTGTTTTTACCCTAATCAGTCCATCCAAACTACCAAATGATCTATGTATCTGTTTAGTAAACTCTCCCTTCCTCTTTATGTGTCATTTCTGATTTAAAACTGCAGTAACTGTGGATTTGGGCATTTGGGTTCAGGAGAAATAAGCTGCAAACACAACTCTCACTGATCATCAGCTTATAAAATTCATAAAGTGAACTTTTTAGGAAACACTCGCTTATTTGCATATCTGGCAGTTACGTGGCAACATTATCGTTCATTTGGAGCCATGGTCCTGGCCAGCTGATGAATGTAAGTCCAGTACTTACTCTCATTTAGCTATTAAGAGGCTAAGTGCTCCAGTAGGTTCACCAGCTGGTCTATAAATGTGTCTATAAATGTGAGTGAAAAAAAAGCTGCCTGCTGGAAATGACTCCTACAGTGAAGATGTGGTCCAGAGTGAAGCAAAACAGTGATGTTGACTGACCATTTGATACGTCATTCTGTCCATACACAATGGACGATCATTAAAATATATTATGTCCCTCTCTGATGCTGGCTTTTAGTTAATTTACAGACTTCAGTGTGTGGGTGGGTTTCTTAACTTAGATGTTCTTTCGTTGCGCTACAAGAGTTTCATTTGTCTCATCTTTTCTCTGTTGATTTGACTCCTCTCCAGGATTTAACCAAGCAGCTGGATGAGGTGACCCAGAACTCAGAGATTGTAGAGATCCGTCAGAAGGAGGCTGAGTGTGAACTAGAGGCAGCCAGAGACCGAGTTCAGCAGCAAGCTACGGAAATACTCCTCAAAGCCAGTAAGACCCTCAGCCTCTCCTCTCCTCTCCTCTCCTCTCCTCTCCTCTCCTCTCCTCTCCTCTCCTCTCCTCTCCTCTCCTCTCCTCTCCTCTCCTCTCCTCTCCTCTCATGCATCAAACACACTCCATAAACAGCCCTCCTCTTCTTATCCAAGACATCATGGCCTGTAAGGCTTTAATAGCATATTACTGTATAGCCAAAGATAATGGTGTTCCCGGTCCCTGGAAGGCAGAGAAGGCCTCTTCTTACATCAAGTATGCCCAGTTTATAGTGTGTGGTTTGGTTGGGCTTGTGCTGGGTAAATTGTTGCATGTTAGAATCTGATTTAATATCGTGCAATGTCTCTCCGTCACTACTTTGAGCGACAACATTGCACAAACATTACAGCCTGAAATGTGTCAGCAATCGCGGTATCTTAGCGCAAATTCATACTCGGCCCATTAGCTCCTATGAGCTCCTTGTGCCCAGTGAGAATGTTTTATCACTTTACACCAGAGCTGCTTGCATGTTAGAGCGACAAATACGATCCAGCTGGTAAATGCAACCATGACAGTTACATTTAGCACCATGCAGAGCCTCTCAAGGTTGTTTAAGAATGCAATGACAAACCAACCTTCATCACAATTGATTTGCCACGTTTTACATGCTGTATTAATGAAGTATTACAGGGTGACCCAAAAGTTTGGAAACAAATGAAAAGTCTATAATCTAAATAATATAATGTTAAACAATAAATCAGTACCACAGATATATTCAGAAGAGTAACAGATTAGTGTAAAACAAACATATCTCGACATGTTCATGTTTGTTTCTTATACAAAGTTGTGAACGTTTCCACCAACTGGTTACACTGGTATCTTCTGGAATGGATCTTCATTCATGCTTATGAAGGTTCCACAAACTGGCCAGTAAATGTTGCCTCATAGTACTTACGGATGTTTAAAAAAATTAAAACTGTCAGATACTTCACCATCAAGAGTTTTGAAATCTGACATTGATGGCCTGCATTTTGAAGTTATGCTCCAGCATACCTGGACCTTATGGTTCTATTAATTGTCTTCCGAGTTATTGCACTCGGCAAATACTATGCTTTTAAGTTATTTTATTATGCTACAACAAAAATGGGTAAAATAAGAGTGAATTCATGCACCCCCAACTCAAATAGACACTGCAGTTAAACTTTGTTTCCAAACTTTTGGGTCACCCTGTAGTGGTAATTTATATTAACATTAAATTGTTTTGTAGGTTTGGCCTTTATCTCTGTCAGTTATAGTAATGTTGTATTAGGGCTACAGCCTTTGATTTTTGTAGTAATTGAGTGTTCTGCAGACTTTTCCCTAATTTCTTCAGGTAAGAAATAGTAAATATATATAGAAGAGAAAATACAAAAAAAAAAGTTTTGTAGAAACGGACAGAATCGTGACATGTTCAACTTACTATAAATGTGAAATTTGGATTTTTCATCAGATCTACTTCAAGTCTACATGTCTTCATAGAAAAAAATTAAATGAAAGTGTTTCTGAGTTTGCTTATTCTCTGAAAGAATCTACATTTTTATTGCATATATTGCATACCGCCATACCGAAACTAAATCCTACACAAAGTTCAGAGTTGGTGGAGATCTAGAAGAAGATTCTGACAGGCAGAATGATGGCTGCTAAAATGTCCTTCAAGATTACTCTGAGGACATATGTTGGAGTCCAATTGAAATCCCCAAAAATAACACGGCTCCTGCAACAAAAAAAATCTGATGTTAGCAGTTTGCTAGTTAGACTGCATGTTTATAGCATTATATCAGAGAAGATAAGATTCGAGGCAAACTAGTTAAACAGTATACCAGACAAATCTGCCTTGTTCTTATATTATTGTTGATAGCTAAATCAGCTTTAGTCAATGGTTCAGGTGACATGGCTCCGTGCTGCTGACTGTTTGGACAACATAGCTTCAGTTGCCTAGCTTAGCTGTAAGCATGTTGCTGACAGAATCTGGATGCTCTAGCCTTAGCTCATGCTAACATTAACATAACTTGTGTTGGGGGCCAGTCTGCGGACTGGATGCTTTAGTGTGTCATGTGAAAACACTGACATTGTGTTATTGTAGTGGACTAGTTTGGTTTTACAGTAGACTCACTGTAAAGAGGTTTGGGCTGTTTTCCACATAGAATGAACACAAACCTGTAATACTTGCTTTTATCTTTTCTAGCTCTTCAGTTTTATTTCTCTCTTTCTTTTTTCACTCACTTTGCTAATTGTACAATTTGCAACAAACCAGATTCCAGATCTTCTATGGTGTATGTTTATAGCAGACAATGTATTTACATCCAAAATAACAGTAAACATGGATGAGATTGACACAGCTGTAGATTCAAGTTGATTCACAGAAATGACAGCTATAATCGCTATATGACTGAACACCATCTGATTGTCCTGAGAAGCTTTGAAGGAACTGCTCCTACCAGCCTTCACTGCAGCTTCCATGTTGATTGAAAATGTCATTGGCAGGAAAGAGACTGACATGAGCACAGTCTCAGGCTGAATTACTGACATTAAAAGAAATGGCAATTCAAGACCGAGTTACAAACTGAAATTTGCTGACAGCGGTGTGCTTTGCACGTGCCGGTTACAATAACAATTGACAGGAATGACAACATGCTGATGAAATTGCTTTAATATTTGCATTCTTCTCACGCCTGTCGAATGTGTCCTGTCGTAGGTCAGATCAGCAGCCTGCAGGCCACCCAGATGACCCAGGAAGCAGCCATCAGGGACCTGGACAACGAGCGCAGCCGGCTGAAGGACAAGGTGCTGAGGATGGAGGAGGAGAGAGAGGCCCTGCAGAGCCAGAGCCAAGCCCTGGATGAAAGGCAGAAGCAGCAGATCCAGTCCCTGGAGAAGGTGTGTGTGTGTGTTTGGTGGTCATGTTTTGTATTCATGGCAGGCTGGAAGTAACTCTTATGAATAACCAATGAGTCATCAAGATGCTGTGACTGAACTTTTCTGTACACTTTGCTCCAGACCTGCTTTTCATCTCTGAAATACAAGAAATAGGAAAAAGTCAGCGCTCATACTTTAGGGTGCATAAAAACCCTTCAATTTAAACCACCAGTACTCTCAGCAGGTAATCAGGATGCAGTCAGGGATGTTATGAGTTTAAGAAACTGTAAAATGTTTTTATGGCGACTCTTCTTTTGTTGACGAGATGTGTTTCGGAACATCATCATTTCAGAGTCAGCAAAGCCCGATTTTCATCATAAAAATAAGGTTTACAATTGAGAAAGTTTTATTTCAGTCTTGTCCGGGTGTTCTGAATGGGGGAGCAAAAAGGCAAAAAGTAAGAATACTGAGTTACCCAGAAATGAGAGGAAAACGGATTTATTTCTTCAGTTTTCTTTTTTTCTTATTTAGTTTAGTTCCCAACACTGGCTTTTCTGTGATTTAACAAAGAGAGTAATCCCCGTGTGTACTCTTGTGAGGTTAATGTTTTTCCCAAATCCAGCCTTTGCAGATGTAAAAGGAGTATTTGATTTGAATTATTTATTTTGGGGAGTTCTTTGTAGAGAATGCAACAATTGCACGATAGGCTGTGCAGCGTGCAGAAAGACTAGAGGAGAAAATAAAATTGTAGGCAGAAAAAAGTTGAACGTATCTTGTTAGGAAAAGTGATGTGGAGTCGCTAAACAATCGAAAAGGGTCAAAACTGTCGATCACAGCATTTACAAACTTCAAAAAAAAAGAAGCTGCTTCTCTTTTTAAAAACCAAGACGTTAAAGGTCAGATGATTTAAGAAACAGTGTAGTCAGCAGACCAACCACAGCCGACAGTAAATGTCAAGTGTTGCTGCTTCATGTGTGTTTCCCCATCCTTTTAACGCTGACATTTGTGCAGTGTAATCCTCCGGGAGCTGGGAGAGTTCTCCCACTGAGCGAGGCTGCTGTGAATTTGAATGTCTTCCCGAGGATAATCGCAGATCTGGGATCACTTAAACTTTACGGCACCTTTCTGTTGCTGCAGCAGCGTCGTCCCCTGGAGCTCAAATGAATTCTGCTTGAAATGGATTCCTTGCAGTAACATTGGTGAAATATTGGTGAAAGAATCGGTTTTCTGAGCTTAAAGCCAGTTTGCAGTTTGGTAGAGGCATGGCACGTTTTGTAATAATAATTTTCTGATCTGTAAAATGTTTTTGCACTAACACAACCCTGCAAAAATACAGCTATTCTGTATAATCACTTATTTTCTTAAACATTATAATTAGCATTATTTGACATATTTTTTCAAAAGAAAAAAAACTGTGCTTCCTGTTTATCTATTGCAAACACAATACTGTAAAATACACACAATCATCCAGTTACTATCCTTTAAAAGACCTGCGACTGTTGTGGGATTTACTTGCTAAAGAATATTAAGTTTATAATCATACTAGAAGTATTTTACGAACACAGCCTGGTGAACAATGGAGAAAAAATCTTTTCCCAAGTCTTTTACTGTTTTTACAAACAAAAAGCAAACAGTGAGGTTGTAGTTTTACAAATACTGACCTTATTCTTAGAAGAAGCACTGACAGTTTTATTGAATTATGCTTTTGTAATGTGAATGTCACAGAGAGAATTTTTTGAGGACTACTTTTGCATCAACCAACAGTAAGTTTTACATTACTTCGCAATACTAGCTGTAACTTGAAATAACTTTTGCATTTCTTTGCAACACTTTCATATTTCCTGCAACACTTATATCTTCTCTCACAATATGTTTGCATTATCTCACAATACCGTTCTGTTCCCTTGCAATACTTTTGCATTTTCTCACAATAATGTTTGTAGGAATAGAGCAGAATAATACTTTATTGATCCTTTACAGGAAATTACTCTGTAACAGCAGCATGTTAACACACAGACCTACAAACCAGACAAAACACCGACACTGATAGTGTTGTATCTTCTTGTGTAGCAATGATGTGAAGATGGTGAAGAAATTCTCTGCCGACACCATCTTGTTTATATATAAAGTTTATTAAAACAAAGACAGCATCACAGACACCATGGCATGCCTGTGAGAGGATTCAAGGCCTGATAGAATCACTCTGCAGAGCAACTGTTTCTCCTAGCTTATATCGGTGGGTTCTTCACATAAACCCAGCGGGTTATGAGATGTATGGTTACAGGTGCCTCGTTGTCTGAACAAGCAATAGCAATAAAACAATAAACTCATTTTAAAGAGAACTTAGGAATTTTTAACAGAAGGCCACCTGGAACAACAGATACCACAATACGTAGTCATCAGTATGACCATATACATAGTATATAAGCTAGCAAAATTGTAAAAGTTAAAACATATGCACAGTATGTAAATCATAAGTTGAAATAATTAATGTGAATTGAAAAGCCTGATTGAAGCTGGTAGGAAGGACTTCCTGCTGCGCTCAGACCTGACCTGAGTGGAATGAATCTGTGGCTGAAGGTGCTCTGCTGAAACACCTCCAGACTGTGTAGTGGGTGAGAAGCATTGGTCATAATAGAGTTCAGTTTCCTGAGCATTCTCACCCCAGCCACCTGTTGGACGGATTCCAGCTCAACACCAGTAGTGGAGCTCGCCTTCATGATCAGCTTATTAAACCGGTTTCTGTCCCTGGAGCGAGCCCCCCCTTCTTTCCCCAACACACAACCCCAAAGAATAAAGTACAGTTTGGTAAAATGTACATAGAAGAGGCCTGCTGATGTTTAAAGACTTAACCTTCACAGGAAGTCAAGTCTGTTTTGGCCTTTCTTGTACACTACCTCCATGTGTCCTGGACCAGTCCTGCATGTCATCCAGCTGCACTCCCAGGTACCTAAAGCTGGAGACAACCTCCACCTCCGTGCCAAGAATGCTGACTGTATGTCCAGTCATATCACTGTCATTTTAGAAAGCACTCTGCAGAATGTAGTGTTAAAGGATCGATGATGACACTTTACATGATGCGTTTATTGCTCATTAATCACACTATCCAGCTGCTGGTTGTGATTACATCTGCAGCTACAGGTGAACCTGTGACTAGATATATGGGTATTGTTTGGAATTTGGTAGCTGCTCTGGTTCAGTGTGTGGTGCTATGGATAGATCCAGCTGTTGCTATTAGAACCTGTGGTGCCTCTAGGACAGATGTGCTTATTTAGAACTTCCGGCATGCAGCTGATCCAGTACAGCTCTCAGCCACACTACCGTTTCATGTTGTCAGTGTACGACCCAATAAACGCACGTATGTCGCAGCCTGAATCTTAACATTGGCTACAGCCGACTGTACGCTCCCTCTGTAGCCAGGTGGTTAAGATTAAGATGGCTGAAGACTGAACAATAACTATATTTCAAGCCACAGCTTCACCTTCACAGCAGACAGAGCTGTAGATGCACTCACAACTAGGGATAGTGTTGGAGATCCGTGTATAAAAGTGAGTGATGAGCAATGCAGTAAATGCATCAGTGTCACATCACGTCTTCTTTTTGTAGTGCTTTCAAAGTGTTTCCCTGAACTGGCAGTGTGTTTTAATTGGACTGTACCAACACAACACAGCTATTGCAAATCAAACAATGCTCGATAGAAATTTGTGATAAGTGAATTTAAATATACGTCTTTACTTCTCTGTTTGTTTTACTGCACACAATGTGTTATTCAACTTCTTTGCATGGAGTTTTTACGAGAACAGTGTTCCTGGGGATCAGTTGTGAATTAAGATAAGAAACATGAACAAACTGGAAGAGAAATTTAGATCATTTCAGTGGCAGGACTTAATTAGGGAACATTGTGGAAAAGTCATTAGAGTAATGGAAGGCTTGCTTTTCTTTAATCTTCTCTCTTATTACAATTGTCTTTTCCTCATTCATTTTTCTCTGAGTTCTTTCCCTGTTGCTTCTCCACAAAAGGAGAAATTAACCTCCCAGAATGTCGCTTATGTCACGCTGTGGAGAAGTTTGCCCCTCGGCTTTGTTGGCCATATGATTAAACAGCAGTCTTGCTCAGTTTGACCAGTTTGTTAGATGTTTCTTGGTTGCTTTCCAAAAGAGCCTTTGGTTTGGGGCAATTACTGCACACTAATATGATTGCTCTTTGATGAGAGATTAAAGTTTTTTTCATGTTGTTGCCAGTGTGTGATAATCTGCCAGATACTCACTAGTTTTAATATGAATGTTGAGGTTAAATAAATTCTAAACTGTACATGTGTAACAAAAAGAATACATTAGCTTTTCAAGTGCATTAACAGTGTTTTTTTCTGCAGCTATGTTGGTTGGTCTCAATGTCTCACAGCTGAGATTTTACATCTTTTCTTGGAGCAGTTTTGCCGTGTCTTATTGAGTTTAACGAACATGGTAGAGGAAGAGCATAGCCAAAAATATTCACCAGAACATGCCAGAGGTTTAATACAATATTAATGAATGTAACTGATTTAAAGGCCCCTGTGGAGCCAAGAATACATTTCAGTTTTACTGGCCAAATTGCATTGTGTGGAACCTTAAAAATTAATAAAGCGTTGCTAAAGCTGATTTAAAATAATGTTTTAACTCTGAACCCCAAGCAGTTTCTTGAGGGTTTCTTTGCTCCTGTCACATTTTTACTCACTTTAGGCTCATTTTTCACTGCACCCCTGCGGAAACACCACCACAGTTATAAATAGAGAGGAATAAAACATGTCTTCTGGGCACTTAAGCAAAATTAGAATGCCATAAATTATTATAAAAGAAAAAATGAAAGTTGAATTTACTTGATTATTTATCTTATGAAAACTTAAAAAAAAAATGGAATCAATATTTTTGAGGTAATATTCTGGAGATTAGACTCAGATGTTACTGATGATAGGAAAAATATGGTGACTCTGCATACTATAGAAATGTTATAACTTACATTTTTCCTTTTTTTCTGTACTTGTTGTGAATAGTCTCTGAGCTTCTGTCATGTGGCAGCTAAGAGTAAATGCTTTATTTTTACCGAATTTTCACAGGAGACATTTAGAATAAAACAATTTTGCTGAAATATCACAATTTTGAGCTTAGATTTGGTCCAGTTTCCTGACAAAACAGCATGTCACTGATGATTAGTTACACACGTGGACAAAATTGTTGGTACCCCTCAGTTAAAGAAGGAAAAACCCACAATTCTCACTGAAATCACTTGAAACTCACAAAAGTAACAATAAATAAAAATTTATTGAAAATTAAATAATCAAAAACAGCCATTACTTTTGAATTGTTGATTAACATAATTATTTAAAAAAACAAACTAATGAAACAGGCCTGGACAAAAATGATGGTACCTCTATAAAAGATTGAAAACTATTTGACCAGAGTGACATGATTAACTCAGGTGTGTCATTTAATTGACATCACAGGTGTTTCCAAACTCATAATCAGTCAGTCTGCCTATTTAAAGGGAGACAAGTAGTCACCCTGCTGTTTGGTGAAAAGGTGTGTACCACACTGAACATGGACAACAGAAAGCGAAGGAGAGAATTGTCCCAGGACATCCGAAAAAAATGATAGACAAACATCTTAAAGGTAAAGGCTATAAGACCATCTCTAAACAGCTTGAAGTTCCTGTGACAACAGTGGCTCATATTATTCAGAAGTTCAAGACCCACGGGACAGTAGCCAACCTCCCTGGACGTGGCCGCAAGAGGAAAATTGATGACAAATTGAAGAGACGAATCGTTCAAATTGTATCCAAAGAGCCCAGAGCAACCTCCAAAGAAGTTAAAGGTGAACTCCAAGGCCAAGGTACATCCGTGTCAGATCGCACCATTCGTCGTTGTTTGAGCCAAAGTGGACTTCATGGGAGACGACCAAGGAGGACACCACTGCTGAAAAAAACTCATAAAAAAGCGAGACTGGAATTTGCAAAAATGCATGTTGACAAGCCACAAAGCTTCTGGGAGAATGTCCTTTGGACAGATGAGACCAAACTGGAGCTTTTTGGTAAGGCACATCAACTCTATGTTCATAGACTCAAAAACCAAGCATACGAAGAAAAGAACACTGTCCCTACGGTGAAACATGGAGGAGGCTCAGTAATGTTTTGGGGCTGCTTTGCTGCATCTGGCACAGGGTGTCTTGAAAGTGTGCAAGGTACGATGAAATCTGAAGACTATCAAGGCATTCTGGAGAGAAATGTGCTGCCTAGTGTCAGAAAGCTTGGTCTCAGTCGCAGGTCATGGGTCTTCCAACAGGACAACGATCCAAAACACACAGCCAAAAACACCCAAGAATGGCTGAGAGAAAAGCGTTGGACTATTCTAAAGTGGCCTTCTATGAGCCCAGATCTGAATCCCATTGAACATATGTGGAAGGAGCTGAAACATGCCATTTGGAGAAGACACCCATCAAACCTGAGACAACTGGAGCTGTTTGCTCATGAGGAGTGGGCCAAAATACCTGTTGACAGCTGCAGAACGCTCATTGACAAACACAGAAATCGTTTAATTGCAGTGATTGCCTCAAAAGGTTGTGCAACAAAATATTAAGTTATGGGTACCATCATTTTTGTCCAGCCCTATTTCATTAGTTTGTTTTTTTATATAATTATGTTAATCAACAATTCAAAAGTGATGGCTGATTTTGATTATTTAATTTTCAATAAATTTTTATTTATTGTTACTTTTGTGAGTTTCAAGTGATTTCAGTGAGAATTGTGGGTTTTTCCTTCTTTAACTGAGGGGTACCAACAATTTTGTCCACGTGTGTAAAGGAAGATTGAAAATTACATGATTCTTTCTGTTTTTACAGATTCTGGCCCTGATAAATGATGTAATTTTGATGATTTTGTTTACAAAAACAGCATGTCTTTCAAACCCACCAGTGTGTTTTAGGGTTCAAATAAGGTCTGCAGTGTTTACATCAAAGTTTAGTGTTTTTCAGTCTTCTTCTCTGCCTCTGCTGTTCCTCTGAGTATCCTGATGAGGTTAGCAGTGTAACACCATTGCTTGCTGTATGGTATTACTCATATGCATGCACAGGTGTCAATGTGCATCCTCAAGCTTAAGATAAAGGTAACGGGGACCTACTCACAGCTTCATAACATTACTAAAGATCTAAAGCTCCACAAGGACCTTTAATCTAAACAATTTTGTGAATGTCGAACATCTAGTGTAATTATAAAGAACAAGTATGTAACAGAAAAGCAAAGACATCTTCATGCACTATAGGAAAAAGCATGAAGTTTCACATTGTTTTTACTTTGTGGTAATGCCAGGTGAGGACTGGAAACTTCAGCTGCAAGCAGATCTCTGATTTAAAGTGTTGCCTCGTTAGCAGTCTGATAATCTCGGTATACCTTTTAACAGGATATGTTCTCGCGGAGAGTTTGTTAGCCCACTGTTGGAGCCTTTTTCTGTGCCTAATGTCAGCTGAACTAATGGATATTGCTGTTCCCATGTGGTCTTTTTGGCAAGATTTGGCCAATTAAAATTTTGTTAAAACCATGCAATGAAGGAACAGCTGCTCCCCTGATTAAACCCAAAGTATATTGGCTGCAGATTAGTTCTTTTTTCCCCCCCTCCTGTTTCCTAAGAAAGTCATCTTCTACCACAACGCTATGCTAGATTCACACTATAACAACGTTCCAATGACAAACCCGGTGCTGTGTTGCTGGGTCTGTAGAGAGCATTTGTTCTTTCCTGTCAGCTTGTCTCCCTGTTACACAATATATGGAGCTTAGCAACGACTTAAATCAGCCGGGCTTCATTCATTCTCCTCTGTGCCCTCTAAACAACATCTTTTGGCTGTTGTACATCCATATATTTTACTGCTTTCTTCTGTTATTCCACCAGTTCTCTTCTTTTTAACCACTCCTCTCACTTATTGACAAACTGATCAATAGCAAATCACTGAGCGTCATGCTTAATTATGCTAGTTGGTCCATGGCTGTCCTAATTAGCTTAGCAAACTTAGCTTGGCACAGCAGGCTCTCCCTCGTCCAAATGTTAGCATATCATTAGCTAATTTCATTATTTTGTGGTGTTTTAGGCAAGAAAGGAAGGAAAAGCACCACTGGGGAGATACATTTCTTACTTTATGTTCCTAGACCAGAGTTCAGGTTAATGTTGAACTCACTGAGAAGTTTATGCTTCAGAAATCCCAACATTCTCACTTGATATAGCGCTATGTTTGACAGACATTGTTTTCAAGTTCTTTCTCTAATTTCAGTGAAACAGGCTTTCAGAATCAGTCAATTTAACTGCTGTGTTATGTTTTTTTTAAACTATGACGTTGTCTAAAAGTTAGAGGACTGTGCTTATAGAAAGCCTAAATCTTGTTTAAGTTTGGCTGCCATCTTCAGGGAAACGGCTTTCAGTGCTTCTGCAACACTTGTGATGTTCCCTGGAAGTGCTGTGATGTAAACATGTCAAGTACCATCTGCAATGAGCCTGAATCCCCTAACCGTGCCAAAATAGTCACCCCTCCAGTTGAATTTCATTTTGAGGAACAGGAGGAAGTCACAGGGTGCAAAATCTGGTGACCTATCAGTGGCCACAAGAATGTGTGTGTGGTGCCTTGACTCACGACAGCTACTGGTTACACATGTTGCAGCCACGTGTCTGTGGTGAACCTGCAACATATGCGGCCTCTTAATCTTCTGTTTGTGTCTCATATAATACTGTGCGGCCATATTAAAGCTAACCAGCTCTACGTGCAATCCAAGGAAAGCACTGTTCAGATAGCATTACCTCTACATGGGTTGTAAACAGGTGACGAGTAGCTTTCTTTCTGCTACGTTAACCCTGAGATGCAAAAGTGGGTCAAAAATGACCGATATCTTTGTAATGAAAAGTTTTTATCATTTCATATTCCAGATATTATTCAAAAAACATATTTTTGATATCATTCCATTTAAATTTTAAGTTACTTTTCATACTTTTAAAGAAATTGTAATATTTGTATTACTACCCCAAGCTCTTAATCACTGATAATATCATACAAGAAGTGATGCAGTGCACAAACTTGGAGGGATGGAGAGCAGTAACAGATAGAGGAAAAGAGTGGAAAAATGTCTACAAAATGGATGTTGACATTCTTCTGTTGCTGTTCTGTGTAATATTCTTTTTCAATTTCAATCATAATGTTCAAAATCTGTTGTAAAGCGAAAAATAAACATATTTCAAACGTGAAATCATTCTTGTGTGGGCAAAAAAATAATACAAACAATAATACAAATCATTCTTAACCAAAATGACAAAAATGGCATAAAAACACATTGATTCCTATATGGGTCATTTTTGACCCACTTATGGAAGAGTGTAGGGTCCGATCACTCGTGTATCTAAGGGTTAAAGACAATTTTATACATTTACAAAAAATCTTTTGGAGATGTCTTTTTTACTTTGTCATCAGCCAACTGGTCGTTTTAAATGGTTGTAGGCTACAAAAAACACCATTCCTTTTTCTCTGTGAAGTCAAAGACTCATTGCTTATTAAACAAACTACAAAGAAACTAACTCATGCTATATTTCCTATTGATGTCAGCTTTACAGACACATTGTGCTGAAAATAATATCTGAACAATTTGCATCTAGACTCTGGTTAGAATCAAAACGATGTTGTGATTATGTCGCACACTGATGATAGGCTTCATAGCTCTGTAATCAATAACCCCATTATCAATCCCACTCCCTCTTCAGCATCTTGGGTTTTACTGCTGGTGGAATGACACACTTTGAATCTGAAGTGGCCTAAAAGACAAAACTTACAGACACACAGAATGGAGATTTAATTCCTTGGCTTTCGCAAAGCAAACACTGGCAATATGGCTGAACAATACAGCATATGGTGTCAGTGTCAGCCCAAGCTCTGTGTCTGTGTGCCGTCTGTCCTAGCGCTTACCTTTGAGCAGAATTTAAATATGTGTGCGCATTTCCTGTGCTTGTCAGACCCTGCGTGAGGAGAAGTCGTCCCACGAGAAGGACATGAGCAATGTGCGAGGTCGATATGAAGAGGAGACCAGCCAGATGAAGGAGAGCCAGGCTCGAGCTCTGGAGGAAGTCGGCAAGAAGCACAGAGTGACCCTGGAGAACGCTCTCAACAGCGCTGAGAAGGACAAGAACCGCCTGCTGGCTGTGAGTGCACACACATACACCGACACACTCGCATGTTTTCACTGACGCCAAGGTCAGGCCATTGTACAGAGCAGATGATGGCTCTGTATCGAATAGTTTATGATAGACATCAGTGTTCTCCAGCTTTATTCTGATGGAGGTTCTTCCTGACCACAGCTGCTACTGTTGTTCATTGTCAAGTGAAACATCTGATACACATGCACTCGTAGAGATAGCTCGCGTCAATTTCGATTAAAAACAAAGGAATCCGTGGATTGAAAGGAGAAACGAGTAACAGAGGGAGCATCAGATGGTGAGTTCACCGGGCACAATGAATGAAAATCCACACGATTAATTTTAATTTTAATTGCTGCATCTTGAGTAATCAGCGTTTATTGCACAAAAGCGGAGGAAAATGAACAGCTGTATGTTTGAATTGATCCTGCATCATTGTACCCGGTGCTGGTCTCAAGCCGTAAAGATTCAGAACTTAAGATGCTTGATTTCTACAACTTGGCAGAAAGATTGCATTCTTTATGACCACCAGACAAGAAAGTAGATTAATCACAATTTTAAGTCCTTATACACAAAAATATTTCAGTTTGTTTGCTCCCAGTATTTGTCTGATTGATGTAGAATATGTTACTATGCTATATCATAGTGATTTACCTACACAGCAACATGCTAAGTAGTTAAAGTCCATCAATAGTGATGATAATACCCACTTATTTCCAGCAAAAGCAAATGTGAGCATATGTGAACATTGACATATTAGGCTGAGATGGTAAACTTGCTTTGACTGTCTTTACACCGGGTAGTTTTACTTCGACCACACACTTCACGCGACTGACATCCAGCAGTTACAGAGTAGCATCAGCATTTGTTCTGACTGTTGTTTCTGGCTAATTCATTGCAGCATTCACTCTGGGTTAGCTCTGTTTTTGGTCTCTGCTAACTCCTGAAGGAAATATGTGACTCTTTAGCTGCTGAGTGCTGTGTTTTGTCGAACAGGAGCTTGCTAAGTTTGTCTTTCTCCCACTTCCTGCCAAGCAGAATAGTGTATTGTGTGCTTTAAATCGAAAGGAACGGGTGAACACCATGATATTTACGGTGGTGAGAGTGAACAGCGAAAAATAAATCTGACAGCTGGCCAACTAAACAATGAGCTTAAAAGTGTGGAAAAGTTTCCTAAAGGTGAGGAGCGTTGCAGATTTGGGTGCTGATTCTGTTTGGATTGTCTTCCACATTACATCTAGGAACATCTAGTTGGTAACAGAAAAATACTGAGGACAGTAGTTTAAATACATCATGTGACTTTATTTTAACTACTACTTGAGTAAAAATGTCACCCCTATAGCATTTCTGTTGCCTATAATCCACCTACTGCACATATTTCTCCTGTTAGGTGGGCTGATATTATTAAATAATCTAAAATTGAACAGGCAGATAATCAGGAATGACTCAGTCAAAATACAAGCTGTCAGCTCTCTTAGTCTCTCTGTGTTCTGGCTTTCCTGCTTGCCAAAGGATTTGGCCCTGTCACATAATTCAGTGTGTGGAGGTGATATGTGTGAATGCATGAGTGATTATTAATGACCGACATCCCGCATCATCTGCATATGTTTTAGTATGATCAACACCTACCACTGACCACAGATACAATATAATGTCCTGCAGAAGCCAGTGTGTTTGTGTGGAGGTATTCTATATACTGACCTGTATGCAGGCATTGGTACCACAGCTAAACACACAGTCATTCCAGAATTGGAGGACATTTAACTTCCACATTTTTGAGAAATAGAGCAAATAGAGCTTCTTTTTACAATTCTCTGCTACATACTCATCAGTAATATGTAATAAACTGTCAAAGGCTTGATTGGCTCAGCTTACACATCATTGGTACCATTTTTATTCCCTGTTTTGTTTGTCGATTGCTAACCCTACTCTAATCACAGTAACAGGGTTGCTAACCCATGCTAATTTTAGATTTTTTCTCAGGAATAGAAGCTAGATATTTAGCTAGCTGTTACTGCTGACCAAGAGGACAAACCTCCTGATGGGAAAAAAATAAAGAAAAAAGTCAAAAGGATTTGTCTGATCCTGATAATATGCATAAGAGGGTTGCATGAGGTCGAGTGAGACATTCAATTAAGGCTGACGATGTTATGAAAATATGAAAAATAGAAGAGAGGACATAGCTTTGCTCTACCCACTCTTTTGAAGAGCTGTTTGATGATGTTCCAGCATTTCGTGTGGTTCACTGTTTTCTTCTTCTTCTACCAGCTAAAAAAGTTTTGTTTAACAGGGTTGGGTGCATGTTGTGGGACACACGTTCCATGCATAATAATTATTATTTAAAATGTTACGTTGATTTAAAAAAATGTTCCCTCAATTACAAGAGACGTCAATGAAAAAAATAATACCAAAAAAAGGAGACTTAAATTTCATTTTAACGGTTTTATTTGAGTTTCAATTTGGTCATCAGGAGGTAGGACAAGAGAAAAATGGCATTTTAGGGCGAGCTTCAGATTTATTTGGTATTTTAAAAATATTTTCAAACATTCTTTTCTCTAATTTATTTTTTTTAGATTTGATCTCAGGGGAAATACATTAACACAACAACTGCATGTTTTAGTATTTTGTACATGGATTATTTGAAATGTGTTGGGTGGAATGTAAAATGTCCTCCAATTCTGGAATGACCTTTAAAATGTACATTTTCCCAACATGACCACACTCCTACACTGTGTGTTGCTCAGAGCACATAAAGTTGGTGAGTGTGGATAAATCAGTTGTCGTTTACTCTCCAACAGACACTTCATATGGTGGTTGATGGTTTTCAACAAGCAACCAGTCCCAAGCCGGCCTCTCTATCATGTTAACTCACTGCACCGTCTGCTACAAGAGCGAGAACACACATATTTACTGTATTTGTTCTGAGGCTTTGAATTGTAAATTTATAGTGCCTCGCAAAGTTCTAAATATTGTTTCAGAAGTTTTTCTTTGTTAATATGAATAAAATTAACATGGGATGCTGGGTTTGGAATTCGGTTAATTTGCATTGAAACACAGGTGATGTTCCCTTTGAAACATGTCTGTCAGTCTGTGAAAACCACCGTTTTCAGCTTGTAGCCTTGACTGTAAAGGTGTACTGCTGTTATAATGCTTTAAGCCTCTTAGATTCAGAGAGAGCAGGAGACATAAGGGTAAGAGTAATGAAGCTGAGTGTTTGAAATTGGAAATCTATTTGAAATTTGGAAAAGATGATTGTTTAAGTTTATTCCACCTTAACTGGAAAAGGAATTAGGTTCAAGACAGATGGGGAGAGTAAGGCCTGCGACCCTGAGACGGATGGTTTTGGCTTTGCTTAGTGCTCAAAGTGTTCACATTTTTCAGGAACTAATGACTTCACTGTCAGAATCTATTACACTTAAAATGACCTTTGAGTTGGATAAAAGCAAGTAAAAATACAGAGGTATTACCAAAAAAAGCTACTTATTCTGTAAAAAGTGACCCCTGTGACTGATAGGCTGTCAAATTACATTATGCCAACATTTGTTTTGGATAGTCTTACCTTCTAAGAGGAGAAGTCATTCTTTGGTAGAACTTGTGGGACAGTGTTGAACAGTATTACAGTATTTTATGAGCTTATCGTGTTTTTTGTCCTTGTGGAGTTGCTTCACGGTCCACATGTGCTTTGTGGACTTGGAGAAGGCCTACATCCCCCATGAACCCTGTGGAGGCACTACAGGAGGACAGGATTGTTGCTACAAGCCATCAGGTCTTTGTAGAAGCAAGGGAAGTCAATGTCAAACACGTTTCAGGTGGGTGTTGGATTTTAAGAGACAGCTGGGATGATGAGTGTCCGGTTTGACAATCTTTCAGTTGCATCTCTGACAATGACGTGGCTCTTTTGGCTTCATCAAAACGTGACCTTCAGCATGCACTGGGATGGTTTGTAGCCAAGTGTGAAGCAGTCAGGTTGAGAGTGAACACCTACCAAGTCAGGCCATGGTTTTCTGCTGCAAAGCAGTGGATTGCAATCTTCTGGGTTGGTGCGTTGCATCCCAAGGCTTGTAAGTCGAAGTATCCCTGGATCTATGGTAATGAGTGGTGAAGAAACACAGTGTGAGACAAACGGATAGATTAGTGCAGTGTCGGCAGTAATGTTGCCGTTGTATTGGACCCTTATGGTATAGAGGGAAATCTTGAATCAACAGTTAATCTACAGTCCAACCCTCGCCTATGGTCATGAGCTCTGGATAATAACTAAATGAAGGACACCATGGAGACAAGTGGCTGAAATATGTTTCCTCCATGGGGTGACTGAGATTAGAAAAACGGGATGAGAAACTCAGACATCCAGAGGAAGCTCTGAGTGGAGTCATTGCCGATTTGAATCTAAAGGCAAAAGTTGAGGTCTCCTGGATGCTTCCTCTGGAGGATTTTTGGACATATTCAACTGGAAGGAGATCCTTGGGTAGACCCAGAATGTGCTGGGCAGGGGATTACATTTCTTATCTGACCTGGATACAGCTTAGGATCCTCCAGGAGAAAATGGAAAATGTTGGATGGATGGATGGATGTTTTTTTAATCTATATTTACTGCTGCAGTACGATAAATTAGGAAGGCAGATGTGCAAATATTTCAGTTTTTCTATCTGGATGTACTGAAACTGAAATTTGAAGTAGCATTAAATAGAGATGTTGAAATGAAGTACAATGACCTTTAAATTACAAAGTCAAGAGCTGTCAAGTCAAGTGTTGTCAAGTACAGTACTTGAGTAAATGTACGTAGTTACCTTCTACCTCCACCTGAGTGTGCTTATTAAATCATGAGTGTTTTAAATCTTTTTTTTATCTTCCCCATAGAAAAATCAATAATATCTAAAAGGGAAAAGCAGTTTCTGATAAAATCGGGACCAGCTCTTCACTGCAGGAAAGTAAATGAATTTGAGGAATTTAGAAGCAGAGAAGGTGACAAAAAAAGCAAGTTCAAGAGTGTTTTTAAGGCCACCATTATTAACCACGCCTGACGTGTACGTCAGCGGGGTTACTGCATTTGCTTCGGTATCTGGCTGGCTGGCTGGGTAAGTATGTATGTATGTGTGTGTGTATGTCCGTTCGGATATCTCTGCAAGTGCTGAAGTCAGGATGATCAAACTTGGCACTGACAGTCGGTCTAAGGTCCCCTGTTCAGTTGTGGAGTTAGAGGTCAGCAGATCAAGGTCAAGGTCACAGGGGTCACTTAGCACATTTCTGGCATATTGCATGCATGGGCGTGGTTCTGCCATCTATTGAGGGCTCGTCTAGTTTTATATGTGCTCACATCCTATGTCAGGCAAACAGGAACAAAACCACAGGCGACTACAACCCATAATGTATTACTCAGCAGCAAGCAACCCCTTTAACATACTGAATCAAGGTTTGGGGTTTATTTTCTCTCCACAGGATGATATAAATGAGCAAATGTTGGTACTGATATCTAAAATTAACACAGCATCATTCATTGGCTTGACTGGTGACAGAAGTTCATCTAACTGCAGAAAAATCTGCATTTTGTTTAGGCTATCAATAGACTAAAATACATCAAAAGAGGCTCTAACAATGACTAAGAAGCTGGCAAATTCAAAGGAGGAAACGCAGCCTACTAACGTGGGTGCACATTTATATTTATCACCTATAAATGCCATCTGGGACACCTCTGAGCTCACGTAACCTGAGCCGGTAGAAATGTGAATAACCCGGAGGAGCTTCTGCCATTATGTTACAAAAGAGAAGCAAGAAAGACGAATAAAAATAAATTGTCAATGAAAGCAAAGTTTGGAGACTTAGCAGCTGGTGGGAGCCACATGTGGAGACGCTACGCAGTCTGCTGATGAGTCACTCAGGTGATAAGAGCGTCTTGAACGTCAGGTGCTATTTTAGGGAAACGCTAAAACTGCTGCTCCGTCTGTTCACACACAAGCGCACACAGCTGCTGTAGTGTGGCGGAAACAATGAAAAAGGTAATTAGATTAACACTCTTCCTACACATGCGAGGAGCAGTGAAAATGCACAGTGTAAAGAAGGCATCCATTCTCAGTCCTTGGGCAACATTTTTGCTTCCCATATATTGATATTTTATTTTCTGTTTTCTGATTTATTTATTTTTTTTGGTTAAAAGAGTTAAATCTTTCAAGCAAATCGGAAAATGAAGGTTTGTGGAAAAAGTGAAGGTTTGACATTTAAAAAGAGGCAGAGCTCGTAGATTTAAATTCGCAGTCCTGCTTGGACGCTGATGACATTTACTGCACGTAGAACTGCAAGTGGAGAGTAGAAAGTAAGTAATCAAAATTGGGACAAAATAATTTGATGCTGAAAGAGATGGATGTGAGCGTTGGCTGAGGGATAGGACTGTGTGATGGCAGACAACCAGTGTGTGTGTGTGTAAAACGTCCAGCATGAATATTTTACTGTTACTTACTTAGCACAGAGTGTGGCCCCCCTAACAGGCCTTAAGCTCATACATACAGTGTACACCCACTTCTTAGATGGCGCTTTTACGCTGCTTGTCTGCTGCATATTCTATAGTATATATTTTTACTCCATTACCTTTTTTTTAACTCTTATGAAGAACATGAAAGTTTCTGTTGAGGATCCAGAGTTTCTTCTTTCCTCCTCAGCTGACGAGAGTTCTGCAAAATTGATTTATGAGCAAATGCCATTAACAGAAAATACCTGATTTGTATAATAATAATAATAAGTTGTACAGTCTTGAATATATTAATCTTGTTTTTATTTGCATGAGACAAGGAGGATGCAATGAAATAATTAATGACAAATTCTGGTAATTATGTTTTTCTGTTCGCTTTGATGATATAAAAGTCTAATATAACATCATTCCTAATTATTGACACTCTGTTGAAGAGGTGGTTGGTCATTTTTGAGGTTGTAATTGTATCCGATCACACTGTACGTACTCTTTAAATGTGTAAATGGTGATGGCTATGCTCTGCTACCCAATCCGACAACAACACACAACAGTATTAAAATTTAATATAAAGTTAGGTCAAAACAAAAACAGCTTACATTACAGTTACAATGAACACTAAACATTTTAAATAAAGGATTGTTGTTGTCTTATTGCTTTATATGAAAAGAATTAATCATTAGAGGAGGATTAGTGTGATTTTTTTTTTTTTTTTTATAGGAGCGTGTCTGCATCAAAAGCAAAAGATGCCTAAAAAAATAAATTAATGGGTCATTTTTCTTTTCAAATACACCCAAAGTATTATTTTTCATTTTGAACTGGCTTTGCATTCATCACACAGAGCGTTGTTGTGAGGATTTAAATGGTCAGACTAATTACTACTTGTAGTTGCATTGAAAAGCTATGGAAGGCTGAATGAAGGTTTTTAGTACGTTTTTGTGTTTGTGTTATTATTTGATGCAGTTGTAATTACTAGCGGTATTTCCTCAAGTGTATTTTTTTTTTTTTTAACTAGCCCTGCTTTGTTGTATTAATTGCTAGTTATATTGCTCCAAGCATTTTTGGGTCTATTACCTGGCTCAATCCTGTGGGATATTTTCTGTATTTGTTTTGTAATATTTTTGATTTCTTTTTAATCTTAACATTTCTTTTATTTGAGCTCATCTCTTATAGGCTCTTTTTTGGTGATTTCTTGGCTTGTGCAGTTATAGATCCTCAAGTGTGAGGCTTGCCATCTTCCATTGTACTTTTCTCGTGGCATTGCCTTCTTTTCCATACAACTGATGCTGAATTTCTTTTTGCAACCGACTCTACGTTTTCAGCATTTCTGTCCTTTTCCTCACTCATTTTACTCTGCACACGTGGAGCCTGCATGCCATCGAACTCTGTCTTTTCAATAGAGACTCTTTATATACAAGAATGTGAAAATCTAAGTAACTTACAGACTTCTCTTGTAGATTAGTCTTATAGTTTTCTTTGTACTTGTCAGCATTTTAAAAATGTAGCACATGTTTGAGTTAAACTGTCGTACTTCACCTCAAAGATCCTAAAATGTGAATGTTGTACATGACACGTCACACAGCCTTTATTTATATTTTTGGTCAGTGTACATATGAGAAACTGTCAAAACAGAAACCCAGAAACATTACATAGTACATGTCTAGTAGATGCTCTATGCTAATGTAATGCATCATTATAAATATGGCAGTTAGAAGCCCCATGTGGAGTTTTCATCAAAGTGCATTCCCTCATAAAACATTTGCATTTTCTTCAGGAATGTAACACCTTTATTATTTACATCCAAGTATGCCGGTGGTCCTCTTCTTTACGCCTGTTTTTCTATGCACTGCTGCATTTTTCTGTACATCACAGCATTCCACCGTCGGTAGAACAGCAGGAAAACAAATGTGTAATAAGTTACTGAGATGTCCAGGCCCATGTTGTTTATATATGAGGGAGCACATGCACAAGTTAAAGCTGCAGTAGGAAGAAATTTGGAAATTTGGCTCAAGTCTATGTTCCTCTCAGAACATTTGAATTACAATATGCTGGAAGATAAATAAGGATTTTGTTGCCAAATTAAGCCAAAAAAATACACCAGCTTTAATTTAGTACTGCTAATAATTAAGGGTACCTTTAAAAATACGCTACTGTTCCAAAGTTTGGGGTCACTTAGAAAAGCAGCTTATTTCAGTGAAGATAGTATAACATTAATCAGAAATCCAGTGTAGACATTGTTAATGTGGTAAGTGACTATTCCAGCTGGAAATGGCTGATTTTTAATGGTACGTTGTGTTAGCTAATGGTGCTGAAAGGACAATTGATGATTAGAAAACTCTTGTACAGTTATGTTAGCACATGAATAACAGTGTGAGTTTTCATGGAAAACATGAAATTGTCTGGATGAGCCCAAACTTTTGAACAGTAGTGTCCATTAAATACATAACATAGATTGTACCTCTATAATGTGCCAGTGGTGTCAAACATACGGCCCATGGGACAAAAGCGACCCTCCAGACGGTCTAATCCGGTCCGTGGGACGACTTTGCAAAGTGTAAAAATTGTAGAGAAGACATGAACTACAATTGTACATTTGTAAAGCTGTAAATTTTAAATCATTTCTTGATCTTGTAAAGTCGTTTTGATCATAAAGTAAAATTCTCTGTTGCTAAGTTCCAGATACGTGAGACTAAAGGTTTTGCGCTTTTGTAGATACTCTGATTTGTAAGTTGCAATGCACAAATGATAAACTGAGGTATAATGTTGCTGAAATTGAGCATATTTCTGGAGAAACTTCAGGTTGTTCAAAATGTTTTGTTAAAAGATAGTTCATAAAATGTGAACACTTTCAAAATGTATTTTTTTGCACTAAAACAAAGGGGAAACATTTGGAGATGTGGTTATTTATAGCTTATTATGCTGTGATTTTACTGGTCGCTTGAGATCAAATTGGACCACATGTGGTTCTTGAACTAAAATGAATTTGACACCTCTGGTGTAAACTAAAGCAAAAATATGGGATGTCCTATTATAACAGTTACAAATACAGGATAATGCTGGATTAATATGAGACCGCAGCAGCTGCAACAAAACAACTTGCACAAATATCCCCACACGTAACATCTAGTATCATGACAGCTTTGTATCTGATATGAGTCAGTGAAATGGTCCCCAAGGGTTACAAACTGGGCCTGGGACCTGTTTAATGAGCCTGAGGTTTAGCTGTTCCAAATCACAGCGTACCACTAATTTGACTGCAGCTGAGGCGTACAGTTCCACCAGCCTGAACTAGCCCTGTGATGATGCCTAATCTCCACTGAGGCCTTTATTCCAGTCACACGCAGCCATATGAAAGCAAGTGATCAAGTATTCTCTTGCATCAAAGTTGCATAATGAGGACGTGTTTTAAATGATATTCCACTGTAGACCCTATCACAGCTGAGAGCTACATTAAGAGCAGAGCGCTGTGCGTTTCCATAGTTATTAGCTATGCATTCCATATGAAGATTGCCTCCTTTCCGGCCCGGTTTGAATTTCATGGCCCATATTCCCTCCCACTGTGTTCTGAGCTGCACAATAATTTGCCATTGTTCAGTCGTGTTCATGATTGTGCTGTCAGTGTTGGTGCAGAACTGTCCAGATTGAAAGAGTGACGGGGAGGAGGAGGAGGGTGAAGGCGAATAACAGCGTTTATTCGCTTCTTCCTCATTCTCTGCCGCCTCAGTCGTCTATTTTCTATACTTTCTACAAAATGACAGAGGTAGACGCATGAGGAGAAATACGACTTCATCATCTATTCTTCATCACTTGCTTCTTTTGTCTGATCCAAGTTTCATCACGTCTAGTTCATCATCTTTTTTCCCCATCACCTCTATTCTTTCATCACTTGGAATTATAATGAGTTGTCTGTGAGAAGGCTGCCTTTTGAATTTAAATGAATGGGTCTGTTCTACCTTGGTCTCGCCCTCTAAATCGATCCACAAGCAAGGTACGACGAAAATCCTCTTGTGTCATATTAGGTTTCGCCTCATCTGACTTCTCGTCTGTATCAGCATCAACCAATAGGAGTCATGCTCTTTATACTTTCAGATTGAGTCACTTTATGTTTTTGCAAATCTTGTTTTTCTTGTTCTTAAAAATAACAATAAAATCATTCACTCAACAACAGGGGTGTTTCCACTCCTGTGCAGTATCACTTCAATTTAAGTGATAGAAAATTGTATCATCTGACAGGAGCAGCATTTTTTCTAAGTTGAACAACTGAGTATTTACCCTTATTTGAAGAAAAAATGAACATTTTAGCTGTCCCATATTTTTAAAAAACTTTTTTTCTCAGTACTATATAGTATGGTATGACTGGTATGTCCAGCTTTATTTTTGATGACAGGCCAAATTTATGGAAATATTCTGTCGTTCTTTTCCAGCTGCTCTTTGCTGAAGGGTCTGTGTTGCTCTGCCTTTCTCTTGAATACCCCTGAGGTTTTTTTTTTTGATACATGTGAGATGACATACTTGGACAGGTCATTGTTTCTGCTATTTTTTTTTTCTTCTTCAAAAAGCCATCTGTGATTCTGGCAGTGTGCCTTGATCGTATCATATCATATAGTCCTCCTCTGCCAAGTTTCTGCAAACTCGGAGTCATCTTGTCAGACAGTATTTTGATGTGTCCACAGACATCCATGCTGCATCTGCAAATATCCTCTCTCTGACATATTTTGCTCTCATGCAGCCATATTTCGTCACACTCACACATCTGTGCTTCACTGTCAGGACTGTGCGTTCAATGTAGTAGCCCTGGACACCCCCTGAGATAAAAGTTGACGTTTTGTGCTGAAGAGCGTGCAGAGGTTTTTATTCTCCGATGCCATCCATAGAGGTTGTCATTAGGTAACATCTGCGCTCTCGCAGAAACTCAAAGTTTTACTGATAACCCTGTGCCAAGTCTGAAGCAGCAGCCTGTCTGTTTCTCAGAGCAAGAACTGGGCTAGTAGCATACTATCTGTGGCATCGTTTTATGAGGATGACCAACACGGGTCTGATTAGTGGAGTCATGAGTCATTGTAAAACTGAGTACTGCTGCAGCTGTGTTTGGACTGCTTCACAGTTGGGCAACAATTCTCCTCCAATCTTTTCCAAGTCCCACAATATCAAGAATTGCTTAAATATTTATTTTCGATTGTTCACGTAAGAAAATAGTCCACTGCTCAACTTACAAATAATACAATTATTGAGAACTGATACAATTTAGAAGTTTCAGTGATGTTGCACAGTGGTGTACTCACGTCTATTATATGCTGTATGCTTAACCCTCGTGTTTTTTTAAATGTTTTTATGTTTTATGTTTTTACATGTGATGATCTTTTTATGTGTCTTTTAGGTGTTTCATATGAGCTGCCAGATACAACAATTTCCCTATGGGGATAAATAAAGTGTCCATCTTGTCCTGTGGTTTAAAAATGATCCGTTTTAAAGTCTGAAAATGTGTTAAAAAATTTTTTTTAAAAATAAAAAAAAACACATTTTCACAGTGAAACTTCTGATGTCCACATTTTCAACATTTTTGGGAAAACTTTCAACATTTTTTGATGGATAAAAGAATGGTTAAAAATGTTTCTTTAAGAACATTCACAAAAAAATTCTGAATGTTCTCAAAGAGAATATTAGGAGATTTGCTGACATATGTGTAATCACTTTAGATATTTTTAAGATTTTTTTGGAAGATATTTACTCATTTAAAAAAAAAAAACATTTACAAGAATTTTCTTGCCAAATTTGGGGGATATTTTGAAATAAAATTTTTAAGGGAAACTTTTAAGGAATTATTGGAATTTTCTTCCTGAAGATTTTGCAAATTTTCAGAAATTTGGGGAATTTTTTGCTGAATTGTTGGATTTTTTTCAGACAAGGAAACAATATTTTGTGGTGTGAAGATCACAGGAGGGTTAATTTCATGGTAATGATTTCTGAGCTATATCCACAATGAGCAGTTGTACTAAATTTCAGCTCAGGTGTGGTTTAGTCTGGGTTTTCCAAGTGCCATTTATAGATTAACGGTACAAGAAACAACAGATATAATTTGTTAGATTATTCAATCATTCATTTGCCTCCGCCAACACAAATAGTTCTACAACTGCACTGCGACTGGACTGTTGCCAAGCAACACATGTACATTTTCCTGCTCACTGAATTCTGACTGCTTTGTGAATGTCTACATGTTACTGAAGGTCAGCTGCTTATGTCATGTACATTTATCTGGATGCTTTCATTTATTGTGCAACCAGTGAAGCACAAGTCATCTGCTGGTCTTTGGTGGCCTGATTCCAGTTTGGTCAGACAGCATGTTGCTCCATTGTTGCCTGCTTTCTATGAATAGTACCTTTATAGTGAGTGTTCACCTCTGAAAGAAAGGGAAGTCTTTGCTTCAATCACAATTCACGCAGTAATCCGTGTTTATATAAAGCGTCACACCTTTGCCCCCTCACTGCCATGATCTCTCTCGCCTCGAGTCCCATGTCAGACAGCTTCAGTATGGCAGTGGTTCTCAGGCTGTGGTTGGTGGAAGATGTCCATGCCTCTTTGCACGTCCCTGGTAACATCTGTGACAGCTGGTCTACTCCCAGGGGACCGGCGGTATACCAGAAGCTGTCTGTTGCAGCTGTTACCCTCCTGGGGTGCAGATAGATGGCCTTTACACTACACTGAATCTTTCTCAGGTATTTCTGGAGAGATGCTGCCGGTCAGAAGGGGAGTTCTTCACTCCTCAAATATAGTATCTCTCTCTCTCTCTTGTGGGTCTTTGTAATTTTGTATTTTAGGTCATGGTGATTTATTTTGCTCCATTGTAATCTGAATTTAGGAAGAATGATTTCGATTTGAGATGCAGATTCTCCTTTTTGCCCCCCCGAGTGCAACTGAACGCTGCTCCCGACTGGTAAACCTTTGGGATTGTCTGGACTTCATGTAGGAAAGTACTTTTAGACGGGTTGTCTCCAGCTAATATAGGGAGTGTTGTGTTGTTTTGTCTCTCCCAGCCCTTCTAATCTCTTTATACAACACCGTTCAAAACATTATTAGCTGATATGAATTCTGGGTCCTGTATTAAACTCCATGAACGGCTAACCGGAGGCTCATTGATACGACGTTTGAAATCAGTCCAAAGCCCAACATAGCTGCTGATACTGTCGAGCTCCTCTGTAGATGTCGAGAGGGATCCATAAAAGTGCCTCAAGACTGTATTCAACTTTGTGCGCTTAATGGAATGAAAGTCGATGTTTGTATTTGAGACTTAGCCTGAAAGCAGTTCAGAGCCCATGTTGTTTGCCTTGGCTTCATTTTTACTCCTCTCTAGCTTGTCTAGGTTGACTGATGTCCTGTGAGCGTACCTGGAGGATTGAACTGAAGTTTTCAGGCGTCTTTCCTTCCCTACATCCTCCTCTTGTGACCACTTGTAATTTAACTTGAATATTTGTTGAGGAAGTATTTTCATATTTGCAATGCAAAGTTTGCTTTGATCTAACATAGATAGAATACCAATGAAAATCTAATTATTTGCTCTGAACCAACTGTTGTATGTATCTGTTGTACAATATAGTACGGTGCATGATGATAATATTATATGAACTCCAGTTACAGATTTTATGAAATATCCTCTTGTGATACTACAGTGTCTATTCTCAGTGTGGCTGAAAATCGCCTCAGTGCAACATTCAGATCCAGTGGAATAGTAGAGCTTCAGCTTCTGCTCCCCGTTAATTACAAAAATGCCTAATGCTACAACTTCAACCCTCCTGTTGTCGTCATTTACGGGCACGGAAAAATTTTGTTTCCTTGCCTGAAAAAAATCCAAACATTCTGCAAAAAATCCCCCTTCAGGAAGAAAATTCCAAGTGTTCCTTAAAAGTTTCCCTTAAAAGTTTTGTTTTTAAAAAATAATCCGACAAATTTGGCAAGAAAATTCTTGTAAATGTTTTCAAAAAAAGAGTAAAAATCTTCCAAAAAAATCCTAAAAAACTCTAAAATGATTACATATATATCAGTACAACTTGAAATATTTTCTTTAAGAACATTCACAAAAAAATCTACCAAAATCCAGAAAATTTTGCTGGTTTTTGGTGAATTTTTGGTGAATGTTCTTAAACATTTTTAACATTTTATTTTTTTCCACCAAAAAATGTTCAGAAATTTCCTAAAAATGTTGAAAACGTGGACATCAGAAGTTTCACTGTGAAAATATGTATTTTTTTTTTCCACATTTTCAAATTTTAAAACGGGTCAATTTCACCCCACAGGACAACACGAGGGTGAAGTGTCGTAAGTTACCAGTGATTTGTGACTGCAGGGACTGTACCTGCACAAGACAAACATTAGCACTGGAGGTTAAAAGGTACAGCATTGGATTTCTATGGCACAGACTGTGGAACATGGAGAAAGAGAAGAGCATTTGAAAATGTTCTGCCTCACAGTTTCTACCCAAGACCCATTCCACCATTCATTTTATGAGCCAGCAGTAGTCTGGAGAAAAATCTTTTGCAGGGCCTGTGGGAGAAAAAGGTTGCAGGCAGATAGTGGAAAGATCAATCTGTCTCTTGGGGTTACATTTTGGCAGGTATTAGTCCAGTTTCAGCTTTTTGTAGCACCTTTCAAGGGTGCTTGAACCTGATGCAAGAAACAACAAGGAGCCAGTCTGGAGGCAAAGCAGGAGTGGACTGAAGTGCTGGTGTTGGTTTGCTTTTTAGTGGTCCTCGGTGTAATCTGGTGCACAGGATCACAGAATTTTATGTGGTTGCGCGATGTAAAAGTCATGTTATATGTGTGTCAGTCAGTAGGAGGAAAACAGGCGCCGGTAGAGAAATTTTCCCTCACCTGGAAGTCCTTAAATAACGAGTTTAAATAATATAACGTGTCATGAAGCCCAGCGCAAGAATTATTTTTCATTTTTTTCCTCCATTCATATCAATTTCTGTGGCGTCCCATTTGTGGAACTACATCAAAGTTGTCATTGCACTGAGTGTTTTTATGACGCATAACAAACTCTGTCCTCCTTTATTATAAATAATGGCAGCAAATTTCATTTGACATTACAGCAATTTCCCTCAGCTCTAATTGTCCTTGGAAAGTAGAAATCATTGCACACTGTAACAGAATCTGTTCCCCATTCATCACCAGGCATAATAAGCTTTATTATGGTAACAATGTAGGAGCTCCTTCTCTCCTCTCTGTCAAGGACAAAGGAAGTGTTTGAAGTATTTTTAGAAATTTGTACAGACAAAAGCAGTGGCCGTAATGTCAAAGTTATGGATCTGCACCATGACTGAAGAAATACTGCATGTATATCAAAGATTTGACAAATGTGGCACTATTCTCCAACTTTATGTCCATTTTTAGTCTCTTTTTTTGAATTACAGCTTTTCAGTGGCTCATTTTTTCGGTGCAGAATGAATGGTAGATGTTTATAGATGGAAATGTTCACTGAAATATCTCAGCGACTGGTGCAGGGTTTTCCTGAGGTTTGCAGGAGGTGGGGTGCTGATTAGGGTCCAGTGGTTTGCGGTGGTTGGGCCATTTTCAAATTATTGAAAGAAATTTTTAAGTTAGTAGTTATATTTTGCCCAATGTTTTTTCCACACTATATATGCCCACTAATTCTTATTAAACCTGGCAGAGTTATTACTCTTCCAGCCAAGTTTAATGTTACCAAATGACATTTGCAATATTTTATGAAAATCTACACTACCGTTTAAAAGTTTGGGTTCACTTAGAAACATCCTTATTTTTGAAAGAAAAGCAGTTTTTTTTCAATGAAGATAACATTAAATGAATCAGAAATACAGTCCAGATATTATTAATGTGGTAAATGACTATTCTAGCTGGAAGCAGCTGATTTTTAATGGAATATCTCCATAGGGGTACAGAGGAACATTTCCAGCAACCATCACTCCTGTGTTCTAATGCCTCATTGGGTTAGCTAATGGTGTTGAAAGGCTAATTGATGATTAGAAAACTCTTGTGCAATTATGTTAGCACATGAATGAAAGTGTGAGTTTTCATGGAAAACATGAAATTGTCTGGGTGATCCCAAACTTTTGAACGCTAGTGTGTATGGATTGCCTTCACTGTACACACAGGAAGGATAAATGTGTTAAAATGTATATTGTTTGTTCTGAAAATGCATCTAAGGTCATAATGGAGATTTACTAATTTGTTTCACTTAATTTCCCCAACTTCTTCACCTTGTAAAATCTTCAGTTAAAGTATCACCTGTAATCATTTGCACAGTGAAGCTAGATGAGTCTTAAGAGTTTCTGGGCGGCTTTATCCAACCTTGACGCTGAAATAATTTTTTTGCTAACTTTTGCTAATTTTTTGCTTATTTCCTTTGTTTTGAGCCTCATGTTACCGATGCAGCTTGCTAATCTAAGACTGCTTACGACTGTCCAAACACTGATTGTTTGACATCTTCCTGTCATGTGAAATGCCTCTCAGGTGTTTCAATTGTTTATTCTGTCAGTGCATAGAACTCATCACTCTTCAAACTGCTTCAAAGCCGTTTTACATTCAGCTTAAAGGCATTATGGAGGATGTTTTTTTGTTTAATTTGTCTGATTCACATAAAATGAATATACTGCCCTTTAGTGGACTTGTATGTATGGTCTCTAAAAGAATAAAAAATAAAAAAAAATAACTGTGGACATGGCAGGACCTGAAAAACATCAGCCAATCAACGCGCTCGGACCGAGGCGTTTGGTTTGCTCCCTTTCCTGTCAATCAAAAATCTTCCAGCTCAGGCCTAGTTACGTAGATTACGTACGCCTTGGACTTACGTGTTTTCTGTATGTGTTACTTTGGTATAGCTTCGTAGTTAGCTGGCGACTTGTTTTGCTCATCTTTATTTGCATAATGGCAGATAAAGATCCAGGGGGACCCAGCCGTAAAAGACAACTTCACGAGTGCTACGCAAGTTTCTGGAGGAGGGCGTTTCTTCGTAAACGTTAAGAGGGGGGAGGTTAGAGGGGGGTGAGGGAGAGGTTGTATGTGCGCATGCGCATGCTACGTTCAGAGTCGTAGGAAATTAAATCTCCTGTAATGCCTTTAAGGAGCTCCACAAAAACACTCAGGCGCTGCACCTGGGTGATGATCCCTTCACTTTTCACTCAGCACCATCAGGAAGTCAACATTTAATTTGTCCAATATTTTAGTTCATGAACAAATACCTTTGAAAACAAATATCCCCATTAGCCTCAGCTGTAACTTGTTTTCAGTGTTGATCAGTAAATACCACTGCTAAACATCAGCATGTCTTCAGTGTTATTCTCAACACGTCAGCTTTACCTTGCGAGACTTTTTGCTGACTTTTGGTTTCAAATGTGTTTAAAAAGTGAAACCAATTGCCACCATGTAGTAGTTGAATGGAAGGGAGAATTGCTGTTTGGCCTTAGATTTTGTCAGCTTTGTGTCTAATTTCAGCTTTGACTTGTCTCTTTTGGATCCTCTTTAACCTGGATGACTCAGAGTCTTTGCAGATGTAAAGCACAATGAATGCCAATGAAACGTTACTTGGCCTCCAATACAACATGCACAACTTGGAGCCATTAGCTGTTTCACCTTGTGTGAAATACTGATCTCCACACAGAGAACCTTTCATGGCCGCGTTCTTCTGACAGATGTGTGTTTCTGATTGGTTTCCTCAGGAGCTGGAGCAGCAGTTTGAGAGGGAGCGCCTCTCCCTGGAGGAGCAGAAGACGCTGCTCAGACAGCAGCTGGATGAGCTGAGGGACGAGCTGACGTCCAAACTCAACGCAGCCAATGAGGAGGTAGGCTGTTCAAACAACTACCTAATGTGACTCGCCAGATGTAGACTTTGGGGAGAAGCCTGTCATTTCTTCTGTGTGTTTCACATGACATTCTCCTCTCCCTCTGCTACCCGTGTGTTAATGTTCGAACTGAGGCATCATCGTGGGCATGGCATCGTCAGTGAATGGTTTAAAGAATTACAAACAAGCCAGAGCCTGTTTTTTCCCCTACAGCAGAATGACAATGGGTGCACATGATTCTCCCATTTATTCTGTGTGCTGTGGAGGTCTGGCTACACGCATGCTTAATCAGTAAAAGCTTTGAAAATGGTTAAGCTTCAAAAAAAAATCCATCTTATGTTTTTTGTGGATAAAACATACACTCAAAAATCTAGCAAATTTTGAGGTCCAGGAATAGTTCTTGATATTGGGATTAGCAGTTGACAAGATCAGTTTAGTAGCTGTTCTAGAGCTAAAAGTCAAATCCAGTGATCTTCTTCAGCAAATGAAGTTTCCATCTTTCTTGGTAATTACTTCTAGAACTACCAGGGGTTTAATTTTACCTCCTTGCTGTTTTCAAAACCATGTACACTACTGTTCAAAAGTCTAGGGTCAAGTAGAAATGTCCTTACTTTTGAAAGAAAATAATTTTTTTCTCAATTAAGATAAATAACATTAAATGAATCAGAAATGCAGTCTAGACGTTGTTAATGTGGTAAATGACTGTTCTAGCTGGAAACAGCTGATTTTTTAATGGAATATCTCCATAGGAGTACAGAGGAACATTTCCAGCAACCATCACTCCTGTGTTCTAATGCTACATTGTGTTAGCTAATGGTGTTGAAAGGTTGATAGATGATCAGAAAACCCTTGTGCTTTTCTGATAGAAGATGAATGAAAGTGTGAGTTTTCATGGAAAACATGACATTACCTGGATGACGCCAAGCTTTTGAACGGTAGTATAACTCTGTCATTCCTAAAATCTTACATATTATCAATTAAATAGTTAATCACTGAGTGAATTTTGAGGAATTTGTGATAAAAAGAATAAAAAACATCGTTTATACCTTGAACCACAGAGAAGTCATTATTACCACTCAAAAAAACCCAAAAAAACACTGATGCTGCCTTAAACACTTCGGCCACGTCCAGTTGCCTAGCAAAGCGTATTGTTTAGACGAGGACGTTGTAGTGAGATGGAAAATAAATATTTATTGCATGCTTGATGGGACCTACATTGAAGGAGATATCTGAGCAGAACAGAGTGGATGGGTGACTGCTGAAGAACCAGGCAGGAAGTCCAGAGTGTGGGAACCTAAACCAGGCAGGTCCAGTGTGGTAGAGGAGACATGATGAGCTGCAACAGCCATCTGGCAAAGTAGATGCGGCAGAACTTTGATACAGGCAGCGTTTAGGAGACTTGATTATAAGACGTGATGTAGGTGGATGTGACCCTGACACACGGGTCTCTGAGGATATTTGATCTATTCCATCAGTAAGCTGATGAAACAACCTAAAACAAATGGAATATTTATGATGAGCGCTCTGTTTCTGCATTCCCCCACAGCATTACTAAAACAGAGAATCCAGAATGTGTATTGAACTTTTACTTGAGGTTCGTGTTTGACATTTATTAAAATGTTCAATTACTTTTAGGTTATTTATGAGTTTAAAAATATATCTTCTGATTTATAACGAGATATCCTAAAGCAACTGTACATTTATTAAACCCCACAAATCAAATTTTCAATTGCTATTTTGTCATATGCCGGTCATTATTTAAAAAAAAAGACGCAAATAAACAACCTAACTGCTTTGTGTAATGACATAATTGCTGACGCTGTCGCAGCAGGAGGTAAAAATGACCCCCATGGGGACTTTTAGAGTTAAAGAACCTCTCCTCTATGTTGGCTGAACAGCGCATTTCAGAGTTTATCTTTGACCTTTGACTGTCTGCTGATGGAAGCAGTCAGTTGTATCTAAGCTGATGAAAAGTGAACTGAAAATGAAGTGTCCAAGCTACAGTTCCTCCAATGGCTACTTGAGGCTGGCTCATGTATTCTCATCCTGTACATAAACAAGTATTAAGGCTTAAAGTAATGCTTTCAGAAGGGCGTGGCTGTTTTGAGTGCCTAGTGGGTGCTGTCACTGGTCAGTCCGTGGCCTTTCTCAGCTCCACTCCTGCTCTACCCCTCGCTTATTTTTGGATTTAGCTGGGAGTTAGCCAGAGCCTGGCACTGCCAAGATGGTGACAGCCGGAGCTTTAAAACAGCTCTTCAGGAAACCTGTGGGCCACAGCATGGACGCTTCATCCATCTTTAATTACAGTCTTATCTTGTGATATGGTTGAATGCTCCAAAACAGCTATTGAATGCTGCATTGTTTGATTCAAAGTGTCTGCTCATGTTGTTTTTAAGGAATTTAGAACGGGCTTTTCCGTGTATTTCCTGTTGGTAATTTCACCTCCAAGTTAGAGAAACTGCTCTTTGAATCCTGGACTCCTTAATAATATTTGTGATCTGAATGTTAAATAGTATTTACCATTTTTTAAGCTGAATTAAACATATCCCAGTCACAGGAGCACTTTCGAAATGAGGGGAGGCTGACTTGCAAGTAGATTCCATCTCTCTTAAAGGACACACTAAAATATACAAAGTGACTTGCGAAAAATTGACTCTATATAACCCAAATTGAGCTGAAGAGTTGCAGCTAATAAACAGTTACAATGTGACAGCAGATATTATTGGGTTAGAGGTTTTTTTAGCTTTAAAAAAAATCAGTGACACTGTATGAGAGTTTTTGGATCTGTAGACTGCACTGAGAAGGAATGAAGCTGTTAGTTTGCATGTTAAAATACTAGATCTGAGTGGCTGGAAAAACAAAAAAGAAAGAAAAAAAAAATGTTTTTTTTCAAATAAAAGATTTTTTAAATCCAGTCCTTGGTTCAGTCAGGCACCACCGGTCTTGGCAATAAATGCTGAATTTCATTCCACTGAAAACAGTGGTTTTCTGTGTATGCATCTGCCATCACACTGGGTTTGTTGTTGTTGTTGTTGCCGTCTTGGGGCTCTTCATGCTCGCATTTTCCATCGACCTGTACTTCTCACATCGAAGGAAATTAATATCCGATGCATTGCAAAACTTATGTTGCCACGCTGGCAAAAAAGTAGATGGGCTTGACTCATTTAAAAATCAGAAATAGAAACATTTATTGAATGCATTTTTGATGGAAATTCCACCTCACTGAGCATAAAATGCTGATGTAGTTTCAAGGTTGCTGCCACACTGAGATACACCCTGAGGTGCAACTGAGGAGAGGATGTGGATGCAGTTCATTCCCTCTGTCTGTCTGACTCTCTCTCTCTCTCTCTCTCTCTCTCTGTCTCTGTCTGTCTGTCCTCCCTGCAGGTGTCTCGGCTGCAGGGGGAGGTGCAGCAGGGGGAGCAGGACATTGGATCAGCTGAGGGGCAGATCTCCACCCTGAAGGAGGCACAGGACAAACTGCTGGAGGAGCTGGATGCTACCAGGGCCAGGCTGAGGGAGACCAGCAACCTACTGACTGCGCTGCAGGTCAGACAAGCAACACATGTGATGCCGTGCATTCTTTAACCAAGACCTTAAACATCACAACAACACACCCAACCCTGAAACCTTAAATTATCCGTAATCTAAAGAGATTTCTAACTGAATACCCTAAAATGTGGTTGTAACACTCAAACAGCCCTTTGGACAAATTTAGGATCTCACATTTTAAAGGTGTGAAACTCTAATTAGTCTAAAGATAGAAGCAGCACATGTGCACAGCATTCAGAAAATACCCAGCTCAGTGAAATCATGCTGCAGCTCGCATCAGTGGGAAAATATTGATGATTGTCATTGCGTAACCATTAGAACCCCAAGCAGTTTCTGAATGTTTTGTGCACCTTTCATATTTTTCCTCACTGGAAACAGCACAACCGTGACTAGAAGCAGACAGAACTAAAAATGTATTTTGTGCAGTTTAAGGTATATATCATTTTTAAAAGGTTTAATCTCTTTGTTTGCTTTACACAAATACAAAAATAATCAAATCAGTATGTACAACATTTTTCCAAGTGCTTACAGTTATTTCCAGTTTTGAACAAAAGGTGGCTCTACATACTAAAGATGATTTACTATCATCATTTTGCAACCTCTACAAACTAGGTGTTTCCCACAAGACTCAACCCTACAAAGATGTTTCACCATGCTGAAAGTATCTTCCATCAACTTGCTCCTCTTTTGAACCGTGCTGCATTTATTTTATTTATCAGCTGTTTGGCTTTCCTCTCAGTCTGTCCTGTCATCTCGTCTCTGCTTTGTGTACTAACAGTCTTTAGTTCACCTGAAAAGTCTCTGAGTTTTTGTCACACCTCTGTTTGTCACAGCTGAGTCATGACCTCCGATACACTGAGGAGCACAGAATTTGTTTTTAACTTTTTACAGCATCTGGTTCAAAGTGTTCATTTTTGGCAAACACAACATATATTTCAAATCCACTAGCGGGTTTAGAGGTTCCCAGGGTTTATTAATATCAAAAAGTAATTACTCTCTTTGTATATTACTTCGCCAAGGAAAGCAGCTGAGTTATTTGACGATTGGCGTACATTTGTCCGTCTGTCTGTCTGTCTGTTGGCAGCATTACTCAGAAATGGACTAACAGATTTGGATGAAATTTTCAGGGAAGGTCAGAAATGACAGAAGGACCAAGTGATTAGATTTTGGCAGTGATATGGCTTATAGTCTGGATCAATGGATTTGTTAAAGATTTCTGTATCATTGTGAGATGGCATCACTGTAACTATGTGAACTAAATGAACGCTCCGTCAGCTGGCTGCTGACGATCAAATGACTGCAATCCTACTACAAATCAAACATTGCGGACTTATCGGGACTTATCCGTCGGAAATGATACAAGGAACAATTGATTCAATTGTTGGGGTGTTTCTGAGTCTCATCAATTCCTGCATCTCGCTACATATTTGCTTCATGTGATTTGGTATCCGTAGATAACGTACCACATGCATAACACACGCCTGTATTCAGCAAAAGGTCATTTTGTTTATGGGTTACATGGGTTAAATGGCTACATTCTATGGTGCCATGATTTCTACCACAAATCTGGAAGAAAATGGTGAAAAATGCTCAAGATTATATGTGTCTATTGCTTATTTAGTTTGACCAAGAATCATAATCAAGAATATTAGACAATTAGTCAGTTATTACATTGAAATAATTTGTTTCTGTTTGTTTAGTACACCTGCTACCATCTTCCGTTAACCTTCAGTTGATCCACAGTGTAGACCAGAATGTTTTTGCAGAGCTTCCGCCTCCATTGTTTCTGGATCGACACTGCCAATAGCCAGCATGTTGTTTTGGCCAATGGCAGTGTCACTCAAAAAGACTTTATTGTTTTTTTTTTTTTACGCTGCAAAAAATCCCAAAAGTTTTCAGTGCTGCCTCCATAACTCGATTCCTGCCCTAAAAGAAAAGCCTCATGAGGCGGCATTTAGACGGCACTGACTCACTAAAAGCTCTGTCTGTCTGTTTCTCAGGGAGAGTTGGAGACCCAAAAGCGTCAGCATGAAGCCAAACTCATCACCACCAAAGAAGAAGAAAAACACAAGATGGACAAGATGGCTCTGGAGCTGGAGCTGAAATGGACAGAAACACTCAGGTAGATGTGTGTCTGTGTGCATTAGTGTGTCTGAAATAGGAGGAGAGAGAACCACCCGCTGTCTTTGTCTTTCCTTTTAGCTAAGACAGAGCATGAAATGAGGAATGGATGGGAAATTGAAGCCTTTCTGTTTCCCTATTTTCATTTCCCATAGTTAATGGAGTACACACACACACACACACACACACACACACACACACACACACACACACACACACACACACACACACACACACACACACACACACACACACACACACAGGTCATCCGGCTGCCAGTATTGACCGTGACAGAGCATTAGCCTTGGTGGGCTCTGCAACTTCTCAGCTCAATCCAGTGTTAAAGCCCCCAGCTCAAAGTCTCTGTTAACGTCCATAGACCTTTGAAGTGTGTTATTCAAAAGCCTCAAAGAATAAAATTGACTGTTTTGAGGTGTGAACTGTTGTACTTTTCACACAGAAAAGTTGGTAGCCGCTAAACGACTGTTAGAGGGTTTTTTTCAGCATTAAACAGCATCTAAATGGTCCGAACTGCAGAAAGGTTTTCCGCTTGAAGAAGAGTTTGTCCTTTCGATGCTGAAGTGACTCTAGACGATGATGAATGGCAGGGAGAATTAATCATCACATGTTTGGTCTTCTGCTTTTCTAGTGTATGATGAACCGTAGGCAGTGAATAATTACATTTACTTTTATGAACCCCCAGAAAGGGATCAGAAAGTGTTGCTTCAATCACAGGTGAACAGGTGAGAGTAATATTATTTTAAGTATTTCAGTCATTGTTTCAGGTATTTTGGATCTTATTCAGTGACATTTGCAGGGTAAGCATAGCTGTACTACTAAAAATCTCACCTAAATATCAGCATTTTGGTCACACTGGACATTACTAGATGCTGTCTTCATACATGTATTATACTTGTATTTTGTCTTTTTTTAATTGTTTGATTATAAAGCAAAATGCTGTATCATTCAGTTCCAGATATCTTTCACTAAATGTTTACGTCTTTCTAGATGAATTGTGATCTGTAGGTTGTAATGTGTAAATGATAAACTGAGGCATAATGTTTTGAAATGTAACTTATTTTTCTTATTTTAATTCCTTAAATGTGAACGTTTTCAGAATGTGCTTTTTTGCACGAAAACAAAGATGAATATTTGGAGTTGTGGCTATTTCTAGGTTATTATACAGTGATTTTACTGGTCTGACCCACTTCAGATCAAATTGAATATGGCCCCTGAACTAAGATGAGTTTGACACCCCTGATCAAGAATATTCTGAAGAATCGGCACTTTGCTGTCAAACATGCAGAACTTTTATTGATTGACTTCTTTTGATACACTTGTCAGTAATGACTGACTGTAGCCTAACTATGCAGTGTGCAGCTGTAATATTCAGGTAAAATTAAACTGTGTTTTTATTAACAGTGTTTCACCTCAGAACCACTGTTCACCCGTTCAGTCATTATATCCATTCAAGCGAAGGATATTTCTGACTGATTCTTGATATTCAGAACGCTACTAACCCTCCTCCAGGATGTGATCTTTCTTTCAACTACTGTTTAAACAGTGGTTTATATATATTTTTTTTCTTATTTCTGGACGGTGCATTTCCTTTGTCTCCTTCCTATTCCTGTTGTAGTTTCATCTCAGGTACTTGCTCATTCCCTCAGCCTACAAGTTTGTTTAATCAGTTAATACCTCAGCTCTTTGTAAAGGTCACACTTGATATTAAGTAATATTTCCAGCCTTACCTCACTTCTTGAAGCCTCAGATATAGCCAAGCCTGACTGCAGTATGTGTTGTACTTCTCCACTTATTTTTCCTCTATTTCTCCACTACAATTCTTTGGTCTCCTTTGCAGTCTTGTATTTTTAAAGGAACAGATTCTGGATACTTAAAGGCTTTCATATTACTGAAATCACTGCGTACACTACCGTTAACAAGTTTGGGGTCACCCAGACAATTTCATGTTTTCCATGAAAACACACACTTTTATTCATGTGCGAACATAATTGCGACAAGGGTTTTCTAATCATCAGTTAGCCTTTCAGCACCATTAGCTAACACAATGTAGCATTAGAACACAGGAGTGATGGTTGCTGGAAATGTTCCTCTGCACCCCTATGGAGATATTCCATTAAATAGTAGAATAGTCATTTACCACATTGACAATGTCTAGATCGTATTTCTGATAAAATTAATGTTATCTTTATTGAAAATAAACTGCTTTTCTTTCAAAAAGTAGGACATTTCTAAGTGACCTCAAACGTGTAAAATGGTAGTGTATACTGTCAGTCTGTAATTAACTTATTTACATTTTCAGTTAACAGAAAGCATAAATATAATTTGGTTTAAGCTTTATTTTAAGAGGTCAGGTACCAGATCATGTGTTTCATGTAATGACAACACCCCAGACTAGTCTTTCAGTACAACCAGTGTACAAAAACATTTTTTCGTAGTGTTGATAGTGGCCTGACGTTCCCCTCCAAGACTAAGACAGGACTTGAGAAAAGCACAAAAATAGAAGGCCAATAAGTGTCAAGTCTTACATCAAATTGAAGAGAATTGATGTTAAAATACCAGCAAGCTGTTTAGGAACCTTAAGCATCCCTCGTGTCTTATCTTGAGAGTCATCACAACCTAAATCTGTCAGCAGCTTCTCTCCAGGCCGTTTTTTTTCCCTCTTTATTCCCCAGAACTTATGTTTCCAAAGTGTTTCCAAACGAATGCTCTCTTCTCACAGGGACCTGCCTCACAGAACATGTTCTAATTTCACTTCATGTTTGTGCAGTTTCAAGGGCTTCTACTGTGGAGGGATCTTAAATATCAGTGTCACAAAAGGAAGCTGTATTACATCTACTAATAGCAGCTCTGGCGTGATATTAACGACGAAAAATTGCTCCGTCACAGACAGATTAGAGGATGTGTCTTGTAATTTTCTGTCTGCTGTGCTGACAAACTAGCTGTGGCTAATTCAGCGAAATACCAATTAAATCTCAGAATCACTGGCGGTTGATCTTCAAAGCAGCGGTCAACTCGCTGTAGAAGTAACACGAAATAAAATATAAGCAGCATATTCCCACAGAGCTATTGTCTGTGTGTCACACTCCCCCTCCTCGCGGCCTCTGCTTTGTTAGCTTTCATTCACCTTCCTTTGTCTTTCTGCGCAGAGCTCTTTATTCTCCAGAGAACATCTATTCATTTGGTGGTCGGGGTGAGTACACTGTGGTTAGTGAGCCGTCTGAATTAAGGAGGCTGGCTTTAATCCCCGTTTCACAGTGGAAGCAGACGGTTTGTCTGTGATAGTGTAATCATGGAAAGAGCTCTCAGGATTACCAAATGAACAGAGGAGGTTCAGCGGATCAGCAGAATAAAGTGCAGACGGGACCGTGCTAGTTTGTCCCGGTCGTACACTAGATCTCATTGGCTCTCAAATCTTTATACCGACTTCCCTCGGTTGCTGTGTCCTGATAGATGTGTGTGATTATTTTTAGTCAGGATAATGGCGCAGGCTTAGGGAGGACAATAATGGTTAGTCCATGGGTTCACCTCTTTGAATCACCCTGAAATATGAACTATTAGATGGATATTTCTTTGTACAGATGTTCATTGTGATAAGTCCCACTGACTTTGGTGATATCCTGCGCTTTCCAGTGAAAAACCTCAACATTAGACAGATTGCAATGATGTTTTATCAGTTTGTTGTTCCCAGACTGTAAACCAGAGGATCCCTGACTGGGCTGACATTGGAATAATTGGTTTTGACAACTATTGTGTGGATTATCATGAAATTTAGTTGACATTCATAGCTTTCCTGGGATAAACTATAGCTATAACTTTATCAGTCACACATCGGTTTATGATCAAAGACATTCCCATCAGACTCGGCTGTACTTTTTTTTTTTACTGTGGGGGAACTTCACTCTGTTTACATCTCTTGTTTTCAGTTGAATTGCTGTGGACGTATTTAATGCAGTGAGGTGTATCACATTTCAGATGAAACCACACAACTTGACCTTTCCAACAAGGCCAACAAGGTGTTTGTGAAGCTAAGTGTCGGCTATAAAAGATCATTTTGAATTTACATAAACTAGTTGCAGCCTGCTTACAGTTGTGTCTCTACCTCTCTGCTCATCACTCTCATTTCAATTGCTTATGAACCTGATACTGCAAAGAGATATTGACATGTAGCTATGTTAATATCTATGCTATGCAATCATTGTGGAGATGTAAACATGTACACTGCCGTTCAAAAGTTTGGGGTCACTTAGAAATGTCCTTATTTTTGAAAGAAAAGACGTTTTTCAATGAAGATAACATTAAATGAATCAGAAATGCAGTCTCGGCATTGTTAATGTGTTAGATTACTATTCAAGCAGGAAACGGCTGATTTTTAATGGAATATCTCCTTAGGGGTGCAGAGGAACATTTCCAGCAACCATCACTCCTGTGTGCTAATGCTACATTGTGTTAGCTAATGGTGTTGAAAAAAGACTAATTGATGATTAGAAAACCCTTGTGCAATTATGTCAGCACATGAATGAAAGTGTGAGTTTTCATGGAAAACATGAAATTGTCTGGATGATGCCAAGCTTTTGAACAGTAGTGTATGTGCAATGTGATGTTCACATCATATCACAAAAAAGAGTGAAACTGGAGCTTTGCGATTGTGCTTGTTACATGTTAGAACATGTCGATTAATAAACTTATGAAGGCAGATCAGACTTCTGGAAAGTAATACCTCTTCTTTCTCTGCACATCCTATTATATCAGATGATGGAAGATTTGGATAGACTAAGATAAGAGCTTTAAAGGCAGGGAAATTACCCAGAAAATTGCTAAGTGCGTTGTTGCACAATGCTAAAAGCTTTAATCCATTAAAAAGACTTGAATCAAAGTGTTGACTTGAAAGCCGAGGGTCATGCACAGGAAATCATTGAACATAGATAATTATGAAAGGAGCAGCAAAGTTAAAAATAAATAAATAAAAGCTCAACTTAGAAAACAAACTAAATCTTAGAGTCAAGCAAAGGAAAACGCCAAGTAACAGTTACAAAGTTATAGATATGAAGAATACAAAAGAAGGATGGATGGATGGATGGATGGATGGATAAGATTAGATAAAATAGTCCTTTATTACTCCCCACATCATGGGAAATTTCCAGTGTTACAGCAACAAAAATCTTTCAGAGCAGCACTACCATATGTACAATAAAGATAATAATTAGAATAACAATAATATATACAATATATACAAGAATGAAGAGACAAATGAATAAATACAGTATTACTACTACTATGGATAGATGGAATGCTTGAGGCTACTGTTTGTACACAAGGCTAACAAGACACAGGTGAGCACAAAGACAGGCGGGGATACAAAGGCATGGAGTTACACAAACACAGACACATGAAGTACATAATTTCATCACAACTAAGAAAACAACTGCACTAAGACCTTATAGGAAGTCACGGATTATTCCTGAGGAGCTCTGGTGGGAGGAAGAAGTGAAGCAGTGAACAACTAGAATGAATGAATGACTAAATAAAAAATAAAAACGTGACAGTTTGTCATTTCAAGGATCTTAGCATGTTGACAGTTTTATGCTCAAATACAGCTTCACTGAGTCGCTGGTTTGACATAAATTCATGTCCTCTTACATTATCATCCGAACTCAATATTGAGCGCATCGACCAATTTGACGTCAGAGCTCATGGCTATTGAATTTAATACTTAAGTCCTCAACAAATCACAACTACCTGGCAAAAACCGTAAAGCCTGTGAGCCACAAAACTATGTAATTACATGCAGCTTTGTTGGGCTGCTAAAACCAGAGCATGGTTTATGAGTGAGAGACGGTTCTTTGGCCCTTTATTGCGTGTTAAAACACAAGTCCTCCCAGAAAGTTAGCAGCAGGGCGAAACACTGACTTTCCTGCTGGGGATAGTAAGCTGAGTCGTCTGGCTGTTTGAATTTCCCAACACAGTTTGTGGAAGATGCCTGCAGCAGGTTTTGTGGACAGTGATGTTTGTGTGTGTGTGTCTACACTTTATACCTCTGCCTGTAATTTGACATTGTGAAAGTAAATAGCAGAAGGACAGTTAGTATTTAATTCCTTCAGCATCAGTGTTACTAATCCCATCTGAGGGTTTTTGGAAAACTGCCCCTGCTCTTATTTTTTAAAAATGTCTCCAAAAATGCGCCGGTAAAGGTTTGATATTTAGTGCTGAAACAGTAGCTTGACAAAGAACATTCTCAACACAAAGTTCCTGGACTGAAAATATGGTCACATTTCATGGTCATTAATACAAATGTCCCCTGAAGGACATGTGGCATGCAGATCTAAATGTGACTTCTCAATAATGCATTACACTGGATTTAGTTGGCTAAGAGTAATTCAGATTGCTGTACAAACGTATTAATAGGACTTTTTATGTGCCTTGCATATGTGCTTCATGTAACCTAGAGACACTAAAGACTCGTGTTTATTTAAGATAGCGATGTAGCTAGTCATTGCCTCATGCGCAATTAGAGAGATGACTTATTCTGAGCACACATACAGCACAGCCTAGGCCGTATGCAGAATCTGACACACCTTAAATGAGAACATGTGCCTATTATCTCCCAGCACATCCACTAGGATCCAGCCAATTATCCCACATTTTATCTGGATATTCCTTCCATCTTTGACAGTTCCACCAAACCTTCCCTTCGTCCACTCCTTCGTCTCTCTACCTCTCTCCATCTGCCCTCATCTCTCTTCCTGTCCAACAGATGCTATAGAATGATGCTTGTTAGGAAGGCTGTAGCTCTTTGAACCCTCAGTCCTGCGTTAGTGTGCATGAGGCGGCGAACAAGGGGATGATCGTGGCTGCATGCCTTATACCGAACGAGGACATGAATGATGACACGTGTCGACCGTGCTGCATTATGAACGTGACTGTCTGGTGTGGGACTCCACTGCTGTGTGTGTGCATCTTCCTGTGTTTCTGCGTGTGTGAAAGCCCGCCTTCAGTCTGACACTTTCTAGCTCTCAAAGTGGCAAAAAAACGTATTTGCCTGGATACTTCATTTAACAGCTGCCATTTCAACTCCCACACTAGCTATTATGTTGGCAGCATGCACACACACACACACACACACACACACACACACACACACACACACGCACACACGCACACACACACACACACACACACACACACACAGCCATGCGTAGAGCTGTTAGCTGAAGTGGTGAAGAGTGATGGCTGCTCAGTAGATGCGATGTGGAGGTCTGGCGATACGGTGCCATTTATTGTTCCTCCAAAGGGGATATTGAGCTCTCTGTAACACCTTTACCTTTGCAGCAAATTTCTGTTTGTTTGATTGTCTTCTTTCACCAGACGTTGTTATTGTGCTTGTGAGCCATAATGACAGAAAGTCATGTCCGAACACAGAAAAAAGAATAATGTAAAAGCTGCCTCTGTTTTTTTTGTTTTTGTAATACCTTGACCTGTGAGACTGATTCTTATTTTACAGTCAGCCAATGAATTCAGTTCATGTAAGAGTAGAACATAAAAGAACACAGAGAAGTGAATATTTTTCTTACAATTCTGTTGAAAGGTTTGGGGTCACAGAAAAGTATTTTTTCAATAAAGGTAACATAAATGAATCAGAAATACAGCTTAGACATTGTTAATGTGATAAATGACTATTCTAGCTGGAAACGGCTGATTTTTAATGGAATATCTCCATAGGGGTACAGAGGAACATTACCAGCAACCATTACTCCTGTGTTCTAATGCTACATTGTGTTAGCTAATGGTGTTGAAAGGCTAATTGATGACTAGAAAACCCTTGTGCAATTATGTTAGAATATGAATGAAAGTGTGAGTTTTCATGGAAAACATCAAATTACCTGGATGACCCCAAACCTTTCACATAGTGTACATTATTCTCGTTAAATGAGACACGACTCAATATCTTCTTCATATCAATTTTATGAGACCCTAATATGTCGACTTGTGTCATGTTCATCTTGTTGCAGCCCCAGTTGACCACAAAGGCCTGATTCATTTAGCCTGAAGTGTTTGAGCAGTCTCAGCTGTGTGTCTAAAAAGGTTTCGAAAATACAGCCCATCACATTAATGTCAACTATTTTATGCTATTGGTCTTTTTTGTAATTATGATGAATGCAAACCCCTTCCTTCTTTAAATAGTTTTTTAACCATCTGTAGGTCACAATCTTCAACCGTTTTTCAATGCTTCTGTGCATCTTTACCAAACTCTTCACTTGTTCATTATGAATGTGGTTTTTAATCTTTTTTTTATTCAAACATAAATGGGCCAATTTATAATTGAGGGACTTTTGAAGTCCATTGGATATGTCTTGCATACATTTTTTAAAGTAAAAAAAAACTATTATGATGATGTCTTTACAAATTCCATAAGTATTTATTATGGAAACACTTATTAATAAAAAAATGACTGGATATCACTAAAATGTCAGCTAAATAACCACCCAAATTTAATAAGAACCACCTTATAAATAGCTAAACAGTAATAAAATGAGCTTATTCTAAAATGTTTTGATTGTGTTCTTTTCATTAAGTTTAGATAACCATGACAGATATTTCCTTTTTGGCAATATCTGTCACCCATTACAAAAACACTTCTCAAGGAAGTGTGTTAATTCCAAATCACATGACCTGCTCCACATGATGTCATTTCCTCCTGAAGAAAAGACTGGCCAGACTCCAAGGCTTTCTGAGTTATTTAATATAAAGTAGTGTGTGAGTCAAATGTGGATTTATCACGTCAACAGGTTTACTACAATATCTTTAGAAATAACTTTTAATTTCAATTTTACTCAGTTCTATATATAACATATAGAAGAATCTTTCTCTATAAATACCATGTGGTGTTTGGTTATAGGCGGCCATGTTGATTTTAGGCCTGAAAACAGGAAAAATGTCAACTATGTTACAAACAGTCCCACAATTATATATTGACCCAGATGCACTAATTTGCCTTCTTTACTCTTGCCTTTATGGAAAGTTTCCAGTCCACAGGTGTAATTATTGTTGGTTTGGTTTTCAAATGTGTGAATCACAGCACCTGAAACATGCATGCAAATGCATGCATTGTGTTGTGTTATAGGCAGGAGTGTAAGAAGCTACGTGAGGAGCTGAGAGAGGAGCACGAGGAGGACAAGACCTCGGCACTGACTCAGCTGGCACAAAGCAAGGAGCAGGAACTGAGCAACGCCAGGGAGAGCTGGCAGAGGAAAGTGGAGGACCTGCTGGAACAGGTAGGACCTGCCAATGGGAGCTTAGAAATGTTGGTCACGATGCCGATCATCCTTTTACACTTTATTTTTAACTGTGTCAAATAGGGCTGCACGATATTGGTGAAAACTGATGTTGTATATAGTGTTTATCTAATAAAAAGCAACAGGAATATTTAGAGAATATTTGAATAACTTTATTTCCAAAGAATTCTGAAATGATTGGGGGGATTTTGCAGGAAAATGCATCTGCAAAGAAAACACAAAATCGTTTTTAGAAAGATGAAAAAGGAATTTTACTGTGAAGACTCTTTTTGAATGCAAAGTGTTTGGAACCTTTCTTATATGGTGTAACACTTGCACAAGCATCCAGCGTAGTTTTCTGCTTCGGATGACATTCAGATCTGCTTTTGCGCTCTCCATTCATAGCTTTGTGGTGCTGATTTAAATGATCAAACAAATAAGCCGCATTGCCTCATGTAGTCACTGCAACTGCAAGCCACCGCAGAGACGGCACCTGTTTTTGGTCAACGTCATTCCTTCGGTAACTGAAGTGCACTGCCTGTCCAAAAAAAGAGGTCACCACCTGCATTTAACTAAGCAAATAGAGGTAAGAGTCTTCCATTGGATGATTACTGCAGTGATGAATAGGTTTCAGCTGCAACAACTTATTTAACTCTAGCTGATGCAGTGAGGAGCTTCTGTTTTCTGAAACAACCATGTTGGAAGACATTTCCTGCGGTCATGTAAAGGATGTTAATCTGTTTCAGAAGGGTCAAATTACTGGCCTGTATCAAGCAAAGAAAACAACTAAGGAGATTTCTGAAACTACTAAAATTAGATTAAGAACCATCCAGCACATCATTCACAACATTCAAAAGTGGTGAACCATCATCTTCAAGGAACAAATGTGGTCTGATGAGTCCAGATTTACCCCGTTCCAAAGTGATGGGGGCATCAAGGTAAGAAGAGAGGCGGATGAAGTGATGCACTCATCATGCCTAGTGCCTCCAAGCCTGTGGGGGTTAGGGTTATGATCTGGAGTTGGTCAGTTTTGGCAACATCATGTGAACAAAGAATGAGATCAACCGACTACCTGAATATACTGAATGACCAGGTCTTTCCATCAATGGAGTTTTTCTTCCCTGATCGCGTCAACATGTTCCAAGAACACGATGCCAGGATTCATGGGAAATATTAGAGTGTGTGAGTGTTTTTTTTAGGTGAGCAGTGTATTTTCATACAACTGAAAAGAGGTGCGCAAATGCATCCAAAACGATAATCGGTTATTTTGATCAAACTTGAGATCACAATTATTTATCACAATTATTCATTGATTTTCGAGACAAAATATCTTCATCTCACATTAATATTTAAATGAATAGAACTTGTTTTTATCTACCATGTTGTCTTAGTTTAATGTACATATCTGCAAATAAGAACGAAGGTTATTATTCAACTGAACTGACACCATCTCTTAGAGGTAACATATAAATATAACTGTACCCAAAACACCGCACTTACTGAACATCAGTTTATGCATGTGCATTAGTGTTTATGTTCCCTAAATGTCTCATATGCAGGCTGCAGCAAAGACACAGAGAAGCCTCTAACCTCCACTCAGTTACTGAAGCAGATAGAGTAGATATGAGAACAAAAATCACTTTGAAAGGATTGAAATAGGGCGCTCTAGTGTCACATTTACCCCAGTTAAGACCATGTGATTTTTTTTTTTTTTTTTCTGCAGAGGCTATGAGTGGAGTATTTTAAGCATCAATATCTTGGTCAATCATGTTTATTTAATCAATTACTAAAATGAACAACTAAATATTCAGCGTTTCTCTCGTGTTCCTCGTTCATTTTCCTGCGCACATGCTTAGAAGCGAGTGTATTCAAGAACCTTTAAATCAGAGCAAAGGATGCTCCATCAGACAGGCTTCTCGTGTAGATTCTTTATGGAAAATCAGAAGCATGTCTGTTTCTATAAAGTAGCAGAAATAGTTGTAACATGACGTGCTTTAGCTACTTCGTGAGGACTGCACGTGCGCACATAGCAGTGTTAACAGATTATATCATGCAGTCCCAGCAATTAAACAGCCACGTGTGTTTTGAGTTTGGAAGTGAATGGCTTAAGGAAGGCAAGAAAAGATACAGAGAGCAGTTTTCCAAAACGAACAGACAAAGAGTGTGTCCACTGGTGCTGCAGCTAGAGGACCCTTAGCGTAGTTTTCCCTGCTTACTGGTTAAAGATGGTCTAATCCTGAGCTTACAATCGGCAGATCTTTCTGAACACAAAGCATCTGATGCCTACAGCTTGTCGTGGAATGGCTGTAATTATAGCGGTAGAAAAAAATAAGAAATCAATAGGCAGTGAGAGAAAAGATAAGAGAGGCAACAAGAGCAACTGCCTCTCTGCTGAGCTTATGTTGCACCCGTAAGACTGTGATTCTGTGCCAGACTGTCTTATTTCTTCCTCACACATTCATTACGCAGTGCTGTTTAACACACACCGGAGCCGGGTGCTGTGGCTAATGACTGCGCGGTAATATTAATGTAGCATGACTAAGCTCTGCTGTGGTCACCGTACACACAGAATCAATGGCTTTATTTCTGCTCATTTCTTTGCGTGTCTTGTGCATCAGCTGCTCATCGTCAACATGCCCGTGCTGTCTCGGCATTCATCATCGGTGATTAATGCGCCCATTCCGCACCTCACAATCAGCTAAAGCATATTTATTTACTCTAATGCCACATCAGAGCAGCAGTCAGTCTCTTGATAGATGCGCACTGACAGACAAGATGCCGTTGTGAAATCAAATGGCCTGTGTTGTCAGCTCCAGTGAGGCCTTAACGCGAGGGCTGATAGGACTTGAAAGACTCGACTTAACTTTTTACTCACGCACAAGAGGCTTCACAGTATGTAAAACTACCTACGTGAGTATCGGCATCGGCAAATAGTAGTGTCACTGCAACTGGCACTTTATTAAAAGGACATTTTAGGGCAATGTTTTGCTCAAGCATGTGAGCACAGATCGTGAAATTGGCTTGTCTGCACCTCCAGTAAGGATTTCAGTTATGAAATGCAGTCTGCATTGTCATCCTCCAGAGCCTTAGAGTGCAACTCTGAGCTGTGATAAATATACTGTGTTCTTCTTCCCGTCACAAACAACAAAACAAATACTGCTTGCTACTAGCTGGTGAACTGTAATGGAGCATTAACCTGCTAAAACGGTGTTTTTTTTTCATTGGTGGAGACCAAACTAGAGCTGAAAGAGCAAATATTTGATTTGTATAAATCAGGTAGACAACAAACAAAACTACTACCATATGCTACGGTCACCCAGTGTCTGCTGGATGTGTAAAATGTTTAACTAACACAACATAATAAGGTGATAATTTGTAGCAGTTTGATTCCATCCGACTGTGGTGACGGTAATGCAACAATCTCCACAGCTGAAGGGCTTCAAACGGTTAAATACAGTATTACAAAAGCAGCTTATACACGGCTGTACTTGTCTCAACACTTCACCAGCATGTATTCAGCATCCGAAACTGTCTAGACAGACTGATTTTGTGAGTCACCTTGCTTCCTCCTAACAATGTGCTACATCCACCGCATTGCAACATGAGTTTATTATGTACCGTGGTGAACTGCAGCTTGTTTGGAAAAAGTAAAGCAGTCTTTTCCTGGAGGCTTCAAGATTATGTATTTGTTTAAACCTAATTGATCGCCACCCCCTCTTTGCCCTTCTCTGTTTCTCTGCTGCATAGAGATGCCGCTCCCTGGAGACAGGCTGAACTTGCACTTCTCACACCAAGTACACCACCGACCTGCTTTCTGTCCAGCTAGTTATGTATGCAAAGGTGGACACGCAGCAGACTGTCCCACTAACGAGCTCTTTCTCCTCTAGTCTAATATCTGTTCTTTTGTCTGACCTTGTGTAGATATCCTTGTTGAAGCAGAGCCTGGAGATGCAGCTGTCCCAGTCGCAGTCGTCGCTGCAGCAGCTCCAGCACCAGTTTAGCCAGGAGAGAGAGCACCTGAGGATGCAGCTGGACGAGCTGCAGACGGAGCATCAGAGGCGACAGCAGCGTCTGCAGGAGGTCCACTGCTGCGCCATGCAGGACATGGAGCACGCCAGGCAACGCGACCTGAAGGTAGGAGGTGGCAAGCATACACACCTACACAATCTACAGATTTTTAACGGCAATATTAAAATCACCCAATACCCTGTGGAGTTTAGTTGGCAATAATCAATTATCCTAACATGCAGTGTTTCTCATCAAAATGCGTTGTGAGTATCCTTGAAGCCAAACAAACTTGTTGAATATGTTTTTCTTTCTCGTAAAATGCTTAAAAAAAGGACCTTGAAATATGTTAAATCATGCATCCTTATCGGCCACTTTAACTTTTCTGTTGTATTGTCTGTCGGTGGAATAGCATTTGCGTTACTAATCCGTTTGTGCACGTGCATAGTGTCCTCTGTGCACTAGTAAAGCATCAGACAAACAAAACAGAGGCTGTGTTTCAGTACTCATACTACCACTCCCAATACATAATTTATCAAATGCTGTATCCCAGAAATACCAAGGTATTCGACAACATGTCATCTGAGGCAGTGGTGGTGCAACGGTTAGGCCTATGGACTACTAATCAGAAGGTCAGTGGTTCAAACCCCAGCTGTTGGGCCCTTGAGCAAGGCCCTTAACCCTACCTGCTCCAGGGGCCCTGTACTGCAGCTGACCCTGCACTCTGATATGCGGAAATCAGAATTTCTCCTCGTGGGATTAATAAGGGAAAATAAAATCTCATCTCATTTTGTGTTATGCAAACCCAGCACGCATTTCTGGTCATTCTGACACACAGTCCTTTGCACAGTGGACGATACGTCATTGTGTCTTACCTAAGTAAGAGAGCACACAGACAGTTCACAGATGCCGACATTGTGCCAAATATTGTGTTGGGTGTGACAGCATGATGGTCAGAGACTTTAAGGAACTACGCTAACAGTCAAACGTTTGGAGACACCTTCTCATTTAATGTTTTTTCTTTATTTTCATGACTATTTGCATGTAGTTTCTCACTGAAGGCATCAAAACCAAGAATGAACACATGTGGAATTATATAGTAAAGAAAGGTGTGAAATAGAAACATGCTTTAAATTTTAGATTCTTCAAAATAGCCACCCCTTGCTTTGATTTCTGATTTGCACACTCTTGGCATCCTCTCGATGAGCTTCATGAGGTCGTCTGCAGTCTGCATCAACAGAAATATCATGACTCGACAGAGCAAAAGAATATTCTCAACACTGTGCTGAGAAGGACAAACTAATAACTTTCACGTTAGAAAAAAACATCCCTCAGCACACATGAAGCAGCAACAACGTTAGCTATTCTTCAAACAGGAAAATTAAGCGAAATGTTGGTCAGAATGAAACTCAGTATTGCAAAGTGAAACAAACAACAGATACCAGACTTAATAATTTGTAGAATAAGGGCACAGTCCATCGTCTTTAAAATATACTCTACCGTTCAAAAGTTTGGGGTCACTTAGAAATGTCCTTATTTTTGAAAGAAAAGCAGTTTTTTCAATCAAGATAACGTTAATCAGAATTTTTGACATTGGTAATGTGGTAAATGACTATTCAAGCAGGAAACAGCTGATTTTTAATGGAATATCTCCATAGGGGTACAGAGGAACAGCAACCATCACTCCTGTGTTCTAATGCTACATTGTGTTAGCTAATGGAGTTGAAAGGCTAATTGATGATTAGAAAACCCTTGTGCAGTTATGTTAGCACATGAGTAAAAGTGTGAGTTTTCATGGAAAAAATGAAATTGTCTGAGTGACCCCAAACTTTTTGAACGCTAATGTAAACTACACAAGTGTACCAGATTGCGGGGTTATGGCACATGTGTTTCAAGCATCACAGTCTTTGCATTTGAGTACCGTACATCTTTTCAAAATCTTCTATAAATTCAATATCCTTAGTTTTCTTCCATAACACAGCCGAACACAGGTGTTTCCTGATGGAATAATTCTCCATGCTGAACAGTAGCTATCATAGTACATCTGAGCGGCTCTTTACAGCACTGCTTCAACTCTGCACGGTGCACCAGTCAGCAGTGGTCAGCCAAAGCTTTCCTCAGTATTCAGTGACTTTTCACACATCTCATCACACATTGCTCTAACTTTTGAATCAGTCTGTTTTTTGATTTTTTTAAAATAATGTCCTCCCACCCTAAAATGAGCAGATAACTGAGATTTCAGATGCTTCAATAAATCATCTTCATTTTGTGCCATCACTGACAGGTGCACTGTCACATTAGTTTTCACATCTATCAAAGGTGGCACATTGCACTGTGGGACTGTTAGCAAAAAGTGCTTTTTCATTCTACATTGGGAATTTTTTGGGCACTGTAAAGTGCTTATATTTCACTTTGAGAGTCCACTCAAATAAAAAAAAAAAGCAACAAAAATGCACTTACACTGGTAGAGAGTGATTTTTGACGTGTATCAAAGCCAGACAGGCTGAGCACCGGAGACAGTAACTGGGAGCATAACTCAGGCTCCAACTGAATCGCTACCATAGACTGTAGTTGATGCAAACTCCTGAAATGGGGAGAGGAGTTTCTCAGATAAACAGAAAACATGAATCCCAAAGCTGTAGTGCTTAGCAATGTGTTCACCTCAGGATAAAAATTATTCATTTTTTTTCACCAAATCAAAGCAGAGTTTATTGTAAAAAGGATCAGCTTTATTTACCAAAGTAACTGACTAATTACTGAACTAACCCAAGTTGATAGGGCAGCTGCATAGAGAAAGTCAGAAAGCATTAGCCAGAGAAAATGGAATGACATACACTACTGTTCAAAAGTTTGGGGTCACTCAGGAAATTTCATGTGTTCAATGAAAGCTCACACTTTTATTCATGTGCTAACATAACTGCACAAGGGTTTTCTAATAATCAATTAGCCTTTCAACATGATTAGCTAACACAATGTAGCATTAGAACACAGGAGTGATGGTTGCTGGAAATGTTCCTTTGTACCCCCATGGAGATATTCCATTAAAATCAGCCGTTTCCAGCTAAAATAGTCATTTACCACATAAACAATGTCTAGACTGTATTTATGATTCATTTAAAAAAACTGCTTCCCTTTCAAAAATAAGGACATTTCTAATTAACTCCAAACTTTTGAATAGTAGTTCATGTCAAATTTAGAAGAAGGGTAGCATGAAAAGATGTTACCACATTCATATTTCGCATTTCTACAATTTAACATGGAAGATACGGAATACAACAGAAGAACAGAAATGAGCATACAGTCATGGACGAAAGTATTGGCACCCCTGGAATTTTTCCAGAAAATACACCATTTCTCCCAGAAATTTTTGGTATACATGTGTTTATTTCCTTGCTGTGCATTGGAAAAACACAAAAAAAGAAGAAGAAAAAAGCCAAAACTGACATCATTTTAAACAAAATTCAAAAAATGGGCCGGACATGCTTGAAATAAAATGATTTACAGTTTTAAAAGGGTGCCAACAATTAAGTCCGGCCCATTTTTTTGAGTTTGTGTAGAATCGTGGCTTCTTTCTTCTGCTTTTTTGTGTTTTTCAAGTGTACAACAAGGAAATAAGCATGTTTGCCAAAAACATTTGTAATTACGAAAATTTCTGGGAGAAATGGTGTATTTTCTGGAAAAATTCCAGGGGTGCCAATACTTTCATCCCTGACTGTAAATACCAGCAAATCCTCTACTGCTGAGCTAAGAAAAAAATCAATTTTTGTGAGATGATACAATGTAAAATCATTTGAGGTTTAAGTGATACTGCACAGGGGTGACCTCACTTCTCTTGTTTTCTGTATTTATATTAGCTTTTTCTTCGACCCTGTGTTTACAACATCAAAAACATGTTACCATTGTAGAAATGAAATATGAGACAACCGCAATAAAGCAGTCCTGCATTTAGGCGCAATTAATAATTCAACCTTTATGGTTTCAATGTAATATTCTGCATTCTTGAAAATCAAAGACTTCTTATCCTGTTATTACATGCAAATAATTTCTACATCTTGAATGAATACATGAACTGTGAGCTCAAGCGTTTCTCTCATCTTCTCTGCAAGTTAGAGAAGCTCCTCAGGAGAAGCCATCCATGACGTTTTAATCCAATAGAGCCTTGTCAGAGTCAAGGTTAGACTGGCAGTGACTCATCACCATCATTACTCACTTTCTCTGACAGCAGACAGCTTCTGTGTCAAGTAGCTGTACTGACAGCTCTGTGTTTCCTCTTTATAATGTCAAAATATGCATGCACAAACACAACATACACACTCCTCAAGGTGCCAAGAAAATGTTCTTCAGCGCTAATCCTTCCATTTCACAGTCAAGGTCGATTTGGATCAGCTATACATCACAATCCCAAATCCCTTTCTCGTCTTGGACGCTGTAATTGTATTAATGCTTTAGGCAGAATGGAGGTCAGGAAGCGGTGTCCTCATGATGTGCTTTTGGCAACCGCTCGAGTACAAATTTGTATGAGGATGAGTGTGTGTGTGGAGAAAGGATAGCACCTCTGAGTCACACAGCTCTTATGAAATCGACAGTCTTCATTATTTCCCCGTAAACCAAACTGATTGCTATAACAAACATGCTCCTCCCTGTTATCTTCATCTCCTCCTCCACTTGTTTCCTCTCTGTTGCAAACACACACAGTGGCTTCTCCTCAGTATAACCACAGAGCTGATCATCTCTTTTTTTTTGCTCCTCAGACTATTCTTTCTTCCAGTTTTAGTTAATAAGCAGGAAAAACCGAGCGTTAACAGCGTCACTGAGAGCTTTTATGGTGACGAGTGTTTATATTTCTGTCTGCGACGCGCGGAGAGAAAACTCGATTATCCAGAGTGGAGGCATTTGAAGGATGATTTGTGTATGTGTGTTTTATGTGTGTTTGGGTGGATGGGAGGTACATTCGTATTGTCTGGTGTTATCTCTTCACAGCTCACAGGAGGTTATATCCAGGGAGTAATACATTTGTCACAAATCCCTGCTATACATACACACACACACAAATAAGCAGGTTTTTAGCTTCCCAACTAGCTGCTACCAAAAGCTGCAAATAAAACAGTGAGTGCAGCAATTGGCAGCATATTGACTTGCTTATCATACTTTGTCTTAGTTATGGTAGTTCACTGCCTCATATTTGCTTTTATTTGTCAGCACATTGACAGGGAGAATAACTTTATTGTGACAAGTGCTTTCCAAAGGCACATACTGTAGATCTTAGTACAAACCTGTATACACAATGCACTTTAAGTCACACTTTTTGGTCCAAGTTTAAATGTCATATAGTCAAGTTTCTTTCAGACTTGCACTCCTTTCTGTCAGTGTTGGTGTCATGTCTAAATGAGCACCGTGTTAAATTTTACCTAAAGAAATCTCACTAAGATTGGACCTGCTTGCATTTCCACACCACTTTTAACAAAAGTCTGTACTCCATGCCATCATTTTAAAGGATAGGCACAAAAAGTGATGTCATTCAAATTTGGAAAACAGTTTTTAATATTGTTATTTTACATTATAGCACCAGGTTTGATCCAGAAACATTGCAGATGGTCAAAGACACAGTCATTCACTTTTCTCTACAATTCCGCGTCTAATACAAACTAAACAGTTCATAAAAATATAATTTTACTGTGATTAAGGCAAAGTCTATTACAGGTCTAATGAGACTCACCAGTAAAGAACGTAATCCAGGAGGAGTGTAATCCATTATCAGGAGCCAGAGTTCAGGTTGTTGCTTCCAGCTGTTTGTAGGAATCTTTTCTCTAAGTTTCTTAAATACCATCAGACAGTGGCAGTATCCATATGAGCATCTACAAAGAGAGAGGTTTGCCTGTTTTTACACTAGTGAGACAACTTTTAAGTATCTTTTATGTATACATTTTCTACATTTACAAGACAGGAGGATAACTGAACCTTCTTCCTTAATAGTGCATCAGTTCAGGTGGCCAGGATTACTACACAGAAGTGGGAATGAATGTAAATTTTAAATAATTTCTACATTTTTGACAAGTTGTTTCAATCATAAAGTGATAGTAAAATACCCTATTGTTCAGTTCCAGATACCTGCGACTAAATGCTTTGTACCTTTGTAGACACTGTGATCTGTACTGAGGCATAAAGTTGTTGAAACTGCACTTACTTTTCTTTAAATTTTTGGGGTAAAAGATAGTTAATTGCATATGAACGTCTTCAGAATGTTCTTTTTTGCACTAAAATAAAGGGAAATGTTTGGAGTTGTGGTTGTTTATAGGTTATTATGCTGTGACTTTACTAGTCTGGCCCACTCAAATTGGGCTGAATGTAACCCCTGAACTAAGATGAGTTTGACACCCCAAATCTAGATCCAAGGGCAAGTACCACTGTGTACTGTTCGTCACCACAGACAGGTGAGCTGTCACACAGAGTCACGGTTTATCAGCTGCAGTTAAGTCATTTGTTACACAGCAGCTGTCCTCGTGTTGAGTCCTCAGCTCCATCACAGCTGTCTGGAGGTTTTTATTTCACTATTAGTAAAGCTGTAGTTAGATTATCATCACACAAGGACATCATTTTCTTTGACAAACAAACTAGGCTATTAGTTATGTGTGGACAGTTTGATGTGCTGCTATTAGTTCAGATTTACTCTTTTGTTTATTAATGCATTGTTATGTATTATTTATCTCAAAGTTCTGTCCAATCTTGAATTTATGACAAATATAAAACCCTGTTTCTCTCCATCACTTTGGATAATACGTCTGAATAAAACTGTGAGGAGCATTAATATAAAAGTGACCTACATCTGAATGACAGAATGCCGTCACTTCAACAGACTGAAGCAGCAGTGTTGCTTATTCCAAGTGTGAAATGGCTTCAGATGGATTACTAATGCATTTCATGATTCTCAGACAGTACATCCATGACAGTGAATGCTGTGACCCTTTGACCTTTCCACTACAGACCAGATCCTCAGCTTTCCCATTACTTTGGATTTTGAACAGATACTTGACGGTCTTCTTAAACTTCTGATTGGCCTCAACTCCAATTTGGAATTAGTGCAATTTACCCAATGTTACCATGGAAAACTAAGATGGTAAACATGGAAACACTATCCCTGATCAACATATAACATTGTTTGTGGGCATTAGTAAATAGCTTTATTCAGCAAATTAACAGTCTACGGTTATGTTCCTAATTGCACCATCTTAGCTTATTTCTTATGATCTAATCTACAATTGAAACTCCACATTAGGAAATATCACTATAATGTCCTCTATCATCTCTGGAATCTCACCAGATTACATTAGTTTCTCACAGTCAGATTCTATAAGCTTCTATATGCTTTTATCTGTGGCAGACTCAGCTTGTGTAACGCTCTCTGTTCTGTTCTGCTCAAGACAGTTTAGACTAAACTGAACGTCATATTGCAGCAGCTTGGGGGCTGACTAAGACGAGAACACGGTACACCTGTTTTAAAGTCCTTATGTTGGCTGCAGGTTAGTTTAGGCATTAGGATGCTGCTCCTGGGTTTTAAGTCACTCCACAGTGTGGCACCTGAATACACATCAGACATGCTTTCAAGCTACAGATGCCTCAGTTCCTCCAGTCTTTACGGTGTCCTCGGGGTCAGGATAAAGACCTGAGCTAAAGTAGCTGGATCAGCCTGCCAGAGGACCTCAGGGCCAAGGTCTCACTTAATGTCTTTGTATGTTTATCCCTCACTCTCATTCACCCGTTTTAGTTAGTTAAATGGATTCACTCACCAGCACAGTAACAAATATTGACCGTCCAGTAATGGAGAGAAGATTGAACAACCAGGCGTGCACACACAAACAGCACAGAGAGGAGAGGGGGTGGGGGTGAAACAGCATCACACTCACTGTGTAATTATAAGATTCACTGCGATTAGGAGTAATTAATGTGCTCTATTTAATTAAAGGAACGAAAGGTATGTTTTTTACCGACCCATAGCACCAAAGTCCCAATGATCAATACCAATGAATAAGAGAGATTAGTGGCTTTTAAAACTCACTTTCTCATGCTGTGACACTATCTCCCACTGGAGTTCCTACACACATCTGTTTAGTAGGGACAGAGAGAATTAGCTCCTCTAAGGCCACAAAAGTTGTAGTGGTGCTCCTTGAAAGTCAACTAGAAGTCAGAGACCAGAAAGATTAAATCAAAGGCCTAAGAACCAACTGGATCCCTCAGTAGTGGAGAACTGGCTCCACAAACACATATGGAGCTTTAGAGGACTCTTCACTTCCAACCAACACCTGCTGTTCAGCAGGAAGATGAAAGACAATGAATGAATCTGACCTTAACTGAGTTTTTGGAAATATGAAGTGTGTTTTCCTAACTGATAGTGAAGGACAGGTTAGGTAGTTATGCTGCATTTGCTTGGATACATTTGAGTACATTTTTCAAGATCAGTCCAAAAAGTCAAAAAAGGAAAAGGAGTAGGGTTGAGAGACATAGCTGAAACATGTACATAAATAAATAAAAACAAGGAGAAACCCACATAAATCGCTTTACTTTGAATTTAACCACATTAGCCTGTTTGTCATGGGACACAAGTGGCCCAGTCATTTCAGATAACTGTGTTGCTGCACCGCCTCAAAGTTTACCAAGCTAATTTCTGTCAAATGTTTTGACTGAATTTTTAAGGATTTTTATATGTTTTGAAACCTGGGGATTTTTGTATTTTTCCTTCAACGACGTCTTATCTGGGCAACCATTTTAAGGGTTCAGTCTGCGGAAATAAAAGCACCACAGCCGTGCAATTTGATGAAGACAATCATGCTTCCAGCAGATCAGATCAGATATACAATATGTGGATGTATCCATATTTCCAGTCAGTCGTTGGTCGACGTTTCACCAACTGTTCAGGCCTCTATTTTATTTTGACATGTCAAAATGGTGATGTGGACTCAGTTTACGGAGAAACTGATGATGATTCAACACACTAACAATAAATCTAATACTTATTAAAATATGGTGAGTGCAACAAGCCAAATTAAACAGGAGATCAATGCTGCACTAAGAGCAGCAGAAGATAACAATGCAAATGTGTCAGAATTCCTCAGTGGATTTACATTTATTTTATTTGCAGGAAGGAAATTCTCAAAAGCCTTTTCAATGTCTCTGCTGATCTTAATGTCAAGTTTGTATTGTCTTCTCAGGCTTATAGTTGTAGCTGGTGACAGAACATTTTCTATAGGCGCCAACAGATACCAGATGGAGGCGCATAAACTTCATCCTCACATTCTGCTCTTCCTCAGCCATGTCAGGGGTGAATTCAGTCCCCACTTCCTGTCATACATACAGACTACATTGTCACCTTGATACACATTTAAAAAAGACGGCAACAAAAACGTGGAGGTGCATCGAGAGGTATTAAGGGGAAGCCGTTGCTCTGCTCTGAGATGAAGGTTCGTAGCAGTTAGCCTGTACCAGGTATCACTGACCTCCAACATCAAGTTCGTCCGGCCTCATAACAGGCTGCAGGGAGTGGGTCACTTAGACGGATGATGAGGGGACAGGGTCATCGGTGTTTTCACACCACAAGGCCAACCTCCAGACCCTACCAGCAGACCTGGATTTGATATAAAAACACTGATTTGATCTGTTTTTGGCATTAAACAAGAAATAACGAGTCCATCCATCCATTATCTATACACCACTTAATCCTCAATAGGGTCGCAGAGGGCTGGAGTCTAGTTCTAGGTGCAAGGCGACGGTGCTAACCACCTCCCCAACTGTGCAGCCCATACTGAAACAATGCAGATTTAAAGTTGTGTTCGTTAAAAATAATCTAAGTTTGTGGAGTCAGTGAAAGCACACAAAAGATCACTTAGCTTGCAGTGATACAGTGAAGCAAATGCACGACTCAGACACAATGAGGTATGACAAAAACATGGTTCACTGTGTTCAAAGCAGGTTGAATTAACAGATAAGACAGGTAGACAAGCAGTCCCTGAGATGGGGAGCACTCCTACAGACTGGCTTGAACTAAAGCAGAATGCCTGCAGATTATTAGTGAAGGAAATGAAAGTTAAAGGGCAGGAATTAATACAGTGAGAGCTGATTAGGGGTGGAGCTGGAGCACAGGTGGGCGTGGAGGTCAGGTTGTGTTGAATGAAGGGAAATACTGGAGGCTCCTGCACAACAAAGACACAATATGAGACTCTGAGACGGCATGGAGAGTCAGTGATAATTGAGAATATGATGCAAAACACATAAGAGCTTGTCATGTTATAGCACTCGTTATGATCATATTTAGTAGATACGCGACTAAACCCATCATGAAGAACAACATTATTATCATTTGGCTGTTTAAAAACCATGTCGTTAATGAACTAGGATGATTTTGTTTTGTGTTTGGAGCTTTTTAAGTGTTACCATAAACACAGCATGGGTGCTCCGTCAAACACTGAGACGGCTGTCCGCCTGCTCCGAATGAGCTTCATTTGAATATTCCAGGATGTCTTGGTTCCATGAATCATTTCCCAAAGGCATTGCACATTGGTGAATTAAAGAGCCACAGATGTTGCTGTCAACCTTCTATGAATAACATTTTAGCTGCTTCTTGATGATGGATTGTAGTTCTAATTTGCAAAATGGGCCCTTAATATTTCACTGGCAAAGAAAAATGAGCTAAACTCAATGTGAACAGGTTTTTTTTTGTGTGTACTTTTGTGTACTTTTAGGGCTTCTTGGAATAAAAGCACAAAGAGATCTGTGCTTTATTGAATGTTTCATGACTGCTGATGGAAATGGAGGCCGTATTTTACTTCTTCAATTGTTCTTTATGTAAGATATCAGTTTGCACTGTACTGTTACCAGCCTGCACTAAATCAACTTGCCTGAATGTTTTTTAGACAGAGATGTTTGTTAAATTTAAAAAAAAAAAATACATTGACATCATACACTATCTGTAAACTGTACACACAGCAGATACCTCCCTAAAAATACTGCAGCAGGTTATGAAACCACCCTGCAGCTGTTACAATATCATCATTGCCAACACAGAATCAGGTCACAGTGTAGCTCCACTGGGAGGATGGTAACTAAAATGTACATTTTAAGGTATAATTAAGTGGAATGTGTACAGTTCCACCCAGCAGGCAACTTTAGATAGATTAATCATAGATATTTTGGGTCGACCACTGCTCAAACAATAGTTCTGTTTCCATAGCATATTTTTATCCACAATATATTAGAAGAAGTTTGTGGAAATGGCAAAATTAGAAACAACTTCACAAATTTAGAGGAGTTAATATGCTTCATGGGCATAAACACCTTCTCTGAATAAGTTCTAACACAGAGTGCATTTAACTCACATGACTGATCAGCTGTTTCTACGTCTTTTGTTGTTTTTGCCTCTAGACAGCATTAATAGACAACACAAGCTGACAAGAAAGAATAAATAGAACTCTCTTGATTAAAACCGGTTCCTGAACACCCTTTATTCCCTCATAGATGTTTTTTTCTTTCTGTTGTTTTTTTAGCAGAAACAAACTACTCCCTCCTCGAACCCTCATTTCTTTATGCATCCGCGATTCTTTTCCTCGACTCCGCTCTTCGCCTCGCAGTCTCTCCCAGCAGAGATGTGAGCAGAGGAGTCAAGAAAGAGACACGAGGAGACACAAGTCGAGGCAAAATGCGTTTAACAAAATGAGACATCCTGGCCCCTGAGCTGTTCTTCCACAGCTACGTCAATTAAACATGAAGGCACAGCTGTATCATCTGTTCATTGTTTTTGCTGCAGTAAACCGCTGTGTTTTATGATCTCTGTCAGATGAGCAGAACAGTGTTGATGACAACTTGCAGTTTATATTCACTTAAAAGTCACAGCATGGCAGAATGTGGCAAAAATGTAAGGATGTCATACTTTTATTTTTTGAAATTGAACACACACTGGAGCCATGAAGTATGAGTCGTGACACACCAAAGAGTGGCACACCAACAAAGTGACACATATTATATTTGAGTGGCATATCATTTAAACACAGTGTTTTTATATTTCAGCTGTGTGCCAGGTCTCTTTTGTATGTCGCAGGTGCCAAAAAGACTTTAGCAAAGGATACAACTGTGTATTCTCACTCATAGCTCATCTAAAAAGCCTCCTCTACCCTTGAGATGCATTTTAGTCACTGAGACGTGTTTACTGAGGCCAGGAACACATAATACAGACTACACCGCCATCTTTACATGACACTATGCAGCCTAATTTATTCATTACAAAGCGAATAATGAAACAGGCCCAGTTTGCATTTTCTTTGTTTTGCGACATCTCGAAGTTTACTAGAAACTGACTTCACAGTTGTATGGAAACACGACTAGCGTTTGAGTAGTGAGTATTTAATGATTATCAACACAAACTCTGGATACTTGAATATTTCCCAGCAGCAGTCAACAAAGAAAAACACATCCATAGTAGTCGGACAGATACACATAAAAACAGACTTAAAGAATTGGAGGACATTTGGGCTTCAAAATTTTAGAAAAATAAACCTTCTTGTTTACAATTTTCTGCTCCATATTCATCAATAATAGATAATGAACTATCAAAGGCTTTATTAGTTCAGCTTACACATCAGTGGTACCATTTTTATTCCATGTTTTATTTGTTTTTTGCTAACCCTACTCTAATCACAGTAACAGGGTTGCTAATCCATGCTAATGTTAGCTTTTTCTCAGGAGTAGAAGCTAGATATTTAGCTAGCTGTTACTGCTGACCAAGAGGACAAACTTACTGATGGAAAAAGTGAAGCAAAAAGTCCAAATGAATTTGTTAGATCCTGATAATATGCTGGAAAAACTACCAAGGTTGCATGAGGTAGAGTGAGACATTCAATCAAGACTGACAATGTTATGAAAATATAAAAAAAATAGAAGAGAGGGCATAGCTTTGCTCTGCCCATTCTTTTGGAAAACTGTTCAATAATGTTAATTCCAGTGTATCATGTCATTCACTGTTTTCTTCTTCTTCTACCAGCTAAAAAGGTTTTGTTAACAGGGTTGTGTGCATGTTGTGGGACACATGTTGGATGCACAATAATTATTATTTAATATGCTATGTTGATTACATTTTTGTCCACAATTCCAAGAGACATCAATGAAAATCAAAAAAAGGAAATTTATGTTTCATTATAACTGTTTTATTTGAGATACAATTTGGTCATCTTCAGGACAGGATAAGAGAAAGGACATTTTAGGGGGAACTCCAGACTTACTTGGTATTTTAAAAAATATTTTCAAGCTTTCTTTTCTCCTATTTTTTTTTTTATTTGGTCTCAGGACAAGTGAATTTACACAACAACTGCATGTTTTAGTATTTTGTACATTGATTGTTTGGAGTTTGATGGGTGGGACGTAAAATGTCCTCCAATTCTGGAATGACTCATTTAATTAAACAAAGTTGTTTTTATAATATCAGTTCCCAGCATTATTATTATGCAAAGAAAACCTGTTTCACTGGAACCAAATGATTGTCATATATTCTTGTTTTAGTGATAAGTGTAGAGAACAGTTTCGGTAGTGAAAAGAGTTCAGTCAGAAATAACCCTCATGATGGTTGTATCTCATTTTGGTCAACAAACACTAAGTTTCCCAGACTGATTAGTTTGAAGGCCACTTGTCACACAGACTTACATCTGTTGAAGTGTTGACAGCTGCACCCAAAAATATTAAACCGTATTTCCTGTACTGCTATGTCCAAACACAAACAGTCAGGCACAAAATGTGGATCCTCACACATCAACAGCAGTTTTTTCTGCCAGAGTAAACACTCAGCTGCCAGCAGTGTTACATTAATAGGTCTCTCCTAACTAACGTTACAACTGTGTGTTTTGTGGCAACCATCCAGTCAACAGGCCTAATGCCTGATGCTAATACTGTGTATCTAAGTGCTTGTCAGTTGTCTCTGCTAATGGTCGAATATGTTGTTCTGTTTAAACCGTTTGTTCGGTTCTTTTCATGAAGCCAAAGCTGAAATCTAAAACAGCAGGATGAAAATAACTGAACACAATGTCATCGATCTTATAACTTTAAAAAGAGCACATATGCAAATTACTTTATAAATGGATTTTCTAAGCAAAATGTTAAGCTCTTGCCTGCAGACACTAGAAGTCTGTTCAGAAACATAGTGAGACTCCTCTGTCTGTTAGGAGACTTATGGTACATAATGGTGGGATGTGAACAGAAAGATGAACTGACTGACACCTGTCCATATACACATACTTATCATTTGTGTTTTGCATTCCTATAAGCTCTAATTGAGCTCAGGACTCCACCTGAGGGTTCTGTAATGGGCGAGAAAATTAGAATAACTTGTGAAAATGTGAATTAAAAATTATAAAATTGTTTGGTGTGAGATTAGTGTGGACCCTGTAAGACAAAAGTTAAAAGTCGGTATCTGATACCAAAAGGAGGTGGTAACTCTGGATGAAGGATCAATGAATCAGGGAGACGAGGCTAATAGATTCATCTTCATCCTTCTTCACATCACATACTCATTGTTCGGAAATCAGTCGTACGTTTTCTGAAGCTCTAGCTTCATTGCATCTAAAAAAACATACACAGCCATCACTGACTATTGTTCAGTGTAACTAAGGCATTGCATTGAACTAAGCATCAATATTATGAAAGAAGATTATTGCATGAATATGTACACAGCATCAGAGTGATTGAGTTAATTTTACTACAGATGTAAGGTTACAGACCAAACCATTATGAATGTTCAGCAAACTGTTTAGGAACATTTTGTAAAGATCTCTTATAAGGAAGAACTGTCAATACTACAATGCATTTTGACCCTGCAGATGACTCAGAGCTAACATCAAAACTCCACAGCAGGGTGACTTTTAATTAAAGTTTTCATGAGACTTCATATATGAGAAAGTGTGTCTGTATTTCAATGCATTTTGACATAGAAGGTGACCTCTATGTTTTCAGAAATAGCCTGTTTCTTCTATTCTTTACAGCTAAGTGGTCAGTTTCTCCATTAGCGCATAGAGGATTTTAACTCACTTTTGCACCTCATTCTTATATCTCTCCTGTCTCTTACTTTTCCCTCCCACTCCATCATCTCCTCCTACGCTGTTCATTTTCTTTATTTTTTCCTCTCCCCCTACTTTCCCCTGGATTTCCTCACGCTCCCTCCCTCTGGTCCTCCTACTCTCTTCTGTTCTGCTTTTTTTCCCCGTTTTCCTGCCCTCTCTTTATTCCTCTCTCCCCCTCCTCTGTTCCTCTTTTCCTCACCCTCTGATCTCTCCATCAGGAGCTCGAGGAGCGTCTCCGCCATCATCACCATGCAGAGCTGCAGTCTCTCAGAGAGGCTCACCGTCAGAGCATCGAGACGCTCAAACAGCAGTCTGAACAAGAGCTGCAAACACTCCGCTTTGAACTGGAGGACGAGGGCAAAGCCATGCTGGGTAAGGTCTTATAAGAGTGTGTGGTGAGGGTGTGGGTGGGGGTGGGGGTGGGGGGTACCAGCATAATAACAGATTAACCCACCCATGACCTTTTGTCCCATTTTACATGGATTTGTAGTTTTCAGTCTGCACTGATTTTATAGTATCTGAAATCATAATGCTTGGAAATAGTGAAAAATCAAAGCTGTAAGAACAAATTACTTACAGTCAGGACCATAAATATTTGAACATTGACACAATTTTCAGAACAATTCCTTAAACAATCCATTAAACAATGCCTCCTTTTGGTCCCTTAAAAAGTATATATAAAATGTGTTGTAATTCCTACACCATTCACCTGATTTGGATGTAACTATCCTCAAATTGAAGCTGAAAATCTGCACATAAAAATCATCTTGATTGTTTCATTTCAAATCCACTGTGGTGGTGTACAGAGCCAAAATGCTAAAAATTCTGTCAGTGTCCAAATATTTATAGACCTGGCTGTACAAGGAGCATATTAATTTGTATACGACATTACGTGAATGTAGCATAATCATCATTTGCTCTCATTAATTGTATTGTACTGTAAGTCATGCACAATCACAACCAAAAATATCTGTATAAATCTTGAATGGAGTTTTTCATCACCATCAAAGTGGAAGTCATTTATTTTGCTTTATTTGTAAAGGGTCTCTTACAATATTAATTATAAATTGTATTATTTCATGCACTGTACCAGAGTTAGTCTAAGATTAATTTTCATTTCCAGTCCCTCAGCAGGTCATATTTACCAGTTCTACACAGTGCCAAAACAACACCAAGCAAACTACAAAAACAGGAATGAATATGTAATACAAATTGCACACAGTAATACATCACACACACACACTAAGAGTATATAAGACAAATGGAAAGCTAGGATGCTGGAATACCAAGCTAAATTAACAAAATAAAGAATCAAGCAAATCATACAGAATAAAGAATGTGTGGTTCCACAGTTGATGAGATGTTAGCATATTTTTCAATTTGACTTTAAAGCTACTGATAGAACTACAGTTCTTAGTGTCATTTGGTTGGACTTTCCACTGAGTTGTAGCTGTCACAGAGAAAGTTGGTTCTCCAAAGGCAGATGAAATTTTCAAGGAAGGTCAGAAATGACACAAGGACCAAGTCAGTAGATTGTGGCAGTGATACGGCTTATAGTCTGGATCCACTGATTTGTTAAAGGTTTTTGTATCATTGTGAGACAGCAGCACGGAGTCTCTGTAACTATGACAACAAGTGAACAGCTGCCTGCTGACGATCATATCATTCCAATCCAACTACAAATCGATCATCGCAGACCATGAATTTTGCAAAGATTTCATCTGTCAGAAGCCATACAATGACTGAGCAGCCTTGACGGAGTACTGCTTTTCTCATTTGAAATGCTAAGCAGAGATTTAAGAAAAATCTAAAATTCTCAAAGCTCATAAGATGTCTCTACAGTGATAATACTGAATTTGCTTTTCATTCAACCAAAGACAGGATTGATTGTTTTTCTAGGATATTCTACATAGAGGTGTTAGTTTAACAGCTGCTAGATCAGCTGTTTGTGTAAGTGTATATACAGCAGTGTCATCGGCATACATTTGCAATTCTGTCTAATGGCACTATTGTGAAAAATACAAACTTCAAAACCACTCTAACAAACTTATGTGTGACAACATTGAGGATTTGGCCATCTTTATATGCAGTCTTTGGGAGGATAAATAAATTTTATTGGGCCTAATACTGATCCTTGAGATACACCTGTTGTGCACTTCATGTTGCTGCACCATGTATTAACTTTAACTCACTGCATCAGTGCTCTTGGTGGAAAATGAATCATTGAAAGTGTATGAATAGGAAAATTATGATCGACTGTAGCAAATGATTTATGCAAATTTTGTAAATGCAGCACCAACTACTCCTCCTTCGTCAAGCCTCAATTTTCCTTGCTCTGTTAGGTGTAATGTGGCCGTTTCAGTGGAAAGATTTGTTCTAATGGGAAACTGCATGTGATGTAAAGTAAACTTGCTTCAATGTCAGCTTTCTCAACAACCTTTAACAGTATCCTTATATGTCTGCAATTACTGGCTCTATGGGAGTCTCCAGATTTGAAAACAGGAGAATAATGGCTTGTTTCCTGTCAGCTTGAAAAACACTGTGTTTAACTGACAGGTCAATGAGATATGGTATGAGTGTATATATCTTTGCGTTTATTAATAAGCATGGCATTAATATGAAAGACTTGCTATAATTTTACATTCAGCAGAGAGCAGAATAGAAGACATATGGAGGATCTTTTATTGGCATGACTCAAGCCAGAGAAACTCCCATCCTTTGTTTCACAGACTGCAGCATTACAGCTCTGTGTCTCAAGTTAATGCAGAAATTAGACAGAGAAACTATTTGAAAAGTGCCACTTTTTTGTCATATAATGTGATGTATCTGTCTACAAAGCATTTGTTGAGTAAAATGAGGGCATTTTCAGGGGCCTAAAAATCTGAGAGACCAAATATGAGCAAAGTGCAGCCAGATTTTTAGTGTTAACACACCAATAATGTGCTGTGATAAATGGTCTTCTATTAACCTTCATGTCATGGTCCTGACACTGGAGAGTTTCTCCCATCTATCTCTTACTTCCCACATCTTGACGTTCTTTCATTACCTTTTTCTCTTTATCTCTCTCTCTTACTTCCCCTCACCTTCTCCTTGTGTGCATCCACATGTGGGCTCAGGAATCTACATGTATATGATGTGCGTTTCTTATTCTACATGTTCTGGATTTTAAAAACCGTTTCTTTTTTCTTACACCAAACTGAAGTAGGAGGCTAATAGCAGCGTGTGTTCCCTCTCCATGCCTCTCTAAACCATTACACTGTTTGCAATAAAAGGTGTTCATTGGAGTGTGGATTAAAGGCCACTTGGGGGAAGGCAGCAGCGGCACTCTTCTTTATGTGCAAAGTAAAAAAGTATTGCAATAAAAATGTCTCAGCATCTAATGAGCTCTTTTTTCATCACACTAACAGACTAAAGAAAGGAGCTTGCATGCTACGTATCCCTGAGTCTGAAATTTGCAGCGTAGCTTTGTTTCATCATGTGCGATATGGGCTGTGCAAATGAAATATGACTTCTTGTGTCTCTTTTTTCCCCATGAATTTTCCCATCAGCCTCTCTGCGGTCAGAGCTGAACCACATCCACGCATCAGCCATCGAACACCTGAGACAAACTCACCAACAGGAGTCGGCTGCTGCTAAGGCGGATCTGGATAAAACTCTGGAGAACAACCGGACACAGGTAGGACGAAATGACTGCACACAGTGTTATGACGAGAAGGAGGATTTATCTTCTGTGTCTGCATTTACATCCACATGCAAAGTTATTTTTTTCTACAGTTGTCTGTATCTGCATAGTTCTAGATACCTTTTTACTTTCCCAAGGAATGGCTTTATACATTTGTCCGTCTGTCTGTCTGTGCGCAACATTTGTCAAAAATGGAGTAATGGATTTAGATGAAATTTTCAGGGAAGATCAGAAATGATTCAAGGACCAACTGATTAGATTTTGGCAGTGATGCGGCTTATAGTCTGGATCCATGGATTTGTGAAAGATTTCTGAATTGTTGTGAGATAGCGGAATGGAGTCACTGTAACTATGACAACAAGCGAATGTTATGTCAGCTGCCTGCTGACGATCACAGTTGCAATCCTACTGCAGATTCACCGTTGTGGACTTATCGGGACTTATCCATCGGAAATGATACAAGGAACAACTGATTAAATTGTGGGGGTTTCCGAGTCCCATCAATTCCCGAGACCCACTTCTCTGCCTCTGCCTGTGTCACACTTTAATTTTAAACCTTTAATGCATTCTTTTAGGTACTGTAACAGCTGTATTGTTAATCATGTTTACTTATTTCTTTTGGCCTTGGAGGCCACCAAATGCTAAAACCTTTATTCAGTAGATGTACTGTGGTTGCTGTTTAGCTAACACACTTTACATTAAAAATGTGAAGAAAACTTTAATGAAGAATGATTTCCATTTAAAGGAGTAGTTTGATATTTTTGGGAAATGCACTCATTTGCTTTCTTTTACCTGAGCTCACAAAGAATATATTAACATTCTCATGTTTGTACAATAAGTGTAATGCTGCCGCTAGCCACCATTTAGCTTAGCTTAGCAAAAAGAATGGAGACAATGGGGAAAAGCAGCCAGCGTAACTCTGTCCAAACTTAACAAAGTCTGCCTCAAACAACCTCTGAAGTGTAATATAACATGTTGGGTTGAGAAACAGAAGTACCAGAAGGTGTATTTTGGCATCTTTGGACACAGCTATGCTAACTGTTTCACCCTTACATATTTAGGTCATGTGATTTGGTATCCGTACATAACGTACACATGCATAACACATGCTTGTGCTCAGAGCAAGGTCATTTTTTTGTGGGTACATCTATATTAAATGACCACATTCTATGTTGCCGTGATTTCTGCCCCAATTTTTTTCAAGATTTCAGCCATCGGAAGTAAGGCTAAGCAGCGTTGGCGTAGTACTGCGCTCTGAGTACTTTTCTTGTTTGCAAATGTATTAATCATGATCTGACAGCTGTGGACAGAATTGTGTCTTTACAGTCAATTGTAATTATCAGTGTGCGACTTTAATCATGTTGTGGATGTCACCATTTTCTTGTCACTGAACCACGGCACAACAACGCAGCAACGTGATGAATGACTTCTCTAGTCAAGTATGACTCCTCCCAAGCACTCCAGCGTATCCCTTCTCTTTCATGGCCGTAGTGAAGCCTGTATGATTGGAGTGAATCCACGCTGCAGACACCACTGAATAGACTTTCTAGACTCCTCTTTCATGCTATTCAGCCACAGTCTCCTGGGAAGTTATTCTGGTGAGATATATTGAAGGGGACATTTTGCTTGTGTCTAACATACACCCACCGTTTACTGATGAGGACTCTAGAAAGCTATTTACTCTAGTGTGCCAATACAGCTGGACTAAAGCCACAGACAGATGATATTTTTATTGATTTCTTTTATATTTATCTCCAAATTTTACAGTTGGACAAGGGTAGAGCTGAAATAATTAGTCCTTTAATCAATTGCTTAAGCATCAGACAACTAACTGAGTACAGTCTTGGTCATTAATAAATTGTTTCAGTCAGAAAAATTAAGGGAATTTAAGATAAAATGCTGAACTTGGACTGACTCCAGCCTCCTTATTCATTGTCCACACTAAAGCCCTCATCACACAGGACTACTATTATCTGGGGACCACTAATTTGCAATAATCGTAGAGGTCATCTCTGATAGTTATCATGTGCAAGTCTGCCATGTCCATAAAGTAAAAATTCCACCACAAACTACCTACCAGGAGGTGCTGTGATATTGTTCATCTTGTGCAAATCGGTATCTGTGTCATTTTGGGGTCAAATGCAAACATGCAGGAACATTTTGTTGTCCTTCAACAAGCTCTCATTATGTAGCAGTCTATTTATATATCTGAAGAAAATGCCAGTAACTTTACAGAAATAACAAGCTTTGCTCGTTCAGTCGAAATGTGCTGCATGAAACACAGACACGGGGAGGTTATTTCTACCTCACATAGCAGGTCCCAGGTAGTATTAATCCCGCACAAATGGGTCTTAATACAGATACTAGCATCTTCCTCCACATTTAGGCCTATCACCCACACATATTTAATATTCTAGGTCACTCAAATTGAGATTTTGGTCTTTGTCTGAAGTGTAGATTATTAAAAAACTGTGGTTCATGTATCCAGGGCTGCACAGTGATTCGGTGGTTAGCACTGTCGCCTTGCAGCTAGATGATCCTTGGTTCACATCCCGGCCTTCCTGGGATCTTTCTGCGTGGAGTTTACATGTTTTTGGTCTGTGGGTGGAAGCCAGAGTACCCGGAGAAAACCCACGCATGCACAGAGAGAGCATACAAACTCCATGCAGAAAGATCCCAAGAAGCCAGGACACGAACTGGGGATCTTCTAGCTGCAAGGCAACAGTGCTAACCAACTCTCCACTGTGCAGCCCCTCGTCTAAAAACATGTTCAGGTTAATTGGTAACTCTAAATTGTCCATAGGTGTGAGTGTGATTGTCTGTCTCTATGTGTAGCCCTGTGATAGGCTGGTGACCTGTCCAGGGTGTCTTCTGCCTTCACCCTAAGTCAGCTGGGTTAGACTCCAGCCTCCCGTGGCCCTAATGAGGATTAAGCGGTGTATAGATAATGGATGGATGGATGGATGGAAGGATGGTTCATGTATCCATATATTAGTTTGCACATGCCATTTTTTTATCTGTGTAAAAAGCTAGTACCTTCAAGAACAAGAACAATGCAGGTAATACACCAGTGACATAACATTTGATTAGCACTAGCAGTTACATGTCTACAACTTAGCCTTGCATTGCTGCACCACTTCACCAGCACACAAAAGCCTGTGTGCGTGTGCTGTGCAGCATATTACTCGGTCCACAGCTTCTGCAGAAACAATGAACTGACAGTCCTCTGTTGTATTTGATGTATCGTTGATGTAGACTGGCCAGGCGTGCTCGTAGACCGTTTTGGGTTCTCATGTGTAAAACAATAGTCCTTGTGGACAGATAGTTGTTTTTAATGGAGAGGGAACGTATATCTGTCCACAAAAGTATCTGCCCTAAGTATGAGGATTTGCTTTTTATTTCTCAAGGGCTGGATAAACAAAGCAATTAAATTCTTCACATTACTCTCTGAGGGCTTGTGAGCAGCATTTTTTGGGGATATTTTCTGATCTTTTATGGATGAAATGATTAATAGAAATCTGTTTTGATAACTAAATTAGTGTCTGGGTGTGTTATCTAATATCACACAGTTATCTGTTTTTTAATGCTTTTTTTTTTTTTTTGCCAGTGTTGTTCTTGTTTTCTTGGATGAAATGACAGAAATTAGAATGGATGGAGACAGTATTAGATGATGTTGCCAGCATGCCTCAAATAACACCTGCCACAAGCTGACACACACACACACACACACCTACACACACACACACACACACACACACACACACACACACACACACACACACACACACACACACACACACACACACACACACACACACACACACACACACACACACCACCCAACAGGCAACCCTCTTACCATGGTGTATAAATCTTCCTAATTACCCCAAACACCATGGGTTCCTCTCTCATCACCTTGTGTTACAGATGTTCATACAGAGAGGCACAGCTGGTTGTCTTTAATACCCCCCACTCTGCTCCATCAGTCCCTCTCATCTTTAGTTGCCATGAGGCAATAGAGAGTCAATAAAGGCTAATATCCAAGTGCTGCGGTCTGAGCTGCCTGTCAGTCATACAATAAGTCTGGAGAAAATACAGCGAAAATTAGGTTCAGGTGTCAATCTGTGCTTTAGTATCCTGAAGTGCACTAGCTTCTTTTAGACTCCCAAGTAGTTTCATGCTGAGTCACAGGCCTGCATTTCGTCAGGCTTTAGTTCTTTATTTAACAGTAAAGCAAATTGAAAAACTGTTTTTGAAGTAGTTACTTTTTGAGATACAGACCATTCTGTCTCAGATTTTTACAGCTATTTCTGCTTAACTATTGCATTTTTTTTAGATTTTTCTTTTTAAATTCTCCAGTGATCCTCTTTCAGCATGCTTTTTTGTACATCAAAATTTAAGGCTATATTCAAAAGCAGTGTATCAGAAACGGTTTAAGACAAAAGCATGAAACACTGCTATTTTTACTCTGTCAATGAGGCGGAGCCTCGGCAGAGTTATGTGACGATCGGTGTTGGATTGTCTGTCTGTCTGTATCTGTTAGCAACATTACCCAAAAACTGATTAATTGATTAGGATGAAATTCTCAGGGAAGGTCAGAAATGGTACAAGGACCAATTGATGAGTTTTTGACACTGAAGCAGCTTATAGTCTGGATCCATAATTTTTTTTAAAATTTCAGCCGTTGGAAATGATGCAGCAACTGAGCAGCTATGACAGAGTTCTGCACTCCCTGAGTGCTTTTCTAGTTTACCATGCCATTTCAGAATCTTAAATATAAGACTTAAACTTTCACAGATACCATTTTAGATATGCATTGTTTGTGATCAGAGATGGTTGAGCTGAAACCCTCCTGATGATTTGAGATGGAATGATCCATATTGTTGTGGTCTTTGAGTTTTGTTCTTTGGTGTGTTCTTCTTCTCTGTGTCTCTTGTGATTCCCACTTTTTGTCTAGTTCTATGTATACCTTCCACATCCCATTACTATTACTTCCTCCTACCTGTTTTGTTTCTTGTGTTTTTATTTCCTTACTTTATCTCCGTTTCTCTCTTCTGTTCATTGTTCTGATTAGCTTTACCTGTGTCCTGTCTCCTATTTGTTTCTCATAAATAATCTTGTGTTGTGCCAGTTTGTCCTGTTTTGTCTCCTTGCAGTTTGTGATTTTAGTTTTTTCCACCATGTTCCTGAATGTTTGCTTTCCTCATGTTTCTCATTCCCCTTACGGTTTTGTCTATTTGACTCTTTGCACCTTTTGGATTATTCTCATTGGATTCGATTTGCTTGGATTTTGTATGATCCTCAGATTCTTCAGCCATTTTGTGTTTGCTCCCCATCTTATGTTAAGTAGTTTGTATAAAATATCTTGTTTTGCCCTAACCTGGCTGCCAAATGTATCTGTACTTGGGTCCCTACCTGATCATCCCATGACACATTTTCTTATTGGGATTAAATCATAGTAGTATACCATTATTCCCTGTGTTGGTAAGGCAGACCATCACAGACTGCTGGGAACACTGGACTTCACTGGTTTTCCATTGAAGCGACAGTGGCAGGAGGCAGTCCACAGTCCACTCATTTGTCGCTGCACGATGTCCAATATGTGAAGAAGCTGATATAATCTGAATTAAACAGACTTACTCTAATTCTGAGATGAGTCGACAATGTAATCCCTTTACTGGCGTTATGATTACATCCTTGCTGTCAAAGTCTGAAAAATATTTCTGCTGCAACCAAACAGGCAGTCTTTTGTTATTTTGACATCTGAGAAGGATCTTTCTGTTTTTTAGCCGAGTTTAGATCCATACATTCTCAAAAGACCACTGCGTTAAATCCTTGAAATCTTCAGACGAGGACTCAGTATTTATTTTTCCTGATGGATGAGTTTCACTGCATATGAAACACAAAGGTTTGGATTTATGATGGACAAATATTTGCCACCTGCTTGCTAGTCTCCTCCTTAGTTTCACGATACAAGTGCTTTATGTAACGCGGTGTTTATTATATTTTGATCTTATGCCAAACTGTTTTCCTAAAGTGAACAATGATCTAAAGATAAACAGAGCATGCCAACATCTTAGATCACTCAAAACAAGATTGAAAGTCAGCCTGTTTTTCTTCTGCCTACTGTAGAATGAGATTACCTTCACCAGTGGTCTCCAGACGTAGTCATATTTCTCATGCAGGCATAGAATTCATCCTTTCATACACATCAGCGAAGGTTACTTTCTGGACATTTTCAGCTTTATTTTAGGATGCACAGGAGACTCGGATATGAAAATGTTAAGGGCAGGGAGAACGGAGGGGAACAACATGCAGCAAAGGATTTAAATCGGGAACATCGTGGTTATGTTATGTGTCTTAGGCGAGAAGGTCACTATTTGGTCATCCTAAATTGGAAGTGACTTTATCCTCTCTGTACTTTTACCATCTGCTGTTATGCGTTCTGCTGGTCTCTATTTGTGCTTTGAAATAAGCCACCAGATGTTATGACCCAGACTGTAACCCCTCCCTTCGAGATAATATTTCAAAAGTTACTTGTTTGCTATTTATTTTTTGCGTAATGATTTATTCATGTTAAAATGCTGCATGTAGAGCATTGAAATTCAGAGACAGTGAGAGTCTGTGTTTACATGGATTCTTTGTTTACTATGGCGGCTTCCTAATGGCACATAAACCGAAACTTCCTGAGCTGAATCATCAGTGGAAGAGCTCAGCAGCAGACAGTCGTCACGCTGAGTTACATAATGCTTTTATACCTCCAATTACTTAACAGATGAGGAGGAAGAGGCTGATGAAGAACAGGACAGTGTGTGTGTCTTTGCACACTTTTTGTCATCTTTCTTTGTTGGGATATTGAACATGTTTGATCTGACAGAGCTGTGTGATCAGTCCCCTCGTCTTCAGTATCACCTGACATCTAATATCCACTCTGTTCTATTTCCATTAAACTGGCCTATTTTTGATGTTGTTTTTAGTGTTTAGGGAAAAAAAATTCTTTCTGCTGCTGCTTTTGTCATTTAAACCATCAATAGACGTACAGTATTTTCAAAGGGCTGTCATTTTCTTTTGCGTCTCTTCTTTTTATTAGCTTTCTTTGTTGTTGTTCTCATAAAATCACGTTGTTGTTTTTTTTTAGCTGAACCATTCGCTCAATTAATCCTCAGTCAACATTATTTGGAAAGTATTTACTTAGTTTTTCACTCTGTTGGTTTTAGACAAAATTGTAAATATTTATTCAGTTTGTTGGAATTTACAGAGTGATTAACTGAGACAATAACAGGCAGTAAAATAGCAGATTAGCATCGAGTTTGAACCTGTGAATAAATTTGATGATAGCCACTATATATTATAGCACTAATCTGGACGACCTTTATTCCACAGAACAGAGAATTTAATGATGACCAGGTGTGAAATCATGTGAAGCAGCACAAGAATTAAATTAACATGGAACTGTTTCAAAGCCTTTACCACTAAACACACATACACCCCTGAAGAAAATCTTAAGATCGGGGGGGAAAATTGCAAATATTTGCATGTTGCGCTGGTGGATCGTAACCAGGTTGTAAGTAGATCCTCAGAATGCAAAATGAAGAAACAGGAGCAAGAGACAAAAAATAGAGAGTCGGAGAGCCCACATAGCTGAGCTGGCTGAGTGGGCGACCCATAAACCGGCACCATAGTACCTGACACAGCGGTCATGGGTTTTAGTCCAACCCACGGCCATTTACTGCATGCCATTCAGCCACTCTTCTCCACGCGTTTCTTGTCTCTCACTCTCCACTGTCCTATATAATAAAGGCCCCAAAAAACTTTTAAAAATAAATAAAAAATAGAGAGCAGGCAATTTATTAAAAACTGCATTTAAGCTCAGACAGGCTGTTCCTCAGCTGATCAAATGTTTAACATCATAGCCCAAGTAAACACCAAAACAGAATTAAAAGTGCCAAAAAAGGACTCAGTAGACTAGTAAGTAGCCCCACTGTTCTTGTTGATCACTTCAAAAATTTGTTGGGCATGCTGGATGTGAGCAATTCCAGGAGGCTGGTGGGAACGTTGCTCCATAAATTGAAGATGGCTTCATGAAGGGCATTCATGGTCTGAAACTGATGTCTGTTTTTGTAAACTTTCCTTGCCATCCATCCCCAAACGTTCCTAATGGATTTAGATCAGGGGAACATGCAGAATGGTCCAGAGAGCAACGTTATTCTCCTGGAAGAAGTCCTTCATGAGGCGGGCGTTGTAAACGGCAGTATTGTCCTGGTGAAATAAGCAGTCATTACCGACCAGACGAAGCCCTCAGTTAAAGAGGGATACCCACTGCAACATCTCCACATAGCCAGCCGCCGTTTGACGCCCTGCACAACCTGAAGCTTCCATTGAAAGAAAAAAGCAGCCCAGATCATGTTGGAGCCTCCTTTACGGTGCCGCCTAAAAAACATCTCCAGTGGGATCTCCTTGTCATGCTAGCAGAAACCATCAGGAACGTCCAGGTTACATTTTTTCTCGTCAGAAAAAAAAAACCTTTCTTCCACCTTTCAATGTCCCATGTTTGGTGCTCCCTTGCAAAGTCCAAACTGGCAAGTTTGTGGTGTGGAAGGAGACGTGGCTTTTGAAGATGTTTTTTGGTCTTTAAATCCTACTTTTGCAGATGCCATCTTATGGTTATTGGGCTGCAGTCAGTACCAGTAAGGGCCTTAAATTCTGCGTAGGTGAATTTTTTTGGGGTCTACCACTTGACTTTTTTTGTCCCGTAGCCCTGAGGATTTTTAAGAAATCCTTACCGCGCCCTACCTCAGCAGCGATGGCGTATTACAGGAGTACAGATTGTGCGGCTCAACAATTGTGCCACGTTCAAATCGAGAAAACCGTTTTGCCTTCAGGAGGTCATGACAGTGTGAATACCTGAGAGAAAATGTCATGAAAGCCGGATAATTGTGCCGATTCTGCCTTTTAAATTCTGTGGCGTGAAACATTTGATCAGCTGAGGAACAGCCTGTTTGAGTTTAAATGCAGTTTTCATTAAATTGCCTACCCTCTTTTTTTCCTCTTGCTTCTGTTTCTTCTTTTTGTATTTTGAAACTCTACTTACAGCCTGGTTACGATCCACCAGCACAATATGCAAATACTTGCAAGTTTTCCCCTGGTTTTAAGATTTTGTGCAGGAGTGTATAGATATGAACATAACAGTATGTAACTAGTCTGTGTAAAAAAAATCAAGAAAGCAAATGAAGAAAATTAAAATAAATATAGAAACAAATGGATTATTATTTATGCATGCAAAATTTCTCATGGCTGGAAATGACAGCCATGTGAAAAAAGATAGTTTAAGGAGATTCACACTGTAACAATTCTCAAAGGTCATCATCACCAAGACTATCATGATGAATCCAAGCAATTCTTTTATGAAAAACTCCAGAAGACACTCTGACAGACACTGACAAGGCTGGTTTCCATGGACACCAACCAAAGATGATTGTACTCCTCCGAGACGGATGCACAAAAGCTCACCGAGCCTTTGCAAAGGCTCAGCTGGACAAAGAAGAATGTCTGGTTAGTTGAGAAGAAAATGGAGTTGTTTGGACACAGGGATGTGGCTTTTGATTGATAAAAGGACAGAGAGACATTGAACCCCATCCTCACAGTTAAACCTTTCAGTCAATGGGCCTGGCAATCTTGTAAAAGTAAATGGCATCACGAGGAAAAGGACGACATTAGGATTCAGAAGGAAAACACCAGGCAGTCTGCTTGTTAGCAACTAGAACAACTGTTTGATTGCCGTGGTGGCAATCAAATTTAAATTTCTTATTAACACCTCTAACACAACGTCTAATCGTTTCTTCACTTGTTTCACGCTGGTCATTTCCAACCAGTAGAAACACACTGGTCAAATATATATTCCCTATAAATAAAAACTTGAAAAAAAATCTGCCTTAACTATATAATCATGTGTCCCACTATTGTTAGCTCTTAAGGTTCTATATTAGGCCCCTTTTCAGTAGATTAACCTCACATTTAGTCTCACATGCCTCCATAGGGTGTCTAAATACTGCAAAGATGCTTCATTGAACCATGATTCTGTAACTTTTGGTCATAGGGCTCTACCAAATGGGCTGTTCTGCTCTGAAAACCAATAAACTAATTGCTTGGGGGTTTGAGAAATGGCAGAAGTAAATGTCTTCATATCCAAACAGCCTTTATTTTATACCTGCAAGTTTGTAACAATCACAAAACGCAATAACAATGGATATTTTCCATATGAGACCTTTAAATAGATAGATCAGGAAATCACACCTCACTTCACTCTGGAGATTCAGCTAGCTAATGTCCTCACTTGATAAATATTTGAGTGCCTTATTTATTTTTCAAAGAGTTCAAAATGAGAAAACGGACTGACTGACAAAAGCACAAAAAAGAAAAAAGCTCCACATATTGTCCTTTACACAGATGCGTACTTTGGAAGGGAGGATGAAATGAGGTTACAAGGAGAGAATAGACCAGGAGACAAAGAAGTGATGACGGGGCAGCACAGACAAGATGAGAAACGAAATAAATCTCTGCGTCCTAAACCAGTCAACACCAGCAGTTTTATCTCCGTCTGTCTCGGAAATCAAATGATGCTGTAATTGAAAAAGTAAATTAAAAGTAAAATGGCTCAAATCAGGCAAAAACATGCTCCTTCAGGAAGCCTTTCTTGTCACTTTCTTTCATTCTACCAATTTTTCCTCCTCCTCTTCTTTTTTTCTTGTTTTTCTCCTCCTCTCCTCCCAGACAGCAGCCAGGAGTTTTATGAGGCGAAGTGTAAAATGAGTAAATTAGTCACTAAAGATTCATCTGCCCTGTCTGCATTGTGCTTAATTGCACCGCCAGGTTTATGGACATCAAAAATCAGCCAATTACACAAAGTTAAGATGCTGAGGGAGCCTCAGACAGAAGGGTTTGTGAATATGAGGCCATTACAACATTATGACTTTTGGATGTATGAACACAGCCCTTGGCACAAATTGTTATAGAAGCAAGTTAAATGAGATTTTTGCAGAGAGAGGAATCATTAGTGGACAATAGCTTGACACTATTTAATCTAATTCTGATGGAGTTAAGTGGCACTCAAGCGGGAGTCTTCGGATCACATCTTGCCTCTTCATTCAAATCTCTAATCGTAATGATCAGTTTTGGCACACGAGGCCTGCTTTGCCGCACATCGTGAACTTAGCAGTTTTGCATGTTAATGGCTTGTAGGTTCAGATGGCAGCAAGATGTGCAGCTCAGTTACAATAAAAATACAACTTGTGGCCTTGGTTTAGACATATAGAAATGTATATAAAATGATTTTGACCGCAAAATGTAACTCACCATGTTTGAGGAGAAGAATCCCAAACATTTAGATCCAGTGAACACACTTTTAGTAAAGTGAATATTTGGTTTTTTTTTTCTGTTCCTTTTCAGTTAAATAATGTGCATTCGCTCTTTTCTTCATGGTCCAGGTGAACTGCAGCACTTTCATAAAATTGGCAGCTCATAAGAGACAGATTAACAAAACAGTGTTTAATATTAAAGTAGCAGAGGCCACAATACTGAATGAATAATTTAGTCTTTATTATCTAGAGCTCCAAAAATGTTCAGCTACTATATTTCTCATAATGCAGCTCCAGAGTGTTTCATTCAACACCCACTTCTGTGAACCATAGAGCCTGGCGTGCACACTTCCAAATTCTATCCCTTCTTCTCAGTTGAATTGCCCTCAAGTATTTTTTACCGTGAAGTGTAGCGTATATCAAATAGAACTGCACGACTTGGCATTTCCAACAATGCGAGCTGCTTGTTCGTGTGATATAGTGGGGGCGGGAAAATATAATGTTGGATTAGCATCTAATTAGATGATAGTTACAACCACTGTGCGTCCATCTGCACACCCATTACTCATTCCGAATTACTCATGAACTGGCATGAGTGCTGTCATTGCATGTGCTCTCTATCATATCACAGGAAGGAGTTTTGTAGCTATGCTGTGTTTTTATACACGTTTAACTAATAATGTTATCAAGGAAGATCAAACTGCTGCCAAGTAATTCTTCTCCTCCTTACCTCTCAGTAGAGTAAGTCAGCCTAAAAACATGTCGAAATAAACAGCAGAAATTATCCTTTCCAATGATGTTTGTTCTTTCTCTGTGTAACAAACACTAATCTGGATAGAATGTTTCTGCATTGTCTCCAACATAGAACAGCAAATACAACCTTGACTTGCCCTTATAATGACCAAGATAAGAGCTTTACAGTAAAGGTTGTGTGAATACCTACCAACTCCACAAACTACCATTTGTTACAGGTTATAATTTGAAAATCTTCAGACAAGTATGAGCAATTTATTTTAAGTTTAGAAAGCCACCTGCAGAACTACTGAACATATCATATATGCATTTTTACAGCTCTTTGTCAGAAATATATCCATCCATCCATCCATCCATTATCTTTGGTCTTGACCTACAGTCAAAGACAAGAACCATGAGGGGGAAAATTAAACAGTTTGTATTCAACATTTAAAAAATAACTGTGCAAAAAAAACTCAATGTAAAATGCATCTTAAAAGAGCTTTTCCTATTTCAGTGACAGAAGTATTGCTGATCAAACTGTCAAAAATGAATACTGTTTAAGGAGGTTCTCCCTCACATTGTGATTTCATTGGCACCCCAGATTCTTCCTCATCTGACCTACCGAAGACCCACCCAGGAATTGAGCATTTACAACACCACCTGCTTTATCCTCATTAGGGTTGTTGGGAGCTGAAGTCTACCTAGCTGACTGAGAGTGAAAGCATTGGACACTCTGGACAGGTCATCAGTCTATCACATCGCTACAAATCGAGACAAACAATCACACTCACATTCACACCTACAGACAATTTAGAATCATCAATTAACCTCAGCATGTTTTTGGACTGTGTGAGGAAGCTGGAGAACCTGGAAAAACCCACACATGCACAAGGAGAACATGCAAACTCCATGCAGAAAGATCACAGGAAGGCCTGGACGCGAACCGGGCATCTTCTAGCTGCAAGGCGAAAGTGCTAACCACCAAGCCACTATGCAGCCCATATACTGAACCTCACACATAAAATGATGGTGAACCTTCATTGAAGTGACGTTCCCAAAATGCACTTGGTGTAAAAGCAGCCATCATGTCTCCATGTAAGTGTTTGGTTAAACCTACACAGCGTTCACTTCACTCCTCCCAGCCAAGAAAATCACTTGTTCATTTTCTCACTTCGAAATCACGACAGAAATGAGCGACTTCTTGTGTCTCTGTGGTGCTCAGAAGAAAAGAGCAGCTCTGCAGGTGCTCATGAGTAATTTGAGTTGTTGGTCATGTTTATAGGAAGTCATTCAGTGCTTCAGAGAACTTATAATTTATGAGCTGAGAGACTGATTCAGACTCTTGTGCAGTGCTGTTGTTGACTCAGATCTTGTTTTTGTTGTGTTTGTGGCTTAAATGAATCCTGTTTTTTAATGAACGGTTTACAGTTTTTTTACCGAGTACATTTCATCAGGTTGCAGTGGTTTGTTGTTGTTAATTATGGCCCATTAGAAACAGTAGCTCATAAAATACAAACATTACCAAGAACTTTGGCTTTAAGGTTTGTCATTTCTGTCGATTTATTTTGAGGTGATCTCTCAAGCCAGACAGGATTGGGAGGTATTTCATTTTCAAGGGGTTTACTTTTCAATATTATTAATTTCTCCAGTCAGTCATTCAAGCATGCAGCCTACAGATTATCATCACAACCACACTGGTGTACAGCATTTTATCATGTCGGCTTTTTAACGCTGGAAACGGTGAACTGACCTTTAGATTCATGACGTGTGCATCAACGTAAACATGCTTTTCTGATTCCTCGCTATTCTGAGTGTGAGTGAGATGAAAAATCACAGAAAAGCTGTCACATAGGCAGATAAACCACTTACGGTTCACTGAGTGCTAAAGGACGAGCTGCCTCTAAATAAGAAAAACTAAGAGACCAGCCAACGAAGCGGGTTTCTTTTTGAAACGGAGCTCTACCTAAGGACATTAAGATTTGCTTCGTGAAAATTGCAGATGTTGTTTGTTTTTTGATTATTGAAAGAAGGAAGTCTTGCTACAGTCGACACATTGTGTATCAGCTGGTCTTAATTGCTGTGAAAGATGTTGTTTAATCAATTAGAATCAAGTCTAACTTGATAAGAACAGTCACTGCAGATGCTCTCGTTTCCAGCGCAATCAAATTATTGAATTGTCATGTAGCAACCTTTAAAAGTTTAGAATTGTTTTTCTTTTATATAGGCATCTGACACCCGGATGTGTTTTTAATATACTATTTCAACATATTTGTTGCTATGTCTTCTTTGCAATTTGTGTTATTGTGTGTTTTTTGTTACATACTGCAGCCCAATTGCTTGTATGAGAGAACTAGGATGAACGTTGCAAATCTTTAGTTTTTAAGTTTATAAAATAATTCAATAAAGACGTAACAGTATTTTTATTAAAAGAATATAATTAATTCTAATTTTAAACCGATGTTGTTTCCCCCTATAACATACCGATAATTGTTGCAGTCAGATCATTCTCCAGTGCTGACAGCTCTGTGGAGAATGGTTTGACTATGTGAGACTGTATCACCAGAAACTACAGTCTGTCTGTGCTGTGTCACAAAGATAGATTTCTTTTTGGCACAAAGCAACCACAGTAGTTTACTCAGCATTCACTGTCATCGGCATCCTTACAGTAATTTACCGTGTTGAAATATGTCAAGGATTTGAAACACTTAAATTTTGCAGAAACACTAAAATTCTTTTGCCATTACTGGTTACTGGAATACAGAGCCGTGTGATTCAACTTTATTCATGCTCAAAGTGTGAAACACAGGGCAGCTTCAACACAACACCAACAACCGATGCCTGCTATGCCAGCTCTCACAAGTCAGTGATAAATCTGCTCCATTACACACCATTTTAGCCACAGTTGAAGCTGTGAATGACCTCTGAAACTCTACCCTCAAATGATAAAAATGAATAGATATTTAAAAGTCTTGTAGAAGTTTCTACTCGAAGTTGGACTGTGATTAAAAATCTGACAACTAACACTGTGGGAACTCAACTCTTTGAACCACCCAAATGAATAATGCTGACTTTTTTCCTTCTCTTTCCGTAGGAGCGCGAGCTGCTGGGTCGGATCTCTGAGCTGCAGGAGGAGGTGTCCAGGAGGAAGAACCACATCGCTCAGCTGGACCACCAGATCCACACGCTCAACGAGAACATCAGCACTCTGACTAAAGAACTGGAGCTGAAGGGCAAGGAGGTGCTCAAGATCCGCAGTGAAGCCAATCAGCAGATTCGGTATGACTCAGCACTCAGAGCACAGCAGGGCTAGAAAAAACACACCAATGAAGTGAGAATCTTGGTTCAACCTTTAGTTCACAGACAAGAAAAAGTGTGTTTGTTTGTTTTTTTTTTGACATTGACACTGCAAATTGGTCCCCTCCTTCCCTTCAAAGCCCATGTCAAGTCTGTCGCACTTCAAAATAGAATAACTAGACTCTTGGTTTTCGTTCTGTCACAACGGAGTTACTGTAGACAAAAGCACAGATGGATTTGAATACGTTTGTCAGTTTGGTGCATTCGTGTACCACAGTGTGTATTAGAGAGACTTCATTACCTTTTTTTATAGGCCCTTAAAAGTCAGAAGTTGCCAAATTGATATCATCCTTTTTATCTGATACAAGATCTTTACTCAGAATTTCTCTCTTCACCGTCAGATCTCGCTTCAGTCAGTATCTGAAATATTAATGGTTACACAATTGGACTTTGCACACTCCTCACACTGACACACACACACACACACACACACACACACACAACAACAGTGCATTCACATTTATCTTTACTGTAACCTGGCAACCAAACTACTGAATATTTTTCTCATGAATTCAGAGTACTGGTTGCTGAGTGCCTTATTTTTTTTTTCTTTTTTCACTTCATTTTTGGCAGGAAGCAGGAATACTGTGCTAGTGTTTGGTTCAGTTAGAAGACAAACATTTTGGTCTGCATGATGTCTTTGTCTGTGAATTTTCTGTTGATTTAATTTGGTGTTTCGATTTTGAGAATGGGAAATTGAATTATAGTCCTGTAAACTTCAACATTTAGCAGCTGACAGCAAGTAAGTGTCCCTTTAGATGATAGTAAAGGTAAGAAGCTGCTGTTTTGTTGTGTATACAACCTTGTTACAGTAAGAAACTACTGCTGGTGCTTCTATTGTTGCTGCAGTTTTGGAAATCTTCATGGTCCAGGCTTCTCACTTTGCCCATATTTGACCCAGTTACTGTTTAGAGGTTAAAGAAATACTTTTACGAGAGGATCATGTTTGCTTTTTGCATGAGCGTTAAATAAGAAGATCTTGTTTGTGTGTTAAATACAAAGATGGAGCTCAGAGCTAATTAGCTTAGCTTAGCATTAAGACTTGAAGCAGAGGAAAACGGCTAGTTTTTTTGTGTGTAAAGTTCAAAAATAAGCATACCGACATCTGTATTTGTGCAAATATTAGAGATTTGGTGGCTGCATAAGCTACAAAGTCAATGGAAAGATGTGATTCAACATAATTGATGGTTTCAAAATGTAAAATATGATTTTGTTTTTAAATCTGCTTCACAGTAGAGAGACAAGAGAAAAAGTTAAGAGGCTGGAGAGAAATAAGAGAAAGAAATGGAGTTCCTGGTGTGATGCTCACTAGCTTACAGTCAGCTAATAAACATGCTTCTCTTTCCTGTCTGAACAAACTATGAAGGTAACTTAAGCCCCTTCAGACGTGCACTCCTTTGGACCTTTGGCTTGTCTGTTAACATTCAACAGCACTAATCTGAGCTTCATGCAGCTGCATTAACAGAAGGGCACTAGTGACGTGCTTCAAGTTGCGCGAACTGATTTAGGGAAAGCTTTTTCAACATTTTAGCACTGCTAGTGCTCCAAAAACATCACAGAGAGCATTTTAACATCTAATACTAACTGAAATGTTCATAAAAAACTAGTTCACATTATTGAGATTTACAAATACCAACATTTGACTAAATTTGACAGAGGTTTGGAGTCTTTCCTCTGAGTTTATTAAACACCTGCAGCATTATACAGCAGCAAGATCCCTATGAGTGTCTCTAAAGTCTGAAAAAGGTTTTTTAACCACCTGTGTGTTCTTATTTTGTGCACAGGAATAAAAACATGGCAAAATGGGTTGTAGGAGGGAGTTAAGACACCTTCATGCCCAGCTATACCATGGGTTGACATTTTCTATTATTGTTTTTGTATGGATTAAACCAAGAGGATGCGCCATCTTGACTGACAGGTTTTAGCTCTGCTGCAGCTACAAAATATATATTTGCACTTTGAAGGGAGCCAGGGGTAGCTCCTCTCCCTGCTTCCACTCTTTATGGAAAGTTAAACTTATCTGAGACTGATCTTTTCAAGTCAGCCTCAGTACAACAGAGAATAAGTGTATTTCCCATAAAGCTGAATTATTCTTTTAGATCACAGCAGTAAACAGCACAGAGTAGCAACATTAAAAGATTAGTTGGGCGGAAAAGACTGGAAACGGTGAGAAACCTAGCCGGTCCAAAGTTAACATAATCCACCTACCTGCACCTTTAAAGCTCACTATAATTAACGCGTTGCATCTCATTTGTTTAACCCGTACAAAAGCTAGCAAGTAAGACGACGTCAGACGTGGCATTTCAAGCAAATAGCCACATTTCCCAAAATGTCACACTATTCCTTTAAAGTATTAGCAACACATTTTCTGTGCCATTTCATGATAGCTTTGACATCTAGTCTCCTTCCCCGGAACACACACAAAGCGCCTGCAGTGGGCCTGTCATCAGCACATGTCGCTGACTTCGTTGATTATATTCAGATGATGATAGTTTCTGCAATCCAGCTCTGCTCTGGTCCTGATGAAAATACACCGAGATGAAAGAGGGGAAAGAAAAGCCCGAACAAGGCGAATCAGTCTCTCTCCCTCACCCACACACCGCCTTCGTCTCTCGACCAGAGTGTCAGGAGCCCATTGATTAGGAGATGTGAAGGTTACTTAGGGTAAAAGCAAAAATGGAATCTATAATCATGTTGTTCCCCGCGGCATGTTATGAATTTTTTAAAGTGCTGTATGGCTAATGTGGTCCAGCTACTCATTAGAATCAATCATGCCCTGTTTTATGTGCGCAAGTGTTTGAAGGTTTCTCTTAATATATGTGTGTGTGTGTGTGTGACGGCTGCTCCCATGTTGCTTTATTATTTGCCGTTAATTTGCGTATCTTTATGTTTCCGCGGCCTCGCTTTCTGCTGGCAGGCCCATGCGTAGCACATTTCTTCTTCTGTTACATAACTCCCCGTCTGAATCCTGGTCACAGGGATAAAAATAGGCTGTTAAATAAATAAAGAGGAAGCAGAGAGAGATAAGATGTGCACCCCTCGGGGAGAGTTGGCCCAGTCAGAATGAGAGGCAGACAGACGTCCATGTTTCCCCTCCATCATCCTTCTCTGCCTCTCCTCGCTTTCATCAGCCTTTTTCCTCTCCTCGTTTCATTATGAGTATCTTGTCTTCCAGTTTTCCGCCACCCTTGTACCCTTCTAGTTCTTTTCCCACCTTTGCAAAACCTTGTACATTTGCACATTGAGAGTATTTGATGATGAATAATTCATTTCTCACTTTCTATTCATATGTATCAGATTTTGTGGACATCCAGTGTACAGATATGTCTTTTATGTCATACCACTTCTATGATTTGGTGCATTTTCATATTGTTGGCTGTTATCCTATGCAGCAGTATAATTATGTGAGTCATATGTTTATGACTATTGCATTCATCGTATGTTGTCGTGCATTTATGTTCTTGGAATTCATTCCGTGCATCGTTCTCCCTTCTCTAATCTCAGCGACATGTCCACTGTGGAGCAATCCAATATGCTGACGAAACGAGAGTCTGCAGGTCCTGATTAAGTCTCACAGCACAATAAATTTAAATCTGTGTTATTCCTGAGTCACAGCATGCGTCACTCTGACCAGGAGCTTTTATTCTGATGGTAATGTAGAAATTAAACAGCCACATGATACAGAAGATTTATCCGCTACGTCCTGCGATGTGACGTGGTATGGTGGGACTCAAAACATGGGATAAACTTGTTTTTTTTATGACAAATGTCATCAAACTTTACTATAATACAGTTTGTTTGTTTGTTTGGTGGTCATTATTGTCATCATGAGACCTACTTGATGCTGTTCGTTTTTAACTCAAGTGTATCATGAGTTTGTCAGATAATGTTGATAAGCATAGTAGCAATACCATCTCAGGTTGAAGATAGCTCTGTGTGTGACTGCTGGTTAGCATAGTCTTCATGGACGACATTTCAGGCACTATTTCGTACTCGTTCTGTTGTCTGACAACAGAAATAAAAAATATGTAAATCATGACTGCTTTACTGGGGCAGTATTAGAATACAATATATGTGAGTACAGAGAGCAAAAGTGAAGCACAACAGACTATATGAAAACGCAGTAACCCAATCAGTCCCTGTTTCAAATCCCTCTTAAAGTTTGCAAAATCCCTGAATGTCTCTGTTTTTCCAGAGCCGTGATCTGGGGCATATAATCAAAACTCATGATAAAACGAAGGATTTTCCTATTGTTGTGGGGACACTGCCATCAAAACTGAAATTAATCTACTGGATCTTCAATTTCTTAGATGTGGGGAGTGCAAGAAGAGTTTTGTGTTCTCTCTTGCAGCCAACAACAAAACAGTTGGGGAGCTTTGTCCTGGTTGAGACATTTTAGAGGTCACAACAGAAGCTCTACAAAGTAAACAACTGTCACTTGTTGTCATAGTTACAGTGACGCCGTGACGCTATCTCGCAATGATACAGAAATCTTTAACAAATCTGTGGATCCAGACTATAAGCCACATCACTGCCAAAATCTAATCAACTGGTGCTTGTGTCATTTCTGACCTTCCCTGAAAATTTCGTCCAAATCCGCTGGTCCATTTTTGAGTAATGTTGCAAACAGATGCACAAACGTACGCTGATCGTCACAAAACTCCACCACGTTTCTTGGCAGAGTAATAAATCAGATTAACTAAGAGGTAGCTGCTCAGTTTGAATGGGTCACCTGGAAGCAGTAAGGAGTAGGATTCTGCAAAGTTTAACTACTGGTTTATTGCGTATTACAGAGAACCTGGCTCGAACTAACTGACTAACTAGGAGGGTTTCAAGTTGCAGAGTGCTCAAGGAGTGGCAAAAGTAAATGTCTTTGTATCTTAACAGCTTTTATTTTACACCTCCAAGTTTATACCAACCACAAAAAACACTAAAAATGAATTTTTACCATATGGGACCTTTAACAATTGCTTTGGAAGGTCAAGCAGAGTGGTACAATAGCCAAGTCTGCTAGACCAAAAAAACTGTAAATAAGTCTTTTGATGTCTTACATAGACAAGAATGGTTTTATTATTTTTTGCCGTGTTTGCCATTATTAGATAGTGAAGAGTGACAGGAAATATGGAAGAGAAGGAAACTGACATTTAAGGTCTAGACCAGCTGGGAATTCCTGCTTGAAGGATTTTGCACCCATGTGGTATGCACCCTAACCACTCGACTCACCCGTGTTCAGTGGTTTTAAACAGACGCCTGCCACCCAATCACTAATTTCCAGAGCCACGATATAAATCTAATCAGCAGCTTTAATCGTTTCCCTGTGCCTCATCGGTCCGTTGTTCTCTCTCCTCAGGGCTCATGAACAGGAGCTAACGAAGAGGCACGAGCGGGAGCTGGCCGAGCTGAGCGCCGTCCACAGCAGAGAGACGCAGAACATGCTGTCAGACTTCAACAAAGCCCAGGAAGTGCTCAAAGACAAGATCTCCGCCCTTCAGATACTGTATGTACACACTGTAAATGCACTATTTGCTTGTGTGGGGTCTTCAAACAGCCGTGCAGCAACAGAGGTCCACAGCACAGAGGAATAGTACTTATCTGATTCTTAACTCATGGCTGCTTTGCGCGCAGGTCAACCTATTCAGCCTAGATAATATAATTGTGTCTCGTCAAGTGTCGAGTGGAAGCGTAAAACAACAGACAAGTTCTCTCTGGGGAAAATAACAGCAGAGACATTCATACCTGCCTGAGCTCTCCGAAGTTATCTCTTTTCTCTTGTACAGATTTATCTTTTTATCTGCCTCTTCTACACATATTCAGATTTGGGGGGAAACAAGTTTAAAAGTGTGTTTTTCCTGTTTACACATGTAATGACCTACGCAATCACTGCATCATAAAGATAATTAGGGCATATGGAAACACATTTCCGGTTGTTTGTCATATACTGCCACAGACAGGCCGGCTAGATTCGCTTTCACGTGGGCCAGGTGATGTGGAGTATAAATACGAAGGCGGTGTGATGAATTCTTTTCTTCTCACCTTATCGTATTGCGTGTCATACGTTATAAACAGCTGCGCCGAGTACAACGATGCATAGCGAAGCTGACTCGCCATAAAAGGTAGGAGAAAGAGAGTTTTACTGCAAGCATCAAGCAACTGGTGCACATGCAGTCTGTACCTGTGCTGCATTCACGCAGAAATAATGGATTCAGTCACCAAAGCAAAGGAAATCTCAAAAACGTCAGGTTACTCCATGAAATGAAAGAAATACCAGTATTGCATTGTGCTCCTGATTCCATTTGCATGAGGTTTAAAGTGCGTTTTTTTGCACACTCTCACACACAGATCTGTATGTGAAATCGATTTAATTAAAAAAAACATGTCCAGGCTTGTCTGAGAAGCATGAATTCTTCAGACAACTGATTCCAATTTAATGAAAGATTGATATCAAAATTGGATCTGTGTGTGCCTCGGAAGCTACGCTGTCAACATGACCCGCTCACACAGACAATAAAGCGTCCAGTATGCTGTGATTTTCACAACGTAAGCAGAGCCGCCTGTCTTTATCTGAACATTGAGGTTTGTTGCTCATCCGTTCCATCCAAAAATGGAATCCGGCCTTATCTTCAATGCCACTGAAGAGTAAGGCGGAAGTGTAACCATACCAGCAGGGAAAATATTGATTTTCTACCAGAGAAAATTTTATGTGTCATCAAATTTTAAGTAGAATGCTACACTTGCAACAAAAGAAATCATCAAGCATCAAATAAACAGTGCCACTCCCTCAGGTCAGGCTGAGGGTCATAGAAAGGACTTTAAGAAATACTGCAGTCCTATGATCCAAACAGCGCCTTATTTTCTGTGAATGTTGTCACCTAAATGGAGTTTTAACACCTTCTGCACACTGCCAGCCGTAATTCTGTGGAGTGAAGTGTCGCTCTCAGACACAATACTGAAGACGTGACCTGTGTGTTCTCAATGGTAGTTTGTAAACTGTAACATGATACTCAAGGTTCCTTTCTAACCATAAACAAACTAAGTGATGCAACAAATCCTATCTCTAATGAAATGATAATTGTGTCCATAAATAGGGCACTTACAATGCATGTGTAGTTCAAAAGTAGCATGTTGTTATGGAGAGTGGAATGGGTAATGGTCTAATGGGAAATAATATGAATAATACACAGTCAGACTCAACCACGACCAATGCATCTTATCTATCTTATAACTTGTTACTGTCATTAAACAATAAATTGAACTCTCTAGACCAAGGGTGTCAAACTCAGTCTAGTTCAGAGGCCACATTCAGCCCAATTTGATCTCAATAACATAACATAATAACATAACCTGTAAATAACGACAGCTCCAAATTTTCCAAGACATACAGGTATCTATATAGTATTTTACTTTATGATCAATTGACAAAGTCAGGCAAAAAAGACAAAACAACAAAAATAAGGCAAAATAATTCCAAAAATGAGACACAAAATGACAAAAGCGAGAAACGGAATTGGAAAATAGCAAAAAAAAATGACAAAAGTGAGAAACAAAATGACAAAAAAATAGACTAACAACACAAACAAGACAAAAAAACACAAACGGGAAATACAAAACGACAAAAGCGAGGAACAAAACAACAAAAACATGAGACAAATGACAAAAGTCAGACCAAAAAAGACAAAAGCACGACAAAATATTGCAAAAACGGGACACAAAACAATGAGTAATCTGGTATTTTACTTTATGATCAAAAAACTTGTCAAGGTCGAGAAATTATTTAAAATTTAGAGTTTTACAAATTTCCAATCTGCAGGTAATTTCTTCTCTGTAATTTTTAAACTTTACGAATTCACCCCACTGGCCAGATTTGACCCTCTGGAGTGCTGGTTTTGGCCCGCATGCCGCATGTTTGACGCCCCTCCTGTAGACAGTGCAGATGAAATCAGGATTTCCAAAAGTAATATTTTAAGCTTTGATTGAAGTGCAGTGATAAAACATCATCTAGTTAGACCCCTGTAAACTTTGAAACACACACACAAGTATAAATAAGCTGTAAATTAGAGCTTCCTCTGTTGAAGAACTTGCAGAGATCAAAGGTGCTGTATAGATTTATGTGAAATATGAATCAAAGACATTTAGATTGGCAAGAAATGATGGCGGAATCTTAGAATCTAATTAGTGGGAGGAAATACGTCTTTTATTACTGCAGATAGAGGGGAAGATTTATGATATTGATGGCATGTAGATGACATGCAGTGAGCACACTGAAGGAGAGGTTGAATTAGGTGAAGCTAAAGTGTGTATCTGTGGAATGAATAGAAGAGGAGGCTGTGGAGAAGCAACACAATGAGATAACAGACCGACACATGACATGAAGGAAGCAGGAAAGAAGATAGACGGCATAAGAAGAAGCAAAGAAGTGAGTTAAAAGGCAGCTCTTTGCATGAAGGAAATGGACTACGCTAAATCTTAGGAGAGTTGTAGTGATAGTCAGAGGAAAAAAAAAAAAAGCATTACATGGAAACATCCTGTGATGCATTTGAGAGTCAGGAGACGATCAGAAAACATGCAGTAGCTTCCTATTCAGAGCTGACCTCCTTTTAGTCTGCTGGGAGCACAGCGCCACCTGCTGGCTAAAGAGGAAAGAAATCTCCCTGCGTCGGAAAATATTGCATCTACATTTAAAGCTCACGTTACACATGGTTTCACTTAAGCTCTATAGTGAAGCAGGGTCTTAAAGCATTAAAAAGTTTCAGCATAACAAACCCATGTGAAGACACCTCATTAGTTTACATTTTTCAGAGCTTTCCGTTGTTCCATGGTCCTCCCCAACTGGTACAATTATTCTTTTGTGTCTGAGACAGACGTGTTGACATTTGAGGTTGGTGGCTCCGTGTTTTTTTTAAATATAGAAGGCTAATTTGGGGACTGTTTAGCCTTTATTTGTTAGTGACAGTCAAGCTATGGATCTGTGCATGTGCAGACAGTTTATATAGGAGTGTTCAGGCCCTAAGACCATCCTTTATGTTGGGATAGCACAATGTGTTGTTAATATGAAGGCCAAAGAGTCATTTTTTGACCACGTAGAAGAATATGAGAGCTCATATACCGTGTAAATATCTCTTTTTTGTAACCCTGATTTAAAATCTGGAATCATTGTTGAAGCTCTGCTGTTTTATTATTGATGAAGTTCACGAGATAGTTGCTGTTTTATTTATGAAAGGTAACTCCAAACAAGACTCAAAAGGGTTCTTCTTCTCAGAACACCGCTTCATTGAGACATCACACGGTCAGTGGTTTTAAACAGACACACATCACACCATCCAGCTGCTGGTTTCCTTCTTTTGGCTGCAGGTTGTGGTTCAGTCTAACATATCCTTTCAACACCATTAGCTAACACAATGTAGCATTAGATCATAGGAGTGATGGTTGCTGGAAATGTTCCTCTGTACCCCTATGGAGATATTCCATTAAAAATCAGCTGTTTCCAGCTAGAATAGTCATTCACCACATTAACAATGTCTAGATTGTATTTCTGATTCATTTAATGTTGTTTTCACTGAAAAAAAATGCTTTTCTTTCAAGAATAAGGACATTTCAAAGTGACCCACACTCATCTTTCCCTGTGACTCCACATTGAGTTAAACTTAAGCACTCAGTTCTTGCTATTTATATGTATTTTTTTCTGTTTGAATAGCCGCAATGTATTTCAGACTAGCTAGAATATGTGTCAGTGCTCAATAAACCTCAATATCACAAAAGGCGCTGAACAAAAAACGAAAGATCTGCATACTTGTCAGTACACTAAAAGCGAAGTTCAATAGAGCATATAGTCTGTACTGATTTTTTTGTTCAGTGTACAGACTAAATGTAGTGAAGCACTTTAGTTTCTGTGTTATTTTAGGGACAAATTTGCTTTTATAATCAGCAGTTTCTATTTTCTGTCTTCACTTGACTCCCTCAAGATGTATTTCTGGGGCTTTCCTCAAAGATGATCCACTTTCTCTCATCTAATTAACAACAACATGGATCTATCCTAACAAGTCTTGTCCCCTTTCTACCTAATTAATGACTATGATGAGGACAGCTTTACCCTCCATGTCTTGCTCCCTAAACATCCAGTGTTTAAGTTTCATGAATATTTAAGTGTTTTGTCTTGCGTCTGTGCCTTTTTGCTTGTCCCTCTGGGAGTTAGAAAGCTTTCCTGTGGGTACCAGTTGTTTTTTTGTTTTTTTTTTAGCCTTTGGTTTGTCGTCATATCTGTCGTCACAGCAGCAATTTTCCAGTTTGCAGGTGTCTGCTGAAGACTTACACGTGAACACTGGAAGCATGATGGCAGTCAACAGTTCTTAAATCAGTTCTGGAAATATATTTAACTACATGTAACCATAACAGCAAAGATTTTGCTTCGTGCAACATTTAGAAATAAACCTCAGCATTGAAACATCTGCAAGATTAAGCAAGACTTCTTGGATTCCAAAAAGGAAGCCAGAACAGACTCAAAACACTCATTTCTTCTGAAGAAGGAGAAGAAATTTTGTTGGAAATTTGTAAAACCTAATGCCCCTCTTCCTGCGGTTTGTGGGAATCTCAGCCTGATAAAGTGCTGCACCACTGAACAAATCACACAACCCTTTCAAAGTCCAGCTGTCTCTGGCAAATGCAGATAAAACTCTGCTGCTTTTACAGTTTTTATGTAGAAAATATGGGACATACAGTGTGAAAACTGCTTAATGTAACCATTTGTAACTTTCTTCCTCTTTTCCTCTGATGGTCTTTTATCTTTCAGCTCTGTTTTCCTTCATAATTGTCCCCTTACTGGATCATATACAGCATTTTGGACAAATGGCTTTTCCAAATGACTTGATGGAACTGTTTTTCATCCAATGTTGTATGTGATTTATTATCTTTGTGTGCCTCAGTGCATATTACCTTACTGTTAGGAGAGAGACTTATCCAACAGAAGGTAGGGAGAATATTTTTTATATTGGAGTTAATTACAGTCAGGTCAATAAATATTTTCAGATTTTGTTTCTGTACACCCCCACAGTGGATTTAAAATGAAGCGGTCAAGATGTGATTGATGTGCAGACTTTCAGCTTTCATTTAGTGGTTTAACAAAAACATTGCATTAAGCGTTGAAGAATTACAGCCATTTTTTTTACATAGTCCCTCCATTCTCACAGCCTCAAAAGGCTAATTGGACAAACTGGCATAATTATGAATATAAGGATTACACTTATTTGGATGCAAATCCTTTGTAGTGAATAACTGCCTGAAGTCTGGAACCCGTAAACATCACTGAATGAGAGTTTCCTCCCTTGTGCTAATTTGCCAGGACTTACAGTTACTGCTTGTTGTGGGTCTCTTTGTCTTCAGTTTCATCTTCATGCAGTGAAAAGAGACTCAGCTGTGTTTAGGCCAGATTATTGAAGAACATTCATTTTTCTTTGCCTTGTGAATCTCTTAGGTTGCCTTTGCAATATGTTCAGGGTCATTACACATCTGTACAGTAAAGAGCCATTCTGTCGGTTTTTCAGCATTTGACTGAATCTGAGCAGAAAGTAAAGCTCAGTGAACTTCACAATTCATTCTGCTGCTTCTATCGGCAGTCACATTAACAGCAAACACCAGTGATCCAGCTTCTTGGCAGACATACAGTGGATATAAAAAGTCTGCCCACCCCTGTACACATGCCAGGTTTTTGTGATGTAAGTAAAATGACACAAAGATAAATAATTTTGCAACTTTTTCACCTTTAATGTGACCTATGACCTGTACAACGCAACTGAAAAACAAACTGAAACATTTAAAGGGGAACAATAAAAAATAAAAAACTTGAAATAGCCTGGTTGCATAAGTATACACATCCTTAAACTTTCTTGCAGCACCTTTGGCTTTTATTACAGAATTCAGTCTTTTTAGGTAGGAGTCTATGAGCATGGCACATCTTGATGTGGCAATATTTGTTCACTCTTCTTTGCAAAAACGCTCCAAATCTGACAGATTGTGAGGGCATTTCCTGTGCACAGCCCTCTTCAGATCCCGCCACAGATGTTCGATCGCATTCAGGTCTGGACTCTGTCTGGGCCATTCCTCAGTCTTATTTGTAGTGACGCCTTTCTTTTGTTGATTTGGATGTGTGCTTTGGGTCGTTGTCGTGCTGAAAGATGAAGTTCCTCTTCAGCTTTCTAACAGAAGCCTGACGGTTTTGTGCCAGCACTCACTGGTATTTGGAACTGTTCATAATTCCCTCCACTATGACTAAGACCTCAGTCCCAGCTGAAGATGAAGAACAGCCCCAAAGCATGATGCTGCCACCACCATGCTTCACCGTAGATATGGTGTTATGTTGGTGATGAGCCGTGTTGTTTTTGCACCAAATATATCTTTTGAAATTATGGGCAAAAAGTTCAACGTTGGTTTCATCAGACCGTAACACACTCTCTAACACGTACACGTTTTTCTTCATAAAATAATGCTTCCATCTTGCCACCCTACCCCAGAGCCCAGACATGTGAAGAAGACAGGAGATTGTTGTCACATGTACTACACAGCCAGTACATGCCAGAAATTCCTGCACCTCCTTCAGTGTTGCTGTCGGCCTCTTGGCAGCCTCTCTGACCAGTTCTCTTCTCGTCTTATCATCAGTTTTGGACAGACGTCCTGTTCTTGGTTATGTCACTGTTGTTTCATATTTTCTCCACTCGATGACGACTGTCTTCACTGTGTTCCATGGTATATTTACTTCCTTGGAAGTTCATTTGTATCCCTTCACCTCACTGATATCTTTGAACAATGAGATCCCTCTGATGCTTTGGAAGCTCTCTGCAGACGCTTGTGCTGGAAGATGTGGCTACAAAATGTCAGGAAAAGCCTACTAGAACAGCTGAACTTTATCTGGGGTTAATCAGAGGCACTTTAAATGGTGGCTGGTGTGTGCTGACTCCAGTTTAGCATGACTTTGAATGTAATTTGTTAAATCTGAACAGTCACATCCCCAGCTAAAAGAGGGTGTGCACACTTGGCAAACCTCATTGGAGGGATTTCGGTTTCTTTTTCAATTGCATTACACGGGTTATAGGTCTCAATAATGGTGGAAAAAGTTACAGAATTATTTATCTTGGAGTCACTTTTTTTTACATCACATAAACCTGGCATTTGAACTGGGGTGTGTAGACTTTTTATGTCCATTGCCCCTATCACAACACTACCTGCACTGTGTCGATAGATGATGGGCTCTGCTGCCTTCCTTCCCTTCTCTTAACTCTCCTCATTTTGGTGAAAGGACGTCTTGATGGCGTCAACATAAGTGATTAATCAATGAAGAGAATCTGATAATCATATATAGACCTTTGATTGGTCCAGCTTCTTCATTTTTAATATTTGCTGGTACCCTTTTTCTTCTGTAAACTGAACATCTTTGTAGAAGTTATCTTGGGCATGCTAGAAACTGTAATGGAAGTTTTGTTTTGGTTGCAAAAAGGGTTCAATCATATTTTTCACTTTAGACCTGTGATATTGCATGTTATTGGGATTTCCAGTGCTGTGTTTACGTTATCATAGAAAAACGGCTTTTGTGTGCACCACTTCTTTATTATCTGTGTAGTGCACGGTAGTCTCACATAGCCAGACATGTCTTCAGAGCGCTGTGTCAAAGCTGGAGAATGGTCTGGCTGCACCTCATTATCATTCTGCTATATGGGAGAAACACACTGTGGATTGTTTGTAGCAACGATGTGCCTGCAAAACAGTGACAGGGGAATCGTTTTGATGGAACATTTGTGCACAGGGAAGCGAGCACTGTCATTAAAATGATTAATTCGCCAGAAGAACCGAGCAGGACTGTCTTGCTGCATGGTCCAAATCCTTGGTAAAACTTGCTATTTTCAGTGTGTAGATTGCTGCTGGGAGATTGTTGTTGTTTCCTGTAGTGAAGGTTTTTTTTTTAAAACGGTAGCACAAGGGTAGCAGAATGACAGGATAAAGCTGCAAATTCAAATTCATTGTATTATCACAAATGACCTTCTTACTGAGACTGGATCAAGAAGCTCTATTCTATTGGCAAAATACCAGCATGCAAATGCATCTAGCAGGTTTGTTACAAAAGCAATGTGAGCGTCTCTGAAACTGTCTGCAGTAGCATCATCGTTAAAGTTGCAGAGTTTTGGAGTGGATCCTTGTTTTTCTGCTGTGATGTGGACATGTTGTAAATACAGCAGGGAGCAAAAATGTTCAAGACGTGACCAGAAGGCAGTGAAGATAACAGAAATTCACCCCCAACACTTCCTCATGACCATCAGTCATGGGCAATTTTGGGTTATAGTACATTCCAGCACCTCCAACTATGAGACTCCAAGTCATCATCTTATCCATCCTTACCAAATTTGAACTACGAGAAACCCCACATCAACGCCTTGGTTTAGCCTGACCGCTGACATTTTGGCGCAGTAGAGGTTGTCCAGTATCTCTTATCAGCTGAACCATGCAGCAGATTTTCCCACTTGCAGGTCATGCTGAAGAAAATCGGCTTGATTGCCTCCATATAAGCCAAAGAAATAACGGGTGCATTTGTCCAAGCCCTGGAAATGTTCTGTCTGTGTGATCTGAAACAGACCCAGGAATATGATAAATGCCACGGGTGACACCGGACTCCCTTGCCTTTCATGTGTCACTGACACTGCAGCCGGGTGTGACAGAGAGGCTTCCTGCTCAGTGAAGGGTTGCTGATGCTGTGGCACTCAGCCGCAAAATAGCTGGACACTGAGCATTTGGCCTCAGTGTGCTCCTGCTCAGAGGAAAAATACAGCTCAACCAGCTAGTACAAGGGTGTATGTACACACGCTGGAACAACACAGTATATGTACAACAGGGAAAAAAAACACCTCTGGATATCTGGATTCGATCACGAACTCCCCACCACCCTCAGTGGTGCACTTCTCCACTCCACTGGAGACGATGGTATTTGTCTTTGCTCCATTTGAAGAGTTGCTGAATAAGTGAGCTCCCTGGAAGTATTAGTCTAAGATAGTTTCCCCTGCTGGGACAGAATGATGTGAGATTTTAGACAAAGTGACTTTTGAGGACAGTTCTAGTAAATTTTAAAACAGGATGTTGCTTGCAGACAGTTTTGTTATCTTGAAAAACCTTCCTTTGCAAAACAACTTTTATTCAATGTGTAGATTTAAAGCTGCACTGGTCTTTTTTAATAGCAGTGTATTAAAACTTATGTACAGTTGTTTGTCGTAACTAAAACACAATATATATACTCAAATTGTACACTGTGTCTGCTGGATGTTTGAATAGACAATTGTTTCCTTCAGTGTTCACAATATCAACTTTAAAAGGTAAGACTGTTGAATATGTGGATTTTTAGCTTGTTGTGCTGCTCTTTACTATAAATAATACATTTTTAGAGAGACGTGAGTTAGAATACCAATTGCTAATGTCCGTGCCAACTTAGCAAAGTGCTAAAAAATCAACAGCATCCAAATGTGGCACAAATTTTATTTGAGTGACAAGAAAATGCAAAAATGTATAGATAAACAATGACATAATTTATCTTTGCTTCATGGTGTACTTTGACGAAGGATACTGTTTCCTTATAACTCCACTCAGATGTGTTGTTTTCTTCTGCCACTATTTCTCATTCTTCCAGTGTAGCAGATGCTTTAGTGGACATTTAAAGATGAGATAGGCAGTCCTTTTTTTTGGCGGCAATGGGCAAAAATTGTATGATCATCTTTGATCATTTTGTAATTGATGTGGTCTCACAGAAAACTAGACATCTGCACCTGTTTTCAGACTTTAGAAAATCCAATCCGTGGCAGGAGACTGTGGCCAATCACAGGTCTTTTGGAGAGAGGAAGCTGTTCCTATTGGCTGTTCTACCAAAGCAGGAGTGCGTGCGTGTTCCTTCAGAGTGTGCGAAACCCTGGCTGAGTGCCGAAAATCTTGAAGGAAAAGGTTTTATTTTAGCATTGGCAGCAACTGCCTACACTGCAAAGCAACTTGAAAAAAGACAGTCTGACAATTAACACAATAAAATCTGTGTCCGAATCAGCATAGCATTCTAATGGAACTGGTGTTTACCTCCAGTAAAGACTGCATTCTGAGCTTGTCGTTTCTCTCCCCTCATTTTGTTGTATAGGTGGATTCACCATGACAGCTGGTGATTAGTGGCCATGTTAAATGTTGCTCTCAGTTTCGCCTTCTGCTAATTGAGGATTAAGGCTTGTGGTTGTGGCTAATTTCATTTCATGTTTATGGTCAAGCTTGATTTGGTATCTCATACTGATTTAATTTATGTGTGTTTTCCCTGAAAAACAAAATGCTTTTATTAATGTTGATGAAATGTTCCATGTCGGCTTCAAGGTTTTTGGTATTTTCATTGTGTTTGTAACTTGCTCTGTAGTCTTAAGGTAGCAAATACAAAAATTACTTTAAGTAATAGTAATGCCATTTTGTTGTTGTTTCGGCGAAAAATTCCCTTTCTTTGTTGTATACCAATCAGTAATCTTGAAACACAAACACTGCTGAAGCATGAAGAGATCTGGATGTTTGAGCAGCAGAATATACGTGACAAACTGGAGCAACACGGTGAATCAACTATCAGACGAGCTCAGCAGAACCAGCTGGGCAGCAGACATTTTATCTGATGAAACTGCAGATCAGTATGTATCAGCATCACTGAGCTGAGCTCCAGTAGCTGCTCCAATACAGCGGTGGACATTCCTTGGAGACACCGCTGTTTATCAGGGAGGTGAGCTGCCCTGCTACTCGGCCCTTCATGCTGTGACATAAATGTCACAAAGATAGCTCTCAGTGGTTTGTGCTGTAGAGGTGTTAGAGTGAAAGGCCATTAAGCTTGCTGTCCGTAACTTAGTGAGAGAACAGAAATGGGCTCACAGCTTAGGTGCATTCCAGTTCGATACTGCAATACTTCAGAGTACGCCAGAAAAACAATTCCATACAGTATGCAACAAAGATGTCAAAGATGTCCTAGTACAACCAGGCAAATTTTGCAAGCCATGCTGTCCTACAATCCTCTGCACTGATACATCGCAAACATCTTGGTGTCTTTCATGAGAAGAAACAAGCTTCAAATGCACGTAAACAGATATCGCACTACAGACAACAATGAATGTACACCACCGTTCAAAAGTTTAGGGTCTTTTAGAAATGTATTATTTTTGAAAGAAAAACATTTTTTCAATGAAGATAAATTAAATTAATCAGAAATACAGTCTAGACATTGTTAAAATATGGTAAATGACTGTTCTACACTGGAAAAAATGCCTCTCTCCAAACAAGAAAAAAAGCTTATTTCAAGGAACTTTTACCTTGAAAGAAGTGAAATAATCTGCCAATAGAACAAGTGAAAAATGGCTTTGTAAGATTTCTTGAAATAAGATATGATATTTAGAATACTGAGATCTTAAAATTAGCTGGGAAAACTTATTTTAAGCTATATTTTACCAGGATTGTCAAGCTTAGGTGTCTTAAAATAAGCCTGACAGGCTTAAAAAAAACACTCAAAAATAGATTTTTGCTTTCATGTAACCTCATAATTTGAGATGTATTAAACTTATTTTGAGTTTTCTTGTGAAATACAACTCAAAACAAGATTATTTCGAGATTGTTTAACTTAACAAGATATTTAAGATGCATTGTCTTAAAACAAGTCCCTCCATCTTGCTGAAATGTCACTTATTAAGTGAATTTATCTCAAATCAAGTGGGATGAGACATTTTGACTAAACATAAGACAAATAGACTTGGTTAGTTTTTGCAGTGTAGCTGAAAACCGCTGATGTTTAATGGACTATCTTCATAGGGGTACAGAGGAACATTTCCAGCAACCATCACTCCTGTTTTCTAATGCTACATTGTTTTAGCTAACGGTGTTGAAAGGCTAGTTGTTAATTATTAAACCCTTGTGCAATTATGTTAGCACATGAATAAAAGTGTGAGTTTTCATGGAAAACATGAAATTGTCTGGGTGACCCCAAACTTTTGAACAGTAGTGTATGAGCAAGATGGTCAAGGCTTAAGGTGTACTATGACATAGTTGTTTGTCCCAAATGTCTACTTGCAATATGAAACACTACATACTGTGTCAGAGCAGCCATAGTATTTACTAAAAGGAAAAGACAAATTATGCAATTTTGAATACAGCCCTTGTTTGGTCTAAACGAGCTACTGACATTCACTGAAGGTCTTGTATCCACAAGCAGAAAGTGACAACGTAGCTGTAACGTAGCTTTGACTGCTTCCAAAGAAAATTCAGTTTGTTCTTACTTAATTCAAACTTGCAGAACCGCCACGAATTAACACAGAAATAAAAAGCTAAAATTGCTTCAAAGTTACTTGGAAATGTCAGCCATGAAGCACTCAGTACACACTAACTTTCCCTATCAAATTAAAAGGTTGAACTGATGAATTATTACAAAGAGAGCAACTGATGACTCATTACATCTATTGCATTGGGAACATTGAAAAGATTTTTCAGAAGCAAAGAAAAACTTTTCAAAGTACTTTATTTCTCTGAATTATACTGCTGTGAAATATGTGCTTTCCAAAGGCTTTCATCTTGTTCTAAATTTAAAAAAGAACCCATTTTCCAGCCAGCAGCGTCCAAATTAGTTGTTTTTAACTTGAAAAATGTTTCACTCGGGTAATGGCCTTTTTTCCACAGCATCTTTAGCATGTGTTGGATTAAGGGAAATGTCACCGGATGTTTAATGAATCAGACGTTTCACACAAGTGGTGATTTTCATCCATTTTAACGGTTTTTGAAAGTTCTCGTAGCTCACAGAATCAAAACAACTTCCGGAAGAAGAGTTCTGTTTCTGATTTCAACATACTGCCCCTTAATGGTTTTTGTGAGGATGAGAGAACGGGGCACGAAGGAGAAGGAACTGGGTGCAATTACTGTTTTATTGGGCTAATGAAAAAGGAAAGCGTATGAATCACTCATCTTTTTAATCCTTGTAGTACACACATTTAATTTTCTTACCTCATAAATACTTCCATCCAATACAAACACAGTCTCAAGTACAAGATCAAATAAGAGGACCTGGCTCTTATTCCTGCCCTGTTTGATGCGTTTTTTGATGTCAATCTACACACGATCTTATTGGATCACAGTTCAAACTGAGCATCTCCGTTGTATAGAATGAATTTTTAGCGTGTGATAATTTTATATTTGTAAGATGTGTAAGCTTGAATGATGTTCAGGCGATCTTGTGTACAGAATATTTATGTTTTGTATTTTTGTCCCTTCATTCTAAAGGCTGGAAGGAACAGAGGAGAAGTTTAGGAACAGAGAGAGTCGTCCTGAGGATCTGCAGATCATCGCTGAGCTGAAGGACATGGTCTCTGAGAGAGAATCTCTTGTCAAGAAGCTGGTGGTAGGTAACTGCTGATGAGGTAATGACTGAGTCCAGAGAACCTTTACACTGTGTGAAATGTGAAAAGTATGTTTGTAGATTTAAGATGCAGCAGCAGATACAGTACTGTTTTTTTTCCAATTTAGTAGTAGTTCTGAGGCACCAGCACCATGAAAATAGTGGCTGAGACCACGTTAACATTTAGAGACAAACCAGTTTTCTGTGAATCACTAGGAAATTGACCAAGTTATTTCAAATTAATTCAGATTTTATTGGAAGCATTGTCAAGACATCATCTGTTTTGGCATTGTGGTTATTTAATCAGAGGGACTAAAATAATTGGTCTCATAAAGATTTACAGATTCTACAGGAAAAATGGGCTGAATTTCCACTTAATTGAATAGAATGAGGGAATGTAGCAAATGATAGTATTTTGACTTCTTGGATAAATGTATGGACTTAGTATTTCATGAGAGAATTGAACATGTTTTGAATGGATGTCTATTAGAACCAGAGATGTTTTGGAGCCAACCCCTAGTGGTCATTAGTGGTATCACACTTTGAAACTCTGGACTGGCTTCACTTCAGATTGGCTGCATTCATCTTTTGCATACTGTTGATTAGTATTGTTGATTAGTAAAATGGGAAAGGACAGCATTACAAGGAAAACTCAGAATTACTCCACCAAGGAAAGTGGCGAATTATGTGACGATCGGCGTTGGTTTGTCTGTCTGTTAGCAACAAACGGATTTGAATGAAATTTTCAGGGAAGGTCAGAAATGACACAATGTCCAGGTGATTAGATTCTGGCAGCAATGTAGCTTTTAGTCTGGATTCATGGATTTGTTTAAGATTTCTGTATCATTGCAAGATAGCAGCATGGCGTCACTGTAACTATGACAACAAATGAACGCTACATCAGCTGCCTGCTGACGATCACGATTGTGATTCTACTACAAATCCACCGCTGCAGACTTATCGGGACTTATCCATCGGAAATGATACAGGGAACAGTTGATTAAATTGTGGGGGTGTTTCCAAGTCCCATCAATTCCCACCGCCCACTACATATTTAGGTCACATGATTCTTTATCCGTACATAATGTTCACATGCATAACACACACGTGCTCACCACAAGGTCATTTTGTTTGTGGGTACATCTATGTTAAATAGTTGAATTCTATGTTGCCGTAATTTTTTATCATCAATAACTAATAAGCAAATGCTGCATTTCTAAAAAACAAAATGCTGCATTTCTGACAATGTCAAATGGAGGAATGAGCAGCCTTGCTAGGGTACTGCACTCTGTGTTTTTCTTGTTATAACACGTTTCGAGCTTTATCTAAAAACAACATTACCAGTTCTCATTGACACGGCTGGCCTTGCTTCCTGTCTTTCACACAGTTTGAGGTCCGCTGTGCTTCACCTCATTAGTACTGTGATTTTCATTGGGTTTGTCAGGGACACTGTGGTTCCTCTGCACTAATCACATGAAGGTGACTTTATGAATGAGCTTACATTTTTTCACTGGGCAGTGCTACTGCCATTGAGGTTTCTGAGTCTTGAAGTTCAGTGTGAGCTCCACAGTCTGCAGCAATTATGAGGTGAAAAGTTTACACTAGAGTTTAAAGGAAACTCGCCGGTCCAGTACCTCCATGGGAGGAAGACTTGAATTATTAGGAGTGCTGTTTTTAAGCAGTTTTCATGAAGCGTGTGTGCTGCTATTAAGCAGTCTGTAGACAGAACGCATTAAATGTGTGATTTTCAGGCTTTTCACACTCCCTTGATTCTTCCACAGCCTTACTGGCTGTCAGCTAACGTGGTTTTCTCCTGCAGGATGATAAGAAGTTCTACCAGCTGGAACTTGTCAACAGGGAGACCAACTTCAACAAAGTGTTCAATGCCAGCCCTAACGTAGGAGTCATCAACCCACTCATTAAGGTAGGCCCTAATATCCTGTAACACGCCACACACAGGGGCACTCTGATAAGCCTGTCGCTTTCTCTTACTACATAGCAAAGATGATATCCACTCTGACTCATTCCATATCCATCAGTGCTGATCGACCAGGACAGTCAATACCGATGTTTTAAAATAGGTTCTGTTGTAATGTAACAGCCATAAACCGTAACCACAGTGATTTTCAAATCCTGCTGTAATCGCTGCTAACGGATGAGACCATTTTTGAGGCGACTGTCAGCCACTACCAGGGTGTTTCAAGGTTTAGCTGAGCAGGAAACCCGCTGCAGTGTTTTATACAGCACTAACACAAAACGAAGCTGTTTTATAGTAAAAGGAAGGATTACAATGTTCCAGTGAAAACAGCAAAAACATTTCAGAGTTCATGGCAGATGGTGAAAGGACACCGAAAAAAATCCATCTGAACACATCCGTTCTTTTCTGTGGAACGGAGGTCATCAAGGACGGTGAAAGACGGCCGCAAACAACATGAACAATAGCAACGGTGGTGATTTCATTTTTTTGCCATCTGTTAAATAATAGCACCAATGTTGTGAGGTGGAGGCTGTCCAAGGTCTCATTTGTTAACAGCAGTTCAACCACAGTGTCACAGCTCCAAAGGTATCTACAATTCTGTGCAAAATAAAACAAAATGAAATGGCCTTCAGTTTTAATGAACACAATCGCATAAAATCTGCAACTTTGATCACAATTGGGCTTCATTAACTTTTAATGAAAGAGCTGCTGCGTCCTACAGACAGCTGTGACTCACTGAAAATACAGCTTTTTATCTTGAAAACAAAACAGGCACAGCTTCATTTTGCAAGTCTGCCATCACATAAATTTGCAATGCGACTTGTTTAAAACGACAGTGTTAAATATCTATAACTAAACAAGCTATTAAAGTTCAACTTTTTGAGACTAATATCCTACCTGGCAACTCTAATAAGATTTTCATCCAAATGTTGTCGATCCTGATTGATCTTAGGGCCAGGATATGATATTCCAACACAACTCTGCTCACTTTAAAGCAGTGGAAAGGACACAAAATAGAAGCAGACTGTTCTAATTTTAGAGTATTGATGCAGGAGCTCATAAATCATAACAGAGAACTGGTGGAGAAGATATTTTTCCAGTGCACCTGGCTAACATGATGTTTCATTTTTCATAGTGTGTCTGAGTTGAATGGTTCCCACTGCATGATCAGTATTTAACTGTTGACACCATCACAGGTTCTATAACTTCCAGTGTTTCTGTTCTTGCTGTTCCACGTGCTGTGTGTTTCTTCCCTCATCCTTCTCCTTCATCATGTGTCTGTGTGTAAATGTGTGAGTGACTCCTCCTCCTCCTCCTCCTCCTGACTTTATCTCCAGCTTTCCTTTGCTTTCCAAGCCATTTGTTAGTGTGAGATGTTTCCTGCTTTTAACACATCTCTTCTCATCTGAACTGTCATTCTGCTCAGAGCGACTGGTGCTTTAAGACTGTGACTGAGTGACGCCGGTCTTCAGATCGATCCATTCACTCTGCTTCGATCAGCATTTTAAACGATCCAGTTAGCACGCTGCTCTTTCCTGTCTGTCATCGGCTGGACTGTTACGACCTCTAGAGCTCTCCCTGTGCTCCATTTGCCCTTTTTCTTCCCTTCATTCCCTCCTATCTTTTGCTTTAAACCTCCCTTTTGCTCCTTTTTTGACCCCCGTGCCCCTCCTGTTCTTTTTTTTTGTTTGTTTCTGTGTAGCAAAAGAGAAAGAATGAGAAAACTGCAGCCAGCAGATTCAGCAGCTCTCCCAATCTCAGGGCTCTGGAGGCAGCAGGTAGGGGCCTGGGCGTGGTGGGTACAGGGAGTGGGCAGCCCCCGCAGCCCCCGCAGCCCCCGCCCCCGCCCCCAGCCCCGCCCAGCCGCCTAGAGCCCATCCCCAACTCCCCCCTCCACCACCTGGAGCTCAACTCCAGCAAACCTCTTGCCCCGCCGACCCCTCCCACCGAACCCAAGAAATTCCTGAGGTGAGACCTTTTCAGCCTCGACAGGCAGCAGCTCGACAACCCACACATCGACCGGCCAATCACAGGCCTCTGTTTAATTGGAAAGTCTTGCTTTTTAAAAGGGGTTTAAGCACTTTTACTGATCTGACTCGTAGCTTGAGTCCAGCTTTGAATGTAAAACCTGTATTTTAAGCCTCAGATTGATAAAAGCAAAACAAAACACCAGAGCGCTGTTGTTTCTGGCTTTGAGAATAAATCTCCTCAGTGGGACAGTAACAGGTATTTTTTACACCTTCATCCTTTCCTGCCAGCTGTGGCCCTTTCATAAACCATGAGGAGCATGAGATCATTATCGGCATGAGCTGCAGAGTGTCAAATAAGAGCCTTCAAACACTCTGATGTGTTGGAGTTGACTGTTCGCTGATCCCCAGCCCTGTTAGCTGCTGGTGATACGTGGGGCTCCCTGTGCTCTTATGATACAAATTACGTTGACAGTGATCACTGTGGCACATTTGTATCATTATTCTCAGAAGTGTCTGAAACAGTGTGCTTCAGACGAAATCTGCCTCTCATTTCTAGCTCTTGATTTTCTTGACTCAAATGCCAACTGTTGTAGAGTTTGTCAGCTGTAGCTCTGCAAGGTGGTTGGAATGAAATATGTGGACTCCTTTGAAAACAATGTGAAAATGTGTGTTTTTCGCGACTATTTACACGATCAGAGCTGCAACAAACAGTGTTATCGATGAATTTACCGATTATTTTCCCAATTAATCAGTTCATTTATTAGATAGATAGGTAGATCCTGAGGAAGTCAAGTGTTCAGCAGCTTCCATACAACAACAAAAAATAACAAAAGGCAGGTTAGTAACATTACCGTTAAAGGTTAGTATATATAATGCATTTCAGCTGCTTATTTTACTCGACAAACAGTCTTTAGGGCAAAAATATAAAACTACACACAAATATTTTGAAGAATAACAACAGATGATTACATATGGCCAACTAATATTCCAAATTTCTGCTTTAGAATGATTTAAACCAGCGTTTTTTATAACATGCCTATCCAATCCACACCCGCAAGAATGTTCATTGATTAATCATTTGGACTTTTATCCTCTTTCCAGTGCCCTTTCCAGTGGCTCCATCACCATTAAATGAGGTGATAACGGCCTACTGAGCCTGCTAGAAACTGAAGGTCCCTACTGGCCCACATGTATGGGAATGATGCGTGGTGATAGCGCCTATTAAATGGTGTGATAACATCCAGAACGGGTGCTGTTTTGTATCAGCATCAGCCATTGGGCGATAGAAGCAGGCGTGATAGTATGTTGATTCCACTACAGGAGAGACCTGATGTTCTCTGCAGTCAGGTGAGAAAAATATGTGCATGCATGGATATCAGCAGTCAGACAAAATATGAACATATTCGATATTGGCAACAATACGATATCCTGCATCCCGACTGGTTAGTGATGCTAACATGTGATTGGACAGTTGTGTGATAGTAAACTGTAGAATTGAAGGGTTTAGCTTCTAATCGGAGAATAATTAATGTCAATTCCAATATTTTCTGACTTTTTAGTTGCTAAGCAATCTATTGATTATTAACCCTCCTGTTGTCCTCATTTACAGGCCCGAAAAATATTATTTTCACATCTGAAAAAAATTCAGCCAAAAAATTCCCCAAATTTCTGAAAATTTGCAAAATCTTTCGGAAGAAAATTCCAATGATTCCTTAAAAATTTTCCTTAAAAGTTTAATTAAAAAAAAATCACCTAAATGTGCCAAGAAAATTCTTTTAAATATTTTCAACAATGAACAAAAATCTTCCAAAAAAATCCTAAAAAGATCTGAAATTATTACATTTATATCAGTAAAACTTCTAATATTTTCTTTAAGAACATTCACCAAAAAAGTCAACCAAAATCCAGCGAATTTCGCTGGATTTTGGTTGATTTTTTTTGTGAATGTTCTTAATTAAGAAACATTTTGAACATTTTTTTTTTTACCAAAAAATGTTCAAAGATTTTCCAAAAAAGTTGAAAATGTGGACATCAGAAGTTTCACTGTGAAAATATTTATTTTTTCTACATTTTCAGACTTTAAAGCCGATCGATTTTGACCTGTAGGACGACACGAGGGCTAAAGAAAACACCTGTCAGACGTGTCGCTGATAAAAAAGTGTAGCTGGTGGCAGCCTTCCAGCGCTTCTATGATAAAGCAACACTGCATCACTTGTGGTTTTCTGTTAGAACCAGATTAAACACAGCTTCACACTAAACAAGCTCAACAGAACTTTAGTCTTGAAGCTGGATCTTGACACAGAATCCCTCGACAAGATGAGAGGATAAAGGGCCCCGATCTGAGTTGCACTTAGAGTCAGTCTGGGCTTTGGGGCTCCAGTCGGTCTCCGTTGGCCACTTTGCCCTACTGATAACCAGCCTGGTGGTTCAGGAAAGGACTTGGGGAACGGTCAATCAAACAGACTTGTAGATGATGTTCTGTGTCCATTCAGGGCCTGAGGTTTATGCTGTACATCGCTGACATTAAAGGGCACGACTGCTTCAAGTCAGAGACATCAGCAGCAGCACAGCTCTGTAAATAGACGTGATAAATATCTGGAGAACAACATTAGAGCCTGAACATTAGCATCAGAGTCCCATGTGTGACTGAAGCTTTAAAGAATGGCCTTGGAATGCAAAAGGGGCATGTTTTCCTTTCTTTTCTGTTTTTACTTCTTCCTCACCACGACCTTGTGTCCGTCAGTCCGAACATGTTAGCAGTGTGCATGCAGACAGGCTTTTTCTGTTTCTGTTCGGGAAGTTATACAACTTGTTGTTGATATCTGTTGTGGCTTTTTGTTGTTGCATTGTGCCACTTTGTGATTCTGTTTCTCCACCCTCATCTTCATTTAAGTTTCAGCATGTTGCACTTTCTACTCCTCGACTCAAAACGAAGGCTTTATGCACAAAGCAAATAAACTGTTTCCATGTGAATTTCTACTGAGGTAGATATTGTCTTTTGCTATCATGGATTGTCCCTCTGTGTGTGGTGGTGTCGTACTTTAACAACAGCTTTAGTCCTCCACTCTGAGGCCCAATAAATGCTTTTCTTATTCCGTGTTGGCGGCTGTGATGAACTGTGTGTGTGAACTGATGCAGCGGTGAAGGGTGTAACGTGCTCCTCATGTGAAGAGTGTGTGCAGTTGCATGCTGGGAGTTGTATTCTAATGCACCGCTATTTGGGTTTACGGCATGTGTGTGTGAGTGAGTGTTACTTTCTGTCCATTCTGCTGCATGTTCTGCTGCTGTTTATGTCCAGAATGATGGTGGCTGCTGTGCAAAAGCTCGGGACAAACCTCTGTTGTCATGGGACCCACCTTTTGCTGTTAGAAAACGCCACAAACACACACACACACACTGTTGTCGGTGGGAACACAGAGCAGCAGCAGTACACCAACACACACTCGCACAACAAAGCGAAGAAATGACAGTATGAGGTCAGATGTTCTAAATGGGCTTTGAAATGTTTTCAGACTCTGTTAGACAATTCGTCTGACTTCTCCCTCTTAGCTCTTAGACATTCGGAGTTGATCCCTCTGCCCTCACATTAATGAGTTCCCCAGCAGCTGAATGATCAGCAGTTTGTAAATCTGACCCTTTCAATCAGCAGGTCACAAAGTCTTTAACCCTTGGCAAACCTTCTCCAGCCTGTACAGAACATTTGACTGCTCACTGAGGCAGTCAGCAGTGGGAAGGGTTCATTTCAGTCAGTCGCTGTTAGATTTTACAGCCTAACTCGCAACTGATTGGCAGATGCTAAACATCAATGTGCCGACACACATCCAGACATGAATAGCAAGCATTATTTTGATGAATACTGATGGAAATGTGTGAAAAAATAAGAATGACACAACCTGTTATGGCGCTAAATGTAGGTAATTTTCTAATCACCAGTAATTCAACACTGCATATACACAAAGTTTGGAGTCACTCAGAAAATTTCATGTCTTCTATGAAAACTCACAATTTTATTCATGTACTAACAACCTGCACAAGGGTTTTCTAATCATCAATTAGCCTTTCAGCACCATTAGCTAGCACAATTTCCAGCTAGAATAATCATTTATCACATTAACAATGTCTGGACTGTATTTCTGATTCATTCAGTGTTATCTTCATTGAAAAAAAACTGCTTTTCCTTCAAAAATCAGAATATTTCTAAGTGACCCCAGCAATCTTAACCAATATAGTTCAACTTTAACCTACACAGAGCAACTTTAACTAATATAGAGCAACTTTAACTCATTAAGAGCAACTTTGGCTAATATAGCACAACTTTAATCCACGTACACTACCGTTCAAAAGTTTGGAGTTCGAAATGTCCTTATTTTTGAAAGAAAAGCATTTTTTTTCAATGAGGATAACATTAAATGAATCAGAAATACAGTCTAGATATTGTTAATGTGGTAAATGACTATTCTAAAAGGAAATGGCTGATTTTTAATGGAATATCTACATAGGGGTACAGAGGAACATTTCTAATGCTACATTGTGTTAGCTAATGGTGTTGAAAGGCGAATTTATGATTAGAAAATCCTTGTGCAATTATGTTAGCACATGAATAAAAGTGTGAGTTTTCATGGAAAATATGAAATTGACTGGGTGATCCCAAACTTTTGAATGGTAGTGACATGGATGTACAACCTGACATGATCACTACAAGGGAGACTGAGGCCATTGTTAGGACAGTGTTACACTTTCCATGTCCATGTGACAAACATTTCCTATCTGCAGTAGAAGTGGTGTTTTTGGACACCATCAATAGAAAGCATGTACAGATCAAAGCTCCTCCAAAGTCTGGCAGCATCTATGTCAATTACTCTTTTAATAATAAATTATAAAGGTGCGGAGGGCTTCTCCCCTCCTTAAAATTAATCATTTTAACCATCATTTGTTTTCCTGGCACGTGCAGCACAGTGTGGGTGGTTACAGATTCTGAACCGCACATGGACCATCACTGAAAACATTTCCATCACACATACTCTGAATTAGTCTTTAGATTTGTTTCAGTGCCCCATGCCAACACTGAAACATGCAGTCGTGAGTGCCTCGGCAGAAGGTAAGTCAAGGTTACCTGCCTTCTGCTGTGGCACTTAGGATGACCATGACTGGAAGACTGAGAATCTGCACAGATAAAAAGCAAACGCTGTTCAGAATGTTAAATATTCAGTAGCTGCCTCAGGTGGTGAAAGGCCAGGTTAAAAAAAAAAGTGAGCTTTCCATGGTCATTTCGATTGTATTCTTGTGTAGTAAAGTGATCACATTTACACTCAAGATCAGAATATTGTAAAGTCTGCAGCTAGCAGGGACTATTTTTGCTACATTTGGCTACAAATCAACAGCAAAATGAAGATTAACACGTGGCTCCTCACTGAAAATAAAGAAACATGACTTCATGTTTTCCCTCCAGGTTTAACTATCTGTTTCATTAAAAAATATATATATACAAACACCACACATTTCTTACCACTGAACCTCTTATTTATCCAAGGCAATGAACAGGGGTTGGAATCATTCAACCAGCTGTGGAAAGAGCACTGAAAATTTCTACTCAAGTAGTAAGAACTAAAAGTAAAACAACTAGTGTTTTAGTAATAGGAATACTGTTTTTAGTTTTACATGCTTTTTAAATGCTGATATTTAACACATTGTCGTAGCAGGCATCATTTAAAAGAGGAGATCCACGTATAAAATATCTACTTTCTACTCCGTTTCCCTGATAAAGGATTAAAGTATGAATGGATCAACGCAGCTTGTTTTCTGAACAAACAAAGCAAGAAAGCAGGAATCTCCTAAATATGCTAACATAACCCTAATGTCAAGCTGAAAATCTGGTGATTGTTTCCAGCTTACAGTGTCAGGATGTGACAGATTGTGTCATTTTGCAGAAACAGTAGGACCAACCTGCATTCCCCTGACAGACATTTGGTAACAGAAGCTTTTGAATGTTCGACTTTGCTTTGAAAGACAAACCTGCAGGATTTCAACCTCCTCCAAACCGCTCGCTCTCCCTCCAAAGGTCCAGCGTTTCTGTGGATGTACAGAGAGGCCACATCATCTCACTGCTGTAAAGACTCTGACTCTCGTCTTTCTTCCTCTCGTATCTTCTTGCTTCTTCCTCTGACCTTTATTCATCATCTCATCCTCGGTCGATCTCTCTCCGTGTCCTCTCCATCACATTTCCTCCTCTGCTCCTGCAGTCCTCCTCTCACCCACCGTCTCCGCTCACATTTCCATTCCACCACATTTCACCTCTCGTCTCTCCTCGTCTTCTTGTTCTCACAGTCGTCCTAAAATGACCTTTAAAAGCCATATTTGATAAATCGATCACTGTTGATCAGTCAGTCTGGCAGCAGACAGATCATTTTATTTTTAATTAAAAGCTGCAAGTGCATCGCAGTGTTTGTTTAATATGATAATTCTTTGAGCAAATTGTACATTAACGTGAATAATGAATGAATTTATCGTAGAACAGAAGGCTTTAGGTGTTAACTGTGACCATGTAGAGTACAAATATGATTCATTAGGCTAAACAAAGATAGGGGAATTCATTGGGGGAGTAACTGACAGAAAGTAACAAAAAAACACCCTCCAGCATTTTGACTTTACCCCGGGGTTATGGGAGTGTTTGTTCAAGAAGCAGCCAATTAGGAACACCTCCAATAGGTGTTTGTTTTTGATCGATGCAAGTACGTAGCGTAATTAGCTCAAACTTTTGGGAACAATGTGTTTTATCCCCAGTAATGAGTGACATTTACCTGTAAAGAAAAAAACAACCCACACAACACTTTATTAACCTGCAATCCTTTACGAACGTAAATGAAAAATATTTCTTTTGTAAGACTCGCTATGACCGCTAGTTTTGTAGCAACTGCTCTTCAAACAGGAAAAATCTGCATCCATCAGAGGCTTTTAACAAACAGCCCACCTTATTGATGCACCTGCACGCATCATCCGTGATGTTTCTTGGGGTCAGCGGGTGTTTCAGGTCTGTCAGCATCTCCCACCGTCACCCAGGCGACCCCCGATGAAGTCCTGCTTCATGTCCAGACAGCGCTGCACACACGCCGCATCAGTGCTGCTCTGCTGAGCGTTCACAGCAGCAGGATGATGGATTTGAAATTAGTGCAGTGTGTGTGTGTGTGTGTGTGTGTGTGTGTGTGTGTGTGTGTGTGTGTGTGTGTGTGTGTGTGTGTGTGTGTGTGTGTGTGTGTGTGTGTGTGTGTGTGTGTGTGTGTGTGTGTGTGTTGGCTGTAATGAAGGTGCATGTCATCCAGTACAACAGTGATTTATTTTTAATAGGAGATCATGGAGGCACTACAGAGAGAATTCTCATCAGAAGATCAGTTCATTGGTTTGGGTCTTTTCATGGGACGTGTTGACGTTAGAGGACATGTCGCGCTTAAATAAACCTTTGCTTTAAGTCTTTTGGGAGACAGTCAGCTTTCTCTTTGTGAAGTTAAACTGACAGTGGCTTACCAAAGTGCAAAACACTGTATTCTGACAGTTCGTTTGAGTTTATATGTATGAAACCAGTATGAGGTGGAGTCAGGACACAAGGCTCTGCTGCCCCCCTGTGGACAGAACTGGGACCGACCTGTAGAAGCATACATTGTTTTTGATTCACAATGGTAAAATAACACTTTTAGCTCAGAAAGAGACGTGGTCCAGTGTGGGACTGTAGCCAGTATTGATAGAGAACAATGGACCGCAACCAAGATGGGGGGGGGACACTTTTTATGAGCCATGCTGCATTTATTTTATTGATCCAGTGTGTTTTATTGTCATTGTCGGTGTAAAATTCTGCAAAATGATTTAAAACTTGTCTAAAATAACTTGTCTGAAGTACCACAAATCATCTAAACTGACTCCGGAATTGTCCAAAATAAGTCAAAAACTGTCCCAAAGTACTTTAAACCAGCTCAAAATGACTCAAAATTAGATAAAAATGACCGTTTTTGAATCATTGTGGATGATTTGAATCATTTTAACACGTTCTAGTCCAGTTTTGAGTCTCTGCTCATCAACTGTAGAAAGATTTTTCACCATGCTGAATGTATCTTCCAACAAAATGCTCCTCTGTTTACTGTTTTCTTCATTCATTTTCCAGTAGGTTTGATGCTCTTCTGACAACACACACAGAAGGGAACACTAGAAGATGCTAGTGGTGGAAAAAATGCTCTGAAACTTGACTTAAGTAAAAGTAGCCGCACCACTAAAGACTCCATAAGAAGTAAAAGTCCTGCATTCAAAAGCTCACTTAAATATTTAATAATGTTGCTTAATATCTTCAAAGTAGTCCCTACACAGAAATAATGTGGCTTGTTTAATTGTAGTGTTGTCTTTTATTGCACTGGTGGAGCAAAACTGTAGCTACTTCACATGACATTTATTCTGCAGTCTGCTTGACTTTATGTATCTCATTTCCTCAAAGACATTGTGCAAACATCTGCCAATATGATAAAAATAACGTACTCAGTCTGTTATTTTAAACTGGTTTGTGCAACAAAGATGTCTGTGGCTCGAAACAGGAAAGAATGAGCTGCAGAAAATACCTGAAACTAATGAAATTAAGCCGAATATTATGACATGACATTCACTTTTCTGAAGAAAGTGACACCGTCGTGCTTTAGAAGTGGATCATTTGTTTTGTATGTAAAATCTGACACAGTGAAGTCAAATAGAAGCATTCAAGTGAAGTGGCAGTACCTGAATGCTGTGTTTTCTATCACTGCTTCTGTTTGTCAGCCAGTTTTTAGACTAAATATTCTGACTCCACCCCCTGGCTTCTCGCCTGACTTGTCTTTCTCTGTGTTTAACTGTATTCCTGTCATGGTGGTTTTGACCCTGAAGCCCTCCTGAAACTAAAGACTCCACCATCGACTCCCCGGACGCCCAGCGCCAGGAGTGGTTCGCCCAATACTTTTCCTTTTGATCGACCACAAACCTGCAAACACAAGGATTCAGCATGTCAACCAAACTTAAAGAAAAAAAAACGGAGAAAAAAAACACTGAAAAAAAGCGAAAAATTGTTAAAACTCTTTGTTATTTATTGTCATTGATAGGTCTGGGGATCAATTCACTTTAGATTCAGTCAACTGAAACTGTACTCCATGGTTTAAGAATGAACTCTCATTGATGTGTCAATGACTGCACAGAACTTGATGTCATTACTCTTCACTTTCGTAAAAATGTAACGGTTCTCCACTCGCTGTCGTCGTTGACTGAGGTGAAAGTGAATTGAACCCGACCCTGACGTCAAATGTCATCACTCTGATCTGATTTGATTGTTTGATTCTCTCTGATTGTTTCACTGTGGATGAGTTTCTCTCTTAGTACAGTGACAATGATCATCAGTATGTTTGATGTTTATTTCATTTCTTTACTTCCTAACTTATTTTGCAGTTTCTTGGAACTAGAAAAATAAATGAGTGGTGCATTATCATGCTGCTAATTGCCATTGTTGGACTCCAGTAAGAAATATATATATATATAAAGAACTATATGGTAGGTTATTGTGCTCTCTCTGTACGTGGGCCCACTGCATACAGCATCTTAGACTAGGAGGGCTGATCTAAGACCAGTTTGCCTCCTCATTTATGGTGACATTTACATGAACCTGATCCTAGATCAGTTACACTTCTCTGACATGCTCCATGAATACAGGCTCTGATTTTAGGACGGCACCATCATGGCAAGTTTGTTACAGCTGCATAGAAGTTTCAGCAGATTTTGGTAGAATATTAAAACCTGTTTGTATGGTTGTCTGTCTCAACACAGATATAATGATGTCTCACCAATTTTAAAAACAAAAATAGCATATTTTATATTTATATTATAATGTGTATGCTTAATAAATAATTATTGTGACATTTAGTCGTGTTTGCTTGTCGTTTATTTGAATGAATTGGTGGTTTATGTGTACCGATGCAGCAATTTAAGAGATGGAAGATGATAACCAAATGTCTGAGTGGAGATGCATTGATTTTGCATTCATTTCAAATTTAAGAATTTTTTTTTATATTAAGGCTGCACAGTGTCTCGGTGGTCAGCATTGTTACCTTGCAGCTAGAAGACCCCCGGTTCGTGTCCCGACCTGGGCCTGGGATCTTCCTACGTGGAGTTTGCATGTTCAGTTCAATTCAGTTTTGTTTATCTAGCTCAGGTCTTTAACCCTCCTGTTGTCCTCATTTACAGGCACCAAAAAGTATTGTGTCCTTGTCTGAAAAAAAACTTCAGCAAAAAAAATTCCTCAAATTTTTGAAAATTTGCAAAACCTTCAAGAAGAAAATTCCAATCATTCCTTAAAAGTTTCCCTTCAAAATTTTATTTAAAAAAAGGAAAAACAAATGTGGCAAGAAAATTCTTGTAAATATTTTCAAAATATGAGTAAAAATCTTCCTTGCTAACTCCCGTCAGTACTCTGGCTGCAGCCTTTTGGATCAACCGTAGCTGTTTTTGAGAGTTATTGGGACAACCTGATAGTCAGGAATTACAATAGTCAAGCCTGGAAGTAACAAATGTCTGGGCTAGTTTTTCTGCATCACTCTGCGACAGGATGTTCCTGATTTTCACAATATTTCTCAGGTGAAAAAAGGAAGTCCTACAGATTGTTTTATGTGTGAGTTAAAGGACATGTCCTGGTCAAAGATAACTCCAAGGTTCCTCACAGTAGTACTGGAGGCCAATGTAACACCATCCAGAGTAACTATATGCTTTGAAAGAGAGTTTCTAAGATGTTTGGGGCCAAATACAATGACTTCAGTCTTGTCTGAATTTAGTAGTAGGAAATTACAGGTCATCCAGGTTCTTCTTATGCATGTGTGGATTTTTTTTCTGGGTACTCCGGCTTCATCCCACAGTCCAAAAACATCCATCCATTATCTATACACTGCTTAATTCACATTAGGGTGCTGAGGTAAAGTGGTGATTCTAAACTGTCCATAGGTGTGAATGTGACTGTGATTATTTGTCTCTATATGTAGCTCTGTGATAGACTGGGGACCTGTCCAGGATGTCCTCAACACTCACCCTAAGTCAGCTGGGATAGACTCTAGCCCCCCGTGATCTTAATGAGGATTGAATGTTGTATAGATAATGGATGGGTGGATATTTTATATATATTCCAATTAAGAACATCAACTTTACAATTTGAAAAGCTGAATCTACAAAAATGCCTAAAAGTTTATCAAAACTTTGTGCTAACGACAGCAGCACTTGGGTTGCGTGGGCACAATTCTGCGCAAACCTAATAAGTCATGTTGTCTCTGCATGATTTCTGTCAGGAATGTTTGACTCTGACAGTCTTCAGAGGAGCTGAGCAGCAGGATGCAAACCAGAAGGTGGAGTTTTCCTCTGAAGAATGGACGTCTTCTTGGTCAGGGTGGAGTCGATTTGCTTCAGAGGAGCTAAACTCCCCACTGTGGTATTGTTTTCTCTCTTCACATCAATGCTACTGACTCTAATCTATGACTGGGATTCATCACTAAATAGGACTCTTTTTTATCATCCACTGTGAAATGCTCCTCTGTCTCACTTTTTGTTTTTGTCTTTTCTCCTGACAAGCTGTTTATAGACGCTCCTAATCCTCGGAGACACTTCTTGACAGCCGTCTTATGACTTCTGCTGATTGGATTTAGTAAATTGTGCATCTGTCATAAAGCTGCTTTTCAGGGCCTCAGTGAACAAAGCTTGATGTATTCAGATACAACTGATCCAGTTTCCACAGAGCGCAGTGACTGAGCTGTACCCACACTGATGCTTTTTAAAACCGCGTTTTGAAGCAAAAGCTGTCAGGATGTGTTCAGGTGAGAACACAGATACAGATACGGAAAGAGCAGGCAGGTTGTGGGAACAAAAGACGACTTCAATCAAAAACTAAAACAATGTAGGAGAGTGAACAAACAGAAGGAGGCTGGCGATCAAGGAAAAATAAAACCATAAATGAAGAAGGCAATCCAAAGACACAAAATCGAAAAATCCACAGAAATTAAAAAAACACAAACAAGAGGAGCACAGAGAAGACTAAGCCAGGTGAACAGTATGAGCTGGCAAAGAGAAGTTTATACACTTAGAACCGGTGACTCATGAGACTCAGGTAAAACTAATGAGGACAACCGTAACAATCTGATGCACAAAATGGGTCAAAAGTGACCCAAATCTGATGGAAAATGGGTATCTCTTGACTCACGTTGTGCATCAAAAGGTTAAAAGGAGGGAAATGCTCAAAAGAAGGAAGTAAAAACCCAAGCGACACACAATTAAAGGCAATTTCAGAATAATACAGGAAGTATCTGAAAAGGTAATAGATACCAGGGAACCCTAATGAGGATTAAGCGATGGATGGATGGATGGATGGATGGATGGATGGATGGATGGATGGATGGGCGGACATAACCAGAGACTCACAGAAGACACTGAAGGAGAGCACATGGAGGTTACGCCAAGCAAATCATACCAGAACACAAAACCTACAAACATGACAAAAACAATCCAGTGTTGAAGAATTTTCACTCTTGGTTCTTGAACTTTGCTGTTGTGGTGTGTTTTATTGGCATTTCCAATAATACGGTGGATTTACCGACACATAGCATGGGTCTACGAAGGTAAATTGACCAAGAGCATTTTCAGGGTACACATTTTATAGGAATGTCAGAGGATAAATGAAAGGGTAATTGAATCAAGGAGTCTGGTAAACAGTTGCAACTAGCAAAGGTGTGACAACAAAAGGTAAGAAGGAAATCTGGCAGACAGTAGCCCATAATAAAAGATAAAAGAATTGTGGATAACAGAGGGAAATGGAGTGACACGTGACTGTAAGTTTCTGTAGCAAAAGGTCTGGTATTTTCTTCATCACCAGACAAGTGTTTTAGAATCTTTTCAGATATAATCTCCATCTGTACTAACACACCTGAAAACACATCGCATTATCAATCATGAATACTGTGGTCGAGGCAGGTTGGCTGCTTTGTTGGAGCGCTGCATGGATGGTGGTGACTGATTGGAACCAGCCAGGAAGTAAACATCACGGTGACTGTTTCTGAAATGTCCCGTTTCTCCCTTTCTTCACTCAGCACTGTACGCTCTGAACATCTCCACCCTGGAAGGAATTCACCAGAAGGCTGCTTTTCAGTCTCTCAAAACTTTGTTTGCACCAAACAGCAAAAATAAAATCTACAGCCATGTGGACAGGCCTCAGTCTAGCCTCCAGAAGCTGTTGGTTTTCCTGTTCTTACTGCTCTGCTGCCAACTTAAGAAGAAACCTGTTGCTGCGGAGAATGAAATCACACCTGTAAATATCCACGGAAGCGATTCTTCAGATGCTGTTTCGTCTCCACAGCATCCACAAACAAAAGACCAACACCTGCTGAACCAGACTTTCAGCTCTCAGTACAGTCAGTAAAAAGTAATACGGTCCATGACAGTCCAATTCTTGTGTTTACTTTCAATCAGACTCAAAAATAAATGTTCAGATCATTCAGGTAAAAATCAGATCTCTTGGAAAGCTGCAGAGAGCTCACAGTAAACCGTCTACTTCCCTGAATCTATGTCATGGAGGTGAAGAGTGCGGAGTTGTCACGACACTGCAGCAGGCTGAAATCAACCGAAATTCTCCTTTAATGACTTCTTTTAGTTAAATTGAAAAGCTGGTGAAACACAGAAACAGAAGCCTGACATCACACTGACGGGTCAAGCGGGGTTAAGCTCCGAGATTAAAAGAACAAAGCTGTGACAAGTAAAGCTGAGCGAGCCTGAAGCCTGCTTAGATCTGAAGTTACACGACCTTACAAGGTAGATTTCATCTGTCAGTGCTCTCAAAACTTTAAATATTGGCCAGTTTTGTCACTAATGAGCTTCCATACCGCGTTATCCAGAGGAAATGAGCAAAGAGCAAAAACACATAGAGGATGGAATAAAAGAAAAAGAGGAGATGGTAAACAGGAAATTATGATGAGAAATAAAAGACAGAAATTTAAAGCAGCATTTAACCAACTGGTCACACTGCAAACACATTCTAATAAGTAAAAGACTTGTTTCTGTCCTAATTATGTTTCCGCCAGTGAGAGGAAGATTTGAAAGTGTCTTCTGCTTGGTATTACTGCTACAGATCATTTGCTGTGGACACAAGCAGGCTGACTGGTTATATGAAAACACATGGAAGGTTGTTTTCACAGATAACATCTCTGCTCACATGAGCATCTTATGGAACAATCAACATGCAAATATAAGGTCATATATCATAAGGACTGGTTTGGCTGAGGTATTGTTTTTATTTCTGAACTTGTAATTGATTCCAGAGACATTTCATGAGGATTAGACTGCTCGCTCACAAAAACAAGACAAAATATTACAAAAATGAGACTCAAAAAGACAAAAGCGAAAAAAAACAAAATGACATAAAAATGAGACAAAATTTGGAGAAAAAAGTTACAAAGCGACAAAACAATGGACAAATGACACAAACAAGGCAAAAAATTACACAAATGAGACAAAAAATGACAAAACCGTGAAACAAAACATGAAAAACAATACACAGAGCATTGAATAAACCATAAAACTAAATGACAAAAAAGACAATAAACACAAGCAAAACAAAAAGGAAACATGAAACAACAAAAGTGAAAAACAAAATGACAAAAATTGAGACAAATGACACAAAACAAAACAAAAAGATGCAAAAAATTTGACAAAAAGTTACAAAGCGACAAAAAATGGACAAACGAGACAAAAAAATCACAAAATCTGAAACAAATAAAAATTACACACAAAACAATGAATAAAGCAGAACACAAAATGACAAAAATAAGACAAAAGACACATGTGAGATGAAAAGGAAACACAAAATGACAAAAACGAGAAACAAAACAACAAACACCAAAATCGGACAAAAGAAGATTAAAAGACATCTAAAAACAGGACAAAATATTACAAAAATGAGACACAAAATGAGCAGTATTTTACTTTATGATCAAAACAAGTTTTCATGGTCTAAGAATGAGTTTAAATTTAAAGTTTTTACAAATTTGCAAATTGCAATTAATGTCTTCTCTATATTTTTTTACACTTTACAAAGTTGTCCTGCGGGCCGCATTTGACCAAATGTTAGACACCCCTGTGCTATACAGAGCTGCGTTTAAACGGCGCATTTCACAGAGTGTCCATCAGAGGGCGCTGCGTCACTGTTACATCTTCACATGAGCATCCGCAGCGTTTGAACCGGAAAATAAACAAACCGTGAATACGTTCCCGTTCAGTCTGAAGATGGCGGCAGCAGGAGCCGGGTCTCCGGGCCGGCTGGTCCAGTACGTGGTGGTCCGCTCGGATCTGGTCCACCAGCTGTCGTGGCCGCTGGGAGCCGTCATCACTCAGGCCTGCCATGCTGCTACCGCCGCGGTCCACCTGCACTACGGAGACCCAGACACCCAGCGGTACCTGGAGGAGCTGGACAGCATGCACAAAGTGGTGCTGGGGGTGAGAGCCAGAGTCCATTCAAAAAATATGATACTTTAGCGCTGCTGGGATCTTCAACAAGCTCACTGCGGTGTATAAAAAAACACAATTTAAATAATTAGACATTACAAGGCGGCATGGTGGGGTGTAATAATCGACAACACTCAATTTCTGTATGCTGTTATTTTAACCAGCTAGTATTACTCATAGTGTTTGGTTTGATAGCAACATTTCAAACCTTAATTTTATTGAAAAAATGTTCAGTTTGGCGTGTAAGATGAGTGCCGAATTGAAAAAGTTCCTCTAATGATTGTAGTATGGTGGTAAGAGTTTAGCTGAAACGTATGCTTTTCCTAATAAGCAATGAGCATTTTTAAAAAACTGAATTTCTAAAGGGGGTTTGTTATGGGAGATTGGACAGAGCTCCTGTATTAGAGTACTGCAGCCAAATAGGACATGGCTTAATATGCAAACAAATACTTGTAAGATTTACAGTTATTCTACCACTAAGTCAATCATTCTGTGCTCAAATAAATAATTAACTTTTCACATGAATACATTTATTTGCTATAGAAGGTTGTGATGTGTCATGTCTTGTCCCCTTGCACACAGTGAGAGTGTTTTTATGTCTCCAGGCTCCAGATGAAGCTGCTCTCTCCAGCCTATCAGAGAGTCTGACACAAGCTGGCGTCTCCCACAAACTGTGGATCGAACAACCAGAGAACATCCCCACATGCCTGGCTCTTAAACCATACCCAAAAGAGACTGTCCAGCCTCTGATGCGGAAGTTTAAACTCTTCAAATGACTGATGCTGCTGCTGCTTTACAAAGATGTTGGAGTTTAGAATCTGCTTCCTTTGACAACCTGATTTGACATAAATGCAGCAATTGTCTGTCTATGAACCCAAACAGCTGGAAATTACGCAATTAAAACCAGAAGAGATGTTTGTTAATTTGTTCAGGCGTTAAACAAAATATAGAAGAGTATATAAGCAGGACGAACATGCATATGTGATGTAGAAATAAATTGCGCTGTGGGTGGCACCAACTACCAACTGATCTACAACTGTAGCAACAAAAGGCTCCAATCTGAGTTCTCTGCTGGTCTTGTTTGCATAAATAAACAACTGTTGTTTAATGCATTGTCAACAAAGTGTATGCTATCACACTGACAGTCTGCAGTTTCAATATGAACAATATCTATGGTGTCCGGTTGTGCTGATGAGTTGTTTTATATGAGGATTCCCTCTTTTGCCGTTCATGATAAATGGAATTCTTAGATGGCGTTGCTCCTGCCATTTGAGCAGAGATCAGGTATGAGCAGCCACTGCAAGACTTCTAAAACATTCAGTGCAAGGCCAGGATCAGTTGTCATTACTCATATGTAATTTCTTACATAATTCTAACAGCTGTTTAGACTATCAGCACATTGGCAAAGAAACTGCAAAAATGTAGGTTTTTCATACCAAACTGCAAGTACTTCAAGAATTACATCTCCAAACAGCAGATTTGTTGATTGTTTTTTTCTTACAAATGATTACTCCATACATGCATGTCTACAAGTAATTTTATTGTGAGATCTGTTGGACTGGGCTGCTCAGTGGCGTAGTGGTTAGCACTTTCGCCTTGCAGCAAGAAGATCCCTGGTTCGACTCCCGGGGTGGGCCTGGGATCTTTCTGCATGGAGTTTGCATGTTCTCCCTGTGCATGCGTGGGTTTTCTCCGGGTACTCCGGCTTCCTCCCACAGTCCAAAAATATGCTGAGGTTAATTGAGTACTCTTAATTGTCCGTAGGTGTGAATGCGAGTGTGAGTGTTCGTCTGTGTATGTAGCCCTGTGACAGACTGGCGACCTGTCCAGGGTGTCCCCTGCCTTCGCCCGAGTCAGCTGGGATAGGCTCCAGCACCCTCCGTGACCCTAATGAGGATAAAGCGGTGTATAGAGGATGGATGGATGGATCTGTTGGACTCCTTTTGGATCAGTTGAAATGCAGATATCCTGACTTGACTTGGTTATATTACAGTTCAGATCAATGTAGGTCATCGTGATTCTTAGTAGAGAGGCCTGATATTCTCACATACACTGCCGTTCAAAAGTTTGGGGTCACTTAGGAATGTCCTTATTTCTGAAAGAAAAGCATTTTTTTCAATGAAGATAACATTAAATGAAACAGAAATACAGTTGAGACATTAATGTGATAAATGACTATTCTAGCTTGAAATGGCTGATTTTTAATGGAATATGTCCATAGGGGTACAGAGGAACATTTCCAGCAACCATCACTCCTGTGTTCTAATGCTACATTGTGTTAGCTAATGGTGCTGAAAGTCTAACTGATGATTAGAAAACCCTTGTGCAATTATGTTAGCACGTGAATAAAAGTGTGGGTTTTCATGGAAAACATGAATTAGCCTCAGTGACCCCAAACTTTTGAACGGTCATGTTTTTACAACTGCAATTATTTGTACATTTGAGCCACTCTTATAAACAAAAATGGAGCACAGAATAGCTGTCTTTTACTAGAACCATTCAGGATTTATCTGCCCTAATCTTTGCTCAGCAGTTCATCTCTTTCCAGAAGTAAAAGTTGAGAATCCCTTCAAACAAAGCAGCGTTGGCTGTTTTGCTTGTTCCGACTGTGCTGCATCAAAGACTTTTCTTGTCTATGAAGAGTTTTTGTGCAGAAACAAGTGACTGACTTTAGGACTCTTACATGGTAGCTATGATCTTCTCATTAAACCTCTGGCTGCAGTTCATTTGTTGGCATTTTAGGATGTACTGAGTATAAAAACATACATTCCTCTGTCTGGCCACATTATGATTCCAGTGAAATAGGTTCAAAAACTTCCTGTCAAATAAAAATACATTTATTACAACTGAGTAACTGCTCAGCTAGAAGTGTCCAACTCTTCCCATGGTCCCAACATTATCAGTGCCCCCACTGACCTTCATGGCTATTTCTCCTAATGAGAGGTCCCCTGCGGCCCAGCAGGTTGGTAATAAACACTTAATGCAGACGTTACCTCAATGACCTACACTCTGTGTTTGTGAAAACTGCTTATTTGATGAGGAAAACAACATTCTGTGTAAAGCGCTGCTCTAAAAATGCCCAGACTTAGTAAAGTGTCTGTATGGTGAGGACGATAATAAAAGACAGGCACGACTCACCTGCCTTGACCCAACAGATAATTGCGTCCTCATCCATTTTATTAAATATAGCGTGTTCATCTCTGATGTGTTCCCAGAAATGCTCATCTACCCTCCACATGTGACCCAGCAGTTCGTGGTATTGCTGTAGGCTCCACATTTCTGTGTAAAAGGGCAAAAAATATACAATCATAACACAAAATTTTCTTTAGAATTCATTGCGAAATGGTCTACTGTCCATAAGATGCAACAATTAAACAATGTGCAGCATTCATATCTGTTCACGTATTTATTTTCTTTCAATATGATCCCATAAAGTTAATAAATATACATCTATACGCACAAAAATACAAAACAACACGTAATAGACTCACTCAGCACTTTGTTAGGAACACCTGAATACTAGTTCAGTCCGATGCAACAACGCTGCTAGAAACTCTTTTCACAAAGCTTATACATTTTCAGTGTTTGCCGCCCTCATAGATCCTGATTAGACAGACAAAATATAAAGAATACCTTTTAAAATATTGCACCTCAGGCTTGATAATAAATATAAAGTAGAATTATAAACCTTCTGACCATGTCAAAAAAAAACTGAAAGCTTTATAAAACTAGAAAATGCCAGAAAAATGACCCTTCCAGAGCCTAAGCTGATAAAGTCACATTTCTTGTTTTGTGTGAAAAAGTCAAAAACCCAGCCATAGTCACTATCCTTTCACATAATGCAAATCTTAACCATTCAAAGAAAAATGTGAGGATTTGCAAAGAAATGTGACACTTTTTGCAAGAAGGCTAAGCCAGAAATAAGAAACTATAACTTGACGTATTGTTTTTTACTTAGTGCAGAATCCAAGCAACAGAACTTTGCATCCGTAAGGATAAATCCAGATCTCCCACATCAACTAGGAAGGGACCACAACTGTAAGATGGTGGCAGACTTTTGCCAGACGCTCTGCTTCCCAGTTAACATCACATCAATCAACCTCAGATCAGACCTTGTGCTGTTGTCGACCTCTCTGTCCTATTTACATCACCAAGCTTGGAGTGGAGGATGTGGTAGAGAAGACCAATGCAAAGCAAAGATCTGATCCGATAAGATAAGCTGCAGAGGGTCTGTAACCATAATTAATATCAAGGCTATTCTGGGAGAAGGTCCACTGACAAGTAAGGCCTCTCCAGGGCTGCTGAAGAGAGCAGGCAGTGGCTATGGATCAAGAGGAAAAAAAGTCCCAAGTGACACAGAGAAGATGAATCAGCAGGATTCACATTTGAACCCTCTTGAGGTGTCATGGGCTTATCTGTGAAACACCAACAAAAGGCATCCACTAATAACCCAGGAGATGCTACCACTAATTTGACCAGCTAACAGAGTCCAGACAGCATGTCTCTGGAGTGTAATTAAGAGATACTAAGAGCTAGTCTTACATAGCATATTAGTCCCACTGGGAACCTTGAGCCCTCCACTTCTCTAGCAGACTCAAAGGTAACGTATCATCAGTGGCTGCTGCACCACAGGTGACCTTTAAAACTAGAAGACACTTGGTCCACTCTCTTGACCAGCTCACAGAGTCCAGTCTCAGGAGTGTAATTAAAGGATACTAACAGCTAGTTCTTCATAGCAGACCTGCAAAACCACTTGTTGATTGATTGTACAGTATTTTCTTATTAATGCACGAGCTATGATCATCACAACCTGAAGCTGTAAATAAAAGTGAAGACAGATGATGCGACCAGCAACTCAGCCTTTACCACAACGGCTGTAGCTAATGACTATGCATGTCCAGAATGGGACCGACTCCAGCCTCAATACCCAATAGAGGACTAAGTGCTTAACCCTCCTGTTAGGTTCATTTCTCAAGAGCAGCAAAAATGTTCCTGAGTCATGTGTAATTATCCACAAGTGTCAGAAAACAAAAAATCCCAATAAACATGGTTTATATCTCATTGCTAACTCCATTACTAATCATTTCAATTCATATTTAGTGCAGCGATGTTCTTTACCTCTCACAGATCATGGTTCAATGAGGACAATTCATTCGTTTTTCATTTTAAAAAATGCATAATAAAATGTTTTTTAATGTACACTGGGAAGACTTAAATATAAAATACAATGGTTTTACATTAAATAGATTTTTTTTAAGTTTTATTTCACATTTTGATTTTTTTCTTTTTTTAAGTTTTATTTCACATTTTGATTTTTTTTTTCTTTTCACAGAGTTGATAAATTAACGCAATACACCTCTTCTGTTCAGGGTGCAAATATGCGAAATGAACCATTTTCATTTTTACATGTTGATTATGCTTGTTAAGCCAAACAGAAGAAATTTCATTCCAAAAAATTCTTTAAACATTTTTTTTTAAATATTTTTTCTTCTTTTTTTTAAATTTTAAAATGGGCCAATTTGACCTGCAACATAAGAGGAGGGTTAATAGATAATAGATGGATGGATGGAAGGATGGATGGATGGAAGGATGGATGGATGGCTGGCTGGCTGGCTGGATGGATGGCTGGCTGGCTGGCTGGCTGGCTGGCTGGCTGGCTGGATGGATGGATGGATGGATGGATGGATGGATGGATGGATGGATGGATGGATGGATTTATTTTGTTCTACAAACAATAACAGTGGCAGTGGGGTAAGAAACAATAAATAAGGCAAATGCTCTGATACAACAACACAACACAATTCCACAATATAATAAAACTGCGCTTTATAGGCTGAAGTTGCAGCTTATTGTGTCTTATTGTTGACATTTTGATGTTGTGAATTTCTTCTTCTTTTGTTCATGTTCTAAAGGACTCAGAGGGTCACCGTATCATCTGTGGAGCCACAGATAATATGAGGTATGTGAAATATGTGAAATGTACCAGAGCATGACAAAGGTGGTAACAAATACAAACAAATACTTCCCATCAATTAATCCAAAAATCACACCTTACTGTTGCTAAATATGCAGCTAAAAGATCAATGATCAGTCTAGCTTCTTACACTGTGGTGATTTTTGTGCACACTGACAATATATATTAAAGATGGATGTCATGAATGTGACTGTGGACTCCCGTTCTGAAGCTGTAAGTTTGGCATTTGATGGTCTCTATCTTGGTCTTTTGAAACCTGAAGTAACAAGCAAAGAGTGGTTCTTACTGGAGGAACTGAGACACCATGTACAGTGACACAGAAATTACCTGTCAATCACAAAGTAGCCCCACCCCTACAACATGCCCAGCTAAGTTACCACGATTTTCAAAATGTACATCATGCTGTATTCACAAGTCTTTGAAACTAGTGATTGAGACCATAAACTCATGATTAAAATGTTTATTAAAGTAATAAATGAGGTAAAAAAAAAATCAAGTGACAAGTGGGGCCATTTTCTTCTAGACTTCCATACAATCTAACCAGAGGAGTCGCCCCCTGTTGGCTGTTAGAACAAATGCAAGTGTAAGCCGTTATTGTATTCATCTTCCTCATCATGACATAGATTGTGGGTGTAACTTTGCTATTGGCTGTGCATGTCAGGTGTTTCTCTCCTCCACTTCCACTATCTGCAGTAAGACAGCCCGGATAGTTTGTTGTTATTTTGTTTTTTTGGTGGATTATCTATCAAAATGAAACTACTCATCTCCCTGCATGCAAATGTTCCACCAGAACAATTCCACTCATCACCATTTTAATGGGACGTGCTGAAATATCCTTTGCTTAGCTCCACACAAAACAACTGTAAGTGGTTTAAAGAAATACAAACAAGTCAAAGCATTTTTCCCGTGTAGCAGAATGATAATTAGGTGCAGCCAGACCACTCTGTGCTGCACATGGCACATTCTAAATTTCTTCTAATTTACTATAACTTACTTCTGTCTTTTCCATGTCAGGAAATGTGAGAAGTGCCCCAACATTATGGCTTCAGAACTATTCAAAAACAGTAAAATATTCATTTTACTATCACAAGATAGAAATGATGTAGCAAATCTTTATCATCTTTGCTTGAACAATGGCTTTAATGATTAATCAGTTACCAGAATAGCTCCAGTCTGATTCATATTCTCAGTCAGCTACAAGCTTGAGTTCTAAGCAGGAGAAATGTTACAAACTAAAGGCAACACTTGTTTCGAGAGAGGCTGAAGATGCTGTTAAAAACCTGCTGCTCTGTCTGCACAGACTTCAGATTTTATATGAATTCGAACACAAACACGAAATGTTGGTCCTGTGGTTTTTTTTAACGTACATTTTCTGTCTGGATATATCTCCATCAAAAAGGCAGCGGAACTGATTCATTAAGATGCTGCACTTTCATTCTCTGCTGTGTGATGGGTTGCTGAGAACGTAATTTGTCCGAATAGCTCATTTCACTGTCTCTAAAGTGGTATGTCTTTTATTGTTTCACTGATAGGATATTAAGGTTTGACAGTGGGTATTTCTGGAGCCTGTTCCCTTGACTGACAAGGATCTCAGCCGTGACATATGAAAATGCCTGGGAACCGAGCCAACACTGAGCACAGTGGTGATAATCTACATCGCAGATTTAGCCTGTAAAGGCAAAAAAAAAAAAAAAAAAAAACTGGCAATATCCTCAGATTCACCACCCTTTTCAGGCATGCTATAACAAAGTGCTTAAGAGCCATTATTGCATTTGAATAAACAGCATACGAACAGTAATAAATCACCTCCAACAGTCACAACTGCCCTGGAATGAAACGGCTGTTTTCATGAGTCATAACCTTGAACTTTGAAGTGAAGTTACAGGCTCTACAGGAATGTAAGTGACCAATCAACATATTACACACAATGTAATTATTGCAGAGAATTTCCCAGAATATCTCCTAAAGACACGCCCAGACACACGCTACACTCATTCTCACATCTATATTCATCAGAGTGCCATAGGAGGCAGCCAGAGGGTACAAACACACTGGAGCTGTGCCGCTGCAATAACTTACACAGCCAAGGACACACACTATAGGTATGCTACTTTTTTTTTTTTTGCCTGAACTTCCTGCAAAACAAGTGTGTCAAAGTAACAGAGTGTTCCAGGAACAGTAAACAGCAGGAGATGTGTTACAGTCTGACAGAGCGAAGTCCATGCAAAGGGGGGGAAAAAATGAAGCTGCACTAATCAATAATTGTGCATTTATTTATAAAACGGGTCTAAAATGATGTGAAAGATGTCATACATGAGGATAAACCATAGACTGTATAACAACGAGTTATATTTCTTTATTATACAGTCTATAGAATTAACCTAGGAAGAATGATCAAATACCTCTACAGAGCTTTTTAGCAGCTTGAGGCACACAGTTTTCATTTTGATCAACCTCATGTAAAACCAGTGAGAAGCCCTAAAGGAGGGGAACATACAGCTTTTTCATGCTCTGCTTCATTTCAGCATTAGGCTATTTTGCTTCCATAACATTTCTTCTCTTACACTTGTGAAAATTAAATGTCCAAAATACGCACTTAGATGTTTGTTTGACTACATTTTTTTTTTGCATTAGACGTGTATAATTGTTAATACCCAGTTTGCATATCTAGACATTAAATTTTAGAAAACTTGTAATACAAAAAAATAAATGTCCTAATGTTAGTGATCAACTGGGAAGTTTCCCTGTGATAAAATTTTTACTTGTAAATGGTGATTTTCAATGATTGTTAAGACACATCTTTAAGAATCATTTTCTTAATTTAAATTCTTTTTTCTTCTATTCTGAGTCAGAAATCTTCACTTCCACTTACATACACTAAACTTTCCAGTTACAGCATCCATAGTCAGAGATATATAACATTTTATACCTAAAAACATGTTGAAAGTATTTTTTTTTTGCAGGTTGTTGATAGTATGTTCTGATTTATGGTGTAAGAAATAAAAAAATTCCTTTCTTTGTCCGTGATATCTTAAGCCTGGCTTTATCACACTGTTCACATTTCTGTTCTGGAAATTGGTGCAAATTAATGTGTATTTATAGAGATAATGTGTAATTTGCATATTTAGACATAAAAAATCATTTAAAATTTTGTTTATAATTTAAGTATTTAACTGAGAAAGTTATCTATTAGTTAAAATGTAACCTACACTGCTATAATGCCTCTCCTGAAAACCCACTGCACACTGTCAGTCAAGCACCAAACAGAACACAACACAAGGTCTACAGCTAGCAGGTGAGAACAGTGGATCACATAAAGAACCAGACTGAAACCACAGAACAGCAGGAAAGAAGATGGAATATCTACACTGATGGGATGGATGGAGCACACTTTTAAATCAGCAACAACTGCTCTATGTGTCTGCTAAATGTGCAAACACAAAGTAATTTACTAATACAACTACTAATGTATAAGGTCAAAACATAAGTCAAAGATGCATGATTTTGTGTTTTTTAAGGAATTATGCATGCAAGTTAAAAAAAAAGAAAGAAAGAAAAAAGAAGGAAATCCATGGAATGCCAAAAGCGTGAAAACTACTCTTCACAATTTCTCAAGACACTCTGAAAAAAATGCTTTTCTTCCCAAAAAAAAAAACTATTTACAAGCTAAAGATGCTGAATTAAATATAACACAAAGAAAAACGGCTAATTGGTTTCGCTTGAAGAGGTAAAGAGGGGCTCTGGCATTTTGCAAACTCTGTACAACTAATTAAACTTTAAAATAACTACCTCAGAACTTTTTCTCGGCTTTTTAATCATTAGTGTGAGATAACATCGTTGTTTTTCTACAGAAGAGTACCCCCTAACAGACAAATTGCAAGAAGTAACATTTTGTTAAAAAAAATACTGAACAGTGGGGGAAAAAACACTGTGTATAAAATAGTCGAATTGAGCCCTGTCAAGTCTTTTCAGTCAGTTTTTACAATATAATTTAACATCAATATAAGATACAAGTTCAAACACAGAACTGGTTGTGTTGAAAAAATGCTATTGATTACTTGTTTGTCTATGCAATGTGGGGGATCTGGTTATAATAATTCTGACAGGAAAGAACCCTAAATTTCCAGGTAAACTACAGAAGACATGAAGACTCGGTGTCTTCTGTGGTATCATCTACACTCATGCCCTTTTAACTAATGTTATGTTGTCTCTGATGTTTGTCTTCATTAAACTTCTTGTTTTTAATGATGTTGTGGAGCTAAAGACCGTTTCCCACATTGTGGATAATAAGGTTCCTAACTACATAATGATGATCACAAACTGTACCCTAATAAATTATGTAGCTACAGTGCATCAGTCAGGATGCATCAGTGTTTCAGTCCAGACTGAACTCAGTGCATGAAGACACGCTGCTGTAGGAGGCCTATAGCTTCTGTAATGCTTCTACACTCAGCCTCCTCCATTTACGCTCTGTGGTGTCGTAGGAACACACTGTCTCGGTGTGTATTCTGCATCCCGGTGACACAGCGGCTCATTAATGTCACATCATCAACAGTCTTGTTTCTCTCCACTCAGGAGAAGCTGCTGCTCGCTGCCCTCAGCGTGAACGCGCCTCGGCGCTCCGTGCGCACGAGCAGCCCTGTTTGTTTGTGTTGAGAGATTGGAAATGGCGGAGAGCAGAGACCAAAGCGATAACTTGCGCTAGCAAACGTGAGTGCGCCGTCATTGAAACGCAGAAACCACCCACAAGTGATTCTCTGAGTTACTTACAAATTGCTACTGCCGCTGGGATATAAGTCGCACACGGGGGAAAGGGATTTTCGGAACGAGGTTTGGATTTAGCAAGCTGGTTAGCTAGCTAAGCTAACCGTGCGAGCAACCTGGCGTTAGCTAGCTTCAAGTCGTGTGTGATTTTCACCACGCAGGCTTGTTTGTCAACATAAGCTGACGTTAAATTGATCGTGAGCCAGCTAACGCGCTACTTTTTGCCCGGTTTCCAAGCTAACCTACTTGTGTTTAAAACATGTTCGACAACGCTGACCGCAAAATTATCAATCCAAAGTAAGTGTGGATAAAAAGTCAGACAACTGACCACCCTTGTCGCGAGCAAGCGTTAAATTAAGCTGGTTAGCTAAGTTGGCTAACTGGCTTGTTTTACTCACAGCCTCAGCTGCCCTTTTGCATGGGAATTAATCATCCAGCGTGACAACCTAAAACAAGACCCCGTTGGAAGGATCATTATTTACAAGCTGAGGTGAACAGGTAAGTCAATCAAAAAGCATCGTACTAATTGCATGACAGCATGGCATCCAGTCAAACCATGATTGAAGTGGCCGCTGCAGCAGAGGATCTGCTCTGGGCCTCCAAACATGCCTGACTCATTGTTGATTTTTCCACATAACGTTACTACAATCCACTGACACCGTCTTCTGCAAATAAATACATAACGCGCAGGGCTCGCTGGGGCATTTTGCTCTTCCACCACCTGCAAAGAAAGCGATCAGGCACTTCTTGTGTAAGAATGTACGAAAGGCCTCAAGGTGTCGCTCAGGTTCGTTTTAATTAGCTGCAAATTGAACGCGAAAACTGAGAGAACATCTTGACCTGTTGACGTGTGGCAAAACGCCTCTGCGTCATTTTAAAACAACCTATAGAAACAACTCATGCACAGTGGAAAAATACTGCAAAGTAGATTAAGAACATACAGCCTGACGAGATGTTAGCTTTCCTTAAACATTTCACTGGACAAAACTCAGTTCATTTGCTCTCAGGTTTTGCTCTTATTTGAAATGTTCTGTGGCCTTTATGCTATGTTAATAGTGTTTGATTGCATGTGTTTTATCACAGAAAGTTTTGTTAAAAATACTTTTAACTGCAAAACTGTAAATCTCAGACTAAATACTGATCATTAACAGCTTCAACCAGATTGTGTCATCCTAGAAAATCCAGTGGAGGAATCAGCACCAACAGATATCTGCATGCTAAACTCTGATTTGCTCTAATATTGATGACAGTGTAGCAGCAATTGACATGGAAGTCCAATTATTTTCCAAACTGCACTTTAACAAACACGTTAAAGAGTAGAATTTCAAGTATTTTAATATTTAGATTTTCTTGTTTGAAAAAATTTGAGCAATTCTCATCAAATCTAAATACTTACAGACGATTACGATATCCAACAGATGATCTACTGACAATAGGTTATTTATAAATTTCGTTTGAGAATTGGTATTGCTTTAGAATTCTGCTTTTTCATGCTACAGAGAATTGTGTTGAAGTAGTTGAGTGACGTGTAGTTATGTAAAGGGCTCTGTCTTTAAAATAGAATTAGAATTCTATTTAGAAAGTTGACTTTGTTTTCTCACGCATACGTTTGTTTCAGCATGAATGGAGAATAGCAGATTTAAATGTGTTTAAGTAACACAAGATACAAACAATGCAAAGAAACTGCAACAAAATTAACTCGGCAAGAAAAGTTTTCAGATGGATTGGTCTTTTTCAAATCGTAAAAAGTCTGGGTAAATGCTAAACATTTGCACAATTTTTTTATTTCATCGGTAGCAGTCAGCATGTTAATGTAACAGTGTGCTTTGTGTAGTTGTTTACATGTTAGAAGTGTATAATTAAGTGTTTATATTAAGTAAGTGAATTTCTATTTGAGTTGCATTTTAATTTCTTAAATTCCATATTTTTATACATGGAACAGCTGACTTTTTTTTGTTTTTGCTCGAGTTAACTCAGTGATAGTAATCTGTTTGTGTAGTCTGTGTAGTTTTGGTGTTGCAGACTTTGTCTTGTTTTGGGGGAAAGCATTATAGCAGGGCCTCACCAGGCGAAGATGTAGCCCAGATAAGACTCAGGATATAGAGTTTAGTGGAGGCCTCAGTTATTCAGTTCAAAGTTTGTGACTCAGCTACCCGTGTGGTAACAGCGAGAGCGCCTCAGTGCAACCTGATTGTAAACAACAAACAAAATGGGGTAGTAAGCAAATGAAAGAATAAGCAAAGATGTTTCATTATAATAAGAAACCTAAAGAAGAAAGGACAGTGCCATTATTTTTGTCACATGCCATGTCTCGTGGTGTATAAGATAGATCAAAAATATATGAAAACAAATCTATAATTGATGGATAGTCTTTCTCTGTGACTCAGATCTTGAGAAGAGATGAAAACCCATAACCAGATCATGTCACTATGTGGTGATATGCCAAAGAAAGCACTGTAGTTACATTTACCCCTCCGATTAAAAATGAAGCTTTGTGCAGACTGATGGAGATGTGTAGGCAGAAGAGGCAGGAAATTGTTTGTGCTTTATGATCTTAGAATGTTGTAATATAAGAGACTAATCCTATCAGTTCAGTAGTATTTCTGTTGCAAGCCATGCAAGTTGCATTCTCCTTTTTACTTCTAGATACAAGCTGTAAAGCCTACCTAAAGATGAGCCACTTTTGAGAGAAATTGTTGGTGTGGGAGCCCTCCTCCTTGTAGCTAAGCTCTGCGTCTGTATGGAGAATGAGCAGCCATTTTAACACTCAGCAGTGCTGCAGCCTGCCTGCTTGCCTGCCACTGTCACAGCTTTCTTCTACAGGAGCTGTAGTAGGTGTTCATGCTGTTTGTTTTGAAGCCCCCAGGATACCTGCAACCAACCTGTGAAAATGTCACTCTGTGCTTTCACTTAGGGTCACAAAGCAAATAATGCTCACTGACGAAAGCTGTCTGTGGACCTGCCACTGGCTGGTAACCTATGCAGCGTATACAGTTGTCCCTGTTAGCCTTTTAGTGTTGTTATATAAGGACTTGACCTTAACATGTGAAGTGCCCTGAGATGGCTTATGTTATGATTTGATGGTATATAACTAAAAGTGAATTGAATTGATGTGAGCCTGCACATGTTTTACATGAAAGTGTTTTTTTTTTAGGTTTTTAATGTATTGATATTGTTGTACAGCATTTTGAGTCAGTATTTCTGAATCAGCTATTTGTGCTTCTGTTTTCCCTTTTGTCTTTCTGCAGTTTTTCATTATTTTGATATTTTTTGTTGTTTTCTAAATGAAAACTATTTTTGCTTCTTCTGTGAATATTGTCAGACTCTTTAGATGGATGATGCAATATTTGGATTCTTTTGCCTTGTCTTTACTTGATTTGCCCATTTGTTCAACATGAAGACAAACTGGAAGTGCTGCTAAATTTTTTCAAAAATTAAGATAACGATTCCCATTGATTTGTGACTTGTACAGTCCAACAGCTGATGATGCAACACCAGCTTTACCCCACTCTCAAGCCCTGTGGTGTTATTTGTAGTTAACATTTCATGTTTAAATTGTCACAGTCCTAAAAAGACAGCTTCAAATATTACAGCAACAAGTGTAGAAGAAGTCAGGAGCTCTCTTGAAATCAGCAATCATATTCTTCAACTTTTATTATGCAGCAGTAGCAATTTGGTTTGTGCGCCAATTTGGTTGGTCCACGAGTGTTTGATGGTGGATCATGAGCTTTGGCACAGATGTCCTGGGGCTCAGAGGATGAATCCTGGTGACCCTGATGATTATCCAGCTTTTCCCTTAGTGTCACCTTGAGGTCAAAGTTGTCATTTATCCTGTGAATCTTAAACTCCTACTTAATGGATTGACACCAAATTTGGCACAGATGACTAGCATGCCAAGTGAATGATTTTCAGGGACTTTGGGGGTCCCCTGACTGTCCTGTAGGGCCAACATGAGGTTGACGTTTTAGTTTTTGTTCAAATGTTTGAAACTGACAGGAATTCCCATGAATTTTGGTAGAGAAATTTATGTCTCTGTGGAGGAATTATAATAATTTTACTAATTCCCTGTCTTTTTTTTTGTCAACTCACATCTTCAAATCATAATTTTAATTTGACCTTACCACCAGTAATTTGTGTTTAGTGCTAATTAGCTAACACCATCATGCATTAACACATCAAAGGAACAACCATTATAACTGCTAAGTAGGGATGCTTGTTTTACACAGTTTTCTTTAAATGATAGTTAGACACTTGAAAAATCAGTCATTTAAGAATCATTGAAATGATGAAATATTGTGACCACTTTTCCATGTGCTATAAAAACCAAAATTGACTTGGCTGCATTAGGAATTTGTAGAACTCATAATATAGACATTAATGTCATTGAGTTGTAATTAAACTGCAAAAATCAAATCATATTTTTTTGAAGTGCTCCCCAGCGATTGGCATGAGTGATGAGCTACACTCTTCTGCAATGAGTAACCTGTAATCATAATAATCGGTTCATTGTGCTTTTAGATAACAATAATCCTCATAGCTGATGTACATAATGGAGTGACTTGTTCATCGTAATTATAATACCTCCAAAATGTATTTATGCTCTGAACAGAGTGTTGCCAATCCACTAAATCACTTCATTTGAAGGTTGTTGAAAACATGAAGTTAGAGTCCTGAACATTAGCAGTGTTAGCAGCTACGGCTGCTTCCTGCTGTCAGTCTGGCCTGTGTTAGCTGTTGAAAATGCTACTTTAGCATTAGCACAAGCCCAAGTTAGTTAGCTAATCACAGACAGCTACGGGGCACCTTTTTCACACATGAATGCTGCAACACAAGGTAGGGCCAAAAAATAAAATCTGGAAATTTATTTTTTTTTAGTAATCTTGGATGATTCCAATTTTAATCGATTTTTGTTGTTTCTTTGCCGTCTGTTTGCTATGGCTAGTGCTAGCCATGCCGCACTCCCGTAGCTGCGAGCACTCTTCCCATTCTTTAGGATGCCTCTGCCGGAGGTGCTAAAAGAGGTTAGTTGTGCTGCTACTCTTCGTTTTCACAGTACTTTTGCAAACCTTACACATGACTGTAGTTTGCTCTGTGTCAGTCTTGTCAAAGCCGAATCACTTCCATATAATCGATGTAACATGAGGCCCTTTTCTCGCGACCAACTCATCGTCTGCTGTTCTGTCCGCCATGACGGCGGTATGAGTGTTTTGGCGGAAGGAGATGAGAGGCAGAAGCAAACGCCAGTGCACAAGTCATGAAAGGCAGAAGAAGAATCTGTGTTATATATTTAAGCTCGCCTCGATTTTACGATTTGGCAAATTTTCAAATCGTCAGGTTTTAAAAAGGCGAATTAATCGAATTAATTTGATTTAACGCCCAGCCCTGACACAAGGTGCACAGTGGGCTGTAACCACACCTGTAGCCCAGTGAGAAGCTCCACCTGGTGGCACAGGGAGGCACTACAGTCAGTCTACAATACATTATCTGACAGTTAAGCTGCATGTTTGTATTTTCTGCCTTATTGGTTAACATATTTTAATTGATGAAATTATTACTGTCAGTTCATCAATTAACAGTTAATCATTAGCATCCTTCATAAGGTTATAAAGTCACAGCTTTTCACAGGGGTTAGTGAAACAACTGAAATACACAGCATAGGAAGCACAGGTTTTTCACCCAAGACAAGGTTATTTATATAGTGCATTTCAAACATATATTCAAACATATTTATAAATTGCAGAGAGAGAAAAACAAAACCATGGCTTGCATTTATGTCTACACTGTCTTTTGGTTGTTACTACCTGGGGTCACCAGACTAAGTGAGCAATTATTGTAGTTTTTGGCAGCTGAGGCCAAAAAAGTTATCTGCACAGAGCTTAAGTTTTTATCAACCCTTAACTTGCAGTTTTGTGTTTGTTTACTTCAGCCTTTTGAGGGAAATGATCTTTCTTGATGTAGGTGTGATGTCTACATTTCTGGTCAAACATTCAGTGTGTGTGCTTTGGTTTACATAATCCTACCAAATTATTGTCAACATAAATCAGAGCATTTAGATCTATAAACTTATGTTTTCCAGAGTGTTCGTGATCATCTTTGACATTATGCAGTGGGGACATGCAGCAGCTCCCGTTTCTGCAAACCTGCAACAGATGTGCTCTTGGTGTAGCCTGTGCAGCACTGGCTGCCGTATGCTGTGGTTTGTCCCTCGATTCTGACGCTCTGAGTCAGCGTGAGGCAGCAACACACACACATACATACATGCGTACTGTCTTCAGCTGCTGTGGCCAAGCAGAATGTGGAGAAGAAGGGAAGAGTGGCGCTGCTTCGACTCTTCGCTGCCTTCCTGCTGTCGGAGCGATGGCCTACATTCTCGCCTGGAAAAAAGGCTTGTGCAGCAGACTGTGAGAATTTGTGAGGGTTGGGAGGAAATGGAGGGAAGGAGAAAGGTGAAGGCAAAGAATGAGAGAAACAGAAAGACCACGTTCAGGAAGAAATTGATAGGACAAGCGAGAAAACAGAGGAAGGAGAACAGTTGTTGTGGTGTTGTGAGCGAGTTAACAGTCAGGCCCCAATGGCCCAGTTTTTTTTTTTTGTTTTTTTTAACAAGGTCGGTCCACAGTAAGAAGAGTCGCACATCAGTTTGTTCTTCTCGATGTGGATTTGAATAGATTTTCTAATTTAAAAAGAATGTGTTTGCTAGAATGTTCATACTCTGAATAGAAAAAGCGTTCAAGAGCAACACAGAAAACCTTTTTCCTTCGATCCTTGCTGATGTGACTGAATGTGTGCCTTTGCCCAGGGGACACTGTCAGGTGATTTTAGAGTAAGTTTAAAGGTGGGTTTCTCACCTTAGATGTGAAGCAAACTGTGTGTAATGAACATATGGTGGTGTGAACACTTTTCTTAAGTGGAGAATCAAAGTGTCCATGTGCCTTGGTTTTAAATACATGGAAGTTTTTCTGCATTTGAGAAAGCCTTATCTTGACATCACATTATCGATTTTGGTGGTATCGCTTTTATTACTGAGTCTGTGAAGTAGAAGAGTGACCGAAGGGCTGCATTATTTTTAATTTAAAATTAAATTTGACACGTTAAAGCTGTTGCATACAGATGCTATTGCTTAAGGCCAGTTCATGGTTTTTGGGTACCTGTACACTGACCGATGTGGACTTTGAGAGAAGATGTGCTCGTTTTTGTATCACATACTACAATACATGTGTGTCATTCTGCTACATGGATAATTGAATTGAAATTATTTCAAACTCGGGGTTTCCATGTTTGTTTCTGGAAGGCAGTGTTACAACTAATATCACATACAGAGGAAGACTATTTTAGCCTGGTATTGGTTTTGGGTGCCAGCTAAAAATGAGTAGACCCTTATTAGAAATGTCTCCTTGCATCCAAAGACAACAATCAATGATTACTTTGGCTGTCATTAACTATATACGTTTATATTTGGGCCACTCGTAAAATATATTACTGGTACTTATTTTTAACCAAGAATACCTGTTAGGCACTGTACACGGTGGCACTACCATAATCATAACATCACATGATATGTCCACCAACACAAATTTTTTCTGCATAAATTTATCCATAGTAATATTGTGTGATTTTACACACTGATATTCACATGCAATGTGGTGAGCAAACGTTCCTTTTAAAGTTACTTAGACTCAAGCCATATTTGTATAAAAATTGGTTCATGTTCCCACAGTGGAATGATGTACACAATACTTAAACAACCCACACAAAGGCAAATCTGCATGATGTAACTAGTAGAAGGTGACTGTGGAAAACTTTCAACAAATTCTGACAAAGTGTTCTGCTCACAAACAAGCCTAAGCCCAGTGTGGGCCTCTTTTTAGTCACAAATGTAATGTATATATTCTTTTGGCATGCCATTTTCATGTACACTATAGCCTGCTTTAAGCACAGTTTTGGCTCAGGACTGAGGGATTTACAATGCAAGATAAACATGTCAAGAAGATGGAAGTGAGTGAAGAATAAAGTAGGAGCAGCATAAGCAGACTGAAACACTGTCTTTCTTGTACCATCCTGAGAAACGTTAGTGTTAGTGAAAACTGTGTGTCACGGCTTTGCTTTCTTCCGGAGCAGCTAGATTTATTGTACAGCAGAATGACTGCAAAGCACTATACCTACTGCATAGATGATGTGTAGACTGTGGGAAATGACAGAGGGGAACAAAGCACTGAGAGCAAAGGAAGTGGTCTTGTTTTGTGTATAGTGAAGTGTGACGCAAATAACTACTGTTTGTGCTTCAGATATTGTGATGCTTATGGACATTTTAAATGCCACTGGTGTTTTTAGACTATTACCCTGGTTGTTTGCATGTCTTTTCAGGAGACAACTGTCCAAATAGCTTTCCACCTACTCATGGTATTAAAAACACAACATCCCAGTACTCAAAGCTGAGACCACATCCTTACAAACAACAAAATATATGCAAAAAAAATCTCAAGTGTGCTTTGCTTTGAAATGAACAAGTTTCCAGGACATGCAAAATGTCTCAATGTTCTCTTTCTGTTATTTCTTTACTTCTCTCTGTCTTTTTTGTTCTGACCGCTCTGTGTTGAAACATAAAATCAAAACCAGAGGCAATGAATCACACCCGCAACGAACTACAGGAAAATGAGAATGTTGGACTACAGCTGTCAGAAAGCATGTTCAGCTACGGTACAGAAAGCGGTTTCCAGCAACTGCTATAAGTTATTACTTTGAAATAACTGATTTATGACATGATTATTCACTGGGTATTTATCATTATAGTCTGCTGCAACCACCCAACAGTCTTAAACTCACCATTGATTTATTTTGTGAAAATTTTGGTCATTTCTTTTCCCCATGCATACTCTCTTTACTTGGATTTGTAGCTTGATAATGACTCTTAATATTTCTCACAGAATATAACAGAGTTTTTGGGGGGGGAGTATTCGGATATTCAGGTCCAGCCCTACCTATCATTTAAAATGAATTACATTTAACCACATTATACTATTATAGGCACTGTGTAATGCATAGTTTGATGTGTTTAGTGATCACACTGGTCCTGCTCACTGCTTATCTTCGTCTTACCTGTTGTAGAAGAGCAATGTGTGTTAAAGGTTACCTGCAAGAGTTATATAATTCTAGTGTAATGTAGTCAATGCATAGCATCATTAAATGCCCTCATCTTATCACCTGTATCTTGCCTTATTGGCCATTGCTTAAGCTGACTTGAAATTTATGTGTACTTAGAGCAGTCAAGCACCTAGGAAACTTATCTAACTTGCATGAGATGCTTTAATATGTAGGAATTTTCCAGTAATAGCCCTGTTTCGTTTTAGCTCCAGAGTTAGTTGTCTAAAGCAGTTCACCTTCATTCTTATAATATCCTTCTAATTCTCCATCCAGTTTCTCTCACTTCTTTTGACCTACCTTCCCTTCCCTCTTTTGTCCTATTCAGCTGAAATGCAGGTCACTGAGGTGTGGTTCTCAGGCTAGCCGGCAAGTACCACAACTTTGCACTTGATGAGTAAATATGTGTAAAGGGAGAAACAGGTTATGTGACAATGCCAGTGATGAATGCAGTGAGCAGTGTCTACACAAAAGGGCATCATGTCACTGACTGCTGACAAGAAAGCACAAGTTATCAGCCTCGTAAGGCATGTTACTACAATGGTGAATTACTCTCAAACACCAGTTTACCAGTTGGTGAGTAACTTCTCTATTTTATGCTACCATGTTATTGACCTAAATTTGATTGATTTTAAGATCATAGAAAATAAACCAAAAATGTCAGTGTTGTAACTAGAGACAGAAATGAAAAAGAGGTTTTCCTTACATGTGCGTATTTGACGTATTTATTTATTTATTTTAAATGTAGCCTCTATTTCAGCTGTGGAAATGAATGAATTTTGTATTTCTCACTGTCAAATTTTTTGTTGCAGTTTGGATTAAAACGCTTGTCAGTAAACATGACTAACACCAGTCATGAACTTGTATATGTCAATGACCGGATTTGTCCATCTCCATTTGTTCATGAAGTACCTTCTCATTTCATGGTGAAGTGTGGATGTATTGTTTGACTCTTGGCCTGTCACTCTGTATTTAGACATACAGGATTGAGTGTTAATGTGAATTAAAATAAAGAGAATGTTACATTTATGTGTTTGCCAATTGTTTTATTAGAAACAGTTTGCCATCACCCTACTTTTTATCAGTGCAAGTACTGATGCAAAAAGTATTTGACATCTGTCAGACACGTTAATTTAGAGCTGCATGGTAATAATGATTGGTTTTAATGATTGCTATTGTCTGTATAGTCTCAATTGATAATGTTCAATGTTTCACTTAAAAATATCAAATTATGGGGAAATAATTTTTACAGAGCACAAAATTCTGTTTTCAAATTGCTTAGTTTAACAAACCAACAGGCAAACCAGAAACATTGATTTTAATGTCATACAAAGAATATTCTTACATATGGGAAACAGGTGACTGCAGATGTTTTCCATGTTTGATTATAATGTTGCTGAAACATGGAGTCCATCCTTGGTTTTTGTCAGTTTAGTAATAAAAATGTTAATCATTTTCTCATCATATTGTAACTTTTCAACAACACAGTTTCCTAAACCTTCCAGATCAACGAAATCAAAACTTGCACAACAGACTTGATTAACAGACTTGATTCCTTTACATAGTGAAGAGTTATTTAAACCGTCGTGCACATTTTTAAACTGGAATTCTTAAGAGCGTAGAGTGAGCTAATATTTAGTAAAACTCCTTTTTTATGTGCTGGACCATGGCAACCTTACCAGCTAAGGCTTAGAAAAGTGAATGTCCATGAATTACATCTCTAGTGGAGACATGACTATGGGTTTGTTTCGGAGAGGGACAGAGCAGAGTGTTTGTGTGTGCACACTTTCTGAAGTCAAGTGTCATGTTTATGCAAACAAATATTAAACGATAAGGAAGGATCCATGAATGTGCTGTAAAAAGGAGACCGTCATTACGAGGGGACACGCAAAACTCTTGACCTTGTTCAGCTGTAACTACTAGTGAGGCACAGCATGAGTAAGCACTATCGTGTTTAGAAAATATCACCTGAAATGTGGCAGAAAAAGAAAGGCAAACATGGTATTGACAACCAGTTTTCAGGTAACAGACCCATTGAGCCAGATAACTAGAAAGAGTTCTCACTTCTTTCCCTTCTTTAGGGCATGAATCCACACAGATTTACCTGTTCCTCTGAAACAAATTATGTTGAGTGCAGGATATAGAATGCTGAATTTTCTTATTGATTAGTTATCCAATCAAGAACCGTTCTTCTTCAGCATTTGTTCAGTTTTTACGACAAATGCTCAGTTGCACCTTTCAAGATAATCTTAGTAGTAATGTATTAAGTCCTGAAGGGCTGAAAGGAACAGTTTTTTTGTTAGTGATTATCATTGTAGAATTTTCTCCATGTATCGTTTTGTCTGTAGATGGCCAGAAGATATTGTGAAATGTTCTTATTAATACTGAGGTGACTTATTCAACTTTGCAAAAAAGTTGCTTTTGTTATCTTTCAGAAATCGTCACATTTGAGAAGCTGGAACCAGCACGTTTGGCAAAAGATTATTTGATTGTCAAAATAGTTGCAGTTTTCTGTCATTGAACTCTTAGCACAAAATGTTGCCAAAGCAAGTTACCATATGTGACTAAATGTGGAGCACCAGACAGTACTTGCTCAGTTAAATATTATGATTCCAAGATTATCATAAAATAGAATGCATCGTTCCCCCTGAGTCAGTTCCCCCGTACAGATGTGAAACAGCTGAAAGTGAAGATTCTGCAACTGTCTCATATGACGGTATTTGCAGTAAGAAAAATGAGTCTAAATTTAAAAGATGTAGTCTGCAGTAAGGTTTGGGACGAATGGAGGATTTCCTCTTGAATTTTAGCAGTACTAATAGGCCAAAAATCAACAGTCAATATGTGATCAATGTTGGCACCATTTCATTGATATTAAGCAAGCCTCAATGACACTCAAGTGACATTATCTTATAATGAAAAATAAGATCTCTACATTTAAAGTCTTTCATTGACCTTCTTGTAGCTGATAACACACATTTGTATAAAGCAGCTGACCTTTCCACATCTGCACCATTTGGCACGTAGGCCTTGTACTTATTTACAAGCATTGATAGATGTGGCGTGGAGATTGCCACACTGTTCCAAAACAAGTCAGTGTTAGCTAGTTGACTGAGTTGAGACTGGGTTCACTAAACTTGGTGAAGGGCAAACAATTCTTTCTGTGCAACATGAAGAAATCAAGGACAGCATAAAATGCAAGCTTTATAGACTTAGTTTTATGATTGAAAGCTTTACAGTACACACGGAATTTGATGTGTTGGTTACTTAGAGTACATGAGAGAAAGGTTTCCCCGTGTAGTTTGATTTCCCTTCAAACTGCTTTGCCTCCTTTGTCTTGGTAACTTTTGTAGGTTAATATTTGAAAAAAGAAATGTTTCAGTCTTCGTGAGGGTCCTGTTATTATGTCTGTATCTTCAAAGCGAAGCACTTGAAGATAAGGAATTGTAGGGCAGACATCCACTATGCGGCTAAACGGCTCGCTGTTGTTCCCGGATGTATATTTTGTATAATAATGTTGACGAGGTTTTGTCAAAATCTTGATCCAAGAAAGCTGACTCAGCAGTCTTTTCCAAGCTTACATCATGATTTCGAGTGAGACCCTTTTTATCAAACATGCTTGATAACTGTGAAAAGATGTCTTTGCAGTTTTGTCATTCTCACTGTTACAGTTCCAGTACCTGGATTCTGAATGTGTCCGAGTGTTTTAAAGAGATTTTTAAAAAAAAAAATTTTTTTTGAACATTTGATAAGTAATTACACAGATGTAATGACAAAACTAAGTTGATGTTTGGTCTTGGTGTAGTTGGCTTTTCGTCCCGCTCACTCCATTGTTCTCGGTCTTGTTTTCTCTGTTGACTCGTCTAAGTACCTTTTAACTCATCTTCCAGTTTGCTGACTGTACCAGAGACAAGGTATAATTCACATTTGGAAAGTACAATCTGATAGAACTCCAATGAAGCATCAGCTAGACAGTGAGAGAGGAGAGACTTCATGTGAACCACTTTTCAGGAAGAAAACCTGCTGGTTACTGAAGAATTTCTGACTAAAAACAACTGTACAGCAGAAGTGCTCCAGCAGGCCTGCTGTGAAAGGGGTCCGAATAGAAGGAATGCTTTATCACTTGGAGTGTTTGGTTCTGGCAGCAATCGTATCCCATCAGATCTTTCCATTAAATGCTTTTGAAAACATTTTTCATGTGTTTTGTTGTAAACAGAGACAGATTTTAATGCTTAAAATTTGTGCACTACTCAGCACCGCTTCTGATGTGCACAGTCACCATCAGGAATATCACTCATAGTGCTCATCTCTTCCAGAAGCTCTTTCTCCAGAGAGTGGGATTGCTCTGCTGTAGCACAGATTGAATATGTGTTTGCTGTACAGATGGAAACTGGGAGTGGTTTATGAAGGATCAGAGCCACCCAGAGACTTACATCCAGTTGGTCATTTACAAACAGATAACATCAAAACTTAAGACTCTTTTAGATGGATTTGTTGTCACGTTGTTGAGTATATGAACAGAAGAAACAATAGAAAACAATGTTCTTGCATTATGACACTTTTTTGCTCTGTCATGTGAAGTTGCAGTTGGTCGGAGTTTATTCCTGGATACTCGTCCTAGAATACATGGCTTGATAAAAACAGCTGCTGCTTACTGCTGCTTTTCAGTTGTTTTGTCTCTTCTTTTTCTCATAAACGTTACAATCCTGGCCTCCAGGCAAGGTTCTTACAGACGTAATGCATTTGTGGATGTAGTGTTTACACTTGAAATAAATTTACAGAATATAAATTTGTGTATTTGTTTTTGTGTAACAAAATATCAAGTAACACATACTGTAACTGGCTCTATTAGCTATATAAATCACAACAGTCTTTAATGTGTGACTTGATTAGTTGCTGCTTTCTGAGCACTTTTTGGGGTTCTTAATTCATGCGTTTCTCAGCTTACGCAGGCAAAGACTCATAGTGATTCTCATGGTTAATTTAATGGTTGCATCAAGAGATGATGATGCTTAATTGTTAAATAGTGAATTGCCATTCATTTAACCAATTCAAAATATGTTTACTCCTAATTCAGGATATAAAGGACATGCAGTTTAACTGTCTGTCTGACTTGCTCTAGTACCTGGTTGTGTCACCAGGTGGAATATTTTAATGTTTAATGAGGTGGAGTTACAGGTGTGTTTTCTGACTGTCTAACTGCTAACTATAGAAATTGTGCTAATGAGCTGTTCAGCACCAACTTGTAAGAAAGTGTCTGGCAGCTGTGGTTTAGTTAGCTACCTGAAACTCATGCTACCGCTGAACTAGAAATTTTGAGTGCCTGTGTGTGAAGATGTTAATAATGTTTCTTTTTTTTTTTTTTTTACTGTGGAAATCTGCAGCTTGTTTGCTGTGCTTGACACTTAGCATTTTGTTGGGCCAATTGTTGAACAGCTATTTTAAATGAAGTCTTTTTTTGGTATTCATTTATACATGCAGTAGCCTGGTGTTTACTGTGTCTGTTTTTCAAATTTCTTTAGCATCTGAATTGATTTTGCAGCGAACATTAAGTGTCTCTGAGCAAAAATGGCTCTTTCTGCATCTGAAAATACGTCCACTGTATTTTACTCATTTCAGTGATTGTTGATGATTCTTGATTGTCATTGCAGCCATCAGCTGGTTGAGGAAATTGTTTAAAATTTGCATCAGTAGTTGCAATTGTGAAAGAAATTGACTGAAAATGAAAGACTTGGCACACATATGTTGATGAAGGTATTATGAAATGTGAAGCCACGAAAGTTGACAGAAGGGTGTGTAGATTTTACTGTCTTCAGTCTGTCCCTGCCTGCTGGGTAGCCAAATAGCCAGCTGTTGGCAGCTACGAACCAGATGTCATATCAACAAGCACAAACATCAGGAGCAGATGAATCTGTGTTTGACAGAAGTGATTATTAAAGTGGATGCCTATGCTCTTCTTAAGCATGAGTGTTGAAGCAAATGCATAGCTATGACCTATATTTTTTTGAATATTCTCTGTGCTGAAAGCTCTACGGGTGGTATAGATCTTATTCTTCAACATCCTTGTGCGCCAAGTTCTAATGATTTAAACCTAACCTTGAAAACAACATTTTTTTAATTGGTTTGTAATATCCCATTGTCCTATGAGACTGTAATATATAAAAGACAGTGGTATGGATTGAGGGAAAAGTAAGGGTTCTATACTTTCTCCTTTAGATAATCTTTTGATATTCCTTTTTTCCATTTCTTATGAATAGTTAAATGTAAACAATGAATAAGGACAGTTTTCACTATTTCTTACACAGAGGGCAAGTGAAATTGTCCCTAATCTGCGGCATTATAGAGCTCATTTTCACCAAATCAGACAGAGTGTTTTCTTGTATGTGGATCACGTGATGATGGTGTATAAGCTCCATGGCAAATTAACTCCCAGCAGTACAGCCCATATTGTAGAAGGTCATATGAAAAACACTGTAGCGTTGCATTCTAACTCCATTGTGCGTCTTTCCCTTTTCTTTTCTTTTTTCTTTTCTCCCTGCTCTCTTTTCCAGTCAGAGGCCAAAAGGCTTCTCCCTGCACCTGGGATGGTGCCATGTGACAGAGCGGCTGTGGAGCCATAACCCTACTACCACCGCTCCATCATCTCAACGTTAAGCTGCTTGCCCACCACTGATCTCACCCCCCGTCTCCCCTCCTTCCCTTTAGCTTTGCTCAGAGCCCTGGACAAGGCCACCACAGCCACCACATGACTCACCCACTGGAGCCCTAGATCAAGTAAGTACAGTATGGCTGGTCAGCACTGTGTACTCTGTGTTGAGTGCTGCAATACGTCTCATTGTGAGCCAGGACTGAATTCTGGGTTGCAGCCTACAGTGAATAGTGTAGTTTGTCCTGTGGAATTTGGGTATATTATTTAACGCTGACTCTTACTAAATATCCACCGGATATTTTTCATGTTTGTTTATTTACTGAAATACATGTTTATTTATTTCGTGAGTGACAAAAGCTGCTAATAACTAAGGCTTGAGGCCACGTTTGTAGGATGGCAGGAATCGAGATGAACAAAGGTCAGTATTAATATTCAGAGAAATAAAGCAAGACAGTAGCTGGTTACTTCACTGTGCTGAGTTGAAAATGTGGAATTTAAAATGCACACTGCATGGATTTCATGCTTGTTTTGTAATCTTGTTCACATGAGCTATTACTGTGCTAAGTATTTTCAGGATTGATCATGACGTTTATAAATAAAGGGGCGAACAGTTGAAAGCTTTAGTTTTACCTGAAGACGTCATTGTTCAGTTGCTTGTTTTGCGAGACCAAAACGACAAAACGTGCACACACAGATATATGATAAAAAAGAGTGAAGGCCAATAAATTTGAAAGTTTGAGAAGATTGAGCAAGCCACACATGCTGCAATGTTTTATTTTTCATTTGCAAATGGCAGATTAGCATTGACTTAGGGCTTAATTGCTTACTTCTTGAGTAACAGAGCTAGGGGGGATGTCAAAACATCTTCATTCCTTTCATATTTTGTTACATTATAGACTTAATTTTACATTATTTTTTTTCCTTTTGCAGATCCATTACTAATCTAAAAGGTGTTTTGTTGAAGGGGCACAATAAATTGAACTGAATTTTAAACAAAGCAGAAGCAAGTAGACAAGTGTGTGCAATGCCACAAAAATCAAAAGTGTGATCATAATTGAAATGTCAGTGTGAGTTTTGTTTGATTTGCATTTTGCAAGTAGTCGTTCTGTTTCTTTGTGTTTTCTAGAGCAAGTTGAGGTCATGTCAAGATCTGCAGTGAAAAAGATGATGCAATGTGGAATTGCCACAAGACAAAAACTATGAAAATAAGGCCCTGAGTTAAAATAAGGGGAAAGGTTTGCAAAGAGCACGCATAATTGGCTGAATTTGAAAGACTCTGGTCTTCACGTTCTCCACACGGACTTAATGGCCTGTCAATTTAATTTTAGGGAGGACCAGTTAGTTAAGCCTAAATTAATCTTTTGGAGAGTCGAGAAAGATAATGCCTCTTTCTCACTGGCTATTTTCCATTATTCCCCTGTGCTGTGTGCTCTGACACTTCAGGCCCCAGATCGGCTCCGTTGCTCTGAACATCCCAGCATGTCTGAGTAGGCCTCCCATAGCGTTTCACGAGTTGAAATGAGGACACACACGCACCAATTACACAGAGACCAACCGAGTTCAATAAATGATGAATATTCATGTGGAATTATCTGTCTGGCAGTGAACGTGTTTGAGATTGGAAGTGCTGCGTGAAAAAAATTAGGTGAGCAATGACACCCACAGGCACTATGAAAGGCAGATATGCAGAGCTGTGTAAAGAATGATTCATATGCTGATGTTAATTTGCTTTTCATTTTACCAATATATTTATATGTAGTGATATATTCTCACAATATTTTAAGGCTACAGAACGGGTGGTATATTTTTGTGTGCTCAGAAGATAAACGGAGCAGTTCTACTTCAGTGGACTAAAATATGTATTTTTACATTTGGTTATACATTTTGCATAATTTTTGAGCACCCAGTACATTCCATTATTACACAGATGAGAAAAGTGACTATGAGTAGAAATCCACTGACTGCAACTCACCACTGCAGACTGGTTTACTCTGTGTATTCTATACACTGAGGACTCCAACTGTTGTAGTGTCTGTGGAGCTGTGAGCAGTCCAAGGTTATTTCTTACTCTTGGTAAACATCCTGGATCTGGGTGTACACAGATGGTGGGAAACAATGGACTGGAACTTAACAGTGTATTTGTTTGAGAAGCAGGGACTCTTAATGGACCACACCAGCATTTATGTATGTTTAAACTGATTTACTTCAGACCATTTTTTCATAGATTACCATAGTCTGTGTGTGTGTATGTATATATATATATATATATATATATATATGTTTTCCTGTCAGCTTTTTGTTTCTATTAATATCGCAAATGAAAACCAATCTTCAGATGCTTTAAACCCCAGTAATGATCAGCCGATTGATTGATCTTGTGGTTGTCATTTTTAAAACCAAAAAAATTAACAATCATCAACAATAACATTTGTTTTACTGTTCACTATGATTGTAAATATTGCAATATTTGGTGGTTTGTTGGACAAAGACTGATGCTGGAAAATGTGTTGTTTCTTAATATGTTTCACATGTGAAGACTTATTGACAAATCAATTACTGAAGATTCACATCTTCATTGTCTAAAATCCCAGTGTAGAACTGAATTCTGTACACTGAATTTTTAGTCAAAACGTTGAAAAACAAACAAGAAACACATATAAATAATAACACATTATGCACATCTCTAACACAGTGCACATGTTGCTTGTTTATGTCATTTCTAGTTAGAGGAGACTCTAAATCAAAATTTGGAATGAGTATGAATTCATTGTTGCTTAACTGTATGTTACTGCTGTGAATGAATGTAACCAGAGTTGACTGATTTAAAAGCCTGCACATATTAACAATGCAACTTTGACAAAAATAAACGCAAGGTTGCAACAAATCATAATCTGCCAATTATGTTCTTCACTGAAGAACATAAGTCATTGCCCCATGTTTAAGCTGCCTTAATCAAATCTGAAAGAAATTAAGGACTTTGCTCTTGTTGGGCTGCTTCAACTTGTCGATCCTGTTTCCTGTTCACCTTTTTTTTTAAACCTTTTTGGCTGCTTGTTTCTGATCATCTTGTCCAGTGCTACACAGGTTTTCTGCAGACTGACTGATGTTTTCCTCCACTTTGTTAATATCACCCTTATTTGTCATAATGGCATTTACTTTGACAAGGTGCCTGGCACCTTGACTGAAAAACACAATCAAAGCATTATGTTCCCACCACTGTGCTTGACCATAAGGATAGAGGTCTTGGGGTTACATGCCTTCTTTCATCCCACAATAGCTGCAGCCATGTGTCCAGTAGCTATTTTTTTCAGATGTAAGAACTTATGATCAAAAGCTTTCTTCTTTGTCCAGGTGAGGTTCTGTGTGCCTGTCTTGCTGAAGTACCGTCAGATGTATCACGATCGTCTTAGTGACAATTCTTGGATTCTTCCTCGCCTTTTGCACTATCAATCTTGTCGCCACTGGAGTCATTTTTGGCTTTCTGCCGTGACCTTTGAGATGTTTCACTTTGTGAAACACTGTGTTCTTTTTGATGATGCTTTGCACTGTGATCACTGACACTTGAAAACACTTTGATGTGGCTTTATAGACTTTCCCCATTGTGTGAGCAGCTGTGATCTAAGTGATGGACCCTGATAATAAATTTAATTAAAAAAAAAAATGTTTTAAATCCCTGTCTCACCCCCTCATGGGATGGTATTTTTCCTTTCAAGCTTGGGTCCTCCACCAGAGGCCAGGTAGTTTGAGTTTTCTGTGCATTGTCTTTACTGGTCCTGGGACTGCGCTCTTCTGGACAGAGACCTCAGATGACAGGGTTCTCACCAGGATTTTTTTCAGCGTAACGGCAGGTCCTCCTGCACACGTACACGCAATAGACAGGAACGCGCATGCGCGCGCGCAATAGACGGGAACAGGTCAATCAACAGGAAAGTACGGCTGAGGTGGGGAGACATAAATTAACCTAGATAGGCACCCAGTCGATTAAAAACAAATGCACATGGCGTTATCTGTCAAAATAACAGTGCAGCGGCCCTAATCACAGTGTTAACCCTTCCTGTTCGGCCCATGGTCAGGAAGCCCGGGGTTAACCCCCTTCACTTCCTCAGCAGCCGTAGAGGCAAAGACACAGGAGCCCAGCCACATCAAAGAACACTGCAGCCTTTATTGTCTATTAACAGTGGCTGAACCGCACAGTACCGCCAACCCAGCAACTACACACCTTCTCTCCTCCTCTACCAAACAGACTGAACTGCATGCCGTCTCTCTCGCGCGCTGCATTCAAGGTCGCTTGGACATCTCGCTCTCCCCTTCTCTCCCACACACACACGCTACTCTCTCTCCCTCTCTCAAGACGGAGCCACACACTCTCATAACAACAGCGTAATCTTTGAAATGCGCTGGCGTAGTGGCCCTAATCACAGCGTAATCTTTTAAACTGACAGCGTAACGGGCCGTTACGACAGCGTAATGGGCCGTTACGCTGAAATGTGCTGGCGAGAACCCTGGATGATGTTCCTAGGATCAGCTGAACCCACTCCACTTCGTTATGGTGCTCCATGTACGCTTTTCCTGCCAGCAACTTACATCTGCTATTATGTGCTGGACTATCTCAGGAGCATCGTTACACAGCCTGCACCGTGGATCCAGCCTGGTGTGATAGACTGCTACCACTGTGGATCTTGTGCTGAGGACTTGTTCTTATGCAGCCATGATCAGTGCTTCTGTGCTGTCCTTCACTCTAGCCCAGGGGTCGGCAACCCGCGGCTCCGGAGCTGCATGCGGCTCTTTCAGCCCTCTGTTGTGGCTCCCTGTAACTTTGGAAAATACATTGTTCTTCCTTTCAGGAGCGTTTCAATGCATTTTAATATAGAGAATTTTATTGTTAAATTACCGCTCTTACTTTGACATGTCACTCCACCAGATGTGGTGTGCCTGTGACATGAGAGCGCAAAGCTGATGCAGAGAGACAACACGGAGCTTCCGATTCTCACATGTTTCATGCCTTTTTTAAAAATTTTACTCCTGGAGAAGCAACGCCTGTAGTTTCACATCGTTTTGTACTCAAGAATGGCAAGCCTGTATATTAAAGCTCCACTCCAAGAAAGACACGTCTTTGAGTCAAAAGTACTCATGATAGGGTAATACACGTTACTTGCAAGAACACGGCTCGATGTCACATCCAGGCAGCAGGTCAGAGAGTCAGAGGAGTGTCGTCTTGGAAAAATAGGGCAGCGACTTACCGGAGAAAAGTTATTAGCTGAAGATAAATAGGTAAATAGATTTTTACAAGTTAAATAGACATTCGCAAAATATTGATTTCCAGCTAACATTATGTAGCATATGAGGTCCAGGAGCAAAAATGACATTAACCAAGTAAGATAAATATTAGTGGAAGAACACAATTAAAAAAAAAATCTATCTAATTAGAGGCTTTGTAATTAAATAATCACGACTGATTAACAAGGGCATAGAGGTAAAAAAAAAAAAAAACGATATATGCAGCGTTGTCTTCATTTTAAATGCCAAAAGGATTTTGCGGCTCCTGGTGTTTTCTGTGGGAAACGGGTCGAAATGGCTCTTTGAGTGTTAAAGGTTGCCGACCCCTGCTCTTGCCCTTTCTAGCCACTGGTAAGATTAGATAAGTATTCACTCAGCAGCTCGTCATTCGGAGGCATCTTCAGGATTTATTCCTGGATCTTAGCTGCTTTATCCTGGGCGCCGGTGCGGACACTCTAGTCCTTAGCTGCAGTCGGTCCGCTTCATGTTACAACCTCAGGGTGCTGGACTTGGGGTGAAGCCCTCTATGCGTTGTGAGGAGCTTCCTTGTCTTGATATCGGTGGCTTCCATGTTTTCCTTTGGCCAGTTGATTATGCCAGCACGGTATTGGATGACTGACAGGGTGTATGTGTTGAAGGCCCGGACCTTGTTCCTCCCATTGAGCTGACTCATTATGACTGCATTACTCGATGTAGGTATTTGACTGTGGCAGAATTCCTTGCGGGTTCCTCTTGGTTCCCATTTGACTGTGGTATCCCAAGGTATTTGTAGCTGTCCTTAACATCTGCAGTGCTGTCTTCTGGTAGTTCAACCCCCTCAGTTCTGATCATCTTTCCCGTCTTTGATACCATCCTGCTGCATTTGTCTAGTTCGAATGGCATCCCGATGTTGTTTCTGTAAATCTTGATGGTGTGGATCAGGGAGTTGATGTCTTGTCATACACCTTAATGTCATCCATGTAGCTAAAATGGCTGATGATTACGGTGAAGCTCCACTTTGGAACTTGTATCCATAGCTGTTCTCTGAGATGGTCTGGCTGAGGAGCTTTAGGCCTATGGAGAGCAGCAGTGGTGATAGTTCATTGCCTTGATATAAGCTGAATTTGATGGTGACTTGTGCAGTTGGCTTTGAATTGGCCTCCAGTGTCCTTTTCCACAGCCCCATTGAGTTCTTGATGAAAGCTCTTAATGTCTTGTTGATATTGTACTAGTATAAGCATTCCATGATCCATGTCTGTAAGCATTGAATCATCGGCTTTCTTGGAGTCAATCCATGCCATGCACAGGTTGGTCTGTCTGGTCTTGCAATCTTGGGTGACTGCAGTCTCTGCCAGGAGCTGGTGCTTGACTCCTCTGGTATTGCTACCAGTTCCCTTCTGGCTGCTGTTCATTTATTGTGCCATATGCCTGTTCATCTTATCATCCCATCTGTCAGCAGTTGATTCATTTATACTGCCAGTTTCTTTAGCCAGTAGGTGTGGATCATGTCCAGGCCTGGTGCTGTCCAGCTTTTCATTTGTAGCACGGGTTAACAAGGTCCACGTCAGGAGCTGAGGGCTCGCATAACTCCATGGTTTTAGACTTGCTATTGGCTAGCAATTAAGTGGAGAACTACTGCGTCAGCTGGGCTCTTTTAGTGTGACAGAATGCTGCAGAACATTGTGGAAACCAGGATCAATTTTGGGCAAGGTATTTTTAGAAAAAAAATATCCTAGAAATAATCAAAATTCATCTTCAGCATCTCTCCTCCAATGTCCTTCTGCTTTTGTCACTTCTTTATAGTTGTCCCATCTGGAACATATCTATTAGTAAAATAAAAAATCACCATAAATCACAATTTGGCATTTGTAAATATTTTTTGGCTTATCTGTGGGTATATTGGTGATAAGGTATAAAAAAAAAACATTGACAGTAGTTTAAAATCCTGCTTATGTGACTGATAAGCCATCTATAAATATGTGTGAGATGAATTAAGAAGAGGAGGTGACATTCAATTTACAATAAGTGCATTGTAAATGCTTTATATACAAGAGACAAATGTATCCATGTGTCCCTCTGTGCTGAAACAATATTCAGAAAGTTCAATCATTTCTAACTTTTTACTTCTAAAGAAGTAACCGTGTTTATTACTAAATCACAAACTTCATGTGCTGTGTGGTTAATTTAGTTTGGAGAAATTATGCATGCAGACCAGGTACTGTTTTGTTTTGGAAAGAAAGATTGCAACACTCTTGAAAATTAAACTAATTTAATTACTGCATTCTGCATTAACTGAAGGTCGTAACATTTATTTGAATGTCAATAGACATTTCTGCTTTTATTTTACATGCCCTAAATGCATGGCTAATTGAAAATTGGACAATATTTTGATTAAAAACATCTTTGGATAATTATTGCAAATACAGACTTTTTGATTTGTTGAGATACATTTGACTTGAGTGATAACAGTGTCGAGTATTTGTTTATTGATTGAAGTAATAGTAAACTAAACCAAAACCTGCCCTCACGTGGTAGCCTCACAGTTTCCCACAACAGAAAGACATTTCTTTAGCGTAATGTGTCTTGACAGAAGATGCTGCTCACTTAAACCTTCCAGTGAGGTGACTGCAGTGAAACTGCACAATAACAGTAAAGTTGATTTACTACTGATACAGCCATACTAGTACATGTCCATATGTTGATATGCTCAGTTCCTTACCACAAAAAATAGTGAATGAATGAGTCACTGGGTGTACCGTTGCCCTGTTTATCTGAAACTGTATACATTCTCTGGCCATGTCCTATATTCAAGAGGGTGGGCCTTAGCAACAGTGACTGAGCAGCTTCTCATAGGCTGTACCATTTCCATCTAGCAGAGAGGGGTGTGTGAGCAGTGTGGTGAGCTCATGTAGAAAATAATTGTTGTATTTATCTTTAGTAATATCATAATCTACTCACATTATAATAAAAGTACAACTTCTACTACCTATTTAATCACTAGATAAAAATGTAGTTATTTGTACTGTGTGTATACTGTGATTACTCTGCATTTAGGGTCTCCACTGTTAATAGCATTCCTGGAATATCTACCATATTTAAGCCTGGGGTAGTTATGAAAATTGGTAAAATCCCAGAGATTTTTTTTGGACAGTGTTTACATTGTTAATATACACCAGGACTAATTACAAACTTTGACAATTGAAACTATGGGAACCTTTCAGAAGCCTCAATGCTTTTAATCACTGATTCACAGTGATACTAGGGTATTACAAAAGATAAAGGGTCTTGAAGAAGCCTAAATAATAAAATGGGACTTTCCTGGTAATCCCCATCCTTCACTCCCTACTCTCTACCTGGTGGTCTCTTCCTCACTCCCCCCTGCGAGCCATACGTTGCCGCTGTTGAGTGCGTGTGTCCATATGTGTCTGTGTGTGTGTGTGTGTGTGTGTGAAGCGAGCTTGCGGAATTAGAGAGCGAAGAAAAGACGAACCTAGAGATACTGAGACGGCAGGCGGCTGTAATGGGGAGCCTGTGGAGGCAGCGGACTGTCTTTCTCAGAGGCCTGGCTCTGTTGCGTTGTCGCTGCTGCTTTTTGTTCTTCCTCTCTGGTGACTGAAGGCTCGATCTTCCACAATACGTCAGGCAGAGTGAGTGAGGTGAGGTCAGGAGGTGCAGCGGGCTGACCTGATTGGTCTACAGGTGTGTCGGTTAGAGCCGTATTTGTTTTGTTTCTGCACATTTTTTTTCCCTCCTTTCTGTCTGTAAGACTGCAAGACTGGTATGTGTGGAAGAGTGACATGCTCTGCTCACACTGCAGCTGTAGCTAATTATGATGGTTTCAGTCACATGTAACACAGCTTGAATGTTTATTTAAGTGCAAACCATGAAAGTTGTCATCTGTCAAATGCTGTTCTGAGTTGTGAATGAACCTTTTAATGAACATCCATACATGAATGCTTTGTTAAGTGTGCTGTGGTCAGATTAATCCAAGATTAGAGAAAAAAATATTTAGTGGGAATCGTGCTGGAGAAAGTTCATTATATGTGTGTGTGGATGAGGAAGAGCAGGGAGAAATGGTTCTATTAGATCACTTGTACACTTACATGGCACAAGCCTTTTCATTTTAAGACCACATTAGTCAATAAATTTATATTTCACCACTAATTGTTAGTTCTTGAGCGTCTCAGTATCTTTTAAAATGTGTCTGACTTAATAATTTGACTGAAAGTACCAGTGGTAGTGTTATTACTATTATCATTAGTAGTAGCAGTCATACTTAACAGCCAGTGTTTCAGCAGCATTTCACTCCAGCCCAGTGGATGCATCCGTTTATGTTTGTGTATATAAGTGGGTTGCTGAGTGATTGTTCATTCATGTGTGAAAGTTCGCACTTAACTGGGTGTAAATTGTGTAATAAGTGGATACTGATATTTTTAAAAATCCATTTGACAAATATTGTGAAGCAGGTGCAGGCTTTCCCTCTAGTAGTGCATGTTTGTCATCATAACAGTCAGTTGCTCCGTTAACAGAGCCTATAATATTAATAATAATAAAGAACTTCAGTTTAATTTACTATTGCCTGATTTGAGGACACATCATCATGTTCAGCTCATTTAATGCTGGCAACAGCAGTAGTTACTCATGTGGGATTGCCGGTATTACAAGCAGAAATCAGGGCCCACGCTTCTAATATTTTTTCTTCAAGGAGAAACTGAACTACTCAAAGATGGAGTATGCAGTTCCAATCTAGTTGTTTTTTCAATAGATATTTTGAATAGCTTATGGTTCGCTAGCAGTTCATTTTGTGTGTGTGCTCAAAAATTACCCAGTTTATGTTTACAACCTTGTCTCTCAAATCAGTACTATTCCAGTGTGTCCTGTGCAGACTGATGCAAAGGTGCAGTTTGTCAACTGTAGTGTGGGATGTCAGAATTTGAGGATGAGTTTAAAGGCTGTGGTAGTAATTGTGTTTTACACTCTTTGCATTCACATGTCATCTAAATATTGTCATACCCCTACTTAGATTGTTTGTGTGCAGCTCAAATCAAGATAGAGACTAGATTTTCTTTGCTTCGACCTGGGTACATCTTACATTAGAACGCCTTGTTTCACTCTTAAACAAATTTTTGGTGTACACCTGTCTGTGTTGCGTGTGCTGCAGTATCAGTAAAGAGACTAGAAGCTTCTATAGGCACAGCTGCCCTGTAGCATCTACTGATGCATGTTACGCCATTAAGGGAATCTTGATAAATAGTGGTATCCACAATAAATTGCATGCAAGGTGTAAACTGTAGCTGCAGAAAACAAACTCTGTTACACTCTCTACTCTTAAACTGCATGAGTCTTCTGTGCTTCCACATTGGTCACACTCTACCAGCCACAACCACAGATAAGTCCTTAGCCCCTGGAAAACAACAATGATGCAAAAACTCTTCTTGTTCTGTGACACTTGTGTGAGTGGCACAACAGCCCTTTCCCTGCAACCTTTTCGTCCCAGCCAAGGGCAAACCCAGGGAGTGAGCGATCAGAAGAAATGTCATGTTTTACATGAGCTGGAGAGTTAATTGGGTAAATGGAAACGTTCTGATTGTTTCCATTCTGAGCATTTTGATCAATGCATCACTTCGGGCATCGTTCCGTCTCGGGCTCGAAAGTTTAATTTCAATTCTGCTTATCGGTTCCTAAACAAATTTCACTCACGCTTGTGTGAAATTAGTTGTTACAGAGGGAGCAGAGCAAATGTCTGTGCAGAGAAAGTGTGACTGGTGGAGCGACTGATAGCAACTGGCTAATCGTGTAAGTGTGAAAGGTTAGCCCAGAGGCTAACGACTGCTTTGGCTCAGGAGCACACAGTGTACTGCACCTACTGTATATCTACTGCTGTTCATCTGCTTCATTCTGGGAACTGAATTCCTCCGTGTTTTCTGTCTCCTGGTGGGTTTGTCTTGTTCATTTGTTGCTTAGTGGTATGTACTGTTACAAAACACATTACAAGACTCCACTATTGTACACTGCTGTTAGTACTGGGATTGCTTTATTTAGCTCTGTTGCTAACATGTAGAAGCAGAGTTTCACAAACTTTGTCATCGAGAATGCGGTAGGATTTTGTTTGTAACATTATATTAAGAGACTCCTTATGTCTTTGCTGAACGCAGCACATAGACTTTTAGTAACTATTGTCCTCATCAAGGTTCTTATACCAACAAAAGTGGCTTTATTGAACTTTATAGCAACGTTTTCCTATACCGTACTCCAGTGTGTTCTGCCACACATGAGAGGGCTGTACTACGAAGCGAGATTAGTGGGTTAGGGAGATATATGTTGAGCTGAAAGTCAGTTTTCAGTACCACGAAGGTGCCTCTCTTGCTACCTGGCTAGATCACCATGGTTACTGATGCTGTGGATAACCTGGTCGGGCACAAGTTGTGTACAGAGTTTTGGATATAAATCGTCCTTAAAGCGTCTTTCTTCAACCAAAATGTTTGCTGATGATTATTTATGAGCAATACAGCTTCTCAGCTGAGGGAGTATGTTTTGTCTGTAAACCTGTTAAACTGTGCATTTCTAATGTCACTGATTGAAGCTGTGCAGTCACAGTATGACATCACATTGCCATGTATTCATGTTGGTGATGCAGAAATTGCATAAATGTGTTTATATGTTTGGTCCTGATTCGTTACATAGTATTAATGTTATGAAATTAATATTACCCATACTGTATAAACAGTATTTTACAGTTGAAGTAGCTCTATCCAGCTGCTCAAAGAATTAGAACCACAAAAATCTGGAATTAATAAGAAATATCAGAATGCCTACTTTAAATGATTGTGAGCATTGCAATATTTTGTATACATGCATGCAATGAATTGTAGCTACACATCAGGTTCAACTCATCATGTCAGCTTTTGACATTACTTTGTAAAGCATGGCAGTGTTGGGATGGGGAAAGAAAGCTGTCTACCAACAGTAATGAGGCAGCGTTGATCATAAACACTCACCAGATGGGAGAAATGTTGTTCATGATCACAATGGTGGGGAAACAGGAAAGCCCAGAAACATGACGGTGGCTAGCTGCCTGGTGAGCTTATCAGCTATATGCACAAACTTTTAACACATTGCTTCCCTCAGTGAGAGAATGGATTGTTCGATGTGTTTGACAGTACAAGCACACAGCTAGAGCATGTTCATGTGCTTGAATTTATCAATTAAACCATCTATATGAGGTTATGGAGTGCAGAGCATTGAGTGGACGCATTTTGTGTTTGCTTGGTACATCATTAGATATAATTACTGTATCTTGTGTTTGCCGTCTGTCAATAAATTGTACGTTGTGTCAGTCCATTTCCAGAAATACACCAGCCTTATTTCGGTTTGTCAGCATTCATAAATGAATAGAATTATGATGGCAAGGTCATTCTGGAAAGATGGAGCCTCTCTCCTTTGTTTACAAGTGCTGTCACTTCACATTAGAGCTGAAAGAATTAATCAATTAATTAGTCATTCACACATAGAAGAAAGTTTTTGAAGCAAAAAGTCTACCTCCCAGCTAATCAAATGTTAATATTTGCTTGTTATCTTTACGATTGTGACAGCCGTTTTTCGTGTTTTCTTAGATTTTGTGTTCAAAAGTTTAATGAATTAATACTAATTAAAAGCTACAACTCTGCATTTACATGTTTTTATTCAGTGTGCCATGAAACAATATGGTTTTGCTATTAATAAAAGATGATGCTGTTATATTATTGACATCGTATGCATAGGCAAGCCCAGCAATTGTTCAAAGAAAATGATCATTGCATTATTTACGTACTCACATAGGCCTGAACATTCACACACACACACACACACACACACACACACACACACACACACACACACACACAAACCATAGTCCTTTTTGCAATGTCTGCTTCATTCAATTGCTGCATTTTCAATGTTTTTTTTCCCCCTTAAACTCTTATCTACTTGCAGCACCGGCTTCTATATTAAACATATATTGAAGCCAGCCTCTCAGAAACTAGGCTAATTTGTATTTTCATTGAGTGCTGATGTGCAGCAGTGCTCTCGTTTCTCGCTGTGGTGGATGGATCTTTTTAAGAGCTGTGTGTTAGCAACACAAGGAGGGCCGAGGAGGAGAGGGGTGATCTGAGGCGAAATGTAAACAAGGCTAGTCAGGAAGGATTAGCGTCCTGTGAGCGGCATGGCCTTGCAGCGGGACTCAATACTTGTGACAATGGTGGCTTGTTTTTCGCTGGGGCTGCTGATGGATTTTAAAGGTTTTGTTTGTGTCTGTGGTTTGTGTTTTTGTCCATGCTTCATAGATTTTTATTTAGATAACACGGCATGGATGTGGGTTTTACGGATTAGGAGATTTGAGCTCATCTTTTGTCATTTGTGCGTTTTTGCCTCCTAGTCAGGAAGTTTACAGTTCCCACATGAAGAAAAAAGCCTACATATGTGGTCATGTCTCTCAAAGTCTTTGTTTTGTCAAGGAATATAATATGCTCTTTGACAATAGAAAATGCAGTCTCTAAACATTGCTTAACATGACATAAAGTCACATCCATTCTATTGATGTTGCTGTGTTTTTCTTGCTAGTAGTTGTCATTTTAGGGGTCATTTCCGTGATCATCCGCTTGGATTTGCTGTTTCAGGCCAGAACAACACAGTTAGTTGCTGCTTATTTAGATTATTATGGTGTTCTTAAATTCAATTTCTGATGGCATTAACAAGGCTTTAACTTCAATATTTGGCTTAATAGATTATGCAGGAATCCTGTTTGCTCTTCTGTCCACACAATGCGCTTCAGCAATTGTTTCAGCGTTTTGAGTTGCCAGGGATACCATCCTGATGCAGTGAGAGAGAGATGCAGGCTGTGGACTTCACAGATAAAGAATAAACCCATTAGGGCCAATAGAATAGGAATGTAAGAAACATCAAAGACAACATATTAGCAAGGCTTTTCAAAACAGCATCACTCAAACTAAATGTGGAAAATTACTGCAGAGTTGAATCAGCACCAAATCTAGGATTTGTTGCAGATCTGTTGGCACAGACTGTTGAGGAATTTACTGTATATTATCTTTTATAGCTGTGCTTATATTCAAATCAAGCAAATCAAAACCAGCAAAAACAAGCAAAATAGAAATTTTAAGTGTTAAATCAATACAATGTGATGTATGTGTTTTTCGTCATTATGAAAAAACAACATAAATCTGCTCAATGGACAGAGTCAAAGATGTTTTGGAAGCAGTTATGAGGTTTCTGATTTTGTGAAGAAGCTTTGATGCATTAATGTACAGTTAAATGAAATATTGCCATCAGCTATTTGGTAGGTGTTGTGTGTTAAGGTGCCAGATGAAGCTTTGCTACACTTAAGCAAGCTAGACTACACTAACATGTTTACTACATCAGAAGCTACTTTATTTATTTATTCTTTTTGTAATTCAGTTGATTTGATGTCTGCAGGCTGGACTGAGGTTTGCTACATGACGTCATTGTTATACAGAAGTACTTCTGTTGGCGTCGCGTACTGATCCTTATTTTGTTTCAAAGTGCATTGAAAGGTCAGCTGGTCACTTTAGAAATGCTTGGGAAAACGTGGCTTCTGTCAATGCTATTGCAATACTTGATGAATAAAACTTCTCTTTTCTACTGGAAAATATTTGATTCAGAATCAGTGCTTTTGCCACTAATCTACTGAGAAATGTAGTTGCGTTAGTAATGCTGCTACTTGTCGTGAGAAAACAGCCCCACACTGATTATAAGGCAAGTTACAGCTATGTGTTGCTGCCTCTACGGTATTTGATAAGATTGATGCTGCTGTCTGTTATGTCTAATCCCTTTTACTTCTTTGTAACACTTCACACTTCTTTCCTTCATTGAGTGCTAGCCTCTTATACAGATTAATAGTATATCATATTTTTGTTCTGATGTTCTGAAACCATAATAAAACCCAGAACGTTAATGCAAAGTTCATACAAGCTGTGGGTTTTGTAAATTTTCTCATCGTCATTATGTCCCAAAAAATGCTATGCACTTAGTGTATATTATCTCTTGCTGTACAATTGTATGAAAGGTAGTTGAATAATATCGTTGCATTGCACTTGAAATAACAGAAATTAGCTTCAAAAGCAGCTACAAGGTGCATTTTTGGCAAAATTGTCATGTTGTCTGGTCAAAAGATCAGAAAGAAAGGTTGAACTGTGAGATTTATAGTAGATGCTATGCTTGCTTTTTTCCTTGACCTTTCTCCTCACCATGTGTTTGTTCTCCACAGATCAGTTGAAGCTGAAAATGAGTGCAGTAGGGGAAAGCCCCCTGGACCCTGCCACGCCAGAGTCACGCAAAAGGAAGGGCTCACCATGCGACACGTCAGGGCAAAGGTAAAGATCCAGCCGTTGTTTCTGTTATGGCTCTGACAGAAGCTTGACACGCTGTGGAATGAAAACTCTGAAAATATGAATTGCAGGGGGGGGTCACTTTTTAGATTTTTTTGGTACCTGATTGGCCAGACAGTGATTTGTAGCAACCAGGAGAAGGCTTAAAAACACACTGTCCCCTCCAGCATAGAGAAATAATGTCCTAAAATACAACTAACCAAATATTGTGCATCTCTGATAAATTTAACTATTTATATTCATTGCTAATTATATGTAAGTTCATTGTAGAATACTTGCAGCAAGGCTCTTTGGATGACTTGGCCAGTCAGTAAACACCACTTTGCCCCATGCTTAAATATTTTTACCACCATTGGATGGACTGACAAAAAATTGTTGTGTGTGTACGAATCTGCATAACTCTGGTGATCCGTCACTTTTCTTTCAGCACCACATTCAGTTCAGTGCTAGCGTTTTTGAGTGAAACATCACAGCAACTATAGCATCATTCACGTCTAACTGCAAGATAAATTGCGATTATTACGATGATGCCTTGAAGATGGAGTTAATGAATCTGAAGAAATGTTGTTGATTTTTAGCTAGTTAGCATATTTAGATTTTTACTTTACTTTGCTGCTGCTTCTTTTACTCCCACTGCCCCCTCATCTCCCATCCTGCACAACCACAAACATGTAAGCATGAACATGCGCAGGACATGCTGGAATAGTGTTGCGTGAGCCTGAGTCGTATGTGAATACAGCATTTAGTTTCAGCATACAGAACAGACAGCTAGCGGACTGTGAGGAGATGGATGGAGATTGGATTGCAATCACACACTCCACCTTTATCTCTTTATTTTGGGCCATCATCACGGAAAAACATCTTTTTCTGAACAAATACCTGCATGTCTGATCAAGTCACCTTCAGCTGGACTTGTTTAATTTTTGCTAATCGGCAAATACTGCCATGCCTACCCATTAAACTGAGACTGTGATCATGGCATACCTCTATAGAATAGAATAGATTTTAATGATGGTTTTATTCTCATCATACATGGCATGACGATATATAACTTCTGCTGGACGGTGCACGACAACAAGCAATAAGAAACAAAATATCAACATTAAATAATAAAATCAAATGTACCTACATAACAAAACACTGTTGAAAATGACAACAACTGCAGAGGAGGCCAGATATATACAATGTGGGAGGTAAATGAGATGGAATAAGAGCCAGTAAGTAGAATAAATATGTCAGGAAATTAAACGAAACAGTGAAAAGTGACATTGACATCAGCACATTTAACTCTGTTGATCTGCAGGTGTTGTGATTAGAAATGCACATTTTTTTCAGAAAGATCACACTTAAATATTTCTTCAGGCTGATTACATCTTTATCGAGGCATTTTTGCGTGTGGTATTTTCACAGTTCTCCTCACACAAGATCCTGTAAATCTGCCACGGGCTAACGTAGGGTTTAGACCACGATTTAGGTTTAAGTTTAGACAGAGCTGTATGTCAGAATAGGGCATATAGGGGTAACTGTACTCAGTGTGCTGTTTGTGTGAGTCTATAAGGACCAATAGCTGATGTAACAGAACAGCTAGCATTTCTACAGGAACTACACAGAGCCACTGACCTGCGCATTTCACACAGCAGCGCCCTCCCCCTCCTCACCCCTCCCTCCCTCCCTCCCTCGGTCACCACGCCTGTGTGTTCTGGCCGGCCAATGCACTGACCTACTTTTGCTGTTGTCGTTTCACATACACACACTCGCATATACACATGTCTTTTTTCATGTTTACCACATACCTTGCTGTTACTTGTCAGTCTGCGAGTATATTGTTGGAACTCGGGAACACAGTTAAGCAAAAGACTGTGCAAACAGCCTCAGAAGACTAAACCTAGGGCTTTTTGAAGTTATTTTGTACCAGCGTTTAACTTAGTAATATATATGACAAGTTTTATGCTTACATATTTTGGAATAACACACAGCTGTATGAAAAGGCACTGCAGCAGCACAGCATTTTGAATTTACTTGCACATTTCATCGCTTGCTCTGTAAACTTGAGCTCTAATAATTTAAACCACCTGTTGTTTAAAAGACATGAAATTAGAAATAAGTTTCAGTTCTTCACTTTTATGAAGCAGCATTAAGCATGCTGTAAATACTCAGTATAGAAACATTAAATACATTTTTTTTTAAATAATTCAGAAATAGTGTCTCTGTGTTACAGATTATTATATTACACTGGTATATTGTTTTGTTTTTTCCACCTGAAAAATAATCTACTCAGTGCACATTAATCAATCGTAACAGTTCTCTAGTAAAGCACAATTAAAGATTCCTGCTGGAACGTGTATGTTTATGTGAAAAGAAATCAGATTTTTTTTTAAAAAAACCTCAGAACAAAAAAATTAAAGATAATCACATTTAAGAAGCTCCCACCATTGAATTTCACTTCAGTAGGATAATAGCAGCTGTTTCCTTTTTCATTAGTCGGCTAATCGATTAATTGACTAAATATTTTAGCTACCTTAAAGGTCTGTCTTCTTCTTTTCCACCTTTTTACTGTCAGCACTTCCCTCCTGTGCCTCAGTTTTTTCACTCGGAAGGAAACATGAATTATTAAAATTCTTATTGTCTGTGTACATCCTCCTGGTTTCTGATCAGCTTCACATTTGTCTCTGTTTCCAGTGTATTTTGTTTTCAGGGATATTTCAGGGGAAAGTAACTGCTTAGATGTCAATATGAGGAATTTATCAATCATTACTATTGGTTTGATTGTGTGATGTTATTTTCTCTTTTGCTTTTATTAAGATGACCTGCATGATTTTATGTTTTTTTGGTTGTTTGTTGGTAATCATTGTAATTATATTACTACTGTAATAAACATAATGATATTGTCACGTTTATAACGTGTCAGATTGGTGCAAACAGTATAGTTAATGTGGTCAAGTACAGTAGTACTAAACTTTAAATTTTGTAAAGCTAAAACAGTTAAGATATTTTTAATTGGTCAATAGTTAAGGCAGTTTTCAAGCAAAAATGCCCAACATTTGATGATTTTATATTTTTTAATTGATTTGCAGATTTTCTTTGTCTCTTATTATAATAGACAGAATAGCTTTGGACTGTTAAAGCTAATTAAAGATCTTATCTTTTGTCCTGGAAAATCAGTTTTAGCTGAGCAAATACAGCAAATTATTGTTGATTTTTATTTTTTTTTTTCCCCCCCTTGTGTATCTTAAAACCGGAGTCTCATTTTGGCTCCTCAAATGTGTCTTTGCTGCAGTCTAGAGAAGCGGAGACGGGAGCTGGAGTGTCGCTACATCGAGGAGCTGGCTGAGCTGCTGTCATCGAACATGGGTGATATTGCCAGTCTCAGTGTCAAGCCCGACAAGTGCCACATCCTCAAGAGCACCGTGGACCAAATCCAGCAGATCAAACGGCGTGAGCAGGGTGAGGGAACACACACCAAAGTAATCAGCGAGAAGCTTGACCACATGTACTGCTATCAACAACTTTAGACACTTCACTTGTTGTGTGGTTTATGTCTCAGATATCGTTTAATATGCCATACAGAGTGCAACACACTCAACCTTAGTTTTTTTTTAAAGACATACATGAATTATAGTATGTTTATGGCCTGCATACCTTCATTTCAAAGTTATAGTGCCTTGTGAAAGTATTCGGCCCCCTTGAACTTTTCAACCTTTCGCCACATTTCAGGCTTCAAACATAAAGATATAAAATTTTAATTTTTTGTCAAGAATCAACAACAAGTGGGACACAGTCGTGAAGTGGAACGAAATTTATTGGATATTTTATACTTTTTTAACAAATGAAAAACTGAAAAGTGGGGTGTGCAATATTATTCGGCCCCTTTACTTTCAGTGCAGCAAACTCACTCCAGAAGTTCAGTGAGGATCTCTGATTGATCCAATGTTGTCCTAAATGACTGATGATGATAAATAGAATCCACCTGTGTGTAATCAAGTCTCCGTATAAATGCACCTGCTCTGTGATAGTCTCAGGGTTCTGTTTAAAGTGCAGAGAGCATCATGAAGACAAAGGAACACACCAGGCAGGTCCGAGATACTGTAGTGGAGAAGTTTAAAGCCGGATTTGGATACAAAAAGATTTCCCAAGCTTTAAACATGTCAAGGAGCACTGTGCAAGCAATCATATTGAAATGGAAGGAGTATCAGACCACTGCAAATCTACCAAGACCCGGCCTTCCCTCTAAACTTTCACCTCCAACAAGGAGAAGACTGATCAGAGATGCAGCCAAGAGGCCCATGATCACTCTGGATGAACAGCAGAGATCTACAGCTGAGGTGGGAGAGTCTGTCCATAGGACAACAATCAGTCGTACACTGCACAAATCTGGCCTTTATGGAAGAGTGGCAAGAAGAAAGCCATTTCTCAAAGATATCCATAAAAAGTCTCGTTTGAAGTTTGCCACAAGCCACCTGGGAGACACACCAAACATGTGGAAGAAGGTGCTCTGGTCAGATGAAACCAAAATGGAACTTTTTGGCCACAATGTAAAACGATATGTTTGGCGTAAAAGCAACACAGCTCATCACCCTGAACACACCATCCCCACTGTCAAACATGCTGGTGGCAGCCTCATGGTTTGGGCCTGCTTTTCTTCAGCAGGGACAGGGAAGATGGTTAAAATTGATGGGAAGATGAATGGAGCCAAATACAGGACCATTCTGGAAGAAAACCTGTTAGTCTGCAAAAGACCTGAGACTGGGACGGAGATTTATCTTCCAACAGGACAATGATCCAAAACATAAAGCCAAATCTACAATGGAATGGTTCACAAATAAACATATCCAGGTGTTAGAATGGCCAAGTCAAAGTCCAGACCTGAATCCAATCGAGAATCTGTGGGCAGAGCTGAAGACTGCTGTTCACAAACGCTCTCCATCCAACCTCACTGAGCTCGAGCTGTTTTGCAAGGAAGAATGGGCAAGAATTTCAGTCTCTCGATGTGCAAAACTGATAGAGACATACCCCAAGCGACTTGCAGCTGTAATTGCAGCAAAAGGTGGCGCTACAAAGTATTAATGCAAGGGGGCCGAATAATATTGCACGCCCTACTTTTCAGGTTTTTATTTGTTAAAAAAGTTTAAAATATCCAATAAATTTCGTTCCACTTCACGACTGTGTCCCACTTGTTGTTGATTCTTGACAAAAAATTAAAATTTTATATCTTTATGTTTGAAGCCTGAAATGTGGCGAAAGGTTGAAAAGTTCAAGGGGGCCGAATACTTTCACAAGGCACTGTATATAATACTCAGATTATGTTTCTATTTTACATATTCATTTTGTTTTAAAAAATACTAAATAGAAGCTTATCGCAAAGCAGTTTTTTTTTTTTTATTCTCTGGGGATTTTCATGTTTATAGTCATTCAAAATTTCGAAACCTTGAGGCTCTTGTGTATCTGTTTACCTGTTGATGGCCTTCGGTTCCAGCTCTCAAAGTTTGTAACCAGTTTATATTTGTATATTTTATGAATCACTGTGCCTGGATTTGGAGTAAAATTGATTCTGCAGGACAATTGTGTATCTATATTTGCACAATTCTTATTTGAGTTTGTTTCCCCCTGACAGAAAAAGCAGCCCTTCTATCTCCAGATGACGAGGTGCAGAAGAGCGACATCTCCTCCAGTAGCCAGGGGCTGGTGGAGAAGGAGGCACTGGGGCCCATGCTGCTAGAGGTAAACAATACGTACGCAGTAACACACGAAACGTTTCCTCCCGTGGTGTTTGTCCCCATCTAACTCGCACACAAAGTCTGATTTTGTTTTGCTCCTCCTCACTCTGTTCTCTCTCCTGCTCACGTAGGCCCTTGATGGGTTTTTCTTTGTCGTCAACCGGGAGGGCCGCATTGTCTTTGTTTCTGAGAACGTGACGAGTTACCTTGGATACACCCAGGAGGAGCTGATGACATCAAGTGTCTACAGCATCCTCCATGTGGGAGACCACAATGAATTTGTTCGCAATCTGCTGCCCAAAAGCCTGGGTGAGTGAGCTTGACTTAGGGCCTGTGGGTTTTAACTGACACAAGAGTTTGCTGTATTTGCAGTCTGCTATCTCATACCGTATATCCTTGGTTTGAGCTGCCAATAGCTGTTATTCTTAAAAAGATATTCCGTAATTACATTTTCAGTATCTTCAAATTTGACAGTTTCCATGCCAGTGAAACCCATTAGGAAGGCAATAAAACTCAAGGGATGGGTTTTGGCAGCAATGTCTGTATACAGTCCTTAAATGCAGATGATGAACTTGGTTTAATAATGGAAAATACTGTAGCTAAGGAAAATTTGAAGAACTAGGAAGAAAGGTAGGAGGATGAACTGTGTAAATTGTAAATTAACAGAGCTTTGGTGCTGTACCGAAAACTGCAAAATATGTTTGGGGAGGAAAGTGTAGAGAGGCAGCATTTGCGTGGGTGAGTTTGACAAGTGAAGAAAAAATGACTTCACTGTGATAATGTTATTTTAGTTTTGTGCTACAACCTTGTGGAGAGATTATAATGAAAATGGAGCGGGTTTGAGATAACAGAGAGCAGTAGGCGACAAGGTTGTGTTTTTCTGTTGATCTCGTTATCTATTTTAATTTTGTACCATTCATTGCGAGTCTTCTTCTCCCTTAGAAACAGAGTTTTAAAAAAATATTCTCCCACAGACTCTTGAAAATAAACAGATTTTTGTCATATCAGTGAACTTATCCGCACTCAATTTTTCTTGGATCCCGCAGTGTATCTTTTAAATTTTTTGAATGCTTTGTAAGAATTTGCAACCCTTTTATGTTAGTATAAGTTATGTGTTATTGTGATAAAGTGATGATTTGTTATTTTACAGAACCACTCCAAGGTTTCAGACAGATAAAATAATGGGGAAAAAAGGAAAACAGCCCTGGAAATTGAGTGCTTGGACTGATGATATGTAGTTCAGGCATCCTTATTTGAAACCTCAAAATATAGAAGGAGGCAGTGAAAATGCATATGAATGCAAATTAAAGATGCTTCATGAATTAGGCGACATTAGCAGACAACTTCACCTTCTGTTTCCAGCTGTGGCCTCCTGCTTGAATTTGTTTTCTTGACCTGTAATGCATCCCTCTCCAGCGTGATTTTTGAATCAACCAAGGTCAATTTGGAACTTATCTTTTTAAGAGTTAAAAGTTAAATATGCTATCTCATTAACTCAGTGATGTTATTGTATTTATTTTTACTTTATTTAATAAGTTAAGAACGTTAATCTAAATGAGTGCAAGGCCACAGAAGTGTGTTCTTCACTTTCTTTGCACAACACACTTCAATGCAACCCAGCATCAGCATTTATTTAGTGCCACTTTATGCAAATCAGATGAGTATCTGTAGTTTTAGTATTCTTCTAAATTAAAATAACGTGGAACCCTTCATGTTAATTAGCATCAGGCTTAGTAAGTATCCCTGGAGGAGACTTTACAGTGACATAGTGGAAATAAGGCACCTTCTGAACAAGATTCTGGTTGTAGTTTCTCCTCATCAATACTTGCCTCTCTTTTTGTCTAGTAAATGGTATGCCATGGCCGCAGGAACCTGGCCGCAGGAACAGCCACACCTTTAACTGTCGCATGCTGAAGAGGCCACCGGACGAGGTGGATTCAGAGAATCTGGAGGCTCGACAGCAGTATGAGATCATGCAGTGTTTCACCGTGTCCCAGCCACGGGCCATGCAGGAAGAGGGTGATGGTACATGCAAACACACAATGATTACACACAGCCTGGAGGCATTTCCTACTCTGTGTCAATAGATGGTACAATTTTAAAGGAATACAAATACTGAGGAGAGTGATTTCCGATGCTCATGATTTGTTTTGACTTCATTAAAACTGCTGAATATGTATTTATCAGTGTCAGTGTTTGTACTGTACACCATTGCTGATATGTGCAGTGCTGAACTTCAGCAAAGACACCTTATTTTGATATTTTTTGTATAGAGGAAACATTTTACTCTGAAGTGGACTCTTATGGACGCTTTCAGCTTTCTCAACTGCTTTATTGAATTTCTGTGAAAGTATGTCACTTGCTCCACTACTCTATTATTCACCAAAGTAGTGTGGCTGGTGCTGATAACCACGTGCAGAGGATCATGGTACTGTGATGCTTAACATGACCATCCTTCCTGTCTTAATCCATAATATTTTTTAGAATTCTTATTAGAAACTTTACTATTCTGTCAACACTGAATTGTAAAGATTGTGCATGGATCCTTCTTATCAGATAACCCGGCAATCTTTTTGAAGTATTTAGCATTTTGTGGGGTTTAATTCTTGGTCAGAATAAGTAACAACCAGAAAACTGAAACGTCTCTGTCTCGATTGTAAAGGTTAAAATCATCGACAGCCAATAACTGAAATAGTTGTCATCTTGAGGTATCAGCTTTTTGTGCTTGTTTGAGAACTTTCAAACGCAGTGTTCTGCACAGTCTTTCAAAATGTACCACACTAATATGAGTGAAAGGACTTCAGAATGCTTTCAGTCTTTTCGTATTCTAAACTAATTTTAACCCATGTAACCCCCATGAGCCGCCTTTTTGTCAAGAAATATAAATTGACAGAAACACATCTTCAGGTACCTTCACAATGCATATTTCTCTATTTTTCCTGTGTGTTGCATTTGTGTGCTATGTCAGGAATGGATCCAATTTAAGAAACTAATTGCTGTAGCACACAAAAGTGATAGATAATTTTTCCATCCCATTTTTCTTTTCGTTGAACTCATGATTGAAAGCTTTATGTAGTGTTAAAATAAAGTTCACATGGTACACTTTAACAGCTTGTCACTATCTGGACAGTTGGACAGTCACCAGATGGGTGAAGCACTTTTTTATTTTTTTATTTTTTTTGGTGCAGTGGCCTTGATGAATTGTGTGATATAGTTCCTGCATTGCAGACTTACTAGGCTGTTGAGCTCTGCCTGCTTTCAGTCATTTTAATAAGAGCTGGCCTTGTCGATTGTTGCTCCTGTCTATGAGGTCTTTTCTTCAGCGGATCCTGCTTCTTTGAAAGAAAATTTGGCAGGATTTAAGTCTCAGCTTCTTTTGTTTGTCACAGATGTGACTGACAGTTCTGTGAACATATTTCCACGCTTTGATTCACTGAGATTTTTATAGAAAGACCAAAGTTATGGTCTGATTTTTGAGTTTCTGCAGATTGCTGTGTGTTTCTTTCAATCTGTGTTTCAGGAAAATGCTAATTTGTTTGTTAAAACCTAAACCTTTATTACACAATTATCTGCGTCACTGTTTAGCTTAAGTCTAGAGATTTTTCTTTGAGCTGTTCTTTGGTTGGCAGTACCAAACACACACACAATTCTCATCACTTGTTTCCTCTTTTTATTTAGACCTGCAGAGCTGTCTGATCTGTATTGCCTGTCGGATGCCACGCATCCAGCCTGTCAGCACTGAGTCTTTTATCACGAAGCAAGACCCAACAGGTAAAACACACACAGGCATTATAGAGTAATCAGGGTTCCCACACGTCCCTGTATTGTTATGATATGATGAGATTTTTCAAAGGGTAATCTACATCGGCTCAGTCATGGAAATTGATGGGTTACATTGCAGCAAAGTTGCAGAACATTGAAACAGTGTCTTTTTCTACATGGCCTACACATTTCACACATCTACAAATATAATTATTATTTTATATGATATTATACATTTGTATCCAAGTTTACTGACAAATTACAGCCAAAAAAGCAGGAATAGAATTTTATAAAGTGCTCCACAATGGTTTAATTTTCCTTAGAGCCACAATGTGAACCATGAATGTGTGGAAGCAACTGCAATTGTTGAAATCAGTGCAGGCTGATCTATTGTGTACATGTGTGTGTTTGTGTGTGTGTGGTGCTCTAATCCAGGGAAGATCATCTCCATAGAAACTAGTGCTTTGCGAGCGACAGGCCGGCCTGGCTGGGAGGATCTGGTCAGGAAGTGCATCTACGCATTCTTTCAGCCGCAGGGCAAAGAGCCCTCCCACGCCAAGAAGCTGCTGCATGAGGGTGAGTAGCGACAATTGATTGTTCAGCTCCACTCCCAGAAATCATTGACACCTTCTCTGTCAGCTTTGTCATGGTTGCTGGAGTTTCTGTGCTACATCAGTAGCATTATAATAGGCTGAACTGAATGTTAAATTTCAATAACTCTTCCACCTAGCTTCATGTGAACGCATTCAGAGATGATATTCTCCGTACGCTCAATGGTAAATGCTGACGGAGGAAAGGATATTAAAAAATCTAATTCAATTTGAAGCAATATGAATTTGTGTTAACATTATTACCCTGAGTGTAAAATGGTAATGAAATAAAAGGAAGACGGGCCGATATTGAATTACCCCGAACACTAATCAGTTATCATGTAGCTACTGCATTAGACTGATGTAAAGTACCGTGTAGGCCTTAGGGGGAGTCAGAGCTCTTTAAGTCTGGATCCAGATGGGAAATGGAAGAGGTTTAAACAAACAGGAGATGATGCCAAAGCTTAAACCCTATGTTTGCTTCCTACTCTGTCTCTCTCTCTCTGCTTGTGTGCGTGTCTGTGTGTGCATCTGCTGCTTTTTGTCAACAGTGATGACCCATGGCACCGCTATCAGCCCGCTCTACCATTTCACATTAAGTGATGGCACCCCACTCAGCGCTCAGACCCGCTGCAAGTTCTGCTGCCCCCCCAACCCTGACGTACAGCCCTTCATTATGGGCATTCACACTATTGACAGGTACTGTGATGGACACACACACACACACACACACACACACACACACACACACACACACACACACACACAAGAATACACACAACAGGTCCATTTTGAAGCTGAATGCAAAGAATTATTTTGTAACAGGGTAGTGTGCTCGTCTTGAGTGTTAGTGAATACATTCTTGTTTACCTAAGCATTTCACAAAAAGCTGCCCAGTAAACACATTTTTTGGACTCTTGCATATGCCAGTTTGAGTACTTGTACAAAAAATAGGCTATTTCCAGGTTTCTGACCATCCTCTTGTCATGTTTGTGGGTGCACTTGAAGCTTAATTCTATCAATAAGGCTATCATCAATTTTTGCTATAGTCTTCAATTAATGAGAGGGAGAGGTTTTAGAGCAGTAGATACAGCACAATGTAGGCAGCCAGAAATCTACCTCAGCTCTTGGGGTTCCTCAGTTGGTGATGAATAAACAGTGAATGTGAAAGAGTCAGAACCTGAACCCAGAAATGTCAGAGTTGAAAACCCAGATTTGTTTATGTCGATTGTAAAGCATCCGGTTACCGTTATCTTTTCATTTCCTCCTTTCTCCCAGGGAACACAACACTGCTAGCTCTCAGGAAAACACTAACCCTAGCCTTCCACCGATTGTCGGCAATATTGCCCAGACTCCCTCCCGATCCCCTTCCCTTCCTCCCGGCAGTAACTCAACGCAAGGCTCAGGCCTCATCATCGCGGGCCTTCAAACCAACAACAGCAATGCCTCCTCCCATGGACAGAACCCAGCCACACCCACAGGCTACCTGACGCCCAATCGGACGAACTGTCCCCAGCAGGTCAACAGCCCCTCCCCTTTAAGCAGCCCACTCACAGCCACCCCTACCTCTTTTATGTCACCCAGGATGCCACGGGCTAGTCCTGGGTTAGGGGGAGCCCTCGAGTCCCGGGGAACCCCTTCTCTCCCTCCACACCAGGCCTCCATTCCCCATCTGGGGCTCTAAGCAGTGGAGGCAGCCTCAACAGGCAGCAGTCTGGTGGTGACAGTAATAGTGGTGGATCAACAGGGTCTTTCCCCCTGTCCTCTCCAGTCCTTCAGAGACAAGCCAGTACGCCCACCAGCTCCTGTACTCGGCCTCCATCAGCAAAACTCCCAGAGGGAGGTGAGGAGGTGGGAGAGGACTCTGTTAAAGCCCCCCTTCCTTCTGCCTCACAGCTGGGTAACACCAGACTCAATCAGCTCCTGGAAAGCAATGGGACAGCAGTTGAATCTAACAACAACAGCACCTCTTCACCTCATGCTCCTAACCCTTCTCCTGCCCCTCAGTGCCCCGCCTCCCACAGTAGTCTGACAGAAAGACATAAGATCCTGCACCGGCTGCTCCAAGACACAAGTCCCAATGACGCCTCCACCACCACCGAGGAAGGAATAAACAAAAACGACGTCGAGATCAAGAAGGAACCGCCTGCTAGTCCAGCACTGAGTACAGCACCTTCTAAGTCCAGCTCCAGAGAGCCACAAGACCACCAGTTACTCCGCTTTCTCCTCGATACAGATGAAAAGGTGACCGTAACAAATGTATTTTGCATTTCTTCATTTGGCCACACTATTATGACTGCAGCCTCACATACAACCTTCTGTCTTGTCTTAGACTTGTATTGACTTTTGTTTATATCTATCTTTTCTGATTCAATTTTAAAAAATCCTTACGTTTTGTTACGTCAATGTTTATTTTTATTATTTCAGAAACTGGCATAAAATGTTCGAGAAACGGTGCTAAAATGCATTTTGAGTCCATTATTTACTGCTTATGGACATTCCTGATAAATGACTTTGGAATCTGTCACACAAATCGCATATTATTTGACGTCTTGAGTCATGCCGCTGTGGAAAGTGCTAACAGACACCTAATTTTTTTTTTTGAAGGACTTGGGAGACCTGCCACCTCCATCTGCGCTGAGCCTTCAGACAGTTAGAGTAAAGGTAGAGAAGAGAGCCAGCGGAGATGGGGTGGCCTGTGCAGGCTCAGCTGTTGCAGCAGGAGGCACCACCAAACTTCCAGGAGTTTCCAGCAGCTCGACTTGCATCAGCCCTAAATCAAGTCCTGTCGGAGAGAACCGCAGAGACAGCCGCAAGGACAGCAGAGACTCCACGGTACAGTTGTTGATATTAAGATGAGGTTTAGTTTCCCAAAAGTGGTCCTAAAAACTGCATGTCACTGATGTTGCTGTCTTGGTGTGGGTGTCGAGGTGATTGACAAGATTTGATTGCAGGAGAGCAGAACAGTAAAGACCTAACATCAGTATTCCAGCTGAAATACGAAAACTAAAAGCATGAGGTGACTTCCCATTGCAGGAGCTTGGGGCAGGTACATGGTGGGGAATACATTTACTGGAGCAGCCTCAGTCGGCTCTCTCAGCTTTCCTGTTTTCCACTTGGGGTCGGAGCTTATGTTAAAGGCTTTCATTGCAGTGTTGGAGCCAAGAATATTGGATATGATGTTAGCTCCGAGTGCACAAAACTACAAATGGCAGTTACTGGACATAGCTGCAGTTCTATGAGCAAGTAGGAAATAGAACAACGTGGGCTTGTTATGTCAGCCTATATGGTGAATTACATGTTGTTGTTGGTGATGTTTGAGAGAAGACTGCTGCTCAATGAACGCATTGAGAGGGCAGAAAATCAATATTTCTCTGTATCATTCAGTTAGTTTTAAAGTCTTTTACTCACAGTGGTTGTAGTTCATGACAGCTGTTATCATACCGCCTGCTTGATTTCAGGATCAGTTTTGCTTCGCTTTGTTTGCAGAGGTCCAAGTGTTAATTAAATGTATTGTCAAGCTCGCCACTGTTGTGACAAAGCCTAATTGTTGGTTCGGGTTCTGGTTTACCTGCAAATAGGTAAAAAGAAAACTGTGTAAATGTAATGGCGCTGAAGGAGAGCATTTTATCAAATACTGTTTTTATGGGTTGTAAATATAAACAGACAGGATTACAAACTGATGAGAAGCAGATCTTAAGTTGATTTATTGTTCTTATATCCAGTAAAGTATTAGATATAATAGCTTAATATTCAAAACACCAACCTATGTCAGTTTGTAAAACCTTAATACAGCATGATAGGTTTCATTCTTATTCCTTGTCTGTCACAGCCCCAGGCCTAAACTTTACTGAACTCTGTCCACCTCGGCCCAGTCAGTTTTGACAGTGAAATCTCTACTGTAGTGACCCAGTAATCATAACATATCTCCACCCTCATGCATGTCTACCACCTTCAAATTTATAGGCCAAGTGTCAGAAAGAATACTTCACAATTAAGCTTTGGAATTTGCCAGTGTTTAGCTTTGATCATGCATTGGCAGTTGCCTGACAGCTGTTAAAAACCGAGCTGAATGTTTATTTTCGTGGACTTTGTCTCCACTGTAGGCTCAGCTACCAGCTGCAGCTTTTGAGGCCCACTGGCCTTTGACCTTTTGTCTCTTTCCATCTCTCTTATGCTGATCGCCTGCCCCCTGCCCCCTTTCCTCCTTTCCTCCCACCTATTATTCCTTGATTCATTACTGTTTTTTGCACTATTGTACTGTTAATCTGAATCCCTTTATCATTTGTTTGTGCTTCACTATCCACTTCCTGGCTGTAGATATCTGGTGGACCTGTTGACATGGACCCTCTCACCCAGCTGCTGCCTGGCTTGAGAGGCCCAAGTGGGGCCAAACAGGTCAGCGAGAATTCAGCAACCCCTGGAGGAGGCCCCCAACTCCAGTCTCCAGCCCCCCAGGCCCCAGCTCAGCTCCAGAGTCCTGTACCTCAACTCCAGTCTCCCCTGTCCCAGCCCCAGTCCCTTCCCCAGTTGCAGTCCCCGTCTCCTCAGCTTCACTCCCCTTCCCCCCAGCTCAAACTACAGTCACCCACTCAGCTCCAGCCCGGCGAAGCCAGCACTCCCCGCAATGTAAATGTGAAGAGAGAGCCTCCCGGCACTCCTAACAGAGGTACAGTTTCAACTTAACAAGGAGGGAGAGGAATGCAAATAATTCATTGATATCCCACATTTTTAGTCACCATATTCAATCTTTTTTCCTGTGTTCATATTAGACAAAATCCCGCCATGAAAATGATGTTTATCTGTGAATTTCTAGTGATTTTATTGCTTTTAAAATAATTCTATTCTCTCCATTCATTTGTTTATTTGCCTAAACATTGCTGTGCTTTATGCCCTCTGGTGGCTAGCAGAGCGCACTGACTACACTCTTCTACTCTGTGTACTTGTGTACCAATAACATACACTATAGGATTGTGTTGTTTTTGCTATAAATTTGTTTTTCCTTATCCTCGTCTTCTCTTTGCAGGGCTCAGTGATGGTGGCCCGCCCTCTGGCTGCAGCCTCCAAAGCCAGTCATCATTCGACTTTTGCAATCCCGCCACTCCAAGCCAACAACAAGGCCAGGGACAAGGAGACCCCTTCCAGACCCCCAAAGACAGCAGTCCATTTCCAGAAACAGAAGTTCTCAACCCATTCAGTTCAAGCACTGGTACACATGATGGCATAATACAGTCAACAGTTTATTCTACATTCACAACTGTGCGAACCTCTTTGGTCTGAGCTTAAGTATGTGCTGTAAAATGTTAGCAAAAAGAATCTGGGGCAAATATGCTTGTGATGCTTTGAAGCATAACTTGACACTAATTGTTCTGTAGCAGTAAAGTACTGTTGATTTGACCTCTATAGGTTGAGAGTTTCAACTCTGTTACACATGTGACCTGCTGTTGGGTGTGGTCAAAGTGTATTCTGTTTCACACGTAGCCTCGCAAGTGATAAATCTTTGCAGTACGCTTCAGAAAAGAGCAGTTCATCACAGCAAAAGGACACTTTTACCAATCAGTTGAATCAATAAAGGGTTTTTAGCTCATATTTAAATTAACGGTTAGAATATATCAGCTGCAAACTGTACATAAACTGTGTAAAGATATTGCTTTATTATTACATTTTAAGTAAACATTCTGAGCTGCTATTTTTCCCTCAAGAAATATAACCGTTAATTTCTTTTTCAGGCTTAACCAAGATGGATGTGGGAGACTCCCAGTTCCAGGCTCTGGCTCTGTCTGACACCTTGTCTTTTGATGGTCTTGGAACTCCTTTACCGGCTCCTCTGGCATCACCACAAGAGTAAGTATGACTAATCAGGCAAACTAACTATAAATTTCCCATCAAGATTTGTGTAAGAGCCTGTGTCTCTCTTTCTGAGCAGGCAGTGTGTGCCCTCTACGCTGGATGAAGTGCTTGGCCCTCCGACTACACCTGAAGGCCGAAACGATGAGAAGGCTCTTCTGGAGCAGCTCGTCTCCTTCCTCAGTGGGACCGATGAGAGTGAACTGGCTGAGCTGGACAAAGCCCTGGGTATCGACAAACTGGTACAGGTGAGTAAAGATTGTGTTCCTTGAGAGAACTGGGCAGGGGATGTGCACAGGTTTCAGTAATGAGCAGAAGTAACAGTGTTGGTAGGAAAAGTTTCTTGAAACTTGAAAATCGGTGAATCATCAGTAATTGACCGGTGTTGCTATAATTAATCAAACAAACAAAGCAGTTGCTCAGTTGAAGTGTTGGCAGCAGTTGCTGGCTTTTGTTTCATCCATCAAGCTGAATTTGGCAAAAAAAAAAAAAATCCACTGGGTTGCTTTCAAGTAAAACAAGAGCTGTTTCACTTTGCCAGTAACTTGCCCAACTTTACTCTAGTTCTACTGCTCTATCTGCAGTTGTTCATTCTTTATTTAGGAGTGTTTTCAGGGTTTATATCTTTAAATGAAAAGGACAGAATTCAGAATTTCAGAAACGAATTTCCACCGTACTGAATGTATCAAGTTGTTCTATTTGATTGGTTGTGCTCAATTGACACAGCTATGGGCTGTTTTTACTCAAAAGAAATACACCTGTGATACCTTTCTGTGTTCTTTTTTGTCTCCCTCTTTTCAGGGTGGCTGCTTTGACCCTCTGCCTCAAAATTTCCCATCCCAGCAACCCACTGCCACCCCAGTTTCCATGGACTCTAAACTCCCCACCTACCCTTCCCAATTTACACCAGCTCCACAGGCTCAGTTTCCTTCAGAGCTGGCCACGGTGGGACCGCAGGGTCTGGGGTTTGGAGCTCCTCGAGGGGCTTTCCCTGGTGGGACGACAGGCATGGGCCTGAGGCCAGGCATGACCAGACCACAGGGGGTGGGCAGTCAGCTCAGGCTGCCACCCAACCAACTGCGCCTGCAGCTCCAGCAGAGACTACAGGGCCCACAACAGGTGAGGACACAGAGATTTTAGCCTGTGTGACGTGTATTTTACTTCATTAATACTTTGCTGCATTTTGAAATGAAGATGGAGCTGCTATATGCTGCTGCTGCTGTTGGTCCAAAGTGTTTAATGTATATTGTCGGTGCTGCGCACTGTGTTGAGAAAACATTTTAGGTGAAATTTATTTACACAGTTTAAGTGCTGCAAACACAACAGTAATACAATATCCATAACAAGTGAAAGAAAGGAACACTCAGAGCTCTTTACTAAAGTATTGACTAGTAGCTCTCACTATTTGCCCAAATCATAGTACGTCGTGATGAGTCTTCTGATTTCATTAAGCCAATATTGATTAGAGTGCTCTTCAAATAACTCTCTGCTTCCCTCTCCTCCCTCATCACTAATATTACTCTCATCTCCCTTCCTGTCATTCTCCTCTTCTTCTCTGTCCCCCAGTAATATTACTTTTGTCAATGATCTAATTTATCCTTCTATTAAATTCTGCCTTCACTCCACTCTATTATCGTCTCTCTGCTCTCATCCTTCAACACCTGCCTGACTTCTGCTCATTTAATTTCTCTCTCTCTCTCTGTCCCTCGGACTCAGCTCCAGAACCGGCTGGCAGGCATGAATCCATTTCCAGGAGGAGCCCAGCATGTGAACATAGGCATTCGTCAGGGGGTTCAGCAACCTCAAATGCCCTCACAAGTGAGTCATTGTGGCAGCAAATGCAACTCTGCTCGCCACCCACTGCTGCTTTTGTACAGAGCCTGAAAGACTACTAAAAGGATTTGTTTACATGAATTCAACTACTTTACTAAAATATCACTTAGAGCTGCTATAATCAATATTTTATACCTGCGCATGTGTATATGAACAGAAATCGGGCAGGACCTATTAACTGAAGCTTCAGCATCTTTCAGTGTATTTTGTTTTTTAACATTTTGGTTCATTAGCACCATTCCTCTCAGAGTCATCAGCAGCAGGCGGCTATTTTGAGTGAAACCACTGTAAGATTGTGATTAGCTGGTGAACATAGTGAAGCTTTCAGCAAGAGTTGAGAAGATTACTCCCTTCAGGAGTCGATGAAGACCAAAACAAAGTTTGGATCTGTTAAACGGACAGAACTGCTTTCTTAAATACTGTGATGTTGCTCTGTAAAAGCTAAATCAGCCGGTATGAGTTTGCCATATCAACATAAAAAACTGGGATAATACATGTCAGTTCGCAGCTTGTTTCTTCTGCCTCCAAGTGGCCAAATAGTCAGGTTGCTGCTCGAAGTAGAATGTAAAATTAATTGATTCACATTGAAAAGTGAAGACATTTAAGCAATACTACAGGACTCTATTTATTCAAGCAAAGAGTTTTCTATTTCTTTTTGTGTTGTCTTCTTTGTCTGCAGGGAACCATGTAACATAAAATGAGCAGCTAAAAGCTACACTTGATGCAAAGAAAATTAGACATGACTGCCACACTACATTAAACCAGATTTTATGCTTATTCTTTGCTCTTTGCTGTTAAGTTGCTCTTGCATTGACTTTTAATTGTGATTATGTCTGTACCTTGTAAATTTGAAGCCTGCACATTCTCTGTACAAATCAGCTCTTTGTGTTTATAACAATGTAATATAAAGCAATAATTTATTGTATATTGAATCGTGTATTTATTCTGAAAACAGAGACTGTGTTCTGTGTAACATGCTCTTCTCCATCCTCTCTCTCAGCAGCCTCCACTGAATGCCCAGATGCTGGCCCAGCGTCAGAGGGAACTCTACAGCATCCAACACCGCCAGCGCCAGCTTTTCCAGCAGAAGGTCATGCTGATGAGACAGAACATGGCAGGCGCTCCCACTGGAGCTGTGGGGCCCGTTGGAACTGCCAGGGCTCCAAAAGCTTCACCCACAACGCCGCAACAGCAGCAGCAGTTCAACTTCCCACCAGGGTACAACCCGATGACGGGAAACCCCCCTACCTCACCAAGTCACTTCAGCCCCATGTCTGGGGGCCCTCTGGATAACAAACTGTCCGGCAGAGTTCCCCTGAATAACCAGACGCTGATGAGCGGCGTGCAGGGCCAGTTCAACAGCACCGTCAACTCCTCATTGCAGCAGGGCCTGTTTCAGCAGTTTGGAGGGTCTGGTGAGTTCCAAGCTAATAATCCAGCACAGTTTCTTATGATTAAAGTAGTAGTTTTGTTACTCTGCCTGTAAACAAAATATTGTTTTCCACATATCTAGTTATTACAAACGTTTGACCTTTTTGTGGTGGTTGGTTGGTCTTCTGCAGCGAACAGGACATGATGCATCTCGTCTTTGCACAGTAGATTTTAAATAGCACATCAGGACACAGGCTCTCTCTTACCTCTCAAATGCCTCAGACTGAAATTATGAATAACATTGAATGCATGCAATACATACTCACTTCTTAGTAACACTCATTAATGTTTTCTGTCACAGCTGTGGTCCAACAAGACCCACCTTTCCCTCCTGAAATGAGCCCCACCAGCCCATTGTTGTCACCTCAGAACTCCACCTCCCAGAGTCCTCTGCTTCAGCAGGCCCCTCCTCCTGGCTACCAGTCACCAGACATGAAGAGCTGGCAACAGACAGGCATGGGCAGGTTAGAAAAGTGTTTTTTTTAAGGGAAGTTGAAGAGTTGTAAAGGAAAGAGGTTTTTGCAAGTGTTTTATTAAGTAGCAATGATTTATTATTCTTCGTGGCTCAATAACTATTGATGATTTATGTTCCATGTGTTTGTATAAATGAGAGTTTAAGTGAGTTTTAAGTGCCGCCTGTGATTCTGTGTTTGTGTCGCAGCCTGTTCAGTCAGTCAGGGCAGAGTACGGGGCAGGCATTTGGCCAGCAGGGGGTTTACAACAACATGAGCATCACCGTCTCCATGGCTGGAGGCTCGGGAGGCGTCACCTCATTACCCCCATGGGGCAGCCAGTTGGTATAAGCAACAGTAACCTCAGTAACGTCGGTTCAGTGTGCAGTGACCAGCAAGTGAGTGACTTTTAACCTGACACTTCTGAAGGTTCGATGTCCTGTATTTCCATCCACCAGCCTAATGACCACCAGAGTTTATGGTGTTTGTTTTGAATTTGATTAGTAAGTAAAAAGATGAACAGCTCTTTTTAAAGTGGATGTTTTAATTGATTATGCTTAAGTGACTTCTCTGCTTGTCTGTTTAATATAGACTATTTCTTAATCCAGAAGTAAAAGTAGTGCCCAACAAATGCTTTCTTTTCTCTTATTTAAGAACTATGCTCTTATTTGTGAACTATACCATCTTGCACTCTGCAATTCATATCTACTGTGATATATTCTTTTATCTACCTCATTGCTATATTGCACCTACTTTTCATTCATATTTGCACTATGTATGACATATTTGCACTAGTATGTTACTGAGCTGTGCATTTTCTCTTATTTCTCTTTTTTTAATTCTTCTATTACTTGCTCTAGATTTGTATATATATTTGTCCCTATTTCTTTATTACGTCATTGTTGCACTGCCTGCTCTACCTGCCTTTTTAATTCCCCCCTGGGGACAAATAGTTTTCTGAATCTGAATGAATCTGAATCTGAACATTTGCTAAAATGTATTTCCCAACTGTTATAGGAAGGTACTGACTCTTGATTTTTAAAAAAACAAATATGACTCTCCATTTTTGAGCCATTTTTAAAGATGTGCACTGATCAGACATGACCCATTGCCAACTTCTTGGACATGTACAATGTTAGGCAGGTGATTTTTAGTGTTGTGACTGAAGTGTGCATCTTTAAAAGTAACCGAGACTCAGCTCTGTAGACAGGAGAGGAAAGTGAGTGTTGGTTGTAGTAATTTAACGATGCAGCCAAAAGTCTGCTGTAACAAACTTGTGGGAGAGTCCATGTATCATTTCTGCTTGTGTTTAATGTAGGTGCAGCAGGTTCAGGTGTTTGCGGACGTCCAGTGCACAGTGAACCTCGTGGGCAGTGACTCTTACCTGAACCAGGGCTCTATCGGAGCCGCGGCCTCCCAGAAGGGCCCCGGACCGCAGGGCTCCCAGAACAACCAGGCCCAGCAGAAGAGCCTCCTCCAGCAGCTGCTCACAGAGTGACGCCCCACTCCCTCAGCTCTCCTCCTCCCTCTACTTCTCACTTCTACGCCTCCTCCTCGGAGGTCGGTGCACCAGACCCATTGCTGTCTCTGTCTCACCTTTTGGATGGATGGTTGGATGGATGGAAGGATGGATGTTTGGACGGCCACAGAGTAGGCTCAGAGAGGTCCGGCTGTCGGTGGAGTTACGCAGCCTAACCACTTCTGTGCGGGGGGGATTCGAGGCTGGTTGTTTTACCGCCCAGTACTTTAAGAAAAGACGCAAGTCAGAAGGAGCAGCAGTGTATTTAAACCTGCCTGTCTAATCTGTCTGACAACCTGTCTGTCTGCCTCAGCCTATTAAAGGCAGTGTTGTCTTGCTGCTCATTCCTTGGTGACCTACTTCCTGCTTCCTGACCCAAGAAAACAACTGCAACATAATTGTAGATTTGCCAAGTTGTCGTCACTGTCAAATCAGGGCCGGCCTCCTTCTGTGTTTTGTTTTGTTTTTGTTTTGTTTTTTTCTGATCGGACAGTTTCTGTCTGGTCGTCGCAGCAGCAGTGCATCTTGGGAGCATGAGTTCCAGTATACAGCTGGGCTCAGCGTTGAAGTGTGGGAGTATCCCACACTGCAGCACCTCTGGCTTTTATTTTTGGTTTTGGTTTTCCTCTACCTGTCTCTCAGCGATGTGGGAATGTTAAGGTTTCAGACCTCTGTGGCATTGTGGGATAGAAGCTCAGTATCAGCTGGTTCTGTGACTGTTTCTCTCTATCAGCTACAGTGCCTGGTGGAAGTTTGAGTTTTTCCCAAGCTCTGCTTCTTCTTCTACATATTATTCTATTACGTCTTCTGTTATTCTTTGTTTGTTTGTTTTTTGGGTTGAAATGTTTTTTGTTTGTTTAAAATCTTCTGCTCTCACCGTCATCATCATCATCATCTTCATGATCATCAGAACAAGCTTTGACAACAGCCAGGATGGATGGATGGATGGATGGATGGGAGACAGACGGGATGCTGCTCAGTTTGGAACTTACGTGTCTTTCTCCCCCTGGGAGGAGGTTTTATTTTTATTTTTTTTTCAAAGTATAAAAAAGACTGTTATGATTATTTAACTGTCTGTCCGTCACATTTTACCCCTCACCTCAGCAGCTGTGAATACAGAGCCCTGTTGGGTTCTCTCTCTCTCTCTCTGTGTATCTTTCATGCTATCTCTCGGCCTATCAGTGTTGTTTGCCATGTGCACCATGCAGGCGGGTAGTATTGTACAGTACAGAAGGACAAAGACTTGGGGATGAGCTCACTCTTCTATTGTAACTGCTTTCCTTTCAAAAAAAGTGTAATTAATTGATTACTCAGAACAGCAAAGCTATGTATAATGTGATTCGATCCAGGTTTTTGTAGTTTCCTTTTTTTGAAAACTGTTCTAAAAATGTCAGCTCATGGTTTATGGAGATTCTTTTTTTGGCATCATAATATTGTAATACCGCAACATGTTGAAGTGGCGGAGGATTCCAGCTTCTAAAATGTGAAAAATTTGAAGCGATTGATTTTTTTTTTTTTTTTTTTTTTAAATAGCTAAATCTTGCTCCTGTTGGTGTCCCAGCCAGCGCCACATGCAGCCACACTTTCTGAAAAAAATATGGGTTTGATTGCTTTGCTTTCTCTTGTGGTAACCAGGGAGCTAGTTAGCCATCTTTTTTTGCTTTCTCCTCTTTTTTATTCTTATGTATGTACAATACTTTCAAAAGACTTTTCAGACAGTAAATGTGTTTGTAACCATTGTATAAAAGAGCATAATGATACCTTAGGCGTGGTTCTTTGCTGAGACTGCGTAGCTCTGCTGATGCTAACGGTACCGAACCGCATTGACATTGTACCTGCAGTCACAGCAAACGACGTGCTTTTGGGTATTGTTCCTATATAATGACATTTAAGTAGAGGCTTTAGTAATAGAAGTTCCTAACAAAGATGTGATGGATAATTAATTTAAAGGTGTCATGAATTTGAATCAAAACAGGAAGGGTTGAGTCACCAGAAAACACCACCAGTTCCTTTCATTTTCTCCTCACCTCCTGCAAACCTGTTTGATCAGTGTTGTTCCCATTGAGGATTATTTGTTTTGGGATTCAACCCTCTTCTCCCTACACCTCTGGTTCCCTGACGAAGACTTCACTCCGCTGGCTACATACACTTACAGTTTTCTGTTGACTACTGTTGCTCAGTCAGACACTGTCTCTCTAAGCGATAAGAGACCTTTCAAAAAAAAAGAAAAATCACTTTTTCATACACCTAGAAATTGCGCTACTTCAGTAGAAAACAAGAAGGAAACCGTTGCTGAGACTTTGCCTCTGAATGCTCTTTACATGACTAAATTATTGTGAAGATGTCCACTCAGTCTCTGAGTTAGGCCTGTTTTAATGCAAATCCTAAATTAGTCTGACACGCCCCACCTAGAGGCTTCAGTTGTAGGATACTAGACATCATCTGAAAGGACAGAAATCATAGTGGTTTTACTGGTCTTTATCAGGGAGCATCCAGTGATTTCTAACAACCAAGTCTGTGCTCCAGCACAGCATCCGATGTTACCTGATTGAAGCAGTCCTGTGCGAGTCCTTGGTGGTGGTTCATGGTTTCTGTTCCTTCCTGAGACTAGTGGAATCTGTGGAGAGGGTTTTGCACACATCGCAGACCTCGCATTTAGATATTAGGACGTTTCATCACCCCTTCTAAATGGGTTTTTTGGACTACCTAACTTATCACTCACATTAGGTCAACAGCATAGAGTCTGATGCTATTTCTATGGAATAGGGCTTTCCTGTGTACTGTTTTTACAGAGATACTTCACCGTATGCAACGTTACTCAGATATAGAGGGATAGTATGCAAGGTCAACATTCCACCCACCTCCAGTGTTGTACGATGCCAGAACCACTTTGTGCTCAGCTGTGATGCTCTGTGTGGGTTTAGAAATGTGCAGATCTATACACTGTGTATCCAAAGAGTGGCCCAGGAACAGACGCAATCTTTAAACTCTTACAGACAGGACTCCTGTCTGCTGATCTTTACCTTCGACTGTTTTCACACTGTGAACAGCTCGTTTGATCGATGGTTTAATGACTGCAGGGCTCCACAGTGTGTAATCGTCTGCAACCAAGTGTCAGGGAAGCCTTGTACATTTTTCTGCGTTATCCTAAAACCCGCTTTCACCGGCTAAATTTGACCTTTTGCCAGTGTTGCATGTTCTAGATTTGACATTGTTGGCTGCCTGGCATGTCTTGGGTTCTAAAGAGAAAAAGACAAGAAAAAAAATAACTGTCTTGTCTGGGCAATTTTTGAAAATAGTTCAAATTTATCATCATCATCAAAACCCAAAGTCATATTTTACATAATTTTTTTGTAAAGCAACAAAAACATCCTCACCGGTGAGGCTAAAACCAGCACATTTGTGTGTTTTTTGCTTGATAACTGACCTGAACAAATAGCTGCTAATCAAATTAGTTGGTCATTTTAAGTTGTCTGTGGCGCATTGACTTCCTTTCACTTTCACTTTGACCTGCAAGTAACTTCGAATTTTCTACTTCGAAACTGAGATTTTGTTACTACTCTTTAATTATGGATCGGCAAAAAAGCTCTGAACAGTTCAGGACAGTAATTTATTAGCAAACTGAGAATAATCAGCTGTTTTTATTAAACCTGCACAGCTACAGGCCTCTATTGATTTGTTCAAATCCTGACTCTCGGCCTGTTCAACAACAAGGAACAACAAAACTGTTTGATTCCCAACTGTGAAGCCCTTGATCTCCAGCACTTAATTTCTGCCCCATTTTGCACTTAACTGGAATAACAGAAAGAGAAATCAGTAAATGGGCCGCACAGTGGATCAGTGGTTAGCACTTTTGCCTTGCATCTAGAAAATCCCCGGTTGGTGTCCCGGTCTTTCCGGGATCTTTGTGCATGGCGTTTGCATGCATGTACCGGGTACTTCGACTTCCTCGCACAGTCCAAAAACATACCGAGGTTAACTGGTGATTCTAAATTGCCCGTAGGTGTGAATGTGAGAGTGATTGTTTGTAGCCCTGTGATAGCTGGTGTCCCTGCCTTCACCCTAAGCCAGCTGGGATAGACTCCAGCCCCCCATGACCCTAATGAGGATTAACCGGTGTATAGAGAACGGATGGACAGACATCGGTAAATGAGAAAATAGAGAAATCTCCACTCATGTTCCCTCAGTTGCGGCCTCTCTGCGAGCTCGATCCTGTTTTCAGTGTGAGCGCAGCAGTCAGACGCTCCTGTGCCACTGTTTGGTCCCTTTAAATACACAGACAGAAGTTGCACAAAGTGGACGAATGTATTTTTGGAAGGTTTTCCGTCAGCCTCCTCTTCTTTTTGTGATGATTTCACACATACAGTATTGACACCCCACCTCTTCCTCTCACTTTACTGCGTGGAATAGGCATTCCTATGGAAGTGGTTTCCTCTCCAACCCCGTTAAATGCAGAAACTCATCAGCAACTGTCAGCTTACCCTGCAACAACATGCCAAATACAAGCAATGCATATGTAAGATTTTTTTTTTTTATGCAACAGCCATTCAATGGAAGCGACAGTCCCTCCTACATCACTACAACGAACAGGTACCAGGTTAGGTTCTTTTATAACATTTGTTTCGAGATGTTAACATAATGTATATAACAGAGAAATGTGAATATGTATTTGTTCAGAATCAACAAAAAAGTAGTGCTCCGAGTTTGTGGTAAATAACTACTCGCCTCCGTCATGTTTTTATTTCATGTTTTGATTTTCTACTTTTTTTATTTTTCTGATGATGTATGTATGTATTTGACTATCAGTGAGTGCGTCTGTATGTGTGTAAGTGATTAATACTGTATATCTGGTGTTCTCTAAGATGGAAAAGTCGAAGATGTCCTTTTTGATTCTTTTCTTCTTTTACTCTTTAGACCCTGCACAGTACCTGTGGGTGTTTCAGATAACTATGCCAGAGAATGGTTTAGCGACTGCTGAATGTGATTTTACTGAGAGAGAAGCAGTGTGGACTGGCTTTTTGTACGGGTTAATTGTTTTTTTGGGTTTTTTTTTTTTCAATAAAGGCCATATTATTTAATTTTCTCTGTTGTCAAAAGGTTTAAGCAGATCTGGGAGAGTGGAGCCTTGGTTTTATGGAGAAGCATTACCTGGTTGTTGTGTATATGAGCGGGCTTTGTTTTATTTTCTAACTGCCTGACTGATGTAGCCTTTTTGCATTCGTCGGTAGTAAATGACCAAAGCTTCAAGATGTTTGATGGATATCATATGCAAACCTCATCATCACTGGACAAGACATAATGTAGCGGCCCTTTGCTGATCTCTCACACGGCGATGTTCTGCTGCTGCTGCTCACTGTTTTTGCATGTTTGTCCTTCCTGACTCGTTTCTTTCTCTAGACACTGTCTGTCCTTTAAAGTGGCCTATCAGCAAACAATCTGTGTGATGTCCCAAAGTTAGGTCAGTTTAGAGACGTCTCCACTTTGCCAGTGAGGTCTTTTTTAGCCCCAAGTGCTATCACTCGTTTACAGGAAGAAGAAGAAAAAAACAAACAGAAAACATTGCAACCGTTAGCTATGCACCTTACTGAAACAAGCATTTCCTCACGTTGACTTGGATATGTAGAATTAACACTGGAGCAACACTTTCATAGGCAACACCGCAACAAAAAAGCCCCACAGTGGGATTGTTCCTGTCGATCTCTGATGACCTTTCTCAGCTTTTAATCTCATTCTTAGGAGAGAAAAAAACACACTTTTTTTTTCCATTAACAGAATACTTTATACCAAACTTGAGGTGCCTCGTGTATATACTTTCTGCAGTAAAGACTGCTCCTTTGCTGTTTAACGATAATAACCTTGTTAACCAGGGTTTTTTTTAAACCTTTTTTCACCTTTATAAAAAAAAGTTTACTGTATAAATGACTTTTTTACACACATAGAAGATTAATCAAATTATTCCAGGAATTTGCAAATACAATCTAATTTTGCACTTTATATCGGATTTACTTGGAGTGAAAAGGCCATCAGAAACTGTCTCAATCGGATCAGTATTTGGAGACAGACTAAGTAACATCCCCTGAATGTACCAGGAAAATGATAGTTTTAGTAGTTTAATTTGAAATAAATGAATTGCTCAGGTTCTTTATGAAGAACTCGACTTTAGTGGATACCCATGATCCAAACCATGACTAAAAATTGTACTTCTTTGTAATGTATTCTTCTCTCTGTCTTTCTCTAACTTACAATCCTCAGTATAAATACTATGCTAACGCTCTTCAGGTGACACCCTCCCCTCCTTTGCCCGCGCTGTCGGCCGACGCCGGGCAAACTGTTGAAACCCTCAGCTCGAACTCTCAGAACATTCCTGCTCACGACCGTTTCAGCAACACTTTGCTCTGTAGCTGCTCTGCGTTCGCTTTTTTTTTTTTCCTCAAACCATGGCGGACGCTCGCTTTGTGTTAGTCGTGTGAGACTTCACCTCCACTATCTCGCAGTGCACTGACATAGATGACAACACGCCAGCTTGTGTTGCACGTCGTCCTTGTTTTGCTCGTCTTGTCTCACTTTGCCTGTTTGTGGAGTTTTCAGTGGCGTGCTCATACCGGGATCGGGCTAATGACTGGAGCGGGTTGCCATCTTTTGGGGATGGAAAAGCTCTGATGCTTACATTGTGTTCCTCCTGGCAAAGCAGGTTATATATTCTCGCTTGTCGTTGGTCCAGAATGGTATTTTTTGCGCCACCGAGACACTCCGTGGTTTTTAAGTCCAACTCATTCCTAATGCAGGTGTTCAAAATGTAATTTCAGCTCAGTGTAACAGTTGCCACAGGATCAGTTGTATTGTAAGTGCAGCCTTACTGGGACTGAAGTTGATATGGTTCAGAGATTTTTCAAAGAAGGCTTCTTATTTACTCACCACTTTGTGTTGTTTTTGGCGGCGGTAATGCTTTCTCTGAAGAATTTGAGAAAAAAAAACCCAGAAAGACCAAGGTTCCACTGTCTCCCTTGTACAAATTAATATAAATAAATATATATATAAATATATATTATACATTTTACTCATTTTTGTCCAGTTTTGTATATTACACTCATGTAAAGTTTGTTTTTAAAGAGGCATCGGAGCAGCTATTACAAGACAATATGAGTGACAATGTTCATCTGGGAGAATTTTATGCATGTTATATTTTCTCTTTTTCTCTGTCTCTTTTAACACCCCTCAACCCCCCCTGTTCAGGTGTGTAACATGAATATAAAGAAATCTACCTTTTCTTTGGAATGTTGTAGACAATCAGTCTCAGGCCGGGTCCAGTCCCTGCAGGGAGTGACAGCCCTGTAGGCTCACAGACAAACAAAACTTTTTTTTTTTTGTTTGACAATTTAAAAAAAGAAAAAACTTTATTTGCATCTACTGGAAGTCTAAATTCGGAGGTTTGTTCATTCATATGTTCGTGGCTGCTCAAGTTTACACACACACACTTCTCTACTACACTCAAAACACAAACACCTCGTGCATTTGATCCCTCTGCTTTTTTTTTCCAAGGTGAGGATGCCAACCTTGAGGAAATGATGCTTTGACTAACAAATCTATAACATCTATGAATGTGGGAATGCAACACATTGCAATAAAAGCACCATTTGAAATGCAGACTGTCGTCCCTGTACGTTCTTCATTCCCCTGAAATTATGACGCCCGTTTTCTTCTTTTCTTTAATTTGCCAGAACCAGTTGTTCATTTTACAGCCGATACGACCGGTTCAAGAAGTGGCTGCATCGTAAATGTGGTGGAAACAGAAGCTAATGAGGGGAGAAGAGCTTTACCTGAGATATGATTGTTTTATTTCACTGCCGTGACAGAGTCATCTTTACTTAAACCTCAGGTGTCAGTACTTCTGTTTGATCAAAAAGGCATCAGAATATTAGATGGAATATTGTGTTATATGTAAAAAAGGTAAAAACATTGGGAATCGCAGCAAATGTCTCTACAATGATGTTTTACTCATTAGATACAGTAAAAAATAATTTTCTCTGATTTAACTACATGATTTCCGCAATTTACTAACACATGGAATATCTGTACAATAACAGCATTTATTATTTTAATTCTTTGTCTACATATTAAACTTAATTGACATTTTCCAGTCCTTAACATACAAATTTTTTTCTTTGAAATAACAGCAAATACCTATAAAAAAATTTTTTTCCTCAAATGAATAAAAAGTAATTGCAGTTTTATGGTCGATGTGACGGGAGAACAAATTACCATGAGTGAAAATACAGATTTGGGACGTGGACATTAATAGTTGATCCCTATTGAAGTAAAGCATGTTGTTTCAGATATAATGCAAAAACAAGTTTGCTGTGCTTTTTATCAATTTTATATGTTTTGCAGACTTTTTTTTCTTTAGAAAACCACTAAGTATTAAAAATCTACACTCAACAAAAATATAAATCCAACACTTTTGTTTTTGCTCTCATTTTTTTCTGAGATGAACTCAAAGATCTAAAACTTTTTCCACATACACAATATCACCATTTCTTTATTGTGGGCAGTCTAAGGCACACCTGTGCACTAATCATGGTGTCTAATCAGCATCTTGATATGGCACACCTGTGAGGTGGGATGGATTATCTCAGCAAAGGAGAAGTGCTCACTGTCACAGATTTAGACAGATTTGTGAACAATATTTGAGAGAAAAGGTGATATTGTGTATGTGGAAAAAGTTTTAGATCTTTGAGTTCATCTCATAAAAAAATGGGAGCAAAAACAAAAGTGTTGCGTTTATATTTTTGTTGAGTGTACTTGGCTAGAATATAAAGTGAAGACCCAAAGGAGAGACAACAACACTTTCAGTAAATTCAAACAAACTGTTTTTTACCGCTTTTTTACACTCAATTTAATTTTTTCTTTTATTTTTTTGACAGATTTGACCTATTGTGTTAAGCTGAAGTTTTGTTTTTGCCTCATTCACTTCTATAATTACACGTTTCACAGACTGAACTGCTGCTAAAATTGTAACTTCACTGCGATGATGACAGAATGTTGAAAGCCCGACTGAGATAACATTAACTTATCAGGTTTTGGCAATGTTTAGTTTGTTGTTTCCAGCTGTTTGTAAGAGTCTTTCTCTGAGTTTATTACCCGCTTACAGCATCAGACAGCAGCAGGATCCATATGAGCAACTCTAAAGAGAGACAGCTGCTTCATTTACACACAACACAGCAATAACTCCATTAACTTCTTGTCATTGTACATTAAGAGATGGAGACAGGATCAGCGAGTCACACGGTATTTTCTTCACCTCAGACAGGTCAGCTGTCAAATCAAATCACAGTTTATCAGCCGCAGTTAAATCATTTGTTACAAAGTGGCTGTCCTCAGGCTGAGTTATGAGCTCCAATACAGATATTTTGATTTTACTGTCAGTAAAAGTTTGATCTCCTCCCTGAAGTCAAAAAGATTTTTTTGTCATATTAAGTGTTTAACTATGAACATTTTTCCTTTTCGCATTCTCACAGCGGTGTCACGATTTGCAGTAGAGGCATTATTGTGTGTACTGATGCCACAGAAAGTGGCCTCTCTAATCATTAATATAACTCCCAAAATTTGGCATCAAGTAAATGAATAGCATTGAAAACACATTTAAAGTTAGGTGACTATTCACATCGTCTTCACCTTGTATGTTATGTTACCTTATAAGTGTTATGAGATGAGATGTTATTTGGGAATTGATCTGACCATAAGGTGCTGTAGAAAGATAAATTACACATGAATTTTTGTGGTTTCAGGAGGTTTTCAAGATGCCATTAAAAAGTTTTCGACTACACCATCCTGATTATTGTAAACTCGCCTTTTACTATTATTCTGCTATGGGACTTTATAAGGAACCTAATTTCCCAAGACACACCCCTGCATCTTCTGGCCTATTTATACTGTTAATTTAACCAAATTACTATAACATTAAATTTCTTTTTAAAAGAAATTAAGAATCATATGCTTCTCCATCTACACAGTATCCCTGGTTACTGCTTCGATGCAAATCCTGGTTTCCAGCAAGTTACGATCATTTGTGTAAGAAGGGGTGGGATTAGATCATCTTCAGCTTCTTCGCGCTGTTTTTTGACCAAGTTATTCATTGTCTTTTGCTGTTTTCTTTTCATGTTGAAATGTTTAAAATAAACTTTTAAAAAAATCCAATCAAAAAAATCCAAAAACCTTTCTTGTTCCTGCTATGGTTGTTGTCATTGTCATCTCATGAGTCACCAACGTGTTAAACTAATGTGTAAAAGCTGAACAAGACGCCTTTGACAGAGTGCTTGAAGTATTCATTCATTTAATTCTGCAGTTTTCAACTGTGAAGATTAACATGAGATTTCAATTATATACACGATGTACAGTAATTCAGTTTTATTTATATAGAGCCAATTACAGTCAAATTGTCTCGAGAAGTTTTACAGAACCCATATGCCTGACCCGCAGAGCAAGCCCAAAGGTGGCAACAAAAACACCCTTTTAACAGGGAAAACACCTTGAGCAGAACCCGGCTCTATATGTGGGAGCACCCATCTGCCTGCTGGCCAGGCAGGCTGAGAGGGGCTAGAGAGGTAGAGAAGGGGAGGGACAAGAAACATATAACACAACTGAATCCATGTATCATATGCTAGATGATACATACAAAGTAGAAGCTAACATTGAAACTGATTCATAGTTTACTGTTACGGTGTACAGCTCCGACATTAAATATCCTACATATATAGCTGGTAGTAAAATACAAACAGTGTGTAGATGATCATATCAAGTATAGTAAGGGCGATGCAGAGCAGATTGGTGGAAATGGGCAGCTGGAAGCAGTGGGCTGGAGGAAGGTCAGCAGCAGAATCCCACAGTGGACATGATGGGACAGCAACCACAGATCAGAAGCATCCAGCTCTGGGACCAGGGACACTTGGAGAAAGAACACAAGGGGAAACAGAGTGAGTGTAAAGCAATATCGGTGCATATATTCAATATAAAGGTAGATAGAGAAAGGCTCAGTGCATCAAGAGAGGTCCTCCAGCAGCCTAGGCCTGTAGCAGCAGAACTAAGGGATGTCCAAGAGGAAGACTCCAGCTGACCCCCTCAGGGTCGCCCAAGTCAGCCCTGACTATAAGATTGTCAAAAAGGAAGGTTTTAAGCCTTGTCTTCAAAATAGAGAGGGTGTCTGCCTCCTGAACCCAAACTGGGAGCAGGTTCCACAGGAGAGGAGCTGATAAGCGTTTTGGTAGAGTAACATTTGAAACAGAAACAGAAAATAGGGAAGTAATGCTGTTTTATAATCAGAGAATATCTGGTGCCTTAAAAATCAATCACATCCAGATACAACAGTCCTTACTGATGTCGTTGTTTCTCTCTCTCTAGATTCCAGTCTACTAACTTATTAAGTAATACATGTAACAGATCAGATACCACACTGACAATAAAAGTAGCAATAAAATCGAGTGGACAAGATTATTTGTTACAACAACATTTACTTAGTGAGACTGTGAAGTCCCAGTTTTCCCAACACATGATCTACAACATCAACAGGGCTCACATAACAAAATATTTAAGCGCTACAAGGCTAGCCTCAGCTTTCTGCAGGCAGTACGAATAAAAGATAAAGTCTGTGTCAAGTAAAGTTTGACAGAAGTCACCAGACTCCTTATTGTCCCTTTAAAATCTATCCTTCATTCTCATCATGTATTTATTTAATGTGACATTTATGTCATTTGAACATTCGGCGCCAGACACCTGATTAGCAGTTTGAAGGCCAGACTGAGATTTAAAAACAAAACAAGCACAAAAAGTCTCTTATATTTCTGTCTGACAAATGATTGTGTTCTCATCTGTTTCAGTGGTTTCTTTGTGACTCTGGTAGGTCGTCTGTTCAATGGGCTTTGTGGGATGCTTGTGTTCGTAGTACTCCACTATGGGGTAAGTGACGACCGTCAGCACTAGAACAGCCAGCAGGATGTACAGTTTGTATTCCAGACACAGGAAGGTGCTGTAGGCGAAGGCGATCACGAAACCAAGCGACTCCCACATCTTGTAGTTGGAAAATGCAGCCTCTTTGTCCTGCGGGAAGAGGACGCCATAAAGAGCTGCAAGACATCAACATAACTTAGATTAATGAGGTCCAACACTCATAAACATTTGTATCATGTGTGATCATTAAACTATTTTACAATCACAATAATGAAGAGACAAAGCAACAGTGTGGATTTAATGATTTTCCTCCCACTAAAGATTATGGTACGCAGAATTAAAATGGTTTATCTTCAAGGAAGTATGGAGTACACGTGTAAATTTCAGTTTTAGATTTGCTGATGTGAGTTTGATATTTGTTGAGGAAAGATCCATAGAGAAGAAAATCAGTTTTGTCCTCTAGGGAGTTAGAATTACAAATACAAGTAATGATTGTTTACATGTTGATTGTTTATCTTTGAGGATAGTTGATTAGTTATTTTTTCTGTAAAATGTCAGAAATTGGTGAAAAAATGTGTGTTCTCCAAAGCCGAGATGACATCCTCAAGTGTGTTTTGTCAACAAACCAAAAAATATTCAGTTTACTGTCATAGAAGAGGAAAGAGACCAGAAAATATACATATTTAAGACACTGGAATCAGAGAATTTAGACTTATTTTTTTATTTTTCAAACCAGTTAATCGATTATTAAAATAGCTGGTGATTAATTTAATATTGATGATCAACCATAGCAGCACTAGTATGAATATCTGCAAATATAATTGAAATCTTGATTATTTTTGAGAGAAGTAGCGGTAATGGCCAAAAATAATCTCCATGATAAATGCCACTCGCTGGCTTTTTCCTGAGCTTTCAGTCACTTTTCATAGTCACCATCAGCTGATGGCTTAGTTTTTAAGGAGATGATTCAGTTTTCATTGCTCTATGTGCAAATTATTTTTAGCTAAACTTGTGTTATGGCTCAAAGGATGGTAAAGTTGGTTATTCTGTCCAACACCTTAATCGAGACCAAATCATAGAAATCAGTTCAGTCGCTGGTATTCAGAGGATGAACCCTAATGACTCTGGTGATCCCCGTAATTTTCTCTAGCACTATCAGAATCTTTAAATGATTTGGTTTATAAATCTCTGTGCCAATTATTTTAAGTACAGATATTAACATTCATGTTCCCCTGAAGATAAACTGTAATAGCTCGCCACATTTCCATCTTTGCCAGCATGGTTGGAGCACACTGAGGAGCTGAATGAAACGATTATATTATTATATAACGGTTACTACTACCTTGCATGGCAGCTTCCGCCATCTGTGTGTGAATGGGTGAATGTGAAGTATAATGTAAAGCGCTTTGGGTATCGTTTCAGGTACAGTAAAAGCGCCATATAAATACAGACCATTTACCATTTACTATTTTGATTATAACTGATTTACAATATGATTTTGCAAAGGGTAAATGGCGGTTTAAAGTTTGAATCTGTAAGTTTTAAATAACGTTAGATTAGCAATTTTGTAATTGCATAGTTTCAAGGAGTGATTTTGATTTAAAATTGATGAATCGCTCAGCACTACTATGAATTTTCATAAATTTCATTGCAATCTTATTATTATCAGGATACATTATATCATCTCCACTGTTGTGTTTGTTACTCCACCAAGGAGTTATGTGACAATTGGCGTCTGTCTGTCTGTCTGTCTGTCTGTGTGCAACATTACTCAAAAACGGACTGACGGATTTGGATGAAATTTTCAGGGAAGCTCAGAAATGACACAAGGACCAATTGATTTGGTTTTAGCAGTGATGCGGCTTATAGTCTGGATCCACAGATTTCTTAAAGATTTCCATATCATTGTGAGATAGCAGCACAGTGTCACTGTAACTATGACAACAAGTGAACACTACATCAGCTGCCTGCTGACGATCACATCATTGTGATCCTACTACAAATCCACCACTGCGGACTTATCAGGACTTATCAGTTGGAAGTGATACAAGGAACAGTTGCTTACATTGTGGGGGTGTTTCCAAGTCCCATCAATTCCCGCCACCCTCTACATATTTAGGTCACGCGATTTAGTATCTGTACACAACGTAAACATGTATAACACATGCCTGTGCTTAGCAGAAGGTCATTTTGCTTGTGGGTACATCTATATTAAAGGGTCACACTCTATATTGTCATGATTTCTAATCATCAATAACTAATAAGCAAATGCTGCATTTCTGACAATGCCATATAGAGGAATGAGCAGCCTTGGCGGAGTACTGCACTCTATCATGGACCTGACTGGATTTTCTTACCATTGGTCTGAGTTTGCCAGATAGCGTCTGCCATACCCCACAGAGCAGGAAACACAAAAAAGACTGGCAGCTCGTCAGGGTGAGGTCTCCACAACAAGAGAGCGATTACACAGGAAAGGTTGGCAACTGCAGCTGTAAAACAAATAGTAAAATAATGATCTTCTTTAAAAGTGATCATTCATACAGCGCTTGAATAACTCTGAAAGAGATTTTTACCAAGACAGAAGAGTGTAGCTCTCCCAGTGTACTGAGCAAGTCTCCCAAACAGAAAAGAACAAACGGAGGTGGATGCTCCAAAACACATCATCACAAAGCCAACATAATGGATTCCCAAAGCACAAGTCACATAGTTCTGTAAAGAAACACAATAAATCATTATTAAACAGTTATTGAAACTGAAACAGAAGAAGATCATGTGACACCAAAAGATTCAGGTATTTTTCTCAGCTAAAGGAGAGAATATATTGAATTCTGACTGACTTGATCTCAAAACAAAATATTTTACTTTGTGTCAATGCTTGCTAATCATAGAACAGCTTGACAATATTTAAGGGGTTCATGTTTGCCAGTGGGGGCTGCACAGTAGGGTAATGCTTAGCACTTTTGCCTTGCAGCAAGAAGATCCCCAGTTCAAATCCTGGGGTGGGCCTCGGATCTTTCTGCATGGAGTTTGCATGTTCTCCCTGTGCATGCGTGGGTTTTCTCCGGGCACTCCGGCTTCCTCCCACAGTCCAAAACTAGACAAGCCCTCAGTAGATGGCAGAACCGCGCCATCTTCTGGCTGCCACTGTGCAGCCCCTACCGTCACACATGTAGCTTTTAGTGACCCCTGTGACCTGGACCTTGATCTGTTGACCTCTAACTCCACAACTGAGCATGGGACCTTAGACCGATCTTCAGTGCCAAGTTTGATCATCCTGACTTCAGCATTTGCAGAGATATCTGAACGGACATACACACATACTTACCCAGCCAGCCAGATACCGAAGCGAATGCTGTAACCCCGCTGACATGTACGTCAGGCGTGGTTAAATATGCTGAGGTTAATTGGTCACTCTAAATTGCCCATAGGTATGAAAGTGAGTATGACTGTTTGTCTGTATATGTAGTCCTGTGACAGACTGGTGACCTGTCCAGGGTGTCCCCTGCCTTCACCCGAGTCAGTTGAGATAGGCTCCAGCACCCCCCGCGACCCTAGTGAGGATAAAGCAGTGTATAGAGAATGGATGGATGGATGTATGTTTGTCAGTTTGTTAAAGACTTTCTCTGCCCTCTAGTGGTCAGCTGAACAAAGAATTAAAATGTGTAGAAATGCATTATATTCCTAAGCACTACTGTGTATGTTTTATCTCATTTACTGTCACTAAAATATGGCGAACATGGTCTCTGATTAATTTTTTGGAGCTCTTCTCACCTTAGTGTACTCCCCAGAAAGGAAGCTCTGCTCAAAGCCGCTGTACATGGTGAGAGGGATGAGCGTCAACAACCTCCAGTCCTTCAGGATCCTGAATGTGGCCAGAAATGTGTGACAGAACGGCTCTCTGTTCCCACGAAACTGGTTGGCCTGATCCCGGTCAATGTTGTCCAGAAACACGGCTACGATGATCATGGCCAGCACACCCACACCTGCAACATGGCACAGATAAGCCTCTTTCAGACATGCACTCCTATCTGTTAATCTGACAGCATGTGAAGGTATCGGCTTCACGTCTCAGCGAGGATCGTGCTCACTTTTCTGTAAAAGTTGTGACAGTGAATATTTCTGCATCACGTTCAACACAACTCAAGTGTAAACTGCATCTCACGACATTAAAAGATACGAATGTACAAGCAACCTAGTCTGAGTTCTATAAAGTGATGCAGAGATGGCTGTTTCCACATATTACAGTTTTTCTCGATAAAACAATAACTTCCATTCACTGCACACAGTCAACAACTGACTGCACACATTTCTCAAAAACAGGACTATGGCTGTCCAAATTTTGGACACTATTCATGGTTTGCACAGTTTCCAAAACTCTTGCACTATTTTCAAAAGACTGAACACGTTTTTTGCTCATTTGAACACACTTTTTCACTCATCGCACACATTTTTCTAAAAGTGACCACTGGGAAGCAGAATTGGGACACTGGTCCAACACTGCTGTCACAATTAAGACACAGCAGGTCAAAGCTGAAAACACTTTAGCCAATGAAGCGCACACTCTAAAACCTGCTGGGATGCAGAATTAGCTGTTCAGAGTGGATGAGGTCATATTGGAAGATGAGGACGTGGACGACCCAGACCACGACCAGAACCAGAACCAGAACCAGGATCTGCCCATGCACCTGATCCTGGACCAGTTTACATGGTAGGTAAATGTTGTTTGTCACTTACTGATGTGTCTATACAAGCAGTCAGAAATGTTCTGAGAATATTGTAAAAAAAAAATCTTATGTATAATTCTGGTTCACAAAGTGCTAGTGAAATTACAGAAAGTCTACAGGACTGACTTTTTCTCTGTTTCATGTGCGTTTGTTCCAGAGAGTTTTCAGTTGGATTCTGATGATACACATGAATGCATCTATGTGGATGAGGCTGGTTTCAACCTGGCCAAGAGGAGGAGAAGAGGGAGAAACATCATTGGACAATGGGCTACAGTCAACGTCCCAGGTCAGCGTGGGGCAACGCAACCCTCTGTTCTGCAATAAGCATGCAGTTCTGGGCCCATAGAACACCCAGCATTTGTTGACTTTCCTAGACGGACTTTGTGAGGGTCTACTGACATGGGTGCAGCAGGGCGTTTAGCAAGAATACACAGTTTTTGTTATTGTCTGGGACAATGTTAGTTTTCACAGAGGACGATTGGTGGTCGGATGAAAGGCTTCAATATGAACCCTCAAGTTATTGTGGTTTTTCTGCCTCCATATTCTCTGAATCCTATAGAAGAATTCTCTCTACATGGAGGTGGAAGGTATATGAGCAGCAGCCATACTTTGGGAAAGTCTCTTGCAATCAGTGGTCTTGGCATGTGGTGATGTTTCTGTTGATGCGGGTCAGGGCTGGATCAGACACACTAGGTCTTTCTTTCCACAGAAAACATCGCTTGTGATGTTGATGAGGTCCTGTGTCCTGACCAGGTTGAAAGAATTGATGCAGACGTGGTGTAAATATTTGCATACTGTACTGTGTACAATACAGGGCTGTATTTTTTTGTCTACCTTTATTTTGAAATGTACAGTCAGGCACTGACTGCAATGACCCCATCTAATTCATTTATAGGATGCATTTGTGTTTAAGTTGTCATTTTTTTTTTATGACTGTATAATTTTTTTTACACTTCATGTGAAAACACAGAGAGAACTTCAAAATTTGATGATAAAATGCGATTTTGACAGAAGTGTGCGGTGCTTTGTGAATTGTGTTAAAAAAAATAGTGTGCAATATGTTGGGAAATGTGTGCTATTTTTCAGGAACAGTGTCTTATCAACTGATAAAAACTGTAATATGAATGTGACATACACTACGGTTCAAAAGTTTGGGGTCATTTAGAAATGTCCTTATTTTCTGAAAGAAAATACATTTTTCAATGAAGATAACATTTAATTCATCACAAATACAGTCGAGACATTGTTAATGTGGTAAATGACTATTCTTCCTGGAAACAGCTGCTTTTTAATGGAATATCTCCATAGAGGTACAGACGAACATTTCCAGCAACCATCACTCCTGTGTTCTAATGCTACATTGTGCTAGCTAATGGTGCTAAAAGGCTAATAGATGATTAGAAAACCCTTGAATGAATAAAAGTGTGAGTTTTCATGGAAAACATGAAACTGTCTGGGTGAGTCCAAACTTTTGAATGGTAGTGTATATCCGAATGACATGATGCCGTCACTGTGAAACACCAACTTTCCATATCCCATGTCTGAACAGGGCTGTAGGTACAAAAGTATTATATATTAATGGGGACAAAGTGCGAGAATGTGCAGCTAGTTTTCATGAGATTTTTTCACATTAGCAAACAGATCATTTCCCGACTTCTTGTCCTTTTGCAAAGCTACTCTTTTCAGCTTGAAAATTGCCGTCTGTAAAGTCACAGTAAACTCTACCAATGTAGCATCCGACGAGCGTCCACACGAGTTTCTGTTCAGGCTTGATGGTGGTGCTGTTGCCAGAGATGTTAAGGCCACAGTCAGCTGCTCCACATGACAGCAGCTGCTCCTCTGGGATGATAGCTGTCAGGGGAAAAAGAAGAAAAGCAATTTATTAGAATAATGCAACTCGTCATCAAGAAAATAAAGCGATGAGGCGTACTGCAGCCAAAACAATAGTGTTTGTGTGTTTTGTTTGTACATACTTTACATAAAAAAGTCTTTAGCTAAATTCAAACCCATATAATAAATGATATTGAAAATCATCAGAAATAGTTAATTGCTAAAAAAAAACCAGCATCCAACAGTATTTTTGCTATATGTTTCCTTCTTTTTACAGTTTTCTTTGTTGATAAGACACTCTTCCTGAAAATAGCACACAATTCCCAACACACTGCACACTGTTTTCTTTATTTGAACACAATTCACAAAGCACTTTGTTGTCAAAATCTAAACTTTGTTTTCAAAATTAAGACACACGAACCAAAAGTAGGACACTGCACTGCTCAATACAAAACACTCCTCTCACTGTGTTTTCACCTGAAATGTAATAAAATGATTTAGTCCTCAAAAATGACAACTTAAACACAAATGCATCCTATAAATAATCCGAGGAGGACACTGCAATGCCTGACTGTACATTTCAAAATAAAAATAATGTTAGACAAAAAAAATACAGCACTGTATTGTCCACAGTACAGTATGCAAATATTTACACCACGTCTGCATCAATTCTTTCAGCCTGGTCAGAACACAGGACCTCATCAACATCACAAGCGATGTTTTCTCTGGAGTTAAAGACCAAGTGTGTCTGATCCAGCCCTGACATGCATCAACAGAAACATCACCACATGCCAAGACCACTGACTGCAAGAGATTTTCCCAAAGTATGACTGCCGTTTACAGTATTCTCAGAACTTTTCTGACTGCTTGAATTGTTCCAGTATAGACACGTCAGTAAAGTGACAAACAACATTTACATACCATGTAAAGTAAACCACAATCAACCTGAAACTTTTGGCTTTATGCACCATCCTAACCATCTGCTGACCTCAACAACAGCTTGCATTCTGAACAGCTAATTCTGCATCCCAGCAGGTTTTATAGTGTGCACTTCATTGGCTAAAGTGTTTTCAGTTTTGACCTGTTGTGTCTTAAGTGTGACAACAGTGTTGGAACAGTGTCCCAATTCTGCTTCCCAGTGGTCACGTTTAGAAATATGTGTGCTATGAGTGACAAAGTGTTTTCAAATGAGCAAAAAACGTGTTCAGTCTTTTGCAAAAAAGAGTGCAAGACTTTTGGAAACTGTGTGCAAACCATGAATAGTGTCCAAAATTTGGACAGCCAGAGTCCTGTTTTTGAGAAATGTGTGCAGCCAGTTGGCGGCTGAGTGCAGTGAATGGTATTTAGTGTCTTATCAACTGAGGAAAAACTGTAACACTTTGCCACTCAGCTCCTAGCACATCCTCAACCCAATACAGTTTCAGTGCTCTGCCTACCTATTTGGTTGTCCTGTCCAAATATCAGCGACGACATGAGGTTTCCCCACACGCCAGAGGACTGAAAGATGAAAAAGAAGATGCCGAAGTATTGGTTGATCACATCAGCGCCCTTTTTGCCGTCCTTGGCGGCCTGAACGTTCCCACAGATGGTGAGGTAGGTGCATTTAGCCGACCACAGAGGAGAGCCTCCCAAACCCAGGATCACTGAGGTGGGAATGAGGGTGTACCTGAGCGAGAGAGCAAGACAAAATTCATCTTAGCACCTGTTTTTACTTTTACTGCTGTGTCGCTTCCTTGGAATGCTTTTAAAAGATCAAATATAGAAATGTTAGTCGTCACTCTTCAGCCAGGATTAGCTGTGAGACTAATAGGAATGAAATATCTCAATTACTATTCAAAAGAGTGCGATGAAGTGTAGTGCAGATATTTTTACTGTCACTAGTAAGAGTATTATAACTTACATGATCCCCTGATTTTTTTATTTTAACCAAGGAATGTGGTGGAGTGATGTGACAACAGCGGGTGGTTTGTCTGTCTCTTTGTCTGTTCGCAACATTACTCACAAACACACAAACGGATTTGGATGAAATCTTCAGGGAAGATCAAAAATGGCACAAGGACCACATGATTTGATTTTGACAGTGATACGGCTTATAGTGTGAATCCACAGATGTGTTTTCTGTATCATTGCGAGATAGCGTCACGGCGTCACTGTAACAACAAGTGAACGCTACATCAGCTGGCTGCTGATGATCACATGATTGTGATCCTGCTTCAAATCCACAAATTTTCTGCAATTTCTTCTGACTGATGCAGAAATTGCAAAGCACTGAGGCACAAAAAACGAACAAAAAACAAAAACATTTATTTCAACTGTTTGAGTCGCTGCATTAAAGCCTGCTCAAGAGGCCAAAAGTGCCTCATCCTGCAGATCGGTAGTAGCTTATCCTTCATATTAGATATTTAAGTAAGTACATTTTTCGAAGTAAGAAGATACAGGTAGTTTAAATATTTTTGGTAATAAAGATGTGGATCCAATTTGTGTAATTTGATTCTGTTATCAAAGACAGTCTTATCGTGTCGCCCATAAACAGGACTGAAAATATCAAAAATGTCTAACAACAGTAAAATCACCTCAAGCCTGATTATTGGATTTCTTGATTGATTACCATCCTGGGTAGAGGTTTCCAAACGAGTAGGACAAGTAGCAGGCCATGGAAACAACAATGGTCCATTTACAGCCCAGATTTTTGATCATGATGGGAGGCAGGAACATGGAGGACACGATGATGGAGGCGTAGATGACGCTCAGAGACGCCACGCCCATCCCCTGCTCTGAATTCAGACTGCTCTGCACAGAGACGAGAACCACGAGTTCATTAGAACACAGTGCTGGTCAGGATCACTTTAAGATAAGATGCTTTAAGTTACTTTTACACCAGTGGGTTAAGGTTAGGAAGCAGACTGCACCAATTTGAAAGATAAAATCAGTAAAGAATGATTAGTGTTGCATTAGTGTTTTGACTTTCCCTGAACCAAAACTGACCTAAGCGAAGCTAAGACATTTTATGTTTGATGTCAGCTCTGAATATGATCTACCAGCAGATTTAGCTCAATTATATCTGTGTAAAGATATGAGACAAGTTCAGTTTCTTAATAATTGATCACATAAAAATTCAAAGTCTATTAGGTCAATGTCTATTATCAGGTTTATCTTCAGTCTGCAACGGAAGAATTGTTACATTAGGAGATGTGTAGGAACCTGCCGTCTCTCTGTCTTTTGTAAACTACAATACCAACTCAAATGGATTTAATTTTAACTCTCTGAACCTTTAATCAATTCCTAAATTACATCAAATATTGTAATTGTAATTCGAGTTCATGGTTATTACAGTTCAATAAAACAAAAGTAACACACAGGATTGCACTTAAATTTAATTTTGAATATTTACTTCACTTCAGTGATTTAATAATAAACACTTTACAAAAACCCTTCATCTTCACAAACTACCAAAAACAAGAATTTCACAGTGGCATAAATTATTAAATAGAAGGGAAAAGGGGTGCATCAAAAGAACCAATGCAACAAAGTAGAGCTCTAAAACTGAAAAGCAAATCTGTAAATCATATTATAGACTAGGGTTGCATAGTGGCCTAGTGGGTAGCGCTGTCGCCTTGCAGCGAGAAGATCCCAGGCTTGCGTCCCAGCTTTCCCAGGATCTTTCTATATGGAGTTTGCATGTTGTCCCTGTGCATGTGTGGTTTCTTTCTGGGTACTCCTCTCCTAATTAGTTTATCTTTAAGTGTCAAGGAGGGGATTTAGAGTTAGAGTGAAGCGAAGGAGTGTAGGGTTAGGGTTAGGAACAGGGATAATGTCCATGATGACTGGTTTTTAAAAACCTTCTTTTGTGAACACAGCAGAAGAATGAAACTTGGACCTATCCCCTATCCACACGGCCTTTCCAATAAGTCCACCAACTAATCAAGATTGGTATGTTTAGTGTGGTTAAATTATTTCCAGCAGATTACACTTCCAAATGGTATTTGGTTTGGGAGATATTCGCGACAATGTTCACCCATATGTTTTCAGTGGGAAACTGAAAATATTCCTAAGTGTTCCTCCAAAATGTACCCTACATACAGTGCTTGAGAGCAGTTTCATACTATTGTGAGCACAGCTATTGTTAATAAAAGTTATTTATTTACTTTAATATTACCAATATCATGGCATTTTCTATTCATTTTATTTAGTTACTATCATTCAACTTTTTTTTTTACAATGCTTCTGTAATATTATCTTTACATGTGCTTATTGTCTTTGGTTAACAATTAAGTAAAACTGATTAATTACACATTTTAAATAAATGTAATTTGATAAAATTGTAACGCAAGTCTGACAACTAAAATGTAACCCAATCCTGGTTACCTGTAATGATCAGATGAGGCACATTTTTAGGTCTTTTGTCTCATCATCAGTGATTAAAAAAAATCTCTTATTGAGTAACTTTACATGTTAACTTTACTTAAAGCTCCTGGATATTAGCTCCTACCTTTTTAACATACATCCATCCATTCTCTATACACCACTTTATCCTCACTAGGGTCACGGGGGGTGCTGGAGCCTATCCCAGCTGACTCGGGCGAAGGCAGGGGACACCCTGGACAGGTCACCAGTCTGTCGCAGGGCTACATATAGAGATGAACAATCACACTCACATTCACACCTACGAGCAATTTAGAGTGACCAATTAACCTCAGCATATTTTTGGACTGCAGGAGGAAGCCGGAGTGCCCGGAGGAAACCCACACATGCACAGGAAGAACATGCAAACTCCATGCAGAAAGATCCCAGGCCGGGATTTGAACCGGGGATCTTCTTGCTGCAAGGCGAAAGTGCTAACCACTACTTCACTGTGCAACCCCCTTTTTAACATATTGCATTTAAATCAGCAGTTGAATGTTATTGTAATGAGATTATATTGAGATGAGATCTTTAGCATGACATTATTTGCTATTTTGCAGATACATTTCATAAAAGGTCTGCAGGTCTTTATCATTAAACAATAAATAAATAAATGAATGCAATTCTTCCACTTACCTGTAAACTCTGCAGGCCTCCATATGCTGTGAACAGAGACAGAAACCCGATGGAGACCACCAACACGTTCTTAAAGTTGCGGCTGATCATGGTTGCCTTTTCAAAAGAACAGCAAAAAAAAAACAAAAAAACTTCACAGATTCTCAACCTTTACTAAAAATAAAGTAAATGAGAGTTATCCTATTAAATGGTGTTTATTATTTCCCACAGCAGGACAGCTGAAGTCAGAGGAGACTGCTGAAAATGCTCGTGTCTCTGATAAACTCATACACTGGAAAGAGCTGAGAACAAAGTCCAACAGTCACTCACCGAGTATTTTTTTACCAAGTATTACACAATGGATCTCTTATCAGCAGGCCTCTAATTTCACATAATTCACTCATTTACAGCTATCAGGGTGTACACGTCCTTCTCTAACTCCTTCCCTGCTCTGAATCATTGAAGCTGTTGTGGCTGTAAATGTTACTGAACTGTAAATTCCCTTTCTCCTGATCTCCACTCGTTCCCATCCTATTTCTCAGAATTTTTGTGTACATTATTTTATCTTAGTTTGTTCCTAAATGTCAAAAAAACACACTTCCAGTGGTCTGTGTAGCTGATGTCCACTGCATTGGACTGTTTCTGTCCTAAAGCAGCTCTCAAATGATTCTGAAACCATTCAAGAGAAACCTGACTGTCTTATTGCTTTGGGGTTTCAGTTTAGAACAAACTGTGCATCATGCATGTGTCAAAAAGAAAATCCCCACATGATGATTGCAATGTGTAGCGGAAAGTGTAGAAATGGCAGAAACTACAATTTATGATTAAAATTGCACTCATTTATTTAGGGCCACCATCCTCAGTTTGTCTGAGCAAATGATCAATTTAAACTAAGTCTCAAAGAGACTTTGATTAAAATGAAATTGATCAGTCTCATTATGAAAGTCGTAAACTCTGATTTCATTGACCTGCAGTTCCCAAAACAAGGAAATACACTGTAGAACCGATGATAATTATACACAAACATTTATTAACTAATACTAAAAAACTAAAAACAGTAAACAACAATGACATGACAAAAACAGACAGTGAATAAATGAATGAATAAATGCAGATAAAAAAACTAATGAACAGTGATCGTCACTGGAAGCAGTTGGTAGAAAAGATGATGAATTTAGAATGACTCTGAAAATTGGAAAACCAATTATAATTTGTAAATTCACCCATTTAGCAGAAGTAAAGTGATACTTGCGTAGCCTTTGTAGGAGTGAGAAGGAGGCCACTGCAGGATGTGGAGCTGTGATGGTCTGCTGGATGAGTTGGTTCAGGAACGCAGAGACAAGAAGCACTTTGGCAGGTTTGCACTGCAAAAATGTGCCGAAGTAAAAACACTAAGAGTCAAAGCTCGTAGTTGTCAAGAAAATATTTGCGCTGTTGTAGTTCTTAAATAATTTTTGAATCTAGTTGCATTCTTCTCAGAGTCAGTTTTTCTAAGATCCTTTGTTACAAGCCCAAGTTGAATTGTTCTAAAAGCCCAAGTTACACGGTGTTACTTCTTCGGGCTGTGTCCGACTGAGCCCCACAGGGCCCCAAGACTCGGCCACCAGGTGCTCTCTGACAAGCTCCCCTCCCAGACCTGGCTCCAGGGAGAGGCCCCGGTTTTCCTAGTCCGGGCAAGGTAGCGGCTTTCTTTATGAATGCTGTCATCAGGGTTTTCTGAATCACTCTTTGTCTGGTCCCTCCCCCAGGACCAATTTGCCTTGGGAGACCCTACCAGGGGCTATTGCCCCGGACAGCATAGCTCCCGGGATCACAGGGACACTCAAACTCCTCCACCGCAATAAGGGGGCGATTCATCGGGGGGTCCTGAAACGGTGTCTTACCAAATTTGCAGTTTTGAGAGAGGGTCTTTGGATCTTTGTGTGTTGCTCTGAAATGTTCTGTTCCTTAGTACGCCACAAATGATTGAAGATTGAAAATAAATTCTGATGTACTGTCCAGCCCTAAGGATGAGTAAACCATCCCGTTTCACGTTTACAGTCTTGTTTTCGCTCACGTTAGCACTTCAGTATCATATATATATGAGAGGTTTCATCTATGGATAGAGGAGCAGAGAACGGGTTAATTGCATGTTTCTTCATCGTTCTTTTTTTTTCCAGTGCATATTTTACAACATGATAGCTTGTTGTTGTTTGGACAGCATGACAGCAACATAGAGACTCTCCAGTTCACTCTGTTTTCTCAGCTGTAGTTGAAGTGAGACAAACCTCTTGTTCAAACCAGGTCTGGATGAATTTCTCAAGATGTGAAGCAAAATGAATGCATGTTTTATTATGTTTCTATCTAATCATATTCGGCCAGTCCTCAGTGAATGGTTTTTGTGTCCTGTGATGACAGAAATGCTGCTTTAACGGCTTGTGGGGTGAATGAATATATGAAATTCAGTTTAATTTATGTCAGCCTGAAAGTTGTCACTGCAGTCTCTACAATTAATTGTTTGTTTTATATTTTAACCAACTGAAGAGGCACTTCTCTATCACAGATTACAAAATAGGTAATAGGTTATGAAATTAGGTCACGACAAGTCTAATTATGTCAACCAGTAATGTGGAACTGCTCTTATCAGCCCAGATAAAGCATTAATCAGTGACACTGCCTCAAATGTAGCGTAATAAGGACAGATGTGACATTTTGCACACAGTGCTGCACGACAGACAGACAGACAGACAGACAGACAGAAAGAAACCTTGATTGATCTGGCAGTGGGAAAATTTTCAAGAAATAGTGCAAGAAAAGGAGCAGAATACAAAGACAAAGACTGTTAGTCTCTGTTTCTGCATTCCTTTGTTTGTCTATGTGATCAGTTTGACTCCAATGGAAAAGGAACAGTGTGTTTGCACTTTAGTTTGCTGAGATTCAGCAATGGATATAGGGAAATATACTTTCTTATCTGGCTGGAGTGAGCGGATGATCAGCTTAGCTTAGCTTAGCTTAGCACAAATACAGTGTGTTTTATGCACTTTGAGAAGGCCTGTGTCGGCTCCAGGCTCTGAACCATACGGTCCAGGTACAACCAAACATGTCGTCTCCTGTCTCTGTTCCTGCGTGAGATCTTGAAGGACAAGATCTGAACACATAGCAGGCATGAGGAGGGTGCCTGGAAGCAAATTATAATCCAAAACCAATATGAGGAATTTAAAAATATAACAAAGGCTAAAAGCAACACGTGTGCTGCAGAAAAAGCAGGAAGAAAAATCAGCTAAAAACTTTCAGTTGTGTGAATGCAGAAAAAATTAGTTGTCAATTTCACTGCTTCATGGATTGATCTGACTATATATACAGTTGTCCATCCATCCATTATCTATACACTGTTTAATTCTGATAAGAGTCATGAGGGGGCTGGAGTCTATCCCAGCTGACTCGGGCGAAGGCAGGGGACACCCTGGACAGGTCGCCAGTCTGTCGCAGGGCTACATATAGAGACAAACAATCACACTCACATTCACACCTAGGGGCAATTTAGAATAATCAATTAACCTCAGCATATTTTTGGACTGTGGGAGGAAGTCGGAGTCCCTGGAGAAAACCCACGCATGCACAGGGAGAACATGCAAACTCCATGTAGAAAGATCCCAGGTATAAAGTATATCTTATCTTTCATTAGGTGGTGTTTTTATGCATGTAGATCTGCTATATTGAGCATGAGCAGGTTAGGTGTTCATCGTGAGCTACCATGTTGATGTACCCAAGTATACAAAGAAAACCACAATTGTAGTCCTGAAAGCCCAGATGAAAACCTGAACTTTTATTCTGCTTTGTAGTACAGGCCTCATGTCAGATTTGTTTAAAGTGGATGTTGGACTGTAAGTAAGATGTCCCTCCTACTGTCCACTGGACAGGACGTCTCTACACGTTTCATAATGATCAGTCCAAATTATTAAAATCTATTTCTAAATGTTTTTATTACAGCTAGGATTACGAAATTTAGTGTGTAGCTTCACACCATGGACACCTTGATCAAGTTCGAAAATGAGACCTGTGCGATAATATTTAACAGAGTTATGGCCCTTGATCACTATTTTGGATATACAGTGCCTTGCGAAAGTATTCGGCCCCCTTGAACTTTTCAACCTTTCGCCACATTTCAGGCTTCAAACATAAAGATATAAAATTTTAATTTTTTGTCAAGAATCAACAACAAGTGGGACACAATCGTGAAGTGGAACGAAATTTATTGGATATTTTATACTTTTTTAACAAATAAAAAACTGAAAAGTGGGGCGTGCAATATTATTCGGCCCCCTTGCATTAATACTTTGTAGCGCCACCTTTTGCTGCAATTACAGCTGCAAGTCGCTTGGGGTATGTCTCTATCAGTTTTGCACATCGAGAGACTGAAATTCTTGCCCATTCTTCCTTGCAAAACAGCTCGAGCTCAGTGAGGTTGGACGGAGAGCGTTTGTGAACAGCAGTCTTCAGCTCAATTGTCGAAGGACAATTGAGAAATGGCCACCTGGCGGCTGCCGGCGGCCGCCAGGTGGCCATCTCTCAATTGTCCTTCGACCTTCAAAAAATTCCTGGATCCAGACGGTGATTCGGATCACCTCCAAAATCTAATCGATTCTTACTCGTGCTCTTCCGGATATCCTGTAAAAATTTGGTGAAAATCCGTCCATGACTTTTTAAGTTATGCTGTTAACAGACAGACAGACAGACACACACACACGGACACACAGATGGACAGACAGACAAACGGGATGGCGGAGGTATGCGCTCTCCAAGTGCTTTTCTAGTTTCTACTGTGAAGCTCACCTTCTCCTGCTCAAACTGCTGACAAATGTTTGTGCTGCTCAGTGCACATTCTGTCTAATCATATTAATGCACACACATGAATATACTGAACACATTTCCTGTTGTTAGCACTTCAGTAGAAGCTGAAATAAAAATTCTGATCAGATTTGTGTTTATAAATTTCTTGATTATACAAATATCTGACAATCTATAGAAATGCTCTGTTTTAGATTAAGTTACAAAGAAACACAGTGTGCAGGAAATTACACTGGCTTGATCCTTTAATGATGGTTCAGTTCATGTAGCAAATAATGATCAATAAATGCAGACATTTAGACTAACTGGAATTCCTCTCCTAATTGTAAATAACCTGATCGGAAGGTAAATTGAACCTGATCAAACATGAGCTGTTATTCAACTTTTTCTCAGGGCATTTATTTGAGCAGCAGATGGAGCCAGAGTCCATTTATAAAGAATCTGGTCCTGGACAGATGCAGTGATACTGCAGGTGTCTACAGCTCCTTTGATCCTCCACTGGAACTTTTTCAACTTCTATTCAGATCCTCATCATAGTCTCTGACTTCTGTCCTCACATATCTATACTCATATATCTACATCGAGCTCAGTTGATAGAGCAACAGTCCATGTTGTGACTCTCGGAGCTACAATCTGTACCACATGCATGGCTGCATGTTTTAGAATGTGGTCATTGCTAATGTAAAAAATATGTCAGACTGTCAGTCAAGTAACCTCGCCCCCTGGCTTCGCAAAACTTTAATGCTGTATAAAAAAATTCAATATTGATTTATTTTAAGATCGGCCACCTGATCTCTTCTTTTGACCATAACAGCTAACGAAAAAAAACTGAGCCATAGAAAAGCAGTCCATCAAATTTTAGTTTTTCCCTTGTGGGATTGGAGTCTATGGAGCCAGAGGTTTTTGGAGCCAGCACCTGGCAAATGGTGTGATATTGCAAGTTTTTGACATTTCCGGGTAGGCTTCATTTTTGGAGCCTGGCGCTGCTATGTCCACCTTTATTATACAGTCTATGGTTGCTATGCAGCAGAACTGATCTGTTGGTACATCAACATGATGTACTGTATAATAACAATAATAATATTTTTTTTAAAAACATAGTCCAAGACAAATCTTAAAGAAAATGGTCAAAATACTGACATCAGCAGCTGTTATACAAAATTATACAAATTTAAAATTAATAAATATGTTCTTTCAAATACAGGGCAGAAACAACAAATTAGCTGTGCTTTTTATTATTTTTTGTGTTCTGCAGGGATTTTTTTTAAACAACCACTAAATATTATTAAAAAAAAACACTTGGCTGGAATATAAAGTGGAGACCCAAAGGAGACGCAACAAAACTTTCCGTAAATTAACACAGAATTTTTTATTTTTTTTTACACCCAACTATAGCATCCTAATTATTGTTAACTCGCCTTTTACTCTGGGTGTTATTCTGTTATGGGACTTTATAAGGAGCCTAATCTCCCAAGATACACCCCTGCATCTGCTGGCCTATTTAAAGTGTTAATTTAACCATCCATCCATCCATTCTCTATATACCGCTTTATCCTCACTAGGGTCATGGGGGGTGCTGGAGCCAGCTGACTTGGGTGAAGGCAGGGGACACCCAGGACAGGTCGCCAGTCTGTCACAGGGCTACATATACAGACAAACAATCACACTCACATTCACACCTACGGGCAATTTAGAGTTATCAATTAACCTCAGCATATTTTTGGACTGTGAGAGGAAGCCGGGGTGCCCGGAGAAAGCCCACACATGCACAGGGAGAACATGCATACTCCATGCACAAAGATTCCAGGCCCACCCCAGGATTTGAACTGGGGATCTTCTCTGGTTACTGCTTCGATGCAAATCCTGGTTTCCAGCAAGTTACGATCATTTGTGTAAGAAGAAGGGGTGGGATTAGATCATCTTCAACTTCTTCCCACTGTTTTTTGAGGAAGTTATTCATTATATTTTGTTGTTTTCTTTTCATGTTGAAATGTTTAAAATAAACTTTAAAAAATCCAATCAAAAAAATCCAAAAACCTTTCTTGTTCCTGCTATGGTTGTTGTCATTGTCATCTCATGAGTCACCAACGTGTTAAACTAATGTGTAAAAGCTGAACAAGACGCCTTTGACAGAGTGCTTGAAGTATTCATTCATTCTGAAGTTTTCAACTGTGAAGACTAACGTGATTTCAGTTATATACATGGTGTACAGTAGAGTAACATTTGAAATAGAAAAAGAAAAATGGAAACAATGCTGTTTCATAATCAGAGAAAATCTGTTGTCTTAAAAATTGGTCGCATCCAGATACAACAGTCCTTACTGATATTAAAAGTAGCAATACAATGGAGTGAACAAGATTGTTTTGCAACAACATTTACTTAGACTGTGAAGTCCCAGTTGTCCCAGCACATGATCTACAACATCAACAGGGCTCACATAACAAAATATTTAAGCGCTACAAGGCTAGCCTCAGCTTTCTGCAGGCAGTACGAGTAAAAGATAAAGTCTGTGTCAAGTAAAGTTTGACAGAAGTCACCAGGCTTCTTCTCTCTCTTCTTCTTTCTCTCTTTAAAATCTGTCCTTCATTCTCATCATGTATTTATTTATTATGACATTTATGTCATTTGAACAATCGGCACCAGACACCTGATTAGCAGTTTGAAGACCAGACTGATATTTAAAAACAAAACAACTACAAAAAGTCTTTACATTTGTGTCTGACAAACGATCGTGTTCTCATCTTTTTTAGTGGTTTCTTTCTGACTCTGGTAGGTCGTCTGTTCAATGGGCTTTGTGGGATGCTTGTGTTCGTAGTACTCCACTATGGGGTAAGTGACGACCGTCAGCACTAGAACAGCCAGCAGGATGTACAGTTTGTATTCCAGACACAGGAAGGTGCTGTAGGCGAAGGCGATCACGAAACCAAGCGACTCCCACATCCGGTAGTTGGCAAATGCAGCCTCTTTGTCCCGCGGGAAGAGGACGCCATAAAGAGCTGCAAGACGTCAACATAACTTAGATTAATGAGGTCCAACACTCATAAACATTTGTATCATGTGTGATCATTAAACTATTTTACAATCACAATAATGAAGAGACAAAGCAACAGTGTGGATTTAATGATTTTCCTTCCTCTAAAGATTATGGCACGCGGAATTAAAATGGTTTATCTTCAAGGAAGTATGGAGTACACGTGTAAATTTCAGTTTTAGATTTGCTGATGTGACGGTTTTATTCTCCAGGCACTCAGAATTGCAAATACAAGTAATGATTGTTTATCTTTGAGGTTAGTTGATTAGTTATTTTTTCTGTAAAGTGTCAGAAATTGGTGAAAAAATTGTGTTCTCCAAAGTCAAGAGGACATCCTCAAGTTTGTTTTGTCAACAACCCCAAAATATTCAGTTTACTGTCATAGAAGAGGAAAGAAACCAGAAAATATATGAATGGCCATTTAAAGTTTTTATCTGTAAGTTTTTAATAACATTTGATTATCAATTTTGTAATTGCATAGTTTCAAGGAGTGATTTTGATTTAAAATTGATGAATCGCTCAGCGCTACATTGAATTTTCATACATTTCATTGCAATCTTATTAATATTATCAGGATACATTATATCATCTCCACTGTTGTGTTTGTTACTCTGCCGAGGAGTTATGTGACGATTGGCGTCTGTCTGTCTGTCTGTCTGTCTGTCTGTCTGTCTGTTGGCAACATTACTCAAAAACGGACTGATCATCAATAATTAATAAAAAAAATGCTGCATTTCTGACAATGCAATATGGAGGAATGAGCAGCCTTGGCGGAGTACTGCGCTCTCTGAGTGCTTTTCTTGTTACTTTTAGGACAAAGAGTATCAAAGGAATCCCTTGTTTTTATTGTACCTGCTCCATCTATCAGAATACATGGACCTGACTGGATTTTCTTACCATTGGTCTGAGTTTGCCAGATAGCGTCTGCCATACCCCACAGAGCAGGAAACACAAAAAAGACTGGCAGCTCGTCAGGGTGAGGTCTCCAAAACAAGAGAGCGATTACACAGGAAAGGTTGGCAACTGCAGCTGTAAAACAAATAGTAAAATAATGATCAATCAGGACACTGCTTCTTCTTTAAAAGTGATCATTCATACAGCGTTTGAATAACTCTGAAAGAGATTTTTACCAAGACAGAAGAGTGTAGCTCTCCCAGTGTATTGAGCAAGTCTCCCAAAGAGAAAAGAACAAATGGAGTTGGATGCTCCGAAACACATCATCACAAATCCAACATAATGGATTCCCAAAGCACAAGTCACATAGTTCTGTAAAGAAACACAACAACTCATTGTTAAACAGTTATTGAAACTGAAATTGAAGAAGATCATGTGACACCAAAAGATTCAGGTATTTTTCTCAGCTAAAGGAGAGAATATATTGAATTCTGACTGACTTGATCTCAAAACAAAAATATTTTGCTTTGTGTCAATGCTTGCTAATCATAGTCAGAACAACTTGTCAGTAGGACAGGGGTTCATGTTTGTCAGTTTGTTAAAGACTTTCTCTGCCCTCTAGTGGTCAGCTGAAGAAATAAAATGTGTCGAAATGCATTATATTCCTACTGTGTATGTTTTATCTGATTTACTGTCACTAAAATATGGACAACATGGTCTCTGAAATTTTTTTTGGAGATCTCCTCACCTTAGTGTACTCCCCAGAAAGGAAGCTCTGCTCAAAGCCACTGTACATGGTGAGAGGGATGAGTGTCAACAACCTCCAGTCCTTCAGGAGCCTGAATGTGGCCAGAAATGTGTGACAGAACGGCTCTCTGTTCCCACGAAACTGGTTGGCCTGATCCCGGTCAACATTGTCCAGAAACACGGCTATGATGATCATGGCCAGCACACCCACACCTGCAACATGGCACAGATAAGCCTCTTTCAGACATGCACTCCTATCTGTTAATCTGACAGCATGTGAAGGTATCGGCTTCACGTCTCAGCGAGGATCGTGCTCACTTTTTTGTTGAAGTTGTGACAGTGAATATTTCTGCATCACGTTCAACACAACTCAAGTGTAAACTGCATCTCATGACATTAAAAGATACGAATGTACAAGCAACCTAGTCTGAGTTCTATAAAGTGATGCAGAGATGGCTGTTTCCACATATTAACACCTTTTAGTTGATTTTGTCCATTAATTTCAGAGCATATATTGTACCTAAAAAGTCCACAAAGAGCGCAAAAAACATATTTGTGAAGAGGACAGAACAGGCCAGATTTATGAGACTTACTGATAATAAATCAAATCCAGGTTTTGACAAAATGTTTACATGAGCTGAAGCTTAGTTTGTTGCGTCCTGGTGTTGGTAGGAGTCTGTCCTCTGAGTTTATTAAATACTGACAACATTAAACAGCAGCAGGATGATGAACATGAACATGAAGGTCTCAAAAGAGGATGGGCCTCCTGCATTTATGCAAGGCACAACAGCAGTGACTTACCTTTTACATGGAGACAAGAGTTACAAGTAGTTATAACTTTCGTTTTGGATTAAGCTGTTCATTATATTCTGAATTAATTCATTGTTGCTATGTATTTAAAATGTCAGAAAATGGTGAAAATATTGATCAGTGTTTCCCAAAGCTAAAGATGATGTCCCTTAAAAATCTTATGTTCACAACCCAAAAGTTCAGTTTGTCACAGAAAGACAGATACCACAAGAAGGTGGAGTCAATGAATTTTGACTTTTTTTTCTCAAGAATATTATTCAAAGCAATTGATGGATTACAAAAATTGTTGGTAAGTAATTTAATATCAACAACTAATCAGTTAATTGGTCAAATATATACAGAATCCATTAGCATTTAATGGTGACTGACAATGTGTACTTTTCTTCACCTCAGATATCTGAGCTGTCACACCATGTGACAGTTTATCAGCAGCATTTAAATCATTTGTTCCACGGCAACTGTTTTCGGGTTGAGTCCTGAGCTCCCTCATGGCTGTTGAGATATTTTTATTTTGCTGTTTTCTACTGGGCTGCTTAGTGGTTCAGTGGTGGGTCCAGTCTGGGATCCTTCTGCATGGAGTTTGCATGTTCTCCCTGTGCAGGCATGGGTTTTCTCCGGGTTCTCTGGCTTACTCCCACAGTCCAAAGACATGTCGAAGAGTCCAGAGGTGTGAATATGAGTGATTGTCTCTATGTGTAGCCCTGTGATAGACTGGTGACCTGCTCCTGTCCCCCCATGACCCTAATGAAGATTTAGTGGTGTACAGATAATGGATTGATGCTTTTTTGCTGGGCAGAATTTCCAGTGTTTCGGGGGAAAAAAATGTATGAATGATGCACCCATTGATGTTCTGACCAATCTCAACTGTAAAACAAATATTGCACTGTGTCTCTCTCTAACTCAATGTAATGAGTTTGTCTGAATGTAGCTCTATGGAACATTAATATGAATGTGTCCTACACTATCAGTCAAAAGTTTGGGGTCACTTAAAAATGTCCTTGTTTTCTGAAATCAAAATCAGAAATACAGTCTAGACATTGTTAATGTGGTAAATGAATATTCTAGCTGGAAACATCTGATTTAATGGAATATCTACATAGAGGTACAGAGGAACATTTCCATCAACCATCACTCCTGTGTTCTAATGCTACATTGTGTTAGCTAATGGTGTTGAGAGGCTCATTGATGATTAGTAAACCCTTGTGCAGTTATGTTAGCACATGAAAATAAGTGTGAGCTTTCATGGAAAACATGAAACTGTCTGGGTGAGTCCAAACTTTTGAACGGTAGTGTATATCCGAATGACACGATGCCGTCACTGTGAAACACCAACTTTCCATATCCCATGTCTGAACCGGGCTGTAGGTACAAAAGTATTGTATACTATTGGGGACAAAGTGCGAGAATGTGCAACTAGTTTTCATGAGATTTTTTTCACACATTAACAGATTACTTCCTGGCATCTTGTCCTTTTGCAAAGCTACTCTTTCAGCTTGAAAATTGTCTGTAAAATCACAGTAAACTCTACCAATGTAGCATCCGACGAGCGTCCACACGAGTTTCTGTTCAGGCTTGATGGTGGTGCTGTTGCCAGAGATGTTAAGGCCACAGTCAGCTGCTCCACATGACAGCAGCTGCTCCTCTGGGATGTTAGCTGTCAGGGGAAAAAGAAGAAAAGCAATTTATTAGAATAATGCAACTCGTCATCAAGAAAATAAGGGACGAGGCGTACTGCATACATACTTGCATACATGTACATACTTTACATAAAAAAGTCTTGAACTAAATTCAAACCTTTACAACAAGTCATACTGAAAATCAGCAGTAATAGTGAATTGCTAATAATGCAGCATACAACAATATTTTTGCTGTGTATTTTATTCTTTTTGAAATGATATTGGCCCGTATTTTAGCTGTAAAATATTGTATACAAGTAATGTTGTCAAACGTGAAATCGATTTACTTTACTTTAAATGGTGACTTTCAAAAAGAAAATAATATTAATAATAAATTACAATGTTTGTGAATTCAAAAGCTTGTTATTTGTTGTCCCTATTTCTGAATACTTTGATTTTTAAAGATGTTTTAATAAAAATGACAATTAATTAACTGATTTGTTGCATTTATTTTTTTTAAAAGTGGATTTTGACTTGGAAACAGTGTTTCCTGAACTCGGATGAAAAAAAAATTGCCTGACTGTGACAAGTTCCAAGGACAAAACATCTCAACAAGTGCCTGTCACTGAATAAACTGATAAGCCAGAGAACATCAGCACCATAAAATAATTTACTGCACACTTGGCAGCATCTTCTTCCCACTCTGATCACACTCCCACCTTATTCTCCCTGAACTGAACCCATAAAATGGTTGAAAGCACGCCTGCACTTAGACCTTTGTCAAGGATGAATTTCTGTGGCACTGTCAGCTAAACGCAGGACAGACGATGTCAACTAAGACTGAGGGCAGATTCATGACGAAAGCAGCAGAAAAACACACAAATAATCGACATACATCATGCAAAGACTCTGTGATGACAACGTGACATGTGGACCTCGTCACTTTTTGTCATCCATACTATGTATAAAGTGCTTTCACCCTTGGCAGAGAGTCTACACCATGTGAGTCTGATGGCTCTTTTGACAGTCCTTGTGAGAAAGTCTCCCCACTCAGCAGCCATCTTGGTAAGACCCCCAGGCTCCAGTCATGAAATGCATGAGAGCCATAACTGTATTTTTAATGGTCTGTAACGTAAAAACAGAGAGCTTCTGATGATGAGGAGGCAAAGATGTGCCAGATGAGCCTGAAGTCAAATGTTGGCAAAATAGGAACAATACCCAAGACCCAAAGTGTTGACTCCATGTTGCCCCTCGGCCTTACAAGGATATATATAAGGATATGGACATCCCCAGAGGTCCAGTGTCCATGCCCTACTGGGCCAGAAGAGTTTTAGCAGCATAACGGAGACCAACACAATATTAGACAGGCGGTCATAAAGTTATGCCTGATTGGTGTAAGTATCAATACAACAAATTTGTTCCTTTATTTTGTGTTTTTTGTACAGTTGATTATTTAATTTTGATATGTTAATTAGATGAAAGTATGTTAATTTAGTTCTAAATATTTGTTTTACAATTAACAGAAAGCAACAAGTCTCACCAGCCTCATACTGAACTCTCAGCTGAGATTACTCTTAAAATAATGATATACAATAGAGTTTATCACTCATTCCCTAAAGTAGCAGGCCACCAGTGAAGATAACGCTGTCGTCCAGGAAGAGGCAGTTTTCCTGGGTGAAGTGATTATGTAGCGATATGACTTATATAAAGGCATAATCAAATTAGATTATACGAGTGATAAACAACGCCTGAGGGCAATAAATCAGGGCTGTAGTGAAGGATTGTTTTTGTTATTGATTAATCTAAGGCAACGTGTTCAGATGATTTGCTTTGTTCAACCTCCAAAAAAAAAAATCCATTTCAGCTACCATTTCCACTAAAAGGTGCAAAAACTAAAACAGTCTGAATCAGCAAATATTGTCACTTATACTTTTAAAATGACCACAACGTGGTTCACTTATGGAAACACTTGCCGATTATTCTCTTAAATGTGAACATTTTCTTATTTTCTGGTTTATATGATGTTAAATTGAATATATTTGGATTGTGAACAAAACAAAATATCATCCTGGGTTTTGAGAAAACACTGATCAACATTTTTCACCCCTTTGTGGCAATATATAGTCCAAACAGCTAATCGAATCATCTAGAAAATAATAAACACATTGACTGACAATGAAGATAATTGTCAGTCACAGTCCTATTCATTGATTGACATTGCATATCTATGGTAATTATACAAAAATCCCTAAAACTCATCTCTGTGTGTCAAAATGGCAGATTTAGAAGTAACCCCACCACTGCAGTTAGAGCACACCAGCTCATTCACAGCTCTACTCAGGAAGCTGATTCTGAAGAAGAATTGTGATGCAGAAAGTCCCACCCTGCAGGCTGAGATGATTGGTCCTTAAGGTTTGTTACGTACGAAATCCTGGAAGTCTGAATCTGTGTTTTTACGATTCATCATCAGAACGCTACAGTTTCAAGGCAGAAATGCTCAGCCACAGAGTGCAGATTTGCTACTGATATCTCTCTACATAATATGGACATGTTAACAAGGTAAAACAAAAAAAGATTTTCCCGAGAAGAACTCTTCCCATCAGTATAATTATGAGCTGAACAAGTTAATTGACTCTGTGTTGTTGTTCTTATGTTGCACTAATGCAGTATTGATTGGACAAGACTGCAGTGTAAACAAGTAGTGTCCCTCCTGAGAGAGCAAATTAAGCCAGTTCTGGTTCAATTAAATCATAATCTGACTACATTCTTATCAGATAACTTTCAGTGTGTTAACACACCCAGCTCCTAACACATCCTCAACACAATACAGTGCTCTGCCTACCTATTTGGTTGTCCTGTCCAAAGATGAGCGATGACATGAGGTTTCCCCACACAGCAGAGGACTGAAAGATGAAAAAGAAGATGCCGAAGTATTGGTTGATCACATCAGAACCCTTTTTGCCGTCCTTGGCGGCCTGAACGTTCCCACAGATGGTGAGGTAGGTGCATTTAGCCGACCACAGAGGAGAGCCTCCCAAACCCAGGATCACTGATGTAGGAATGAGGGTGTACCTGAGCGAGAGAGCAAGACAAAATTCATCATCTTAGCACCTGGTTTTACTTTTACTGCTGTGGTGCTTCTTTGGAACGCTTTTAAAAGAGTAAATATAGAAATGTTTGTCATCACTCCTGAGCCAGTATCATTCAGGATTTAGCCGTGTTAGCTGTGAAACTAATATAGTGAAATATCTCAATTAATGTTCAAAAGAGTGCGATGAAGTTTAGTGTCGATATTTTTATTTTCACTAGTATGAGTATTTTAACTTAGATAATCCCCTGATTTTTTTATTTTGACTCCGCCAAGGAACGTGGTGGACTAATGTTGTATCAGTTGTATAATTTTATTGTTGGAGTCTACCAGAATGTGTTTACATGCTTTAATACTAAAGAAAGCAAATTATTTTTCTTATACTGTGAATTATTGCAGCTTGTGTTCTCAGCCATTTTAGCCCCTGTCTCTTTAAGGCCCTCCGTCTGAAAACCACAGACTGCTGTGACTGGTTAGTTGTGTTCTAAAACCCTGGATCTCTGAATATAGGCAGAGAGTAGCCCTACCAGTTCCAGCAAAGAAATAATGACAGCTAGTTGTTTGAGGGTGCTTCAAACTGCCATCATGTAACCGTGTTGCACTGGAGCAAAGTTTTTAGTCTTCTGGTTGATGCAGAAATGGCAAAACATTGAGGCACAAACAACGCACAAAAAAAATAACATGTATTTCAACTGTTTGAGTCGCTGCATTAAAGCCTGCTCAAGAGGACATAAGTATTTTTGGAACATCAACATGAAAAATCAGTTTAAAGTGCCTCATCCTGCAGATTCGTGGTAACTTATCCTTCATATTAGATATCTAAGTACATTTTTAGAAGTAAAATACAGACATTTTAAATTTTTATTTGTCTTAAGGTCGTGGATCCAATTTGTGTAATTTGATTCTGTTATCAAAGACAGTCTTATCGCGTCGCCCACAAACAGGACTGAAAATATCAAAAATGTCTAACAACAGTAAAACCACCTCAAGCCTGATTATTGGATTTCTTGATTGATTACCATCCTGGGTAGAGGTTTCCAAACGAGTAGGACACGTAGCAGCCCATGCCAACAACAATGGTCCATTTACAGCCCAGATTTTTGATCATGATGGGAGGCAGGAACATGGAGGAGACGATGATGGAGGCGTAGATGACGCTCAGAGACGCCACGCCCATCCCCTGCTCTGAATTCAGACTGCTCTGCACAGAGACGAGAACCACGAGTTCATTAGAACACAAACAAATTTAATGTCTATTATCAGGTTTATCTTCAGTTTGCAACGAAAGAATTGTTACATTAAGAGAAGTGTAGGAACCTGCCGTTTTTTCTCTGTCTTCTGTAAGTTGCAATACCAAATCAAATGGATTTCATCATCATGTGCTCTAATTAGAGTTCATGGTCATTACAGTTCAAGAAAACAGAAGTAACACAGAGGATTACACTTAAATTTAATTTTAAATATTTACTTCAATTCAGTGATTTAATAATAAACATTTTACGAAAACTCTTCATCTTCATAAACTACCAAAAACAAGAATTTCACAATGGCATAAATTATTTAAAAGATTAAATTATGAATCAAAAGAATTAATGCAACAAAGCAGAGTTCTAAAACTGAAAAACAAATATGTAAATCATATTATGGACTAATGGAGTAAATCTGTGGGTCTTTTCACATAAAAATAGTTCTTCAACAGCCCTGTACATTATTGTGCATCAAAAGAAATGTAAAGATATCTTTTATTTAACTGATCTTTAAGTGTCATGGAGGGGATTTTGGGTTTGAGTTAAGTGAGGGAGTGTAGGGTTAGGGTTGGAGGAATGAGCCTTCCCACCTCAGGGTTAGGGTTAGGAACAGGGATAATAACCACGATGATGGACTTTTTAAAAAACGTCTTTTGTGAACACAGCAGAAGAATGAAACCTGGACCTCCCCCCTAATTGTCCACACGGCCTTTCCTATGAGTCCACCCACTAATCTGTACGATGTCAGGAAGTGGATGAAAACATTAATAAGAAAAAAATTGTATCTCGGGAACAGAAGGTCGAAGAGCCTTGAGACCATGACCTGTCATGATCATCATGGCCAAATTATGTCAGGTGGATCACATTTCCAAACGACGTTAGGGTTGGGAGATATTCGTATATGAATACGTTTTTAATGGAGACCTGAAAATATTACTGTCATTTAACATTTTGTTTCTGTAATATTACCTTTACATGTGCTTGTTGTCCTTTGTTAACAAATAATCAAAATTCTATATTTGAAATAAATGCATTATAATGAAATTGCAACGCAAGTCTGACAACTAAAATGTAACCCAATCCTGGTTACCTGTAATGATCAGATGAGGCACATTTTTAGGTCTTTTGTCTTGTCATGAGTGATTTTAAAAATAAGAAATCTCTTATTGGGTAACTTTGCATGTTTAAATTACTTAAAACTCCTGGATATTTGCTCCTACCTTTTTAACATATTGCATTTAAATCAGCAATTAAATGTTATTGTAATGAGATTATATTGAGATGGGAACTTTAGCATGACATTATTTGTTATTTTGCAGGTACATTTCATAAAAGGTCTGTGGGTCTTTATCATTAAACAATAAATAAATAAATGAATACAATTCTCCCACTTACCTGTAAACTCTGCAGGCCTCCATATGCTGTGAACAGAGACAGAAACCCGATGGAGACCACCAACACGTTCTTAAAGTTGCGGCTGATCATGGTTGCCTTTTCAAAAGAACAGCAAAAAAAACAAAAAAACTTCACAGATTCTCAACCTTTACTAAAAATAAAGTAAATGAGAGTTGTCCTATTAAATAGTGTTTGTTATTTCCCACAGCAGGACAGCTCTAGGGTGAAGTCAGAGGAGACTGCTGAAAATGCTCATGTCTCTGATAAACTCATACACTGGAAAGAGCTGAGAACAAAGTCCAACAGTCACTCACACTACAAGGCTGAGTTTTTACTGAGTATTATACAGCTGATCTCTTATCAGCAGGCCTCTAATTTCATGTAATTCATTCATTTACAGCTCTCAGACTGTACACGTCCTTCTTTAACTCCTTCCCTGCTCTGAATCATCGGAGCTGTTGTGGCTGTAAACGTTACTGAACTGTAAATTCCTTTTCTCCTGATGTCCACTTGTTCCCATCTTGTTTCATCTTAGTTTGTTCCTAAATGTCAAAAATCCACATTTCAGGTGGTCTGTGTAGCTGATGTCCACTGCATTGGACTGTTTCTGTCCTAAAGCAGCTCTCAAATGATTCTGAAACCATTCAAGGGAAACCTGACTGTCTTATTGCTTTGTGGTTTCAGTTTAGAACGAACTGTACATCATGCATGTGTCACAATTCAAAAAGAAAATCCCCACATGATGGTTACAATGATTATGATTAAAAATAAATTGTGATGTACTGTCCAGCCCAAACGATGAGAAAATCATCCTGTGTCACATTTACAGTCCTGTTTTCGCTCACATTAGCACTTCAGTATCATAAACACGTGAAAGGTTTCATGTATGGATAGAGGAGCAGAGCAAAGGTTTACTGCATGCTTCTTCATCGTTCTTTTCTTTTCCAATGCATATTTTTACAACATGATAGCTTGTTGTTGTTTGGACAGCATGACAGCAACATAGAGACTCTCCAGTTCGCTCTGTTTTCTCAGCTGTAGTTGAAGTGAAACAAACCTCTTGTTCAAACCAGGTCTGGATGAATTTCTCAAGATGTGAAGCAAAGTGAATGCATGTTTTATTATGTTTCTATCTAATCATATTCGACCAGTCCTCAGTGAATGGGTTTTGTGTCCTGTGAAGACAGAAATGCTGCTTTAACGGCTTGTGGGGTGAATGAATATATGAAATTCAGTTTAATATGTCAGCCTGAAAGTTGTCACTGCAGTCTCTCAAATTAAATGTTTGTTTTATGTTTTTAACCAGCTGAAGGGGTAGTTCTCCATCACAGATTACAAAATAGGGAACAGGTTATGAAACTAGGTAACAAGTCTAATTATGTCAACCAGTAATGTGGAACTGCTCTTATCAGCCCCGATAAAGCATTAATCAGTGACACTGCCTCAAATGTAGCATAATAAGGACAGATGTGACATTTTGCACACAGTGCTGCACGACAGACAGACAGACAGACAGACAGACAGACAGACAGACAGAAACCTTGATTGATCTGGCAGTGGGAAAATTTTCAAGAAATAGTGCAAGAAAAGGAGCAGAATACAAAGACAAAGACTGTTAGTCTTTGTTTCTGCATTCCTTTGTTTGTCTATGTGTTCAGTTTGACTCCAATGGAAAAGAAACAGTGTGTTTGCACTTTAGTTTGCTGAGATTCAGCAATGGATATAGGGAAATATACTTTCTTATCTGGCTGGAGTGAGCGGATGATTAGCTTAGCTTAGCACACATACAGTGTGTTTTATGCACTTTGAGAAGGCCTGTGTCGGCTCCAGGCTCTGAACCATACGGTCCAGGTACAACCAAACATGTCGTCTCCTGTCTCTGTTCCTGCGTGAGATCTTGAAGGACAGGATCTGAACACATAGCAGGCATGAGGAGGGTGCCTGGAAGCAAATTATAATCCAAAACCAATATGAGGAATTAAAAAATATAACAAAGGCTAAAAGCAACACGTGTGCTGCAGAAAAAGCAGGAAGAAAAATCAGCTAAAAACTTTCAGTTGTGTGAATGCAGAAAAAATTAGTTGTCAATTTCACTGCTTCATGGATTGATCTGACTATATATACAGTTGTCCATCCATCCATTATCTATACACTGTTTAATTCTCATTAGAGTCATGAGGGGGCTGGAGTCTATCCCAGCTGACTTAGGGTGAAGGCAGGGGATGTCCTAGACAGGTCACCAATCTTTCAGGGTTACTTATAGAGACAAACAATCACACTCACATTCACACCTATGGATAATTTAGAATCCTCAGTTAACCTCAGCATGTTTTAGGACAAGCCAGAGTACCCACAGAAAACCCACATGCAAACTCAATGCAGAAAGATCACGAGACACGAACCGGGGATCTTCAAGCTGCAAGGCGAAAGTGCTAACCACCAAGCTGCTGTGCAACCCTATATACAATTGTGTATTACATTAAATGATTGTGTTGTTTAGACATATTCTTATAAGGAATAAGAAATTTAGCCTTATTCTTGAGCTCCCCTCTCATTATACTGAGCTCCACGGGACCTTATCTGTTGTCTCTGTTCTTTATGTTAACATGCTGCTGTTACGACTAATTTCCTTTTAGGATCAATAAATTATATTTTATCTTTCATTAGGTGGTGTTTTTATGCATGTAGATCTGCTGTATTGAGCATGAGCAGGTTAGGTGTTCATCGTGAGCTACCATGTTGATGTACCCAAGTATACAAAGAAAACCGCAATTGTAGTTCTAAAAGCCAAGATGAAAACCTGAACTTTTATTCTGCTTTGTAGTACAGGCCTCATGTCAGATTTGTTTAAAGTGGATGTTGGACTGTGAGAAAGAAGTCCCTCCTACTGTCCACTGGACAGGACGTCTCTACACGTTTCATAATGATCAGTCCAAATTACTAAAATCTATTTCTAAATGTTCTTATGTCTGTAAAGAGAGAGTCATACATGGTTGCAGAAACAAGATAAATACATGCACGTGTATTTTAGAGTTTTAATATCAGTAATGTTTTTGACAGCTGTAATAATGAAGCGGTTTCAGACTTTGTCCAAGAAGAAAGACTCAATAACTCATGACTAAACTCTGAGTACTTGGCAATCATCAAGAGTCATAATCTGTGGTAATCATGAGATGATAGTATCCATGACGATGAGGTGTTGGTTACCTGACAGACTTTGAAACTGTTTACAAGAAAATTACTGTGATTATTTAGATAAACTATACTCTCAAATAGCACAGAGTACAAACAATAAAAAATGCCCTTTGCTGAACTGTTTTGAATCTTTTATTTGACTCTATATACAAATTCTCCAAGAAGCAAGTAAAAAATGAACATTGTTGGACACAGCAAAACTCTGCTGGGCTGTGGTTTTACCCGAGGTTTATTTTTACAGACTTTTACAAACTGCTGCACCCAATTGTTAAGAAACTGTTCAGTGAGGCTGCATGTCTTTTATTGTTTTTATGACTGTATATATACATGATTAAATCTTCTTGTCTGAGATTTACCACCGTGGACTGCTGGGAATCCTGTGAAACAAAGCTTGCAAAGAAATCAAAATGATAATCTTACATCTCAGTGCCAGACACCCCAGGACACTATCAGAGGTTCATGTTCTGATGAATCAGAGAGACATCCACAAAATTCTGCAGCTAATTTTAATGTTGGGACTGATCAGTGCACATTCTGTCTAATCATGTTAATGCACACACATGAACTTATTAAACACAAACTGCAGTCTCACACGTACACACGCTTCCTGTTGTTAGCACTTCAGAAGAAGCTGAAATAAAAATTCTGATGTGTGTTTATAAATTTGTTGGTTGTACAAATATCTGACAATCTATAGAAATGCTCTACTTTAGATTAAGTTACAAAGAAACACAGAGTTTGCAGGAAATTACACTGGCTTGATCCTGTAATGATGGTTCAGTTCACATAGTAAATAATGATTAATAAGTACAGACATTTAGACTAATTGGAATTCCTCTCCTAATTGTAAATAACCTGATCTGAAGGTAAAGTGAACCTGATCAAACATGAGCTGTTATTCAACTTTTTCTCAGGGCATTTATTTGAGCAGCAGATGGAGCCAGAGTCCATTTATAAAGAATCTGGTCCTGGACAGAAACAGTGATACTGCAGGTGTCTACAGCTCCTTTGATCCTCCACTGGAACCTTTTCAACTTCCATTCAGATCCTCATCATGGTCTCTGACTTCTGTCCTCACATATCTATACTCATATATCTACATCGAACTCAGCTGATAGAGCAACAGTCCATGTTGTGACTCTCGGAGCTACAATCTGTACCGCATGCATGGCTGCATGTTTTAGAATGTGGTCATCGCTAATGTAAAGAATACATCATGCATAGTTGAAAACATATTACTGTTTTAAAATATCACTAATAAGGCATTTGAGTTTTTTTAATTGAATTTCCCTTCGGGGATAAATAAAGTTATTGTACTGTATTGTATTGTATTTTGTCACTGTTTTTTTTGTTTATGTTTACCATGTAAAATATTTCTGAGCCCTGACTCAGGTCAGGGGGCAAAGTACAGATAACTGAAGTGATAATAAAAATATTCAGGTCAATATATATAATAATACTGTCAAGTCTTAACCCTTAAAACTTCAATCAGTTCGGTAAATTTAAAGAATAAAAAATATTGAAAGTTCTAAAGCACAATATTCTAACAATCAACTAAATTTGTACAGTGTACATACTTTATTTAACATAACAAAAACAAATTATCAATGAAGTAAACGTGAAAAATACTGAATATGCGTCTATATTTACAGTTTAACAGTTTTTCAAAAATCACAAAAACATGTCCAAAATGACTCATAATTGGTCCAGAATGGAAATATTAGCCCAAAGTTACTCAAAATGTGTCCAATGTAAATTACAAATTGTCCACAATGACTAGAAATGGATCAATGTTAGTACAAAATCTTTTTAAGACATTTGAAGACATTTCTGATAAATTTGTTAAATATAAAATATTGGTGGGTCTTAACTCTCGGTAATTGCAATGTTTAGGTAAATTTATGTGATAAGTAACATTGTAAGGTCTAAAACTCAATTTCTAAATTAGTATTATAATAACTTTAGGGGCTTAATCCTAATGTGCTATTATACGGGTAAATTTGTTTAATTTCTGGGGTTAAGTCAGTGCAAAATTGTCAAGTGAACAAATTAAGTTAAAGATATTCTTTGTACAGCTAAAACAAACAGGTTGGAAGAGATATCGGAGAAAAACATAAAATCTCCTAAAGAAGTACAAATCTTTGTTATTATATCTAAAATGGACAATGCAGTCTGATGATGCGACCTGAACGCAGCATGTCATTAAGGTGGAGCATCTCCCGCTGCTAAGCAACTAGCTAGCTGGTTCAACGGCTGTCGAGAGAGTGGTGCAGCATCGACCTGTCTGATTGGTCGCTCCAGGAGCAGCGACGAATCAGCGCTGAGATTATTAAACTTGTATATTGATGTTTCACATTCCGGTTTAAAAAGATGTCGCTGAGTCGGGGTATCGGCAGTGTCGAGGTAACGTTAGTAAAATGACAGCATTGCTTTTATTATGTAGCCGCTAACTTACAGCACTGCCGTGTCGTTAACTTCATGCAACCTATTGCTTGTATAGCACGGACCAAGACAAGCTAATGTTGCTATCCCAGCAAGCTAGCAAGTTAGCTATGAAGTGTTAAGTTACCATGTCAACGGCACCTGTGAGAATGATAACGTTAGCTTGGTTATGCACTCTGTGTAAAAGTCAGGCCTCATACATTGCTTTAGGTTTTAGGGTTAATGAAACACTGTTGTTTCCTCCCTGCAGTACATGAAAAAGAAGATACCGACAAACGCAAAGTATGAACACGTCAAAACTAAGCTGGACACAGGTATCTTTGTCATATACAGATATATATATATTTTTTTATTTATATGCTGTTTATTACCTCTCCAGCAGTTAAAGTGTTTTTGGCCTCTACATCATGTTTGTTAATGCTATCTTTTCTTTGACAGGATGCAGTCTTACAAAGTTGTTGGAGAAACAGGAAGAGGATAAAAAATGTGAGTAACTCGTGAAAAGACACCCAGAAAATGACTGACTGTAAAAAAAAATAAAACAAAGCGGAGCACTGTTTAATTATTCTTATGATGGTATATTATTTTACCTATATTCTGTACAGTATTACCATGTTTTACTGTTTGAAATAGTTGTATATGACCAATTCAACTCATTAAATGAGTGATATCAGTACCGACACTATAATAGGTCCTATTATAAAACTTGTAGCCCATAAAATATCTGCAAAAGATATTGTTTATTTTTTATGTAATCCCATCAGTAACTATGAGTGTAATTTACATTAGAAATACCAAGAAGATAATCTACAACCTAAATATTGCAAATGAGACCAGAGTATAGCCTTTAAAGCAAATGTAACACCTGATTATGCTATAAACTGCAAATATTTCTGTGGTCCCAATTATTTGGTTACAAGATATGTTAAAGTTTGCAAAGACATGCTTTTACATTTGCCACAGATATAAAGTTCTGTATATTTGCACACTTTGTTTGATTCAGATAAAAGTAGTTGCAGATTTGAACTGGGCTCTATCAGCCAGTTTTGTCATTACAAGGGATTTATTTTTAAGTATGTTTCTAAGCAAGTTAATATGCACAGATGCTTTAGTATTCTTTTTGTATGCTGTGTATGACACATGACCAAAGCAGGTGCTTAAAGATGATATCCATTTTAGTAAATGATCAACCCCACATGAAGTCTTCATTCTTGAAATCACTGTATTTAAGATTCATATTTTGCTTTTTCTGTGTTTCACAGACACAATAGATAAGAGTTTTTTTTTTATAGATCCTTACAGTAGCTTCAGTATCCACCCAAAGGACACTTAACAGGTACTGCAGTTTTGACCCCAGTAGATTGGCAGACCCTCCTGGACTGCTAATTTACTCTGTTGGACCTATGACCTTAGCTCAGTCTATGGGCATCTTACAAACACTTTGTATTCTGCGCAAATGTGAACATGTGGATCAAATTGTCCAATTTGACAAGACCATATGAAAGTCACTCGCTCACTCTCCTAGAAAAACAATCCTTTTAATGATCTTTTCTTATAGTAAAGTGCATGAGAACTATTTTCTGTGCATTTAAGTTAAGATTTCCCAATCTGGTGATTTGCTACTGCGACATCATTTTTCTCGATGTACACTGATGTGTTTGTTTCTTTTCTTCTTTTTTCAAGATTGCCGGTACCGAAAGGATGACATCTTTAAACGGCTAAAGGTGACAACATTTGCACAATTAGTAAGTACAGATTTTAATATCTTTAATGTTTTGAAACATTTATGTTGTCACCAATTGAATCTTCAGCCAGAAACTACTTTTGTTCTCTGTTGTGGAGGACATGGAATGAATGCACCGAGAAAACTTGACCCCTATTCAGTAATCAATAATTGACAGACTGCCTGTGTGATTAGCTTTGCACAGACAGCCTGTTCTGCGTTTTACTTTTACTTCTGATTTTGTTGCAGTTTTTTATTCTTTGATTTCCAAATGTTTTTCTCACCAGATACTTCAGGTAGCCTCTGTTTCAGAGCTGAGCGAGAATGGTGGCGAATCACATGGTCCAGAAGGTAACATTTCTGGCAAGATTACTTCTTCACCTAACATGGCTCATTAATGGCACATGTGCAGGGCTTACTGTAACATCTTACTTATTTACAGATGGTCTGTCTGTGGTGTCTGATGCAGACCTGGAGTGTCTGTCTGATCGCACCCCCAGCTCCCCACAGATGTCGCCGCTGTCAGATCATCAGGATGCAGGAGACACCAAGGAAATCTCTTCTGCCAGGTCAACACTTCTGAGGTACTGTACAGAACAGCGCTCTGGAAAACTCCACTGACTGCTACCACACTGTACACACACATTTTCAACATTTCATAGCAAATAACTAATTTATTAATCCAAAAAAAGCATCTTCAGATTAAGTGACAGTGAAAAGAATCATGAGTTGCAACCCTACAGTAGAATACTGCTTTACTGGCTGACTTTTTTTGTCTGATTTTTATATTTGTGACCATCGTAGCTGGTAGGTTAGATCTGCAAATGAATCAATACTAAATCGCTGTTAAATAGCAATTTCTCTCAGATTACATGATTTTATGTCCTAAAGTTTTGAGATTTTTAGAAATCTTAGAGAGGTGTATAAAATTCTCTTCAAAACAAATCAACATGGTGAGAAAATACTGACATAAACTCTTTATGTCAGTACAGTGTTACGCAGTGTTTCATAAGCACAGGTTTACACCATCGCTATCACACCCACGAACCCCTACCTTAACCACACGCATCTGTAACCCTGCACCCACCGTACATTGTCTGTGTCTGCCCCCAACATGCTGTACACCCACTTTGGGATCTCTGAAGGCATCTAGGAGTCCTCTACCCCACCCCTCTGTATACTGCACAGTAACTTCCCTCCATCTGTTCTCACCTGCATCCTCTCCCCTCTCCAGCTTACCCTCACGAGTGTAACTCTATCTCACAGCCTTTGTAATGGCAGAGCTTTTAGGTCAGTTTCACTTTGTGGTGAGGACAGATAGAGACAAAAAGCAGGGCAGCACTGGAGCAAACCACCACAAGGGGAGAGTGGTGTGTTTGCTTGATTCACTTCCACACTCACATTTGCTTCAGCGAGTCGTAATGAGCCATTCCCTACTTTATGAAACAAAATCCCTGCTGCAGACTACTGAATCATCAGTGACATAAGTAAAATAAGCAGCTGATGTGGATGTCGTGCCAGGTGTCTTATCAGCTTGCAGGCATGTTTTAAATCATAAATCGAGACAAGTCAGATTATCTAAATCAGCATATATGAATAGCGAGTCTATGTTAACACGTGCACTTACTGTAAAGCATCAACACTGGTATTTAGAACTGTAGTATATCAGTGGTGAAACTCATCAACAAGTGGCCTTCAGTTTAAGGAAGCTCACTACAGAAAGCAAAAAAAATTTCAGAAATTAATGACATTTTCAGTTTTAATTTCTATGGACAATAATAAACCTTCATCAGCTATCTTCTCATATTAGTAGTTTGTATTCTTAATGTATCAATATGACAAGTTTGAAATAAGACAAACCAGAACTTTCCATGCAAAGCCAGGCATTTGGAGTGCAGCCTCCAAATAAGAATTCAATTACAGTGCAATCACATGCGTTCATATAAAATACACCGATCAAGCATGACATTATGACCAACAGCCTAATAGTGTGTTGGTCTCCTAATTCTGTTAAAACTCCACTGACCCAGTGGGGCATGGACACAGGACCTCTGGGGATGTCCTGTAGCACTGGGATGGTGGCAGTGAATTCTGTGGGTCCTGTGGGTTGCAGGGTGGACCTATCTAGATCAGGCTTATCCTGGTACATCCCACAGAACTTCAGTAAGATTTGGATCTGGGGACGGTGGGAAATTCGACAGACGGACCAGCATCAGATGGTTGGAGATTGTGCAAACTAATATGAATTGCATGTTAAAGACAATACTGACAAAGTAAAGAATACTCAAATTCAGTTTCAGTGGGAACAGTATTGTTGGTCACCTTTTTTTGCCAGTGCATCAAAGTGTGGTGTCAGTTTGGTTGTGGCAATTCTCAGGATGGATCTGAGGTGTTTATCAGTTAACTGGGATCTGTGGTATGCTTTGTTGATGTTCATCACGCTAAATGTCTGCTCACACATGTAGGTAGATCTGAACAACACCAGCATCCTCTGTGCCATCTTCCCAATGTTTGGAAACTTGGCTTCACTTAGGCCCCGTCCACACGAAGACGAAACGAGGTCTAAATGCATAAGTTTCTTGCTGAATCTGCGTATCATCCACACGAAGACGGCGTTTTGGGGGTCTGTAAACGATCATTTTTGAAAACAAGTTTCAGAGTGGAAAGATTTTGAAACACCGTTTACGCAGCTCCATGTGTATGGGCGATCCACTGCTTTTCAGAACGATTGCGTCATAGTTTCGTATCTTCATTCACACGCATGCGCCACACGCGGCCACGACAACAACAATGGCGGCGTACAGTGTAGCAAATGTGCTGATGAAGCTGTTTGTTTACAACTTTTGCCGCAAGTGCGCATGCCCACAGTTTTTTTTCTTCTGTTTGCATGTGTTTCCGTCATATCGTTGCAGCGCCCCTAGAGGTCTGGCATGTGTTTTACAGTGTTTCCATGCGTAATCGAGTGCATTCGTGTAGACGGACACATTTTCTGAGACACCTTCGTCTTCACGGCGATCGTTTTTGAAACTGTTCAGCATTTCGTCTTTGTGTGGACGGGGCCTTAGTGAAGCGTAAAAGTCATTCAGTTTAATGGAGCTGAGCTTCTCCTTCAAGACAGAGTCACTTTGAAGATCAATCAGTTCCAACTGCAACTCCTAAGGTGCTGTTTCTGGGTCTTTGTGACAAAGGACATGATACCAGCTGAAGTGTCTTGTCAGTTTTTTCAAAATCAGAGAACCGACGGCAGAATTCTCCGTGTAGGTCTTCTAGTGATTCCTTATATTTCATCACATGTTGACTGGCCTCTGTCAGCGTCGCCAATGTAGGGAAATGAGCAAAGGATTTTTTTTTTACATTTGTCTTGAGAATAAAGTCAGTTTGGCTTTAAAGGCTGTCACATTTGTGTACATTTCGTGCACAAATTGATCTTTCCCTTTCAGCTTCACGTTCAGCTCCTTCATGTGTGTCAGTATGTCCATGGCAAAAGCAAAATCACAGAGACAGTCAGCTCAGGAAAATCATCGGTTTTCCCGGTTAACTCCAAAAATGAGCTTATCTCGCCTTTGAGCTCCCACACTCACTGACATACTTTCCCCAAACTTAACCAGCGGACATGAGAGTGGTAAAGCAAGTCCTGGTGATCAGCATCAGTTTCTTCTAGAAACTTAATGAACTGATGATGCTGAAGCCCTCTCACTGTATAAAGTTAACGAGTTTTACAACTGGATCCACAACATGATCAAGATGCAAAACAGACTTACAGAGTGCCTCCTGATGGATTAGGCAGTGTAGGAAAATCACATCCAGCTCAGGGTTTTCCTCCTTCACCTTATCCTGGATTCTTTTCAGCAGCCCGTTGTTTTTCCTGTCGAGTTTGGCGATCCATTCGTGGTGACATTGGCGAGTTTTCACCACGGCCACTTCATCCTCTGGATGACTCCGACACCCTGTCCTACAGTCCTCTCCACGTGTTTTCCCCTTCATGTATTCCATGGTCAAAAAATCCTCCTTTGTCTCAAAATGTTCATTAATCCCGCTAATAAAAATTAAAAGCTAAGCAGTGTCTTTTATGTCATCACTTTCGTCTAGTGCTAATGAGCATAGCTGGAAGGACTCCGCTTTTTCGTTCAGTGAGCTGGTTAAGTCTTTGTCGATTAGTTCAACACTGCAAGTAACTGTCCTGCTGATAAACTATTTTTTCAAATTTGTTTTTGCTCTCTGGACACAGGAGACCTCCTATCTCTACCATGCATTCTTTCAAAACCTCCCCTTCGGAGAAAGGCTAACTAGCCTTTGCTATTTTGAATGCTAGCAAATAACTTGCCTTCGTGCTTGACTCTTGAATCGTAGTTCGCCGAAAAAACTAATTTTGCTGAGTGTGTAAACTGGCTGCCAGCCTCTGAGCCATAGCTGTTTGTTCTTGCGCTGACTGGTTGCTAGCGTAGTTAGCATGCTTCGTGGAAAAGTGCTGGCTGATATTGTAGTCTTTAAATACCGCAATGGTTTCATTGCAAATAAGACATACAACCTTTGAAAGGACTTCAGCGAAAAAATATTGAGTATTCCACTCCTTCAGAAACACTCCATACTCACTGTCAACTTTTCTTTTCTTTGATCCACTCATTGTTACGGCAGGGCGCAACGCAGCTGCAAAGTAGAAGAAGAGAAAATAAACCAACAAAGGTCACTTGTGTCTGGAGTGCGCCATCTAGTGGTGACAACAGAAACGTCGGGTACTGCAGGGGAAGGCCAAATGAATCTGGTCTTTACTGTAATTTCGTCAATTCTAATATTGACAAAATTATTTTGCGGGCCGGATTGGAAAGCCCAACGAAATAATTGGTATGTGGGCCAATTATGGGCATGGGCCGTAGTTTGCCCATGCCTGGCTTAGCTCTGTCGTGTTCCCTGAACCACTCCTGAGCAGTTTTTGTGGTGTCGGGGTGCATTGTCCTGCTGAAGGTTAGCCTAGCCCTGCTAGACCCATGTTCTGAAGGCCCAAGGGTCTAGGGATGCTCGACAGGGAGGGAGGCGGGCTACAACCAATCAGCGCAACGAATAGGCTCCTAGAGCGCCGGAAATCAGAGGATGCGGTAGTTCGGTGAAGCCTTATTTATACAGTCAATGGGTGAAGCTCAAGTATATTACAGACATGTTAACAGAAAGATTATTCAGAGTCGGTGCTAATGGAGCTCAACGACTGTTGTCGTTTTTGTTGTCGACCCTGGCAGAGAATTAAATTCGTTGCCGTGGGTTGTCTAGCGCGGCTAGGCTAGTTGTTTCCGGTTGTTTCTTTCAGAATCGTCGCGCCTCTGTCGTCACTTAGTTACGCCCACCTTCTGACTCTACACTTCATGGTGATTCGTCCGGCCAGTTTTAGGAGAATCCAGCCTCGAGCCTTATGGAGGGTAACTAGACCCACCCTGGCAGAGAATTAAATTCGTTGCCGTGGGTTGTCTAGCGCGGCTAGGCTAGCTGAAGGTGGCAATTGGCATCAAAGACTGCTGTTGCCATAGGGGGCACTTGGGGGTTGCTTGACCTGTATTGTTTAGGTGGGTGGTTCATGTCAAACATCCGCATGAATGTCATTACTCAAGGTTTCCCAGCAGAACGTTGCATTATAACAAGATGTTCAATGTTATTCACTTCACCTGACATGTCAGTGGCTGATGGGTGTTTTTTTGAACATTGCAACTTGAAGGAATAGTTCATTGATGGAAAACCAGAGTCATACATAGCAAAACGAATGGTAACAAGGAATGTAAATAAATACAACTAACAAGCACAAACTACGCATTGGTCCTTCCCAGTGTCATCAGCGGTGTAGGCGAGCTGAACGTCGACAGGGACAATCAGACGATGGTGAATGAGTCCATCCCTGAGGCGACTGGCAGGCCCTACCCCGACTGCCCCTACCTGCTGCTGGACGTACGGGACCGTGAGCAGTACGACCGCTGCCACATCATCAGTGGTGGGTGTTGAAAACATGAAGGTGATTCTCAAAGTCTTTTTATGCTGAAAGTTTCCATTTTTAAAAAAAATAATCTCTCTTTCTTACAGCGCATAGTTTTCCCGTCGCCATGTTGACTCGGACAATGAACCCCTACACCAAAGAAGTGCTGGAATACGTATCCTTCGACAAATGCAACCATAATTTACCCCATGAAGGCATATTTATTGACTTTACTGACTCGATAGACCTTAACCATCAAACTTTAGAAAAATGCAGCGGGGAAGATCATCATCGTGTATGATGAGGATGAAAGGATAGCCAGTCAGGCAGCTAACACCATGTGCCAACGAGGATTTGAGAATGTGTTCATGCTCTGTGGAGGTAAGATCTAATGTCACAGGACTTTGGTGAACTACAAATCTAATCCATAGTGAAGCTCTGAGTCCTGTATCTAAATGTAAACACACTGAGCTTGTATGCGTGACACTGATATTAAATTATGCTTTGAGAAAAAAAATCTTTGGCCAAATTGCTATTTCAGCCTTTCGTGCAACAGTCCTAGTGTTTGATCTGGAAAAAGCAGGGCCCCATGCTGATCCTGGCATTCATCTTAACAAACAGGAGTAGAGAACGACGTCAAAAAGTTTATTGGATTGTGGATGTGCAGCTGACAAATCTGCAGCAGCTGTGTGATGCTATCAAGTCAATATAGACCAAAATCTCTGAGGAGTGTTTCCAGCACCTTGTTGAAAGTATGTCACAAAGAATTAAGACAATTCTTAAGGCAAAAGGTGGTCCAACCTTTTACTAGCAAGGTGTATGTAATACAGTGGCCAGTGAGTGTGTGTGTGGGTCTATATATGTGTATATATGTATACGTTTAGACCACTTTTAGAGTCACGTCACAGCACAGATATCATTACAACAATACTAAGGAAAATTCTTTAATCTGTGTCTTAGGTCAAAAAAGCTTCAGATATTTTTATTTTAACACAGATTGAGCTAAATATTTTAGAGACAACCTCACAGCTGCCATGTCCACTGCGTCACAGTGTTTTACAGAATGACAGTGTCCAGATTTTATTCTGATCTGAGGATGAATCCAGGATGTCACTGCCTTTGTCCTTCCATTGATGACAGGTTGATCATAAATGCAGTCATGTTGAAAATAGTCCTTGGGTTTTGATCTAATGTCTGTTTGGTGTGTTTTAAAGACATAAATTTTGCCAATGAATGCCTTTTGATATGTGCTTTGTTATCGACTTTATTAACGAGGAAATGAAACGCTGTGTCAGACATCCGCCTCAGGCTCAGCTGGGGGGAGACGTCATAGAGACAGGTTGTTGAGGATCACCTGCCAGCGAACAGATTAGGTTCACTGAGGTTAGGTTAGGTTCACTGTCACCATGGGAACCACTTTTTATAAATAATGAATCTCTCTTTATCCAAAGAGATTGTGTGTTCTATGTCACAACATAGATGAAGCTATATATTAAATAACACAAGTGTCATCTTCAATTTAAACTGTTCAGTGGTGGTTTTGCAACATTTACATAAGACTGACTGTATCTCACACAGTTTATGTTAGTGAAGTGTTGCATTATGCATTTTACCAAACCACTGTTCCCCTCTATTCTCCTTCACCAGGTCTTAAGATAATCGCTCATAAATTTCCCAGTGGAATGACAACGGGCTCCATCCCTACATCCTGCCTGCCCAGCACAACGTCAGCGAAGGGGAGGAAATGCTCTGCACCTCAACATCCAGCACAGGCAGCAGAGAAGAGGTGGCGGTTCACATCAGATGAGCTGGCCAAGATTCAGGAGCAGATGGAGGAAATACTCATCCCCAGTAACTCCAACAGTAAGAATTTGAAACTGAAAAACCATTAGTTCCGTTTATAATTACAGCAGTAGGTACCACATTATTTAAGGCACCAATGTCTGAAATAGGCATTTGTCCCAGGCAGAAGTATTTACACTACTGTTCAAAAGTTTGGGGTCACTTACAAATGTCCTTATTTTTGAAAGAAAAACTTTTTTTTTTCAATGAAGATAACATTAAATATTTTTTTTGTAAACAGTCTAGACATTATTAACATGGTAAATGACTATTCTAGCTGGAAATAGTATTGGCATAAAAACAAGTTTTATTGTGTTTTGTGATTGTGATAAACTTAGAGTTGTTCATGTATAATGGCCTCTACTTCTGCCATTTCTTCAGCTTTGTTTCCCATGTTTACGTTGTTTTTTCTAGGTAATTATAGGAAAAAATGTCACAGATAAAGTGTTACAGATCTTTATTTTCAGTGGAAATCATAAAGTAGGACTGGACAGCTCTGAGTGGTCTCTACTTCCTGATTCAGATTTCATATTTTTGCACCTTGAAGTACTACTATCTTGCAGTTTGAAGTAATGAATTAAAATCTAAGAGCACATATTTTGACATTCTGCACTTAAATGCTATTTATGTCCTGTGTGTTTATTGCAGGTCGCATGAGCAGCCGGATGTCGACCAGCAGCTCGCACTCTAAAGCGTCCAGTCGTCAGAGTTCTGGGAGAGGCAGCAGCAGGGTTCAAAGCAGCAGAGCCTGGAAATAACCCCCACCCTCCCTCAAGCACACAAATATACACAAACATACCTCCAACACAAAGTCCATTTATTTCAGGTTACTTCCGTCCAGCTCTATTTGTGTAAAGAAACAACTCTGGCTGCAAAATACAGTCAAAGGTGGACAAGATAGACCAGAACTATCTAACTGCAGCTCAGCTACTATTTACTTTCTGGTGCCTGCTACCATCTTTTACTCCACAATGTCCTGTGAATGTTGAAAGTGGCTTATTAAAGTTAGCTTTTCAGCTCTGGAAATTGGGATGGTGATTGTCAGTACAACAACTTGTATATTTAAACCTGACATCTGGACAACGGTATGGTATTTACTTATGGAGCTTTATGTCCGAAAGTAGTATTTTCCTCTTGATGTCCTTTTTATTGTTTTAATCAGTGATGTACATTTGACAGTTTGCACCGTGCCTCGTCTGTGAACCTGAGAACTGAGGGCTCTTTTTGCACTCCTTGTAACACTACGAATCTGCACAGATAACACTTATTTCTGCTGATGACCTGTTCAGGTATGGCATTACTAACATGATCCTTTTATTTCGGGAGACAGAGTACTGGAATGTTAGTATGACATGAAGGACATGCTGGGAATCTGTATTGCCTGAGTTGTAACGTATTGTAGAAATAATGTTACAGAGCTTGTTCCATTTTGTAAAGTTCAGGAACGTTTGCTGTATTTTTGTAACGTGTCATGACAGTATACAGACAGCCTTTAGATGCAGACGTTTTGCATCTGCTCTTGTTGTCTGTGTGCTTTTGTCAAAAGTGCTATGAGCTGTTTAGACTGACTGATTGGTTGAGGCCTTTGTACAGAAATGTGTGCATACAACAAAATCACAGTGTCACTATAGGATTCATTTCCTACATGTATATTTTAAGAGCAGTATTGCTGATTGGTGGCCTTCTGTTTTTTTGTCGTGCTAGTGGTTCTTGCATGTGCTTTAGCTGAAGACTTTCACACAGCTTCCAGTGAAGTGCGCTTCTCTTCAGCCTTTGTAGTGAGCGATGCGTTTTCACCATCAGTCTTAACCTCATGGTTTTATTTGTAAATGAATGTCAAATAATGTGTTTGCTGTATCAGAATGGACCAAGTGATTAAATTATTGTGGAATTTACTTCAGAACAGACTCTTTAATGTGTGCAGCATCATATTTTGTTTTGTAATATTTAATTAAAGCCTCCAGTACTCAGTTTCCCTGTTTTATTTTCCTCTTTCCAACTAGTTGTGAAGTTAGAGTTACTAAGGTGTTGTTGTATTTGATATAATCCCAGCTCACATCCCAGTGCCAGACACCCCAGGACACTATCAGAGATTCATGTTCTGATTAATCAGAATAACGTCCACAATATTCTGCAGGTGGTTTTGTTGTTGGGACTGATCAGTGCACATTCTGTCTAATTGTGTTAATGCACGCACATGAACATATTAAATGCAAACTGCAGTCTCAGATTTGTGTTTATAAATTTCTTGCTTGTGAAAATATCTGACCATCTATAGAAATCCATACATTATCTATATGCTGCTTAATGCTCTGTAGGGTTACGAGGAGGAATGGTGTCTATCCATCTCTAGAAATGCTCTGCTTTAGGTTAAGTTACAAAGAAACACACTGTGTACACAACATTACACTGACTTTATCCTTTAATGATGGTTCAGCTCACATAGTAAACAATGATTAATAAGTAGGGACATTTAGGCATGAAGAGTCTCTCTCCTAATTATAAATGACCTGGTCTGAAGGTAAATTGAACCTGATCAAACATGAGCTCTTCTTTAACTTTTTCTCAGTGTATTTATTTGACCAGCAGATGGAGCCAGAGTCCATTAATAAAGAATCTGATCTGGACACATGCAGTGATGCTGCAGGTAACTACAGCTTCTTTGATCCTCCACTGCAGCCTTTTCAACTTCCATTCAGATCCTCTTTCCCTCTGAATTATCAAGCATTAAAATAAATGCATAAATAAAAAAATTAAAGCTTGTCCAAAATGACTCAAAAGTTGTCCTTAATGATCTGAACTTGTTTTATTGTTGGGTCCCACTTCAATATTCCAATTAGCCAGATACATTTGTGTAATAAATAATATGGTCGGGTTTTCATCTAAGTGTTTTAAATATTAAGGTGATTTTTTTAAAATACAAAATATTGTAGGGTCTTAACCTCTATAATAAAATTATTCAGGTAGGTTTATATATTACATAATGTTCGATAAGATAAGATAAGATAATCTTTATTACTCCCCATGTCAAGGGAAATTTCCCATGTTACAGCATACAGTGAGCAGCAAGAACTGTGCAGATTATGTGATATAGGATGATGTGATAAAGTCCAGTTTTGTGTTAACATCAGCCAGTGATGCTCATGTTATAAAGTCTTATAGCAGATGGAATGAATGACTTGCGATAGCGCTCCTTCTTACTGGGTGAGTGTCTCAGTCTGCTGCTGAAGAAGCTACTTAAAGACTCCACAGTGTCATGCAGTGGGTGAGAGGGATTGTCCATGATGGATGTGAGCTTTGCCAACATCCTCCTCTCACCCACCTCCTCTATGGAGTCCAGGGAACAGTCCAGGACAGAACTGGCCCTCCTGGCCAGTCTGTTCAGTCACTTTCTGTCCCTTTCAGTGCTCCCTGCTCCCCAGCAGACCACTGCATAGAAAACAGCAGACGCTACCACAGAGTCATAGAATGTCCGGAGCAGAGTCCTGCACACTCCAAAGGACCTCAGTCTCCTCAGCAGGTGGTCTAAAACTTAATATTTCAATTTGTTAGGTAAGTTTGTATAATAAATAATAATTCATGGTCATCCAATTTAAAGTAATTGGCTACATTTATACGATAATATTTTCTGGAACTTCAAATATTTGTTTTTAAAGATAGTTAAATGGAAACTGAGACAAAATATTTAAATGAGTCAGGTAAATTTGCATGATATAAATCACTGAACCGTCTATGGCATCTGACAGACGTCACAGTAGAACTACAGTATGATCCTGAAGGATTAATTGTTCTCCTGGTTGTACTCCTGGTGCTCCTGACCTGACTAACTGCATCCAGTTTAAGATATTGTCTGTGTGAAAACTGCTGTTCCTTGTTTTGGTGGTACCTGCAGACCTACCTTTCATCAGCAATGATGTAAAGGTTGCATCATCCAGCTGCTGACTGACAGAATGTGATGTTTGTGGTCCTCAGAGAAACTGTTAAGTGTGCAGCTACCAGTGGTCACAAACACACAGTGTGCACTACAGGTCCAGGTGTTGACACGCTGGTCTATGAGGTGTAGCATGTTAATGGTGAGCTTAGAGGGTGGACATATGAGAGTTACAATAATTACTGTTTTACAACTTTTAAACAGTTCGAGTCAACATCCAGAGTGGTTATTAGAATTGGAAGGCTTTGATTATCTCCAAATCCTCAACATCTCTGAGTTAGTGCCTGGGACATTAAAAAACTAAACAAGAATGGACACTTCACATCATCCAACCAGTCCGTCATTCAAGATAATCAAAGCCAGATCGAAGGGCTGTAGTGATGTGCTGTCAATCTGTGCAGTCTGGAGTCATCCAGTATCAAACATGTGAATCACTGCCAGCTTTAACATCCAATCCATATGACATGATCACAGTGTTGGATTCTCTCCGTATGATAAACAGCCTCAGACTCTCCAACGCCCTGAGAATCTCCCAGCCGAAGCCAAGATTCACTTTTTCCAGACAGGATATAGCTCCTTCTGACTCTTTACAGACTGAGAAGCACTTCTCCTGACTAATACATTTGAAGTCCTCTTTAATAAAATGATCAAAATCTTTCGGTGGAATGACTTCAGGCGAAGGTGTTCCCTTAAGAATAACAACAATGCACTAATAAATTCTGTGTCAAATGTAAATAACCAATGAGAACCTTCAAATATTTATTCAGTGAGCAGAGTTTAAAAGAAACATGTGCACGCTAATGCACAGCATAAAAAGAACAGAGCACACACAGTTCATAACCTGCATACCTCTGAGTTTGTATCATATTAATTTGAAAGGAACGTCAAATACAAAGTCCTGCAAACAGAACAGATAGCTGACTGCAATTGAAAACAGATCAGATGGTCTGATTTAACCCTCGTGTCGTCCTATGGGTCAAAAAAGACCCGTTTTAAAGTTTGAAAATGTAGGAAAAATATATATTTTCACAGTGAAATTTCTGAGGTCCACATTTTCAACATTTTTGTGAAATCTTTGAATATTTTTTTGGTGGAACAAAAAAGGTTAAAAATGTTTCTAAAGAACATTTACATAAAGAATCCAGTGAATTTTGCTCGATTTTGGTTGATTTTTTTTTTTGTGACTGTTCTTAAAGAAAATATTAGATGTTTTACTGACTTATATGTAGTCATTTTAGATATTTTTAGGATTTTTTTGGGAAGATTTTTACTAATTTTTTGAAAATATTTACAAGAATTTTCTGGCCAAATTTGGGGGATTTTTTTTTTAAATGAAGCTTTTAAGGGAAACTTTAAAGGAGTTTTGGAATTTTTCCTGAAGGTTTTGCATATTTTTACAAATTTTGGGATTTTTTTGCTGAATTATTGGATTTTTTTCTGACAAAGAAACAAGTTTTTTTTGGGTGGCCATAAGTGAAGACAACAGGAGGGTTAAACTATGGTTTCTGCTTTATTCTCTCTGAATAGTTTTGGACAGTCATGAATGTGAAATTAAACTAGTAGTTCTGCTACATTTTGCAGTCATTTGCTGGTAGTTCAGGTCCATTTATATTTGCATAGTGATTGAAGTAGATCAACATGTTTTTCAGCGTTTTTAAGTAGTTAACTATTGAATTTAATCTTTGTTATCTTCATATGCTTCTCCCCTTTAATCAAACCTTTACTGATCTTTTACATTCATCAGGCACCTCTTCACTGCAGAGACTCAGGCAGGTACAAGATGGGGAGAACATTAACAATCCTCAACCCTCCCAGTCATGTAAGTTGTCACACCCCTAGCAGTACAGGAAGAGGAGGAGGAGGAGTGGAAAGTGCAATGGAAAGGTGTGTAAGTTCATGCAGAGGAAATCTCTCTGTGAAGACATGAAAAGACAATGAATGCGTTGGACACCCACGAGCACACATCTGACCGTGGTGTAGTGCATGTTGAGAGCACTTAGCGTTCACACCGCTTCATTATGAACAAACTTCCTGGATCTCAGCCTGAATCACCATCATCACACTGAACTATGACCTGCGAAATTTTTGCAATTAGCTCAGCTGAGCTTTTTGACTTTATTGTATCATATTTTGTTCTTATTTCATCACATTTTATCACATGTACATTGTCAGCTTCGTTAACTTTTCTAGTACCTTTATTAAGTAGAATCAGTTCACTAAACCGGGTTTGTCCCCACAGAGTTGCTTTATTGTTGGTAGCACAAACAGCTCTGCTCTAAAATAGCTTCCCCAGCACTGTCCCTGAGTTTTTACTGCCTGAATAAAATGAACTGTCTCGTATTTCCATCGCTTCAGATGATGTTACTTTGATTTACATTCATTTCCTGGCGACTTACCCGAACTTTGGCCATAACTACAACTTGCCTCAATCTAACCTTAAACCAGCCTTCACCCTTAAATTTAATGACTGAAGGGCTTTTTCAAGTCCCCACAATGTGACTGTGTAATCAGATTTGTGTCCCCACAACATGACTAATACCAGTACACACACATACTGCTGGGCCTGTGGGGAGAGAATTACAGGTATTATAGCAGCAGACAGACAGGTATGTCTGCACTGCTTCAGATATGAGCTGAAAGCTCTGAGAGCAGACCAGCTTAGGGCACTTTAATAACACACTTTTTTGCTAGTGTTTGTGTGACACAGAGAGACCGTGTATAAGCCACTAGAGGACTCTGTTACACAAAGAATAAAGAAAGATGTCTTTGTGTTTGTCATTAAGTGTGTCCCAATTAATGTCAATATATTATTGATAACATGAATGTGTTGTCAGATGTCAAAGAATCTAATGGTTTCGAGATCAAATTCAAACACTTTATTATAAAACACAGCTATGTTCATAATTGTAAAACTAATGGCACTTCAGAGCAATGATTTGATAACTGTGTCATTTTTCTGAATAAATACAGAGAGCAATTATGTTTTGATGATGATTTTTTACATTTCATACGTCTTCCTTTCACGTGAACATTATATATCGTGGAATGTTAAAGCTTTTGCTCGTGTGCAGGCTGTGAACCCATTGGAATATGTTATGGTAAACTCAGATAATAGAAAACTTCATCTGGAGTCATGTTTGTACCCACCTGGTGAATTTACATGTAATATTAACCTTGCTTTTAATTGTTTTTGGTTATCATCAACTCAAAGAAAGACATCTAGCTGTCTAGCTGCTAAATGCTCCACTACAAGATGTGATCAAAAAGTTCAGAGACTGTGCCTACAAAATCTCCCATCTCTCCCGCCACATTTGGAAGAGGAAGAGGAAGTCACAGGGAGCCAGATACACAGAGTAGGGTGGGTGGAGAGCAATACTTGTGCTGCTGTGGCCAACAATCCTGGCACATTGTAACAGCTCAAGATGTTACAGCAGAACTCTGCTTTGATGGCCCAACCCTGGGGGATGAATTCACGGTGCAAAACCAAGTGAATATGGAAGAAAACAATGTGCATACTCCTGGTGCTCCCGAAAGTCACCTATCATACATTTCTTTAAATAAAAATACTTGTCTGAAGATGCCACCAGCTTCTATGTGCTCATCTCTCTGATGTTTCTGTAGCACACTTCTGTAAGTTCACCCGTCAATCATACTGTGTCTGTTGTGACACTGGTTTTCAAAGAATCTGTCTGTGTTTTTTATTTCTGAATAACCTAACACTGGGTGTTTTAGACGCCGTTTTAAGTGGTGATATGGTAAGTTGCCACTATGCTACAGCTCTTAAGTATCATAACAAAAGTAAATATATAAAAATGCTGCAGCTTATTGCTTAAAACTAAGCATGTCAGTTTGAGAATAAAGAGAAGATCATGGAGTTTTTCCCTGTCTTTTGATGTCTCTGTGGTAAAGTGGGACTAAAGCTTCATACAGACCAGTGAGAGCTGTGAAGGAAGAATTCATTATTCCCGATTGAGCTGGGTCACACTCTCTAATCCCAGACCCCTACCTGTCTGACTGCTACAGAGTCATGGGAAAAAACTCTTTTACACTTCGTTTCTCACACACACACACACACACACACACACACACACACACACACACACACACACACACACACACACACACACACACACACACACACACACACACACGCACGCACGTGTAAATACACTCATTCATCCCCCTTCCAAGCTCTCTTTTCTCACCCAATCCTCAGGCTCTCTTGACCAAATCCCTCCTGGAATCTCAGACCTGTGTGTGAACCAGACTGCGGTCTGGCTGATATGAGTTTTTAAAGACTGAGGCCGATACTGAGCCTTCTGCATTGAAGATGCCGGCAGCCTGCAATTCTGTAAATCTGACTGCTTTCATGACAAATAAGTATCAAGCACCTAACTCCAAATTTCCTTTTACTCGATGCAACAAGCCTCTGGAACATGGAACAAAGATATGTCTCATATAATGGACAATAACATGAAATGAATCTTAATAGTAATAAAAAGGAAATATCTCGTTGTGCAATCTGCTGAGAATTAATGAAATATTCATTAGAAGTGTGTAATCAATCAAACTGCAGCATATGAATCATGCTGGGGTGGAGCACAGAGACTAAACCACATCTGACTTTTAATAAACTTGGTATTAATCACATTTTGTTCCAAGCCGAGCATGCAGACAGAGAGGCTGTTTGTAATTAGTGATTAGTGGGTTTATGATCTCATTGTCAAGGAGTTATTGTCAAATGGCATAAAACTTTTGTGCTTTGTTTTCCCAGAAACTTTGTTGCCAAATCAATAAATTTCAACACCAGATGCAACAATATAGTTCAGTCTGTGTTGTTTCTATTAATGCAAATGCTTATATGCTGAGGTAAAAATGAAAACTACAGTGCCAGTATATCAAATAAGCCATTTTGTCCTCTTATTTCATGTTCACTCTAATTTTTATTTATATTTTCACATACATAATTAAATATTCTGTACATTTTGTAATCATATATGATATTATTTCACATATAAACTGTGCTTCTCACTTTTAAGATATTTTACAGTATTGTATTTGTTTTTATCCTTCTTTTATTTATTAAAATCCGGCACAGTTAATTTATTATCTGATTATACACTGCTGTTGTGATTCCTTTTATCCACAGTAACAGCTGTGGACCAACCATAGAAGTATCAGGTAAAATATTGTAAAATCTGCTTAGAAGATATTTTATCTAAGTTTCACGACTGGAGCTCAAGCAGTCTAGCACCACCAATGGGAAGAAAACGGAGGCACATTTATGCACATTCTTCAACTACATGTGCAGTTGTGAATCTTAGAAAATACCACAAAATTGTCACTTACAATACAGTACACAACTCCTGAGAACTATATTAAGTTTCATATTTAAAAAAAACATCAAAAGAGTTTGGTGTTATTTTGTTATTCTTACCAAATTCGGTTGTGAAAGTACTGCATTTTTTTGTTATTTTCTTCTAATATTATGTTTTGGGAACAAAGTTGTTCCAATTGTTGGAATTTATTGATAATATTATATCCCTTGTTGATTTGTTGACTAATTAAACTGGTGCTGTCAAAAAATATTAGTTATGTTCTGTAATAGACATCAAAACAGACATAGTAAGTCATGCTGTGTCCAAACTTATGGCCATGGCTGTATGTCTGACAAAACAACAATCCCAACAACAGACATTAGTTCACATGCCTAACTTTAACTTCTTCATGCTCTAGGTATCGACACTACCGTTCAAAAGTTTGGGGTCACCCAGGAAATTTCATGTTTTCCATGAAAACTCACACTTTTGTTCATGTTCTAACACAATTGCACAATGATTTTCTTGTCATCAGTTAGCCTTTCAACACCATTAGCTAACACAATGTAGAATTAGAACACAAGCGTGATGGTTGCTGGAAATGTTCCTCTGGAACCCTATGGAGATATTCCATTAAAAATCGGCTACAATAGTCATTTACCACATTAACAATGTCTAGACTGTATTTATGATTCACTTAATGTTATCTTCATTGAAAAAAAAATGCTTTTCTTTCAAAAACACGGACGTTTCTAAGAGACCTCAAACTTTCGAACTTTTGAATGGTGGTGTACCTGTCCAACAAATGTCATCCCTGCACGGTGTCTCTAATTTTTTTTATCTCCGATCCTCCTTCCAAGCATAAAAAGCTGCTCTGTTCGGGGAAAATACACCAAGTAATGAGGAATGAATGAAAGAGGGGGCACGTCTGGGGTAAAGTTTGGCTGTGGACTGAAATTCCCAACAAATATTGAGAACTGAGGCTGTCTGTTTCTGAAAAAACTGAAGTACAAGTAGAAACTGAGGGCACAGGAACTCAGGGCTGCTGATCATCATATTCAGCATCCTTTTAAAAATAATTCTGAACAAAGGCCCAGAAAAAAAATAATATTGTCTGATTTGTTGTGGTGCAGAACCTGACAGTTTTAATATGCTATCATTTTCTCTATCCAAATGTAATTTAAGTGTTTTTGTGAATAAGCGGAAAATGCTAATTCCTGTCACCTCTGATCACATGAGCTGTGAACTTGTCACAGGTTTTCTGTAGGGTGAACTTTAAATCAATGTAATGCCCAACCCTTTAAGAAGAAGCAGTGCACTGTCCCTTTAATATGCCCTCATGGGAGTATTCTTTCTGTTGCATTGTTGGTCACTTCCAATGAAGAAATGTGTCCTTCTTTGTAAGCTTCATTTATAGTATGTATATTTGATTATGCCCGTTATCAGCCCATTAAATGACCCGTTATCAGCGCATATCATTCCCATACATGTGGTGCCAGTGAGGACCTGCTTCGGCTAATGGCCTCAGTGGGCCATTATCATCCATTCTGATCACTGATAAACAGAAAGTAATCCTGATAAGGTCAGTGACCACTTACTGCTGTGTGAATCAGTGCATGTAAAATCTCCACTGGGCCAAATGGAGCTTTAGTAACACTTGGTAAATGCAGTGACAGAGTGTTTTACATGGCAAAGATATTTTTCTGAACCTAGCCAAGTTGCTTTAGTGCTGAAACTTAACAAAATATAGAGTGGAAAACAATAAAAGTAAGAATCAAAGCAAGACTTAGGTCAAAAAATACAACTGGAATTACAGATCGAGCTCACGTGTCCTTGAGTGGAATTTTGTGCATGCTAAATTGCAGCAACACCACTATTAAATGGGCTGATAACAGACCACAGAGCCCACTAGAAGATCCCTATGTGTATGGGGATGATGTGCACTGATATCATGTATTGAATGCTATGATTACATATGAATCAGGCGGTTTATTTATCCTTGAGAGGGTACATTTGATTCATTCTGGAAAACCTCCTGATTGGCCACAGACAGCAGGTGAGAAGTTTTAAAAGGTTTATGATGAGAGCAAACCGGTTTGGTCTGTTTTCACTCTCCAAGAAAAATAGAGGACAGCTGGTATTTTGAGTACTACGAGGGTTTCTTTTCCTTCTGCAGAAAACCCTGCTTGAAAAATGTTTTCTGTTTCTACTTTTTGTGGCTGGTTTGAATTTTTTATTTTTGTGAAAAAAATCAATGCCTGCATGCTGATTCTTCCTTCCCACTCACACTAGCAACCATCTTCAAGAGCAACACACACTGAGGCTTAACTGTGTGTGTGTGTATGTGTGTGTGTGTGTGTGTGTGGGGGGGGGGGGGGGGGGGGGGGGGGGCAAAGATATAACAGATACGGTTTGGTCAGAAAGATCCAGAGTTGTAAAACTGCACACCTTTACAGCTCTGGATCTTCTATGACGGAAATCTGTTAAACACGACTGGGTGTGTCTGACTAACGCCGCCGGCATAAAAGAGTTTGTTTACAGTCTAAATCAGCTTATCAAAAATGCATTCCTTGCAAAAGAAGGAGTAAAGAGAGCCCAAAGGTGAAGGAAGAGGTGAAAGGTTATCATTCAGAAAGGAGGAGTGAAGGGAAATGGACAGACAGCTCAGACGTCACTAATTTCCTTCCTAGCACAACAACACAGCTCCTCTGGGAATAAAATGAGCAGAGATTAGCATCACTGAAATCTTCCTCTTAGGCAGCATGTGAGGTCCAAAGAGATAATATTGATAAAATATGACAGAATGATTTCAGAATTTCTTCAGAAGTTATAGTCAGTTTGGGTTGTTCACAGATAGCAATAAATGTATGAAGCAAAGTAAAAGATACTGAAGATATATCATGTTTTAACCCTCTGAACCCTAAAGCCTGCTGGTTGATTAAAAGCATGTCATCTTTTTAAAAATCATCAAAATTACAAAATTTTTCCCAGTCAGAAATTATAAAAAACAGAGAGAAATATTGGACTTTTGGCTTTCCTGGAAAATTAACCGAATCGAAGCTTTTCATCTTCAAAACACTTTCTTATCAGCATGTCTCTAATTTTCACTAGATAATGCAAAAATAAAGAAAAAAAATGAAACATTTCATTGTCCTCTGTGTACCCTAGAAGCCACAAGTGACTCAGAAGTTCATAAACTTTTTTAATTAAACTGCAGGCTATATTTACTCAAAGCAGAGTTGAAACAAGTATGGAAACTAGTTAGAGAGATTGAGATGAAAATTCAACACATGTCATTAATACAATAAATGCAGCATGGCATTAAAAATAGTATGTGGAGGAGCTGCTGGAAGATACATTCAGCACGGTGAAATATCTTTTTCGTCTACTATGCAGGGGTTGTAAAAAAACAAGAAGGGGAACTTGGAAAAGTGTTGTAGGAATGTTATGAATGCTTGTTTGTTTATTGCAGAATAAAACAGAGCAACAAAGTGACAAAAATTTCAGAGAATTAATAGGGCAGTTCTACATACACTACAGTTTCAAACGTTTGTGGTCACTCAGAAATGTCCTTATTTTTGAAAGAAAAACTTTTTTCTCAATGAAGACCATATTAAATTGATCAGTCTAGACATTGTTAATGTAGTAAATGATTATTCTAGCTGGAAATGACTGATTTTTAATGGAATATCTCCATAGGGGTACAGAGGAACATTTCCATCAACCATCACTCCTGTGTTCTAATGCTACATTGTGTTAGCTAATGGTGTTGAAAGGCCAATTGATGATTAGAAAACCCTTGTGTAATTATGTTAGCATATGAATAAAAATGTAAGTTTTCATGGAGAACATGAAAATGCCTGGGTGACCCCAAACTTTTGAAGGATAGTGTATATAGCAACAGTATTCCTGTAAAACCTGACATATTGTACAACAAATGCTGCTGCCCGGTCACTCCTAATAGAATGATTTGGTTTGATCATTACAATTTTTTAAATACCTGCAATATTGACAAGCCAAGTAGCAGAGAGTTGTGCAAATGATCCTCATGGTGTTGCTGAATTGCTTTAGTTTGTTGATGAGGTGAATGCACCCTGAAAATATCACCACAGTTCCGATGATGACTTTCTCACTGCTCATTATCTTAGTATTTGCTAAAATATTGACGATTCATCTTTATTCGAACTCAGGAGCTATATTTGGCTCTGTCGGCAGGCTGCTTGATGCTGTGCTTGAAAATCAGAATGTTGCTTCTGTGTGACTTAGAGAAGGGTTCATGTGGTGAACAGGAATTATGGATTACCTGGAGTCATTACAGCCCCCTCTGATGCTCCGCTATGATTAATTTGATGCTTATTCTAGACATAATCAATACAACACTGGATATCTGTGTAAATTCACTGAACATTATACAAACACTTGCAGCAGTCATACACTCAACACAAATATAAACGCAACACTTTTGTTTTTGCTCCCATTTTTTATGAGATGAACTCAAAGATCTAAAACTTTTTCCACATACACAATATCACCATTTTTCTCAAATCTTGTTCACAAATCTGTCTAAATCTGTGATAGGGAGCACTTCTCCTTTGCTGAGATAATCCATCCCCCCTCACAGGTGTGCCATATCAAGATGCTGATTAGACACCATGATTAGTGCACAGGTGTGCCTTAGACTGCCGACAATACTTAATTTTTTCTTTTAATAAAGAAATAGAAACTAAGTGCTGGCATCAACTGTCACCATTTCCAGAATACAATCACCGGTGATAAAACATATATCAGTGTGAATGAGACGAGTGTTACCACACAGCAGCTGCTCTCAGTCGCTGCCTCAGGCTTTAATAACCACAGCAGGCACAGACTGCAGCCTTTTGCTTTTAGCAGCTGGTATCTGCGGCCAGCTTCACTTTTAGCTCTCAGCCTCTCACACTGTATTTAGGTGTGAGCGTCTGCCAGCCGTGGTGACATGTGTGGGTGCTTCAGCAGTTAGCCGTCATTAGCGGTTTCAGTATTTTCTGCAGCTTAACCAGAGATGAGCTCATCTGGTGTCACCGCTCTTCTGCCGTGTCTTCACCATCACACTGATGTTTGTCCGTATGCGTTTCGTATTGTGCCTTCGGGTGTTTTTCTTTTAACTTGTGGAATTGTAGTAAACTATTTTGCCTGAATGATAAAATCTGTTTTTCATTAGCATTAAATCTGTCACTTACTTCTTTTAAAAATATCCCATTAATCCTCTTTAAATTGATATAATACCTATTTAATCTTTACCCAAACATCTCAAAATTTCTTGTTTTAATACAACAGCATTAAAATCTCAAAATATTGAACTTATATTGATATAAAGGAGCTGCACAAATCGCCATGTTTAGGGAAACTCGGGTGAACAAATGACATTATCTTCAAATTCATCTGTTAAATCTCTGTTCATGGAATAATCAAGAATTTTATTCATCTTTATGGCATAGCTGCAGATTTTGTTGACTACAACAAAGCACTTTAGATTTTTAAGTTTTATCTGGATCGTAGCAATGGATGAAATGCAAACGTGAAAGGCTGAAGTTTATTTTTTAGTCAGCTAGTGTGTAGTAGCATTGCTTTACTAGTTAATAACCCACAGTTATATTAAAGCCTCGTTATTTTCAATGGAAGCATAAACCAGCAAGGAAAGCACTCAGAGAGCCTAGTATCCCGCCAAGGCTGCCCAGTCCTCGTATTTCAGTCTGAATCCACCATAACATCGCTGCTTTAAGATGCTTGTCGCTACACATTTAAATAGCCAGATTTTTGCTAGTTGTACTCGAGGAAAATGTGTTTTAAAAAGTGCCAGAAAGCCTTCTTCAGCTTTGGAGGGATGTTTTGGTATTTGGTTTTTATCCCTGGCAGCATTTGTGTGTGTGTGTGTGTGTGTGTGTGTGTGTGTGCGTGTGTGCGTGCGTGCGTGCGTGCGTGCGTGTGTGTGCATATCTTGTTTGTACTGGGCTACATATTGCAAACAGGCTTAGTGTTTTACACTAGTGACAGCTGGGAGTCACTCCCAAAACATCCATTGTGACTGTGTGTGTGTGTGTGTGTGTGTGTGTGTGTGTGTGTGTGTGTGTGTGTGTGTGTGTGTGTGTGTGTGTGTGTGTGTGTGAGAGAGAGAGAGAGAGAGAGAGAGAGACACCAGACGATCCATTGTTATGTGTTTGCTGACATGGTGCATCATCCGCAGGGCTGCTACTGTTGCTTTCCCAGCAGCACAATGAGCAGCAACACAGAGATGCTGAGCCCAACACTGCACGGCTTTATTTAGCTGAATGACACACACTCACACACACACACACACACACACACACACACACACACACACACACACACACCCGCACACACATAGCAGGCATAGAGAAAAAGAAGAATGTGTGTGTGTGTTGGTATCTCACAAGCAGTAAGAGGACAAGGGTTCAGAAGTTTTTTGCAGTCCCAGAAATGATGTTCTTCAGCAACTACGAGAACTTATATTTAGACACAAGCACACTGCATTTTTGTTATCTGAAGATTTGATAGGAACAGCCTGATTTCTTTTTCAAGCACAGTGTTTGGAGGTACGGCTGCACCTGAATTCATTCTCATCAGTGCAGGTTACAATGACTTCTGAATGCTGCATTCAAGTTCTATGTGTAAAATGAGAAGAGAAATGTGTGCGGATTATAAAGGCTTCACTGCTCCACATCTGCTATCTTGTGTAGTTTAGTTTTTGAAGGGGAATAGATAAGATTAATGCAGTAGATTAAAGTAAAGTACAAGAACATAGTGAAAAGAAGCTCTAAGGAAACAGCGTGTACGTCTGACTCCACAAATTGGTGAACAGTGAATTAGTGTGTTCTTACTGTGAGCCCTTTATAGTTCTTCACAGGTCGGCAAAGCCTAGCTGCATATATGAAAGCATCAGTCGGCACAGTTTCAAATATAGAATCCTGTTTCTAGGAGGATAGAAAATTAAAGATTTTAATACCTGCATGAGAAGTGGTTCATATTATGAGTGTTTATTAGTGCAGGGGTTCAGCCTTGAGTCTAATGGCAAGGTTATTTTAGAAAATAACTAATTCATACAATTTGACAAGTTGTCCGATCATGTTGGAAATCAAAAATATTTTTAGTTTAGTAGCTTCTAACAGGACCACTGGGAGGCAGGGTGATGCAGCGGCCGTCATACAGCCGGGGGACACAAAAATAATTAAAGAGGTGGATAGCAGTGTCTCCTAAAAGGTGCTCACAGTGTTACACTCTGGTCTTTCACATGAAAAGTGACAGAAATAGTTACTCGGGCTCCTTTCTCTCCACCTCACAGCCGATCAGTCTCGGCAGGATGTGGGTGTGAATGTTGCATTGTCAGTCTGAGGAAGTTACGGACATTTTCAGATGTTGTGAAGATGTGGGGGAGAAAAGTTTGTAATGCTGTTTGACCATCCGACAAGAAGTTCTCATAATGGCTGAGTGGGAAGAGGATTGAGCAGATAGAAAAGGAATCTCACATCCGTTTCAGTGAATTCTGTATACTTTCTTTTCCTAACTTTTGCCTTTACTTGGTCCAGAAAATCCTTTGATGGAAATTCAAGAGAGGAAAATAAAATCACCAACGCTGAAATTGCCTTAAATCCAGCTGACATCTCAGCTTAAACATCATTACACATGAAAGAAGCTAAAATTCTGACGTCTCTAATTTGATCATGAATGTCATAGTCTGTCAAAGCGGCTGTAAATCAGCCACTAACAGCTGATCGGATTTAATTTGATTATTTCATGGAGCTCAATTAAAAGAACAGAACAGTGAAGTTAGAACATTTATTTCCAGCATCATCACATGGTCCAAACATTTTCCAAGACTTGTTTTGACATTTTCAGTATTTTATAAGTCTTGTCTCTTAAATCGATCATTTAAACTCTGAGAAACTTCCCTGTGTTTTGATTTTAAAGATGTAAAGTTTCACAATAATATCTCATAGAACAGTCTACACTGATACAAACTAAGAGCAGAGAGAACTCAGAAATGTCTTTTGTGCAGAATAACAAAATTATAAAGAAGAAAAAAATGAAAGTCGAAATTATTTGATTGTTTTATTTTGCAAAAATTAAAAAAAATTAATCCACATGTTCAACATTTTTACAACCTCTAACTAGGCATCTTTCACACTACTCTACACATCAACTCTTTTATAAAGTAGCACAGGATTTTTTTTTTAACAGAATGCGGTGCAAATAAAAATATATTTTTTTATATTTTCACAATCATTTTAGCCATTTTTTAAATTCAGGATTCTGTGTGTTAAATAGGGTGTAAAGTTCTGGCTGCAGTTTGCCTTTTTTGCCAAGTTATAGCATTTGTGGAATGATTTTTGCATATAAAAATTCCATCGTCTGGTAATTTTGAATTATTTGATCAATTATTTACATATTTTTGTCTGAAAAACAGTTTTTAAAAACTGAACAATGTCCATCACAGTTTATTTCAACCCAATCAAACGTCCTACAGAAGTCCAAACCCCACAGACCTTCACATTTCATCACATTCTCACATCAAAAATATGAAAATAAACATTTTTCTCAGCAGAAGTTTCTTGAAGTTGCCAACTCATTTTCTGTCCAATGGTGCGTCTTTATGGTAAACTATAAAGCTTTATGTAAAATCACTGCTCCAGGCCAAAACTTTGTGTAAACAGAAGCAGTATATTCACAAATCATCCCACTTCCCAGCATCTTAAGACATGAAGTAATAATGAAATGCACGATGTCCACAACATATCATGTGAGCTCACAGAACATGAAGTGTACGGCTTCCTATCGCAGTTTCTTTCATACAGCATTGAGTCAATAGAAACTGTGGCCTGTTATCAAGGTTTGGAAAAAAGGAAAAGTTCAAGAACATCCTCTCCTTGCTCAGCCCTGTGTGAGGTGGAGATATCCGGCGAGAAAGGGAGAGATGATGACAAAGAAAAGCTCCGTCAGAAAGAAAAAAAACTTCCATGAATTATTCAGCTCTCCTTTTGTCTGCTCTCCATTTATCTCTCAATCCTCCCTTTTTCCCTCTCTTCCCCAAGCTGCTGCAGACTCTGACAGCTTTATTGTAGCTGCTGGGAGATACTCACTGTGTGTGTGTGTTTCTATTCTCATGCTCGTGTGAAGCTCTGGATGTTTGTGGTGTGTGTGTACTGTGTAAATTCTGTGTAATGCCTTGTGTCCACCCACCACCACACACACACACTCTCATACACACTTTAAATAGTCTGGTAATTAGACAGGCAAATTACACTCCTTTCTGCCTGCCTGCAGCTGAGGACTGTGGGAAACGTAGGCAGCTTAAGTGTTTCCTTTATTGCAGAGATGGCAGGGGACCAAGGAGTGTTTTTAGATTTCTAAAGGCAGAGGAAAAAAGGAGACGGGGTTAGTGTGATTATCAGCGTGCAAAGTTCATTATGCTTTTTTGGTTGGAACGTGCAGAGAGCTGCAGGAATACATGCTGATGAAATGCTTTAAATGATGCCGATGCACTCAGAGAAACAGAGAGTTGGAGGGGCAAAAGGAAACAGAACAGCTCATCTTTAAGCATTGATTTAAAAAGGTGACACAGAATGCATAATGCCACTTTGTTTCCTACTGAAAGTTGTCATTTAATACTGGGAAGCGTATTTAATCTGCATCTGGGTCAGATCCAGCAGTCAGATCCTTTACTTACACTACCGTTCAAAGGTTTGGGGTCACTTAGAAATGTCAACATTGCTGAAAGAAAAGCAGTTGTTTTCAACGAAGATAGTGTTAAATGAATCAGAAATATTGTCTAGACATTGCTAATGTGGTAAATGACTATTCTAGCTGAAAACGGCTGATTTTTAATGGAACATCTCCATAGAGGTACAGAGGAACATTTCCAGCAACCATCACTCCTGTGTTCTAATGCTACATTGTGTTAGCTAATGGTGTTGAAAGGCTAAATGATGATTAGAAAACCCCTGTGCATTTATGTTAGAACATGAATAAAAGTGTGAGTTTTCATGGACAACAATGAAATTGTGTGGGTGACCCCAAACCTTTTGAACGGTAGTGTATGTAAAAGTACTTAAACCACACTCTATTAATACTCTATTGTCTCTTAAAGCCCTGTATTTTAAATGTTACTCAAAAAAAAGTATACAAGTTTAACTAGAAAAAATGTTCAGAGGATATTAAGTAATGCAGAAAAAAGTTTTACAACAGAACTGCAAGACTCTATTATTATGACCCACGCATTATATAAAAGCAGTTGGTTGAAACTGAGAACATTTTGGACTATTTTGTATAACACACTGACTAGTGACAATATTGTTATTAAGTAGATATTTTTCTTGATTGATCTTGAAATAGTGAGAAATGCTCATAACAACTTCTTCAACTGTCTTGCTTTCCCAACCACTGTAGAATTTGCATTACTGTAATGTAAATCACAAGGAAAACGCAGCAAATCCTCACATTTCAGAGGCTGAAACCATCAAATGTTTAGCAATCAGCAAACACCTATTGTCATTCAACTAATCAGTTCATCTGCAAACTGTTTCATCTCTACTTAAAATATTCTTTCAGTTTATTTAATCTTTAATAAACATAATATTCGATGTACACTGACCTGCCTCAACATTATAAGAGCCTAATATTGTGCAGGTCCTCCTCGTGCCACTAAAACATCTCAGACGATCACAGCATGGACCTCTGGAGGTGTCCTCACTTTTCTGGCAGCGCATCACTTGGGTTCTGTGGGGTGCAAAGTGGGGTCTCTGTGGATCAGATTTACTTCACAACCCATGGATACTTGATGGGACTGAGTTCCGGCTGGTTTGGAGGCTGAGTCAGCACCTTGAGCTCTTGGTCATGTTCCTCAATCTGTTCCTGAGAAGTTTCTGCAGTAAGTGCTGAGGCATTTTGTCTTGTTGGAGGAAGCTGCTAGTGTTACAGATTAACCTGGCAATAGCCAGATTAATAATTGAGTAGTACTTGATAGTACTCCACAATATCAATCTGGGACCGCTCCATGTAAATCCGTTGGGAGGAAAGGGGCACGGATTGGACAATGCAACAGTATGTCCCGCCTCTGACAGGTTTGTTTTTAGCCAGTCGCGGGATCTTCACAATGAGCGGAGCCAATTGGTAGATTAAACTCTTACCAAAACCCGTAGGTAAAAAAGCACAAACATCTTTACCATCCAGAAATACGCAAAGCGCCTCTCGTTGTTCTTCCTTCAAAGAAGCGATAGGAGATTCAGCTAAAACTGACTTAATAGCAGCATCTACACGATCGTTGTCCTCCGTTGCCATGTTTGTTTTGATCTACTGGTGCTTGGTGTCGTCTTCACACCCGGATATCCTGCCCCACACACGAATACTGCTGCGTGATTGGCCCGTGCCAACTTGGCTCTGTATGAACAGTGAATGCGGGAGCCGAGCAAGATGGTTTCTTGAGAGATTTGTGAACTCACAAATATCGCGAGAAATCAACTTGCTGGCAAGGTTAGTTACAGATGGCTGTTGTCATAAATGGGTGTACGTGATCTGCAACAATGTTTATTTAGGTGTTGGAGGAAATTATTGACGTCACCTGTCAGTACTTCTTACTTAAAGACCAGCAGTCACATTAATGTAATGAAAAGTATTATATTTGTCTCTAAAATCTAATGGTGTACAAGAAGGAAAGACAAAATAAAGTACACATACCACTAAACAGAAAGTACGTGTAAACATGTTCTTAGTTACATGCCAAAATATGTTCATTGGCTGGTGGTAGTTCTGAATTTTGGAGAACATGTCTTTCTTGTCTAAAAATGTTAGGACCAGCTGCTGTCGATCCATCTGTAGATGAAGTGACAGATTTGGCAGGAGTTCTTGGAGTAGACATTTGGTTGCGAATGCACATTCCACTTCAGGGTGCAAGTTTGAACTGAATACAACAAAAAAAATGTAAATAATGAAATAAGTTTTGTCCTCAAAGGAATTTTTTATTTGCCAGATTTGGGGAGGACTGACAGAGAAGTGTTTGGCAGATAATCAAAATCTCCTGAGCCTACACTGAAATATTTGTCTTGGCCAAGCAATCAGGGAAAAAATCTGCTCATTTTTCAGGTGTTATGAGCGAACATGTTCAAAAAGTCTCCTACACACTGTCTAACTCGCAAAAATACATATATATTGTAACAATCATAAATGAAAACCAAAGGTATTCACGTTAGGATAAATTACTATGATTTGATTGCTTAAAAACCCACAAGGGCCGAACTGCATTTCATATGTAGAAGAGTCTGCAGGGACACATTTACATAGCATGTGAAAAAGCACTGAATAATAAATTGAATCTTTCATAATATATTTAAGAGGCACTCACAGAATTTCAGTTCACTCACAGTACAGCCTTATGTTGAAAACTGCCTTCAAAATTACCCTCTACCCTGTCAGGACCATATACATTACATGAAGTGAGTCCCTATAAATAGGTCCTACAGGCCTCCAGAGGCAAATGCAATGAAGAAAATGCAAAACAATGTTTGGCTGACATCTATAATAAATTACCACAATAAAGCATTTACTAAGGACCCTCCTCCGTGCAATATGTAATTACAGTCTGTATTAAAGCTGACAGAAATAGACACTACCATTCAAAAGTGTGGGGTCATTCAGAAATGTCATTATTTTTGAAGAAGAAGCAATTTTTAGATAGCATTAAATTAATCATAAATACAGTCCAGACATTGTTATTGTGGTAAATGAGTGTTCTAGATGGAAATGGCTGATTTTTAATGGAATATCTCCATAGGGGTACAGAGGAACATTTCCAGTAACCATCACTCCTGTGTTCAAATGCTACATGGTGTTAGCTAATGGAGTTGAAAGGCAAATAGATGATTAGAAAACCCTTGTGCAATTATGTTAGCCCATGGATAAAAGTGTGAGTTTTCATGGAAAGCAAGACATTGCCAAATTTTTGAACAGTAGTGTATATATGGACACAACGGAGATTAATTTTTTGCATGGTACACAGTGAGCAGGAGTCAGTTTGAAACTTTTATTTTGTATATACTTATCCCTCTCCTGCAGATATGCAAATACTTCTGTATGAATATTTTGGAAAAGTAAATGAGATAAACAGAAACAGAAGCAAACTGATAAACAAATACTGGATTGCAATTTTTTGCCTGACTTTCTAAAGGAGAAATGTAAAAACATCCCTTTCATCTACATCCTTTCTGGCAAAAATAGTTGTCAAACCAAGGAAGTAAAGCTGTTTTCCTGTGCTGTCACATTCATCATTAACTGCTGTTGGAGACTGAAATCGTTCATGTCAGCCTCCCAACTGCGGTTTTAATAATGTGGAGGGTTTTGTTTTTGTCATTACTTTTAAACTGTACCAATGAGAACAACAGATTCACTGCAGTTTTGCTCTTATTGTGTTCCAATTCAGCAAATGTGAACTAATCGCTGTTAATCCCATTGTTTTCAGGAGCCAGCCAGCTGATTCTGCACAAACTGCTTACTGCTGCTTAGTCACACACACACATACACACACACACACACACACACACACACACACACACACACACACACACACACACTTGTACACAGAGGTGAGCAGATACCATGCAGACAGGTACAGCAGCATTCACAGTGTGCGACCTGTCTTTCTATTTGAATATGTGAAACTGGTCTGACAGGCTGTGCAGCCCTCTTTGTCTCTTATCTCACCTGTAATAAATAAACATGGTACAGAGAGTTTTACTTAGTCAGCTGAGCCAACAGTATCACCGCAGCTGTGTCCTTTTACTCTCAGCGGACCTTAGAAGGTGAACAGTGCTTTTTCCCACACTTATTTACACACTGACGTCACATAAGATGCTACCCTAACGACCAGCGATCGCTCAATCACAGCCCTAGCAAGCCACTCCACATGTGCAGCAGTGTGGATGGAGCTGCATTAATGCTGCATTCAGGCAATTAATGCAGCATGAATAACAAGAACAGGAAATCTGCCAATCATTCTGGCTTCTTTTGTGATCCCTCATTATTCTGTTATGCCGTAGACTTAACTTTACATGAATTATCAGTTAAAGTTATGCCATAGACTTAACTTGAACTGATGATTCATGGAGAAGACATGCACATGACTTGTCTGGGACGTGTAGTTTTGGCCTCGAGCAGTGATATTAGCTGTGAAGCAGGTGCATATTTAATCATATTAGCACAAGGATCTTTGACTCTGAAATTCTGACTGGGAAGATGTTTTTTATGCCAGAGTAAAATCTGTTTGTGTTCTAAGAAACAGTAATTTGAAAAAGTGTGAAAAAGTCTCAGTGAACTTCAATGAGGCAGGGATCAGTGGACCAATTCTACATAAACAAAGCACACATGAGCTATCTGAAACCAAAGAAAGACCAAATAGATATGAGAAGAGCTGATGACTGACATCACTGGCAGTCAGTTACCTCACAAGTGTTAAGGCGTTGGTACAATCAGAGGTTTTTAGTGTTTGTCTGTGAGACTGTGTTACATCTGCTGTAATGACATAAACCTGTCACATCCATACTAGGGACAAAAAGCAGGTCCTTACAGCCTAAATCATGAAGTTATGAAACTTGATTTAAAGGTTCGGTTCACACAAGCAGCGGCTATCATTACCATAACTATCCAGGAAATGAATGTGTGTCAGTGTGATATTCCATAAACTGACAGAGACACAACTGTGCCTTTAACTCTATGAGTCTGATTCTATAGGAGGCCTTTGTGTCATGGTCTGGTGACACAGGCTGACTTAATGGAGTGGTGCTGAGTGGTGGAGGCTGACACACACACACACACACACACACACACACACACACACACACACACACACACACACACACACACACACACACACACACACACACACACATGTTTGTACTTCTATCTTAGTGAGGACATCCATAGGCGTAATGCATTTCCTAGAGCCTTACCCTAACCTTAACCATCACAACTGATTGCCTAAACTTAATCCTTACCCTAACCCTAACCAAACCTCAATTCATACCTGTTCTCTAAAAACAAGTCTTCACCCTCAAACATGGCTGTTTCAAAGTGAGGACCGGCCAAAATGTCCTCACTTTGATAGTTAAATGCAGAAAATGGTACTCACCATGTAGCAAGTACAAGAACACACACACACACACACACACACACACACACACACACACACACACACACACACACACACACACACACACACACACACACACACACACACACACACATGTTTGTACTTCTATCTTAGTGAGGACATCCATAGGCGTAATGTATTTCCTAGAGCCTTACCCTAACCTTAACCATCACAACTGATTGCCTAAACTTAATCCTTACCCTAACCCTAACCAAACCTCAATTCATACCTGTTCTCTAAAACCAAGTCTTCACCCTCAAACATGGCTGTTTCAAAGTGAGGACCGGCCAAAATGTCCTCACTTTGATAGTTAAATGCAGAAAATGGTACTCACCATGTAGCAAGTACAAGAACACACACACACACACAAAGGACATCACATTGACTTGCATTTATATCCTGATGGTGGCTGTTATTTGCTTAACCCTTCATGAGTACTTACTAAGCGGTTACACATTTACACTTAGTGGGATAATTCTGTGTTTCGATAGGAGCAAACATCAGTGTACTTTGTACCTCGATGTATCTCTGTGAGTCACTTTCATGTTTAAAGTACAATTTGTCTGGACATTGAGATATTATTTAGATATAGAAATATTTAACACTCTTTATAATAAGCAGCTTGTGTTTATTGTTATTTCCTTTCCACACAGGTTTAGGATAAAACTTTGAAGCCTAATAAAACTGGTGCTCTCTTTTATTGATTCTTTTTTTGAAGGTGTCTGCATCCTCAGGGTTACGGAAAATTACATGAATGTGTATACTAATCATATCTGGTCTGAATTTCCATCCATCCATTATCTATACACCGCTTAACCCTCATTAGGGTCGCAGGCGACTGAAGTCTATCCCAGCTGACTTAGGGTGAAGGCAGGGGACACCCTGGATAGGTCATCAGTCTATTACAGGGCTACATACAGAGACAAACAATCACGCTCACATTCACACATTCAAACGGACAGTTTAGAGCTACAGGTTAACCTCAGCATGTTTTTGGACTGTGGGAGAAACCCACGCATGCACAGGGAGAACATGCAAACTCCATGCAGAAAGATCCCAGGAAGGCCGACACGCGAACCGGGGATCTTTTAGCCGCAAGGCTAAAGCGTTAACCACCAAGTTACTGTGCTGTCTTGGTCTGAATTTGATTATTAAAATATTTTTTGAAAACCCTGCTGTCTCTGAATGCTAAATAATATTTTTTGTAATTGTGAAAATAATGGACCACTTAGAATGTCTCAGTGTGTTCTCCAGTAGCTGGTCATTATCCACCAAGTTGCTCTGCGTTTGGGTTTACGCATATGAATTTCCTCCCTTATTCTTTCACAACTACACCATTCTTGTTTATCATATTGTAAAGTATTTTACAAATGTATGTATCACAACATAAGCAATACAAGGGCATACGCATCGTGTACTCATATAAATATTACAACAGAACAGCATGGAGAGAGCAGACTTATTTTAAGGCCAACACACCACTATTCTATGATATGTGATTTTGCAGCCAGAACCAGACATGTTTCAAATTTATTTGGATGCTTGTTTGCCCATGCTCCAACTCTCAATCTTTCAATCAAATTTCATGAAAATGGTATTTTTTGCATCATGCTGTTGACAGTCAAACATGAAACAGTAATACCAGCATGACCTCCTTGGGGAAGATAACTTCTACTTGCATTAATGTGATCTACACAGCAGTGTATGGAAATCTAGGTTGTGAATGAACACAAATAAACATGCTCATTGCTGAAGAACAGTCAGGGCTTTTGTCCTTGTTGGTGCACTAGCAGATCCTACTTAGTGCAAATGGTATGTTTCACAGAGGTACCTTGTGTCTATCTACAACCTTCTAAATGATAACAGTAAAGTTGGCACTGTTGGACAGCACTACAGCTGGTGGCATTATCAGCACTATTTTCTGAATCAAGTAACTTTTCAGTAGCAGAAATCTTCTATTGATCAAGCAGTTTAGTAGCTTTCACATGAACTACATTTTCATTAGAATTTATGAAATGACAAGCACAGACAAGCTTTCACTGCAGTCTGAAATAAAACTAAGCATCAATGTGACACCACCACCGAACAGATACATACATCTATCAGTCACAACATTATGACCACTGACAAGTGAAGTGAATGATGTCGATCATCTTGTTATAAAACAATGTTCTGCTGGTAAACCTTGAGTCCTGACATTCATGTGGATGTTTGACGTGTAGCACTCACCTAAACAGTACAGGTCAACCAATCCCCTAACCTCCATGACAACAGCAGTCCTTGATGTTAGTTGCCATCGTCAGCAGGACAATACACCTTGATACACTGCAAAAATTGCTCAGGAGTGGCCCAGGGAACAGGATAGAGCTAAAGTATTCACCCAGGTTCCACACTCCCCAGATCCAAACCAAGATAAGCCTGCAACCCACAGAAACCACAGAATTCAGTGTCACCATCTCGATGCCATAGGACATCCCCAGAGGTTCTGTGTCCATGTCCCACCGGGTCAGAGGAGTTTTAGCAGCATAAAGGGGACCAATACAATATTAGACAGGTGGTCATAATGTTATGCCTGATCGATGTATATGTGTACCCAACAGAAGTGCTTACATATGACTGTCATGGATATTTTTTCAAAGCCCATCTCATCGTCCATCCAGCAGTAGCCTCCATCAGGAGATGTTACGAGACCACTGGACAGTGGCAAACCAAAGCCAGTGTTAACCTTTGATAACACTCCCTTGTGGATGTTCACATGGGCATCTGTGAACACTCATGAACACGTAGCTGTCGCTAGTATTCTACTCCATTGCGAACATGTGCAGTATGTATGTATTCTCTACATGAATGCGCACTGGCCTTATAGCATAGTCACCACACAGATACTAGTTATGGGCAGCAAGAGGTACACATGGATTCTAGTGGACTTCTTCATCACACAGACTGTAGCAGACCTCATGGTTCCAACTTCACTGTACATTTAGAGAAAAAAAGGCTTTCGATTCAATTCTACTCTTGGATTACATTATGCTGTATGTGGATATGGCCTACTGCGCTTGTATGGAACACAATCCTCCAAGTGGACTTCAGTTCACCACAAAGTTGCATAAAAATAAAGTATGTGTCTGTGGTGTCTAGAGTTATCAGTGTGCAAGTCCTTAAGGAAGAATAATTGATGCACCTTGAAAGACCTCCACTGACAAGAGGCCAAGGAGCTCCATTATCTAGGGTTATGATAAGCTGTGTATTAGCCATGGAGGAACACACGAGCTCTTGTATATGCAACTGAATTTTTTGCTTTCTTCATGTACATTTATAGTAGTTTGCATAAGACATTTAGTCAAGCAATAGAACAATTTATCGAGCAGTTCTCACTGAGCATCTATTGGGAATATATATCAATATCTAATTCCAGCTAGAGTTTTTAGCTAACTACTAGCCTGCTATTTTCACAGTCTGTAGGTAGCAAATGGATAAATATAAACATAAATACATACATTTAAAATGTAGTTTCTGAGCTACTAAACTACTTCTCCTACGTTGGTGTAGCTTAGCTTGCTTTTCATTTAATGTAGAGCAACTAGTTTAGCTCACTTTTCCAAGTAGCTAGCCCAACAATGAAAGTTACGTAGTTTAATGTCATTAACCTTTTGGAAACTCCTTAAAAGAAAGCCGAACACAGGCCTCAAGCAACATTCTTAGCAATGAATTGGAAACAATGTGGAAAGTAAATACAAACTGCATTTTTAAAATCTCCAGTCAGAGATGATGGTGTCAGACAGCGTGACCTCTCACATTTGCGAATATCTGCATTATAGCGGCTGAGTGCGGACATGTATGCAGCTCTTTAATGACTGTGAGAACTGTTGCTGCTGTCACTGTTGCCACGGTTCATTCAATAAAATGACCTTTACAACTAATCAAGGCCTTTGAATGATGTGACCTGTGTAATCCCTGTTTCCCACTTAAATGTTAATGAGCTTCATGCTCTGGGTGGTCTGCCTACTGCTTCAACAGAGAAATGTCACTTATCAACAGAATTTTTTCGCAAAATGTATGAGCAATATTTGTATGCTCCTTGTTAGAACACACCATCCTTTCTGCAGCTAACAAGATGAGGGAGAACACCACCTAGATCTATTTAGAAACATGATTTTCGCCTCTGTCTGGCAACAGTCCAGTTACACAACATGCGGGCAGCGAGCCAGGGAGCGGCTGCAGTGTGCTCTTGGCTGGACCACTGAATGATGGCTGCACCTGGTTCAAGTGAGGACTTTTCACATTGCTGCTGATCAGGGAGGGATGCTTTTCAGGAGAAAAATGCAAGGCCTGGCTGAGAAGCCTGACAGTCTCACCATTTGTCTGGCAGAGGGAGTCTGGTGTTTGCATGCGTTCTTTTCGTTTCAGTACTTCTGAGAGCAAACAGATGAGATAAATCCTGCAAAGTGAGGATCAGTCTGTATGCCAGTCATCTGTGGCGTAAACCCAACTCTTTGCCACTTATTGCTTTTTTTTGTCTGTTCAAAACTTTGCCAGCATGTTTTAAAATGTTCCATAATGTCTCCAATACTTCTATGTAGCAAATTAAATTTGGATTTTAACAGCTCTGACAGTAGATTTCGATCAGTGCAGCTTTCCTTGCATATCTTCTGCCATCCACCATCATTAAGCTGCTATAAAGAAACAAAGGGAGTACAGTCAGCTCCTGTGGGAGTCATCAGCATGTCATCTACCACCTTTGACTAATGTATGTAAAAAAAACAACAACCTGGCAACGTTTTCCTTGCTGCTAACTAGATTTCATCACCAAAATGTAAAAAAAATACAAAAAATATATACTATGGCAAAATTATTATTAGCAGAATCCCCTCAAGCCCCAAATCCAAGCTCTCATATTTGTCAGTAGCCCTCTGGGTTTATTGTCCAACATCACAACAACAGGTCTAATCTAACATGAATGACCAAAATAGAGCACATTATAGTTGGAGTGCTGCAGAGCTGCAATAAATTCCTTTTGTTTCGATTGTGATGTCCGGTGAAAACCAACCATCGTCCCTGATGTATTCAGTTTCCGTCTGTGTTTACATGTCGACTTAAATGAACTGGCACAAACATGGAGCAGTGAGCTGCCAGTACGTGGTTGACAGTTTATGTTGCGGCCCGTTAGCAGATGGTTGGGCCACAAGGCTCTCGGTTCGTCTGCACAGGAGTCATCAGTGTCGTGCTTTTGATGGAACAGTATGTCTTCACAGACTGCACAACAGGTCACACATTACTCACGCTGTATCCATATGACGTGTGACGCAAAGTTTAATTATAGGCATCAAGTCCATTTTTTATATTTTATAACAGCTGCACTGGTTCTGTATTAGCCTCCAAGTGCTACTGAAACTCAGTTGTCCTACCCTCAGTTTGTACCTGAATGCATCCTGATGGAGGAGCTGCTGCTGCTGCTGCTGCTGCTGCTTGTGGGACACTGTGGTTGCGTTAATTCCCTGAGATGTAACAATAAATTATTCCTCCGTTACTGCCTGTGTATCTCCATGACAACTGGGCGGATTCATTTGCTCATAAACACTGTCAGATTACCTACAAGTTCTGATAAAAATTGAGCAAAAATATTCAAATCTTGTGTTTAACGAACCTTTAAAGGATGTTTATCTGTTAAAATAATGTCCCTTTTCAGAATGTTGTCTGGGTTCCATATTATGTTACATAAAAACAACAGAAGAGCGTTTTTAAAGCAGCATTTAGGAAATGCTTTTAAGTCTTCAAGTCAAGATGACAGAAAATGTTTTTTAATAAAATGTTCTTGTAATGTGATAAATTAAGAAAGGTAAAATATTCAAAGGATGTTCTGGAGATGTTACTGTGATAACACATTATAGAATGTTCTTCCATAAATACTTTTACGATGTTACACAAAGTTACATGATAGTTAAAAAATGATGTTCACAGTGAGGCATTCAAAAGCTATTTTAGGAATGTTAGCAAACAATCTTATGACCAAACAGTTCACATTTCCTCTAGTATGTCTTTAGAAAAGGTTTGTAGAACTTTGCAGACATTTCTCAGAATGTTGTTGAACAAGTGATTTTGTATAATTATGATCATAATTATAATTATTCCCAGGTAAATGATGAACTTTCATGCTCAGCTTTTTACATTATTGATTGATTAGCTGTAATATGGTTGGAATGTAACTTGCATTTTGCTGTAATGTTGGTCATACTCAACATTTTACTCTTTACTGTCGTGTTCAGGTTTATTCTGCAGAAAAATGGCTTTAGTAAAATATCACTTAGCTTGTCACTTACACTTAGCTCCACAGTCAGACTTGTTTCTGCTTCTGTAGTTGTAAAATCCCATGAATAAATTGTTGAGCTTCAGCGTAGACAGAACTTGACTTAAGCCATTCACACATAAAATAGATGTCAAAATGATGTCTACAAACACAAGATATGGAGAGAGCACATGCTACACTGTGGCATAATGGGGAAAACTAGCAGTGATGAAGGGAATCTCATGCGTTTTTCTATGTTGAAATCTGAAAGATGCAATTGATACATCTAAAAGTGATGAAATCATTGTTCTTTGGGGTTACCAGGCATTGATCTTGATCTGAGCTATACATTTCTCTTTAAGCTCAAGCATCAAACCTGCCAACTTCAACATGTTTGTTTTGCCCAGTCCAAATGTGTTCTTACCGGATTATTCCACTCCAGTTATAATGTTAACATGCGTCAACCCTAAACAGCCCTGCAGCTGTTTTAAGAAACCACTTTTAGAAAAGAATTCTCCATACTTGCAACCACAGCCAGTGATGCCTTTTCCAGATGCCCGTCGATGGCCACTGAGCCCAACACGAGCTCCCCAAACATCTGTAAAAGCCAGCTCCTCTCTGTGGGTTTTGTCGCCTCTTCTCTTCCGCTCCTCCCTCACTTTCCTCTCAGTTTTTATATAACCTCCATCTCCTCCATTTCAAGCATGTTCCTGCTGTTCTGAGAGTCAACGCAGGGCGTGCAACAGAAATTTAATAAGTCTCGGTGGATTGCAGATGGTCAGTGCAGTGAGACAAAACAAAGATGTTCTACTTTCACCGTGTTGCTGTTGAATTGCGTGTTCAACAGTGGAGAAGCTAATGGATCCGTGTGTTACACTGACGGCCACATAAGGTCAGACACACAGTATAAGACACTACTACAGCTACAAATAGCACATAAAAAAAGGAAAAGGAATAGAAGGAAGGAAGACGAGAAAGTAGGAACAATAATGGAAACAATTAAATTACATTGAATTCATCAATACTGTGCTGAAGTACATTTTCAAGGTTCTACTACTTAATGCTGTTTTGTACATCGACTCCACTTTCAGAGAGCAGTATCATACTTTATACTCATTGATGAGGTGAAGATTTTACGCAATGGATAATACACTGTCTCTGCAAAAAAAGTCACCATTTGGATTTAACTGAACAAATAGGTAAGAGCCTTCCATTGGATAATTACTGCAGTAATGAATGTATTTCGGATGCAACATCTTATTTAACCCTAGCCGATGCAGTGAGGAGCTTTTCATTTCTTAAACAACCATGTTGGAAGAGAAGGGTCAAATTATTTTCCTGCATCAAGCAAAGAAAACAACTAAGGAGGTTGCTGAAACTACTAAAATCAGGTTAAGAACCATCCAACGCATTATTAAAACCTGAAGGACAATGGTGAACCATCATCTTCCAGTAACAAATGTGGTCGAAATAAACGTTTAGATGATCATAAGAAATTAACAGTAGAACTCACAGCTATGTTTAATAGTGAAATTAAGAGCATTTCCACACACATATTGTGAAGCAAACTCAAAAGATTGCATGAATGAGACTATGAGGAAAATGCTGAGAATCCTGGCATTACTTGGTTGTATAAAATTACTCCACTCCTTAGTAGAATTATGTCACTGTGAAGAAAAACACTAACAACTCGGGGAATCCATGTCAGCTGTGTGTGGGTGGAGCGGCTTCCTCATGACTAATGAATGTTCAGTCAACAGGACAGATCAACAGATGCTGCAAAGCCCCTGTAGCACATCATCATAACTCTGCTCTCCATGCATAATACGTACAGTGGCTCAAAAGGTACAGTATGGGCTCCTACTCTATCTACTGTGTGTAACTGTACATACAAAATCTGCATATGTTTATTCTCGAAATCTTTAATTTCTGTCTCATATTTGTATTCCGGGCATCGTCTGTGTAACAGAGACCAGCCTGGAAGAATTTGTTGCATACATGCACAGATTTTGGGGTGCACATGGATGTATGTCTGCTTACAGGTGCAGAAAATACAAGTCCAATATGTGTGGATCGTGTTGTGGATCTTTCCCCACACGTCTATGTGCAGCTCAAACTGTCCACGCTACAACTGCACTCCAAGGGCAATAGTGCACATGTTCAGTAATAGTGTGTATGCACGCAATGTGTCGATATAATCTATTGCACATGCATGCAGTGGAGTCCACAAGAGGATTCCTGCAAACTACAAAAACAGTTTAACAAAAACAACTAATCTTCCGTGGGTGTCCACATCTGTGCTTGTGTGTCCCTAAGAGAGCAGAAACAATTCTTAACACTGGACTATTGTTGTGGGGATATTTGGTTGTGTCTGAAACAATAGAAGATTATGGAAATAGACATGCTTGATGAACCTACAACACAGTAACAAGGAAGGCAAGAAAAGAAACTGTGGATGAATAAGGTGATCCACTTCTACATGAAATAATCCCTTAAAACTCCCTTGTCTGCTTTGGTCTCCATATACACTGAGCTCTTTGAATGTGAGCTGAAGGACTTTATAAATAAAGTAATTCATTAGGGCCATAAGCACAGCTTAACAACATATGACTGAGCTTCTCAGCTGGACAAACAAAGCATGGCTTGTCTGATGAACAAAAGTGTCTAATGTGTCATAGTTAACAGTGCAGGACATGTGTCACTGACAGATGTTGGGATGCCAGAGGACCAAAGTCAAGCAAAGGGTCACAATGCTGTGCATGTAGTATGTGTGTGTTTATTTGTGGATGAAATTTCTGCAAACATCACAACTTCATCTCAACCAAGTGCACGTGTTATAGCCGGTAGAACATGGATGTTGTTGGTCTGTATGTAGAATCAGCCCGCTGGCTTGCATGTTTGTGCTGCTGCTGCATGTTGGTATAGTTCATTTATTGATTTGTTTACTCAGAGAAGGAGCAGCAGCAGGATGCTGAATCAGAAGAAAGACAAGACTGATGCAGTCTCTGTATACAGCAGATCAATGATTTTTAGTTTGGTATCTAGTTTCATTTTAACATCACTATTTGCTTTATGTGTTTATATGTGGACTAATTTTAGTAAGCATGAGTAATATAACACAGATCATCCTTGATGTATATACAAGTATATACTTTCTAAAACTAACATTTTCTGTTACATGGATGCACCAAAAGCACTCTGTGGCACAGACTTATAAAAGGTTCCCACGTCTCCAACACAGCAGCAAAGCATCCATGCTCAATGACACATCAAACGACTACAACAGTGCTGAAAGGTATTCAGGCTCTTTGTGGTCATTAGATCTGTTTGTGTTGGTTTTGTATCTATTTTTTCTATTTTTTTATTATACGGTCAATTGGCATCGTTTTCTCACCATGTTGTGCCCTTTTGTATTCATTCTGCATCTAACAGTGACATTTTACATCTCTTTGTGTTTCTTTTCATCTATTTCTGCTCATTGTTCACATCTTTTTCATTAGATTGTATCTCTTTGTAGTCGCTTTGAGTCTCCTAGCTGTTTTAGATCGTTGTTGTCATCTCATTGCAGCCATTTTGTATCTTGTAGTGTCTCTGCCGTCAAATTGCTTGTATTGGCAGGGATTTGGCATCTATTTGTGTGACTTGTAATTGGTCCAGTTTGTCTGTTGTAGTCGGCTTGCAACTCTTCCTGCTTCTTTTGTGTCTTTTTGCCAATCTCCTTTTTCTTTTTTGTTGTTATTTTTTCATTATTCTTTCTGGTTCCTTTGTCATTGTTTTGAGTCTCTTTGTGGTTGTTTGATTCATTTTATAACAAGAGTTGCTACCTGACACTTCAAACAGTGGCTCTGGACCAGGTACCCCCTGACAACTTGGGTCACTGGGCCTTTGCTCATTCGACCCATCACTAATTCTTCCATTAGCCCATGAGCCTCCAGCTCTCTCTTCAGCCCAGTTTCCCATGAAAATGTCTAATAATGAGGGGTAGACCAATTATTTCGTGGGCACTTAGCAGGTCTAATATTGAGCATCATTCCATATTTTTTTCAAGTCCCAGCTTAATTTAAAAATGCACTAATTTGGTTGTGATACAGCTGTCTCTCTCCATCTGTAGTTACTCTGTGGTCTTCAGCAAAGTCCCCACAGCACCATCTGACTGGTTACACATCATTACTAATAATCTGTCAGCACTACATAGCATTGATGTAAGTACTACTATATTAGTATATATGTAAAAAAATCTCTTTTAATTAAATATGTAAAACATAAACCCACAAAGGCATTTCACCAAAGCTGTGCATTACAATTTGTGTTTTCTTAAATGTTGACACCAAGATTTGAATCTTTACAACCAACATGTATCAGTTTTTACATACCAGTTATTGACCTCCTTGCATATTAAGAATGAGATAATAATTAATGTCAACCTATAAAAAAAATACTAGTCAACCCGTAGTAGTACATTTTTCAGTTCACAGCATGAAATGTATTGTTTCTCCCCTCAAAAAAATGCTGCATAATTCTAAGATGGTCATGTTTTTAGTGTCTGTAGCTTTGAAAGTACTTGTTAGCAACCGGGAAAACAACCACAGCTTTGCACAAGTGTGTTAACCTAAAGCATGATCCTTTCCCAAACCTAACCAAATAATTTTGGTGCCTAAACGGAACCAAATAGATTTGTAGCATCATCAAAATAAAAGCTGAATGGAAATGACAGTAATCATAACAAAATGTAAGAATAATGCAGAGAAAAAAATTATCCCACACAGGACTAGAACTCCGGTCACAGCTACAACCATCCCTCTGACTTCCTGATGTGCACTCTTTTACTTACAACGCAAATGAAACTGATGAGTCACATAATGTGAAACTGAAAGAGTGAAACTTGCAAGTCACATGACTTGGATAGGCCAATAGAAAACATGCATAATACCAATCATGTAGGTATCTCACAATTTTACAACCTAAACTAATGCATTTTGCACTATGGGCCAGTGTAGCTATTACTGGTGTGAGACTGCATTATGTTCTTTCCTCGTAGATGCTGAGAAGTGTAAAAGTTCACGGAAATAAATATCTTGTTTGTTTGTACCAAAATAAAAATAAGTAAAGTGGGAAATATGGCAAGCTTTGCTTTCAGTATGCAAATTTCAGTAATTTTATACTCTGGTAAGGTCATAAAACATGTTGTACAGTATTTTATAAAGCTACAGTCATAACATAAGCAAGACACTGAAACTCTTATTGATCCTAAAATTACTATTTACCTGTGCTGCTTGAGTATAATCCTTTTAGAGGGGCATTCATTCAGTGTGGTTAATCCCTGCTGGCTTATATCTGGGTCACATACTGTATGTGAACAGTCTAATATTCTGTTTTCAAAGTCGGGCATTGAATCACATCCTGCTGTTCACTGGCCTTGCATTGATCTCTGACATGAATATGGATGACTCTGACTATTCATTCACCGCTTAGGTTGATATCAGCTTAGCACAATGTTTTCCAATCCAGACTTAATCAATCCAGTATTTGAGACAAATGCTAATGCACTGGCCTTATTTTTCATAGCTGTGTTATAAGAGCTCCCAGTCATTTGTTCACACCTTTAAATTCATACAATACTCTCCCCACCTCTGTGTGTATCCTGTATGGCCACATTTCACACTACAGCAGATGTTTCCTGTTGCGCTGTGTGGGAGAAATTCATGTTTCTCTTGGAATATGAGCAACAGATGGTGAGAACAGAGCAGGAAAAAAAAAGAAAGGTGTGTTGATAGATAACACTGTGAATCGTGCCACCATGCAGAGAGAGGTGCATTTTTTAGCTGCCTGTCCGATCACGTGTCGTTGTAGCTTAAGATAAAAAGGAATCACACTCTCCTGAGTGGAAATGTAAGCTTTAGGGAGTGGATCATAGTGTGTTGTTGCCTTAATGCTGACCTACTATCATAGCTGTGTAGAGGAACATTTGGATCATTGTGCACATGCAATAAGTCATACAAAATATGCACTTTGTGACACAGAAAATGTAAATACTTCATCATCAGCCACACTGAAAATATGCCTTTTAAATTTAAGGCTCTCCCAAACAAGAAAAAAATGTTGCAAATGTAGCAAAGGACTTATACTTAGAAACTTTTATTCTAGCACATTTAATCCTACAACAAAATTTTTAAAAATGTAATTTAAAGCAATCTAGTTAAGTCTACTTTATGCAGCCTATCGATAGGCATGTCCCTTCAAAACAAGATCAAATAGATTTTGTATCAATATGTAAGATTATTATAGTAAGTATAGTATGTAAGATTATTATAGATCTGAAGTTTTTGTAGTGTAATAACAACTCATTTGGAGCGCTGGAAATCTGATCTACATTATAAAAGTACATTTCTTTTAAATTTAGCATATTTTCAATAGTTACTATTCAGCTTAGTCGTAACTTCAGTTTTGCTTCATGAATTAGTGCATGATAAAATACATGGATCTGGGTGAACAGGCTCTATGAGCTGAATGTGTCACAGTGATTAGAAAGGGTCATACAAACTGTGTTTTCTTATCATAAATGAGCAGCTAAAAATAAGCATTTGAAAAGTACTTAGATTAGACTCAGTAACTTCAGCACTGTTTACAGAAAAATATGCATATTCACATTTATACTTAGAAACAGATGAGAAAATCAGTACCAATGTCACATCTGTCTGTTGAGTATAAAGCTGGACCCAGCAGGCGGTTACCTCAACTTAGCCATTTCCTCCTGCTTCCAGTGTTTGTACTCGGCTAAGAATCAGATAGCTAGATGAGCTTTAATTCTCTTGTCTAACTCTGGACAAGAAAGCGATAAGCAAATTTCCTGGCACGTATTTTAACTTTCAGTGTTACATTTTTGCTATATTTCAATATATAGATATGCAGTACAAAAGAATATCACCTATACCCACAGTCTGAGAAAGCCTCTGAGACATGTTCAAGAGCAAAGCATGACCTGCATGACTGAGGATCCACACAAAAGTAAGCTAGAAAATATGTTTATTGTTTTTTTCTGGCTTTATTTTATATTTTACCTTTTTTTAAACAGAGAAAAGTCTCACTGAGATTAAGAATATCTTAGAAGAGCATCCTGGCTAAGACAGGCATCACTGTAGCTCTTTGCACAAACACATTCCATAGTAGCAGCTAGTGCAGTTTTTTTTCATCCTATGGCCCAGTTTCAAGAGGAAAAGCTGATTTTGAATTCAATTTAGATCCTCCTTTCTCCCTGTGCAGCTACTGTCTGAGCACCGATGACGCTTTCCTTTCTTATCTGTTTAATACGTGTCTGCTGATAAAAATCTGGGCTCATTTTACTTAAACTGCCTTCCTCTAAAATATTCTCTTTTCTGTTACAAATCAGCAGGATAAAGATTATGTCAAAGGTGCTGCTGGTTATCTGAAAGGTCTGATAACGTGAAGTTTCCATCTGTAATTGGGAGTATAATATGTTCTTCTGAGTGAGAGATTAACGGTTGGTGAATCATGACAAAGAATGTCAGCCTCAAGCTGCAGATCAGATGTATGCTTGATCTCATAAAATGTTATATCCTGCCTGATAGCCTCCATCCACATCACCTCTTCATCCCTCCAGCTTCTTCACCTCATTTGTCCTCTTAAGATTTCTGTATTTCAAAGAAAAAACTTTTATTATCCATACTTTGTTTCTATTTGATTTTGCTCCACCCGTTTTTGTCATCTCTCGATCACGCCCGCTCTAAATGCTTGCTGACTATTATTCATGATCCCCACCTCAGATCTCTCTCTCTTTCTATATCTCGCTCACTTAACCCAACAGTATTTTAAATATTGGCCCCAAAGCAAAGTGATGATTAAAAAGGTCACCATGCACTGTGAGGGCCATAAAGTTAACACCCTTAAGACGACACCACACACACATGCACACACTCGCACACAAATGACGATAAATTTAAGGGATTGAGCTGAGATTGAGAAACCATTTTGCTCATAAACCCATAATGAAATACAAAAGGCAAGAGGTCAGGCCTCGCTCTGCTCTGCTCACTGTTATAACGTTCCAATGGCAAGTGCTGTGGTGGAATCCATAAAAGATTAAAGTAGACATTCAGACTTTAACACAGATGCAAAGACTGTGATCCGCAGTGAAGCTTTGCAGCAATGCTGGCAACGCAGTGAGACCGCAACAGTGGCACTATTAGCAAAATGCTAACATCCTTACATTGATGTTGTTCAGCTGGTATAAAGTAGACCATTGTCACCATCTTAATTCAGTGTGCTTCAATGCTAGCATTGTTTGATTTGATTTGCTTCATGTTGTCTTGTTTATAATGTAACTAAGATCCATGAGTATAATCGACATTATATGTGCTGGACTGCTTCTTGAAACATCCATTCTCAGGTGCTTGCTTATTGTGGTGACTGTAGTATCTTCAGTTTTTATTAGTTTGCACTAACTTCAGTCTAACTTTTGCTAAACTGAAAGATGCAGTAATCTGATGTTACTGTAAGTAAGATAAGCATTGCTAAATGTTATCACAGTTAATTACAGAAACAACATATTACATTGGGTTGTTGTGGTCAGAGCAGGAGACAAAATAATTGATAAGTATTTGGGAGGACGAGGACATCCGAGCAGCATGTGATTCTAATCTCTGAGTGTGTGAAATGCAAAGCAGAGCAGGATCAAAACAAATGATCTCACTGGCTGTTTATCAGAAGCTGACAGTTGAAGTGACTCTTCCAGTTACTGGAGCTGTCCACTGATAAAGAATGTCTAAACTGGTAGCAGCAGCTGTATAGATTGTAGATTCTCAACAATCAGTGCAATTTATGACTGTAACCTCTCAGTGAGTGTGTGTGTGTACTGAAGCTGCGATGACATCAGAAATACAGGAAGTGGTAGTCCTATCTGGTAAAGCTGGTTTCCTGTTGTGGTTTCTCACTTCTGCTGTTGATGTCAAACGAGTTCAGCCTGAATTCACACGTCCTCTCATGACTGGCAATAGAATCTGGAGCTGCTTTTTGGCTATACTTGAACTAACCAAGCAGATGGGGGTAATTACAGTTAAACTTCATAAAGGAAATCAGTTAAATCAACTCATCTTTTCTAATTTACTGAATGTAAATACTTACAGGTTGCTCATTTCCCTCCCACTGAGTTGACAATGTGTGTTTTTTTTTTAATTTTCAGACCACTTTGGAACTTAAAATCATGACCTCTTATGACTTGAGGCATTTTGACTTAATAAAATGAGCTGAATGAATGAATGCCTAAGAGTTCACTCGACTCCACTTAAATTAAGTTCATAAGAAGCAAAACTAACAGCCAGTCTGCCCTGATGAATAAAATTCTGTGCTCTTCAATGCAACTGAGAAGCTGTGACTGACTGAGCTGAGACCAAAAGTGAGGAGTCAAAAATTCAGATAATTTTTTTGCAGAACTGCCGTGTGCTTTTACACAGAGCAGAGGAGATGACAACAGAGGCTGAAAGGAAAATAAATATTCTTCATTAATCAGATTAAAGCAGCATGACTGATAAACAGCATACAGAGGAGTAAGTGGTCAGCAAGTAGGTGGACACATCCAGCATAGTGAAATATCTTTCTAGAGGTAATGTACAGAGTAGTATAAATCAGTTTGTTGAGTCTATAAAAATATAAATATTAAAAATAATTATAGCACGTATTGTACTAAGCTGGGAAAATACTGAAAAAGTTTTTGTCAATATCTGCAAAACAAATGATCAAAGAAAACAAATTGTTGTTTTATATGATTTGTGACATTTAACTTTGTTTTGCTGCACAGAAGACATTTTTTTTTAGTTTCTTTCTTTTACTTTCTGCTTCTAGTCAGAGTTGTGGTGCTTATATAGAGGTTATACTGCCATGAAAAATGAGCCAACAGTGAGTAAAATGTAACTGGAGCAAAAATCTAAGTAATGTATGGCTGTCAGATAGATATGATACATTTAAATGTACATTTACACTATACCATAGCTCCAAATGGTTCCTTTGTTTTAGTGCAAAAAAAAAGTACATTCTGAAAATGTTCACATTTAGGGAATTATCTATTTACAAAGCATTATGATCAACCTGAAATTTCTGGAAAAAAATTCCATTTCGGCAACATTAGACCTCAGTTTATTATTTACACGTTACAACTTCCAGATCACAGAGTGTCGACAAAGGAACAAAACATTTATTCACGGGTATTTGGAACTGAATGATATAGTGTTTTACTTTATGATCAAAATGACAAAAGTCAGACAAAAAAAGAGACAAAAACAACAAAAACAAGACAAAATATTACAAAAATGAGACACAAAATGACAAAGAAACAATGATTTTTACCAAAATTACAAAAAAGACAAAAAGAAGGCAAAATATTACATAAATGAGACACAAAATGAAAAAATGAGACAAATGACATGAAAAAAAGAGGAAAAAATTGACAAAAACTTTCAAAGCAACACAAACATGGATAACTCAAGTGAGACAAAAAGCATAAAATGACAAAAATGACACACAAAACAATGAATAAAGCAAAACACGAAATTACAAAAATACGGCAAAAAACACAAGTGAGACAAAGGGAAACATAAAACGATAAAAACAAGAAACAAAACGACAAAAGTCAGACAAAAAAGACAAAAACAAGACAAAATTTTACAAAAAATGAAACAAAAAATGACAAAACAACAATGAGCAATCTAGCATTTTACTTTATGATCAAAACAACTTGTCACGGTCTAGAAATTATTTTAAATTTATAGTTTTATAAAGTTACAGTCTACAGTTATCGTAATTTTTACACTTTACACAGTTGTTTTGCGGGCCGGATTGGATCCTCTGGAGGACTGGTTTTTGGCACCCAGGCCTCATGTTTTACACCCCTGTATTAGAACATTTTACTTAATTACAACACTTGAATACATGTACACGCTTATTGCCGCATGTCACAAACTGACTTCTCTTCTTAGTTTTTGTTTTAAGACATCAGTAGTATATGCTAAACTTAAATTATTCCAGATTGTTTGCTGTTTACCTTTTGCCTCAGTCATCTGTGTACTGTTAGATCAGCTATTCTGATAAAAGTCTATTTTCATTCATTACTCACACATGATGTCAACGCAGCACTCACCCATTATAGACCAACACCCACAAATTCAGGCACTGTGACTAATGTGTTTGTAAGAAGCCAGGGCTACTGTTCGACACCCTGTCTGGGAGAGTAGGTGGGAGGCTCACATGACTAACCACTGCTGCATCCCAGCTATTTTAGTAGATGTGATCACCACCATGTTCCTGACATTTCACATGTATCTGCCTGATATTTGGTGACCTTTTAGAGTCACTGACAACTGTGTGTTAATAAGAGCTGGTGTTTACATGGATGGAGAACACACACACACACACACAGAGAGAGAGAGAGAGAGAGGAAACAAGCTTGATTATGAGGAGTGCGTCCACAGGAAGGAAAAACCTGCAGTGACATAGGTTATCAGTTAGCTGGAACTGCAGACAATGGTTTATTCATCCCAAAAATATAGGTGTTTTTTGGGATAGTGTGTGGTTACTTTCTTAGTTACTTTCTTCTTCTGTTTGCTGCAATGATTTCACATGTAAGTTTTCCAGAAATTACTATTTTGTAATCTGTAAATGAAGTAGATGAAAGAAGACAAACTGGTGCATTGTTTGCAGTGTGGCAGATATATATATATATATATATATATATATACATATATATATATATATATATATATATATATATATATATATATATATATATATAGATAGATAGATAGATAGATAGATAGATAGATAGATAGATAGATAGATAGATGGTGTCATTGGATTGAGGGACTTGGCAGTGCTACGTGGCTAAAGCTGTTATTAGAGACAATAGAAAAAACTCATCTACTACATCTCTAATGAATTCAATTGTGTGCATAATATAAAAAACCAAATATCAGATCCCTGTCTTCAATAATTAATTCACAACCCGTAATGAGATTTGCAGAGTATATTTGTTCAGCAAAACAATAGGCAAAGTTCTATTTTTTTTTTTAAATTCAAACTTATTTTGTCAGGCATGCCATTAAGAACAAATGTCATTACCTATTTACGGCAGTGATCTGGCAAAAGGCAAAGCCTCTTGACAGAGCGATGTGAGGACTGAGATAAAACACCAAACAAATATAATATAACTAACAATTCAAACTGATATACATATGTAGTAAATCTTGGTGTCAAACATATAATTTGCCGCACTCTAGTTAAAAACAGCAGCAGGATGTGTGTGTTTGTTTTTGTATTGTTTTTTATTTTTCATTTAATGCATTTTCTACCTTTCCTGCACAAGCTTGTGGTTACTTTCAGTCAATTGTGAACACATCATATCTTCTACAATAACTTCATTTCAAATATGCATATAAATAAAAATACTCCTAATTGTGAGATTTCATCAAAGAACGTCAGATTTGTAGATATTAAAAGTTTGGGATAGCTCGTTTAGACGGTTAATTTAAAATGGATGGCTTAATTAACCGGCACATATTGACGTAATCCTGCTTACTAGCCTAAGTAGCCTACTTATTAGTGACCCTTTGTTCATGTAGAAAGCAGCGTCATGAATCACATTTATTGGATCTCAAACAGTTAATAGGGCTGCGCGTTCACAGACATACAGCGGGAGCGCGCAGATACGCACCGGGAACGCGAAGCAGAAACAGATCAGACAGCAGGACGGTGGGTGAGCTGAGAGACAGACCGCACGAAGTAGTGGCGATAAAACACACCTGACCCTTTGGTTTCTGCGGCGGCGTTTTCTCCCTTTGTGGACTAACGTTACGGGAAGTTTTATACAACAGCACAGACGCTTGGAGAGGGTCACAAAGGCAGTCCACCATGTCGGGGAGCAGGGAGGAGGAGAGGAGGAAACTGGCCGACATCATCAACCACTGGAACGCCAACCGGCTCGACCTGTTCGAGATCAGCCGGCCGACAGAGGTAGGAGACCAGCCCGAAGTAGCAGGAGAGGCCGCGGGCCCGCAGGCCCCCTCCTGAGTGAATGGGAGCCTGTAAAGCTACCACAGGCTGACACTCGTGTTGGAAATGTTGAAAGCCAAGCTGTTGTGGGCAGCGTGGTTTACTTGGTTTACTCGGTGGTAAGTCCCCTTGCGTGCACGGAGAGAATGAACGCCAAACTCCATTGAAAAATCTGACGATTTACAACACCCTAGCATGTACAGCACGGGGCCTTTACTGTTAAATTAACCTTTCAGCTTTCATGGCGGCTACCTAAGCAAGTTATTTAATGGTACGCACTTCAGCATTGTGTGCAGGTAAATGTCTTTTTTTAAAAGAAACATTTACTAACATAGCTAGCTACTAGCTTCCGCCCACAACTCTATTTGGCAAGTAACAAGAATAATTTTTAAAGTTGACCGGATACCTAAACAGCTTGTGCTTTATGTATAATAAATATGCCGAATTAAAATGAATATCAATAATGTATTGAATATCTTGTACTGTGTTCTTGGAGACGTTAATGTGTGCGATATTGAAGCCGACACTGAATTGCCAGATTTTGAATGGAGTTTGGCGTGTTGATATCTCCAATACAAGAGGGAACGGCACGTAATGGGGCTAGCTAGCTAGTTAGCAAGCCTTACCTGTAGAATAAACAGGAACCCTGACATTTTCTTAAATAAAAGAAACTGTCTCGCCTGTTTATTGAATTCCTTGCATAACACTAGTATTTTAATGAAAGCTCAAACTTGTAATACATCCAGCTATGCCTACATTAGCTGCGTGTAGCAAGTGTGCAGCAATGCCTGCAATGTCTAATAAACCCAGTAGCACGGTGAGGGTGCTTGATACGTTGGGCAAATAGATAAAAGCTTAAAGTATTAGCAACAAGCTAGGTGTAAATGCTTACACCCGGTAGGGCACACAAAGCAGGAATGCTGTTAGCCTACAAGCCATAACACAGTCCCCCTGACAGTGCAATACACTGGCCATGTCATGTCGTCCTGCATTGTCCTTACACTAGCTAGCTTGATGCGAGCTGCTTGTTTGACCAGCAATAATTTGACCCTGCAACATATTGAGGAGCAGTGCTGTAATTAAATCGCCCGTCTGGAATCAGGTTGTTTACTAATAACATGACAGGATAAGAAACTCCACCCTGCAGACTTTCAGCTAGCAAGCTACCAGAGAGCAGCTAGGTTTGATGATGTCTGTAGTCCTTAACAAGTTAGTTAATATCCACCGAACCTTACCCCTGCCTGGAGCATCTCATGGCCAAGTAGTTTTGATTTAAAGCTACAACTGTGATTGTGTCAGCTGCAGTGTTTTTAGGCGGGCAGCCTACCCCCACCTCTCCTTGGATAAGGGTGTAGGGGGGCCACAGGGTCCCCTCTCCTCTTCTTGAGCCGATTAATTTATCAGGATTGAAACTGTCCAGCCGTTGGTCAGCGTTGTGTACTGCACACACACACAATCTCTCCATTCTGTGGGCAATGATTAACCCTGTCCAGAAGTTCTCAAGGCTGTAATTCTCTCAGTGCACAAGGAGCATTGCTTCAGCGTTGCTCCCGAAGCATGCTTAGTGTAGTCCAGTAGAACATGATTAAATGTAAGCAGATGCGTGGCCTTCCTTGCCACACCACGCCCTGCCCATATGTCAGCTGGTAGAGCCCCCAAGCTGCACAAATGTCCTTCAAACTGTCTAGACTGCTCCTAAGTGTTGCTGTGCATTAAATATGATGTGCTAGATATAAACATTTACAATATGATCTATGATTGACACTTGTGTTGGATTTGATTTACCACACAAGATCAGAATATCTGATAATTTACATTGCTAGATTTCTGAATTTCAGACCAACCTGCCATTGAGAGCAGTGAGATCATTCGTGTGATTAGATTAGCCATAGTTGACTGATTAGTCTGGAGCAAAGGTTCTCAAACTTTTTAATCTTGCAAACCCAAACTGAATAAGTCCTGCTGTGGGACTTATGGTGGGGCTCATTATAACATAACAGGTACTGGAGTCACATGGGAACTCACAGAGGGTAGAGATTCAATAAACACTGGACTTGGCACAATAGTTGTACAGTGTTCAAACGCAATCACATCAAGGGTTTATTTTATTTGGATTAAAAGACTGTGGGAAAGTTTGCTTTGTTTCAGTTTTGTATATAGACTGTCTGGGCTCACACATGGCTTGGTTGTTCGTGAACATAAGGAAAAGGTGGAGATTTGGTAATTTACATTCCCTCCAGTTTTTGGTGTGATGTGTTTGGTGGTTTGGTGATCTGGTGGGGATGGAATGTACAGGCATCTACACCATGCTCAGATTTAACTCATGTAAATAGTTAGACATGCTGCCTGTTGGTTAATTACTAGTATCTCAAGCTCATACAGTTGCTGTTCAAAAAAAGTAGCATTGCAAAATTTGCTACATCACCTAAAAGGATAATGTCAGTCCTGTGTGAAGAGAACCATTATACTTTTTTAAGATTGTGAGCACAATGTCTGCAAGCACCTTTCTGCAGCTCATTGTACTTGGAAAACTGTACATAAAGGGAAAAGCTGTCACCAAGATTGTCCTGATACGTTTGATATGGAAACAACAGCAGATCCAAAGCAATATTTTAGAGACCAAAGTTCAGAACTGAAAAGCAGATGTTTATAAATTTGGAAATGGGTCCAGTTCACAAAACTGTTTCTTTTTAGCCTCTTATGAAGGGAATAAGCTCCAGGAAATGCCTTGAAAGCTACTGTGGAGTGTTGGAGGCACATATCTAAAACAATGACAGTACAATGACACACATTGTACAGGACAAGCAGGCCATGCATTTGGTGCAAGGAACAATTCCAGATAAATGATAGAGAGTAGATGATGCACATTGCCTTACAAATGTGCTCTTTGAGTTCAGTCACTGTGCTCTCAGCCAGTTTGCATACAGCAATACAATTAGACCTAAAGAAGTGGCAGTGACAGTCTTGTAATTAGCAGGTAGTAGTCCTCTTTAGGCCAGTAACTACATGTAGCTGTGTCATTAATCAGGCTGGTCTGACGTTTCTTATGTTGACATTTTCCTTGGCACGGGCATTTTGAAGCTGTAGTTCAGTGGCAGGGTTGCTTCCTCTGTAAGTGTGATTTTATTTTATTTTTTTCCTCACTTGTGCTGAATCATGTAAATCAGGTTGTATGTTTTAAAGCCACTTCTTGTCGAGATGAGGCAAAGCCAAATGAGTTGAACTATTTGTTATATTTATGTAATGCAGTTAAGACAGTTTTAAAGTTCCTCCACTTGTCCTGAGTGCTGACCTAGGGAAGTTTTTCACGTTTTTTTTCTGAGCAGCTCAACAGAGGCTTACGGTTTAAAAATGAGAACAGCAGCTTTTTAGTTTGTCCAGTTCTGATTTGATCCTGCATGGAACAAAGCCTCCTGCACCACAAACGTCACCTACGTTGTGCAGTGAGTCCTCATAACCTCTGCAGGCTGTTCAATATTTGCGGGATAAGTTATATCTATACACATACAAATGTAGAATTTTGCTTAAAATCCTACTGATTTGACTGTACTGCTTATTATCCTGTAGATTACTGATCCCAAAATGAGCCCCTGCAAGAGCATAAAAAACAGAATTATTATTAGATCTACATTGTTCAATCTAAATTTAAGATGTTTAAAAGAAATAAATGCTTCAAGTAGTCTTTTATAGAGCTTTTAAGTTGCAACAGAGCTAGAAATCAAGCAAATATTACGTCATATATTACATACTTTTACTACATTTGGCCACTGTTGGTTGGGATCATGTTCCCACAGAGAACAACGGGCTTAATACAGTACGACAGATATTTTCTTTGTATTCTGTTGGCTTAGGTAGCCGGAGCAGGAAGCCTTGTCTATTAATGCACACTTTTTTTACATTATGTAGCTCATACAGATACTTGAATCCTGTAAGTGTCTGTTAGTCAGACATGGACAAGGTTTTTGTGACACTGGCCTGGGCTTTCTAGTTGCCAGTATTGCTGATGGATTCAATTTAATCAAAAAAACGTTCTGAATTTGTCTGTGCAGATGACATAGCAATAACACTTAATGTCAGCTTTGCCTGTAATTACAGTCTGCTGTGACAGAACGACACAAGTCATCCGTGACACAAGTCACAAGGGCTACTATGACTCGCTGGCTGTTGATGTAACCTCCCTCCAGATGACGTACAACTGGCTGAATGAATGTAGAGTAATATCTCACATTGATTTGCTCTTAATTTTATGGACACCTCTTACACTTGGAAAGTTGGCTTTTGAGAAAATTTGTGAATGCTGTCTTAACAGGATGTCAGATGTTACCATCAGAACAGAGTAAGGTGGAGGACTGTATGATTATAAATGCATACAGCTGGTCTAAATGTGGCTTTAAATAAACTCATCAGCCTCATTTATGTATTGAAGTGCTGTATAGGATGACAGCGTGTTAATAAGCTGTGACATTTCCAGTATTACATCAGAGATAAAGAGACTTAGAAACTGTGGTGGTTTGTAACATTTGCAGGAAAGTAAAAGCTGCAGGTTTATAGCAGGAGTGACCACATCTGATCAGTGGATTCCTCGCAGCACAAAACTTTCACTGGCTAGTGTTACTGCAGCAGCATATGGTTACTTTTTCCTGCATATGAAGAAATAAACAGCAGGATGGCGGACAGTGAAAGTATTCATTTGATTTCTTTATAGAGCAGATTGTCATACCAGAGGCTTGGGGTGTGTTTATGTTGCTCCTTTTGACTATATTCATGGGCTGAAGCACAAAAAAATAGAAATTACCTTCATCACAAATGTCTTTGACCTTTTCTGATCATGTTAAAACTCAGAAAAAACATAATTTTCTCATAGTACTTACTTATAATTTGAGGTGAAAGGTACTTACTAGCAGGAAGTTTGCGTCCACCTTCTTTCTTTCCCGTGTGCTGTGAAACACAGCATGGAAGCAGACTGGCAGTGACATTAGCCGCCACTCTCTCCCTTTCCCTGCTGGACAGGAAGCAGGAAGCTGAACAGGAAGTGTGTGTTTTGTGGAGATAGTGTGTTTCCTGTCGTCTAGGTGGAATGACTGTTTTTTCAGAGTGATGCGTGATCAGATTTTCTTTTATTTACCAATTAGTTCCAGATTCTCAATCTTCAGAATAACTCTTCCTACCAGAGGCTTCATGGCTGTGCCTTTTAGAAAGTCTGTCACTACTGCCAAAACTGGCTGCAACCTACCAGTAAAAATAAATCTAAATAAATATTCTTGCAAATAAAAAAATAGCAAAGCAAATATCCATTAAGGTGCAGCACTTAAGATATTAAATATGCGTAAACTGCGCTGTACTTGTACCCACATTAGCAGCTTTCAGCCTCACATTAGGATTGTACAACACAAGTATTCTCTCAAATAAAAAATACATAATATCCATTCCACTACTTGAGCTGTGCCATGGCTGTCAGGTAATTCTCAGTCACCCTAGACATCCACCCACTCGTCATGAGAGCAGCAGATGCACTGGTTAAGTTGCGGAGAACTGTAGCTTGTGTTTGTTCATAAAGGGCTACTATGACTGATATACAGATGAGAGGGGACTTTGTAAGAGGGCTTGACTGCTTTCAGTGTGCTTAAAACCGTGTTCTCAACAATAAGAGTATGGTCGAATATCTGCTGCTGTCAAAACACCTCAGGTGTTTATTGCTTTCGACCTAGGCCATTCTGTATATTGAGTATATACCAGTTGCTTGCCTAGAAAAAGTATTTGTTTCAAACACAGCAATCTCATGAAATGTGCAGGAGTTAATTTTTGCCATTTTTGCTGTAGAATTTTAGATTTTGATAGTAGTATGTTTGTTTTGAGAAAATTGATGTGGAAACTCTGAGTAGACCAAGTTTCCAGAGACCATTGTCCAGTTTTGATTAATTGCAAATAACTGTTGGCCTCAGTGATTTGCACATTGATCGCAAGTGCAAGAGGAGATGGATACTTCTGGATATATGGTAAAGTTTGACAGTAGAGTCATTGTCAAATCTGCCCGTGGCTTTCACAAGACAGACATTTAATCAGCCTTTTACTGCCCATTACAGTTCAATAGAGCTCAAGGTGTCATCTTCAAATGTCTTTGTTTTTCTGACCAATAATTTAAAACCCAGAAATTAATGTTATTGAATGGCTACATTGCTTCAAAAACAGCTTAAACAATGAATCAGTTAAGCTTAAGCTTCTGATTCATAGTCTGTCTACTTGTTTAAGTCAATTAAGGCTAATAAAACGATCACACAGGCATCACTTTTCCCCTTATGGGCCTGTTTACATGTGCACAAAGATCACTTTTCATTTAATGTGCTAAGCAGTAAAGTAGATCACATAGTGTAGATTAGCAGTTACTGGATGGAGCAAAACATTACGGTGTTAGTTTTTTTGTTAGTTGTTTTTGGAATAAGAGCATCATTGAACAGGCCCAGTGGAAAATTATACTGTTTTTTGATGGTATGGGGTCTCATTTGTAATGAAGAAAAGGACTGAAAACATTTGTTACTGGCTCATGTCTGCCTTTGACTAAAAAGGCAGTGTGGACTTGGTGCATCGCTGTTGTCAGCAGCAGCTGCTGGTAGTAGAAACATGTTTAAGCATAGTGGAGGCCTGTTTAACAGATCTGAGTCTTCAGCCACAATGACAGTACCATGAGGTCACACACATGCAGTAGCTGACCGCTGTTTGCATTTATCTCAGTTTGCATTGTTCCTCTGTGTGTTCATTGGCCATGCCCTCCCTTGCTCTTTCCGTCTCTCCCTCAGCATGTCATGTGACTGCTGGCTGGCTGCATCACCATGGTAACGCTGTGGCTGTGATGAGCGCAGACTACTGGAGCTCAAAAAAGAGGCCTCTCACACACTCACACCCTGTAGTTGACAGACGTGTACAAAAGAGTGTGCACTGACAAAGATGGTTGTGATAGAAGGTATTCTTAGCACAGGCTGAAGTAGCCATTACCAATTAGTTTGACAAGTGAACAGGATCTGCACAATTTACTGTTCTCTGAGTAGCAGGTGGGTACTTTGAAGCTGCTGGCTTTAAACCAAAATTTAAATCTGCATCAAAGTGTTGATGTTTGCATAGGAAAAGGCGCCCACTGTACCTCAGCTGAGCCTTTATGGTGACCTGAAACGCACATTTAGGCTTGTTTGAAGTTGCAGATTATTAAAGAACAAAGCAACATGATGGGGAATCTCAGGTAACATCCACACACAAGTTTTCATTTTTAAAACGGCATTATAAAGTTGGAAACAATCTTCATCTAGACATACATTTTAGCTGCATTTTAGAAATGATCTCTGAGCATACTAACACACCCAGAAATGTCATTCACATAACCATTTATGTACACCTGGCATGCGAATTGGTTGTGTGATTGCAGAATATGCTATGTTGGAAAATAATCACGGTGAAAAGTAAAACCACAAATTTCCTGAACTGTACAACAGCTGCTAACATGGGCAATAAGGTCAGCAACGTTTGTAATTTATCAGTGGTTGAATTAACCTCTGGTAGTCAAGGCTCAAGGCGATCACATGACAGGAATGCTACACATCAGGGAATGGCACCTAGTGACAACTGAGGCACATTCAGTGTGAACTTGGGTGTTTGCATCGTCTTCAAAAGTCTCAGTTTTTGCCCACAAGACTAAAACACAGTCCTGGAGCTTTCACACTAAATCATGGATAGCAGCGTTTTGAAAAGTTGCTTTTCAGAGTCCTAAAATGCTGGTCTTATCAGGACAGTTGGGTGTAAACGTAGTAAAAGTTACATTTTTTAAAACATTAGCGTGAACTTACTCCGTAGTCTCTGTAGTAAAAGAAGACGGAGGAGGTAAAGCTTAGCAGAGTGTGAATGGAAAAGAACATGCAGACTTATCAACTCTGTGAATAAAAGTAAACACACATAGAGGCAGGTGTGAAGCGCATATCGCTAGCAGTGATGTGAATTTTTCCAGTTTTCTTTCTTCCATTATCCTGTGGAAACTCTATCAGTGTGCTTTTTTTTTTTTTTTTAATTCCACTTCTGTGCATTTCTAACCAAAAATCAGCTCAGGGCAGTGCAGAGAGGGCAGAACAGCTGTTCGTTTTGGTCATTTCAGTGTTTAATTTGGCCTAAGTCTTAATTCTGGCTGCCACTCTAGCCTTTGACCTTGTCGACTACTTTTACTCAACAGTAGCATAGCTGCAATCCCAGCCACATCCAGCTGCAGGCCTGAGATAAAGCTAGCTCTGGATGTGACTGAAAGTCCATGTCCATCTGTGTTGTTGCTGTACACATCTACCGAGTGTCTGCCTATAGGCTCAGCCAGATGAAGCTGTAAATGTGTTGCATGTCACATTTCATGGCCAAACACTAGGTATGTCTGTGTGTGCACGTGTGAGAGTAATCGCACCACCGCAGTTCATTACAAAGCAGGGCAAAAGATCACGACCACAAGTCTTATAGCCTGTCCAGCAGACTTGCGACTCACTCACTCACTCACTCACTCACTCACTCACTCACTCACTCACTCACTCACTCACTCACTCACTCACTCACTCACTCACTCACACACACAAGTACACAGACAGATTTCAGTTCATTTCCACTGGCCAACCACTGCTCCTCTATACTAAACAGAGTCCTATGAAAACATCTTCAGTGTCTGTCACTGGTTGGGTGTTTTGTGGTTTAAACGGTAGCAAGTACATGTATGTCCCTGATAACACGCTGTCTTTTTCACTCTGGGCTAGTGCTGTGCTGCACGTCATTCCTATTGTTTGATATCATGTAAGTGAGCGATGCTGTTCTGTTTTTATTCAAACGTCTCAGATATTTTTCTGTAGAGTGTGAACTCACAGTTTCACTGCTGTTGTCATGCCTATTTGTCAGTTCATTCAGGCAAATCATCTTTTCACTTTGCAATCTCAGTATTTGTCAATTGTAAGACTTGATTTTTGTTTTCTATAAAAGTACTCAAAATCACAAATCAAGGAAATTGCAGCTGTAAATTGCTAAACATAAAACAACAATTGAAAATCATTTTGTCATTAGTTTTTCTTTGTAACTCATCAGTATCTAATCTTTTTACAGCTACATAGCTCACTGTGCCAGCTGCAATTAATGCTGCTGGCCTTGGTCTATTGGCTGCTGCCTATTAAAGAGAAGGATGGGTCCACACTGGACAGTCAGGATATTTATCACCACTGTTTATTTCCAACATGTTAGGAAGTCCAGTCCTGTACAGTGATTGAGTCTTTATTTGGGTCATGGGGCAAACTGTTCAGATCAAGGTGTGTCCATTATTAATAAATGTAAATTGGGGCTACACAATAAATTGTTTCAACGCTGACTTTGTGATGTGTTTACGTGCAATAGTCCTGTCAGAAATGAGCACATAACCTCAAATGCATCATGCTGTAGCTTTTTTTTTTTTTTTTGCTGCTTGATGCAAAAAGAAAACTTGCACGATTCTCATTTTACATGACTACAAAATAATCTATCTGACAGAACATAATTTACTCTGACTGGAGCATTCTTAGTTATATTAAGTTTTGTGTTTACCTCTATTTACAAGACACAGAGTTTGTTGACATCTAGACTCCACATGAGGAACAGGAGAGAAACACTGATAAGGAAGAAGCAGAAAGAGCCGCATGTCTTTATGCTGTATGGAATATTGTATGAGAATATTTCAGCTTCAGAATGAATGATGTAGACCAAGACCGGGTACCATGACAGCTGTGTCTTGCGATTGTTGCCACCACATGAGGCAGCGCAACTAATTTGTTTTACTATTTAAATCGCACTACAAAGCTGTGTAAGACGATTGCAAAGCCAGATCTGAATGATTTCCAAAGCGAAAAACTACTTTGGACGCCTTTTGCAGTGTTACACCACATGAGAAAGGTCCCAAATTGCTTTTCTCAGCCTTTGTAAAATAATTATTCACTTCTGAGGCACATGCACTCCACTACAAAAGCACCACAGTCCTAGAATGATTAATTCCTTCCAAATAGTTAAGCCATTTGGTGAAAATTTCTGTATTTTTGCATATTGCAATATTTATCACAGACATATCATACAGTCCTCTTGCAAATGTATGTCTGACAAAAGTCATGTAGTTGCTGTTTAGTCCAAAATAGGGCAAATAAAGAGAATTATACTTGGTGCTCTGTTAGCAGTGAAAAATGTTCATAATAAAAGAATGCCTCAAATATTCAGTATCTTGACTGAAGCACAGACATCTCAGCATCCAGATGCAAACCAAAGAGGCTGGTAGTAGTTTACAAACTGAAGCAACAGGAGCTGATTATTATGAAGCAAATACACAACTGATTATAGGTAGTTTTCATTTTGTAGCATGTGCCATCAAGCCCAGCCTCAGACTACTTTGTGTTTACACACAGAGAAGCATCACAAGACTAAGATACCAGCTAATGTAAAGCTGCAATGGAATATATCCCAAACACAAATTTATGTCATCTCTGCAGGTTCTAAAAAAGGTTTTACAAAGGTTAAGCCTTAAGAAGTCTTAAAATGCTGTGGTTTGTCATTGCCAAGTATTTAGTTAGTCGTCGTCCACAGACTTGCACTCTGCACATTTTATTTGCACATTTTGTTTAGGTTGCAAAATTTATCAGATAATTGATTGTTACTTTAATTTACAGGTTCTTTACGCCTTAAATTAAACTTGGTCAGTCTTGCAGAAACCCTGCTCTACTTTGGAGGCAGTTAATTTTCTGTGATGGCCCGCCGGATTCTGATCAATATATGCTAAACTGCCCCCTAAACAAGCATCTCTAAGCAATCCAGAATAACACATCAGCATGGTTTCTGTGAGAGGGCGTGGGTGTGTGCGTTTGAGGATCCAACTGGGTAATATGTCATGGTTTTCAGGGTCCCTGCTGCTCATGGTATTCCAGGAATGCAAATGGGATTTGAGTGTAGAATTCCAGTCAAAGAAGGTCAGGTAACCTGATAGATTCTCAGTGGAAATTGAGGAATGTCTGGGATTCCTAAAAACATAAAGAAATCTGTTTTGCTGTTGCTTGTAATGCGTGAATTTCTCAGCAAGTTTCAAAGATAAATGCAGCAGACAGTCTTCAGCCAAACTGCAGTGGGATTCTGAAAGTTCCCTCCCTAATAAAGAAGGAAAAAAGCAAATTTAGGAAAGACAAGGAATACACATGAGGGCCACAGCAGGAGTTCCTTTCTCCACGAACGCACATTTGTTGAGAAGCACCTGTGGTTCATAATCTCACTCTCTCTTTGCTCTTTCCCTCTGTCAGTTACACATTCCTTCTCTGTGATTTGGCCTCTCTCTTATCTATCTTTTCTTTCTTTCCTCTTGTTCTAAAACAAGCAGTGCATTGTGTGTGCTCAGCAGAGCAGCCCGCGCTCAAAGCTGTGTATATGTGTGTGAGTGTGTTTGTCCCAGCCAGCCTGTCAGACCACGTTAATCCCCTCAGAGGCCCAGCTCACCTCCTCCCCGCCTTGCCCCCCTTTTTTTCTCCTCTGCTGGCCTTCATTGGCTTGCATTGCCCTCTCAGCCACCTGATATGCTCTCCCACCTGTCAATCACAACCCACTCGAATCCACAAGGGCCAATCACATGAGAGGTAACCCCCCATTGACCTCACAGGATCAGACAGCAATCAGGCAAGCACCGATGACTGACTGTTTAGCACCGCTCACGACCAGCTCCCATGGTGCTTTGCAGCAGATCGATGTCTAAGTCGTGGCCCACAAGGAGGAAAAACAAGCAAGAGCAGTCTGTGCAATCATTGAGAGAAACAATGAGTAAAACCTATTGTTTGTCACATGTTGGTAGTGTACTTGTGGTTGGATGGCAGTAGCAGTAGGGCTGCAGAGTAGTGGAATTCAAAATGCATTTATCAAAAGCAGAATTTAATGAACCTTGTATTTCTTTCTTTGTTTTTAGTGGCTGTGAGTGCAGCGCAGCCCTAAGACATGTTTGGTTTTAAGAAAGGCCATTGTAGTCATCAAAGACTAGCTACACTTCTGCACAGCTTGCTGCCACACGTTTATGTGTCTATGTACTTGCATTTAACTGTCAATAAAATGCTTCTTTTGTGAAGAAAGATTTCCTGGGAACAGTAGTAAGTAGAAAATAGTCTTTATGAGTCTAATGGTCAAAACCAACATGGGCGGGATACTTCTGGATTAGTTGAACTTAATTACATTTTAAAAAGCCTTCCACAGTCTCTCTCACAAACACACACACACACACATGCACACAACTTTAACAAATATCAACACAGCACACAAGTTACATTCCACAACTCATAAAACCGGGACCACAAAGTATTTGGTGCAGTCTCTGTGTGCTGAAAAGTTTGCTGGTTTGGCGTCATTGGTCTGTGAGAACTATCAGCCTAACAAACTTATGACAGCAATTGTGTGGATGGACTCAAAGGGACATGACTTGACTTCACTTGTCATGATTTCTTTCTATGATGTCTTCAGAGGCTCTTTTTCAGTGATGGTGGTGCATTCTGTCGAGGCATTACGAAGGGAACAAATGTAAAGTTAAAGCTGTCATTTTACCAAAGAATCACATCCATAGCTGAAATTTCCCTACTACCCTACACATCAGTTTAGTGTTTTTCAGCTCCTTTTCTGCATTTAATTACCTGAAACACTACTGTTTTGGTTCAGTGTCAGTGCTCTCAGCGGTTTGGCTTTCAGCTGCAGCAACTGTCGTAACCCTTCTCGCAGACAGATAGTTGGCGAATAGCTGGTGAACAAAAGTGAACAAGAAGGAGATGGAGGAAACCAAGACGAAGCTAAATGGAGAGTATTGAGCCTTAATTTGTCAGATGTCCAGAAACTCCACATAAATGATAGTGCTGCATGTGTATTTAGCCAGCTTTTGTTTTCAAACAGTCCTCATGTCAATTCCACAAGGTGTTGTTATGCCACTGCATGACATAGCATTTACAGCCTGTCCCACTGTGCCTAAGTGGCCAAAAAAACAAAAAGAAAATCAATGCCTAACTTACAGGCTGCAATTAATTACCATGGCATGTGTTCAAGGGAGCACTTAAGGTTTAGTTTACTGTATGAAATGCACATTTAAGTAAATTGTTATCTGTTATCGTTTACTCAATCTGATTATAAATCCGTCAGGTTAAGTGAAAGCACAGCCTGTAATATTTGCAAGTTATCAAGACAGTGCTAATATTAAAAACTGCACAACTGACTGCAGCTCATTCAGACTGAAAAGGGAGCAGTTTTCAGCTGACTTTCACATCTTTTGGAGAGAATTGAAACATTTGGCAGCAAAATAGGCAACAACATATGCCACAGACATCATCACTGCTCAGTCAGAGATGTGCAAACACAAGCAGCCTTAAGTTACATACCAACTCGGTCAGAGAGGCCTGTGTGTTTGTCCACTCCTCTCATCTGCTGGTTGTTATTAGACCCCCCAGTGGAGCTGCACCCTGTCCTCACCCTGTCTCAGCTCGACCCAACCCACCTGAAAGGCCCTGGTGAAGAATTTGAACAGAAATGCAATAATACTTTGTGGGTGTCCTCGGTGTGCTGGGGACTTCCCCACGCTCTGCTCCACCCCGTCATATTTGTTGATCTTAGCTGTCCACCGTGCTTCATAAGAGTAGCTTTGACAGACACTCACACACATTTACACTCACAAACACACAGCAGTGCAGCAGCATAGTGGTGATGTGTGACTTGGGTTGACATCGCTGACGCAAGCCCAGACTGACTGCGCGTGTGTGTACTGGTATTTGTGTGTGCGTGTGTGTGTACCTAGGAGTTCACAGTTGGGGTGGATATCTTTCCCAGGGAAAAGGGAACAAACGTATTTCTCTGTAGCTTCCTTTCTTCTGGATGTTATTATGTGTGGCCGGACAGTGCGTTTGTATGCATGTTTAGAAGGGGAGAGGCTGCAGTCCAAGCTTACTGTTCCCTGTGAATTGTTTGTCGAAGGAGGCGGCGTCTGATGCAAATGCACTCCATTATTCACTGGTGCAGTCAGTGACTGGGTTCACTCCATGACACTGTTGATACCAGCCAGTTTAGCCAACCAGAGGAAACTATGTGAAACTTTTCAGTGACGGACTGTTGGAATGTCCCGGTGCAGTTAATCCTGCACATGTGGAAATGAAGCTTTAGACCAGGGCTGCTGCTTCTTTGGACTGTGTTTTTGGTAAAGGCCAGATGATGTCATCTGCTAATTTGGATACTTGTGGCATCAGTTGCACCAGTTTCAGCATATCTGCAACTGTCATCAGGACGTTTTGCTGTTTTAATGCCAGTTAGGATGAAATGTAAGGCTTTTGCACAAGTAATTTTTTAGCATAATTTTGTTTGACCAGCAAATTAAAATCAGATGTCTACACGTTAGGTCTTTTATGAAATATGTTGGGAAATGTTACAAGTTTGTAACAAGATCTTCAGTGTAGCTACATTTGTTGTACGACATTGTTTGAAGATGTCTGAGTCTAGTGATATGTAGGCAACAAATGGTCAGTACACAGCTCCCACATTAATCATTTATCACACAAGAACATTTGCTAGTGACTCTTTGCAGATGCTCTCTCTGACTATGTTAACTTAGAATAGTTGTATTTGAAATAGTTTTTAGACAAAATGTTTAACTGAAGAGTCAAAAAGTGTTTATCAGATTAGTTGATGCTGTAAATGATTGTCGGTTGCAGCCTAAAATGATGCCCAGTGTTGCTTGGTCCCTTGTTTGGTGGCTCTAAAGACCGTCATACTCTAAGAATGACCTTTAAATGTTCATTGACTCAAGCGGGACATACTGGCAGCCCTCTGCATTACCATTTTTGTTGACGCATGGAGCCGTAGCTGAGGCTGCTATTAAAGTCCATGTCCATATTTGATTTTTGTCTCCAATGTTATGAGATCCAGAAGGAGGAAAACGAGGATGAGGTTGAGAAGGATTGACTTTGTAGTCTGCCAGACTTAGTTTCCCCCATCCCTAGAAGTGCTACATTGATATTGATTGATGTGTTTCAGTATTAGAGGGGGATTATGTAAAGTTATATGTATAGGACTGAAATCCAAGCATCTGACTCCTGTTAGCAGTAAACTACAATAACAATGCTGGTTTTTCCAAATTAGAGCCGATTTTGTTTTTGCTTGGTCTTATTTATGAAGACCGTATATGTGTATTAATATGTAGTAGCATATTTTGCCATCCTCTTTTGTTTGTCCACCGGACACCTGAGCAGTGGGCATGTCCTGTCTACCAGCGCCATGGCAACGTGACACCTAGCCGAGGAGGTTACTATGGCAGCGTTCAATAGCTTGCTGGTGTTGGATTCCATTGGCAGACAGCTACTATTCAGGGGAGTGTTTGTTTTTGGAGGCAGCACTTAGTAAAAGTGGATAAGTGTGTAGTAGTTTCATCAATGCACTTTAATGCTGTCAGGCAAGATTCCCACCTAAAGATGAGACATTTAAAAGAGATGTCGACCAACCTTCACTATAATATCTTTTAAAATCCTGTAGAAAAAAAGAAGTAAGGTCTGGGCTGGTGAGGAAACAGATTTTTATCAGTTCTGCAGCTTATTTTAAAACTAGCCTAAATTCCTGCTCTGCCAAAATTACCTGTCTGGATTCATTTGGATGTGCATAATCTTTTATTGATTTGGTAGTTAATGAACAAAAAATGTATCAACTTAGAAATGTGTGCATTTGCTTCTTTGTGTTTTATGTGAAAGGCAGTTGACAGTGGATTTTGATGTCTGTCTGTTTGGTTTCAGTCTTTTTAACCTGACATTTCTTTCATGATTCGTCAGCAGATTAAGCTTTTTAAAAACTTTTAGGTTTGAACATCTGCAGAAATTTGAACATTTCAACATCTGCAGCTCACCACTGAAAGCTCTGGAAGTCCTAGAGTTCCGAGTGTTTTATCAATGACAACATCTGTATTTTATTTAGATTTACCGGCTGCCTGATGTGAATTTGCTCCCTCCTCAAGTTGGACTCCATGTTGAGTAACTAATGAATCTCTGGAATTAGCACCCGGTATGCTGTCAAAGTTTCTCTTGAGTTTTATTAAATATAAACCACACACAGGAAGGGTGGAAAATTCCCAAGAAAATACCTGAAATCCACGTGGAATAAAGATGCAGCCTTTCCCCCCCCAAAAAAAAAACAACAGAAAACTAAAATTCACATTCACATGAGACCTATCAGCTGACCACTGAGTTTGAGCTAATTTGTGGTAGAATTTTTTTCTTTGCAGATGGTAGACATAACAGATTCACACAGGATTAAGCACTTACACGACCTTTGTGGTTATTAAAAATCTTAAGAGGACTCCAGATAATACTGGTCCATGTATAATAGGGATTTTAAAGCTAAATTACACAGCAGTTAATTACTGTTGAGGCACTGAATACGGTAGTTAATCAAAAAAAGACTTATTAAAACGTCCTGAAGTTGTTGTTGTAGTCAAGACGGAGCACAGTCTTTGTGGGTTTATCAGGTGGTTTACTGTTTGACTCGGTCTGTGTGAACGGACTATTTGGTCTGTTGGTCACTGTGATAGTTTGTCACCACTTCCTCCCCCTGTTTTGCACCAAAGTCACTCCAAGGCTGAGCGAGAAGAGAGATGTGGGCGGACTTGCATAATTCAACGCCTCATCCCGAGTGTGTCTGTGCGTGTGTCTTGGTGTGTGCATGTGTGCACGCTGCATTCTTAAGAGTGCTTCTCTATTCTCTGCACGTTGGGACCTTCAAAAATGCCTGGTAAGGTCACACTCTCATGCGCTCACGTTTGTGTGTGTGTGTGTGTGTGTGTATATGTGTAACTCCAGAGCTCTGATCACAAGGTGCCATGTTTAACCAGCCCCCCCTGTAAACCACTGCAGACTATTATTGATCTTTCTTGTACGGACACACATCCAGCTACACACAAACACGCCCAGAAGCATGTGTGACCTTTCTGGCTGTTTCTGAAGTCTCTGTTTTCGCTTCCCCTCGCTCTTCTTTCATAGTTACTGAGAATGAGAGCGAAAATATTAGTAAATGGAGCAGAAGTGAATGCTTCCTCTCATTCCGACTCGCAATTTAACCCTTTAAGCTTCAGTCAATTCCAGCCGTTTTCAGTACAAAAAATCGCTAATATTCTATTTTTAAATAAAAAAAATGACGAAAAATACGGGGAATATTGGACGCGCATCGGGAGGTGCATTTCCTTGAAAACGACCGATTCGGGGATTTTATACCGACTTCAGGACATGTTTTGGACAAAATAGTTTACTGGCTTGTGTCATCTGATGTAAAAGGTTGGATTATGGCCGTTTTTTGTGGAATCTTTTTTTTGTGTGTAATAATAAACCCGGAAATGTGAGTCGCGCTGTGTGCTTTGAAGCCGTGTATAGAGAACGGATGGATGAATATTTGTTTTTGTCGGACAAATGTGTTTTTCTCACCCGCTGTGGTAATCGCATCTGAAAGTGGTTTATACCGGCAGATTCATGAGAATCTAAGCTTTCCATCGGTGTATAGTGTTTGTATAATCGCGTTTGCACCCGTCGGACATTCCTGAAATTCCTATGCAAATTAGTAGGTGTACCGCCGGCGGTACACTGAAGCTTAAAGGGTTTACTGTACGCTCACATTAGTCGCATGACTTTACCAGTTTTCCCTTTATGTGATTATTTCTTATTATATTCTAGCAAAAGCACAACCCTTTTTTCATTTTCTGCCTTTGCAGTTTATTTATCATTAATGCTGTTGGTTGCTATTGCAGCTTCCTTATTTTTGCCTGCATATAATGTGCATTTCCCCAGCACTGTTTTAAAGTATATGTTACTCTCAATTTCTGTTTTTACCTGAAGTACTGTTTTTATTTTATTAATGAATTCAAATAGTTTCCCCCTTAGTTTTTTTTTTTGGACCAGTGTTAAGCTATAGGCAGTGCTGTCATATCCCTCATATTTGGATTCTTTCACTTTTCTTTTTAAAAACTTAAGGCTGACATCTATGCCACACTAGCTGTTTTTTGCGTTATTATTAGTCTAGCTTCTATTTGCTGCACGTCTTAGCATCTCAGATTTTGGCAACACAGACCTTAAACTAACAACATGTTTTTTTGTGTATATCTGCTCATCAGATTAATTATTGCTGTGGTATTTATTTTATCTTAACTTTGAGCTGCAGAACCAGTGATGTTCACTAGAGAACAATGGCTGCTCTGTAACGGTCAGCAGCCTAGGCCCCTACTTATTAACAGTTTTTTGTAAGTTTTTGTGTCCAGCCAAGATGGATGAGTCCCCATCAGTAGTTCAAAATATGTCCAGAGTATGTTTTTTTAGAGCTGAAAGGATTAGTCAGAATTGACAAAAAATTTGAAAAGTAATTACTTGTTTAACTGAATCCTTAAACAGAAACGCCAAACAGCAAGTAAGGATCTGCTGTACCCTGGGAAACTGTGATGAGCAAAAACCAATAATGATGATAATATTCAGTTTCAGTCCAACTTAGACTGATATATGGATCCAGAGAGTTGGAGAGTTTGTGTCTGTAACTCATTTGAAAATGCACTTGCGGTTCAAGTTATACTGAAGAGTTTGTGTCTTGTGGATTGAATGCTGGTTCAGGGGATTTTGCAGCCATTTCGGGGAAACGCTGTTCATATCTTCAGTTTTATGGCTTTAGAGTGGTCAGATTTTCAAGTGATTAATATGAAGAGGGAGTCTTACGGAGTGAAATATATTAAACAACACTGTTAGTCAAGTTGACAACTTCATGGGGTATACCTCATGTCTCACTTCACCTGTGGGGTGGGCTTTGCTTTGTGTCTGTGCACGTATGAGTGAGTAAGGAAGGCTGGACACAAGCTCATCAGGCCTTAACTGCCTTGTGGTGGGCAATTATCTCTCGCACACACTTGCACACGGTGATTTCCTTCTCGTGGCTGTGCTGTTATCTGCCAGCCTTGATCCTTGTGGGTTGCTTATGGAGGCGTTGAGGCAGTGAGCAGCTCTGATTTGTGACCAGGAATCACCGCTGGGTCCAGACGATTTATACCGTACCTTCCCACAATGCCTTACTCTGTCAGAATGACAGGGTGGCTGGCTGGATGGGGGTGGAGGCTGAACGGCTCGATACCGAAGCAGAAACTCACCTGAAACAAAGAGGCTTTTCTTTGCAACCATGGAGGAAATGTGTGCATTTAGTCTTCTCATTCATTCAGGACAACAGGCCTGTGCTGCCTGGCTTTGTGTTTCCTGGTGATTCAGTTTTGTTTTTTTTTTACTCTGCAGGAAACTCTTAAAAATTAGTCATTACACATTAGTGCTGTCATGGTGCTGGATTTTTGGCATTGATACATTTCTAACTTCAAAACATAACTACAGAACAGCACTGGTTCGTAATAGTTCAGGATTTTGCACTTTGGTCAGAAAGTTTATGCAGACTGGGCTCATTGCAGGACTCATTCATATTGTGTATATCACACTGACAGTTCAAAAGGTCAGTAATAGCTCAAAAACAGCTCAAGGTTTTCTCCATCTGTTCATTTGACAATAGCTGATGAAATGGCATCTGTGCACTAGATATGTGAAACCATTTGAAAATACCATCTAAAAATGAGGCAGTTCATTACTACATTTGGAATGGGGGAAAAAAACATTGATTAAAACTCACATTTTTACACAACATTATCATACAGAAAAGAAAAATAAGAGGTAAAATAGTCCAATCTTCCCTGTTGATTATAACAAGCTGCCATTCGTTGTTTGCTTTTTCTAAGTATGTGTGTCATACGAGTTGAAAAACTACTGCAAAATCAGTCCTGTATTACCGCTGCTAAATTTTGTTGGTTTGTACTACTGTTGAAAATGAATTGTTCGTATTACTATAATGTTGACAGGATTTTAAAAGGAAATAAAATATAATTTTAGCGTTCTATTAGTGTTTGCCTGGAGTTTCCAAATAATCATGGCTCATCGTTGTCTCTGTTAACTCCAACATGTCGTAGTACAACAACCTTCCCAGTTTCCAGGAGTGTTTGGAGACAGCTTTAGATTGTTGGTTTTGTTTGCTCAAACACCCAAAAGTATGAAATGAGCAAGACATCTTTAAGCTTTAAACATCCGAGCTAGTAATGTTTTGAATGCCTGATTGACCTCGTCTTGTATTTTTCCAAAATGTAGTTCTTGCACCAATTAACAGGGCTGGAAAAGTTAGAAATTTCAGATTTTCAAATGTGCGAAGGTACAGAACTGCATTCTCTACTTTCATTAAAAGCTTTTTTTTAAGTCCTTGAATTTGGCTTAAGGCTGAGTCCTAATTTTTTCCAAGTGTAAAATGAAGAACAGGACAGGATGGAGGACTTTGCTCTCTGATGTTACATCTGCAACCGCAAGTATCAGTAAGATATCTGATATTGTGGATAATACGGTGTAAGACTCACATCCTATGGCTATTTAAAGAAATGGGAAAGTAATTCTTCTGCTTCAGGGTTTCTTTGTCTTCGCCTTTCTTCCTCTCTGCCTCTCGGTGTCTCTTGGATGTCTTTGAAACGCCTCTGCTTGCATGACTTTTTCCTCCCTATGTCTGAGTTAAAACCTCCGTCCAGCTGACCTTAGACACGGGCTTAGAGAGGAATCCCCCCATGTTACTGCAGGTGGGGCTGCAACAATATTGACTCAGGAACTCAGTTCATTTTATTAGGCTCACATTCGTGTGTGTGTGTGTGTGTGTGGAGGAGACTGAAATGACGCACGGCAGCTGGAATCTATTCTCATTTTCAAACAGCAATCATCCAGAAAGCTCCTCTCCTCCCTTCTCTTTAAATTTAGTGCTCCAATGCCAAAAAAATCCAAATTTAAGAATTCAGTGTCTCCATGGAAACTAGGGGTTTAACCTTTGTCTGGTTTGCCAGTATTGGTATTTTAATTAAACACAGGACTGCATTATCATTGCAAGATAAATCACAGACTTGGCAAGCCAAAAAATGGGTTATTTGTGTTTTAAAGTGGAAACTAGAGCCTTGGTTTTGATAAGAAGCAAAGCTGCAGCTTAACTTAAAGCTTGCCAAAGTGGGCCACAAATTGTCCAGAACAACCAGTGTTTGGAGCTGCAGTACATTTACAAATACCGATAAGGTGTATTTCCAGAAAAGAGAGAAGCTCTCCGCAAACCAGATTTAAAATGTCAAGAGACCATATAATGGGAAATATTTGGTTGCCTGTAATTGTTTTCATATTTCATTTACATAACATCCATTGAGCATTATCCCCACTGAATTGAGATCACAACTCAAAGCCAGCGGAAACCCTGCTTACTTACACATTGAGTTTGAGGTGCACATCAGCCATTTATAGTTTTAAAAAGAGGTGGTCAGTAGCTGATTAAATTTGATGAGGTGTCCTCATTGTTAAGATACTATATTACTGAAATGCTCCATGTTGCATTTCAGCTGGAGGTCTTTGTTGTACGTCTCTCTGGACAGGTTTCTAGTTGATCAGTACAGTGTCCCTCTCAGACATGCACGCCTTTCTGTTACTTTCACACATCTGAATGTGTTGGCTTCATGCCTGAGTTTTGCATGAAATTTAGAATGGCAATTTTCAGTTAGACCTAGTAGCATTTCCATATCAGTTTCAAACAAATCTCAGATGCATACTTGAGCTGTTTGTAGAAGTCTTTCCTTTTAGTTTATTAAACGATGCAGCGCGGATGTCCGTCCTTGTTCCACCAGGACCGTTATTTCTGTTGCACACTGCGCTCACGTCCGCTTTTGATGTAATGTGCATGAGACGGAAACAGAAGATTAATCGATAGCTGCAGCCCTAGCAGATTTATGTTTAGCCTTTTGTGTATTATTATACATTGTGTCACCTGATTGGACTGTCTAATTTTGCAAGCATGTAAAATATCATGTACCTATTTTGGCTCTCTATCATTTTCGTGCCGATGTCTGCAGCATGGAGGAACGTTGCCGTTAAAGTAACTTATTTCTGAATGACAGAATGCCGTCACTTTAACATCCTGAGGAAGCATTAATATTACTTCTTGCATTTCTGATATCAGCTTTTCAATGAAAGTAAAAAACGCCACAAAACGTTAGAGCAGAAAGCTACATAAGACACTATGGGGCAGCAATAACAGTGTGGTTAAAACTGTAACCCACACAAAAATACCCAGACATCTGTCTAGCTACATGTGTTTAGAAGTCAAACATGACATCACAGCTTTTCAAAATGGCAGATGGGGAAACAGTGATGAAAGGCCCAGACATTTCAACTAATGAGCTGTAAGATTTGTAGTTTTACCAACAGCATTTGATTGATGCAGTCCTCTCTGACTGATATGCAGTAATTCATTGTAATCAATAGTTATTTGACATCTAATTTAGATCTTGGTGTTTTCCTCCAGTTGACTGTTACACTAAGTTGTGCCTCTGTTAGGCTTATGTGTAAAGATTGATTTATTAGAGTATTGGAAGTCTGTTAACAAGGTTTTTGAGGCCACTGAGCTGTGAATGGTGTACACCTTATCTTAAATACTCTATCGTATCTTACCGTTTCTCCAGACCCAGCTCAGATGTGCAGCTCTGCTCAGCCTCAGCACGGAGAAGTCACACTGGAAGCCAAAAGTAGTTTAGTGCTTGGATATGGCGCTCTGGTTACTTTCCTTAACACCTGATAACCCCCTACCCACCACTCACACCCACTTTCTCACACACAGCCACACGTAGACACACACCCAGGCTGTGTATATGCAGGGTGGATTTAAGAAGGCTCCAGAAGGCATGCTGCTTTTACTTTGGAGAGCAGTGAAAAGGAGATGTGGAGGAATGATAACAGAGTGAGCGATACATGGAGAGTGTGAAGACGGTGGCAGATACTACCTTTATGTGAAGAAGTGCTCTGGTCACTCGGATGCTTTTCTTAAAAGCAGGGTTTCTCATGCGCTTTAAGCAAATATATTTTACCTAAATAAGCTTGTCAATTTGCAGCCTCTGTTTATTTCCAGACCCGTTTGTGTTTGTTGATGCAAAAAATGCTGTAGTGCTTATTGTGCACTATTGTTAAACAGTACTAGTATGTCTCTACTTAAATTTTATTTCATTGACACTGTAGAAAGCTGCTCAGTGCAAATAGCGATAATACTTCTTATTACTTAGGATGAGGGTGCATTAACAAAAGTGCACACTGAGCAAATGATCAACATTACAGAGACTGTAGCATGTTATACAGCATGCTTCAAGCCTAGTGTTCTTCCTCAGGCAAGATTTCTCTGTGTTCATCACCACTGTCTTGCAAGCCATCCAATTTAAATTGACTTCATGTTGCTGTGTTTGACATATTACAGATACCTGAATTCAACATTCATCAGCAGTGTCTTTTGCTATTATTACAACTGCTAAATTAAAGTAACAAGGTGTATATTGGAGGTGAAGCAGTCAATTAACAGAAAAATTATCTAAAACAATTTTGATTGAGTCATCAGTTAAAATTTTCAAAGAAGTGACAAAAATGTGAGTTCCAGCTTTAAAGATTTTTCACTGTGTTGTTTCATTGTTACTTGATTTCTAATTTTACTGCTAGTCAAACAAAACCGCAATGGGAAGATGCCCCACTGGGCTCAAAATATTTCTGACAAATTGATTGAGAACATAAGAGCAGCATGTACGTGTGCATATAATATTTGGAAGCACAGGCTCATGTTCACATTTCTGTGTACTGTTACTGTGTTAAAGTTGAATGCTCAAGGTTTTAGGTTTGGCCAGCACTTTCATGTGGCAACTAAGTCTGTTTATTTTTCTGTTCAGACACAAAGAACAAAGCAGACTGTAATTAAGACTGCAAAGGCCAAAATACACTGCCACCAAACAGCGCGTGTCAAAACAGCCGCCTCTGTTATTTTCTATGTACTGGCTCGCAGCATGTTGACCAGTGGCACCGCCATATTTCTAGCTCCTCAAGCCCTGAAAAAAATGCATTTTTTCCCCACTTGCTGCACTAACAGCTCTTCTTCGTTGTTCCCTTGGCATCAATCTCTACTCGACTCTTTCTGTTGATGTTTCTCGTGTCCAGAACAATAGACGAGGAGATGCTAGTTGTTAATGCTGTTTACTGCACTTGCGCTGTGCTGAGGTATGTTTTCCAACTGCAAAAGTGTGTTGCAGTAAGCACATTATCACCAGTGATTTATAGGAGTCTGTTTATAGTACTGTAGATGTCATGAAAATACTATGTCTAAGCAGTGTACTGTGATGTGAGATTAGTGGGTTAGAAAGGTATGTTGTTCCCAAATTGAAAGTTTTCAGCATCACAAAGGTGATTCTTTTTAATCTCCTGGATCACTGTGGTAATTCTCAGCTGAGAGAGTACTTAATGTCTGTTAACAATGCCACTGAGTGAAGCCACTCAGTTACAGTAGGTTAACACAGTGTGTCACAGTGACTTTGATTTGGTCAAACGCTAAAGTGATTTCCATGTATCCTTCATCATAGAACAGTGTCTGACCAAAATGCACATCTTCAATGTCATATTTAAATGTATGAAGTTGAAAGTTTCAGAGCTGTAATGTGCAGCTGGCACATTACAAACAAGCAGAGTCACTGAGTGGTAAAATTGGTATATTAATTCACACGAATAATGATTTTCTGCCCGCATTTCTCTCTTGCATCGTAAAGACGCTAGCAACCTGTTCCTGCGACTGAAGTAGGCCAAATATCATGGTTCCATTTTGTGAAGACGTATCAAATACATGTCAAGTGCTTTCCTTCATGGGAGTGACCTGAAACAAACTGATAGCCTGGGTCAAACTTTCTTTGCAGTTCGCTCCTCTGGTTTCATTGTGTGTCTTTTAACATACTACCATTACATTGTCTGTAAAACCCTGAGAAAAAAATTATCCTTAAAGTAAGCTAGCTATTTCCCTCTTTTAAATGAGTTCTGTAGATATTTTTATCTATGTTCTTGTACAGCGAAATGCAGAAAAATTCAGTCTAGTCCAACGTTAATTTGCTAGTTGACAAGCAGGAAAGCTACAGTCTGCTTAAAGTTTAATGTAGCGCTCCCACGTCCCTGAAACACATGAGAGACAAGCACCAGGTGGAAGCTGCCTTTTACAGCCAGCGTGAAGTTAACTCACTTTCTCATACAAACACTGACGTGACCTGTGAACTCTTCTCTCAGAGACCTTTGACCTGGAGGTGTAAGTCAGAGGGTTTGACGGGTGGATTTGAACATCTGGGTTATCTCTGAAGCGCGTTTTCCCGCCACTATCTTTCCTTAATCTCAGTCTCTCACACTTTATAGATGGCCTGTTTGTATTTACTTTTAGTTACTGTGAACAAATTTACACCATTCCTTAGCTTGTGCGCTGCCACATCTGTTTGTATTTAAATCCTTTTGGGTTAATATTTCAAAGTTATCAAGACAATGCAAGGAATGTGTGTCTGTAATATTAATAAACACACCACAATGAAAGCAAAACAGAAAGCCTACTGTAGTTGGTGCTGAATTCTTGAGCAGGATACTGATATTGATCTCTGAGTTAGAAAAATAAGGTATTTGCATTTTTCACCCCTAAATTTGTGTTTTGTTGTCGTGTCCAAGTCCTGAGTTTATACAGACAGATTACACTTTGATAAAATGTACTCCTTTCATGAGCTGTGACAGACAAACTATGTGATAGAGATGGAGACAGTTTGGTACCACCTCATATCTTATAGCATTTATGATACAGTATATTTACAATAAGTTCATAAAGACTGAAATAACAGAGTAGTTACTTTTTGGTCTGAATTCCTCTTGTTAGATACTAAATATCGGCAAAGGGAAAATTGGACAATCACTAATCCACTGAGTGTCAGCCACCAGCTTCAACTCACACATCCTTCGCTCTCCATTAAGTTACATCTAACTGATAAGGCTATCTACAGCGTTGGCCTACTATGTGTGACATAAATACTCCTATCTCACAATCTCAAGAGTTTTGTTGCAGGTATTGCTCACGCTGTGTGTTTGTGTGTGGATCCACAGTCCTGCAGTGGCATGTATGGTCTAACATACAGTAATCACATTAGTTAATTTGCTAGACTTAGAGGTAGAGAGCAAATGTCAACCCAACTTATAAACACATTCCCACACTGACAGAAGTAGTCCAACATCAAAGACTTCCCTAAACCTCAGTTGATGCCTCTCTGCCATGACTTGACTGGAAATCTGGGACTGTGTTTGTTTGACAGACTGAGCGTAGCAGTCTTATCTGCGCTGCTATTTGGTGGCATACTGCTGCATTAGCATTTCCCGTCAACCCATGTGCTGTTTGCGAAATATAAAAGCTGTTAGGGATTATTAGAATGAAAGCTGCTAGAGGATGAAATGAACAGTTTGTTGTTGTTCTGCTGTTTTTACATGTTGAAATTTTGAACATTTAGCTGACAAACTTGAGCTGAATTGGAAGTTATGTTCAGCTAAAAACTGTTTCAGACCCCTGGGTCCATATATTGCTCCGTACAAGTCTCTTTTGTAGTTCAGGTGGTGTCAAAAATGTTATGTTTTCCATTTCCAAGACTGCATAAATAAATCAGAGTTTGCAAGTCTCAGGCTCATTTTTAGGAGGGCTTTGACAAAACTAAGTCTTAACAATACAGTCAACACTGGTTATATGTTTTAATGTTGTAGTCAAATGGATGTTGTCCTAAATTGCCAAAGTGTGTTTATTAAAATGCTCCATAAAGGACAGAGGAATGGTAGCAGTTATTCAGGCTGATGTTTTTGCTTTTAAACCATCATCATGTGCAAGCGGTAAACTTAATATATACTAGGTGCACAACTGTTGAAGAAGTTGCTGCTTTTTCTGGAGCAAGTGTACTCTTTTATCTGTTGATTATCAGTGGATGTCCTGGTTACGTATTTTATGAATAAATAATACTTAAGTGTGAATGTGTATATTTTCTCTCACCTGCAGCTGTATTGTTGACAAAATAAACTTGTTAAATTTTGCATCAGTTGCACCATGGTTACTGTATACATGTTGATGAAAAATGCATTTGTACGGACTTAGGCTTGTGTAGACAGGAATTTCATGATTTTGTCTTGACGGTCTTATTCCACAGTTTCCGTTACATTGATTTGCTGTTGTAGTTGTACAGTGGCTTGATGCATTGGCTTGAGGGGTTTAGATGTAGCCTGAGGGTATGGCATGGATGTGTGGCGATTTATCATTAGATGCGAGTTGCGTTTCTACCACAGTAAATTTCCCCAGCGACTAGTAACTGCAGGAACTTTGTCGTTGCCACCACAGGGACCAGGTTGAGTTCCAGGAAAATTATTTTACCTACCAAAACATACTTTCTGAAAGTTCAGGAGCTTTGTTGGTGGGCCTTGCAGCAGTGAACATTTCTGGTTGGTTGAGTACTTTGGGCGTTTTTCCAGGCCAGGCTGTCTCCTACATCTGGAGATCAATCTCTGCAATAACTTGCAAAATCTGTTCGCTTATAGTCTAAAATCTCTGGTGTTTTGAATCTGCATTCCTTCCACTGCTCATCTCTGTTGACCTTTGCTCAGTGATCCCATTAGCAAAGCAAATTTTGAATCTATTCCATATTTACTGTTCTTCCAGTGTCACCTGTCTCTCATCTTATATGGTTTTGAAAATAAATACTAGGTCGCTGTGGCCACAGTTTATGCCTGTGCCTTTGTTGTAATGATCAGCTGTTTTGCAGATTTTGACCTCATTAACAATCGCTCTCTCGCTGCATACCGCTTTGTTTTGTACCAAGGTGGCTGTTTTATGCATTGCTGAGTGATTACTTAATTTGGATTATCTGTTACTTGACTACATATACAGCTTAAGCACGAAATAATGGCGACTGGGCTGTCAAGTCTAAATTTAGAAATGTTTACAGTTTCAATATATTCTATTTTTATCCCCCGCCGGCCAAAGGCATGGAGGGGGGTATTGGCGTGGGCACGTCCATCCGTATGTCTGTCCGTCCGTACGTACATACGTACGTACGTCCACATTTCGTGTCCACAGCATATCTCAGAAACGACTTGAGGGATTTCATTCATATTGCACCCAGGCCATCTCTATATAGTATAGATGTGCCTTTTGGGGTGCATGACCGTGACCTGATTTTCAAGGTCATTGTGAGGCACTTCAAATATTTTTTGATTCTGTTTCTGGAGCATATGTCAGAAACTATCTGAAGTATTTCTTGCATATTGCACCAATGCCACCTGTGCATAATGTAGATCTGCCTTTTTTAGTGTATGACCTTGACCTGATTGTTTTCATTGTAGTGAAGATGTATCATTTTGTAGGTGTATCGTCCAGTATATATTATTATTTCTTGCACTCAGAGGCGGGGGATGTTTTAAGCGGAGCGTGTTTATTAAACATGATTTATTGTCTGTTTTGAATTGTTAGATTTATATTTGTTTTTTAGAAGGTAATGTAATTATTTACCCACTATGACTTACTAAAATTTAAGACTTCTTGTGTAGACTTTGTGAAAGAAAGCACTAGGTGGTTTAATGATTATTGTTGTATACTCCTCTGCATTTCTGTAAGCCAACAGGATTGTGGTCTAGAAATACAGGAAAGTTGGAGTACTTTATTTTCTGAATGGGTAGAGGGGTAAAACTACACTAAGCTATGGACGTCTGAAGTTTCAAGAATTGACCACAGTCTAGAAAAGTACAAATGTCGGACTGCACTATTATACATGTACATGGGGGGAACTGGCTGATGGTTTGGATCCATGGCTTTGTTGGACCGTACCACATCCTAGAGGAATGGGGAAGCTTTGCTTTTGCACTGGACTTGAACTACACGTGGTTGTACTTGGCCATTCCCATTGACCGAAAGGTGACTGTAGTTCTGCTGACCAGTGTGTTAATTATCCACTGCTCACTCTAAGCTGGGCTTTGTTTGAACCCAAGTAGACTAGAGTCTCCACGGTAACAGTTACCAACAGTTACGCAAGCCTGACAACAACCCTTGATGACCCACATTCCAGCAGTAAATCACAACACTCGCACTCACACACACATTCCCGACTCCACCCTTGCCTATCGAAACTATGCTCAGTGTTTCCACTCTGCTTGACTGTGTCTTTACCAAACAGGGGAGGGGGAAGTAAATGGTGGGAGAGAGACAGAGAGTTTTTCATAAATCCAAAAAATGTAAACCTTGCTATCAATTTCCAGCCTTTTCTTTTTTCTTGCTTTTGTCATGTCTCCTTATCATCATCTCCTAGCTATGTGTATGTATGTAAGAGGGAGTCCACAATCAGACTTTACTAGTGTAGAAATAATCTAGTTACATCTAAGTCTTTGCTTCAAATCCTCCTCCTCACACTCCCCAGCCTCCGCTTGACGTTGCACACAAACGCTCGATCTGTCACCTTAGAAAGTTGTCTGGCTTGTTGGCTTTCCCTTTCAGCTGCTGGCATGGTCTCTCTAAAATTCAAATTCAAAGTAGTTTTTTTGGCATCCTAAGAGAGGAGTTATCTATGTCCTAGGAGAACCAGAGCCTGGGTTCTTCTGCATCCTTTTTTGAAGACACAACATCAACACCTGACATCATAAGAATGAACACATTTTCATGAAATAAGCCTCAGAGGCCTTCAAGGGCAGTTACTCCCTCAGTGCCTGCTTTAAAATATTATGAATACCATCAATACAGTAACCCTGCATTATATGCTATTTCAAAACACTCACTACAGCTTTTGTTGAGGTCATTTCAGGAAACTCTGTTTAACTACATAGTTAGGCTTTGAGCTGTAGTTGGTGGTGTTGCATGGCCTCATATTGTCTTTGCATCCTGTCTGACTTAACTGGCGTGGTTCTGGACCATTTCTTTCGTACTTTAAATTGGTTCCTTTTCCTGAGACCAAGATAAGGTCCTATTTTTTATATTGGAAGAATAGCACATACTATGTAGCATTGACAAGCTCCCTGGTAGAGCTAAGACCTTCTAAGATCTTTTAATGGCAGTTATAATGAAATATGCAGCTAGTTTCCCTGCTGAGCCTTAACAAATGCATATACACACATTGGGCTGCAGGCTACAGCTGCTGCATCAGCACAGTGTTACATACATATATCAGGCCTGGGTGTTTTAACTGTCTTGTTCTGTAGTAGACTGTGCAGAAGAAAATGTCAACATGTAGGTAATGAATTTGTACTCAGTGAAAATAGCCCGGGGTGTCTAGATAGCATTGGCTGTGTTGAGCCTATATGCTGTGTGAGAGTGTGTATATATGTAACAAAAGAGATTTCCTAAGACCTGCACTCTGAGATAAACAAAATAAATTTAAAGCACGATAAAAGAAGAATTTGATTTACAGGTTAGTAAGGAGGTGTGCTGGGAATAGCTGTCATTTTCTTCTGATTGTTGGGAAAATATAAGCTTCATTTTAACCCAAGAAAAAAGGAGTGCTAGAATTTTAACTGCACAAAGTGAAATTGCTTAAGAAGTGTTGTCAGGAAAGTCATTTGTAGTACAACCAACTTGGCGCATGGTGGTTGACATTCCAGGTCAGTGAATGACAGATCAGCCTCCTCCTCCTGTCGTCACACAACCTGCTGACACACTCCACTTGCTGGTTTTTGCTTTTTTGCTCCTGTCAGAGTCAAGGCTGCTGGACAGTGACCTCACTGTTTGAAAAATGAACAAATCAGAGCGATGTTCTGGTTTTCCTGCTTTAAGATTTTATGTTTAAAAGAAAGTGAGTCCTCCTCAATGTCAGCATCTCTGTATCCACAGTAGTTTGGTTGTAAGTTGCAGCTGAACATAGCTCTGTTGAAGTTAGATTGTATTTCTGCAACTTAGTTTGTATAAACAAATGCTAAACTTGTCTCCGTGTGTTTCTTTCTAAGGACTTGGAGTTCCATGGTGTGATGCGGTTCTACTTCCAGGACCGGGTCGCCGGTAACTTTGCCACCAAGTGTATCAGAGTCTCCAGCACAGCGACAACGCAGGATGTCATCGAGACGTTAGCTGAGAAGTTCAGACCAGACATGAGGATGCTCTCCTCGCCAAAATACTCCCTTTATGAGGTCCATGTCAGTGGCGGTGAGTCCCATAGATTTCTGATGAGAAGAAGAGAGAACCTAAAAGAGGGGAACTGACTTACACAACCAAGCCAAAATAATCTTAATAGTTTAATTCACAATTTGTCATAGTTAGCTCTCAGATGAACTGGTGTCTGTGTGTGTGTTAGAAGAGCGTCAGCTGGACCTGGACGAGAAGCCTCTTGTTGTTCAACTGAACTGGAACAAAGACGACAGAGAAGGACGGTTCGTCCTAAAGAACGAAAATGACATTCTGCCCAAGGTCAGCTGCTCCGTCTGTTGATGTGTTAATCCGTATGATTACTAGTGAGCTGAATCATTCATCAATTGCCTGCTAAGAAAACCATCTCTGTCAAACAGTTATACCTACTGGCAGCATACTTTGCATGTTTGTGTTGCCTACTTATAAATGCTTGTTTCAAATTGTGTTCTCGGATACTTAATTTTTACGAGCAAAGCCTTTAGTAGTACAGCCAAGAAGGAAAGAAAATACCGCATATGTACCAACATGAAGCCAACGTTGCCAATTTGTGCATTATGTTCATTATGTTTAGAGGTGTAGCTATAGCTACTGCTGTATTTCTTTTTAAAGGTTTTTTGTACTTGATTTGATCTGCTGTATCATTCAAAAGTAATTAAGGAAGAATTTCTTTTGATCAATTTATTCCTCATTCATTTTAATTTGTTCATCATTTATTCATTTAGAAAGAACATAGCATTACATGCTGTAGTAAGATTCTTCACATAGTCTTTCAAAGCACCTCATTCACTCCCCTTTTTTCCTCCCAGAAGAGTCAGAGTAATGGACCAGAGAAGGAGAAGGACGGAGTGATACAGAACTTCAAGAGGACTTTGTCCAAGAAGGAGAAGAAGAAGGAAAAGAAGAGGGAGAAGGAGTTTGCTCGGATCCCTGATGGAGATGAACAGGCGCTCAGCCGGGAGGACGGGTAACACACACACTTACAGTCATCCATCTTACTGCCCTGCCCTTACATCCTTTCAGTCCTTGGAGAGGATTTTGTTGTTTTTCAATGCCAAGAAAAGCACAGAACACTCCAGAAGAGGAAAGGATAGTGATTTAAACTCTGACCTCTCTGTTCCTCAATCTGTTGTTTTTTTTTGTTTTTTTTTTTGTTTGTTTGTTTTTTTTTTTTTTTTTTTTTTACACATACTGTCTTCTGCATTGTGATTTATATCTCTCATTTTGTGGGAATTTTAGGGAAAACAGTCGCCTGGCAGCAGAAGTTTACAAGGACATGCCAGAGACCAGCTTTACCAGGACAATCTCAAACCCAGAGGTGGTGATGAAGAGGAGACGCCAGCAGAAACTGGAGAAACGCATGCAAGAGTTCATGAGCAGTGATGGGAGGCCAGACTCAGGTACCTCAAATGATCCTCTTTTTTAAAACAGAAAGCTACATGTAAATCCTTTGTTTCACTGTGTATTCAGACCCTATTCTACCAAGCCCACTTTGAGCACTGATTACCACTTATGCATATTTCATGGTCTCATAAGTCTCATAATTTAGTGGTTGTCAGAGCAAAAACTAAGCCAATAACTTCACCATAAACCTCTGAGAATGAAGTTATTAGTGTTTCACCATGGATGAGAGTAAAAATATGAAGAAACTGCTGAAGTATTAAAAGTTCCCATGAGCTGAATGAGTTTCATTATTATGAAATAGAAGAAGTTCTAAACCACCAAGACTTTTCCTACAGCTGTCATTCCAGACAAGTAAAGAGTCTGGACAAAGAGCTTATTACCAGCACTTCATTTATGAAAAATAGTGATAGACAGAGATTGACACAGCTGTACAAGTTGTTGTAAGTTGACTTACAGAAATAATTAACAAATTGACACATTTCTGTGGTTGGTCAGGGGGAAACATGCTCTCTGTTCCTAGCAGCTGATATTGCAGCCCTTGCAAAACAGCCCCCATTCCCAACAAGGAATTTCACATCAACACAATGTGTGGCTCAGTGGAGGTAAACAAAATGCCAGTGTGTTAAATCTGGCCAATAACAGTGGTGGTGTTCAGATAATCATGCTATGAGGATGCTTCATACCAGCAAGTGCAGGAAGGACTTAACTCATATCTCTCTCTGTATCTATCTGTATATTTGTTTATGTACGTCCGTCTGTTCACTAAGCAAAGATTCACCTTTTTAGGACAAAAGGCCAAGTCAAAGGGCCAAAGACAGAACTGGTTTGGCTTCTGAACAAGTCTGAATGGCCTTGTGTGGCTTAAAGAAAAGCTGACGTCCACAGATAATCTGCAGAGTGACCTGAACATCACAGTTCACTGCTGCTTCTTATCCAGTGTGGCAGGGCTTGAGAGCACCGGCAAGAGACGGCCGAGTTAAATTCTCTAAATCCAGTTGTGGGCAGCTGGTTGAGGTGTTCTGCAGCTGTTATCAACAGCAGTAACGCTTATACAACATGCTGAGTAACGGGTGTGAATTCATGTGAAGCAATATTCACATTTTGTTTTTAGAGCCACTGATCTTTCTACATCATGTTAACATCAGCTGCTTCCTAGAAGTGCCATATGTTGTTGGAAAGTCTCACGCTGACATGTTTACGCACACAAAAAGACTTGCGTTGAATGAATGAAGCAAACATGCTGACTGGTTCGGCATGTGACTCAGGCATTACCTAATCACTCTGCCAGACAGACAGATGGACCAGTGAACCAACTCTAAAAACAGCTCTAACCACTGTCCACATATGGTAGACACACACACACACACACACACACACACACACACACACACACACACACACACACACACACACACACACACACACACACACCCGATGGGACTGGATGGCTTGTGGTCAGACAATGACGTTCTCCCAGTAGAAAGTGCTATTTTGAAAAGCTCATTTTATGTAATGCTTCTAAAAATCCTGTTTGTTTTGCTGAAGACTCCCTTGTGGGATTTTCTAAGGTGATCATTTCAACTTGACACATCACGGACACACAGCTCCGTGTTCCTCCAGTTGATATATTGTATTGCATTGCAGTTTAGCCCATGGCAAATACCAAAACAGAATACATTATTTTAATCTGTGTATCAAGAACATGATTGAAAACTACATCTGCCTGTCTAACATCTAGATTTATTTTATTGGGCATTGATTATGCTAGTACTGAGCATAATTTTAGATTGGTAAATGCAGCTGCACTGTGACAATACAAAGTCTGGTTTTTGGTGTAGTAAGAAACTGTCTTCAGCGACATTGGTGGTAGTAAAGATGGGTCAGTATTAGTCTCACTTTGCCCCGTGCTAACTTTATTACATTTTTTGATTCCATAATCCAAACCAAATTGACTGCAATTTAGTGTGATTTATGTTTTGTGTCCTGGAGTCCAAAGTTTCTTGAATTTTAATGTTCTTCACATTCTGTGGACAAACTGTCTCTGGAACACCCAATATGCACATGAGCACTAAAAACACTCTTAGTAGTTAATGTTCTGCTCTTTTTTTATATGTTACCATGATGCAAGCAGAAATAACATTTTGCTGTTGTCTACAGGTGGCACTTTGAGGATATACGCTGACAGTCTGAAGCCCAACATCCCTTATAAGACCATTCTGCTCTCCACGAGAGACACCGCTGACTTTGCTGTGGTGGAGGCGCTGGAGAAGTATGGACTAGAGAAGGAGAATCCCAGAGAGTACTGCATTGCTCGGGTAACACCACTTTTTCTTGACACAACTATTTCACCTTCTACCATTGAGGATTTCCATGAATTCACATCATCCTCATCCTCTTAGATAGATGTCCAATAGGTGCCGAAAGCATCACATCTGGTGTGTTCCAACAAATTTTAAGTCAAGTGATGTTAGTTTTGGCTCCTCCAGCTGCAGCATATACAGTTATGCTCACGTTGAGTCATGTAGGGATAATGGAATTTGATCATGGCATCTATTTGTCATAATTTTGTGTGTGTGTGTGTGTGTGTGTGTGTGTGTGTGTGTGTGTGTGTGTGTGTGTGTGTGTGTGTGTGTGTGTGTGTGTGTGTGTGTGTGTGTGTGTGTGTGTGTGTGTGTGTGTGTGTGTGTGTGTGTGTGTGTCTCAGTCATTCACTAGATTGATTTTTATTTGTGAGTACACTAGCAGATGTTGCCCCATTCCTATGCCTTCATCCTCCCAATTCTCGACTAAGCACAACCTTTACCCCCAATCTCATCAATAAACACCTTCATCATCCTTCTGACAGGCCGTGGAGATGAAAGTCAAGGTCACTGTCACACACACAGAAATGGACACACATTTTACCCGACTGGCAGATTGGAACAGAATGCTGCTTGGCACAAAAACCTTCAGGAGGAATGCAATTCAGTTGCTTTCAGACTGAGTGCTATAGCAGCAGTAGATGCTCCATCGCTGTGTGTGCGTGCGTGCATGCATGTGAGACAATGAACTTGGCGGCCCTTAACACAGCCTCTCTCATATCTGTCCTCTCAGGTGGCTATAGCCAATCATATGAAATAACTGCTGCTCCCTCAGCCAATACAGTGGGAGATCCTCCAGAGACTGAACACACACACACACACACACACACACACACACACACACACACACACACACACACACACACACACACACACACACACACACACTGTTGATAGACAGCTGCAATTTGCTGATGAGACCAAAGCACAGGGAAAGTCCATTAGGTTAGTGAGCAAGAGAAATAAACGCTGGTATACTAGCTAGTAGCATGTCAGCTAGTGTTAATATTCAGGGGGAGGGGATATTAACCGAGATCAGACTGAACAGAATGTAGGACAGCAATGAATTGCAGTGGGTTCTGTAAAGATTATAAGACAAAACGATGAGATTTATGTGCCCCATGAACAGCTTAATTTCATTATAAGTAGTAAACCTGTGGGAGAAAGCCACTGTTCTTTGTTCTGAAAACCAGCTAATATGTAATGACTCATCTTGACAATTTAAAAATGAGAGTTCTGAAACAACAGTCATCTCTTGTCAAACAAGAAGTTAAACATTTAGAATCCAGTACATATTTTAGACAACATAATATGGTTAAATAAAAGCACTGAATCTTTAACCCAGAATCTTTGTCTTCAAATCCTACAATATCATGGAAAAGTAGTTATTGGACATTTTAGACTATCTGGACAAGAAAACATTTCGTATTCCAATTTATGAACTGCTGTTTCTGTGAAGGCTATTAATCTTCTGAACCCCAAAACCCACAAGTGGATTTGAAAGGCGATTTTCTTTTGTCAAAATTGAGCTATTTATCAGAGCCAGAACTGAAAAGATCTCCTGAGCGTATCATGTTTCATGTACTGTTCCTTTGGATAAAACAACCAAATCTGAGCTTAAAATCACTTTGATCGACATGCCACTCTTCCTCAATATACAGCGTTTACACTAGATCATGTAGAAAACCACAACTTCTGCACTCCTCACGAGTCATGACTGACTGAGCTGCAATCAGCAGTCACATGCGCAAAATTAAGACTTTTCAGGTGAAATGCTGGCTGTGTTTATGCAGAGCAGAGAGGAGATGATCAGAGAGACTGAGAGGAAAATAAAGCATATGATCATTAAAACAGAAACAGTGGAGCAATCTATTGCTAGATACATTCATCATGGTGGAATATCTTCCTAGACTTGATGTGCAGAGTAATGAGCAAAATGCATAGTTTGTAGAGGTTATAAATAAATAGGCCAAGTGAAATAACCTATGAATAAATCCAAATACTAACTAGAGTATTTAGGTTTATGGTATTATAACTTTGTCATACCACAGTGAAAGACATGTTTGAGCTCTCTTTAGTTTTACACATGGTTGTCTTGTTTCCATAGAGCTGCATATCACATAAATATCCTTATCATTATTCCTATTTCTTTATTACTTCATTGTTGCACTGCCTGCTGTACATGCCTTTTTAATTGCCCCCTGGGGACAAATAAAATTTTCTGAATCTGAATGCTTGCAATCTGTTTAACGGTACAGTTTGTCATTTTTACTTGTGTAGAGGACTGATTTGTTGTCTCTCTTCTTTTATTTTTCAGCAAGACGATAAGTCAGGCAAAGAGGTAATTCTGGATGACTTGGAGTGTCCACTGCAGATCTTCAGGGACTGGCCTGCTGACAGAGGTAAAACACTCACTTTTTACCTCTCCCCTTTACACTATATTTACATTGTACTACTCTCACACTGTTCATCTTCTCTGAGTTGCTACCGCCCCCTTCTGCTGTTTTAAAGCCATTACAGTTTTTTGTAGAGTTGGATTTTAAGCATAAGAATGCAAAGGACATATTTGGACCTTTTCACTGACAATTTGAAGGAAACGCCACAAAATGACATTTTAAGTACTGGATGATTCGTCAAAAATAATTTATTCATCCACCAGAAAATGTGTATTGTTTTAATTTTAACTTTGAATGTAGCATACTGACAGCATTGGTAATACGTTTGGCTCCCTCTTGTCTCAGGAGTGTTAGTGTTTCAGCTGAAGAAGAGACCTCCTGACTACCAGGGGAGGAAGGGAAGGAAAGTGGACGACAAGGGCGTCCGAGGGAAGGACAGCTCGCTGCCGCCTGAAAAACTGCCTTATCTGGTGGAGCTGAGCCCAGGTAGAATCACAATGCACACAACACCACAGTGTCTGGATTTGCATCTGTGATTTCATTAGTGTCGGTATCTATCAGTGGAACTTTTACCAGCAATGGGAGCAGTAGTACCAGTGGAAGCAGCTTTCTATAGATAATGGATGGATGGATGCAGGGGCAGACAGTGCCCAGTAGGAGGCATTGTAGCTACAGAGGATAAGATTTAGTTTCAGCCTAAGATAAATCTGCCTTTCCTTCCCCTGCTAAGGTGAGTAAATCACATGGTTACATCACTGCAATTGTGGTTTCAGGTTATTTTCTGAGTATGTAGAAACAGCTACAACTGTTCAATGATCACTTAAATCTGAATTGGAGACACAACTTACAACTAGTTGCATTTACCTATGCATGATTGTAGAAGCCACTCCTGCCTTACACCCATTGCTTTCAAAAAAGATGTCATTGGACTATTAAGAATCACAAAAGAAGCACTCAGCTAATACACTATTTGCCTTTAAGCTTTTCTTAAGCGTTACCTATTAATAGAAGCGCATTTTAATTCCAGCACTACTCATTTTAGGTATGCCGTTTTCCCTTCAGGCAGGAATCAGCTAACATCAAAGAATGAGTTGTGAATGGAAACGCTTCACAGTTCTTAGGATTAAAGTGAAATGTCATCAGGCAGATATGGATCAGATTATATGTAGGTGTTATCAGATCAAAGTTCCACTAAAATATCTCTGTCTTAGAAGTACAATAGCCGAGACCAGGCTGTTTTTGTGTGTGTACATTTTAAAACATAATTTACAAGATAAAAATACAAGCTTAATTTTGGAGTTTTGCGATATGCATTGTGGGAATTAGAGCACAATAACTAAAATAGAAGTATGCAGGGCAGGTTGAAGGACTACAAAGAAAAGAAAAGGTAAGTTGCAATAACAAAAGCAACTCCTGGAATGCAGTATACCATCCCAAATTATTGTTATGAAAAACCTTTCAGGGCATTTTGAGAAAACCTTTCTGAGTCTTGCAAAATGTGTCATGTCCTGCCCTAACAGCTTGTTTCTTGCTACTGATCCCTCTCTCTTTATCTACCTTTTTGTCTTTTGTCCTGTCATGCCATTAACTTACCAGGCCTGATGGTGACCCAAACACCTCTCAGCACCCCAGTAGTTTAAAGTGTAGTGCTGAAATGGTAATGGGAAACCAGCAGGTCTGGTCCAGGAATATACTAACACATCTACTTCATTCACTGAAAGGCTGACTGGTCACTGTACATAGAAGACAGCAAAGATGGAAAATCGAATTGGTGACTGTCATAGATGATTGGTGCTGGGCCTGCATTTGTGTGTGCTGGAGTGTGTATGAGTGAGCGTGTTTATTCCTGCACTATAACCCAAAATAACAAGTTACTTTAAAAACGCAGTGCGGTGCTAATATTTGTGTGCAGAAGACATTAGATGGAAGAACTTCATAATGATGCTCTTCCCTCATTACTGTCAAAGCTGCACTCATTATTTAGATTGCCACCGTGAGTAATGAAGCCATAAAATGATTGAAAAGATAAACATTTACATGAAAGAATATATAGCTCGCGCGATTTCGGAACGAGATTTGCTTTCTAGCGTCCTGAGATTTGGATACAGACCACAACAAAGAGCGATCGCCAAGTAATGTGGAGGTTTTCGTTCACTTCTCATCTCTAGTATGTTGTGGGACACTCGTTGAGACTATCTGAGCCGGTCAGTGTGGGGAAAAAAGTACGTTAGGGATTTTGGCGTGGGGGGGGCCAGCTGCCCCATACTTTTCGCTAGCCGAGCTGCTAGCTGAGCTGCTAAGCTGCCTGCCTGGCTAAATACTGGAGCTGTGTCGAAAATTCATTTCTCCATCACTCACATGTATGAAATGACATATGAAAACAGACCCCAGGTTGAAAAAAAACGAAGTTCCCCTTTAATGACATTGCTGCTTATGTTTGATTCCCTCTATCACACAAGGAGGCGAATGAACTCACTCATGCTTGGCGTCTAATTAAAACTGCACATTACAACAAGCTGCCAAGTTTAAAAATATGTTTCAGACTGTTCGATTAATCGACTATTAATCAAGTCATTTTTGTGTTTTTTTTTAAATCACAAAAGGGAATAGACAAGTTTTCTTGGTGAATTGTATATATTATATAAAGCTACCTTTGGTTCAGAACAGCATAATTTGCACTAAAGTGTATCCTAAATGTTGGCCGTGAAAGGCCCTTGAAAGTATTTTTTTTGTGTGTGTGTGTGTGTTTGTATGCCTTCCATGCATTTAATGGGTTAACAAGGTAATGCTGCATTTTTCCTCCTTGCTGCATTTTCACCCTCTGCTATGTGTCTGTTTTCTTTCCCACCTTCTTATGGCATGGTGTGTTTGTGTGTGTGTGTGGGGCCTGTGCATGTGTCCTCCTACCTGCCTGCCTGTCTGCCTAGGGCGAGGGAATCACTATGCCTACTACGCCTATCGGCACCACGAAGGTAAAAACCCAATGCACCTCCTCTGTGTCTGTTGCAGTGGCTGCTGGGGTTGCTGAGGGAGGTCCAGCAAGCCCAACTCCTCACTTTCATCCAATACATTCCCCTGTGCAAAAATCTTATCTTTGATTTAGTTGGACTTTAGTAGTAGTATTCATACTGTAGAATCCTATATACTGGCTAGAAAGTTTAGACAAAGTAATAAAAACTATATTTAAAATCTTCATATTTTCTAAAAGTCATTTACATTTAAGTATGATTCTTTAATAGGTTTAGGCATATTGTATTTAAACAGAAAAAGGGCTTCAGGCTGGGATTTAAAATCACATCTGGCTACCTGGGGGAAAAACATCCTATTTGTTTTTAAAGATTTTATTTTCATTTTTCTCAAGTAGTTTTCGGAAGCATTTAAATGCATTTATATCACAAGTTATGATGAAGCTATTCTTGCACTTGATTTAATCAACTGATGGAGGGTTGTGCACACCTGTACCTCATTTAATTTCTAAAGAGTCAGGACTAAATAGTAAACACGATTCCATGATGTGAGAAACTCTATCAAATCAAAGAATACTTGTAATTAACCAAATATGCTTCATGCACTGAAGTGTAAGCATGGAGCCTTTTATTACTGAGCTTGTTTCAACAATGACATTTGATAAATAGCCAAGTAATTTTGTCATTATATCCTTGTAACAGTCCTAGTTGCCCTGGTATCTTTGTTAAATTAGTTGCCTCTTGTTTCCAGTATTATTTTTAGAAGGTGATCAAAGGTTTTCTATTACCCATTCATTTTTTTTTCCAGAGCAGTTAATGTTTTATGTCTTTCTCTCCAGTGAACTAATACGCTGCTTCGCTTTTACTAAACTCCTGCTTACTAATAGCCATAAACCACTCTGCAGCCCCACCAGCCACCCACAATTTTTACCGCCTTAGCAGTGCACATGCCAGAATACACCAGTTTGTCTAGATTCTTTGATGGTGAAATGATGAATCGATTCAATGCTGTTGGTTGTGTGTGGGTGGCAGAGTGTATGAGGTTGTATACTGTTTCTTTAAAATCTAAATGTGATGTGAGTGCAGCCCTGCCCACTGCTAAATCTGATAGTTTGTGTGTGTGTGTGTGTGTGTCCAGACGGGTCTGACTCAAGGGACAAACCAAAGCTATACCGGCTTCAGCACAGCATCACTGAGGTCGGCTCGGACTGCACAGAGGACGGAGCCATCCAGGTAACCACATCACTACAACACTAAACACTAACCACATGTATTTTGAGTACAAATCATTTTGCAGAGATTTTTTTTAGATTATGTTTTTACCATTTTGCTGTCAACTACAAATAATAATGATGCAAGACATTACCCAAACCCTCATTCAGTTCTTTAACCCAGCATGGCTAATCCTGTATATGTGCTGCTATTCAAAATGACTATCTCTTCAATTTGTATTAGGCTCAAAATGTGTGAGCTACGTTAGCCTGGCATGCTAATGTTAGCAGTGATTCCCAATAAAGTTTACTTTTTGTTATGATTCCAACATCTGTTTGATCAATGGGAATTCCCACTTTTCAGAAAGGATGATTTGCTAACGTTGTTGTCATGGAGTGATGCACATATCTGTAGGTTAAAACGTCTTGTTTTGTGACTGTCTAAAGATATTTTGTCTAGCCTGCTATATGCAGAAATTTTAAAAATGACATATACAGCATGTTAAAAAATAGTTTCCAACAGCTTTAATAGACAAAGCAAACGTGACACTCAAAGATGTGCAAAACAGGAAACCAGACAGGAAGGCTCAACAAAACGGAGTGAAATTTAGATGAAGTTTACACCAGAAGGCACAAAAACCCCTAAACACAAAATTTCAATTAATGTAAATACAAATAGAATACTAAAACAGTAGAATCCTTAACCCTTTAAGCTTCAGTGTACCGCCGGCGGTACACCTACTAATTTGCATAGGAATTTCAAGAATGTCCGACGGGTGCAAACGCGATTATACAAACACTATACACCGATGGAAAGCTTAGATTCTCATGAATCTGCCGGTATAAACCACTTTCAGATGCGATTACCACAGCGGGTGAGAAAAACACATTTGTCCGACAAAAACAAATATTCATCCATCCGTTCTCTATACACGGCTTCAAAGCACACAGCGCGACTCACATTTCCGGGTTTATTATTACACACAAAAAAAGATTCCACAAAAAACGGCCATAATCCAACCTTTTACATCAGATGACACAAGCCAGTAAACTATTTTGTCCAAAACATGTCCTGAAGTCGGTATAAAATCCCCGAATCGGTCGTTTTCAAGGAAATGCACCTCCCGATGCGCGTCCAATATTCCCCGTATTTTTCGTAATTTTTTTAATTTAAAAATAGAATATTAGCGATTTTTTTTTGTACTAAAACGGCTGGAATTGACTGAAGCTTAAAGGGTTAATAAGCAATAGAAAAATTAGATTAGATAAAAGCAAGTCTATTAAAGTGGGTCTCAAGAAGTGATTTAAAAGAAGTCAGTGATTCTGCGAGCCTCGTCTTCTTAGGCAGATCCCTGATGGGAAAAGCAGGATCACCTTGACTTTGCAACATCCAGAAGGGTCTCAGTTAAAGAGGCTGTGAGCTGTCCCCAATGTGTTTAGGGTTAGGCAGCTGATATTGGCAGCTTGGAGAAACTAACAGAAATGTGACTTAAATGATAATAAAACTGTAGGCTTGGTAAATACATTGTTGTAGGCCTTTTCACCCCTATTGGATGTTGTTGATGTCCGTCATTCTTCGGTCTGTATGATGGTGGAACAGGCTTTAAATTGAATTCTAGGTGGTATTAAAACAGAAAAGAATAGTCATGCCAGTTCAACACTCTGTATTTTGTGCTTGAATTATGACACAGATTACCATAGGCAGTTCTCAAATCCCAGATGAGACTAAAACTGCTAACTTAATGTAAGGACCTCAGCTGGTTAACTGCCTCTGGAGTTGAAGTGACTTTTCAAACTAGTTTTAGCACCGGCTCTTACAGATACGTCATCAGTCACCGATGTATCTGCTGTGTTTGTCTCCAGCTGCTCGGCCCGGGGATTCTGCCCCACCACTGCAACCTCATGCACAGTGAAGGCATGGTGACTGTGACGCCACACGGCCCCGACGCCGACACATTTGTTGACGGACAGCGCGTCACTGAGACGACGGTGCTGCGTTCAGGCTCCACCCTCCAGTTTGGTTCTGCTCACGTCTTTAAGTTTGTGGACCCGATGTTCGACCAGGGAGGCAAGAGAGAACCAGCTGCCATGATGAGGGGCCGACACAAGTCTGGGTGAGGGAAAGGACAAGGTTGTGTGGTTTGTCTGTGTGTTTGGAAACTGAGCCTTCAACTCAGTGACACTTTCTTTGCTTTTCTCGTCCTCCTTTTTATCTTTTTTCCCCCTCTATCCGTCATCCTCTGTGTACACAGTTTTCCAAAATGTGAAAAAGAAGAGGGTGTTATTGTAAATGGAGGGAGGAGAGGATGAGGTTTGGAGTTGGCAGGCACATCTATAGATGAAGGGAAAGAAAAAGGAGGAGGAGGGAAGTGTGGGGTCAGACAGATGGAGAGAATGAGGAAATGAGAGGAGAGGAAGAGCGGAGGTCTAGGGTTATGGCAGGCAGGCTGCCCTCTAATCTGATCAACATGGTGTTGGGTGTGGCCTCCTGCTCGCAGCAGTTTCACACAACTTCAGGAGAAAGAAAGCGAGCACGCGAGATAAGAGAAGGGAGTGTGTGAAGAAGTTTGGGATGAGTGAAGGACAAGAAAAAGAAGTTTTGATTGAATAGACCTTTAATGACTTAATGGATGACTAACTCTGCAAGAAAGGGGTGTGTAAGTAGCCAACAGCGTAACTCACAATTATGTGTGTGTTTCTGCATGAAGTAGTTCGTTCAAAGGATTCAAGATGGAAAGCAACAGATTCTGGTTTCTCTTGTATAGCTAGTCTTGTCAGTGTTTGACGTGTAGAATTTAACTTTCTGTGCTGTTTTCTAAAGTTGCCGATGGTCATAAATATGCTCAGTCATTTAAAGTCCGTGTACAGTTTGTCTATATGAGCACTTCAGAAAGGAATAAACCTTTCTAATTATATATTGATGCGAAAAGTAAAAAAATGTATGTTTTATCTATGCCAGTTACTTGGTTTAAAATACTCTAGCAGAAGCCTAATGTTTGTGTGTTTGGTTGCTCGATTGGTAGCAGGAGCATTCTGAATAAGACTTCAGTGGTTGAATAGTGACATGAAGCTGTATGTATATTTAGATGTGGGCTGTAACTGGGCTCTCACTCCATGTTCCTCAGAGGGTTTGGGAGACTTTGGTACACGCTTACATTCCAGCCAAAAACTCCCATCAGGTGATTTTGATTAGTACCTTCAACCACAGAGGAAGAAGTCAGCAAGTGGACTGAGCTGGAATAGAACCCTGCAGGGTTCTTGTCCTGTAAACTTGGCATGCTTACTCGCTTTTCTTGCTTTTTTTTTTTTTTTAAATTACCTTCTAACCCTCTGAACCCCCAAGCAGTTTCTGGGAGTGTTTTTTTTTTTTTTTTTTTTTTTTTTTTTATTCTGCCACATTTTTACTGACTGTTGGCTCGTTTTTCCACCACATTATGAAGTCCTGAACCTCTGTGGAAACAGCCCAACCATGGCAAGATGAAACACTTCAAATATGACTTTTGGGCTCTCCAACAAAGTTATAATGCCATAAATCATAAAAAAGAAGAAACAAAAGTTGAATTTCAAAAATTGTGGAAGCATTTTTAGCTGTACATCAGTAATTTACTGTTTAAGTAGGTGTTGTTCACATAACTCTGCATATCAAAAGATATTTTACCAGGATGAATGCATGTTGCAGTAACTTAGTGCCAACTTTGTTTCCACACTTTTCTACTATGTGCTGTGGGCAAGAACAGACCACAGTTCAGCCTAAATTAATGAATTATTGCGTGATTGTCGGACACTGTTCAGTCACTGGTAGCTTCCCGGTAGTGCTGAGATGCGCAATAATTGTTAAAGTTATTATTGTTACTGATTCATCCAACAATCTGTGCAAATTGCTTTTTTTATGTTAACAGTACATTCAACGACTGAAATGTAACCTATTAAGTAAAACTACTGCACAGTCTTATCATTTTTTTTGCCTTTTTTTGTTACTACTGATTTAGTATCTATCTCCAGTACATACAGTATTGTTTTGTCAACCTGACTTGTGCCAGTGATGTGTTTACAGCTAGTTTGACTGGCAAAGAATATCAGTAGAAACAAGCAGTGGATCAGAAGGTCAGTATAAACTAATTAAGGTAGTCAATAATGTCAAATCGTACCTATATTTGACCTGCTGTCCAACATTCAAAAGTTCAAAAGGCATATAGAGCAACTACTGGGAGGAGCTGCGTCCTGCTGTCATAACCGTGGAGAGACTGAGAATTGAGTAATTTTCTGAAGTCTAGAATTACATTAACGAGTTACATTGTGCAGCTCTGTGCTGCCTCAATCTGAACACAAGTCTGAAATTGTGGATGTGGTTTTCTGGGCTGCTTTCCAGTGTCCTGCTGCACAAACATACAAGGATACCTCGTTCACTCAGGCTGGAGACACATCAGGATGTTTAGGCCGATTACAGCCACAGTTTGGCAAGACAACAGATTTTTAAGATCTGAGTTATCTGGCATCAGATTTTGACAGTTTCACAGATGATCTTGTAGTGAATGAGTGTTCAGATGTTCAGTCTGTTGCCTCTTAACTTCGTCAGGACCTTCATCTGTATTCAGCATTAGTCGCTTAGAGGAGAGCATAAAAGAAACATGGTGGAAGTCTGGGAAAAAGCATAATTGGCATCCATGTTTGTTTGAATCATTCCTTTTATCTTACGTGTTTTTATTCCAAAAGTTATGAACTAATCTTTGTAGACATGACAGTGCAGAGCTGAGATTTTAACATTTTATCCAGATGTGTCTGTACGGTTTAATTTGATAAAAATGTCTTGCTGTGGTTTGTGTGTTTATTTGACTTGGTGTGTCTACTGACACAGGAACAGTGTAATGTTACAAGACAGCGTGTGATTTACTTTTGCTAATAATTTAGATGTATGCTTGTTATCTGTGCTTTCATTTTCAGTTATGTCATATTATTATGAAGCAATCAAACAAGCTGTCTAAATTCAGTAGTATTTAGTATAAGATCACAGTTTTACTGTGTCTTCTGAAAAGCATTTGAAACCAAGAAACAAGTAATGCCAAGTCAGGATTCATAAAAAGTTTATGAGATGGAGCAAGACCAAAAAATCAGCTAGTGTGGCTTGATCTTGCTTATGGTTTCTGGTTACTTGTATATAAACTTAAGGAAAGTCTTTTATTCCCAGGCTGCAATGTGAGACAGCATGTTGAACTTCAATGGGGGATGAAAAGATCTGCTTAAAGTTCATCTACAACGGTTGAATGGCCTTCTCTGTTGAGTGTTAAAGTTGTCATCAGTAGATAAAGAATTGCAAACACCAACAAATATATCATCTCTGCAAACCTACTTTTAAGACAGAAGATCTATGCGATGTCAGCCCATATCCATGTAAGTGTAGTCATGCTGTTAATGATTTAACCTACTTTGGCTGCTGGTGGTTATTGTGTACATGACAACGACCTCCCTGTCAATGAAGCAGAGCACTAAAGCTTTGTGTGTTTGTTTTGTGCCATTTATTTGACATTGACGCCCTGCTGTCATGTGAGGCGTGTGAAGCTGAAGCATGTCTTTTAAACCTGACTGCAGTCACAAGCAATTGTCTGTCAAACACACACACACAGATCGTCCCGGTTTTGTTGTACGTCAGGACTCCAGCGTGGCCTCTCTATATCTAATTAGACTGTTATGTAACTGTGTGTGCATAACGCAAACTATCTGTCTGCATATATTAGTGAGTCATTCATTTACTGCATCTCTCATCCAGCTCTCCCCCCGACGATTAGTTAGATAAGTGTGTGTGTCTGGCTTTGTGTGTGTGTGTCTGGATTAAGTCTGAGCGCTTGTCGTTGTCAGTAATGAAAAGTCAGCTGTAGAGAGCCCAGTTCCTCATCTAACCGCCTGAATGTTTGTGTCTCTGCTGCAGCAGTGTACCAGAAACCACCTTCGACCTTCACGGAGACGTCCACAGTGGAGCTGCCCTGCCCACCAGCAAGGTAATGTACTCGCTTAACATTTGTGTATATTTGCTGTGTTGCATTTAAGATAGAAATGTAAAAAGCGTTTCTTTTAGTAGTTCTGTTGTTGCACCGATCCAATCTGCTGAAATGGTATCTGTGGCAGTGCTGACCTTAGTTAGTCAGGTAGGACAGCTGTCATTGATCAGGTTAAATGTAGCTTTCATCAATTTTATTTGGCTGTGTTGATCATGTAAATAGAGATTGTATAAATAGCCAGTTTCTTGTGGTCTGGAGGTGATGTTAAGTTAATGTTTTTGTTCCCTGCAATGAGTCTTGAGACAGTAAATATAAAAACAAGAGACGGCTGGTATCAGATTTGTACTCTGGGAGAGAAGACAATAGATTGATGCATCTGTAGTTGTAATGAATAATTTCTTGTTTCTAAGCAAAATTTATCAAGACCCAAACACATCTTGCTAAAAATAGCTACTGTTTTTCGTAAATGGTCATCAGTGTTGATCAGCTAAATACTTCCTTAATTCATCAGTCGCTTCTTTGGCTTAGAAAATGTCAAATACTTGTCAGAGTGTGCGTTTAATCTAATCAACAGTCAACAATCTGAAGAAATTCAGTTCTAATTATGAAGGATAAAAGCAGCATACCTACACATTTGTGCAGCTGGAACAAAAATAACTAAAAAAATTAATTACCTAAACTGCTGCAAATTAATTTTTTGCCATTGCATTAATCCTGCAACTAACTGCAGCAGCTCTAGACATGCACAGTATTTACAAAAGAAATATGTCTGGAAGAGTGTGTGCAGCACTGCATGTTTGATGCACTATAGACAGAAATAGAAATTAAATTCACGACTAGAAAGCTGTAAAAGAAGTGTCATGTCGCGTTTGCTGCTTGTTAGTCGTTCGGCCAGTGACTGTAACCCGAGGCATCATGTCAGTGTTCCCCAACAAAGCCACAGAAGACCAACACTTTGATTTAGTTTGTCAGCACTGTGTATACAAAGATCAAGTGTGACTGAAACCTCACAGTACAGTAGTGATTTCCTTTTTTTATTTAAATCAGATCATTCTCAGTAAATTAAAGTAGAAAAACATGGTTTTGTTGAAGCTTGTTTCCTCTGTGTGCGCAGAGCTCAGGAAAGCTGGAGATGGAGAGAGGCATGGTCAAACCCATGATCAGAGGAGAACAGCAGGACAGCAGGTCAGACACACAGCTTTCTCCCTCTTCATCATCTCCTTCCATCCTCTGACTCATACTTATTCTTGTCACAGTCATAAGTGTTGTCTTCCACTTCTGATGGTGTTATTCTGTGTCATCAGGTCTCAGGACATTTCAGCTGACAGAACAGAGTTGACTCTTCCAGCCAGCATCGAGTTCAGAGACAACTGTAAGTGTCTGTGAATCTCTTTCTGCCTCTCTCTGTTCCCCTCTCTATGTTAGTGGCACAGTCAATAGGTGGAAACTATTGACCACTACTTGTTGCCTTTTATAATGTGTTTGATAAGTGTTCCTGACCAGTGCATTGGTAGCAGTACTTTGTGAATGATATGTAATTGTTAATGCATTTAATATAGAGGCTTTTCACATTTCCTCACTCTGCACTTCAGCACTACAGAGCCTGGTAAATTCAATCAGAAATCTATTCTCATTATCATTTTGTTGCATTAATCTGACTTCCATAAACAGAGATAATAATATTGTGTTTTGCATCGTGTGCGACTCGTGTTTGGGGGAAAAAAAAGTAGTGGGATCAGTTTATAGTTGAAAAGCTTTGTTTCCTGTAATACATCAAGATAACACAGTTAATTTGACATTTATATTGTTATGTTGAAATGTGATAAATTGTTTTTTTACGGAGTAGTCAAAATGAATACATGCTATTTTGGGGTTTTATGGGTTATGCAGTTCATTAAAATTAAGTGCTTATTTTTAAGTAGGCCTACTGGGTCATATGTGAATCACAAACGCCAAGTAACTCCAAAGTAGAACCCAAAATGGAGTTTGAACAGGATATGGAGAGAAAAATACCATCTAGTTTAGTAGAATAACAATACAGCTACTAGTGTAATTACTCTGTATTGTATATCAATGTTCAGCACTGACATAGAGAGGAACAAAAACTAAGTTAAACATCAAAGGGAGTTTTTTTATTCAGCAGGATGTCTGCACCTTTATCTGTCAAAATGCACCACATATACTGATGTTTTGTGCAGCCAGCTGCTCCAATACAACATCTGCTGTCTCTCCAATACCACATTGCAAAAAGTTCTTAAATCTATCTTAGCCTTTTTGTATTTGACAGAGGTCAGTCATTTAACCTCAGCTGTATAGTGTAATAAAAGGAAAATGTAATCTCCTCCCTCTGTAGGACTGGATGGAGAAAAATTCAGAGTTAGACCAAATCATCCTAATCTTCTGCTTTTAATTTTCTGCCTCTCAAGTGTATCCTTTATTAGATGGATTCAGTCACAACTGTGTTGGCTTTGTTACATTTATATCTTAGGAAGTCTGTCAAGTCCTATAAGTAGGATTTTCAGAAACCCATCGTTTCCCACACTCTTTGTAGCTCTCAGCCCCTCTAGCTGTTTGCTTTGTCTTTCTGACACATCTGTTTATTGACTTTCTGTGTGCTTGGGGCCTAAGTGTGTCTCTGCCCTCACTGTATATTTAGCATAGTGTGAGATAATCTGTTTTTCCAGGCAATGGAGGGTTTTGACTAGTCATACAGTGGTGCGTCCCATACCCACAATGCACTGGGTGAAACCATATGCCCTAAGAGGCAGAACGTGTGTTTGGTACAGTGACGCACATGTACCACTAAAATCTGAATTCTTTCAGCGCTTCTGGGTTTCACAGGGAGGGTTGCAATAGTGCTGCTAAAGAGCAGCTGCAACCAGTTTAACATCAAATGGTTACCACCCGCGCTAAACTGAAAGAAAATGATTCCACACTAAGGCAAGTGTTTTTATTGGTGTATCTCAAATGACACACGTGCGGCCAAGTTCTGCACCAACACAGTGACTTATACAAACTGCTTACAGCTGCTCAAACTTTGCAACTTTATTGCAGGCAGTGTTGCCCGGCTTTGATAAATGTGACGCATTTTGATTTAATAGATATTTATGTGGATTTGGTCATTGGTGGTGAGCAATATTACAAGGAATGGTAGCAGTGGAGGTAGAAATATTAGTAGTGACAACGGTAAAGCCAATGCAGAGGGCCTTAGTGAAAAATAAATACATAAAAAGACAGGATTGTCCACTAAGAAATGTGCTTTGTCACATGATGATTCTAATGTTTACCACATGATTGTTGAGAATGGAGATAAAATGACTGCTAACGTAAGAATTTCAATAGTTGTAAATTCCTTCATGAGAGCATGAGAAACAGTTGTTTAGTGTTTCGGCATCGAACAAGCCTTTGTAACTCAAATCAGCCTCCCCAGACTGTGTACAGGGACTTGAGTATCCCAGTTATGACTGTTTTTGTAGTATGCCATTTGTGTTTGGGCTTAAAATATTATATCCTGCTTTCAGAAACCTGGATGGTTGGTTTTGAGAAACTCAAATATGCTAGCGGGAGTGCTCTGAAAGAAAACAGGACACTGTGCATGTATACAATTCATCGTACTTTCTGATCGCTGCAGACTACCTGCGCAGGCACAGCTTCAGTCAGGTGATACAAGACAAACACAAACTGGTTTGGGACTTAAATGACGTGGCTTATAACTTTATCCACCCTAACACCACAGAACACACATACAAATTTCTAACTGTGCTTCTGTCAAACACAAGCTGGTATTGCTGGTTAACAACCAGGCGACTTTTTGCACACCTGTACAGTTTGTACAACACTGTGGACACTAATCTGTAACAGAACTGGTGCTCGCACTGCTTTGTTTTTTTCTAGTCTTACCTGAGACACCCAGCTGGTAAAAGAACACCATACTCACATGGACAATTTTTTCTCCACTCGGGGTCTCTGAACTCCATCAAGAAAACCCTGACTGTTTGACACCAGTCAAAGTGGAGGACATGTTTAATATTTCCTGTCTGTCATGCCTCTCACTGCTGGAAATAAGATAGCCCAAATCTGCAAGGTGTTCTTTGCATTTAATTGTAATAAGCCCACTATAAGCCACACTCAGATTACTTAAATGTTTGGCTACCAGTTACAGGAATGTCAGATCAAATGGTTGGTTTGTGTTGTAAACATCACAGGTGCCTAAACAAGCAAGCAGTGACTGGGACACTAGTATTCATCATGTGTGCATGAATGTGAATAAGATTTCTGTGTGCTTCATGTAAGCACAAGATCTCAAATATGACAACAGCTGGGATAAGCCTCATAACTGGAATACTGGTGCGCATGTAAACTCAATCGTTGTCTCATCTGTTGCAGACAAAATGCCTGAACCATCACAAGTTTTGAGCTTTTTTGACACATTGCTGTTTTTGATCCAAATGTTTGGTTTGATGAGGAGTAGTACAGGTAGCAGGGTCCCCCTCAATAGTTCAGCGGTGGTGAGAAGTAGCATCTTGTTTGTTATGATCTAAACTACAGGTTCATGTTTTGGGTATATGGCATTTGCTGTGTGCATTAGTATATCTACTCTGGTGTGCCATCCATGATAGAGCCTTAGCCACTTATTGTCTCAGTGTTCTCGTGCTTACAAGAATACACCTTTTTGGGTGATGCTGATTTCCTCTCAATCCACTACCAAAAGGGACAGAGTGAAATATATGTAATGTTTGCACAAATTCTAACCTACAGCAACCACAACTGAAAATCTCAACATCGGTGTTTGCTTATGAATGTCTTGTCACTCTGTGTGCCCCTCCAGCTGAAGACACCTTCCTCTCCGCCATCATCAACTACACCAACAGCTCCACAGTTCACTTCAAGCTCTCGCCCACTTACGTCCTGTACATGGCCTGCCGCTACGTCCTGTCGCCCTCTTACCGTCCCGATATGTCGCCGTCAGAGAGGACGCACAAAGTCATCGCCATCGTCAACAAGATGGTGAGCATGATGGAAGGCGTCATCCAGGTTAGTAACATTACTTTTCAAGCTTTTTTTCCTTTCATATTGAACATAATCTCATTGATTGATTTGCTCATTATCTCAGTGTGTCTTGCTGCCGTTAATGTGGTCACTCCCCTCCATAATGCCGTTTCTGCTTGTGTTCAAATATGAGTATTATCTGATGTTCTCCTTAATTCACCCCATTAACTTTATTCTTACAAGCTACAGCCTTTGTAGTTGTTGTAAAGTGTGTGTACGTGTGCTTGTTGCTTTTCTCCAGTTACCTCGTATGTACCAATCTGTGCTTTTGTCTTTTGTTTGTGACCTGTCAGTGTTAAATGCTCGTGGTGTGAAGCCTGCTAGTGTATACTGATCTTCAGCTGGCATGGAGCTGTTGCTACTCCTTAGGGCTTTAATTCATTTGCATTCATTAATTACAAAATTTCAGGATTAGGGCCGGTATTATTGCAGAGTTTTTCAGCAGCACAAACCAAAACAATAATTTCTAGAGATTTCATTTTCTGTCAGTATAAATACACTAGCCTTTATAAATAGATTCAATCCAATGCACCTATGTTTAATATTATATTAACACAAACAGCTGTAGGATCTTTTACTAAATACACTATATTGAACACATTTCTTTCTTCAGTCAGGAAAGCTATTGAAAATATAAAGACAAGTCTAAGAAAATTTAAAGGCCTCTAATAAGAATAGTTTATACTTGACATACTTGCTACTGACTAATTTTCACCTTGTACAAGTAAAAGTCTGATATGATGCACAGAACCTTGGGAGGTTGAAATTGAAGGAAAAAAGTCACATAAACACTTGAATTTTTTCTAAAAGCCTCCAGAAGTCAGGCTCAATGAAACACATGCCATTTCTTTGTCGTGCAATTGACTTTTATTTGTCTAGCTTGCAGCCAGCTTTTTGCTGCTTTTGGCATGCTGGGAAGTTATGAAAGAAAACACACAAACACATTCAGACACGCACACAGCGAACTGTAGGACTCAATCTATTTAAGTCTGTGTGTAGTAGGTTTTTGGTTTTATAGCGTTTCAAGGAAATATCTTTAGCTACTGAAGAATGTGGAAATGTTTGAACTAACTTCAGACAGCTTTATAAACTCCTTTTGTGTTGTGAGTGGGCATTTTCTCTTATTATTGGTATGTCAATTATTGCGTACTCTTTACTGTATACTGCATATAATAACTAGATGTTGAGCCCTGTGTGAGAACATAAATGTGCTTTGCATTATGCTGCAAAAGATCTAACCTCATTATTAAAAAAAAAAAAATCACCAAGAGAAGTACATAAAGAATTTAAAATAATAATGAACAATTTTTAAATTTAAGCATAACGACTTGGTTTTATTACCAAGACTGGAGACAACACACCTAACAGTTTAATACAAATCTAGTTCAACATACTGAGGCCATATTTTGCATGAGAGTCACAATTCAGGAGCTGATTTGCTGCTGTAAGTTTTTTGCCAACAGATTTCTGACTAACCTGGCATTGTTGTTTTGTATTGTGTGCTAAGGCTGCATTTCTTCTCATTAATAGATATATTAAGAGGAAAGTATTTGTTGAATCCAGACATTATTCTGGTAAAATATCAACCATGTATATGAGTTACTGGTTTGAAGAATTTAGGAGCTAGAACTGCTCTTTTCAGATACATTCTATACACATCAACAGTGTGAGCTGCCCTGTGCAACCAGACTTCTTTTTAACTCTGAGAACGTGTGACGTCAGAACCTTTTTCCAAACTCAGTAGTCATGACTGAGAACTGACCTGTACACTTTGAGCTGATTTAACTGACCTTTAAAGTGCCAAAAACTTGTATATAAGCCCCAGTGTTGGTATGGAGTTGTAAATATGTGAGTCTTCACACAGTCATGGATATATTTAGATAAAACATACAGGTTGATTCCTGACTGTTTTGATGTGAAGCTCCTGAGATTTAAAGCTTTAAATGAACCTCAATCAGTTTTACAAACACCCTGTAATGTTTTCTTTACCAAATGAGTTTCCTGCTGATCTCCATCAGTTAATTTTCTTTAACTTATTCAAGATGGCTTTACACTGTAAACCATGACCATGTGTGTGTCAAAGTGTATGTGTGTGTGTTACATGGCTGTGTCCATACTGTAGCTGTTGACGTGTTTTCTCTCTGTCCTGTGAACGTGTCCTCCTCCTCCTCCTCCTCCTCCTCTTCCTCTTTTTCCTTCCATCCAGGAGATTCCTGAAGGGGATCAGGTAGGATAGCACAATAGCACACCATGATACGGCTGCTAAAGACTCGTCTACCTCTCTCTTTCGCTCTTATTTTCTCTCTTTATCTCTTTCTCTTGGGGTTGGCGATATTGATAGAATGAGTGGAAAATATTTTCTGTCCAATGTACTGTTTGTATGTGCCTTAGGTTGTTGTTGCCCAAAGCTCTACTCCAAGATCTTTTTACGAGAATTTCTATCCTTTCCAGACCTATTATTAAAGAAGACCTGGTTTCAAAGAAAGTTAATGACAGAAAAATAAATACTAGCTTGATGTATTTGTTCTCTGACATATGAGTGGAATAGCTAGGCTGCCCAGTTCACCTGTCTGAACATTGGGCAATTTCTGGATGTTTTTTGCTTCTGTCACATTTCTTCCTCTAAAAATGATGTAATTTTGGTGATTTTATATTTTATTTTTTTTAAAGGATAACGTACCTTTCAAACCCATTTGCAAATTTTGGGGTTCAGACTGTTCAGCAGTATCGAATATTTAAGTGTATATTTTACAGTCAACAAAATTAGTTTTTTAAATCAGCAGCTTATACCATATATAAATCTATTTACTGAAAATTAAAGTGCAGCAGTAGATTTTTTTTTTTTTTAAAAGAAGAGAATCCGCTAACCTTGTAATAATTTTTATTAAATAACAATGTTTTTACAGATTGCTAAACTTCTTGTAAATGGAATCACCAACTCCTTCTAACCTTCTTTTATACTTAGGTCGTGCTAATGTGTTTATATTTACAATGGTTTAAGTAAAATGTCACACATCAGCATTGAACGTTTCTAAAAAAGTGACTTTACAAGACCAGCATACTGCTGACTGTTGTGTACTTTTGCACCCAAAGGAAGAGTGAGTGAATTTCTAAATTAAGTTAAATCTGACAGCATTTCCAGGCCGATGCCACATCATGTCGCCCAACCTCAACAACCTTCCGGCTATCTTCTATTAATCTCTGCCTTCAACTTCTCTCTCCCTGTACTTCTCTCTTCTCAGCTCTTTCTGTCTGCTTTTTTGGCAAGCCCTTCATTGTTGCTGCTGCTTCTTTTTTCTCCATTCTAACAGAAATATATAATACAGCCATAATAATGCGTCCTACCCACAGCTGGAAACTAAGCAACAACAGCAACATCAACCCGACTAATTCCATTCAGCTTCCTGGACCTGCCTGGTACTAAAAAGCATAAAATATAAACCAAAAACAGCAGAACCAAAGCAACTACTCTTCTCCATTGTTGCTCCATCTTTCACTCTGGCATCCATTTTGTGTGACATCATGTCTTGCTTCTCCTACTCAACAGTGTGGATGAGAGACAAATCGCGTCCCTCTGACTTCCGCCACCTTCTCTGCTTCATTTGTCTGATTGGAATTTCATTTAATATGTTCAACCACCTGTCTGTGTTTTAAATGTTTCCTATGTGTTTTATTTTGGATGCACTTGGCTCCATCTCTCATCCTCTGGCTGTTCTGAATGATGGGGATTTTTGTTTTGTTTTGTTGGACTTGTGTAATATTTTTCAAGGCGGGGATAGATGAGTGCAGGGAAGCGAGCTTTGCACATTCCTCCCTCTGTGTGAGCGGTGTGGATATTAATCAATCAGCTCCTCAGACACTGAGCTCTGTTGCTCCCTGTTGATGTCAAGACCAGCAGATACTGATATGTCTTTCACTCATTGTTTTACACTCTGCAAGCAACCTGGTTTTTTGATCACTTGACTCAGTCAGACGCTCTGAGTACATCTGTGTAACCATCTGCAGCTACAGAGGTGTAAAAAGCACAGCATGTGTTTTTCATTGGTTTTGGATCACCCCTTAATGTTTCACGGTTTTAACACTTAGAGGAATAGTTAGACATTTTTGTATCTACTTTCAGATATACATCGGTTTAGATAAAAGCGTCTGCTAAATGAAATTGTAGAATTGTAGGGAAGCACACTTTCCAGCTTTATACCATTCTTATGTCTGCTGGATACATACAAAGCCATAGCTAGCAGCAGGTTGCTCGAAACAAGGACATACAGCTAATTGACTCTGTGCTAAGGTCTCAAAATGCGGCTTACCTCAGCATGTCGAAAGTCTTGTCTTTTGATTCACATACCCACAATACTGTTCCACTGCCACGGATAACCATCTGCAACAGTGTTATAGCAGAGTTTTATAGGAATCATGAATTACAAATGTGCCTACATATAATGACTTCGGAGCTTAATTATAATTCTAGCAATAGTTTCAGGCAATTAAAAGCAAAATTAAATGGATTTTATTGACAGTTTCAGACTTTTCAACCATTTTGCGCTTTGATGGTAGAATTAGTTTCACTTTAACTAAAATTATCATCCTGCATTATTCTCTACAGGACAGTTAATCAGTGATACAACTGTCATGTAGAGAATAATTACGTTATGATATAGGGAAAATTAGTAGGTTTTTGCTTACCTCTTGCTTGCAGTGTGGATAAACTTGGTCCGTATTTGCCACGTTTACATGAGACCCTTAATTCAGAATTAAAGTTAATTCTGCTTTAAAATCTCCTTGTAAACATGTAATACCAAATTTAAAACTTAATTCCACATAAACTTAATTCCGAATAAACTGCCTGGCTTATTCCGATGTTAATTCCGAATAAACTAGTTCCTGTGTATGTTTTATTCATGTTTACTGTTAATTCCGCTTTAGTTAATTCCGATCATTCTGTGCATGCTTGGCTCCTCACGTAGTGATGACGTAGCGACGTCCACGGTCTACCACCGAAGTAGTACGCCATTGTTGAGTTGCTATTTCAAAATGACAATAAAAAGCAAAGCGAAAAGCGTGCTTTTTAGTTGTTCCTCCATGTTGTTTGGGAAAAGAAATGCTGCGGCAAATGGAGTTTTTTTTTCTTCCGATAAACAAGGATACGTCATGTCCACTCCCTGTCCAATCAGAATCCTTTCCAACGCCCAAGCGCTAAAGCTTAATTAAGGAAGGGGAATAAACGTGCGGTCCATGTAAACCTTAATTCGGAATTAATATTTCCATGTAAATGCAAAGCACACAACTTTAATTACGAATGAGTTAATTCCGAATTAAAAAACTTCGCGTAAACGTGGCCATTGTTAGTAGAAACCCTAAGAACTGTTCACTTTGATTTAAAAAAAAAAAAAAAAATCTGAACTGGTTGGTGGAGAAGGCTTGTGTCTGGTGACCAGGTAAATGAGATTGTGTTTAACCCATAAGAACCCACGGTGACACCAGTGTAACAAGCACTTTGAGTGCCCCAGTCTGTGTGGTCCACTTGGTCTGTGGTACATATAACCCACATAATTTTCCTTTGAGGAAAAATGGGTCTGGGTTCTTATGGGCTAAGAGGGAAAAGGAGAGGTCTTCTTGGTGAAAAACTGTTGAATTTTAGTGCCTTTGTTACAATGTTGAAGAAGTGAGGACACTGTTTGAGTGTCTTCATTGACCCATCAGCGATGACCACTCTTCTTCTCGACACTGGGTTGGTTTAGAGCGAGGGGTGGGCAGGGCATGAGTCTATCCCTGAAGTAACAACTGCTTCTTCTGGCTGCCACTCAAACAGAAACCCCTCTGTCTTCTACCTTTTTTTTTTTTTTTATACCTCTTCAGTCTCTTCTGCATTCTGCTACTCTAACAACTTCCTCTGTATGTTTTTTCTCTTTGTGTGGCTGTGATTGGACCATTACAGAAGCAGAAGAACATTGCAGGAGCGCTGGCTTTCTGGATGGCCAATGCCTCCGAGCTGCTCAACTTCATCAAACAGGACCGAGATTTGAGTCGGATCACGCTGGACGCCCAGGACATCCTCGCTCATCTGGTCCAGATGGCCTTCAAGTCAGTCTGTGTGTGGTTGTGTTGGTGTGGGGAACGGCAGGTGTCAGATGCTGCACTATAATACAACTAAATGAAAATTTCACACTGTGGGATTTTGGTTTTTAAAGCTAAAAGAAATGTTGAAATCTTTGTTAAATTCAATAATTTTACATCACAAAGTGAGGCTGCACAGTGGCGTAGTGGTTAGCACTTTCGCCTGGTTCGCGTCCCAGCTTTCCCGGGATCTTTCTGCATGGAGTTTGCATGTTCTCCCTGTGCATATGTGGGTTTTCTCCGGGCACTCTGGCTTCCTCCCACAATCCAAAAATATGCTGAGGTGAATTGATTACTCTAAATTGCCCGTTGGTGTGAATGCAAGAGTGATTGTTTGTCTGTATATGTAGCCCTGCGACAGACTGGCGACCTGTCCAGGGTGTCCCCTGCCTTCGCCCAAGTCAGCTGGGATCGGCTTCAGCCCGCCGCGACCTTAGTGAGGGTTAAACGGTGTATAGAGAATGGATGGATGGGACATCACACAGCGTTGCAAGACATTTTCTAAACTTTCTTCATCAATAGTTGGCTACAGTATCAGTCAACAATCAATTAATATGACCAAAGTACGACGAGTGCCATGATTAAAGCTGAGGATGAAATGTGTTACTGCATACAAATACTGTTGCCCATTAGATTGGCTCAGTTAAATTAGTCACGCAACTATAGCACACTGTTTCTATAAATCAGTACTTGTTTTCTATTCAAGAACACTTGCCCGAAGCCATTAACTGATACAGATATGTCTGCCATGGTGGCCTGTTGCTTGTTAAACCTCGACATTGCTCTCAGCCATACAGGCACTGAAAACTGCTCTATCCATCAACAACGATCAAAAGTTAATCACAACACAGCTAAAATAACAATCTGAAAACTTCTCAATTTACAATTTGGATTTGAACATTGACAAACCCATGATTATTTTTTGCACCGTACTCCAAGCGCCCACATCCTTAGGTCTGCAATAGTAAACCTTGCAGACAAACTGCAGTCTTTCATCTCATTAAACAGCAGGAGGCTCCACCTGGTGACACAAACGGGTAATACAGCTAGTCTCTAGACATGCATTAAACGATTAATGATTAATCATTAACGGCCCTAATACTGAGACAAATCCCCTGATGGGAGTTCAGATATGACACAGGCAGAAGTCTCACAATGCACTGCTGCTGTAACCAATGTTTCAACCAACATGTCCTCTTCCTCCACTTTTGATGTATAGAAGTGCCAATGGATTTCCATTAAAACATTATAAATTGTTATGTCAGATGGAATGGATGAGATCTGATAGTGATTTTTGATGTCCTTATCAATCTGTGATGTGTTGTGCAGGTACCTGGTTCACTGTCTACAAGCTGATCTGAACAACTACATGCCTGCCTTCCTAGATGACCCAGAGGAGCATAATCCACAGAGACCTAAGATCGGTAATGTCCAAAACACAGATTCACTACCTGCCATGCACCTTAAAGCCTATCACAACTGTAATATCTTGCAAAAACTTTGTGAAACCAAGAACTTAATCAAACATGGTGTAAAAACCAAGAAATTCAACAAATACTGAATATTGATGAATTTACACAGACAAACAGAAGTTCTGATTCCTGTCATGCAAACAGCAAAACCTCAGGCTTCAAGACCCTCACAGAGGAAGAAAGAGCTTCTCTCACTCTAGTTTCTGTTTCCAGAGGACGTCCTGCACACACTGACAGGTGCCATGTCGTTGCTGCGGCGGTGTCGGGTCAACGCCGCTCTGACCATCCAGCTCTTCTCGCAACTCTTCCATTTCATCAACATGTGGCTTTTCAATAAGCTGGTGACAGATACAGAGTCGGGGCTGTGTTGTCACTACTGGGGAGCCATCCTCCGGCAGCAGCTCAGCCACATCGAGGCCTGGGCTGAAAAACAGGGTCTGGAGCTCGCTGCTGACTGCCACCTTAGTCGAATTGTACAGGTATGAGGATCTCGGATAGGAAGTAAGCATGTGCAGTGACATGAACAGATTGCCGCTCAGCTTTCAAAGTGTAATTACCATCGTTGCATCAGCCACACTGAGATGGATTAAGATTTTACTTTAGCCACCAATGTTTTCAGTTGTTTTAAAGTTTTTTGTTATGCTGAAGCCAGTGGGGATTCTAGTGCTAGCACTTCCTGTTCCTTGATCCCAATCTGGTCTCACCACTATAAGCTTTGTTGTTTAAAAAGTTGTTTTTTTTTAAATGCAAGATTAGGTTTAATTCATTTACTTGAAACGGGCAAGAATTCTACAGGGATGTTTACTGAAGTTAAAGATAAAGATGGTAGTTAATTGGTTGTAGCCATGCAGGCCACCAGTATCTAACATCTACAAAATATACATATATTGTTTATCATAGACATGTCCACTATCTAACCACATTTGTTGTAAGTTTTATTTACTTTGTAATGTTCAGTAACTATATTGCCAATAACTGGAATTAACCCTGAGAGGTTGACTCATCCACGTTCACACCCCTTCTTCTTAGTTGAGTTGCTCTTGAAGTATTCATTGCATTGAGGTGTAGCATTTTTAACTGAAACTATATAGCTTAACCTTTCCAGCAATGACAATTATTTGCTTGTGCCATGAACTGTTGCTGAGAAAAATAATTTTGCAGTTATTTAAATTTTTGTCATAGTTGCAATCTACATAAAAGCATTGTGTTTGTCTGCTTATCCATCATGCTTGTTTAAATTATGAACTTGAGTTTTGTAACCATGCTTTTCACATACTTTTACATACCAAAGTAACATTTGTCTCCTGCTAACGTGCCTGTGCAAGTAGGATTCTGTATGTGAACACCTCAATGAATACAGCAATGATTTTCATTTCCTTTTGGCACTCAACATATGTTTTTTTTTTTTTTCAAACATCACATCGTTTTTATTCTGATATTGCAAAGTTCCAGACATTCTTCCCTAATAAGCTATGAAATCTAACTCTACTGCCAGCATTTTATGGTGAGATACATGTAACAACATAACTCACAATTCATAATGTTTTTGTTTTCCGTTATAAAAACACTAATACAAAAAATACCTAGGTACTAATAAATAATAATGCTTCAAATAAAAACTAGCCAGCCCTTGCAATGACCAAGATAAGAGCTTCAAAGTAAAGTTAGTGAAATCTTCCTGAAAATAACCATAGGGTTAAAGTAAAAAAAAATTGTTTGGTATACAAGTGACATCTATAGTGAAATGCAATGTGCCAGGGCAGAAGAAATCAAAAGTAAATTATAAATATCTACAAAAAACGGTAAGATGTGTGGCTCAATGGAATGTTTTTCTTCCAGGCTACCACTCTGCTGACCATGGACAAATACTCCATGCAGGATGTGCAGAACATCCATAATACCTGCTTCAAGCTGAACTCCCTGCAGCTCCACGCCCTCATGACCAACTATCACTGTGCCCCAGATGAGCCGTACATCCCACCTGTAAGACATCCACAAACATGCACGACACGGAAAACAATGAACATTGCTGTTAAACTTTGTTTAGAAGCGAATGATGCACACAGTGTTAGGTCGGCTGCCACTAATTTGCAGAAATTTTACATATAACCATTGCTTGTCACATTTTCTAGGTCTGTATTGTTCAATCCTGCCTGTGAGCCCTTTATGTCATCTGATATGTTTGCTGTGCTTGGTGTGCGTGTGTGTGCAGGAGCTGATAGACCACGTGGTGGCAGTGGCCGAAAACACAGCCGATGAGCTGGCGAGGAGTGATGGCAGAGAGGTCCAGCTGGAGGAGGATCCAGACCTCCAGCTGCCCTTCCTCCTTCCTGAAGACGGCTACTCCTGTGACGTGGTGCGCAGCCTCCCCAACGGACTTCAGGACTTCCTGGAGCCTCTGCTGCAGAGAGGTTAGTTATTTCAAGAATTTTATGTAAATAATAACTTTTTGCATATATAAAAATACGTTCTTAGCTTAGATTTCTAAAATTTCAAATCAATTTATTACTCCACCAAGGAATGGGAAGGTCAGAAATGACACATGGACCAAGTGATTCGATTTGGACAGTGATGTGGCTTATAGTCTGGATCCACAGATTTGTTTAAGATTTCTTTATTGCTACGAGATAGCGGCACGGCTTCACTGCAGCTATGACTTCAAGTGAACTCTGCATCAGCTGCCTGCTGACCATCACGATTGCGATCCTACTACAAATCGATCGCTGTGGACCACAAATTGTTTAGAGTTTTTCTGTCAGAAATCGTACGACGACTGAGCAGCCTTGGCAGAGTACTACACTGTCTGAGTGCTTTTCTTGTTCTCATTACTCTTTATTTTTTATAATGGGTCATATACTAAAATACCAAATATTAATTCATTTCAGCTTCTTAACTGTGAGAAATACCTGTCATTATATGCTTTACATCAACCGTAATCTGAGTATGTCTGGTTTTATAGCTCTCCGTGAGACAAAACCAGCAATTTCAGAAATGAGTATGAGAAGTTAAACAAATTAGCTTCGTTAGTTGCAGCCCTGTTGCTTTTTACATGCTCTCATTGTATTTCACAAAAAAACAGCTAAATTTTTAAAATAGTTGAAGATGTGGGTGAGGATCCTTTTGCACTGGAAAAAATGGCCCTCTCAAAGCAAGAAAAAAAAAACTTATTTCAAGGAACTTTTACCTTGAAATAAGTGGAAAAAAATCTGCCAATAGAACAAGGGGAAAATGGCTTGGTAAGATTTCTTAAACTAAGGTGTGATATTTAAAACTTTGAGATCTTAAAATTAGCTGGGAAAACTTATTTTAAGCTATTTTTGCCACTTGTTAAGTGAATTTCTCTTAAATTGAGTGGGATGAGACATTTTGACTAAAAATAAGACAAATAGATTTGATAGTTTTTGCAGTGTGTGCATTTTAAGGGAGAGAGAGTTGTGATGATGCTCACCCTGCTGCATTGTTTGTATTGTGAAGCTGCTCTAAAGTACAGAATATGACTAATGCACAGAAAATGACACCGTGTTTGTGTCTCCTCTTATAGGTTTTTGTAGGTTAACGCCACATCCACGCTCGCCTGGTACCTGGACCGTCCACTTTGAAGGAGCTGACTGCGACAGTCACTTCTCTGCAGCTGACACCTCTGAAATGGTAGGACATTAACACACAGGAAATCCTTGCCATTGTTTGTGTATGAAGTTGTGGGTCAAGGCAGTGGGACATTCTGGGTATGGTTGGTTCTGCAGAAGACCTTGTAGGTTTCGTAATGCTGACTTAAAGAAGCTGCGTAGACTGAAGTGTACACTAGATCTGACAGCTAAGCAAGCAGAAAAGAAGAAACAAGTTCTTGGAGTCGCATAGTGGCCACAGAGTCTTTGACTCCTGAAGAGTAATGTATTTTGTCCATAGCTAAAATTAAATATAGCAAGTATGCCAAGTGTCAATGAGAATTCCAAACTTGCTATTAGAATATGAAAGATAAACATTCGTGTCAGTGTTCTTTGCAGTAAAATAGACCAGTAAAATTAGTCACAAGTTATGATTTTAAAATAGCAGAATAGAAGGATAGTGTGATTTCCATCAGCTGCATTTGATGTCAACCTTTTTTGGCTCTGCTCATCGTGCCGCTACTGTGGACAATTTAGTTTAAATTGTACTGGATTTGCAGGATTTAAGAAAGTTTGTGCAGGAAGTCCAGCAGTTGAGACCAAGAAGGATAAGAACATGGATCAGCTTCCAGGTGAATTTCGGACTAAAAAAGGTAAAATGTCTGAACAGAAGCTGAGTTGTAGACAATTTGACGGCACGACTGACATAGTTTGACTATTTTTAGAGAAGTTTGAACCTGGAAGTTTCTTTGATTTACGTCCAGAGGTTTTGTGTGTGTGTGTGTGTGTGTGTGTGTACGTGTGTTACTGTGTGTGTTAGTGTGTGTGTGTGGTCTCCCAGTTGGAAGGCAGTGATTACAGTGACTTCAGAAGTAGCTATTTACTTCTCATAACAACCCTTACAGACACACACACAAGCACACATGCGCACACACAATTTAATCAACACCAATCACAGTGCAGAAGTTAGTTAGTGAGCCTGGAGCAGAAAATAATAGACTTCTTTTCAACACGCAGACACACACACACACACACACACAAACTTGCACGCGCACACACAGCCACTTCCTCTGTAATTGGTCTGTTTATCCCTGCTCTACTATTTCATGAGTATAGACTCGACATAATGCAGGCGTCTCTCTCTTGCGCGCACACACACACACACACACACACACACACACACACACACACACACACACACACACACACACACACACACACACACACACACACACACACACACACACACACACACTGTGATTAATGGTGTGTGTTCAAGCCGACCAGAGGGTTGAGGCCTGCCTCGTCTGGAGCTCTTATGCCATCACAAGTACCATTCTGCTCTACATCTATTTCAACGCCGTGGATATGATGTAGTGCGTTTATGTATTTTAGATGTGATTAATACTACATGCAGACCAAAAGCACTTCTAACACTATCAGAATTATCTTCAATTTCTATTTATTTTTCAAAGAAAAGGTGACTTCTTGCTAAACAGCACCCGGTGCTTGTAGAGTGGTATTTGCAAGCGAAACAGCAACAAATGTGGACTCAAAATTGCTAGAAATGGCTTGGGTCTTGTCAATTTTTTTCTAGCTCCTGCTTCAAGCTGCTACAAGAGGTGGGTCCTATCAGTGATATTAATAGTGAAGACTATTATTCAAACAAGTAGCTCAGTATGTTGGATTTGTGTGGACAGAAGGAACATTTTGGGGTAAAGGGTGTAATGGTGCAGAAAGTTAGCATTGAGGTGTTTTTACCAGAATGCATTGCAACCCCTCTTTTTGCCTGTGTCAGTCCTCACACTCATTTCAATTAGTTATGTGCCTATTTTGAATATTTTAACAGGTCTAATTTGACGGCTCATTTCTGTTGTTTTGTTTCAGTAGTAAACACGGTTATGTTTCACCATCTGTTAAATAAGTTTATAACTTGGCGATAGCATGAATAACATGTTACTTTTGGGGCCTGCTAGTGGTAAGCTGTTCATTTTTTCCCCCCCAAGTTCTTTTAAGGCTTAGATGACAAATTCAAATGTGTGCTTCCTGCATCAGAAGAGTGTTAGGACACTGATGTAAGGGTCAGCCTGCTCTTCATTTGGCAGATTATCGGGACACATTTAGCATTTTTCCAGTTGTCTTTGTCTCCACTTTTTCCATTTCTGCTTGCGGTATTTAAAAGCACCCTGTTGACATAAAAATGCCTAAGAAATACCCACATCTTGATTTAGAGCTGCTTTTATGCAACAAAAGGTTAGTGATTGCTGTGGGCAGAAAGCTATACCTGCTTTATGATAAAAGCCTCAGATATGTTGGCCCATTGAGAGGCAAACCACCACTTTTCTAAGATGGGTATAAGTGAGTGCGTTGTAGTGACTGTCTTTACACAACAAGCTGAAAGTGTTAAATTTTGACATCAAACCTTGCATTCTAGTTGTCATAATTAACACTGTAGCTTCACTGTGTGATGTGGTGGTGTAGCTGTAATTGTAATGTAACAGCAGCTGTATTGCCGTTGATGTGTGGTTGTTGTTTGGTTCTGGGTGTTCCTGCACATTGCTGAACAATCTCTTAGCTCTCTGTGCATTTACGCAAGTGGCTGTTCAGCGGCGTACACCAACACTGAGATGCCAACAAACATAAATACACAATACGATGCAGACGTACTTTTGTTTAAGTCTGACATGAGCTTATTTGTTTTGGAGTATCCTTTGTCAGAGTATTTTTCATGATGTGGGAAACCTCGGTTGCTCGCTCTCTTTCTTTGTTTCTCCGTCTCTCCCCACCCAGTCACCCAGCCCTGCTCAAATGAGCCCCAGTGTGTATATATATGTGTGTGTGTTTATGTGTGTGCTCGGGTAGCCATGATGTGGTTTTCATTCTTGACTTGATTCCAGCAGCCACAGGTTCCTCCGTGGTCTTCCCCTTTCCCCTTTATCCCTCCTTCATTCCTTCCCTCCCTTTTCTCATCCCTCCCTCTTTTATTCCACGGTCTTATTTTCCTCCATGTTTCAGAGGCAGTAGGAGAGAACGCATTAGACTACGTTCACTGCGTTTTCCTGAGGCTGTAACTCACTCATTTACGAGGTACTATCCTCATTTACAGTTTGTCCTTCCTGTCCATCTCTCTTTTCAGCCAATGAGGAAAGAGCCGGAGGTTGTCACGGTAACCCTGAAGAAGCACAACGGCATGGGCCTCAGCATCGTGGCTGCCAAGGTAGGAAATGATACCTGGGAGAGATTTTTTATGTCTCTGTTCCATGTGTAGTAATAGTTAAATCTAAACTGTTATGAATCTTTGGTCTGAGTTTTTTTTTAAAGATTGTTTTTTGTTTACTATGAATACTTCTCCTGCAATGTAGAAGGAATATTCTTTTAAAACTAAATCTGAAACTGAAGAGAAAAATATTGACATGAAATCCCCTCCACCAATATAATTTTTTGTGCCCTGGCTACAGGGAGTGTGTGTGTGTGTGTGTGTGTGTGTGTGTGTGTGTGTGTGTGTGTGTGTGTGTGTGTGTGTGTGTGTGTGTGTGTGTGTGTGTGTGTGTGTGTGTGTGTGTGTGTGTGTGTGTGTGTGTGTGTGTGTGTGTGTGTGTGTGTGTGTGTGTGTGTGTGTGTGACACAGTGCTGACAGAATAGGCTGCTGTTTTAAATAGACTGCTTTCACTGTTGAGTCTGACAGCAGTGCAGAGACTAAACAGTGACACTGCAAAGAAACTTCTGGATGAGTCCTGGACAAAAACGTGGTCTGTATAGTTTGCTGTTGTAAAGGGAGTGGGCATGTGGTGAGGGATAATTTCACTGTCCACGTGTTTGTTTGCTCTCACACCTCAGATTTATCGACAAAACCAATGGAAATTATACATTTCACTGCTTTATAGTGTACATATTCAACAAGTTAGAGTATGTTAGCTGTAAGTTTGGCATACATACTCAATTGTTTTTATTTTTTGCTGTTAAAAAAGGGATATGTGTTTTTATACTAACACTGATTTAATAAAATGTTCTAACAGACCAAATATGCATAGATTGATTAGATTAGAATGGATGTTATATGACTTAGATCCCTGTTCAGTATACATGTAAGGAACAGGATCATTTGAAACATACAAAGTGCAATCTATACACTGTGTATAAAAAACAAACAAAAAAAGGTTTTAAAAATGTCAAAGGTGATCTCAAATGCTTGATTTGTGTCACTGGCACTCACATTGTGTCTTCAGCACAACCTTACAGCTGCAGCTGAGAAGATGACATTAGTGAATGTTTGTTTGGCATTTTAGCCTCAAAAATACTGACCTGAATGAATAATCAATCATCAAAATAAGTGCTTGGCAAACTTACAGCTATGCATGTTTAAGGTACATAACATAACAGAACACCTTAAACATACGATGAACAGATGTAAGACTAGCATAAAATCCTACTACAGAACGTAAGTTCAGAACAACCATGTGACAGCATAAACATTCAACTTTGTATATTGAGCCATCATCACCCAAACCAATCATAAGTGGTTGAAGAAACATCTCAGTCATCACCCTCCAATTTTATTGTTTAGACAGTTGACTCATCCTGAGTGTTTCGTGATGAAAGTCATCATTACCTTCCATCTCCCCAAACATTAATAAAAAACGTACTTGCCAGTGCAGACCACCGGGTTCGTTGCTTGCTTCTCTTGTGGTTTAAATATTTTGAAAGCATTTTAACATTCTTAGCTGGAGATAAAAGCAGGGCGTGTACACACTACGCACCTCAGAGCCACCACAATGTCCCATATCGCTCAGATATTTTTTTTCAAATGGCAAAGACAAACGCAACTCAGTTGGATGTCCACTTTGACTAATAAATTTCCTTTGGGGGAAACCCTGCACTTTCAGGCCAGACAGTTACGTAATTCTGACTTAAATCCTTTCCATCAACCAAATTTTCCCTTAAGTGCATTCCTCACAGGAGTGTATCTTATCATATGGAGGACAATGATGTCAAACCTGTTACCTCCTCGTCACCAATGTACAAAACGTCTAGTTTTTAATGATAAAGTGGATAAGTGTAATAAGACTAGTAGTATTTGCTGCCTGTACGTAACATAAAGACACTTTCTGTCTTTCTTCTGAGTAGAGTGGGTTTCCTGCTGAAGGCAAGAGCTTTCCTGTGTGGCTTTGTGCATGTGTGTCCAGTCTGTGTTTCGAGAGGAAGAGTGGGAAGGAAGGACGTACTGAGGAAACCTCCTTGCTCTGTTTATTTTCAAAGCTGTGTGGATGTATGAGAAGGAGGCAGAGAAAAGTGTGTGTGTTTGTGTGAGCAGGTAGAGAGAATTTTGTCAAACAGCTGCTTGAATTCTCGGTAAACTGGGCTGAGCGCTGTCCTGTTATATAACTGTGTGTGAGTGTGTGTGTTAGTGAGGGTGTGTGTGTGTGGTATTTGCCTGGTGGAGCTGCAGCAGCGCTCCACCTCAGTCTGGCCAGCCGGCGTCCCAGCCGACAGTTCACCTCTGGATCGCAGCCTAAATTTACTGTTTTTTAACAAACAGTCTGCAATTAGGAACTTGTGGAGGAATTTTGCTGCACTTGGAAGCATCCAAGGAATTTATTGCAGCTTTTCAACCACATACGCTGGACTTCACAGAACTTTATAAATTCCTACTGCAGGTTTTTCAGGAATCTTTAAAGCAGTTTTGACACTTTTTTAATAGTAAAAACTTTTTTTTTTCAGCTAACTCTTTAAAATGACCAGGACCTTCTTGCCGCACATGTTGGAATTCTCAGCATTTTTTCATCCCACGTTTCCATCCATAAATAGTGATTTTATACGTTGCTGAATGGATTACTCCCAGCCGGTGTAATTGGGAGGTTTTGGACTTGTCTGTTCATGTTAGCAGAGCGAAACGCTCTCTGAGATAAAAAGCAGGTGTGCACGTGTGTGTCCTTCAGTCTGGCTGTCCCAGTGTAAACTGGTCTGGACAACGCTGAAAAGCTGCTGCAACATGTGGTTTTCTGTGGTGGGCAGGAGAGACCAGGTAAAACAACTATCAAGAGAAAATCTTGTTCTAGGACATTTCCTAATCGATTCTACAAATTCCTGCTCTCTTTGGTGTTATTTTTGAATGCGTTTGATGTGAAAACTGAGCGGTTTGTGCACACTTCTGCAAATGTATGCGAGATCGAGGATATATTTATTGTGCTTGCTTTTTGATTGCCCAGATTCTTTATAATCTTTTTTATATTGTGATTGTGTGTCACAATTCACCCATCGCTTCTGCTAAAATGCTGACTTTATTCAGAAGCACTTGCAGGTAAAATAGGTAGCAGCTGGTTGAGTGTTTATGGATTTGTCTTACCCGGTGTGATGGCCGTGTGGTTCGTCACTTTTGACTGTTTGCTTTTAGGGCCGTTCTGCCAATGGTTAAACTAAGATACACAGAGGAGGTGAAAACTAAAGTTTAGGTAATGTTCTCAGTGCTGTTAGGATACTTCACCACATGTGGATGATTTTGTTGTGTTCTCAGTTGGTCCATAATGGTTGTGTTTTAGTCCTTTACCTTAATTAAATCTGTTAAGACACTTGAGTCAGGTTTTGCAGAATTCTGCATGAATTCATGGTAAAACTGCATATTCTAAACTAGTAGAGAGACTTTCCTATTTTCTATCAATGAATATTCTTTAGGAAATATCTGATTTTAGTTTAAGATGTTTTTTGGCCTGACAGTTAACATAATTAAGCAAAAAAACAAACTGAAAATATTCTTAGACATGAACTTCAGTTTAAAAGCAGCAGTATTGGTCCATATTAGTAAAACCAGTTTGTCAAAGCAGTTGTTTCAGTCCTTGAGCTGTAAGAAACCATCCACCTTTAAAAGTCACATTCATGTCATTGAAGCCCTTTGTTTCCCCAGAACAAATGAGTGGCGCAGCAGCTCTGTATCCTTAAAAATACTATATCGGTCAAACCCACATGTGTGTGTTTCATGGTATTGTGTTCGTCTTTCCTCTGGACAGCTCCCAGCTGGAGTTGAGGAAACTCTCGGCCTCCTCCTCCTCGTTAGTGTTTACTCTTGTATCAGTTGCTATAAAGAACAGAACATTCCCTCTGTACAGATTTAAAACAACAAGTTAAGTTTGCAGTATGTTGTAATCAGGGATGAGATAGAGCCGTGACAATGCTTCTGGCAAAGGAATTTTTCATACCAACTGGCTGTTTACTCTGCTTTGGATACTGACATATGACTTCAAATGATTGTGCTACATTTAGCATGGTGTATATGATGTATTGAAGCAGCAATTATCAAAGTAAGATGACTATTCAAGCTATTCTTTTACCAATGTAAGCCATGTAGGTTACAGTATTTTAATGAGTCTGTTTTGAAATGTTCAGTTTTGTTAATTATATTTTCTAATATAAATATATTTATAAAAATCTTGAATCTTAAATGTTCTCCCTGTTGTTATACATTTGCAGACGGTTGGTAGAGGTTTAAATTGTTGAAATTTTGCTGTGATCCTCAGAGTCGTGAGGTGAAAGGACTTTAGTTACCTGGTTTGTGAAAGTCCTCTTCCTGTGTCATGAAAGTGAACTCCAAACTCCAAATACAGAATTTGGCCTGTTTGTTGCCTCAGTGTGTTTGATGTATTGGTTGTGTGTTTGTTTGTTAGCTGATAGATTCATACTAGAAATGGAACAATAGCATGAGAGCATTCCCCCCTGTGAGGGCTGGAACAATGAGAGGATGTACCGCACACACACACACACACACACACACACACACACACACACACACACACACACACACACACACACACACACACACACACACACACACACACACACGCTTGCTTTCCTGTAAAGCTGCAGGCAGGAGGTGTTTACGAGGTGTGCGCTGGAGAACGTTTGTCCATCTTGGCACTCATTATAAAGTCCGTGGTAGAATCACATTTTGGCAGGTTTGTGTGGAAAAAGTGGGACATACTTGCAGGAAAGTAGGAGAGCACATTGTCTTGTGACTGAACCTGTCCTTATCAAGAGTCCATGAACAGCACCGGGCTGTTCAGAGTTAAGCACAGTGGCTAAACTGTGTTGGTTCAGCTTTCACATTCATCGTTGATGCACATTGGCCTTTAAAGTACCGTTATAAAATAAACTACGTAATTATTTTCAAATGTTGGGCCATGTTTTTCACAATACATACTGGGTGGGAAGATTTACAATGTAAAAATAATCTACTTGCCAGTGCTTTTTGGTGCAGAACCTGCATTCTTAAATAATTTGGAAGTTAATTTGTAGTTTCTGCACTGATATTTTTAGTTTTGTTGCAATTTTTTTGTTTGTATAATTGTGCTACAATTATGATTTAGCTTGATGGCATCCATTTTTAATGCCAGGATTTACAGCAATGAGGAGTGCATACATTCCTCAACGTCTGCTTGTTATTTCAAACAAGATGCCAGTGCGTCATGTTAGGTATCAGATAAGCAGCAGTGACGCAACTAAGAACTGTGATTCTGTTGTGGACTATCTGAAATTGACAAATTGTGTTTGATTCATCTTTTTTAAATCTTTTTGTCAGCTCCTGAATTTAAACTTCTGCTCTCTTTCAGTTTTATTGCGAGACTCGTGCAGTTTTTTTTTTTTATGATGGAAACAGGATCATAGAAGAAGGAAACCTCCCCAACTACATTTTTAACTTGTGGCTAAAACTGTGTTTCCCTAGATTATAGTTGCCTCTTTCTATTTCCATGCACACTGACTGGCAAAGTGTAAAAAAAAGAAAGAAATGTGAAATCCTACCAAGACTTTTAGATATTTATAAGTCGTGCTTCTGTTTCTGTTCTGTTTGTTTTGGGTGATTAAAAAGCTACTGAAGATGCACTTTATAAAGAAGCAAGAAATGCACTCTGGTTTTGTTGCCTTTTTAAAATGAAAAATAAGTAAAATTTTCAACATTGCATGACTGATTATAACACAACCCCTCTCTATTCCAACATATTTTTTGAAGAAATGAGTTGAGGATGGAAACACTTTGACGGCAAATAGTCCAACATGAACGTCCTTTGATGCACCTTTGAAAGTTGAGATGCGATTAATCCATCGTTGAAGTATTTTCTTTCATCTAAGTGAAACATGATCAGTCACTAGCTTACACTCTCCTGTTAGACTTTTGAAATGGTGAGTTCATCCAAAGCTTTACTGCCTACCTTCTAGAGACCTGAAAATGAACATTAGTCTCTGAAGATATTTCTAATGAAACTGTAGTGCCCATATTTTTCTAAATTAAAAACCTGTCACTCATTGGTTTGGCTCAGTGATTTGTCAGAGAGAAATAGGTTACATCTGGCTTCAGATGCACAGACAGTAGTAGTTAGTATGTTGAATTCAGCCCCTCAGATCTAGCGCTTTCTCAGTCCATTTTGCTTTTGAAATGCTACTTTGCCACTTTACATATTCCAGTTCACTTTCTCAGCACCTCAAAGCGATGGCAACTACCTTCCAGATATTGTTTTGATGCCGGAGAAATGCAGTTTATTCTCATCAAAGTGTTCTACCAAAACAAACCATGTAAACGGTGCTACAGAATTGAAATAGAATAAAGGAGAGTCGGTCATCCAGTCTGCACTTTCCCTGAGAGCCCACAGAAGACATTTAATCTCCTAAAATGATAGAAAATACCTGCGTGGGTGTACTGGGCCTTTGAACACTGCTGGTTTCTAGAATGCCTCTTAAAGATAAATGGTTTATAACCTCAGAAAGGCTGCAGAAAGCAGGTTGACATGCTTTAACATCCTAAGCTGTAATTTTGGTGTGTCGCCAGCCTGCATTAGCAGCAGTTTCTGTCAGCTGGATATCTGTCTTTTCTGTAGATGCCGGTTTCTCAGTGTGAGTCAACTGCAGAATGGCTGAGGAGAAAAATGTCACATCACTATGAGTCTGCTGCCCGGAAGAACACACTGAAGGATCTGTTCTATTATTTACCTTTCTCTAAATTCAGTCTCTTTTATTTATATGGACTGTGTCTCTGAGACTTATAGAGATTACAGTATTTCACCCTTTTTTTTAGGGTAAATTAGTATCATGCAATTATTTCAGAATGGTTTCTCTCCTCTGTGTTCAATATATCTGTAAAGATTAGCTGATCGACAGAAAATTTCTAAACATCTGTGTTGATTATCATTTATTCGTTTGGGGTTTTTTTACAATCAAAAATGCAAAAATGTCCTTGCACCTGCTCCCCAAGTGTTAAGATTTTATATATTCAGCTAAATGGTTAGTTTTGAGCTTTTCATTGGACAAAATAAGGCATTTGAAGATGTCACCTTGTGGTTGGGTGAACAGTGAGCAGTGTTGTTTTTTTAATATAATTTTCAGACAAACTACTGTAAGTGAGAGGATCATCGACAGATTGATCAGCAACGGAAATAATTGTAAATGTCAGAAAAGATTACAAAAGTGCAGACGGCTATAGGTATTAACTTCCTTCTAAATTATATTTCGGTGTACATGTTTACCAATATTACATTCGCCTGATGCTTTCTTCAGCTCAGTCGTTCGTGTTTTTCGTTTTAATCTTGTCCATAATAGGGGTTTTTCAATATATTTTAAGTGACATCTAAAAGTCACATTATACTTGTGTCAGTACAAACCTGCTACAATTTCAGATGTAAGGCCCGACTCCAGTTAATAAATAAATAAAAATAGTTTTTTTTGTTCAGGTCAGTGATCTCATAATGTAAAACATTTAGTTAAGTTACATTTTTTTTAAAATATAAAACACCAGTTCACAATGTAAGTCATCTTAGGGCACTTCACATAGTAAGGTCAAGACCTTACATTGTTGTAATTCAGAGGTAAACTCAACACAACCAACAATTCCCTTTGAGGATCACTTTGTGGCAGTACCAGTGGCACTTGGTGACATCCAGCAGTATTGAAGCTGTGGACAAAAGAAGAGCTTTTTTTTCTGGACATTTATGTGGACAGTGAAAATGTACTATGTTAACATGGTTGTGTTCAGAGGGATTTTGAGTGTGGAGTCACCAAGGCTTACCTTTTGGGCATTGAAAAAAACTGTCCAAACCAGACATCAGTATAATGGTATAGTTAGTTTTTTACCCTGACTTGACAGGATTACATGTTTTCCTGTGCCCAGCTACGCTGAAGAGATACGGTTAAGCATCACGAAGGCCATTTGAAGTAGTTATCTGTATTAAAGGTCATGGAGTTTCCATCAAGGCCATAGCGGGAAGTGTTTGAAGAAGCCGACTTCTTCAGGCCATTCCGCTCTAATAGAGGCCTGGCAGCTTTAAGATGTGCGTGATTTGTTATGTCAGAGCTTTTTAAAGAACCAGAGTCATCCAGTAAATCACTCAGTAAATCTCCTTTAGGCATTTCAGCTATTCCTAGAGATGTAGCTTATTTCTCTGAACAGATTTCTGGAAAATTCATGGACCTTCACAGTAAACATGTTATCCTATTGTGCAGGATGTTTAATAGTGGTTTGGTGGGTGTGATTTCCAGAGAACATGTGTTTTTATGTTGATCTGTAGACCATGCTTGTGACAAGCAACACATCTGGTTTGACTTGAACCCATAACCCAACATCAGCTACTGGTTTTATGGCTTCATTATCCAGGAGACCTGCTGCGTGTGCTCACATGTGCATGTTTAATGTGCCCTTACATTTGCAGTTCGCTTATACATTTGCTTTTCTGTTTGCACAGCATAAAGTCTTTGATTTTATATTGGTCAATACATGCGGAGAACTATATTCTACATGTATGCTCGATGTCTTTTGTGACTACGTGTCTCTTTGCCCCTTGTAGCTGCTAATCAGGGTTAGAGACACTGAAGAACTGCAAGCTTATGCATACGAAACAATTTACAAAATAGCTCAACTACATTTATATGCACACTACCAGTCAAAAGTTTGGACACACCTTCTCATTCAATGGTTTATATTTAATTATTTTATACATTGTAGATTAATACTGAAGACATGAAAGCTATAAAAGAATACATGTGGAATTATGTTGTCAACAAAAAAAGTTCATCTTCAGTATTTATCTACAGTGTAGAAAATAATACAAATAAATAAAAAGCATTAATTGAGAAGATGTGTCCAAACTTTTGACTGGTAGTGTACCTTTTTTCGTGTTTTTGTACATTTAGTATCATTTGTTTTAATTACACTGTGTGATACTGTATCATGTTTTAGATAATTACACTTGAAGACTGGCTGGAGAACATGATTAAGCATTTATGTTACAGAAGGAGCCAAATATTTCCTTTCGGAAAAAATACAGACAAAAAAGACTAAAAGAATTTGAATGTTGCACTTAGACTTTTACAGATAATCTAATAAATAAGAGTTCAAACCCATGATGTATCACACTTTTAGAATATGCTGATCTATTAAGCCTCTGCCTCTTTCTCTACACACCCCTCGTCACTCGCTGTAGCTCGAGCACACCAGCTCATGTGCAACTCTGCTCATACACTGTAAAACTATATTGTACTGTTCAGATTAAAGCAAATGTCTAATGCAAATGTGTTTATACTTATAATCTCTAGTCAACATTTCCACACCCCGACGTTAGACACAACTGCTTCAGGAATCCTTGTGTTGCTTTGGCTACGAAACTGCTGAACTCTGTCATGAACGACACGACTGTATGAATGTTATCAATGTGTTTTGTTACACAGCTGCACATGTAGGCTCAAATCAAATCTCTTTGAACAAACAAAGCATCTAATCTGATCTGAGTTTTCATCAGTCATTACTGTCACACTGATCCCAACCATTACTTATGTTAGATGTAGAAGCCCTAGGTCCTCTTTAACTGGCTAGAACTGCAGAATATCCTCAGGGAATTCCCACAAGTGTCTCTGGAGCCTGTTTTGGCGCCCGAGACCCCATTCTGGATGAGTGCATGAAGCTGTGGCTCCGTCTGAAACAGAGGCTCTTTAGTGCCATCTGTAATGTATAACAGACATGAAACAGTCAGAATGATTCACTGTTCTTCTCTCATCTTAATGTCACTGACAGGAAATCCGTGCCTTCATGAATCCAGCCTCATTATTACATGCACACATACAGAAAGCTGAGACATTGTGGCTCAAATAGTTTTGAGGCCTGATGGTGTCTGCTGTCTTTTTGTGCTGGAGAAACTGGGACAGACATTTGTTGATGGAGGCTGTGGTGATGAATGAGTCTGTATTCTCTCAGTTCACACAGTAAACTGAAACAGATGAATGAAAAAGTCATTTTGGAAGTTTTTACAGCCATTCTTGCATCATCTGATATTTAGACGAAAGTTATCGATGTTCTCTTGAGGATAATAGGAAAGTAAAATTGTTGTGCTACTAACAAAAATGCAAGAAACTGCATAAACTTCTACTTACAGTCAACACACCTATTCTGCAAATGTGTGTGCCACAAGTTGAAAGCTCAATAATGTGTTTCTTTCATTTAGGCGAGAAGGCAACACAAAGCTCGTTGTTATTTAAAAGGAGCTCATCAGTCAATTTTTAATGTCCCCATATATTTAAATGTTCTTTCCTTTACTCGCTACAAAGTCTTCATGAAACACGCCAGCAATAGCTATTGTAGATGCTTATGAAGAATGTTTAGGAAACACAATGTAGCTGCTACAGGTCAGAATAATTGAAGTTATTTAACCCTCAAGCGACCAAGCTATTTTAGCGACTAAAATGACCGACTGGGGTCATTTATGACCCCACTATATTTTACACAGGAATATGTCTACTTTTTTGCCTCTTTTTGTGCTTTCTTACCTATTCCACTCCACTGCATTTTAAGATGGATATTCTAAAATAGCCTTCTTTTATTATTCATGGATTTTAATCATCCTGTACTCAGAGCTAAAGTAAAATCACATGAACAATATGATGCATTGTAAGAACGCAATAACATTTATTTAGACACACTTTGTCTGCCACTTCTTTTAAAACTTTATTCCTTTTGTTTCCTCAATAGTAAATCAAAAGTACATAAAAACAAAATCCACACAAACATCTTGTCTGTATGTGTGCAATGTAACATGCAGAGAAGTATTTAGATTGGGGGCGGCCGTGGCTCAGGTGGCAGAGCCGTTCGTCTAATGCAAGACACTTTACCCACCTTAGCTCCAGTGCTGCCACTTACACTGGTGTATGAATGTGTGTGCTGTGTAATGTTGGTGGTGGTCAGAGGGGTTGTAGGAGTGGATCTGCAGCCAGTCAGTCTGCCCCAGGGCAGCTGTGGCTAAAAATGTAGGTCTGCCAGCTACAGTGCACTGCAAAACACTGAAATATAGCGATTAGAGGTAAAAAATAAATAAATAAAACTAAGGCCTACAATAGTGGAAAAACCTATACATCTTTCTGGGGTCATAAGTGACCCCAGACAAGTTTCCATTATCCTTGTCACACCGGTTGGCCGATCTCTACAAAAAACTATGAGCAGCTGTAGGACAAGTAGATTGACAAATTCATGGTAGGAAACATTTTTTGGATAAAAGATATAAAAACGGCAAATATAATTATATGGCTGGGGTCATAAATGACCCCACTTGGTCGCTTGAGGGTTAACTTTGTCGCCACTGGTTTGTGAATGGAAAACATTGTAAAGCAGTTCGAATAGCACAGGTGTAGAAAAGTACTGTATAAATACAGGCCATATACAAATAGTCGAGCGAAAACCCTATCAACTTACATAGGTTTTCTGAGGCTTATCAGGGTTCATGTTGTGCTATTGGATAAAATATATTACAAAGAGTTGTTCTACGACTGTGGGGGAAGGAAATCATGAATATTGATTGCCATGGCAACCACACTAACTGGGCTAGTGCAATCCTCATAGGTGTGGACGCTGATGTCTTTCTCTTAGCTGAAGTCAAACAAATATTATTATGTAAATATGATTGAGTCAAAGACATGTAAGCATACAAACACAGCTTCCAAAAACTAATGGGAGTTATTTGTTTAGATGTTTTTTATTGGCTGGATGATCCAGAGAGCTGCGTGTAGAACATCACCTCCCCGGTGGAGTCCAGGTCATTCCTCGTAGTGACCTCTTGCTCTAGTTGTTGTGCATCCTCCAGCAGAAAATGGGACTCTCTCTGGGAGTCTGTGTCCTTCAGTGAACAAAAAGAGTCCAGTGGTTCTAAAACTGGCTTCTAAGTTGACATTTCTAACCTTGGAAATGGGGAAAGAGAGGAGCAGTCACCCTGTTTCTCGCACCTGCTCTACAACCTGCTTCTGCACAAAAAACATTCGCTTCAAAGAATAGGGAAAAGTTTTGTTTAATAAATCTTAATTGACCCTGTCAGTAAAATTTCTAGTGATTCCTAAAGCTGTCCTGTGCACCTAGTCTGCCTTGCACTGGCAATGCTATGTGGATCCGTCCATAGCATTTAGAGCATAAAGTAATTTTACGTAGAACAACATACAACAGAGTCATATGGTGCACTTTCTTGGCTTTTTTTTTTTTTTTAATTTAGCACTATCAACGGCTCGTAAGTTTAGTTTATGATCCACAGTGTTCTTTAATGTGACTGGAGTTTAGACAAATGTTGTGCTACTTGCCTCTGCACATTGAAGTTCACCTCTCTCCTCCAAGTCTTTATCTTCTTCACCACAGCTGATGAAACAGTTAATAAATATGACCTGCAAACGGTGAGAGCTATTAACCTGAGCATAACCCTTACCTCTTTTTACAAGATGTGGCTTCACGCCGACACAATCTTTGCCACGTTGCCAGGTCTGATGAATGGCAGCAATTAGGAGTCTTTTTAATCCACTCCACACTTTTACGACCAACTTTATAGACATGCTGTGATTCTGTGCACCGTCTGAACCTGTGATGTTTTTCTGTCTTTGTATTAAACTCTATTTCCTTACATCTGCATTAAAAGCAGAATAAAGTCTGATAGTAATCGAGACATGTCCTCAGTCTTCTGTCAACATTGTTTCAAGTATTTTGTTTACTCTATGTAGTCTGCAAAAAGGCGAATTTCTCAATTTATCTTCACATGAGAGAATCCTGAAGTGTTGGAAAGGGAAAAATCGTCTCGCATTCAGCACAGTAGTGTTTCTTCAAAGATTTCTGAAATATTTTTCTCATTTCTGGTCCAAGGGTTGTACAAACTTTAAAGATGTGATAAGATGGTAAAGACAGCATGCAAATCGTCTGATAACATGCCAGCTCTTTGCTGTACTGTAAGCCTCCTCCCCACTTCATAGGAAAACCACACATGGAGTCCACACACACAGGAGCTCTGGGTTGTGTGTGTGTGTATCAACACTGACATTGCTGCATTTGTCCTCTCCTTTTTATCTGTGTTTCTGCTCTTTGTTGCTACTGCATAAAGAAAGGATTTGGTTTCCAGGCAATATTTTTACAGAAAACAAATGTCTACAGATTCCTAGGGGGGGATTTGAGTGTTTCAGCAGTAAATGTTGCAAGAATACAGCAAAAAAGTAGAATTTTTTTTGCAATAAAACAGAGCATAAAAACACCTTTTAATGTTCTTTAGATGTCTTGAAATGCTTCAGTTTGACATATTGTGAACTTGTAACATCAGCTAAAAGAGGCCTTGTGTCCAGGAAATGGCGGTTTTGCAATCCAACCTGTTTCTGTTCAGCATCAACACTCCTGAACATATAAACAAGTGAGGTTTAAAGTTGTAATGGTGCTGGACTCCCCCCAAGACCAGACCTTCAGTCAGTGTTTCTCTCTCAACCAGTAAGAACTTGTCAGGATTGGACATGACAGATGTTTCTTTAAAATGGTTGCTCCATCAGATTAGGTGCTTTAAATGTCTCAGCTTTGCTTGGCTAAGAGGAATGTCAGACGTAATTTACTGTTAATCACAATCAACAAAACTAAGGTGATGAAGTAAGGAGTACCAGAGAAAGATTTGTGGGAACAATCATAGTGCTATGCAAATGTTTTAGCCACTTCAGATTTTTACCTTCTTATCTGTTACAAAACACCAACAGCACGTCAAGCCTTCAGATGCTGCTAGAGTCCGAAATAATTATCCTACACACAAGTAATTCCTTTCGATATCTGAAACAGTATTGTATATCACAATAGTCTGAAACATTACAGGAAATAGTGTTGATGCTGGCAATCAAGGCAAGAAAGAGGAAATATTGTGGCATTATTTTTTGCTGTACACTCTATGATGCTCATTTCTGTTCTCAGTGTTTCCCCTCTGCCATTTTTTGATAGATATATTGTAATCGGATTACACGGAAATATTTTTCCTGAAGAGCATGTCTTTCCTTTCCCCCACATAATGATGACATTTGTTATTATTAGGGGTGTAACAAAATGGTCAACTCACGAAACGATACGAAATGCGAAACAGGGCTGATGATACGAAATACTCACGATATAAATTAAAGATAATCCCCAACAGTAGGAAGTTATGCAAAAATCTCATTTTCTTTATTTTCTTCCTTATGCAGACATACAAAAAATATCACCGTTCTCTCGTCGTTTACATAGGAAGCCAAAATAGGTCCACACAACCGATTTATTTGACGAAGGAGCGTCAGCTAATTCCTCAACCTCGTCTTTCTCCATGTTGAAGTGAGTGTTTTGCTACCGTAGGCGAGGAGGGTCAAAAATCATCAGTCTCAGTAATGCGCGGCGCCTCTTCGCGTTTTTTATTTCGTTCTTTTATGTCGTGCGCCTTTGAATTTTATTTTGTCTTTTTTTTTTTTGCCCCTCGTTGTTATTATGACATATTATGTCGTAGTTGTCTTTTGTCACTAGGTGTGATTCTAAAATAGTAACTCATAATGAGAGTGTAGTTGGGTTTTTTCAATTAATGGATCTTCAGTTAAGCATTTAGTCCAGAAATTTGAAGTAGCTCCAGAGGATGAGTTTGAAAAGTTGAGCTCTTGTCTGCTTCCAAAGTTAGCTGCATGGCACATTTGTTGTTACTTCAGTCCATGTGGTGAAAGTGAGACCTTAGCGCTTAAGAATAGGTTTTTGCACATCCATCAGTAGAGAATTTTTGTTGCTAGCAAGCACTTTTTAGCCTCTTTTACAATTAAGTGTTTTTATTTTTTCTTGTATGTTCTATCGAGATATGTGTGCAGCTTGCTGTGTATAATTTTTGAACAGTAATTATGAGCATAAATTGTTGGTGCAGTTACATTAAAGTTAATGTCTGTGTATTTTTTTCTTTCCCTCCCTCATTCTGCAGGGTGCTGGTCAGGAGAAGCTGGGCATCTACATCAAGTCTGTTGTCAAAGGTGGAGCAGCTGACATGGTTAGTATGAATACTAAAACTGGAACCATAACAGAAGATGATGAGTGACAACATCGACAGCGGCTCATTGTGCGATATGTGCATTTGTGTTTACACAGGACGGACGTTTGGCAGCAGGTGACCAGTTGTTGAGTGTCGATGGGCGTAGTCTGGTTGGCCTATCACAAGAGAGGTAAAAACAGACTATTGTTTTTCCTTAATTTTAGCACTTACTGAAACATCTCTGTTATACCAGCTAAATGCAAATTAGAAACGGGAAATTCCCAGCTGACACATAATTTGACACAAATTACAATTCTGCTTTAATGACATCCAGTGATTCACTCCAAAGAAACAGCAGGAAGGAAATGTGGGTGCACATAATGTCTCTGTTTTTATGCATTTGACCACCTACCACACTGTATTGACGTGTTTACGATCATGGGGTGATAAATTTATTTTGTGTCTATTTTGAAAGTTGCAAACATTTTTAAAGTAAATTATCATGTTGGTGTGATCTGATAACCACAGTTTGGAAGTTGAAGACATCTTGAGGTTCTTTCACTGAGGTTGTCGCATCCCATTTGTCCTCATAAAGAGACTGAATTTCCAGCATGTCTGGAACACACAGTTCTAGCAGAAAAAGGGTGTGTGTGTGTTTTGGAAACGCCAGCAAAGCGCTCAGTCACTAACGCCCCTCCCAGATTAATCCAGTTATTCCTCTCCCTCAGCATGTACAGGCATGATGTGATGTCAAGTGTTGTTGCTTGCTGTGTGTCAGCCCAGAGCCAAACTGGGTTTACAGATAATTAGTTTAATTGCTTAAGCATGCAGTTAACATGTGGGCGAGGTTTATTATAGCAGGCCATTCATGTTTACTAACATTCAGATCATTTTCCTGTGAATTTCTGAACTTCCTGCTCATGGTATGGTCCTTCTCGTACAGGTCACTAACAACAAGTTATGGTTTAAAGTGATTTGTAGCCTTTAGGGCTGTTGGATGTGTGTGGAAAAAGCTAAACCCTGTGATATTCCCAAATGTGGATTTACAGCCTGTTCTTTGCTCAGCATTAAGGAGATGATGTTAGATTCACATAGTTATATCTAATCATACGCCCGGCTCATTGCTTTGTGTGCTCTGCCCTTCAACTCTTTATAGGATTTGGTTAATGCCGTCTGCACACAGGCACGTGTGACTGTCACAGAAAATAACATGCCTACTGTGTGTGTTTGTGTGACACAGCAGGGCTGTAGTCAAATTAGAGTGAGTCTCTGGCAATGACAAATATAATCCCTGCCTTCTGTGTTTGTGTTGCTGCCTCCTTGTGTGACAGTAGACTGAAACTTAACTTCCTTAAATGACTAACAGCAGTTGCTGAAATGCTGATGGAATATGAATTCATTTTTAATAAATTTGATAGTTAATTACTTTGGTCACTTTTCAAGCTAAATGAGAAAAATCAGTGTTCAAGTTTATCTTTGTTGTCATCTTGGTCATCTACATGGTAAACAAAAGGATGAAAGTGTGTCCTCAGGACCACAGAGTGAAGCGTAAACAGACATGTTGTCCAGAGAAAAATATACAGAATGTATCCAACATGTAGTGTGACTACACAGAACAGTGTGCTTAATTGGACAGTACAAGTATATCAGAGTCACCTGACATTGATGATTCTGCAAAATTGGCATATATGTAGCTATACATTTCTGGGTTGTGCAAGAGAGGCTTATTTACACAAACCAGCATGTGGTTTTATACATATGGCTGTAGTATTGACAGGGTAAAGTGCGTATTATGCACCCTGAGCAGCGGCAAGGAGATAAAAAGTGCATATGTAAACAAAACTCTTTTGGATAACGATTGAGGCAGATGACAGTGTTATAAAGTTCAACAGGGCAGCATGGGGTAAATGAGCCTGACAGTATGGCAGAAGAAGCTATAGCACCCTTTGCTGCTTTTCTCTGTTTTGTGTGATTTACATGTATTAACTCTGGGTTTTGGATGAAACAATTGGACAGGGAAATTGTGATGACATGATCTGTTTCCTAGCTTTTTTCCAGTTGCAGCACCTTTAAAGTAATGCTTAGGTTTGATGACTGGCTTAAGTGTTCTACTTTAAATAAATGACTGTCTTCTGCTTTGAAGACGAATGTCAAACCTGGAGGTTTTCTTGAAATTCCTCTCACATTCTCATAGATATGATGTGATAATTGAGGTTTGTGTGTGATGTTGGGGAGTTTCCTTTGGCTAGAAATTCTTCAGGGGAGAGAGATACCCTGGGTACTTATTGCAGAGCAGCTTATCCAGTCATACAATGGATTATTTATTTATTATTTTTTTTACATTTTTCTCATATTGTGTAATATCTTGAAGACCTCCTCTACAGTGCTTGACATTTTGGATAAGATTTTTACCAGAACTACCACACCTGTCAGCTTATCTTAAATTGGATTTATAAGATGGGCTGTGATACTTCAGCTCAGTATTATTGCATTGGAAGGATGGCAGTGAAGTGAGGACATTTAGATGAATTAATTCAGATCACTGTTAAGATAGAGCTCAATAAAGCTTGTTGCAGTTAAACAGGAGATTAAAATATTAATATTATCACATCAGAGATAAATATAAGTGTGTCAGATCAGGTAAAGTTGCAAGTTTGTTATTCATGCTCTCTCTCTCCTCCCACTCTCTCTCTCTCTGTGTTCAGGGCGGCAGAGCTGATGACGAGGACGGGCTCAGTTGTGACTCTGGAAGTTGCCAAGCAGGGAGCCATTTATCACGGACTGGCAACCCTGCTCAACCAGCCGAGCCCCATGATGCCAAGAGGTGAGCACACACTAACAGCATAAATGGACTTGTAAATCAGCTGCCTGCTGTGAGGGCAAGTTTATTATTAGTAACTCTGTGTTTTTTGTTTATTGATTTATTTTATATACCTCAAACGCATCATGTACGTTTGTATGTTTTTCCTCATGATCTTTAACAGTTTGTGTCTTAATGGTCATTCCTAGCAATTAAACAGTGATGATTAATCAAATATTCAATGAACAGAAACAGAATCAGTAGCAATTTTGATTAGCGACCATTTGTTTTATAATTTTTTTTTATGCAAATATGTAAGTCATACGCAGGTTGCAGCTTAAGCAGTGTGAGGTCTGCTGATTTCCTCAGTTTTAGGTCATTTTGAATCGAATACTTTTTTTTCGACTATTAATTAGACTAAAAAGTCAGTTCAGATATGTCAGTTTGGACTCTAAGTAACTGCAATAGACAATATCTCTATTTTAGGGTATGTCATAAAACACAAACAATAGATTGATAAAATAATTGTCAGGTTTACCAACAATAGAACTTCTAATACAGAACATTAAAACGATCAAGAACAATAAAATCCATTTACAAAGTTCACACAGACATAAATTTGGCTCTCTCAACCTGCAGATTTTCACCATTCATGAATGATCTATTGTTAGTTCCACTATTAGCTACTGCCAGTAATTTGGTGTTGTAGATGGTGGAAGAGAAGCAGACTTGTCCAGACAGTGTGTCCTTGTTGTCTTCTCTGTAGCACAGTAAAAATCCAGCTTGCAGACTGAAGGATATAATGAGTGCTTGTGGCCAGAGCCAGCCGTGTGTCTCTGTGTGTCTGTGCATGAAAAGCTGCACACACACGCATGGCACAGAGTTTACAGGGTTGTCTGGCTGTGTGCTGGTCTTTGTCTGCAGGAATGTGACCCCTGATTCATTAAGGAAGTCTTCTGGCCGGGCCAGTCTGCGGTCCAGGATGACGATAAAGGGGTGTTTCTCCCAAATTCCCTCAACCGCAGTGTTTTGCAATGCTGACAGAAAAGTTTAACCAACAGACAGTGAAGGACGTTCTTTAGTGTAAAGAAGCTGGACAAGTTAAACATGAGTGTAGATTCTTACTGACTGATGGTAGGACTGAACTCCTAACAATTTGGTGAACTCACCTCCAAAGAGGTCACATAGTTTGTGTCTAAACAGATGTACTGATCAAACAAACAGCAGTATTATTTGATGTCAGCCACTGAGAAAACCATGAAAATATTACCAAACACAGGCAATCTGCAGCCACAAACAGGGCCGCTTTTTTCTAAACCGCTCCTTCTCTTCTCTCCTACTTTGAAATTTACACTCAGCATCAGATCGAGGCCGTGAAAAGAACGGGAAAATGCGACCAAAGAGCGAAGGCTTCGAGTTGTACAACAGCTCGGTGCAGAACGGCTCTCCTGAGAGCCCACAGGCTGGCTGGGACTCTTACCCTGAACCAAAGAAGATGAGCGGCGAAGATCGACTTCTGAAGAACCGAGCCGACCACCGCTCCAGCCCCAACGTAGCCAGTAAGCCCTCCTACTTCCCCTGATTTCATGTGCTGTATCTAATATTTTCCCCATATTTATTTATCACCACATGTACTGCACTGGGTATCTGCTGGTATCTGTTTTTTAATAAACTGGATCCAGTTCATATGATCACTCTAGTTTTGTATCGACACAATTCTCTTTCAATGATTTGAAAAATAGAAGCAGTCCTGCTTGTTATGTAGTCCTGCAACTAATGATTATTTTTCATCAGTTAATCTGTTGATTATTTTCTCGATTAATCACTGTAGTTTGTTTGGTCTACAAAATGTTCATAGGGGTTTCCAAAAACCTAAGATGAAGTCTTTAAATGTTTGTCTTCAATTTGAAGTAAACATCAACGAATTGTCTTTGGTTCCAGTTGGAGTGAACAGATCTATATATAGTTTTGCTATTTCTGCTCCATGCTTTTTTCCATGTACAATTAATGAGTTTTTCATTCATTAGCATCTTGACAATAAGTTGACCCAGTTCTTATGTTATCATATGCCTTGTAGTAAAAGAGAGGCACGTTCTTTTTCTTCCCATAACATTTCCACCTAGCCTAGCTGCGCTAGACCCAGGTCTGAACACACAAGGGTCTAGGAACTCTCGACAGGGAGGGAGGCGGGCTAAAAGGTTGTCTTTCAAATTACTCTGCAGCAATTGGGTAGGTATACAACCTGTCAGTGCAACGAATAGGCTGACGTAGTTCCTAGAGCGCCGGAAATGAGAGGATGCGGTAGTTCGGTGAAGCCTTATTTATACAGTCAATGGGTGAAGCTCAAGTATATTACAGACATGTTAACAGAAAGATTATTCAGAGTCGGTGCTAATGGAGCTCAACGACGGTTGTCGACCCTGGCAGAGAATTAAATTCGTTGCCATGGGTTGTCTAGCGTGGCTAGGCTAATTTCCACCTAATGGAGACAATCAAGAGGATACAGAAAATCTTCATGAAAATTAAACAGTCTTGATTAAATGCAATAAAATGTATCCTCTCAGTCATCTGTGGGAAAAAAGACTTGGCATAGGGAGTAATGAAAATAGGAAAAAAATAAAGCTGCACTGATGTTATTCTTTAGTCGCTCCACCCTGACATACACATACAGTACCACTGCACTGAATGTCTGTCTGGGAAAAAGCATTTGGAAATGTGGTTAAGAACACTTCATAGCAAGTATTTTTGATTCCTTTGTAGACCTAATCAGTGGCTTAATACAAAATATTGTTTTGTTGGAGTGCAAAACTGAAACAACTGTCTCTTTTTCCCCTGCATCAGATCAAGGCCAGAGTCCTGCAAGCAAATCGGTGTATCCTGGAGGACCTGGCACTAAGATCACTTCTGTCTCCACTGGGAACCTGTGTGCAGACGTAAGTAGCTGTGGGACCGAAGCTGGTTGCATCCTCATGTGGAATGTTGCAGCAAAGCAGATGACTGGAGAGTGACACCAACACTCGAGAACACTCAGTATCTAGAACAGAGACGAGAAATAATTTGTCATATTGCATATAAAGCTTTTCTGTTTAACAAGCGTGCATCAAATATTTTTTTCACGTTTTCTGTTTTGTGCCGCAGGATGAGCCTTCCCCTCCCCGTCCAGAGGCCTACCCCATCCCCACCCAGACCTACCCCAGGGAGTACTTCACCATCCCAGCATCCAAGAGCCAGGATCGAGTAGTGGGTCCAGGACAGGGGCCCGCACAGCACTGGCAGGGCATGGAGGACAGAGAACGCCTCCCTGTGGTTGATAACATCCACAACAACAGCATGCAGGTAAGAGCAGCGTGAAGCAGTTTTTCAAAGGAGACCCTCCCCACTTCTGTTCAGTTTGTAATCACACTTAACTGAATGAAAGGCTACTTAAAGGTGGGAGGTACAAATACAGCAGCAAGCTTTGTGATGATCTTCTCTCTATGACAGAGATGTATAGAGAAATATACTTACACCCAAGTTTCCTTGCCTTGTTTTTTAATGTAAACAACACTTTACAATCAAATCTATTGTAATTTAGACTACACTATAGTATGCTTCATTATAACTATAGTGTGGAGTTTTAGTTTTTCACATCTCTGGAAATAAATACCTGTCTTAGTTGTGGGATAGCTTATGAGTAAATGTACAGGTAGTCACAAAAAACTTACATTTGTGCATTTTCCATGAGGTGTTGCACTTGTCAGTTGGTCAACATCGATGGAGACTCGTTTGTTGGATTGTGTTATTACTAACTTCCACTCCCCGTTAGTTGATTTGGCATGGCATGGAAGGCTTAATCAACTTCTTAAATGACATCTAAAATACAGTGGCATTCTTAAAGGTAGGCAGTCAGAAGGTTGTCTGGATCAGTCAGAGAGGATAATTTATTTTAAAACATAATATCTAAAAGTTGCACTCATATAAAGGAATATATGGCTGTATTTTGATTTATTTGTTGGTAAAGTCACTAGATCTTTTTTTGTTTTTTATTCAGAAAATTTGCAAATATCCGTTTCTCTCTTAACAAGTTAGGTGCTGATGATCTTCTTCCTCTCTATCCTTTTCTTACCACAAGCTCTTCTTACCTTGTTTCTTCTTCTCTTGTGCATCTTTACTTCCAGCGTACGTTTGTGTTTGTGCCTCCCTCTCGCCTCTTGCTCTGCTCTCCTGCCATTTTGCCTCTTATTTCCTCTTTCTCCTCTCTTATTTAATGCTGTTTTCTCTTCACAGCGGATTAACCACTCCCAGGAGGAGTTGTACCCACCACCAGGAGTTCTGAGGCCGGATGACCGCATGCAGCCACACTACCAGCAGGACTACCAGCACCGGGACCTTGACTACCAACACAGAGACCTTGACTACCAGCGAGGTCCACCAGGAGGTAAGACGAAGGAAAAATGAGAGAAGACAGAGGATCACATAAAGTGGATTGCAGCACCTGATGGAGTATTAATAGCAGATTATACAACAGCTCATCAGCACTCAGATGTTCCTCTAAAATGTGATTGAATGTAATGGTATTGTTCATGATTATGTAATATATTCAAATCACAATATTAAATTCAGAATGTCAGAGCAAAAAATGTGACATTTGACCTTAATCTGCAAAATTAAGAGCACATCAGAAATCCTTTCCACTGTTTGTTGCATTTTCATCATTCATCAAGTAAATTTCAGCCTTTACTTCCCTCACAGTATTTTAGGAAGCTTTTATGGATTGAGTCACTCTAAATAAATGAGTAAATAAAAACCTTGAATGCTGGACTGCAGTTGCCAGCTGGAATCATCAACATACCCTCTATCTCTGTGAAATATGTAGTCTTGCCCCCTAAACAGCTGTCTTCCTTCATCAGAGATATGAATCTGTAAATAGTATCTAAACATTAATGATAAACTATCTGACTGGAGTAAACACATTGTGTATATCCAACAAATTTGTCTCCAGAGGAATGTATTATCAGGCCAATAAAATCTGTACAAATACTGGATTTAAAGTTTGGTTCTGCTGCCAGGAAAACATTTTATCATTTTGGACAGAGAGCAGACATCTATGAGATCACAAAATACCTTTAAGAATACTACAAACTGCTCCTTTTTTGTAGATGTATTGTTTTGTTATCTTTCTTCCTGCTGGGGCCTCTTGCCAGGTCATCATTGAAAATAAATTGTTCTCAACTGATTTTCTGGTACAATAAAGAATGCATATGTTGCAATTCTGACATAGGTGCTAAGGAGGAAGGAAGAGTGGAGTTTGCTGACGTTTGACAGTCTCTGTATATGTGTCTGGGTGACCACTGATTGTTTCTGTATGTGTACTGGTGTAGGAGGACCTGACCACTGGGCCCCACAGCCACAGGTTTCCTCTTCACTGGAGTCATCGACATCCAGCCAGGAGCACCTCAACTTCTCGGCCTCGTCCTCTTCTTCCAACAAGACCCAGAACCAGAAGACCGGCCCGGGCCGATGGAAGACACCCAACACCCCTCACGCTGTGCCGCCACATTCAGCACAGGCGCCATCCCGCTCCGACCTGCCCCCTCCTCCGCCCCCACCTCCAGCTCCTTACCCTGACGCCTATGACCCCTATGACCCCCAGCCTGACCTGCCGCTGCCGCCACCTCCCACCGTCGTTAACCCCATAACCGCACAGCAGGCTGCTGACCGCAAGAAGCGAGAGGAGCAGCAGCGCTGGTATGAGAAGGAGAAAGCACGGCTAGAGGAGGAGAGGTGGGATTTTCCTCGTGTTTTCATTTCATATAAAAAACTTTATTGATGCAGTGTATCATACTTAGTGCTTCTCCTTGCTCAGAATGAGGCTTTGCTGGCTGATTACCACAAAAGTAAGAAGAATTGGTCTGTCTGTTTGTGATATCTTATTTGACAGATATCTGTGCATTTCCTTTTATTGCTGACCATTTGGTAACAATTGTCTGTCATGTGAGAGTTTGACTGTACTGTTTTAGCCTTTAAGACGACTCTCAATCAATGAATATAAATAGAATGAAAGACTAGAATAAAGTGTTTCCTAAACATGGTGTCCTAAAGAAAGGCTGCAGATCATATAGGTCATCATGTGCTACACATTTAAACATTTTTGGCCAGACATTATTCTTAAGTTGGGGAAAAAGACTATGTTCAGTAAGATCATAAAGAACATGTAGCAGGATCCGACAAATCACAACTCAGTACCTTCCTGTTTTTCTACCTGCATTATTGCAATCTTTGAGCAATGTAAAAGTGGAAATGCTTCTATATTTAGGCTGCTGGAGTAAAAGTCAGAATGGTTTGGTTGTTATTGCCCAAATGACTGTTTGACACTGCAGTCAGCTTTTTATGCATGTGTTTTCTACTTACAGGTGACCCTAACTCTTAGGTAATAACATGAAACTGATGGTGTAATATTGATCATTGTCATGATTTTCCAGGGAGAGGAAGAGGAGAGAGCAGGAGAGAAAGTTGGGTCAGATCCGGGCCAACCCTGTCATGCCCGTCCAACCTCACAACAACGGAGGAGCCATGCCTCCTCCTCACCACCAGCCACCTATGGCCTCTGTAGGCCCTCCCCAGCCCTACCTCCCCCCACAGCCCCAGCCTCCCCCATCCAGACCAGAGAAGCTGGCCAGCCTCCCGAGGTCAGCTGTACCTCCCCAGCCAGTGCCTCCCACCCTGCCGGTAACACATTCAAGCCAAAAGATGTTTTGCATTTGATGTTTCACGTTAAAAATGGTCTGTTTTAGATAGTTTAAATAATTATTGTAACTTCCTTTTCACTAATAAATGGAATATAATTGTAGGCATGGACACGGTCATCAGGGAGCTGCTTCCACAGCAGCAGCCACGGACCATTGAGAGGCGAGACCTGCAGTACATCACCATCAGTAAAGAGGAGTTAACGTCCAGCGACAGTCTGTCTCCAGACCCCTGGAAGAGAGACGCCCGAGAGAAAGCCGAGAAGCAGCAGCAGCTTCACATCGTGGATCTTCTAGACAAGGAGATCCAGGAGTTGCAGGTAGGGGCAATTCAGAACTTTTTTTAAATGTTATTTTGGCTTGTTCTACTGAAGTAGAATGGGCACTACTATGTCCACTTTATTTTATTTTCAAGTGCATGTCGGTTAATTTTTACTGTCTGAGTCAGAAATTATATTCTTTAGCTGCATTTATCAGTGGTCACAAAAATTATTTCATAATTTTTATTTAAATTAATTTTCTAATTATTCAATCATCATATGAATGTGTTCTTGATTACCAGTGATACATTGTAGCTTGTTAATATTTGAGCCCTAAAGACTAAAGAGTAAAAGATATAATATACTGCATATTGTCACAAATATAAAATGACATGTCTGACCCGACAGGCCGTACAGTAATGATTTAGTCAGATGAAGATTTTCATTGCATTTAAAAAAAATATTAAAACATACTTTAAATTACGAAATGCAATAATGTTTAAATAAATTACCCAGAAACATTTCTGTTGTTGGCATTATCACAAACTTTACACTCACTTTGAACACTGAACGATAGTGTCACTAACGCTAGGACACACATTTATGATTATACGATTTGAACTATGTATTACAGCTCATGGTGCTACAGAAACCTCAAATTTGAACTGTTGATTGGATTGGATTCCACGTCCGCCTCTCAACATGCTTTGTTTCCCAGGCAAAGCCAGAGCGAACAGCAGAGGAGAGCGACCGTCTCAGGAAGCTGATGCTGGAGTGGCAGTTCCAGAAACGACTGCAAGAGTCCAAGCAGAGCGACGAAGATGAGGAGGAAGAGGATGATGAAGACGTGGACACTATGATGATCATGCAGAGGCTGGAAGCTGAGAAGAGAGCCAGGGTGAGACGGGTGATGGTTGTTGGGAGAGGGTAATAGACAAAGAAATAGATGGAAATAAAAGAGAAGAATTGATAATCTAAAGGAAAGATGGAAGATGCAAAAAGAGAGGAAATGGTGTCATGTGTAAAGGCTGCTTTGGCAGAAAAAAAACTTTCTGACTTCTGTTTTTCAAGTGATATCACCCATCAGCTCACAGTTGAGAAACAGATCTGTAGCTTCGTACAGGAGGAAGGGCGAGTCGCAGGAAATCGGGCTGATGGGGGGAAAAACAGAACGGCTTTTCAAATGCTAGAAGGGGAAATGGATTCCTCTGTGGCAGCGCTCTCACTATGAATGTCCTGCAATGTGCATCTGCAACATGCTTCTGTCATCGCTTTGCCATGCTGAGCTGCTTAAATCTGATTGGCTGGAGGGGTGGATGGGTGGGTTCGGGCAGGAAGGCAAGCAACAGCGCTGTTAAAGCTGCTTTCACATCAAACGGATGTGGCTGACTTTTCAGTAAGACTAAAGTGGCACGTTTACTCAAATGGATAAAATGTTGTTGATCAGCTTTCTTACGTGTGTGCTTAGTGATGAAGTTTATCGGTTACAGCAAAGAGATTCATCAGCAAGACGCAGCATCTTGTGTTAACACTAGTTTCATCTGACATGATTGTTTTTATATTCCACTTTGAAATGTGAATTTAGAAGCTGAGTAACAAAGGACTTGTATCGTGAGGGCAGCCTTTGTGATTATTTAAGCTCCAATGTAGCACTAAAATGGCTGCCAGATGTTCAGAATATTTCAGGTGAATTCTTCTCACAGTGGTTCAAATACTTTTCATTGTTGGTGCAGCATATCCGATTTTGTCCATGACAGTCTGTGGTGAGATCTGGCAGACTACGAGTGGATGTGGCAGAAGTGGGGGGGTTGCTGGTGGATTCAGCTGTGTGTGGCGAACATGATGGTGGCTGCATGTCTGGAAGGTGGTGAATCTGTGAGGAAGTGGCTGGATTATATTTCAGCTGATGTGGTTGGATGGATATTGTGTTTATTCTGTAATCAAATACTTTTAAACTGATCTTAACTGGAATTCTATTATGATTTCTTAAGCTCTTTCTGGCTGAAAGTGGACATTTAATACAGTGTAAAGTAAACTGTTCGTAGCTAAAATCAGATCTTTATCAAACAGGATTTTAGGTTCTTTACTGAGGGCAAAACTGAGGGCAACTGGCTTAAAGCCCAGACACCACAAAGGCTGTGATTGAATACATGTATAAGTTAAATCTTCAAATGGAAATAAAATAAATTAAACCACTTATCAGCCAGGCTGATTATTGGATCTGATATTCAACATTATTATTGGTATTAATATTTTTAACCAGTTCTCAATAAAATAAACTAATTTAAAAATGCACCGTTTTGCCTCTGAAGGAGCCAGTTTCTATCTGTAGTCTTTCTGTGGTCTTGTAATGTCCAGCCCACAGCATTTGAAAGATGAACAAAGGCTTTTCAACTAAGTCCTGTATTTGATTTGTGTCATTCTAAAGAATTTTTATTTCTAGCACAAAAGTATATCAAGTCTTTATACTGTAATGGTTACCAATTTCTTTAATTTTCAATGTTATATCAGTATTGCCACTGAAAAGACTACGTATATCTGTTGATCCCTCAATAAAAAATACTGTTCTTACAAACATGGAAAACAAAATGTAGAAAAAAGTAAATTATAGGGTTAAAAACTAAAAAAAATATAGCAAAATGCTGCAGCGAGAGTGACTCAAAAACTCAGAACAATTGGCTCATAATGATTTGTTAAAATGGAAGTGTTTGGTTTTTTTTGCTATTAACAATCTTTCCATATCTACCATTTAAATCTTGTAAATAAAAACTAAAAATGTTGAGCTCTGTTAAAGATTTAGTTCGGTGTTTGGGTTTGGTGGGTAAAGGAGCTCTTAAACAGCCAGTAATCAGCACAGTGTAAATAAAAACTGTTTTTACTTTACTGTATGTCCTGCCCCTACCTCTCTTATTTCTGTTTTACTCCTCAGTTTCTCCCTTCTCCTCCTCCTCCTTTTTAATTTGGTTTAATCTCCTCCTTACCTTCCTTTTCAGTATTTGGGTATTTTCCTCTCCCAGCCTCCTCCCTATCTCCCTTCCCTCTCTCACTCTATTCTCTTCTTCTTCTTCAGCAGCAGACTGCTGTCCCAGCTATCTCTGTTCTAGACTTGGTATGTTCTTCCTGTTAATGACGAGTATCCTGTCCCTGCCCTTACATCACTTGCTGTTTTCTGTCTGGGCTGCCCACCTGCCCGTGTTTCCTATCTGTCTCTCCCCACCCATCTGGACTACTGTTGTTGTTTCATTGGGGGCCGGGGTTATAGACGGGACCGGGCCATGATTAGCTACAGAGCAGCCGGTCATGGAGAGGCCATCCTGGGATGCTTGATGTTGTTTGGCTGGGGAAGCTGTCCATCTCTTTGTCCACTCAAAACAACTGCTGGGGGACGGCGAGTGAAGCTGCTGCTTACCAATGTTTAGCTGCTAGTGTTTCATTAAAGCCACAGAAAATCAAACCTATCCGTGCTTACAGTGTAGCAGAGCTCAGGTTGGTGTGATTCTTGTCAGCAGTGGTGTTTTGAGTGCATATTGAGGTGGCGCCTGCATGGCTGAATGCATCACAGGGGGCATCCAGGTCCAGACCAATGCATGACTGTCCTGCGAGCCCCCTGCGCTGCCTGCGCAGGGCCGCATCATGATGTGTTGTCCATAACTCCATCTGTCCATCCATCCATTTGTCTGTGACCAGCTGAGCTTCTTTATGTCCTTTCTTTAAAGGGTCTATTCAACCAAATCACAAAAATGCACATTTCCTTATTTCTTGTGTTATCTGTCCAATAAATTTAGTTTTATTTAACCGAGTTTTAGATATCTATTGTTATCTTTGCTATGTAACACAGTGGAGGTGAATACCAAAGAAAGACGTGATATAAATAGTAAAGTAAAATAAATACAAAAAAATGGTATGAATTAAATATAAGAAAATCACATTAAAATTCTACAATAAATTAAATGTTAGCTTCATAACATTAAAATGTATATAAAGAAAAAATAATTAATGAAATATAAAATAAAAAATAACACTTGGTAAAATAAATAAAATAGATTAAATACTTATAAAAAATAATAAAAATGTAAAACTGCACAAAATAATGTACATAAAATGCACATATGTTTAATACCAAAATAGATAGATGGAGAGAGATACCACAGGATCTCAGGACCAAATGCGTTTTTTAGTAATTTGGTTGAAGTGACCCTTTAAGCACCGTCCAGCCCAGAAAATGGGTCTGTTTGACTCCACTTGGTTTGTGTTGGCTAGTTTATAGCTTAGAGTTACTTCAGGTACGCTTGATTTATTCTCCTGCTCTGTGGGATCTTTAACGTTTTGTACGCATATTGTGAAACAAAATCAAGTACACCTTAAGTAGCCTAAAGGAGGACTATCGTTGTTTTTGTTCTGGTTGCTGCTGTTGTTGCATGATGTTGCATGTTCAGCAGTGTGTGTCTGCCTGCCTGTGCTGTGTGTTTGCGGTGCACACTGCTCCTCCTCTCAGGAGCAGTCCTGTGAGACAAATCCAAACTACCTCATGATATACTGTACACACCTAATGCACATTAGTGTCCCAGCAGTTAAACAGAGCCAATAGAAATGTTTCCAGATCGTTTATGTATAAATGACACAATGTGCTAATTATGTCCTGTTTTGCATGTGTGCCTTTTGCCATGTTGCGTGGTGTGTATGAGCAGTTGCAGGATGAAGAGCGACGGCGTAAGCAGCAGCTGGAGGAGATTCGTAAGCGGGAGGCAGAAGAGCGAGCAAAGCAAGAGGAGGAGAGGAGGTGGAGGGAGGAGGAGAGAGCAAAACGAGAGGCCGAGGAGAAGGTCGGTTTGTCTGTCTTTGAAATGTTGGAGTTTAAAACTGATGAAAATGAATGATTCTAGCACATTTAGGATCTTTAGTTATGCTATTAGTGAGTCAGTCATTACATATCATAAAACTGCTGGGGTTAGACCGATATGCTGTTAATAAGTGCTTATCAGATAATGTCTGCACTTAGCCACCTTTCACTGTTTTCGAAATACACTATATTCATTTGTTTCCTTTTTGACAAGCTAGAAAAGTGCCTTTTTATGTATATTTAAACCATCACAGATCACTACAAATCCCTACTTAGAAACATGCCATTTCCACCAAGTTGGATTAATGTAATTTTCATTTCATATTCAGAGACTAAGGATGACTGAATATTGAGTTTAAATGTGCTGTTTGGCAGATTGTGTCCATTTGTTTTGATATTTTGGACAGTGTGATTAGCTGTGTCCTGTCTCTGGTTTTTACACTGAGCTAACTGCTTGGAGGTAGATTTCCATTGCGAATGTCATACAGCAAAGAGATGATGTGTGGCAGTCAGGCGCAGGATAAGTGTCAAACGAGGAATAAAGTCTTCCCCCGCCCCCCAACTGGGAAAAACCATGGAGCAGCATTTTCATCTTCCTGTATCTTCATCAGGCAAATGACCTAAATGACAAAAAGCATAGTTCATGTTTTTTCAGTTGGTTGTCTTTAATTACCTTTCACCTTGTCATGTTGGCTATTTGCTGGCTTTTCACCTCAACAATCGAGTCAATCTTCAAGAAAATGAGTAGGCATATTATGCAAATTATCTCATACTATTACATTAAGTAAGTACTTTTTTTTTTTAAACTGATAGAAAATGACTCCATTGGTACATATTTCAGTATTTATTTAGTAGGGTAATGAGCAATAGCAATTACACAATTCCTGCTTTATTTTGGTGGGGTTTTTTTCACAATAAAAAGTCAATTTCAGGTCAGCATATCGGTCTAACCTTTGTATGTACAGTGGCTTTGTAAACCATTCAGACCTTTCCACTTGGTGATAAATTTATCAGATCCATTTTGTGGCGGTACACTGAAGTTCTTCATAAAATCACCCAGTACCAAAGTAAAAGATATAAATGCTGCTTTAAATGACAGATTTCAGTTAATGATTTTTGGGTTTTTTTGCTTCGTCATTTTGGGTTATTTTGTGTAGAATTAATTACCCAGAAAAATAACTTTACTCAATTTCATGTTGATCCACTGTTTGGTTATAAAGTGCACAAAAAGTGAAGGAATACTTTGCAAAGCCTCTTTACTGTGTACGACTTTCATTTGTGATATTTCCTTCCATTCTGCAGGCTTCTTATTCAGTATAAGCTATTCAGTTTATTAGGACATAAAATGTTACTTTATTGTGCTATAAAGTATTTTAACTTTAACACTGGCTTTATTTTTAAATGGCCAGTGGTTTGCTCAGGCGTTCACCCACCCACCTCAGTCGTATGTGTTAAATCAGACATGGTCAGTGTCTTATCTTTGTTTTGTGTCACTGATTTCATCATGATTTCATTATTATGGTGCATTTGTCCTGTGAGCTGCAGACCACTGATCAAATCACTGGTTATTTAAAAGCTTATACCACCATCTGAAGACAGAATTTATATCTTACTGCTAAAGTTATCATTTAAATTATTGTTGAAGTTGTAGCAGAGACGAAGCTAAGGGTTTTTCAGAAAGGGCATGGTTCAAATTAAATGGAAGAGAGATTGTTTGGAGGTTGTTGACTGTTAATCTGATGCTTTTTCTATGTGTTTATTATAAAAATGTCCAGTTGCATGTCCTCATTCTGTGCACCCCACCCCCACCCTATGTGATGTGTTGCTGTGTCATGTTACGTGCTCCCACCCACCTGAAGCATGGGACTCCCATCATGTCGTTGTTGTTGGTTGTTGTCGATGTGTGTCAGGAAGTTTCAGTTGTTTTTCAGGGAAGCAGTTATGATTTTGTCAGGTTTATATTTTACTTCCATTTTTTCGTTACCATTCCATCCAGCATTGCTTCGGAAACTGTGTTCAGGGAATGCTACCCACCCTCCCAACTTTTCCCAAAAACCACATGCTTTACATTCACTTCATGCACACACACACATGCAAAGAACCAAAGAAATGTATACCAACCCGCCCACCTCATACCCGCCCTCAACCATCCATACTGTACATATTCAGAAACCCAACCATTCACTCATCCAGATCCCACACACCCACTAATCCCTCCCAGTTTCTTCAGATTCCCACTGGGCTGACTGAGCCGTCCACAGCAGCACATATTGTCTGTTCGAGGACACACACAGTCAGCCTCCGACAGACCTTCAACACATGAAACGGACCAAAAATGCGAAGATAATCTGACATCAGAAGCATCGACATTGAGCACATGTAACCTGGAGCAGCCCGTCGAGCTCCAAACCCTGAAATCTAAACACATCCCCCAGCATAGTTTCAACACAGGACTCTCCCTAAAGCGTAGAGACAAGAACTGAGCCACTGAAGGCAGGGTGGGCTGGAAATTTAAAGACCTTCCCACAGACCATATCATACAAACTCAGTTTAAACAGAGAACTGAGCACATATGGACACATAGTTTAAGCACACATGCAAACACCCAGTGATGAGGGAAGGGGAGATGGTGGTAGACAGGGTGGTCTGTGAAGTAGGGCCATGTAAAAGTCAGTAGTAATGGACAGTCAGGTTCTAAGAAGGACTGAAGCAGGTAGAACAGTTTCTTTTTCCAGTGTTGGATTGATGGTCATCAATCAGAAGAGACTTCTTGGTTTGGATGTTTGACAGCATTAATATAATTACAAAAATGCAACATATTAGATTTGCCAGTGGCAGATAAGATCAGATGAGATGTCCCTGACCACCCTGCAGGGCAAACTGGTTAAGTTATGTCCAGCTCAGGGGCAAATTTTTTCGCAGATTTATTGTTGTGCTGAAATGATTCTTAAATAGTTTTAGAAAGTGAAAGCAGGACTGTGCCTCCCTGTAAACATCAGAGCATTTAATTCATGAAGACAAAAAAGATAAAGTAAATTGTTCCCTTTTATATGTGTAATAGACAATAGTAGTGCTGAAAATTAGCAGAATAGTTAATCCACCAATCATTGCTTGAACAATTGTAACAGCGACCCAGTTTATTCAGGCTTCTCAAATGTGTGGATTTGCTGTTTTTAAACTTTAGCATTTGAATGTGTTTGCTTTTTGATCCACTGTTCAGACAAAATATGCAATTCAAAGATGTCATGTTTGGCTCTCCCTGTGATAGACTGGTGGCCCCCACAACTCCACTGAGGATTAAGTGGTGTATAGATAATGGATGGATGGATGTTTGGCTCTTGGAAACAACTTTCTGACATTTCACTAAAAGCATTGACTCATTCAAGACAAATTTCATTTGAAATGTATAAAAAAATGGCCACACATGAAAATAATAATCATCCATCATACACTACATGCCTCTAATGCATGATCACACCTAACTCAAGATAATTGGCACGATTTTTTATTTGTGTCCAGAGTTCATAGATATAAAGGTATTTTCCCCTTCAAAGTAACTTTCTGCCGATATAGCGCCTCAATACTTGGTATGCATTTTTAAATAAACAACATGTAAAGTAAAAACAAAAAGGAATATCCTCTTGGTATTTATGAAGAGTCTAAAACTAAGAATTTCTGATTTCTAAATTTTGTGAAATTCTAATTGAGGCACTTATTATGCAGCATGATCCATCATTATCTACTTCAAACCATTAAGAAACGTAAGAACAACATGTTAAATTACAAAACTTTGCTTAAAATAGATGTTCATGTAGGGCCTGATCGTCATAGTCAGACGCTGGATGAAATAATTTGAAGATAGATGATCTTTTAACAGATAGGTGTTTGATAGTTGCTTTAATTTGAAGGACTGCCTAAGATTTAGTGAAAACATTTTTCTGAATGAGGCCCCTGGTCCCAGGACATTTGTGGATGTGGAGGTCTTTGTGCTGTACAGGCAGCTGCAGTGAGGCTCAGGTTTAGTTTGTGTTAGATTGTGTTCAGGAGTGTCAGGTTGGTAGGGGATTGTGTTCTTGTTTGTGGTAGAAGCAGAGTAGTGCAGCTGTTGTTAGTTGCCCAGGTGCATCTGTAGCTGAGTCAGTGTCCAGTGTGGTGAGAGCCCGTGAGAGTTGGGCGTACTAACAGGTTGTCCCTCCCTAGAGGAGACAGGAGGAGGAGTACTACACTCGCCTGGAGGCCGAGCGGCGCCGGCCAGCACGAGGAGGCCGAGAGAAAGCTGCTGACGCCTGACGAGCCGGCCGGTCTGTATCGGCCCCCGCTGCCCCGGGATTACCAACCTCCCGCCCCACACAACCCTACTAACACCCCCCGCCCCCCCACAGAGAAACCACCTCCTACCTCAAAACCCAGGTCGTCTACCCCCGACACGCTCTACACCGCCAAGTTTGTCTCCTACACGGGCGATGAGGAAGACGAGGAGGAAGGGAAGGAATCCACCAGAGCAGAAGTGGCGGCGGCGGCCAATACAGGTCAGGTGAAGCTGTCGGCGACCAGGAAGTCGTACGGCGACCTCCCGGCCGCCGCGCCTCACCCAGTCACAGCAAGCCTCAGCCGCCGCCCACTGCGCGCAAGCCCCGCCCCTCTTTCTGACGGCATCTTCCTGTCTGGCTCATTCCAGCCGCCAGTCAACAACTCCAACAGTACAGGCCCCCCCCTTCCTGCCAAACCCAGCTCCATCCCCCCCGGAGGCTTTAAAGGTAGAACCAGAGAGAGGAAAGAGGAGTCAGGCTCGTCACAGCGCCCTCTAAAGCTCCCGTACCTCCCTCTCATTCACTCATCTCTTCACTTACTACCCACTCCTTCATGGTTTAGTGCTACTTTGTGTTTCTTTTTACCTTGTTTTTCAGTAGAGAGGTGTTAAGTCTTTTCATCTCCACCGTCTACTTTTCCTCTTTTACATTGTTTGTCCAGATATTTTTGTCGTCAGTCAGTCCCCTTCATTCGTCACTTTACGTTTTTTTTTATGTTGAAATTTCTCTCCCTCTCCTCAGGCGAATCAGACTGTATTTGTTTTGTAATTTTTTGTGTTGGTTTGTTTGAACACCTCTTCTTGTCTTCAGTGATTTTTATTTTTATCCCCCTCCTCATCTTCCTCCAATCACTCCCCCCTCGATCAGCACTAGCGAACAGAAAAAGCAATCGATAATCACGCACCACTTTTTGCTGCAGATTGAGGACCCATCCAGAGCCAATCATAGTACTGTTGGTGTTGTCGCTCGCCGCCTCCTTTGTGTCTGGTTGGTTTGCTGCTTGGGATGGGGGGGCGAGGCCAGCCGTCAGTCTGCCTGCCTACCCCCCCCCCTCCTGCCCCGTGGCTCTGCTTAGCGGTGTTGGCTTTAAAGGGAAGGAGACACACCATTGGCTTTTCACATCCATCAATCACCCGACTGAAAACAATCAACTCATTTCATGAACATGCAAATGTGCACACAGCAGCAGTATGTGAGTGAAGGAGCTCTTCTTTGTCTGAGGTTGTTTAAAAGGCCTCTTCTGGTTTAAATCTTCTTGTCATCAAGCTTCTTAGCTTCTGTGTAACTCAGCCTACTCACACCACAACTGACATCTAGTTAGATATTTGTTAGAGCTTCATCTATTCAATGTTTCAAAGGTCATGGTCAGGCCAACGCTGTCTCTAAAACAAACTTAAATCGTGAGTTTAAGGGTTGTCGTTCTTCACATAGTTCAAATATTAAACAGACTATTTTCTTGGTTTACTATGCCAAATGTTATGCCAAGATCTGTATCTTTCCTTCAGAGAGGCGACATTGTTGGAAGGCGATATCGAAAATGAGAGGTCAAAACTACAGTCAGTACGGAGCTGTAGAGAATTATTTGGCCCCCAAAATATCCAACCGTGGTTTTCACCCAGATACACTCATCTTGTTTTATTCTGAATCCATTTACCCTTTTACATAATTGATCCTCTTTCTTGTAAATCTTTAAAAATCACTGGACAGTTTAATTAATGTCATGCTCATCGACAGCTCAACATCATCAAAATAATTAATTTCACACAAAATTACTTTTTTGGATGCTTTTTGAACATTTCTAGTTTCAGCATTTTTCCCCCTCTTTTGGATCTGTGAAAGTGATTCAAATGACATAATGGACTCTCTAAAGAAACAGTAGAGCAAGCAAAGATTCATCGGTTAATCAAGTCGTTGCCAACGCCTAATTAATTACCTAGCGTTTGATAATGAAAAAGTCAAAATTGTCTGATTCAGCACATTTTTTTAGTTTCTGAAAGTAAGGAACCAAAAAACGTTGCATCAGTACTAAACTAAACTGGTAAGAAAAATGACAAACTTTATGCTCACAAGACTATAATGGCTTAGGGATGCCTGCAGTTTGAACATCCTCAGACAAACAGAGCTTTGACTGTAGACACTCTGAGCTGAACCTGAGGTCCAGGAAACTGGCTGCCTACACCTTCAACATGAACCTCCTCCATCCCTGCTGCTAATTCAACATTCAAACACATCCAGGACCTCATGGGAACTTTGTGCTGCACTCTCAAATTGAAGGAAGTCATCCCACTAACGTCCCTCTACCTGCCCCACCCACCCACCCACCCACCCCACCTCCCTCAGGAATAAAATCTGCATGTCTCACCTCCACTGTCACACACAGCATAAATACACATCACTGCACTCTGGCTGCCAGCAGCTCACCCCAGTAACCGGCTTGATGTCTATTGCTTTTTACTGCCTGTGCGTGGCTTCCATCAGGCTGCACCCTGCTGTCTTTATTTATTTTTATTCATTCGTTGCTTCCTTTTCTCTCTTTGCCTGTCTCTGTCTGTTAATTCGCTCTCCCTAAGTGCATAATTTTCCTCTCTGTAAATGCTTTGTTGTCTGTCTGTCGTGGCCCTGTCAGCTGATCCGGCTGTCCCTCATTTTGCCTGTCAGTCTGTGTCTCTGCTGTAGCTGTGATGCTGCCTAACGCTGCAGCTTTACTAAACCCTTACTACAACTCCCACAGGGCATTGCAGTAGATTCAGGTGTCCAAACAACACCTGAGTCTCCAGCTTCCCTGACAATTCGAGTCTTCAAATGTATTCGATGAGTGTGATTTTGTTAGCTGGCAGCTCCAAAAGCTCGAGTCTGACTTCCATAAAATGTGACCTGTTCTTAAATCCAGAGATATTTTTGTCATCGGAATAAAACCACAAGAAAAACAATGCTGACGCCAGTTTGCCTCAGAAGGTGCACGAACTGGAGAAAACTACAAAGGCAGAACTAAATCAATTAACCCCAGAGACGGATGTTCGAACAAAAGCTGTGTATTGGTCGAGGAAAACAAGAAACAATGAGGGTTTTTTTAACATCCACTCTCCTCCAAGATAACTGAACCAAAGTAAAAGAAAAACATTCACAGCCTTTGGGAATCGATCAAAAGTCAGTGGATGACTTTTTTGTACTTCTCAAGCGTTTTCAGTCAGAGTGCCAGAAGTATAATTTTCATCTCTTTTGGCTCCACAGAGGAATGTTACTAGCTTTGAACGAGGGTTGTTTCTCTGTGGTTACTTTGTTCTCTGCCAGTTTGTGTTTGTGTGGTTTTAAGGCTGAAGTGGGACCCGGCTTGATCCCGTCCCGAAACTGCATTCAGATCTCCCCTTCTTTGGCTCTATAAAAACCATAGACGGAGCTTTAGAGCTGCCAGCTGAATGAATCCATGTGGGTTCACACTCTGTCACTGTGTCTGCATCTGAACTGTACCAACCGACTGCTGCCATTTATCTGAAACACAAGACCTACGTGCATTTGGACTGTAGTTCTTGCTGTCATCTGGTAGGATTTAATCACTGTTCTCAGTAATTGGCAAAATAAGACATATGAAGTCTAGCTTACTCTTTGGTTCCAGGGATTCCTATAATGTCCCATAAGGGAATCGGTAAGGTTTTATCCTCCCAGTTTGAACACCTCATCCTACATTTTCACTCTCTGGTTGAAGGGGTGTTAGAAAGTAAAATTACATCATGTAGAAGCAGGAAAATCTCAGTGTAAGGAAATGGTTTGAACTTCTCATGAAAAGACCAAATGTTACTGAAACAGGAGTGAATACCCAATTTTTTATGGGCTATTTTTAGGTGATTAAGACACATTTGGTTCCACTTATCCCTAAATACCCTCATTAGGAAAATGTTAACTGAGGTATAAATCAGTTGAGAAATAGGATCATTTTCTCATTGACTACAATCGGACTTATTTTTGCAGCCAGAGGAATCGGCCCCCTGCTGGCTGTTAGAAAGAATGCAGGTTTACATCACTTGTACTTTTCAGACATTTTGTCCTAGGATTCGTTATTTAACTGTATTAAGGATCTTTGTGTCTTTCTTAATCATTTTTGAACTGGGATTGACACCACCTTGTAATTTGTTCTTTTAGTAAATGGAAGGATAGCAGCAAATTATTGTGGGAATTAACATCACCTTTTCAGTATGTAGTTGAAACATCTCAACACCATCCTCTTTTATAATACAACCTCAAACAAGTGAGCTCAATCAGTCCTTAGATATAAAGTATTTGAAGGGCATACTTGCTGTTTGATCTTTTTGACTGACACACCTTTAACCAACAAGGAGGAACTGATCGTTTTTCTTGTTTATATGGAAGTAACAGGTCTCTCTGGCTCATAAGCTACATTTATTTGTGAACCACATGAACTGGTGTGGACCTGATTCCCAAAATCATTTAAGGCTCTGATGGATTTAACTCTTAGACATCAGGACTATGGGACCAAAATCATCTTAACTTCACGACGGATTTTCAGGCAACGTGGCCACACGTTGTAGTTTTAGGCTCCAGCTCTTTAAGGCGAGGACGTTGCTGTGGTTTGGAAAGACACAGTGACACACAAACAACTGATTAACATCAACTTTGGGGTTAAAGGTCGGAGTCACCCTCTTCGTTTCCATTCCACTGGTTTTGGTGGAGCCCTCTATCAACCAGGAATCTGTTTATTTGCATGAATACAGGAGCATTTCCCTTTACAGTCTGTTTGGAGGACAGCATGAGGCTGGCTAGATCATACAGTAATTCTTACAATAACTATCCAACCCTGGATTTTAAAGATAAAGTCAAAAGGGAAATGGTAACAGAATGAACAGATAGGTTGTAGGACAGCTTGGGTTGGACTTGTTTGATGGTGACCTCGGCCTCAGATCCCACCAACGCTTCCACAGACCATTTTGATGCTTTGGAATGGCCCTTTATCAGTTTTTTTTCAATGCTGTCTTTCTCTTTCTCGGCTCGCTGCTCTAGTTTAAAGAGATCTGATTGTTTCTGCCTAATGCTTCTTCACAGCTCCTTCTCTTCCTTCCTTCTGCTTAGGCTGGTCTGTGGGAAATGAAGTGATGTCAACTGGAGAAGCTGCTGGGTTGCGGTCACAAGGCTCTCTGGTCAACAATCAATCCAGCTTGAAAGCGTTATTTAACCTAAAGCGCAGTCACCGTGTGTTCTTTAGAACCGACTGTTCCAGTTGATTGAAAGTCCTGTCCCAGAGACCCCGCAGCCGTCACCCAGCAGCTTGTATCTCAGATGTTTTCAGACATTTCAAACCGTACGTGAAAGATGCTGACTCATGCTTTGCTGCTCTGTCTGTCTTCTGTGTGACTCCTGAACATCGAACAGGATTTAACTCGTACACTGGAAACTCAGCAGGAGTTGTAGGATCAGGAGAAGTCTACAAGGACCCGCGAGACAAATGGACGAAGAGGTGAGCATTTTTTTCAAACACGAAGGACCGTTTTAGCTAAAAAAAAATTACCATTATATACGTATCTTCATCTCGCTTGCGATCAGAATGTGTGTAGTTGTGACCAGGGGGTTGGGATGTCGTATCGAGCTGGGATTTAAATACGACACTGCGTTTATGTCAACCCTCTGCCCTAGGCTCATAATTTTCCTGTCCGGCTATTAGGGCAGACACTGACCAAAGGTTTTTGTAGTCCATCATAGTCACTAATTTACATCATTGGTAGACTAGTCGCTGCACATTTATATTATTTATTTTATTGTCAAAACCTGTGTTTTGTGGGGCATCAGAAAATGAATTCCAGAGCTGAGAATGAGAGAATTCTAGAGACAGAATGTTATTAGAAGGCTAGCATTGTTATAAGTGCTGCTAATGATAAGCTGTTAATATGTTAATATTCAAACATATATACAGCTCACCAGAAGGTGGCAGGCTTTAGTTTGTAAGCTTTAAGGTGCGCCCAGGGTCAACAAAGCACACCTGTCCATCACTGCATATGTTCCTATTCAGAGAAGACACCTGGCTGCTCCATCTGTGGATTGTCCAAAAGTCTTTGAAGCTTTACCAGCTCTGTCTGTCTGTAAAGCATAATGCTGGTTTTTATTTATCTATTTTACCCTGTGACTAACTGACCAATTAAAACTCATTTGATTAAGACTCATCAGTTCATGTTTGGTTAATCATCAGGGGGCACCTTCGCTAACGAGCTACATGTGAACTGTTTTTCCACATTTTTCAGATTGGTTCTGATCGTACCCTGTTAGCAGCAACATTCACATTAACTTAACAGTCAAGCCTTCAAAACTCAAACTTAACAGAGCTAATCTTACTGCTTATAAACCAGATGGTGAAGGTAAGAAACTTTTCTTATGTAGAATCTATGAACAGCTGTTGGCAGGTTTCTCCACTACTAATTTATTTAAAGCAATGACACAGTGCACCTAATAACGGACATCACAAAAAGAACACTTGGACAACTACCAAAATGATAAGTCAAGTCAGCTTTAGCTATATAGCACATTTAAAAAACAACCACAGTGCTTTACAGATCAAAAATAGAAACAAGACACAATCTGTGAGGAAATACAGAGTAAGATAAACAATGCCATATATCAAGGTGTCAACACTCAGCTACAGTTAAAAGCCAAAGAGTGCATGTGTGTCTTCAGTATGCACTTCAAAGTATCAAGAGACCAAGCAGTTCTAATTTCAGCAGGTACACGGTTCCAAAGACTTGGTGCAGCCACAGAAAAGGCTCGGTCGCTTCTGTTTCTGAGTCTAGATCTGGGAACTTTAAGGACCATCTGATTGGCCGACCTTAGTAATAAAGCTGGCGCATGAACAGTTAAAAGCTCGGCTAAATAAGAAGGTGCTAACTAGGGCTGGACGCGAATATCTGAATATTCGGTCTATGCGGTGATATCTGAATATTTATTTTGAGATCTGAATATTCGGGCAACCCTCCCTCCCCCGTCGGATGGCACGATCCGATCAGAATATTCGGATATTCATCATTAATCATCGTCGTCATAATAAAACCCATTTACCACCTTAAAAACAAGCAATACAATCTAAAAAAACAATTCTAAAATAGACAGGAAGCCAGTGGAGTGAGGCTAAAACTGGAGTGATGTGCTCCTGTTTCTTTGTGCCTGTCAGAAACCCGGCAGCAGCATTTTGTACCATCTGGTCCAGAGAGTTACAGTAGTCTGACCTAAACGTGATGAAGGCATGTATGACTCTCTGAAAGTCATTGTGGGGAAGCTAGGGCTTTACTTTGGCCAACGGCCTCAGCTGAAAAAATACAGTTTTGACAACAGAATGAATTTGTTTGTCAAATATCAAAGCATCAAAAATCACACCCAGATTTTTTGAGGATGGTCGATTATAGACATCCAGAGGGCCAGGAGCACTGATGCAGTCGCTTAATTGATCTGGACGGCTAGAAACAACAATTTCTCTTTTGGTTTCACTGAGAGAAAGAAAATTAATGTCCAACCATGATTTTAGATCCTCTAGACAGTGAAGTCATGCCTGTGATGAACCTGCGCTTTGGGGACTAATTGGTAAATAAATCTGGACATCATCTGCAAAACAGTGAAAGGAAATGTTGTGCTTCTTACCCCTCCTGTTGTCTTCATTTTCAGGCACCAAAAAGTATTGTTTCCTTGTCTGAAATAAATAAAAAAAAAATCAGCAAAAAAACTCCCCAAATTTCTGAAAATTTGCAAAACCCTCAGGAAGAAAATTACAGCAATTCCTTAGAAATTTTCCTTAATTTTTTTTTTAAATCCACCAAATTTGGCAGGAAAATTCTTGTAAATATTTTCAAAAAATCTTCAAAAAAATCCTACAAATATCTAAAATGATTACATGTATTATCAGTAAAACTTCTATATTTTCTTTAAGAACATTCACAAAAAATCAACCAAAATCCTGCAAAATTCTCTGGATTTTGGTTGATTTTTTTTTTGTGAATGTTAAATCTAAAATGTTAAATCTCTGTTAATCTTAAACATTTTTAACATGTTCAAAGTTTTCCCAAAAATGTTGAAAATGTGGACATCAGAAGTTTCACTGTGAAAATATTCCCTCCCCCCTCCCCCCCACACATTTTCAAACTTTAAAATGGGTCAATTTTGACCTGCAGGAAAACACAAGGGTTAAAAATGGACCCCAGGGGTAACATGTACAGAGAACCCTGGGGGATAAGTGGCTAATATAGCTGAAACCATGTTTAGGGCAAATTTAATGTAAGGTCTCATCAGTTAATATGAAGAGGGCGGGGCTTATGAGCTATGCTCCAACCAACCACCAGGGGGCAATTGAGATATTTTCGCTTCTATGTTTTTGTGCAGTCTGTTAGATTTTTTTTCCAGATGTAAATAGTTGAAATGATTCCTGAAAGTCTAACAATAATATCGCTGGTGTGTGTGTTTCAGTCAGGAGCAGGAGAACTCGATCCCCAGCGGTGCTCCGGAGAGTCTGACCTTCAAGGAGCGCCAGCGTCTCTTCTCTCAGGGGAAGGAGGTTTCCAACAAGGTCAAAGCTTCTCGCAAACTCATGGAGCTGGAGAACGAGCTCAACACCAAGCAGTAGACCCGAGCCTTTCAGCTCCCAGCGCCACCTTAACGCCATCATCGCCACGGTAACGTTAAGGTGCTCCTGGGAAAATCCGGGTCGAGAGAGCCGGCGCTTGCTTCCCTCACACTGACCGTCTCCTCCTGTTTGTGTCGTTTCTCCCCCCTCTCTTTATTTTAATCATCAAATAACTGGACTGTTCACTTTTTTTGACGTAGCGATATCGTTGCAACAGGAGATACATTTATGACTTAAAAATTTCTTCCCCTTGTTAAAGTCTGTCAAAGATATATAATGATAAAGCACTGTAAAAAAGTTTTAATTATATCTAGTGAGAATTTGAGAATCACACGACAAAGGGGGATATATTTTTGTTTGTAAAATGGTTCTTGGGGCGAGGGATGGAGAAAGGTTTATTCTCATTTTAATCTTTTTTAAATGGCTTACCGAAATATGAACAATTTTATGGTGTTATTTTATGCTCTTTTTTTTCTGCATCACGTTGTTTTCACACTTTTAATTCCTTCTTGCCAGCAGAAAATGCCCAGTGTTGAGCTCCAGACCAACCTTTTATTTTTCTGTTATGTTTTTTTTTATTATTATTTACTTCTCAGTGAGTGGAAACACTGTTATTCATTCCGTAGCAAGGAAGCATGGGATTTTTTTTTCTTTAACGTTTTAGATAAACTCTGAAAGATTCTCCAGAGAAGGATCTTTAAGTGCACAACTTTACTGTAAATATTTGGGTCCACAACTGTCTCACTCTTTTACTACTGTAGAAACCTTCCAGGAAACTTAAAAAAAAAACCCTGCAAAACTAATGTAATTTAACATTTTGGTGACAGAAAATCCAACAACACCACTGCTTCTTGCTGTCAGTGGAGTTGCATTTTTAAATGTCTCTCTCCCCCAACTTGAAGTAATATTGATTTTCTTTTCTTTTAGATGGAATAGTAATTTTTTTGCAGAGTTGTGTGAGGTTAATTTGACTGAGTGTAGCCGAAATTCAAGCCAGAAAAATGAACTCTTTCACTCACAATGTGATTAATGTTGGTTTTCACTCTGATAATAAAAAAAAAGAGAAATTACAACTACTCTTTAAGTGCTTGTTTGCTTTACAGATATTTATTTCAAACCTTGTGGAAAAAAACATACTTGCACAAAAAGTTGTTTTTATTATTAATATGTATCTGCAAACTGTTTGGAGAAGTGAATTACATTTGGGACCTCTCGTACTGTGGTAATAATCTGTGTTTTTCTGCATTAGAGACAGAAAAAGTGTTCCGTTTTTTACACCAGCTGTAGTCGGAGGGATTCAGATATTTTGACAGAATTGTGACTGTACAAATATATATACACACAATTTCCATAATCTCACTCACCACCACTGCTGATCTGCTGATGTAGAAAAAAAAAAAAAAAAAACAGGAACGCACTCCAGACCCCCGGTGTGTCCCCGAGTTTTAGAAGAAATCTGAAAATAGTGACGTTTCAAATGTATCTCTCTTCTGCAGTTCGAGTGACTCCATCCTGTGTGTGGACTTTTTATTTTTCTCTCCAGGAGCCTCCACTAAACTACATGGCGAGATAAGACGCTGTTATAATAACTGACCTGTAAAAACACTACAAGACGTGTCTCCTTCTTCCCCCCCACAACAACAACTCCTTTTTAGGTTTCAAAATGAACTGAATCATTTAAATGGTTTCATGTTTAGCCTTTTGTAAATCATTAATAAATACAGATTTTTCAACAGTGCAGCCTCCAAGTGTGGCCTTTTGTTACTGCATTAAAAATGTTTTGATTGTTCTTATTTTATTGGCCATTTTACCCTTAATACTGCATCACTGAATATTTTATGTTTTTTAACCTTTATTTGAACCCTGAATACGTTACAATGTAACTGAGTCCTCCATACCTTGAGGAATATAACATAACTGAGAAACATTATCAAATGAGGTGACAGCAGCGAAATGAGATTTCTTTACGTCTTTTATTGTAACTCATTTGAGTATTTAAATTTTAACACTTTATGTGGATATTGGCTAAAATCAAAAGATTTTACATGCAAAGCTGTCAAAACTGGTTCTTTCATTTAAAAAGTTGCAGCACCAGATTGAAGCACATTGTACTGATAAAAAAAAATTATTTTAACTTTATCTATGGTATTTTATTCAGTGATAATACATAAATATTCCTATGTAATAATTAAATACATTGATATTAAATATGTAAATAAATGTAATAAATAATAGAAATGCAAATTAGATTAAATTATTTTTTGAAAAAAGACTGTTTTTGAAGGACTTTTTTAAAAATTTGCTTCTGGATTTATTTTACATTCACTTTAGAGCAATATTTATTAATGTATGGCTCTATTTAATATTAAATTAGGGCCATTCTATAATTTTCATTTGTTTTTGTTTTTTTTCTTGTACTAGAGTATGGACAATAAACCAGTGGGGAAGGTGCTGGAAAACAACTTCTCTGAGCATCATTACGTTTATTTCAGTGGCATCCGATGTCCAACAACAACAGAAAACTCACCTGTTATAATTTGTTCGGGAAATTATGTCCAAAATTGACAGAAACGTAAAACACAGCAGGTACCATTACAGTGGCAGCCATGTGCTTCCTGTTTCCTGCTCGTTAGTAATTATGACAGTACGTCATGACCAAGAGGTGACGTTCCCAAACTTCTTTTATGGATGTAGAGTTTCAGTTTGTGTAACATGAAGGCAACTGCTTTAAGATAAACATGGCAGCTGTATTGCTATCAGTCGCAGCGGCGTCTCGGTGTTTTACTGTAGCTGTCGGGATGAAATGAAGAATGCATACAACATTCATGCGTAGTCAGCCATTGCATTAGCTCATAACCGCATGCAGACGATGTGTGTCTCAAGTGTCAGGATGGCCGAGCGGTCTAAGGCGCTGCGTTCAGGTCGCAGTCTCCCCTGGAGGCGTGGGTTCGAATCCCACTTCTGACATAAATTTTTCGTTAGACAAATAATCGTATTTTTACGGTATAGAGCATTTGATATGCATTTGTGACTTTATTTTGACGACTTTCGTGAACCCAGGTTCCTTGCCCACAGAAAATGTGGGTTATCTAGACAACTTTACAGACTAATAACAGCTGACATGTCACTGTAAAGTTAGGGTTAAAATGGAATCCCAGCGTAATATTAAATAAGGTCAAACTAATTGTTCAATGTAAACAATTACCATTTAATATTGTGTGACAGGATGAGGATGCTGCAATACTTTCCAATTTTAAAAAAACAAACAAAAAACAATGCTGGGTCAACAGTGCCATCCAGTGGTGTAACTTAAGAATGCAGCTCACCTTCACCAGTACTGTTTTCTCATTTGTGTTTTCACACTAATGATTAATTCATGACCCACCACTAACTGAGAGAACAAAAGAAGTGAGCGCAAAATAAGTATGAATAAAGGTTTAATTTTGTACCACAAAAGGCTTCAACTCAAAAACTGTTTAACACAAGTCACTATTTCTAAAAAGGTCTAAGTGTCAGAAACACAGTGACTGGATTATTAAATGGAACAACACATTTTGCCAAAGATTCCAACAACTCAAAATGAAAAATTTATACACACAAATTTCCTCTAATAAAAAAAATATCTTATTGGCTGCTACATATTTAATTCACCTAGTCAAAAACAAATTATCAAGCAACACGTTACTTTGTGCCAAAGAACATTGGCATGAACATCTTCAAAAAAAGATACTGAAAATAACTCATTCATCAAAAAAAAATATTATTCATGTAAATACAACCTCAAAACAGAACAACCTCATATGAGGAAAACATCTCATTTAAGACCTAAAAGAGACTAATACTAAACTCTTCACAAATGTTGATTTAACACATCGACAAAAAGTACTAAAAATATGCAAAGATAACCAAATTAGTAAATTAAAGTTGCATTCAGCAGCATCTCCTTTGTTTTAATCTTGCTAATGATGAGTCACTGCGTCAAAGTTTAACCAGGCAGCTTCACATAAGGGAATCTGAAAACACAAAGTCAGTCACTGTTACATCATGGTTACACGCATGCAACATGCCACAGGTCAGGAGAACAGAGGACCTCAATCATGCTATCAACACAAACACCTCTGTTACACATGATTTTGTCACCATTAGTAGATGTGCAACTTGTGATTTCTCCACGGTCTTTACACTGTAGCAGAGAGCAAGCATCAGCTTCTGATTGGGCTCTGTGTGATTTCCTCCCCAAAACATAATTTCAGTTAAAGGGTCAGTGTTTCAACAGTTCAGCCGATTTCAGTGTTTACATAACAGGGCAGGACTAGGGAGCGATCCGAGCACTGCAGAACTGGCCTGATGAATAGACATAAATGTGAACTTAAACAACAAAAATTTTCATGCTTCATTTCTATTTATCTGCATTTTTCATCTGTCTACTACATTCACAGATTACTGCAAATTCAAAGTGCAATTATAGCGATTATATTCAACATTTGAAGACTTCTTGTAAACTCAAGCACTGTCAGTGTCTTGAAAAGTGGTCTATTATGGGATGGCTTCCCCGTTTGCCTGTACCAGGACTGTACCTAACTCAGCTACATGCCCACAGCTCAGTGAAGCTGACCCTCCACCCACATAAAAAATCCAAGCAAACAGGCTGAGTGGTTAGTGTTTCGTTTGTGCAGTTAAAATTTTCATTTGTGCTGCTACGGTTTCTGAGATATTACAGGTTTTACTGACAGACGATCACATATCTTGACCTGAACTGATGACGTCTCTGGCTCTTGTTGCAGCAAGCTGGGGGGGTAATGACATCAACGCACAAAAATAAAACTTGTAATATCTCAGAAACTATAGCAGCACAAACGAAAATTTTGACGGCACAAATCAGCACAAACGCACCACTAACCACTCAGCCTGTTTGCTTGGATTTTTTATGTGGGTGGGGGTCAGCTTCACCGAGCTCGTGGCCACAGGACTGTTTATCTCGCACGGAAATGCACCGTATCTGAATGTCACCCGCTTGGTGGCCGTTTCACTTGCGGGCCACTAGGTGGTCACATGACAGACCTTCAGTCCGGTAGATGTGTCAGGCCAACATCGCGGCTCGGTCGCAAACGTTCTCTTTTATTATGAAAAAAGTTCAGCAGAAAGTGTTTCTCAAAGCATTTCAAGTGAGAAATAAGCTGCTGAATCTGTCCTCGTTTCAGTTCAGTGACGGCTGGTTTAGATGTTTAACCAAAGTTTCGCGATGCGTCGGATCTCTGATTGAGGAATTGAGAAAAGTGCAACTAAATGCATTATTCTTTGTGAAGAGTTATTGTTTTCTGTAATTAATTAAAATGAATGCGTTCAAGTCCCTGTAATAATACATTCTAAATTAATGTAAGTGAAAAATATCTTGAAATCACTATGCATAATGAGTACTTTTACATACAGTGGAGTATTTTGACAGTGTAGTACTGCTGCTTTTACTAGAGTAAAAGATGGACTTACACTATCAGCATGTACTTACACCGCTTGCCAAAAAAAAAACGTTCAAACTGTTTTTTCTTACACTGACTAGATCCAGACGTGGTTTTGAGGGACTTCTTCCTCTCAGTTTCCCTTCGAGCTTTTCTCTTCCTGCCCACACTCGTCCTCACAGCCGGACCATCGGGGAACAGCTTTACAGGGGCTCTGCTCCTGGAACCTGAATGCATCGGACATTTAGTATGTGAAATATTTCATTGGATATTATATTTTTATTACATATGATGAATTAAAGATTTACAGACTAACCAGAGCATACCTGAGTCCTAGCATGACGTCTATGTAACTGGCGTGTCCAGCATCCACCAGCTCCTTGGCAACATGAACGCCATCTGCAAGAATGTCCACCTTCCAGTGTGTGGTTGACACAAACTCTCTGAAGAAGATCTGGAGGTTCTTCTGGTACAAACACTGCTTAAAGAAGACCGTCGCCTCGTCACTCCACTGTCCGTCCACTGCAACAGGCTTTATCCCTCTCAAGCTGCAGGGGTAAGTCAACTTTGGGAGGCTTGTTATTTCCTCTGGTAGCTTCTTTAGCTCGGAGCAGTCATCAAGCAGCATGTATTCATGATGGCCATAATCCACGAGGTTCAGGACCACGGTGGGGTCGACGTGTACAATTTCAGCTCTGCACCACTTTTTCCTGGAGTCTGATTTCAACAGGCAACAAGTACCGGGGAGAAGGTGTGCTTTGGGAACTGAAGACATTTGCCCAGGCAGCTCGTCCAACATGATGGACAATCTGTTCATGACGAGATGTAAGTCTTCAAGAACAACGCAGAACTCAAAGGGAGTTGTAACTGAAGCAGCAAAAACACAATAAGCTTTGTCTAAATCAACTGGCGCAAAGACAAGTTGCTGAGGAGAGCTCATATCTGAGGTACATCCTTCTCCTGTGTTATCATTTTGGGTTTCAGCGGGAGAGGGGGCCTTATCTTCATTTTTCTGCTGTAAAGCTTCACTTTGTTGGATGAGGAACAGTCCATTTATGACTATTTCAACCATCCAGAGGTTATCAGCTTCAGAATAACTCACAAAAACTACTTTTACTTCTTTGCCTATTAATGTTTTGAGGGTTTCACACCACAGTCTGTGAGCATCTTCTCCTGCACTGAAACCCAAGCTGTTCATCTTGCACAACACTGCAAGGTTCGGGATCTGTTCCAGGTCACCACACTGTTGCTGGATGGAGCCACTTGGAAATTCTTTTCTTATTCCATGGTCCACCAGGAGGACTTCGTATATTTGCTCATGTATCTGCTGAACAACACCTCTTTGCCACCTGTTCTCTTCCTGTGTCTGTACTACGCACTTGAGGCCTTCTCTGACATCCTCTCTTGCCACAGTCTTGCACTTGTATAAGCTGTCAGTGATGCGATTTTCCAGTGCAGCAAGCAGGTCACTGGACTTTGTTAGTCTGATGTAAAAACTGCCATCAGTCTGGACCGATAAAAGGGTTCCACTCTCTGTGTCTTTGGCTCGAATAGGTGGAAGTAGGAATGCATCTGCAATATTTTGTATTGGTTTGACAGAGGATGTTGTTGTTTTCCCATGAGCCTTTGGATACCTTTTGGTTTTGCGACGAGTTCCTCTATGACCCCAGTGGGTTTTCGCCTTGAATTTAGGTAATGGTCTGACAGGTGTCGGTGTCGCCATCGAGTTTTCACATCCAGCAGAGTACATAGTTCCTTCAGACTGACTTACTTCGTTCTCACACACTTCTTGTGTCTGTTCAAAGGATCTGACATTCTCTTCACATGAACTTGTAGCAGACCGTTCTTCCTTTTCAGTTAAACTGCTACATCCAACAGCTGCTTCACATGCCGAACTGAGGCCAACTGTATCTTCAACCTTAATCTTGACTTCCCAATGAGTTCCATTTTGACGAACAAAGTCAACCATGAGTGGCTTCTCCATCACAGCATCAGCGAAAGAAGCATCGTTTTCATACGTGCTCTTGTCCAGCAGTGAGCATGGTATGCTGAATCTTGGCTGAGACAGATACTCCTCTGGCATGCAGTAGATCTTTTCCTTCCCAATGACTGCTGAGTTTCCATAGTCCACAAACTCAACTTTGACACATGACCTGCCTTCATAACTCTTCACAACTGAACGATACACAGCGGCATCCTCCACATACTCAGCCAAAACAACATCACTGACTCTCAAAGATGTGGTCAGCTTCAAGGAATCCCTGGAGATATTTTTGTTGAGATCTTCCCCCAGTTTCAAGATGGCAGGTTCATCCTCTGACAGCTGCAGGAAAAAGCAGTTAACAGAGTCGATGTGGGAGGTGAAGCACTTTGCCGAGAAGCCCGCATTCACATTCTTGTCTGACAAACCCGACAGCCGGGTAATTTGTGTTGCCTTGCTTTGTGGTGATCGCTCTGGCTTTGCATCCTGGTTCTCTCTTTGCCATTTCACTTGAGAGCTTTTTGAAGGTTGTGCAGTGCCACAGCTCTTTGACTTGTCCTCATTTCCCTGTCTTAATTTTGTGTTCTTGTTCCAAGTTCTGCCACGAGTGCTGTTTTCTTTCTTTTTATCGCCTCTGTAGAAATTAGATGTGGCACAAGTAGAAGACTGCTTTTTTGGTGAACTGCACCTGATGGAAACGTTTCTTCTGTGATGTTCTGCCTTTGTGCTGCTAATGTTAAAGCTACTAGTCTTTGGTTTATGTGAATGATCAAGAATGAGCTCTTTTAGCTTCTCATTGACATTGACATCACCATCGAACAGCTGAACAACAAACGCACCATCTTCACGCTTTCCAAGTATCGTGACTCTCACTAGTTTGTGGAGGACTGTTTCATTCAGCCACTCCTCAACATCTGCATAGAGCTCGGCCATGGACACAGAATCGAGGGTACATCTCATAGCCTGCATGGGAGTGTACAACAAATAATCAGAGTCCCTGGGAATGAACATGACATTGGTTTTCTCTGATATGCTTGTATTTCCATAATCCACAAAGAACACACTGAGATGCAGTGGTGACTGAACAGGATGCGTCAAGCCTCTGTACCATTTGCCAAAGTATTTTGCCAGGCACAGTTTCCTCGTGACAGCTTTCGTACTGGCTTTCATCATTTTATCACTCTCCTCTGAGATTTTCCTTTCAAGCTCTTCAATGATTTCAGTGTTTCTCTCCAGATGGCAGTAGACCTCCCCCTGACTGCTAACATGGGTGACGTAGACTTGTTCCTCATTTCCAGGTCTCACATCATATGAGGAGTAGATGAAAGATTCAGGAAACACTGTTAACTGTTGCTTTCTTGACATGGTCACTGCTTTCGCCAGACCCTGTTCTAGGAGTGCTTTTGTGACACTCTGTTGGGTTTGGGTGTTGTAGAGGTCCACAACATTGCACAGACCTTTGTTTTTCACATTTAACTGAGAGACAACTTTACATTTTAGACCACTGCCGCTGTTGAGGATACACCGTCTCAGCAAGTTAGAAACCCCTGGACCCCAATCCCCATAGTTGTGTGGGTCAGCAGGTTCAATGACGTTGTACAGGCTACATCTGAAAGCTTGTCCTTCCAAAGAAACATATTCAGGCATTATTGCCTGAAGATTGTTCTCACTGACTTGGACAGTACAGCCATTGTCAACCAGCATTATTTTGGCTTGACCTCTCTGTTTTTCTATAATAAAGGCTCTGTACCACCTTCCATCTTGAGGTGACTTGGCAACACAACAGGAGTCTCCTGACTGGAGGGGGGCTGTATGAGTGGAGTAATAATGCTGAACTTTATCCATCAGTTCCTCGAAAGCTGGAACCTTATCAAGAGGCTGGCACCAGAAATCTGATGGGGAGTTGATATGAGAGCAGCGCACAGCAAACTCAAACCCAGGTTTGATATTTAAAGCTTGGAAGCTAACAGGGGCTAGGGCTTTCTCAGTTTTTGATTTGCATGACTTCTCTCCCTCCTCATAATCCTCCCTCTGCTCTGTTTTCCCACCGATGTCCCCTGTTGCACACCATTGTGTGAGTCTTGTGTTACTGTGCGCCACAGAATCGACGGGAATGTATTCAGCTTGTTTGGATGAGATGAGGAGCTCAGTGATACTCTGATTGTTGTTGTCTCCCATCTTGAACAGGTCAACAGCAAATGTGTTTTTTCTCCTCTGAACAACATGGACCAGCAAGGCTTTGTTTGACACAGTTTGCCTGAAAAAGTTTGACGCAGCGCTGGTCCAGACATCCTCCAAAGGAAAAACATTAACAAGGGAGCAACACATGGCAAATGGTGATTTGCTGGCAAATGTCTCTGGTATGTTCTTGATCAGCATATGCGGCACTTTTTCAATGTTCCCAAAATCAATGAAGAGAACTTCAGCTCCATGTTTAAGAGTGTCTATCACCACACCCCTGTAGAAGTGCATGTCGTTCTCATAGACTGCACAACACAGTGTCCCAAGATCAGGATTCATCAGCACATCTTCATCCAGCTTCACATTACTGAAGTGTTCTGTTATTTTTGTCATCATCTCTTCAAACTCAGCATTTCGTTTTTGTGTTCTGATCCAGAAGTGGCTTGGATTTTGGACATACTCAACATACCCAACAAAGACCGAGTCTACCTGGACCTCTTCTTCTTCCAGTGTTTTACCCAGTGTTTCCTCCATGACTGTCTCATAGTACAAACAGCCACCCTGAGATGACAGTTCTGTGTCCAAAACTGACCCAACTTTCAATGTAGGAAGCTTCTGAATGGGCTCTGGTTCCTTCACATGATATTCTGCAGCACTAATTATAGTGACAGAGTACAGACACTGCTTTTCATCAAAGCCACTGATCTCCACATCTAACACTCCTCCAAGCAACCCTGCCTTCAGGAAACTCAACTGCTGGGTTTTGAGCACATTATCTTGATCACTCTGGGAGGAGAGTGAGCATGCAAATGCCATGATGGGTGTTGAATGAAATTCAGGTGGCAGCTTGTGGACATTCTCAACATTGACAGATTCAACGAATCCATAGTCACTGAACAAAACACTAACCTGAGAGTTGACTGGGAGAAACTGCACAAAGCCTCTGTACCAATTCCCATCTTTGCCTTTAACAGAGCACAGCAAACCCAGGTTCTCTGGAGTCTTCTGGTTGCATTCCTTGGTTCTGTACTCACAAATTGCGGCCATCTTCTTTGACATTTCCCAAAGATCTGTTTCCATGCTAGCTACCTGACAATAAAACAGCCCAGGGTTGACAGCAGCAGTTACTCGCACTTTAACACGCATCCCACAACTCAATCTAGGCCCACAGAATGACAAGATGTCTTCATATCCCTGCAGACCTGAAGATTTGAAGTAAATTTCTTGTTTTCTTGACTTTTCAATGAGTAAATCAGGGACTGCCGCGATATTTTGTTTGAGCGGCATCTCTGTAAGCATCTCAACCAAGAAAAGGAAGGTATTTGTGTCCACATGCCTCCCAAAGCCATGTCGAACAAGGTCACTGTTGATGTCAGGCGCTTCCAGTAAGAGGACTTCATGAGGAAGGACGGCTGGAATGTACCCAGCAACATTTCTGCCGATCAGGCTTGAGAGATACTCCTCCACTACAGAGGGTGAACAACTCAGAAGCAGGAGCACATTTGCGAGAAAGCCACAAACTATTTTTGGAGGCAAGATGAACAAGTCACTTGAACAGGAAGATATGTGGGCAATGTCAACACTCAAGACATTACCGTAATCTATGAGGAAAACATCAAACAAGTCCTCCTTTCGGTTCTCTACTCTTCCTCTGAACCAGTGAGATGAAGTCGAATCTTCCACGAGGCAAAATTCTCCGATATCCACCACAGCTTCAGTCTTCAGTGCATTCTGTATTTCCGACTGCAAAATGTTATAGTCAAGTTCACATATGGTAAGGTGCTGTCCCTGGAAGTGTATCAAGGTTGCTTCAGGATTCCAATCCAGGTGAGTTAACTTGAGGTCCACTGGCCAAAGGGCACATGGTGCCAATGCACCTGAACCACGTGACCTGTAAATGAAAGTGGCTCACATTACCAACTTTCATCCATCCATACATACCTGGTGCTTTAGCATGATATTTATTTTTAGATGATTTAAAGGGTCACTTTGACTGGCACTTGTTACTTTTGAAAATTACTTAAATTTCTTCTGTTGTTGTACCAACAGTAGATTTATAAAAACTATTGAAAAACATTGTATATAATAATTTGAAGAGGAAGCATTTTAGAATGAAACTGGGGCATCAAATTATTCTGATATTCAAGTATTCACGTGTATATTTACTTTATCTAACAACTTAAGCTGTTAGTATATTAACCAGTCACTAATATTTGGAAAAATAGCGCCGATTCTATTGCCTGCAATTCACAAGAGCATCCTTTTAGTTTTGGAGCATTGTTTTACATACTTCTGATGTCTAGAGTCAAGCACTGGCTGCATGGCAGCAGAATTAGGAGCAGTCACATCCCAAACAGAACCTGAAAAAAGAAAAATAATGTTTCAATGTACATAACCATCATACATATATACTAAGTGTGCAAATTCTTAACTAAGCAAAGGTGTTAACTGTAGAACAAAGCTCACAATAGGATAATGACTTGCTATCAGAACCTGTGGCCCCATACTGTGCCTGGAAATTGACCACAATCTGCATCTTCTAAATACTGTTGGCCGTTAACGCCTGTTTAAAGGAACAACATCTAGTTTGTGAGATGTGGATTAGGTCTAGTCCTAAACTTAAAAAAAATCAGTCAAGGTCTCCATTGAACATAATAAGTAGAACAAGACTTTATCTGGGAAATTGAGGCTGAGAGCAACAACTGCTGTGCAAAATAACATCATGACAATAGCCCTACTTCACTATAATCAACAAGGTGGTACTTTATCCTTCAATCAAGCAGGTTTGTTAGTTTGGGTAGGTTTCTTTTCAAATCAGGCATTATGTGAAGTAAATAAACTGCCTGAGGTGAAGGGGAAGGTGTATGCAGGTGTTCTGCAACAATGGGAGGTTGGATTTTACAGTCTGCTTCTTTTTGTCTCAATCTGCAGATACAGCAGTGATGCACAGCTCAGGGGCTATAGGCTACTTTAAAACCCTATGATTTCCAAAATTAACATAAAAAAATTGGGCCTATGTCTTATTTAAATCTGAACACAGAGATATAATACATGTGCTTTACATTCACTTTAACTTGGGTGTAAATGCAGTATCATAATCTCTGGTATGTATGGTGAATAAAGTCGACACATCCATTTAGAATTAACAAAAAACGGCTCTAATAAGTTCAGAATTCGCCTGACTGTTTTTATATTTTGTTCAGTATCACAGCAATTCTCTGGCGCTTATCCTTACCGCCAATGGTACTCATGAATAAGGAACTACTAAAGGCGACTTGGGTTACTTCATTTTTCAACATGTTAGCAAAAACGGGCTAAAGATGTTTGCAGCGACCCTCGGCTTGACAAGGAAAGACCCAAACTAGCGAACCCATACCACGTTCATGCAATTTTAAAATGTCTATATGCTATTAAAACAAATATTCAAACTTGTTTTTATAACTCTGTGGGACTGATTTCTTCAAATACCCCCAACACTCAAATGCGCGGCTAGCTTAAATTTTAGCATTCCAGCTAGCTTAAACATCAGCCTTTCTACAGAGTTAAAATTAACATTTTACATGTAGAAATCGGACAAACTGCGGTTTCCTTAAATTGCCAGAGAGCAGGAGGTTGTCTTAGCTTACCAACAGTGACCCAGTGACTTTTTTCATGGCGGTAAACTTCGACATTGAAGTAGTTAGCGGCACCAGAGCTAGCAAAGAACGGCACGATGTGTTAGCTAAATTCATGGTCCACTCTACACCAGGCTAAAGTTTTATCCATAAACTGTACGGTTTTATCTCGGATTATCCACAGCGACTGAGAGCCCCGATCAGCTGCAGACATCCTTCTGACTACACATCGATGCCTGATTCCTACCTTGTGTACCAGGATGAGGCAGTCCTCCGTCTCATCTCAGCTCCTTCTGCGCCTCACGATGACTACTGTCAGTTTGCTGGGGAGTGATCACAGTAATATTCATTTTAAATCACGTCTATGCAGAATTTAAAGGTGAACATCTGATTTAGGCTACTGGAGCTACACTATTAAATCATATGCTGACACGTTATACACACACACACACACACACGAATATATATATATATATATATATGGCATGCACATTTCTATCAGTAGTTCAGTGAGTAGAAGATGAACTGACCTACAAATGACCTACAAATTCTTCTCAACACTTTAGATCACTTTAGATGGGCAAACTACGGCCCCCGGGCCACATACGACCCGTTTGGGCTTTTCAATCCGGCCCGCGAAATAATTTTGTCAATATTAGAATTGATGAAATTACAGTTAAGAGCACATTCATTTGGCCTTCCACTGCAGTACCCGAAGTTTCTGTTGTCACCACTAGATGGCGCGCTCCAGACACAAGTGACCTTTGTTGGTTTATTTTCTCTTCTTCTACTTTACTACATTGAGCCCTGCCGTAACTATGAGTGGATCACAGAAAAGAGAAGTCGACAGTGAGTGTCGAGTGTTTCAGAAGGAATGGAATACTAAATATTTTTTCGCTGAAGGACGTTCAAAGGCTGTATGTCTTATTTGCAATGAAACCGTTGCGATTTTTAAAGAATACATTATCAGCCGCCACTTTTCCACGAAGCATGCTAACTACGCTAGCAACCAGTCAGCGCAAGAACGGACAGCGACGGCTCAGGAGACGCTGGCAGCCAGTTTACACACTCAGCAAAATACGTTTTTTTCTGCAAACTACGATTCAAGAGTCAAGCACGAAGGCAAGTTATTTGCAAGTATTTAAAATAGCAAAGGCTAGCAAGCCTTTCTCCGAAGGGGAGTTTTTGAAAGAATGCATGGTAGAGACAGCAGGTCTCCTGTGTCCAGAGAGCAAAAACAAATTTGGAAAAAAAAAGTTTATCAGCAGGACAGTTATTTACCGTGTTGAACTAATCAACGAAGACTTAACCAGCTCACTGAACGAAAAAGCGGAGTCCTTCAAGCTATATTCATTAGCACTCAGCTTTTAATTTTTATTAGAGGGATTAATATACATTTTGAGACAATGGAGGAATTTTTGACCATGAAATCCATGAAGGGGAAAACAGGTGGAGAGGACTGTAGGATAAAGCACACCACAGATCCCAGTTAACTGATGAACACCTCAGATCCATCCTGTGAATTGCCACAACCAAACTGACACCAGACTTTGATGCACTGGCAATAAAGGGTGACCAACAATACTGTTCCCACTGAAACTGAATGTGAGTATTCTTTACTTTGTCAGTATTGTCTTTAACATGTAATTCATATTAGTTTGGACAATCGTCAGCCATCTGATGCTGGTCTGGCCCATCTGTAGAATTTCAAAAGTCAATGTGGCCCCTGAGCCAAAAAGTTTGCCCAGCCCTGTTCTAGCAGGTTCACTGTAAAACAAAAGATAATGAAATGCAAATAAGTTCTTTCAAAGTAAATTATGAATTCATTGTCCTACATTTGCATTTAAATTAGTAAATTGAGTAATGTAAGGTAATATTAGGTAAATAATCATTTGTAATTGTAGCTTTTTTTCAAGGAAAACATCTCATTGAGCCTAAAATGAAGTCTTAAACAGGGTAACATCAGTGTCACACAGTAACACCCAGTCATGAAGCATACACCGGCCTTTCACTTTTCACAACTATCCAGATAAAGTGACAACAAGCTGGACTTAAATCTGTGTGTTTTCATGTGTGTTTAACCCTGTAGAAGGGCCAGCTGACTGTGGGAGGCAGGATGGATGGATGGACAGATGGATGAGGGTTTTTCTGTTAATCATTAATAAACTGGATTAGCCCCAGTCTTCTGTAAATATGATGAATGCATCCACGGCTTCATTAGCTCTGCCTTCCCACAGCACAGCTTTATTAGTCTGAGGTTGTTCAGTCAGCACAGAGAAAAACCTCAGAGGTTTTTACACTTTTCTCGGCTTATAAAAACTGTCCAAAATGCCGGACATGATGTTTGTTTTGATCTTTTCCTGGACTTGTGTGAAGGAGGGATTACCAACCAATGTTTAAGGATTCATTCAAGCTGCTTCAGGTTCTTTAAGGATCCGATCTTTTTGTGACTTTGTCTCCTTTTAATCTTTGGTTGACTTCAACGTTTGACATCTTTTCTGTCACTATGCCGATGAAGCGCAGCAGCAACAGTTCAGCCAGAGACGGTGTATTTCTCATCCACTCTTTCACTAAGACTGTGTGCAGTTCACCAGAGGAAACACACACAGACTTTAATGGACAGACACATTTTCATCAGGAGGACGACTCTGGGATTAAATCAGGTAATGGAGCACCTAAGATGTTAGTATTATTAATGCTGGGAGTTCAGACTTTCTTTGTTGTATCATTAAGACCCCTCTAATATTGTCTCTTGTGTATTTTCTCATGTTGACCTGGTAAAATCTCTCAGTCTTTAAATATGAATGTAATTCTGTGGCTGGACTGAAGATCAACTCAGGGGGAAAAAATGACACAAATCAGCCACATGGTGGAGCTACAACAACGGACTTCACAGCACTCACTGCAAGGTTACATTTACTTCACCAACTTATTTGGGCCTCACAGCTGATGACGAGGACACAGTCAACAAGGAAGATGTGATTTGTAAATGTCAAGAGAGACTCATAACTGAGGGATGCAGCTTTACATTCAGATAGATGGTTGTAAATGTAGATGAAACCTCTGCAGATGTTCATTTAAACTTTAATCTCAGCTGTTTTAGTTTTCACAGAACAAATGTGAACTTTGTTTCTTGTTATTACATTTTCAGCTAAATATCTTGACAGATACACAAAAAGGAAGACAGAAGCACACCACATTAGACCCATTTAATGTCCCATGTTTGCTGTATTACCCTCGTGTTGTGCTGCAGGTCAAATTTACCCGTTTTACAGTTTGAAAATGTGGAACTTCTGATCTCCACATTTTCAACATTTTTGTGAATTTTTTGAACACTTTTTGGTGGGAACAAAAAGAAATGTTAAAAAGGTTTCTTAAGAACATTCACAAAAGAAAATATCGACCAAAGTCCAATGAATTTCGCTGGATTTTGGTTGATTTTTTTTGTGAATGTTCTTAAAGAAAATATTAGAAGTTTTACTTGCTTTACTGCTATATATGTAATTACTTTAGATATTTTTAGGATTTTTTTCATTTTTTGAAAATATTTACAAGAATTTTCTTGCAAAATTTGGGGAATTTTTTTCAATAAAACTTTTAAGTGAAACCTTTAAAGGAATTATTGGAATTTTCTTCCTGAAAGTTTTGCAAATTTTCAGAAATTTGGGGATTTTTTTTACTGAATTTTTGGATTTTCTTCAGACAAGGAAATTGTATTTTTTGGTGTTCGAAAATGAGGCCAACAGGAGGGTTAAGGATGAATACTGTTGTCGCAAAGGGCTGATTGTCAAAGAGGGATATCAGACGATATTCCATTACTTTTTTTTAAATTTTAAATTTTCCAAAACAGTAAATTAAGTTTCTTATAGACACTGTGTTTGATTGCAAAGACTAATGGCTTCATGTGACTGTCTAACACTAGCTGCATTAAAATTAAAATTTCATTTCACCTTGTTCCAACTGTTGGCACAAACATTCTGATGCTTAACTTTAGAAATTACACCACAGAGTGTAGTGTAGTTTTAGTACCTAAGCTGATGATTCGACACTATTTGGTAGATGTACTGATGGTCTGTGAGGTCCTGAAGCATCTCATTGTATTTCTAAACACAGAATGTTGCTATATATATTAACATTTCTTTTTTTCCCCACCAAAAAATGTTCAAAAAATTCCCAAAAATGTGGAGATTGGAAGTTTAACATTTCCACATTTTCAAACTGTAAAACGGGTAGATTTGACCCGCAGCACAACACGAGGGTTAATACAGCAAACATGGGACATTAAATGGGTCTAATGTGGTGTGCTTCAGTCTTCCTTTTTGTGTATCTGTCAAGATATTTAGCTGAAAATTGTAATAACAAGAAACAAAGTTCACGTTTGTTCTGTGTCAACTAAAACAGCTGAATTTCCCTTTGGGAATGAATAAAGTGATTCTATTCTATTCATAGTCACAAGTGTATTTTTGGGCTGTTTTTAGATGAGTTAATTTAATTTAGGCTGTTTGTTATTGTTTAATTAGTTGCAATAATTGTTTTCTTAGCTTTAACAATTCTGGCATGACATTAAAACTGTTCATGCTCGTCTTCTTTCTTGTTGCGGAGTGTCCTCTTTTCAAGTTTATATAAAAAGGAGAAAGAAAAACAAACTCTTTGTGACGAAAAAGCTATTAAAACATTCCAGCTGAGCACAATAACACGTCAAAATGGAGTTACAGACCACGTCTTTGAATAGCCGTTGCACGACACTTCAGGAAATAATGGTCTATTATTTGATTCCTTTTAACATTGCTCATATACTTTAGTGTTCACTGTGTGCACACACCTGCGAACAATCTAAGTGATGAATGAAATCACGAATCACCTTCTCAAGGTTAGAAAAAGAAAGTGAATTTCTTCTCGGCCTGTCTTTAGATTGGTGGATTTTACAAGAAAAGCCTTGAGGCAAGTGAGAAGTCACTGAAGGGTTAAGATGAAACATTAACAATAAATCAGAGAATTGCAGGCAAAATATTCTATTAGTGACTATTAATATAACATCTGATGCAGGAGCAGGATGTCAGATATACAGGCAGGAGTGAATTCAAAGTAGAAAAAGAGAGGATATGGAGAAAAGAAGCAGACTGGGTTGGTTTAAAAAAGATAATGCAGCATGTTTTAAATCGCACAACTTTAAAACAAGAATGGCTCTATATATTTCCGGTTATTCTATTCACAGGATCTTACAAATTCTGGCATGCAAAGTAAAGACTATTACTATGTTTTTATGTGAAGGCATTGTTTGCGCCCTACCACCTTTCCATATGTCTAAGAGGGTGACATGGAAAGACCCATATAGGTGTAAACTATGGTGGAAAAAAACAAAACTATAGAAGGGAGTTGATGTCAGTAATCTTTTTCTTGAATGATTTATTTCTGCAAACAATTGATGCTCTGCAAAGAAAGTGCATCTCCCATGAAGTCTGCCCCATATTTGTCTGTTTCAGAAGCAGAAGACAGTAACGAGACGCCGTCATCTGAGGAAGATCATGATCTGGTGGACTTGAACTCTGACCTGAGCCTCAAACAGAGCATCTCTGTCTCCAGGAAGACCATCAGTCAGATCATCAAGGACAAGAAGAAGCAGACCCAGCTCACTCTGCAGTGGTAAGAGAGCCTGCATCAGTGAAAGGACTCTACTAATATTGAAGGTTGAAGGACATCCAGTATCTCCAGGCAATACTTGTGCTGTTTGCATCACAGCTACTTATCATCCCTTCCATCCAAGACGCTGTTGATTGATAGAACAACTACTGGGCTGTGTGGCTGTGCTAAATTCCAACTTTTCCTCTAATCATAATTGTAAAATATATTTTTTTTAATGTAGCTTTGCTAGTTGCTACTACTTTTAACCCCATAGTGTAATACTAACTTACAAATTTGAGGTACTTTATTTGAGCATTTTCATTTTATGGTACTTTACACTTCTATTCAGCTACATTTTAGACAGAAATATTCATGTTTTTTATGTCACTATATGTGTTTTTCCTCATGTTGAGCTCACAGACCGTATATAAAAGAAGGACCTAGCAACGATGACACTGCTGATTGATTTGTGGGCTGTCATTGTGAAGACTTGATTTGGTCATCGCCCTGTTGGTGTGCGGCAGATCTGACCAGCAAACCTGTGGACACCACACAGGACAAAACAGTACCCTACTTTATTATTTATTTCCAAATAGATTAGAAGATAATTTGCAAAATGAACATCATGCTGTATTTAAAAACTTTTGAAACTGGTGAGTGAGACCATAAACTCAATAGGGAAAACATTACCTGAGGAAACAAATCAAGTGAGAAATGGGGTAATTTGATCATAGACTTCTTCAGATTTCTTTTTACTGCCAGAGGAGTTGCCCCCTGCTGGCTGAAGGATGTTTGTCTACGTTCTTCAGAACCAGAGGCTACGGCCATGTTTTACATAGAGTCTTTGGTCAAGCTTTATGTATTCAGAAGTCTTGCTGAGATCCAAATCTCTTTTGTGACAGAGCGAGACTTGAAAATAAACGCAAAATCGCAACAAGGAAAAATATTCTTACCATATTACCATCATACACAGACAACCTATAAAAATGTCCAAAAAGATTTTGGGAAGTCTGAAAGTCTCTTTGAGGTGGTGTGAAAATTCTGCCGTTCTATTTTGAATGGTATGAGCCCAGACTGAATCAAAGTATACATACATTTGAAAGCACAAAGCTCATGATTCATTCGGTGTAAAGTCTGTTACCACAGCAGCCATAGTTCCTTACAATTCAATGTGTGGTACATAGCAAAAGTTTCTTACCCTTTCTGTCATCTATAGGGGTGCATACTTGTTGAATGTGCTGCATACCATAAAAATACAACAAACTAGCTTTAGTCTCCCTTTTCTTTCAGTGAGTGTAATTCCACAAACACTGTCATGCTTTTGATGTATGCGTCTTGTAGACTGTAATCTTTCCTCTGAATACAGACTTCCTTTTTTGTTTTGAGTATCAGGAACTGTTCTCGGAAGTTTGCTAGGTTTTTCCTTCATAAACTCTGCCATACTCCTCATCAGTGTAGCCTTCTCCATCCATTGCTGCGGTTGTTGTAAAATGATTCAGTACCGGTGCATCAGATTGGGATAGTCACCACAGACAACAGATATAAAGCTCTGATATACTGTGAAATACTAAAAGATTTACTTGCTCCTGATTCGTTAATAAGCCAACTTGTTGTGACAGGTTTGAATGTAACCAGCATTAATTTACTTGTACAAGTTCTTGTAAAAGTGGTAAGGGTAGTGGCTGAAACATGACCATGCAGGCTATTTAGATAATGGAGTGCAGTCAGGATGATGGATTGCTTGATGGTATTGTTGTGTTTTCAAGGAGAACCAATCATTGTTTTTGCATAAGACTCCAGTTTCAATGTTTAGATTTCGAGAGAGATGTTCAACATGAGTTTTATAGAATCACCTGCCATCTTATCAAGCTGCAACATGTTTGTAGACTGCATCAATCAGATCATCATCTAAAGCATGGATTTGATTGAAAACATTAATACTGCAGTCGACAGAAAAGGCAAACCCAGACTCCCCAAGTGAGGGTCCTCCATCTAACCAATTTTGCCTCCACATTCTGCTCTCACTGTGAACTGTTTTTCTATTTATACTCTCTCATTTGATGTGAAATTCCCTTTATTGGGCTTTAAACTCCTATGTGCTAGATTTTGTTAAACCTGAAAACAGGCAAGAGGAGGCTGAGACGTCTGATTTCCAGTCAGACTACTTGACTCGCAATACGCTAAAAGAAAAACGGCCTTCCTCAGCTTTAATGGCATGCACACGTAAAATGCAGTCCCTTTTGGAGTTGAAATCCAAAGTAAACACGAAGGTTTACAGGTCAATAAATGCAGCCTGTAATATAGAAAAAGTCTTGAACCTACAAAATGGTATCATCAGCATATAAATTGGCATCACAATGAGTTGGGACATAAATGTCATTTATGAGTAAATTGTGGTGACCCTAATGTTGATCCCTGGGGGACGCCTTTATCATTTTAGTAACAGTTGTAGCTGCGAGTTGCAGTAATGCAAGACATTTTTTGGTTCCGTTTTCTCAAATGTGAGATTTTCTGTGCATCCTTTAAATATATATTTTCTTATGTTTTAGAGTTTTGTGGATTGGTCTGGTGGTTGGATAAAAGCAGCTTTGTGAAGGTTTCACTTTGATTCTGGGTTATCGCAATGGAACTTTGTTACTGTTTTTTGGATTTTTTTCCAAAAAATTGTCAAAAACTGACAAATTAGAGATGAGACTGGATCATAGTGGAAAAAAATCAAGTGTTAGTTGCTTGCTTATGTGTGGTTAAAATTAATTTCATCCTAGCTAAATCCCCAGAGTGATATTAGTACCCTTCCTTCTTCCTTTGCTGCTTGTCTTAAAAAAAACCCTCCTTTTTATGACTTTTGTCATCTTATACATTACTCATGAAGTTGTGTTTTTGTCTGATAGATGCATGCAAGTCTGATTTCTTCTATGCTTTTATGCATTTTATGGTATTTTTTTCCTACAAAATACAAAGCTTTGTCTTGTGCTGTCCATCAATTTTATATTTGCCATGAAGCTACAATTTTGTGAGTATTTATGTTTCCTGTACTCAGCTGACATCTCATGCATTGTTCTTATAATTGCATGAGTGATTTTGTGTCTCAACAGGCTGGAGGAGAATTACATAGTGTGTGAAGGAGTGTGCCTGCCTCGATGTATCCTCTATGCCCACTACCTGGATTTCTGCAGGAAAGAGAAACTAGAGCCAGCCTGTGCTGCTACATTTGGAAAGGTGCGTTTCTTTTCCTGAATGTAATGTAAAATGTGACACGGATATGTTGATATACAGTTGTGCTGTTTTGTTGCATTAGATTTATATGACACAAATCACCAATAAACCTGAACATTTTTGTTTCTTCTAATGCCCAGTTTAAAAATTCAGTGCTCTCAGTAATTGTATTGAACTAAACATTTTGTTTTTTGGGTATCTCTCTGTTAAAATGTCTAAAAAGTCTATATGTTGACTTTCTAATCCCCGTACACACCAGCAGAGTGCCTGCAGTTATTAACATTAAATACAGTGCATTATGATGGTACAGCAGAATCTTAATAATTATTAATTCATTAATAATTAACTGCTAATAGTAATTGTTGTACTTCCTGCTCTCGTCAGACGATCCGACAGAAGTTTCCTCTCCTAACAACAAGAAGACTGGGCACCAGAGGACACTCCAAGTAAACTGAAACCTAACTTACGACCTTTTTAATCAAACATTGTGATGTTTAGAGCCCCAAAATGTCAGTTTACACAAGCGCAAATCAATGCAACACAAAAGTATTTTTTTGCACATGGTGCTGATTATGTGATGCTATTATCTTGATGTTTCACAGATATCATTACTATGGGATCGGCATCAAAGAGAGCAGTGCTTACTATCACTCTGTGTATTCTGGAAAAGGTTTGACACGGTAACATTTACAGTTTGACGCTCATTACCTCGTTTTAAAAATGACTTGTTATTCTTTGTCTTGAATTTTAAATCTTTAATATGACTGTTTTTTAAAAGACGCTATCTGATTAGTCATGGCTTGTGCTGTTCACCCTGGACCACAGGAAGCAAAAATAATGTGCCACTGTCTGAAAGCAGTAAATTTATGCTTTTATCATGCCGATGGTGACATATTTCACTCTCAATATGTAGTGTTTTTCACATCTAAAACAGCTAAGTAGATTATTTTTAATGTTAACATAGAGCCATGTAATTCTAAAGCAATCTGTTTTACTTTGATTGCAGATTTTCAGGGAGCAAGCTCAAGAATGAGGTAATGTACAATTCTAATTTCATAAAAACAATGCAATATATATGTATGTATAATAAAGTCATGATCACTTTTTCACAACATTAAACACAATGCAAACCACTGTGGTGGCTAATATTGAATTCAGAGGCTTTACCTTCTTCAAAAAATTGTGAAAAAACAGCAAATCTGTCTATAAGGTATCTCAGTAGAAATAACTACAGGTTCATTCACTTAATGTCTTAAATTTATTAAACTTGTTTTCTCAAGCCCAGTTAAGTGAGTAGAACAGATTTTCCATTGTAAAAACACATGAGATTACATTACTTAATAAATTAATTTAGTGGGACTTACAGTTCTGTTCAAAAGTTTAGGGTCGCTCAGGCAACTTCATGTTTTCAATGTAGCATTAGAACACAGGAGTGATGGTTGATGGAAATCGACCTCTGTTCCCCTTTGAAGATATTCCATTAAAAATCTGCCGTTTCCAGCTCGAAGAGTCATTTGCTACATTAACAATGTCTAGACTATATTTCTGGTTAATTTATTGTTATCTTCATTGAAAAAAAAGCTTTTATTTCAAAAACAAGGACATTTCTAAATGACCCCAAACTTTTGAATGGTAGCATAAGTTTCTTTTAATTGAGCAAGTTTAAATGTTTTCCAGAGTGGTATCAAGATTAACAAAATAAAATGGGATTCACATGTTTTGCAGGGCGGTTTTACCAGGAAATACTCCTTGAGCTCCAAAACTGGAACGTTGCTCCCAGACTTCCCCAACGCCCAGCATCTTCTTCTGCAGGGAAATATCTCCAGAGAAAAGGTTGGCGCAATTTCAGAGTTTCTGCAATTTCTTTTATCAAACACTAAACATTACTGCCCCATAATATTGCACATAGTACCTGTAAATATTACTGAAAATGTTCCTTTTAGAGTAGTTGGTGGAGACACAGCGTGGTTTGTCATTATTGTTTGCAAACTAATTTTATGTCAGATCTTTGTTTTTCTTTTTCAGGTTGACACCCTGATCATGATGTACAAAACACACTGCCAGTGCATCCTGGATAATGCCATTAATGTCAACTTTGAGGAGGTGATAATCAGACGGAATAGTTTTTTAGGTATTTAATACCTAGAAGTTGACATGTTTTCTGAGGCTGATACTGCTCTGAAAATATTTTGTTTCAGATCCAGAATTTTCTGCTCCACTTCTGGCAGGGGATGCCCGACCATTTGCTGCCGCTGCTTGAAAACCCCGTTATAGTCGACATCTTCTGTGTCTGCGACTCCATTCTCTATAAGGTTGTTAGGAGGTTTAATGGAGCACTAAGGACTCACAACTCACATTTTTTTCATTTTTATCATGTCATTTTTTACAACTTGTTTCATAAAATGGCTTTTAAAGCAACAAGTTCAGGTTTATCATCCGGCTGCCATTTTGAGCTCACTTTATAACTACTTTATAAGTCTGGGTAGTCATCCACTCTCTAAGAAGTTTCTCAACCAGAGAGCATCCAAAAAACGCTGGTCACAAACATGCAACACATTTACAAGATATATGTAGCTAATGTGGTGTCAGCTATTGGTTTGTAGACTGTCAGTTTGAAGTGTCGAGTTTCGAAATTAGTTGTTGCCATCTTGGTCATTAGAAACTGGACGTAACTATTGTCACCATTCTTTGTTGTCTATTTTTCTCTAAATTGGAATGTAATGTAATAAATTAACAGTATGTTATAATGAGGAAGATGGCAAACTAGTGACTGAAACCATCACCTTATTAGGAAAATGTTTACTGAGGAAACAAATCATGTGAGAATGAGGATTATTATCTCATTGACTTCTATGCAATTTAACTTCTTTTTGCAGTCAAGAGTCTCTTCCTGCTGACTGTTAGACAGTTCAGGTCTAAGTCACTTTCAGATTAGTTTCATTTGTCATACAAGGCTATGTCTATCTGGTTATGTATAGTTTATAGTCACAAGTGTACTTGAACAAGAGAGAGGGGTATCTTCTGTAACTCTTTATAAACAGATTTGTAACCGAATAAGAAAGACAGATTACTGCTGCCAAAAAGTATCAAACTTAACTTCTTGAATGGGACTAGATCTTTTTCTCCTCTCTGATTTATCAGTGAACAACGGAATTGCCAGTGTGTTGCTCTGTTGTAATAAGATGTCCATTATTTTCTCAGGTTTTAACAGATGTTCTGATTCCTGCCACCATGCAGGAAATGCCTGAAAGGTTTGTAACTTCAGCTTCACTTCATGTTCGCTTGTTATGTTATTGTCCAGTTATTGTGATTTTTTTTTCTTAATCCACAACTGACATTTTCCTAAAAACAGGTTGAATCCTGAAGTTTCATTATTGTAGTTCTGGCCCTCATTTGAATTTTACTTTTACACAGTCCAGTCCTGCAGTACAGCAACATTTAGAAAAGATGCAGCTCATTAATATTCACACAGAATGATGTTGGTTATCAGTCTGTTGGCAGATATCCGCAACTTTGCCAAACACTGGGAGCACTGGCTGGCCTCCTCTCTGGAGAACCTCCCAGAATGCCTTGCAGCCAAGAAGCTCCCCATAGCGCGTCGCTTTGTTTCTGCTCTGAAGAGACAGACCTCCTTCTTACACCTGGCACAGGTACAGCTGAACACTATAGATTACACTATACCCTAACAACTCCAAATGAGAACAATTTCTGAGTCCATTTTTCCGTCTTTCATTGTTCCAGATAGCACGTCCAGCACTGTTTGATCAGTCTGTGGTGACCAGCATGGTGCTGGATATCGACAATGTGGATCTTAGCAGCATCAGCTCGCAGCCTCTGCTCAGTGTAACAGCTACTGGAGACCAGGACCCGGATATCTACTCTGAGTGTAAGACTACTACAGACCGCCAAGCTCGTGTCTTCACTAATCATAACTAAGGTTTGATTTATAAAAGGCCAGTGATGATGTCACTGACGGGAATCTAGAAGGCTGCATTCACCATGTATTTTACAGTTAGGGATTGCTGTGGCTCAGTCTGCCAGCTAAAGGCTAGTAATGATCAGACAGCCTTGTCAAACACATAGACAAGAATCAATTCTCAAAAGTTGGAGTTCTCAAAAAGCTCTCAAGAGAGAGTCTTTAAGCAGTCTTCAGAGTCTGATATGAATAATGTTAATTCAATATAGAAGCTGTACGAACAAGCATGAGCAAAATCTTGAGATTCTAACTGACAACACAAAGCGTTACATCGTCTTTTATACTCAAACACACTTCTTCTGAACACTCCTTTTCCATTCTGAAAGCCACAACCCGTCATCTTAAGACCCAATCAGGATGTATATGAAGTAATCTTATCAAAAGTTAGATCACCTCCTTTTTTTTTTTTATTTCTGCTAAGTTGGCGTTATTTCTCCTTAGCTCAGCATGACCTTGGTTTCAACTCTCGAGTGCAGACGAAGAGAGAGTATGAACTTCCTGTCTTATGCCTTACATGGGCTCCATAGGCTACCACTGGGTTGCCACTTTTCACAGGATTATTTAGTGCACTCATAGCCTCAGTTGACACCTTCCAATCTTATCATTGTTAGCTCTTAAATCTGATTCATGCATCCTGTTCATCTAGTTTCATCATTTGTTCAAACTTTACATGCACAACAGGATGTCCTGATCAAAATTTTTTTTCTTTTACCTTTTTTTCCCTGCTGATATCCAATGAATTTTGATTATTGTAGATCAGCTGTAATACCTGGTGACTGTGTCGTACTTCTTACTGTCTGATACTGTAGTGACCACAGGAGTTGGGCACTTCTGTGTAAAGGGGCACCATAACAAAGTCTTCTGTGAGGCTTCATGACATCCAGCTAGCACACACATAATAAAATAAGATGAAAACAACTTGGATATTGTTCTGTTATCCAAATGGCATATGTGATGGTCACATTCACACTTCATATAATGTGTTAAAATCTTTGCTAGCAGAAGCAGTGCATGGCCAACGAAAAATGTGGTGAATTTATATTGTATATTTTTCAGTTATTGGTTGACATTACAGTGCATATTAAGTAATTTATTCAGATTTACGGCAAACTCATGACAGTGGATGCATACAAAGGATCGGCTTTAGGCTCTTGTCGACACTGATCAATTAAATGTTACCATGATCACCAAACATTACTAGCTTCTGTTGCCCCAACACAAATCAGAATGACGAGTATAAATAAACACTGACCAAATTGTTTCTTCCTGTTATGCTTCTTTTTTTCCAGATGATTCCATCACCGTCTTTCAGGAGCTGAAGGAGCTGTTGAGGAAAAATGCAACAGTGGAGTCGTTCATCGAGTGGTTGGACTCTGTGGTGGAGCATAAAGTCATCAAGGTAACCACTGTTTAAATGTGCCTACTTGTATCCGTGTGGACGAGCTACACAGTCCTGCAAATATTTTGCTTAACAGCTACACACGTGGACAAAATTGTTGGTACCCCTCAGTTAAAGAAGGAAAAACCCACAATTCTCACTGAAATCACTTGAAACTCACAAAAGTAACAATAAATAAAAATTTATTGAAAATTAAATAATCAAAATCAGCCATCACTTTTGAATTGTTGATTAACATAATTATTTAAAAAAACAAACTAATGAAACAGGCCTGGACAAAAATGATGGTACCTCTATAAAAGATTGAAAACTATTTGACCAGAGTGACATGATTAACTCAGGTGTGTCATTTAATTGACATCACAGGTGTTTCCAAACTCATAATCAGTCAGTCTGCCTATTTAAAGGGAGACAAGTAGTCACCCTGCTGTTTGGTGAAAAGGTGTGTACCACACTGAACATGGACAACAGAAAGCGAAGGAGAGAATTGTCCCAGGACATCTGAAAAAAAAATGATAGACAAACATCTTAAAGGTAAAGGCTATAAGACCATCTCTAAACAGCTTGAAGTTCCTGTGACAACAGTGGCTCATATTATTCAGAAGTTCAAGACCCACGGGACAGTAGCCAACCTCCCTGGACGTGGCCGCAAGAGGAAAATTGATGACAAATTGAAGAGACGGATCGTTGGAATTGTATCCAAAGAGCCCAGAGCAACCTCCAAAGAAATTAAAGGTGAACTCCAAGGCCAAGGTACATCAGTGTCAGATCGCACCATTCGTCGTTGTTTGAGCCAAAGTGGACTTCATGGGAGACGACCAAGGAGGACACCACTGCTGAAAAAAACTCATAAAAAAGCCAGACTGGAATTTGCAAAAATGCATGTTGACAAGCCACAAAGCTTCTGGGAGAATGTCCTTTGGACAGATGAGACCAAACTGGAGCTTTTTGGTAAGGCACATCAACTCTATGTTCATAGACTCAAAAACCAAGCATACGAAGAAAAGAACACTGTCCCTATGGTGAAACATGGAGGAGGCTCAGTAATGTTTTGGGGCTGCTTTGCTGCATCTGGCACAGGGTGTCTTGAAAGTGTGCAAGGTACGATGAAATCTGAAGACTATCAAGGCATTCTGGAGAGAAATGTGCTGCCTAGTGTCAGAAAGCTTGGTCTCAGTCGCAGGTCATGGGTCTTCCAACAGGACAACCATCCAAAACACGCAGCCAAAAACACCCAAGAATGGCTGAGAGAAAAACGTTGGACTATTCTAAAGTGGCCTTCTATGAGCCCAGATCTGAATCCCATTGAACATATGTGGAAGGAGCTGAAACATGCCATTTGGAGAAGACACCCATCAAACCTGAGACAACTGGAGCTGTTTGCTCATGAGGAGTGGGCCAAAATACCTGTTGACAGCTGCAGAACGCTCATTGACAAATACAGAAATCGTTTAATTGCAGTGATTGCCTCAAAAGGTTGTGCAACAAAATATTAAGTTATGGGTATCATCATTTTTGTCCAGCCCTATTTCCTTAGTTTGTTTTTTTAAATAATTATGTTAATCAACAATTCAAAAGTGATGGCTGATTTTGATTATTTAATTTTCAATAAATTTTTATTTATTGTTACTTTTGTGAGTTTCAAGTGATTTCAGTGAGAATTGTGGGTTTTTCCTTCTTTAACTGAGGGGTACCAACAATTTTGTCCACGTGTGTAAATGTTTTTCTTTCCCGCCTTTGTGTCCTGATCAGCCTGGTAAGCAGAGCGGTCGGTCAGTGAAGAAACGAGCTCAGGACTTCCTCCTCAGGTGGAGTTTCTTCGGTGCCAGAGTCATGCACAACCTCACACTCAACAACGCCTCCAGCTTTGGTAAGAAAATTTAAAAAGTCTCCCAACAGTGAAAACCAAATTTTTTAATCTGTTAGCATATGGTGTTTTTTAAGTGTCGGAGGACCATAATTGAAATGAGCGGTCAACTCCACGGCTCAGCATTTCCACCTTGAAACTGTTGTGTACCAGTGACAGTCACAAAAACACTTATTTAGACTTCCAGGCTTTCACATGTCACAAACCGAAGGAAGCAATCCTGTCAACATGTTGAACATGTATGGCTGAATTACTCTAATATTCCTACTAATACTTGGTATTGTGTAGCATTGAGCAGTATTACAGTGTCATAGGTGAACTGGTGTGCTTAAGTTGCAGCATTTATCAAATGCTTGGAGAAAGTGGCAGGAACTTTCTACAGGAGGAAACAGTGTAGAGTTACATTTAAGCCATTTTAAGACAGGAAGACAACATTTTCATGGAAAAAATAAAATTAAAAAAAAAAACAGTCAACCATAGATGGATTTTAGCCAACCCAGCAAATATTTGGTCGATTTCCTAAAATTAAAAGAGAGATATTATGTCTGATGTACAACATAATTAGATATTTGTTAAAGTATCATCGTTGGACTTTTTCTTCTTTTGTTTCTGGGTTACCAAAGCTTTACATACCACAGTATACACTATATAAAACTTTTTTACCACCTTTGTTGTCACTATTTACTGTTACTGCTGTAAGCTACAATCACTGACAACAACGTCAGACATTTTGAGTTGACAAAATACAGCAGAGGGGATTTATGGGAATTGTGGTCTCAGTAGCTCTAACAACACAGATTATCCCACTGCATCACCGACAGTAAGGCAATATTGTATCATAATTTATAAAAGCTACACAGCGAACACAGTGTCAACATGCATTATGTTTTGTATCGTTTAGTGATATTCGTGACTCCTGCCCAGCTAATTAATTTTGCGTTCCTTTCTTTTTCTTTAGAAAACCAACACACACATACACACGCGCACACACAGCGAATACAGGCAAGCTCGGAGCAGATTGCTACAATAGTATCATAAATTGTAATGGCCCGACTCTCCTTGATTACACAAAGTCTTATCTGTGGGTCGCGTGCTTGCTGTTCAAACACATGCGCGCAGATTACATGTGCGTGAATAAACACTGACCATTTGGTGGCTCCCTCTGTCTCTGAGGTCCCACTGAAGCGCAAATACAAACCTGCGACCCTGCAGGTCAAACAAAGAGCTGCTGGGTCAAACGGCAGGTACAGAGAAATCACTGCTCAGCTGGAATCACAGCGCTGAGTTTTTACAGTTTGACATGCGGTGAAAGTCTGACTGCACACTTTAACATTAAGCCTTCCTGAACTGTGCTGTTCTCATTTATTATATGTTTTGGCATCGACAGGCTCCTTCCATCTGATCAGGATGCTGTTAGATGAGTACATCCTATTGGCTCTGGAAACACAGTTCAACAACGACAAGGAGCAGGACCTGCAGAACCTGCTGGACAAGTACATGAAAAATGCAGGTATCAGCATCACAGCACACTTAGAGAAGCTCGGCTGCTGTCAGACATCCAGGGTTTAGTTTCTGCAGGTCTGTCTGTCTAGGCATTTTAAAAATCGGTAATAGTAAAGCCCATCCAAATCTAACAGTAGATGATTGCAAACTTTGTAGGATGATAATAGAAATAAGTCTATTTATAAACAGTAACCTTTTTAAGTTGTTTCATATTCTAATGTTATTTACAAAAGCACAGAAGGATGAATTTCAGACTTTAATGACATTTTTTTAAAAATGGGAGAAATATATAATTAAACATTGCCGACAATAAAAATTCTTCATTTAGATCAAAACCGGAGCAATCATTGATGTTACACTATAAGTAAAGCTGAGTTTCTATGAACACCATTTTTTAATGTCAAGGAAAAGCAAAGTTATTTTTGTAGCACAGTGGAATGAAAGCACTTCACACAGGGACTTTAATAGATTATAATACCATTTAAAAATACAGTGGAAAGGGAAGTAACTGCAGTTTTTGTGAAAAAAATGACAGGGAAAATGGACGATCCCCCCCAAAATTCAACATTATTACAATGTTTCAGTACATTAATAAATAGCGACAAATTTAATCAAAGAAATAAAATGCTAGTCAAAAACACAAGAAAGTGGCTACACTTCAGGTTGATTGTGATTTAATTCACTGGAAATTGCCCACCTTACATAACAGAAACACATGATCAATGTTAATTTAGGCTTTAGTTTACACTGCATCCTCATATACTCATGTAATGAGTCCTATAATAACAATAAATCAGCGCCAACACTACTGCTTTTATGGAGAAACTCAAACACTCACGGCATTACCAGATGCTGTGTTTGTCGCCATCATGTTTCAGATGCCAGTAAAGCGGCGTTTATGGCCTCGCCCAGTTCCTGCTTCTTAGCCAATCGCAACAAAGCCACAGCTCCCACTGACCAATCAGTGAAGAACGAGTCTCTGGGAGAACACGTCTACATGTCTCTGTCCACCAATCAGCAGCAAGTCCTGGAAGCCAAGACTGTCCTCTACCAGGGGACCGATGCTCCTGGATTCACGGTTTCAGGTAAAAGAAAAGCAGCTACGTTTCAGAAGTGGTCTCACATCCTACACACAAAAACATTTCAAATGAAAGCATTCATACTTCTAAAAATCTTTAGTGTCTGGAGCCTTAAACCGTTAGAACCATACTGATGCATTTTGAAAATTCAGATCTTTTTCTCCAGTGAATTGCTCTTGCAGTGTTTTTGTAGTGAAGTGTGGCACATATCAGAAGACACTGCATGATGTCACCTTTCCAACAATGATAGCTGCTTGTCTGTGCGATGAAGTGTTGGCAGAAAATAATAATGTCGATTTATATCAGATGTAATTATAGTTACAACCTGCAGACAGCTCTGTGGCCTTCTCCGCGTTCATTACTCACATTTTTATTACTTGTGGACTTGTCACTGTAAAAATGTGACAAGACAAGACAGAGCAGAAGTGAAGCTTTGTAATTATGCTTAATACATATTTGCACATGATATGAAGACGGGTCAAACTTCTGTAAAGCAGCTTTATGTCTTTACTGATTTCTTCACTCATCTTCAGGCTCTTTGAAAAACCCTGATTGTTTCACAAGACCCTCAGCAGGTAAACAGAACAGAATAGAATAGCTTTATTGTCATCAATCAGAGATAAATAATTTCAGATGTCAGAAGCAATTAAAGGTCTATGTTGGATTGAACAGTGCACTCTGAAAAACATTTTTTTCTTGAAGTTTATAGAACTAAGCCTCTACATAAACAACAGTCGGCCTTTTTTGTGGAAGTGTGATATGTTGTTTTCTCTGAACTCTCAGACATCCATATGTTCTAAGTTCCATGACCATCAGACATGTATGTTGGATAATGGGGTCTCGTTGGCAGTCTGTGTTCCAGTTCAGCCTAAAGCTGGTGGAGGTTGAGGCTTTGTGGAAATGTCGTCAATTTCACAGTTCACACATTGGCCTCAAGAGTTTGCAATCTGTACAGCATTCAGCACTCTCTATCTTTACAGTCTTAATTTGAAAACTGTCAGACGTAAGCAATAAGTGTCACGTGTAAAGAACAGTAGAAACAGTTAAGTAACAGTACAGTCAAGGTGACATTATCTATAGATTGTAAATACAGATGAAGAATATGGCTCCAGGAGGATGTCTCGAAGCTTACCGCATATGTACCTGAGCCCATAAATGTGTAAAGTGGACCTGTATCCTCTACTCCCTCTCACTTGACTGAAATTATGCTTGTCTGGTGAATGAGTGTCCCTCAGCTGATTCCAGATGATGTGATCCTGCTGTCTTCATCAGGCTGAGACCTTCAACTCACTTTGTAGCTGAGAGTGAAGTGGCAGCAACATCAAGTCCGACTGCATGGTGCTTGAAAAGAAAGTGTTCCTGCAGTTGAAAAGACTTGCTGTCCCCATATAAAAGAGTGCAAGGGTTTACAAGAGGGAGAAGCTGTGAGGTGGACTGTCTGCAGTGATGAGCACAGTGCAGCAGTGTCTTGTGATCAGTAGACGTTCCTTTCGTCACTTATGGTTATGGACTCTGGTTACTGATTGACTGAAAGAGATTAGTGGATACAGGTGACTCTAATGGGGTTCCTCTGTAGGGATCAGAGTGAGGAGCTCAGACATTATGAGCTCAGAGTAGAACTGCTTCTCCTTCATGTTGAGAGGAGTCCAGCTGAGTTGTTTTGAGCAACTGTTAAGGATGCCAACTGTTTGTGTCTTTAGGGAGATATTCCAGGTGGAGGCTGCAGGACACACCTCGATTACAGTGGAAGGAATAATGCCCTTTCTGGCTTTGAAACACTTGAGATCTCTTAGGAAGAGTTTCAGGGAGTGTCAAAGGATCAGGACGTCCTGGCCAATTAGCTCAGACTGTTGCTGTGACACTGGATAATGAGAAGGGTAGAACTTTTTACTGTCCTCTTCATGTCCTCTTTAAGTAGCAGTCTTCTTCTCTCCAACATCCATTCATCCATCATCTATCTATACACCGCTTAATCCTTATTAGGGTAGCGGGGGGCTGGAGTCTATCCCAGCTGATTTAGGGTGAAGGCGGGGGACACCCTGGACAGGTCACCAGTCTATCACAGGACTACATATGGCGACAAACAGTCACACTCGCATTCACACCTATTGACAATTTAGAATCACCAGTTAACCTCAGTGTGAACCACTGATCTACTGTGCAGCTCCCCCTCTCCAGCATAACTGACAAAAATGTCAAATTTGCCTTTTAGGCCAACAGAATAAATGTCCATTTTTCGAGCTCCTATGTGCACATATACTGCAGTTAAGTACCTACTATCGGTTGATGTTTCATGAAGTCGAAGTTATAGTCAAAGCTGTCAGATTTTACACCACAGTGGAAACAGGAAGGATGAAAAGGCTGATTTAAACAGTCGCACCACTTCTTGCCTGATGGAGGATTTTTTTTGTTGCAATACCATGAGTTGACACAGGGAAGAAACAGCAGCAAGTCTGAGAGGCAGCACTGTATCCAGCCTGATTAATACATCCATGTCTGAACCTCACAACCCTTGAAAGAAGACAGACTGCACAACTCACAAGAGGCAAAAGTCAAGTACACCATTCATACCTTTTAAAGGAAACAAACCCACAGAGGCAAGGATGACCTGCAAACAGGGAGAGATGGAGGAGAGAAGTCTTTCAACCAAGAGACTGTATAAGTTGTCTGTTCCTTCTGATGAAAGGATATAAACTAATAGAAATACTGTTAAATAAACAAGTAGGCATCCCTGTATGATGGATCATTGTTAAAGTCAAGGTTTGGTCAGTTTTAGGCACCAAAACTGAACTCCATTATCACGTTGAGAGTTGTTCCTTCTGTAAGGAAACCCTGTCCACATGTTTATTTCAGCCACTGACTGTCTTGTGTCTTCATCCTCACTCAGGTGCTCAGATTGATTTCTCTCAGGTCAGCGGTCCCCTCATGACGCCCCCCATCTCTCCTGCAGCGCTGGTACACCGAGGCTCCGTCATCAACCAGGGGCCCATGGCGGGGAGGCCCCTGACCTCCTCCTCTTCGTCCTCCACCTGCTCCTCCTCCTCCTGCCTGTCTTCTCTCAGTGCAATGACCCAGCCCAGCCCCTGCTCTTCATACCCAGAGACCCTGTATCACTGCTTACCTCAGACCAGTGCTGGCTATTTTCCTCCAGCCAGCAGCTCCTCGACCCCAAACTACCAGACCGCTCTCAGGTCAGCTTCATTCACAGCTGGTAGTGTGTTCCACTGGTTGTTATGCATGATGTCTTTTATTATATTTATGAGTGTTACAGTTGACAGCAAACAGATAAACATACATAGACATAATTATTTTTTCAGTATACTGTGGTGGACCTTTACCTTGATCTGACACTGAAGGCAAATTGATGTGGTTTTATGTACAGTACTATTAATATTATTTTTAGTTTATCATTAAACACAGAGATAGTTAACATAAGCAGTAAATGAGGCCCATGTGAAGTATTGCACTGCAATAAAATGCATGGTTTTTTAATTTGGTTTTAAATGTTCTAAGTTGACCAATTATCCTATTTCAAGAAAAGATTGTTCAGGTGTTCTTTTTTTACTGTGGCAGTTTTAATTTGATTTGTTACTCCATATGTGTCTAAAATTAAAGTTAATGCATTTTTAAGATATATTTGCAGGAGAATATTTAGTTTGTCCTTTAAGGTATTGTTTTTTCACCGTCTCAACTTAATAAGAGTGTTTTTGAAACACATTGTCTCAAAATCATGTTTGCAGTTTGTCTTTTTACATGAAAACTTTTTAATGTGGACTATTCTTAAATAGTGTTCTTTAGAAACATGAAACAGTCAAACTGTGATTATTGTATTCTGTTACACAGACAAGCTGGTCTGTGTTCATCCATTCATCTGTCCATTCTGCAAAACATTTGACAATAAGGGTTGCTTTAGCGACAGAAAAAAATAGATGTTCAGGCTTCCTTGTCTCCTGGGACCTCAGATCCTGTCTGGTGGACAGAGAGGCACCTACAGGGCATCCTTACTAGGTGCCTGAACACCTCAGTTGACTGTTGACAATGTGTAGGAGCAGCAGTGTCTATTCTGAGCTCTGCCTGGATGTCCAGTCTTCCCACTGAACTTAGAGATTAAATCCAGCTGCAATGTGGAGAAAACTTATTTCAGCTGCTTGTATTCTAAATCCTGCTTTTTAAGTCTTTGCTCAATTTCATAACCACATACTGAGGATAGGGATGCCCACCGTAAATTGAGATTTCTAAAAGCTGCATCATCCAACCAATAGCTGATCATACAATCCCAGCCTGAAGTGCTGATGATGGGGGAAATTTAAGTCCAACAAGCTTCAGAGTAGGCGTTGGATGTAACTTCTGCTAGGAGGCAGCCAGAGGAAGGAGTGAATATTTCACGTCCATCTGGTAGTTAAGTAAAGGATCTAGTATTGTCTTTATGTTGTCTGAGGATCAACTTTATTCTGTGTTTCAGGCCCCAGACTCAGAATCAGTGTCTGGCTTCAGTTCAGTCTCAGGCTTCATCTCTGGCCTGCCACCTGTCTCGGTATCCCTCCTTCAATGACCAGCACATGACTAAAGACATGTTCTACAATCATCATTCTGCACAAGTCCATCACTCATCCAGCAGCACTAACTGCTCCCTGACACCTTACAGCTCTGCAGTCCGGCCCACATCCAGCTACACCTCAGGTTCAGAACCCGTTCAGTCTGAACAGGGGCTGGACCCTCAGACAGCAGCCCAGATTCTGGACTCAGCAGAGGGCTTCAGCTTTGTGGGGGCTGGACTGAACCTGGCTGGTGGTGGTTGTCAGGGACAGACGTACTCTGTCACAGGACACGGTAAGGATTCTCAGGCCATGGCATTAATATGGATGATAGCCTGTAGCTTAACAGGTTGAGCAGGCGACCCATAAACAGGAGCCCAGCATGTCCCCGATGCAGCAGTCATGGGTTTGAGTCCAACCCATGACCATTTGCTGCAGGTCCTTCACCCACTGTTTTCCCCACGTTTCCTGTTGCTTTCTCCACTATGCACTCTAATAGAGGCAACAAAGCCAAAAATAACTTTATTAAAAAGATACTACATGAGTTTCTTTGCTTCAGGGACATAAATGTATAATCATTTACATACAGAAAATGTCTTATATGTGATGGCTTTCAGACCGCTGAAAATGTACTTGTAAGAAGCTAGGATGATTGTTATATAATGATCTTTAAGTACATCAAGTTGTGGACAATTACCATACACTTTTCTATGATGCAAACATCTTTATACAGATGCCATCTACATCTGACACAAAATCGACACGTAGACTCCATAGTTCACGTCTGTATAACTATAATAACTCTAAACTGATTTCTTGGGAAAGACCTAAGCCTAAATGCTTTTTGGATTGCAGCCCTATGATGAGACATGAGTTGTGAGCAGCTTAGCCAACACTTTATTTTTACATTTGAAGAGTTTTTGAAGACCTGCAGTTGGCAAAAAAATTAATTCAGTATTTCACAAGAAAAAAAATGTATAAGATAAATGTTTGCATTTACCCATTCATGTGTAAATGAGAAATTTCCAATAACATGCTTATACACTTTATGTTTGTCAGTTATATGGTGTAGATTGATGTGCAAACATTGACATTTCGTCAATTTAAACACAATACACTGTGCAAACAATGAAAAAGTCTGAATATTTTATGAATGTACGCTACCAGTCAAAAGTCTGGACTGCAGCAGAAAAAATATTTATTTTCATGACTATTTACACTGTAGATTCTCAGTGAAGGCATCAAAACTATGAATGAACACGTGCAGTAAACAAAAAAATATGAAATAAATCAAAACCTGTTTTATAGTTTAGATTCTTCCAAATAGCCACCCTTTGCTTTGATTACTGCTTTGCACACTCTTGGCATTCTCTCCATGATCTTCATGAGGTCGTCACCTGAAATGGTTTTCCAACAGTCTTGAAGGAGTTCCTAAAGATGCTGAGCACTTGTTCGTCCTTCACTCTGTGCTTCATCTCCTCCCAAACCATCTGGATTGGGTTTAGGTCAGGTGACTGTGGAGGCCAGGTCATCTGAAGCAGCACTCCATCTCTGTCCTTCTTGGTCATGTTGGGAACCATGAATGTAGAGACCATCCATTCACCTTTTCTGTGTCGCACAAAGACACAGCTGGTGGAACAAAGATCTCTCATTTGGACTCATCAGACCAAAGCACAGATTTCCACTGGTCTAATGTCCATTCCTTGTGTTTCTTGGCCCAAACATTTATCTTCTGCTTGTTGCTTTGTGGTTTCTTAGCAGCTATTTGACCATAAAGTCCTGATTGGTCAGTCTCTTCTGAACAGCTGATGTAAAGATGTGTCTGCTACTAGAACTTTGTGACGTTTATCAGGGCTCTAATCTGAGCTGCTGTTAACTTGTGATTTCTGAGGCTGGTGACTCAGATGAACTTCTCCTCAGCAGCAGAGGTGAGTCTTGGTCTTCCTTTCCTGTGGCGGTCCTCGTGTGAGCCAGTTTCAGCGTACTGCGTGATGGTTTTTGCGACTGCACTTGGGGATACATTCAAAGTTTTTGCAATTTTCCGGATTGACTGACTTTCAGTTCTTAAAGTAATGATGGACTGCTTTTCTTTACTTTGCTGATTGGTTCTTGTTATAATATGGATTCTAACAGGTGTCAAATAGGGCTCTCAACTGTGGGCCAACCTCACTTCTGCACAGCACAACTGATGGTCCCAACCCCATTAAGAAGGCAAGAAATTCCACAAATTAACCTTGACAAGGCACACCTGTGAAGTAAAAACCATTTCAGGTGACTACCTCATGAAGCTCATCGAGAGAAGACCAAGAGTGTGCAAAGCAGTAATCAAAGCAAAGGTTGCCTACTTTGAGGAATCTGAAATATAAAACATATTTAGAGTTATTTCACAATTGTTTGTTTACTACACAATTCCATATATCCTGCTTCATAGTTTTGATATCTTCAGTATGTATCTACAATGTAGAAAGTAGTAAAAAATAAAGAAAAGACATTAAATGAGAAGGTGCGTCCAAACTTTGGACTGGTTTGTATATTAGATTTCTTCAATCATTTGGCAACCTTTCAGATTTATTTAGCCTCATCCCCAGTTGGGTTGACCCAAACAAATGGCACCAAATTAAGAGCATGTAGTTCTCAGATAGCACACACTCATTTCCAAACTTTCTCCTGCAGCAGGTTACTATGGCAACAGCAGCTACCTGGACAGTCAGCGCATGGCATCGCTGGTCGATCAGCACGTGTCCGTCATCAGCAGCGTCGGCAGTCTGCGTCCCTTCAGCTCAACGTACTCTGAAGTCCACGACCCGCTCAACATCCTGGACGAACCTGGAAGAAAAACAACAGGAGCGTTTTTCAGCGAGGCAGAAACCGCTACAGGTCGGCACTGAAACACAGAGGGGTGATGGGAGCAGGAGGGAGAGTGGGAGGGATGCAGCCAGTGGTGAATATTTACAGAAAACTTGAACATTTTTTTGTTTGTGTTGTTATTGTGTGCTGCTAATCATGGGTATGGTCAAAAACCAGCCACAATGTTGTAGAGCAGGTTTAATTTACCACACAGTTCACCAGATCATCACATGAGGTGTTGGTAGGTAGTGCTTTAAATCTGCATTCTCTCTAACAGCCCGCAGGGGGCGACTCTAAAAAATAGAAGTCAGATTGTATAGAAGTCAATGAAAAATGACCCTACTTCTCACTTGAACTGTTACCTCAGTAAACATTTTCTTAATTAGTTTATGGTCTCAATTTCTAGTTTTGAGTCTTCTTTAATACAGCACAATGTCCATTTAGGAAATAGGAGTTCCGTTTACAATAAAAGAGATGATAAAGCAAGATTTGTTTATGGGAGAGCTACGCTGTGATTGACAGGTCAGTACCGCAGGGCTGTGCATAGTCTTGTATAGCCATACCGTTCTCTAAAGGTTTGACTACACTTTATTATTATTCTGCTATAAGACAAACAGGTCTTGCTCATTGTATTTTTTATACCAATCACAATCATTTTAGGCAATGCTAAACAATGGTGTCTAGTTAAAAAAGTGATGGGCAAATTGCATTGGTGGAACATTTGGATGCATGGAGGCAACCACTGTCATAGAAATGCACAAGTCACCAGCAAACAACTGCTGCCTTTCTGCAAAGAAGCTTTATCAAAACCTGAACTGTACAGTGTGGTACATTGTTAGCCCAGAGGTTGTTTTTGTTGTACCATAGTGAAGGAGATTTTTAAAACAGTTGTATGCAGCGGAAGCCACGTGAACTGTGTGAAGAATGGCAGGCCTACATGAGGTCTCCATCCAGTGAGTTTAAGACTACAGTTTGCATTGTGTCCTGGTGTTTTCAGGCAGAGCCATCCCCCTCTTGTTCAGAACACCAAGATGGCAAAATGTTAAACTCATGGCTTAAAAACTCCATCTTTTAGAGTATGATTTTAAGCATTTTTGTACTGTGGGCAAAGTTTTGAAGTGCGCTCATCTGGTTACTTTATGCTTATATTAAATTAAATTAAAAACAAAAATACTGGAATAAAAAAATTTAGTCAAGGGAGGAGTTGGTGAGAAGATGACTACTGTTGTATGAATTTGCAGTTCATGGAAAATTATCTGTCAATAAATGTATAGGCGTACTTTAACAACACAAAAAGCTATTTTAGTATGTATATATTTAATGAGTTTTGTCTAAACACTGAACAGTCCTTTTGTAACGTGTTGCTTCGTCCTCAGATCATCCCCTCCCCTCGTCAGGATCGGCTCCCTGCATGTTTGGACTTCCCTCTCCGTTCACCTCACAGGACGCTCTGTTGTCTCAGCAGCGTGTGACGGCGTCTTCAGAGGTCCAGGACCTGGTGTCCTCGCTGCCCCCCATCAACACTGTGTTTATGGGCGCAGGAGGGGTGCAGTGATCCATCCTGTTCCTATCAAGCAATGTAATACTACTGTATGAAAACAAGCACGGTGGCCTGGACATTTAGCTAAGTTCAAACCCAGGACCTCCAGACTGTAAGGTACAGTATGAACCCTCACTAAGCTACCAGGAAACTCTCACAAAGAAATGTTGTTGAAAGACAGTTTTACTGGGACATGACTTATAATAATGTTAAATCATTCCAACAATGATCACATCAGCCTTGACAAAGTCATTTCTTCTATATTTTCAGCTGTATTTTTAGTCAGTACATTTTCCACACTGGAAATGATAGCAAACACTGCTTTTCTCCCCTACATGATGCTTCCATTTCTTCTGTGTGCAAATTGTTGTAAATAAAGACTTGGAAGTCAAAATACTATGCTCTTTCCTGACTGCACAAGTGAAAAGCAGCTTAACTGTTACTTGCACCTGCTCTACCCTGACTTATAATTCACCATTTAGGTGTTAAAAATGCTGGAATTTTTACTGACTTTATCTGACAGTAAAAGAGTTTGTCTCCACCCTAGAATACTTCTAATGGGCTTTCAGAAGCAACAGAATTGAACAATTTCTTTTATGGGGCTGCTTCAACTTACATTTTTATTGAAAATTGAAAAAAGTCGCAGACCAGGGGGCTTTTGCTATCGGTGATTTTACTTGCTGCCTTTACAGTAACAACCCTGTCTCCTAAAGGACTGCACTGAAAAAGCAATTATGGTATGAAGGACGTTTGAATCACAGGAAAGCAGTTTGGGAAGATCAGCTCAGTTATGACTTTAATCTCTACAAAGAACTAAAAATAACAGTCCAAAACCACTGAAAAGCAACTTTAAGCACACATATAAAATAAATATTTCATAAACCATAATTGAAACTAGTCCTGCTGCTCTTCTCTTTCACCAAGAAGCCTGACTTGCCTGTGAAGATTTTACCTCACTTCAGAGCAGCATCTCTTGGTGATTTTTCCACACATTGACAAACAAATCATAAATCTAAATAGTTAGGAAATTGGGAAAATGCTTAATATTCTTCCTGCTTAACCTGAACCTTGTATTCTAGATGACTCCTCAGTGGAAACAGAATGCGATCTCAGCAACACAATGGCACTGGGACGTGATTTGTTTAGGAATGTCATTTCTGGAAGGCAGAGTTGGACCATTTATTTCAGTTTTTCACATTAAAAAAAAGCTGCTTATCAACTTCACAATTTGCCAAAGATGCTATCAAACAGTGAAACGAAAACTTCACACTCCTGCTAGCAGCTCTAGCTTTCATGCTTTCACAGCATTAAAGCTCTGAGCTAAATGCCAACATAAGCATGCTCACAATAACTATGCTAAGAGCTGATGTTAAGTGCTTCAAACATTTCTATAATGATATCAGCAGACTGCATGGTGGCTTCTGATTCTAGGACTTTCAGTTCCTTCTGTCTCTGATCAGTTGACAAATTCACAGCTTTTCTTAGCTTTCGTTAGCCTCAGCATGCCTTGTTGCATGCTGAGGCTAATGCGAATTAATTAGTTCAGTAGGTTTAAGATCACAACCCAAAGTCTGCCCAGGTGATGGAGCTGGATGAAAAGTCAGAGGATCATCAAAGTCAGAGGGATTCATCAGCTGTGGACCACTAATATCTGCACTAAAAGTCATGATAATCCATCCAAAAACTGCTGGGATATTTCAGCCTGTATGAACCAAACAAACAGCTCCCACTGATCCCTCCCTCCAGAACATGAAATGGGCCCCGTTTGCCTCTGGATGCACGTTTGCTCATTTATTTATTTGCCTTAATAATGGAAACACTGAAGAGAGCAGGGAACAGTCTGTGCTTTTGTCCACCTCTGCAACAGATTGACTCCTTGTGAATAATAGACCCCAATAGAACCCTTATCTCCTCCGATTCAAAGACGGCGTGTCAAAGCAGCAAACGCACGACTCTTTAATGGCCAAACTCCGAGATTACAGGACGGAAGTAAGACTGCGGACCAAAGATGGGAGCTTTTTGTTTGTAATTATTTGGTTTCTCTGTGGAACAATGGAGGCAGATATGACTCGGATAGAAGTGTTTACCAAAATGTTACGAGAACCAACAGAGAGAGACAAACAGGGAGTGGGGGGGGGAGTGAGAGAGAGAGAGAGGGATGGATGGTGTCTGTAAGTGAGCTGTTAATGGAGACCTCAGTAAAACATACACTGCTGCCTCCTCTTCAAGTCTCAAGGCAGATGGGACGTAATAAAAGCACAAGGAGGCTGACAGGGATAGACTGACACTGTAAATGATATATAATGTTTCTATTTAGGATTTCTGTTCAGTATATCATTTCTACACTGATCAGCTGAGTTATTTAGGAGCTTAAAGGCAACAATCCAGATGATCATCATTATGTAAACCTCAATTGATTCAAACAGTTTTAATCTAATAATATCCGATTTACAAAAACATCAAACTACTAAATATACAGGGTTTTCATTCTCTTCTGCTAAATCTTGTCAAAACTAGGCATTGTTAGGGAGAAAATTCCTGTAATCAGTAGACAAAGACGGCACAACTCATCCCCACCATCAAAAATCCTACAAACACCACATCCACTGTTCTGAATCCTTGACGTTTTCTTATCTTTTGATAATTATTTACTACAACAATTAATTTGAGCCTTTCTCTCAATTTAGGACTGTCTATATTCATTTGTTAGTATTTTGAATGTTAGAAACCACAGTTGCAGAGAAGAGATTACTACAAAACTTACATTTTCCTCCTCGAAAAGGGGTTATTTAATCACGTTTTTAAAGATTGTAATTAACCTTTGTCAGGACATTTTTTTCCATAGTTGGATTATCAGACAACACAAGACATTCAGGTTAAAACACGCTATGTATTCAGCTCCTGTAATGCAGGTTGTAGTTCTCATAATGTGTTAAAAATGTATTTGACATTATCTTTTAATTTGAAACAAGTTAATAATAAAGCCAAGTCAGTAATATCTGCAAAAAATCAGTAGGTGTAGAATTATTTAATGTTATGTAATCACTTGAAATAGGCCATTATTTCTGTGTGACGCTAAAATAAAGTAGTTAAGATGTTCAATGTTCTATGGTTTTACCGTTTTAATAGAATTACATATTAGATAAATATACAATACTCTTCATTAGGGATGTCTACTATAGAATGAAGTGTGGAAAAACAAAATACTGTATCCAGTGAAATACTCTATACAGTAACTACTTTATGAAGTGCACTGAGAGAAAAATAGTGGCACATTATTTATGCTGTCGCAGTTTCTTTAGCTGGTGTGTATTCAGAGAGCGCATGATAATGTGTGTAACAGTTCAAACTGACAGGCCACTTGAATATTTAATTAAAACTCAATAAAAGAGAACTCCGCATTGACAGCAGAGTGTTTTAGATGAATGGCAGAAACATGGCCGTCCTCCCTCCTCCCTTCTTGATTGGTTTTTATACGTTATCTACTCAGGGGGAAAAATCCATTTCAGGTGCTCATGCAGCGCTGCAGGAACAGATGGCAGCGTATGTAATGATTACAGAATCCCCACGTTAAAATACTTTAATTACTAAGTCAATAATGCCTGCAACAATTGCCGGACCTTTAGTGTAAAAACAACAGAAGGCAGAAGGCAAACTTTGGGCCAATGTTTAACTAGAACTTTGCATTAGAGCTGATTGAGACAGCCTCCATATGTGTGTGTGTGTGTGTGTCTGAGAGTCACACCGAGCCTCAGACAGAAAGCACCAACAGTACTGTCACTTTGAGGGCTGTAACCTCCACACTGGCCACTACATCATGAGCAAAAACAGCTTTTCGTTTTATTTTGAACTGGGTTAACAGAAAACAAATCTTACGTATTCATTAAGACCTCCAGATGCAACATCCCAGAAGCTCCACTTCCAACAGATGGTTTCATTCTGCATGTAAAGACATACATTATGTATTCTTTATTAACTGCTTAAACATGTCATTATCATGCTGTATGGCTCCTTCACTAAGACAGATAGATACACAGTAACTTTAAATGTAAAAGTGAAGATGAATTTTGAAATCATAGTGTAGAATTAAATTGATTTTTATCTTAAATCATAATAATTAAACATGTAAGTCTGATGGTTTATTTGTTAATTTCCTTGTTAACCCTTAGATACATGAGAGATTGGACCCTCCACTGTATAAGAATCAGTGTGTTTTATGCTATTTTTGTCTTCTTGGTTAAGAATAATAATTTGTAGTATTGTTTGTATTAGATTTTTGTTTACACAAGAATAATTTAATGTTTTAAATATATTTATTTTTCCACTTTATAACAGATTTAGAACATTTTGATGATTGAAAAAGAATAATATTACACAGAACAGCAATAGAAGAATGTCAGCATCCATTTAGTAGACATTTTCCCACTCTTATCTTCCAGCTGTTGTTGCTCTCCGTCCCTCCAAGTTTGTGCACTGCATCACCTCTTGTATGATATCATCAGTGATAAAGAGCTTGGGGTGGTAATGCAAATATCACAGTTTCTTTCTGCATCTTAGGGTTAAAGCATAATAAAATGCCAGACTAACATATTTAAAATTACCTTTTAAAACAAGGGTGTAAAATGTATTCAGTTGGCTAAATTAAAAACATAAAAAGTCTGTAGTTATTCCAGTAGCACGCTCATTCTTCAAACGTCTTGTTTTGTCCACAACCAGAACATATTCAGTTTCCTGCCACAAAGGTGGAAAAAAAACAGGATTTATTTTAATTTCAGAAGCTGGAATCAGAGATTTTTTTTACTTTTTTTTTTCTTAAAAAGCTAATCATTGTTTGTCAAAATATTTGGTCAATGATTTAATATCTGACAAATATTTATTAATGCAGCTCTGCTTTTATTTAGGTGGGATTTATGGTTAGTTTGTGTGATATTTACTGATAATAGTAAATGCAGCCGGATCTGCCAACATCGTCAGACAGAAGTCACCCAGAATCATACTAACTGATACTATTGTGACAGACGTGTTTCTGCAGAGTGAAGAACTAACTGGTCTTCATGTCTGAGCCCTGTTTGAGCTCTCTGTGTAACAGCAGCAGGTATTTCCCAGCAGGTGTCAGCACAGCTCTGATTCCACCTGCTGTCTGTGGACTCTGCAGCAGCAGCACTGACCTCCACTCGCTGTTTACTGTAGCAGGAAAACCCTTTATTCACAGCAGATTATGCTAACTGGAAACATGTAGGCTAAAGGCAGAAGTTGTGACGGGGAATCAGAACAAGCAGGATCCTAAAACTTATGCAGCTTAATGGAAGTCAGCCCAATAAACTTTTTAAAAATGTCCAAATATCTTCTGTGTAAATCACTAGATGTGCAGTGTGTTAGTTCATTATTCTAAAACATCTTGGTAGTTAAAAAAGAAGATTTTATTACCTCATTATGTCACATAGAAAGAAAGAATCGGCAGCTGTCAAAGCGTCCTATTGAAATTGAAGATTATGAACCTCCATTTAGTCTTTTAAATGTGTTTTTTCCTGTAGAGAAGAGTTGAAGAGAAAACTATTGTTCTGAAATGTCCATCAAAGTGAAAGAGAAGAACAAACGCACATATCCCCAGTGCTGAAGTCATCTGTATGTGTAGGAGAAAGACGAAAGTTCGCTTTGCCTTTAAGAAAAATATCTGAAAATGTCTTTCAGTGCAGTGACTCCAAGGTCTCTCTTCGCCAAGTTATCTGAAGTTCAGCGTCTGAAAATCTATTAATTGCTTCATTGACGTTCACTGCATTAGGTCTGCAGAGGTTTGAACTGTGAAGGCTTCCTGCAAGCTGATGTTTGACACTCTTAGATAAAAATAGTGTTCAATTCAAATACATTAACTTACACTGCAAATAATAAGGGGTCTTTATGAAAGTATAATATTAAATTTTAAACCATGAATACATCGATAGAAATGCAGGGCTTAGTAAGGACTGGAAGCAGAATTGTCTCCTTTCTCTTGAACAGCATTTTTTTTTTAAAAGAGAAACCAGTCAGTTTGAATGAACTCTATCCAAATGTGTGCTGCTTGCTTTATATATTTGCACCATCTCTGAAAAGAGCACAATATTTTACAATAACATATTTTAAAAATAGATCTCCAGCTCCTTCTATCAGCTGCCTACAGTGAGCTTCACTGTCTCCCCCTCTGTGCAGACCTCTCTCTGCTTCTGTAGGAGTCAGCACTGCAGCAGGCATGGATGCTCTGCTGCAGCCGAACACAAGACCGAGCCAGAGGCAGAGCGCTGTGAAGGAAGCCCAGAGTCTTTGTGGTGACCCCAACAACCACAACAAACCATTTGTTAAGTTCTCAGCTACACTGGGCTCAAGTTGTGAGCATATATATTTGGGAAGATGAGTTTTCACACATCCTTATGCTCTAAATCTATCACCAGACAAAAATTGAAAGCTGCAAAACTTCACTCCTGCTTTGGTTTGATGTAAAATTGAAATTGTGCAGCACATTTAATGCTCCACATTAACACCTTCTTGCTAATTGTCAGATGATGTAACGTTTTAAGTCGCGGGGTCGTCTTTGTGAAGTCCACACATCTGTGCCTACATTACCCACAATGCAGCTCAGCCTCAGTACTCCTCATTTAGTGTTTTGCGTTCCTCTTTCTTGAGCTACAGATTTATGCTACTTCATTTTTTCCCCAAGACAGACTTTAATGTGTGAAATATGTGTTTTTCCTCTTTAGTGAACACTAAATAAACACATTGCATGTTCCTGCATGTTTGCTGATGATCTTGTTCACTGCAGCTGTTTACCACATCCTCTAAAATTTTCCAAAATATTTCTGAGATCTTCTGGCTTCCTATGTTGGACTTTTGTCCAAATAAACTACTTGTGTGTTTATAGCAGCAGAGACCGGCAGCTGAGCTAAGATACTCCCTCTTACGTTTAAAACTACTTAGTTTCTGCTGTTAAATAGTCTTTTCTCATCATTAGCAGGCTGGGAGGTGCCTCCGTCATTCATTTATTTATTGGTATGTTCAACTTTTTAAATGTACAGAGGCCTCACTAGCAATGTAGCAGATTAAGAAAATAAAAGATGTGGACACCCAAAGGAAATTTAGACACCAATAACGATATTAATATGCAAAGTCAGTAAAACAGTAAAAACATGAGCTACAGCATTTAAGTTTTGAAAACAAACGACCCAACTAAAGGAAGAACAGCTGGAAGTAAATTAAGATGAAATTGGAAACCTAGATTCAGTTTTAGATTCTGTTCTTGAAGAATTTTCCAAGGACAGTAGAAACAGCTGGGATTTACACTGTAATCTAATCATTTGAGTGCGTATGCAGAGCTGCTGTCATCAAAATGGTCCAATATCAAAGAAAATAATGTTCTGATCTAAACCTGCAACCAGGCTTGTTTCTATTAACTGCTCTCATAAAAATACATGATGGAAACCTGCTAATAAAGCAAACAGACACACTTGTGTATCATTGTGTCTTGGTTTACATGTTGTAAAAGTGAAAGAACACTGTCATCATGTGGTACAACTGAGAATTACAACATTGCCCTCTTAAAAATATACACAGATATAGCGGGTGGCTAGACTTCATACCTTTATTCTGATAGAAATTAAGATTAAAACAAAACAAACTTTTCAAATTTTTATTATTATTATGATTGTTACTGGTGCAGTGTTAAAGACTCATAATTTGAGGAATAGCCTGGAACAACTGGAGGTATCAGAATCAGAAATTGATTTAAAGGAGAGTTTACATAAAGTTACTAATGGAGTTTAAAGCCAAAGATCAAAGATTTATTCAGAAAAGGGCTTTGTATCTCTAAAGTAAGTATTTTTTGTTGTTATTAAAATTCAGCCCACAGCAGTTTTGATTAATGAAAATGACCCCCTACACCTGAAAATTGATTTTGAAAACAAACTGCAACTCATATTTTGATCAAATGAAGCACTTCTTCTTGTAATTATTGTTACAACAGGTTTGCTAAAAAGCATAAATGCATAGTGACTGAGAAGCACTCGTGGTGGTGGTGGTGGTGGTGGGGGGGGGGCTACTTCTCATGGCCTTTGTACCTCATGAAGGTGTTGAAACACAGTCAGGTTTGGAGGTTTGAAACTTCACAGAGAGGACAAGCCATAAAGAGGAGTAAGATGGAGGAACAGTTTGTTGTTTAATGTCATTTCATGGGCTGCACAGTGGAGTGGTGGTTAGCACGTTCACCTTGCAGCAAGAAGATCCCTGGTTTGCGTCCCGGCTTTCCTGGGATCTTTCTGCATGGAGTTTGCATGTTCTCTCTGTGCATGTGTGGGTTTTCTCCGGGCACTCCGGCTTTCTCCCACAGTCCAAAAATATGCTGAGGTTAATTGATTATTCTAAATTGCCCGTAGGTGTGAATGTGAGTGTGATTGTTTGGTGTCCTCTGCCTTCGCCCGAGTCAGCTGGGATAGACTCCAGCCCCCTGCGACCCTAATGAGGATTAAGTGTTGTATAGATAATGGATGGATGGATGTCCTTTCATGGAAATTATTCACAATAGAAAACTAGAGAGTGCCCTTTTCTCTTCTACAGTCTCTTTAAGAGTAATGGACGTCACCCAAAGGTTTCCTGAACAGTGGTTTTGATGGTCAGTGTGATGGCTTCAACCATCACCATCTTGTCAGTGCGTTACTCATCCTGACTCCTGAGTCATCCAAAAATGAGCAAAGAACAGGAGCATAATGGGAGCTGAGGTGGATCATGAACTAGCTTATGACAGCACTTATCTATCACCTGTCCTTACTTGTACAACACTTTAAGCCTTAATACAATTCAGATGGGTAAGTTATGAAATAAATGCCCCCCTACTTGTCTTAATCAACAAATTTAGCTATAAAGGTCAAAGTAATTTTTAGTTCCTGGCTGTAGTCATGTTTATTTCTGCTGCAAAGTTGGACTTTTTCACATGGGGGTCTATGGGGATTTACTCAGGGTTGAATTCAGCCTCTAGAGGCCATCTGAGGAATTGCATTTTTGGCAATTTGGCAATTACCATGTTAATGAATCATTTGGAAGTGATGACATCAGTTCATGTGTTCAAAAAGAGGTAACTGATGGTGAAATCATCTGTTATGATTATTGGTTTGTGCTACTCAGCATTAATCCGAAACAACACATGAAGAAACTATGAAGTGCGATAGATTCACGGATTATGACAGAATCATTTGATCATAATCAAAATAAAACAATCTGCGCTGCATGAAGAGTTAGTAGGTAAACACTCCACAGTACAGATCAGTCCTTCTTCAGTAATTACAGTTTTATTTACTATGTTGTAAAGTGTTACCCGGTTGGGCGAAATGTTGTGCACACATATTTCTCAGCTTGGGCCCACAAGTTTGGCTTGTGTAGGATATTACTAATCTGTGTGTGTTAACCCCACACTGCCCAGAGCTGCAGGCATTTCTGTCCCTGGTGATGAATATCTTGGAGAGTTACTGTGCAAACACTTAACACACAAACTGAAACAGCAGGACTGTCGAGATGAGATTGAGCGTGTATGTGTGTGTGCGCGCGCACGCACGCATGTGTGGCTTGTGTAGGATATTATTAATCAGTTATTTTTCTTTTTTTGTTTAACATCTGCACTTTAGCAGACTATGGACTGAGGCAAATTGCTAGTTTTATGTCAGACTTGATTTAACAGACTGTGGAAAGTAAAGGGAAAGGAAGGAAACCCCAGTTTACAAAATGCCTCTGTGCATGTGCAACAGGTCCCAATCTTCTTTATAAGCAGGGGGGATCCAGATTAATTTTAGTGGGGGGGCACGGGGGGGCACCGAAAAGTTGTAAGAAAAAATGAAAGCTGCTACCGACATCTTGCTTTTACAAAGTATTTTTCATGGTTTTTTTTTGGCTCTTTAACCCAATAGGAAAGCTGTATATGACCTTTCATTTTCAATATTCAAATTATGATGGACTTCTTTCCTTGTCGATAACTGAATAAATAAGTAGGCAAGAAAAATAAATAAAAGTACATTTGGGAGTAGTTAAATAATAAAAATAATTGTATAAAAATAATAAAGAAATATATTTTTTTAAATTACCAGGAATGAATGTTCTTATGTGTATAGGGCAAAAGTACAAAGGAAAAACAGTATAACCTATGAAATAAACAGAATCAGTCCATTGATGTGTATTTAATAGTTTTTGGGCAATAATGGAGTTTTACAGCACAGACATAATTTGTGGGTCTAGTTTTGCGTGGGATTTGTTGACAATAATAAAGATCAACAGACATACATTCCAAGAGGATGATAAATTCCAAATCTGCTTCAACTTTCAGGATCAAATTTTGCTTTTTTTTTTTCAAATTATATTAAAAAAAACTGAGTGACTTCCTTGAAGACCTAATAATGATAAAGTGCCATGAAGCAAACATTTTTGTCATAGCTTTGAGTTAAACAGGTCATTGCTTGTGTGTATCTAAGAGGGAGAAAGTCTACTTGAGTGTACGTGTGAGCTCAGGTACAAATTTTCATCTCTAACACACACACGGAAACATTCTTACAGAATAAAAGAAACAAACTATTCACTGCAGTCAAGCCCATCCCACACAAACATAAAAACGCTACATTAAAGACTTTAGCAGCTCCTGCTCTTTTAAAACTCTTCCCTGACTTGGATCACCTTGGCAAGACCAACAGACATCAATAAGACTCATAATTACATCCTTAAGCTGTGCCGCAGCATATGCAGCAAAAGACATCCAATTAAAGTTGAATTAAATTTCTGAGCCTTGTGCTCTTCATTGGTTTTCTCTTGTTTTTGCCTTTTGTGACCTTGCAGTTAATAACTTTTTCAGCAAGCATCTTTCATATTTTCAGCTGCTTTCTTCAAGACATAAGGAATAACTGGTGTTTGTTATTGCTCGAGTGTTGCTCAAGTGTTTTCTTTAGCACGCACAAAAGGTCATGAGAACCTAAAAGTGCAGACATCATGTCATTCAGAAACATCGCATTGAAAAGCAGAAGCAGAAAAGCAGATAATGTTTCATACTGCATACTTTTGTATAATGTGGTTTCTAATGTGAATAGAGAGCTTATTCCTAAATTCTCACAAGAGGTGCCAAACAAAAACACATGAAATGAGTTACAGAAAGAGAGAAAAATCACTATTCTTTCAATCACAATGCCATTTACACCTCGTGTATTCACCTCTTAAAGCATTCAAAGTAAAAGCCCTGAATAGCCTTTGTGACCTTAATTAGCCATCTGAGCACCAACGATATGTTAACCCGATTGTTTTTAACCTTTATTTAAGCAGGAAAAAGTCTCACTGAATTTAAGAACACCTTTTACATGAGCCAGGTGTCTTGGCAGTGACAGGCAGCAGCACATTTTCACAGGTTGCATACATATAACAATTTAAATAAGATTTGTATCCTGTCCCTGTTATTTATACAGCACATTTAAAACAACCCCTAAAGTTAAAAAAAAAGATATGATTGGCATTACAAATTAGTCTAATACATTCAAATGAGCCTCAGTTAACTCTGAACTCCGATTTTAAAGCCATGCAAAGAAACCATTCAATTATTAAGATAATCTAACTAAGAAATTACACTGTTTCAGAGTGAAAAAAACCCAAATAATCCAAATGCTGCTTCTGGAAATGAGCTCTCTTGCTGCAAATAACACACCTGAACATGGGCATCATGTCATCTATTATTATTACAATTAAACATCTTACTTAAAGAATTGGCTACAGTCAGATCAGACGTCCAAACCTTTAAATATCAATTTGCATCCGGAAGTTGAAATGTGTTTGATTTAACTTCACTGCAGAAATCAAAGTGCTGCCACAGCTTTCACAATCATTTACTGTAACAAATAAAACCAGTTTTTCTGATCTCTTTTCTCAGACAGCGCTGTGAAGTTTCCTTCCTCCTTTTTAATTCCAGTAGCACTCCATTAGTCCGTTAAGAACAGAGAGAGAGAATTTCAGATCTGTCAAATTAAAATATGAACCATTCACACTGTGTATATCACAACCTTGATGTAGAGACGATGTGTATGTGAAGCCAGCATACACACTCCTAACCCTTTAACACGTTTCATTCTTTTCACCTTTTCTCTCCATATTTTCCACCTTCTCCAAAGTAAAACTGACTTTCTCTCTTGTGTCAAGAAGATGTCTGTCTTTTGATGAGCTTTTATAAGCCGATGCTATTCAAGCGGCTGAAATCAGAGTGCCTTGGCTTCTCCTTGACTGGCAGCAGAGATGGTGGGAGGCACAGAAGCTAATGACTGCTGGCTGATTCTACTTTACACACACACAGAGTCAGCTTCAACCTGCGTTCACACTGTTGAAATGATTACTTTCATGTGTGAAATTAATATACAGTGCCATGAAACATCAACTATAGATTAAATTTTGCCTAAACATTCAAGTTTAGTGAAATAATATTTCACATGTAGAATATGCATTCAATGGAGAAAGAAGTCCTCCAAACTTTTATTGAAGTAACAGAAGTAATGAATGCAGAAATATCTTTACAAGTAAAAGCCCAAAAACGTTAGCATCAAAATACAATAAGTATCCCCACCCCAACCCCGCTTGCTCTCCCCAACCAACTCATCCTCAGTTTCACCCCAACCAATCGGGGCACATGGCTGCCTTCCCTGAGCCTGGTTCTGTTGGAAGTTTTTCTTTCATTCTTTCAATTCTTTCAAGTTTATTTGAAAAAGGACAGCGTGCAGTTACATTAAAAAGATGGCTGCACCAGATTTAGGATCCTGTTAATTTCTTTACATATTTTTGTTCCTTCCCCCTGTTGCTGGCTGCTTGCTCATAGGGAATCCAGGAACATTTTGGTTTGTTGGCTTCTCTGTTCACAAGTGGTTTACTTTACTATGTGAAGTACTATGAGATGACATATGTTGTGAATTAGCAAAATATGAATAAATTCAAATTGAACTTGGTACTCATTATACAGAATGTCCCAAATTTATATGATCTTACTGAATTATTTTTAATAATGCATTCACATGTGGGCATCATTTTAGTATTGTTGCTATTGTTTTGTACTGTTCAACACCTTTCTGTTGTAAAAGTTTAATTTTAGAACCATTTCCAACTGAATTTACACAATACTTACTAACTTGACATGCAAACATCACAGAACTATGATTGATTGTTAAACAGAAGACAGTTATGCTACATTTTACCTCTCATTCCAAAAAGTTTGTGACTGGTGGTTAATCCCATGTATTACCGGTCAAAAGTTTTAGAACGCCTCAATTTTTCCAGTTTTTTATTGAAGTTGAAGTAGCTTAAGTTCAATGAATAGCTTGGAATGGTACAAAGGTAAATGGTGAACAGTCAGAGGTTTAAAAAAAAAGGTAAGGTTACCCAAAACTGAAAAATAATGTACCTTTCAGAATTATACAAAAAGGCCTTTTTCAGGTAACAATGAGTAATGGGTTAACAATTTATCGCTGTTCTGCAATGGAGGTTGATCCAGCTTTGAAAGTTGGTGCTACCAAATCCTACAAGTGTCCCAACTTTTCTTAATTACTTACAACTGTGGAACACACAGTGGCACCATACCCTTGAGAACATTATTTGAACAGTATTGTACTGCAGAAAGTAGTGTGTTGTTATAAAACGGTGAGGAAAATTTAATTAACAATAGAAGAGAGACAGAACATCATAACACCTAAAAATGTAGGTCTTTCAAAGAAAGTCAAGGTGTCAGTGAGTAGTTTTTTCACCATCTAAAGGCACTCAGAAACTGGAGGAAACTCTGACAGGAAGAGGTCTGGAAGACCCAAAGCCACGACAGAATCAGAAGACAAGTTTCTGAGAGTCAACAGCTTGGTGAAAGGCGGCTCACAGGACAACAGCTTCAAACACAGCTTAATAGTGGTCGTAGTAAGAAGTCTCAGTTTCAACTGTGAAGAGAAGACTTGGAGTTGCAGGTTTGACAGGTGAAAATGTGAAAATTTGCAGCAAGAAAGTCATTGCTAAGATGTCAGTATAAGATGAAGAGGCTTGCCTGGACCATGAAACATCGTCAATGGACTACTAAAGACTGGAAGAAAGTATTATGGACTGATGATTCAAAATTTGAATCATCAGTCATCATGCAGGATTTTTGTATGCTGTCGAGTAGGAGAAAGGATGGTTCCTCAGTGTGTGACATCAACCGTCAAACATGGAGGAGGAATCTTGATGGTCTGGGGCTGTTTTGCTGGATCCAGGCTCAGTGACTTGTACAGAGTGAGAGGAACCCTGAACCAAAACGGCTACCACAGCATTCTGCAGCACCATGCAGTACCCTCTGATATGTTCCTAGTTGGTCAGAGGTTTATCCTACAGCAAGATAATGACCCAAAACATAAGTCCAAGCTGAGCCAGAACCTTAGGAAAAAAGAACAAGATGGTAAGCTTGAAAACATGGAGTAGCAGCACAGTCTCCCGACTGCCACACATTTATGGGAACTTCTGCAACAGAGTTGGGGAGTACTTTCTGAAGAATATTTGATTTTCATTGTAGAAAGGTGGCTACTTTGATGGGTCAAAGGTTCAGAACACATTTTGGTTTCTAAAATGATTTTTTTTTTTAACTTTGTCATTTGTTTATTTATTCTATGCTTTCATTTCAGAGTACAATGAGACATTAACACGCATAATTTCCAATAAAAAAACTGCAAAAATGGGAGTGTTCTAAAACTTTTGACCGGTACTGTATATCAACACCAAATCACATTGCTTGTGGCCCATTAATGAATCAAAGGTCACATTTCTCAACTTGTAAATGGTTGTGAATCCTCTAAGGACTGCAGTGTACAAATGCTGGACAGACAAGACAGATCTGAGAGAAGTGAGAGCAAAGCCATTCAAACTGGAACAGCCATTTCTAAACACAGGAGATAATCTACAACACCAATGATCAGACACTTAGGATGCAGTCCTGAGATCCCTCGCTTTACAGTTTCACCGTATGAACATCTTGAAACTCCCTCACCAGGCAGGTCCACAAAAATTCAGACCTTGAAACACGCTTGAAAGTCCTTGACACGCTATGAGCCATGTGATTAATAGGTGAGAATAAATACCTGGAACTCCCCACCAGTTAGAACTGAGGGAGTATTTTGGATAAAAGTAAAACATCTTCAACAACTTATTAAGATGTCCAGTAAGCACATCTAACATATATGAAGGAACTAAACTTGTCAAATAAACGTAGGAAAAATAAAAACTACAATATTTTTCTCTGAAAGGCAGACTAGAATTGGAAAGTTTCATAAAAAGAAAAACACAAAAGTATATTTGAATACTATACGGCAAGTAAATTTACTTGGTTACTTTCCAGCACAGTTTACAGAGCAGATGTTGAAAACTCATTGCATAATGGCTAAAGAAAGTGAATGTTTAACAAGCCTCAAACCTTTATTTACAAGTCTAAATTGCTACTTTTTGTATGCTTTTGTTAAAAGTTCTGTCAAATATAATTAATTAGTGTTTTCTGTGTCTTTGTAGGAGCTGTTGACCCCAAATGTAACCCTAAAGACTTTGGGATGCACCTGAAGTAGTCTGTCTTATTTGTCTTTTCAACATGCCTGAAGGTTAAAGTTGTATTAGTTATCGTGAACAGCCACACTTGAAGGCCTGCCATCGTATGAAGGTGCACAATGTGACAGTCATTCAAATGGGAGAACTGGAGCACACTTTCAGACAGTGTGACCTCGAAGGCATTGATGGTGTCACACTTGTTTGTTCACAATAAGAGTGATGCAAGTGAAGTTCAGTGGGCTCCCCCCAACCCCAGCATCTGACTGGTGTATGGTGAGGAGGATTCAGGTTGAGGAAAACATAGCAGCACCATTATCTTTTTATAAAAATGGGTTATCTAGTTGCCTGTAGTAAGTGTGAATATTAAAACTGCAAAAATCTAACAAAAATGATTTTGATCTTGACAGAGGAATTACCATTCTGCTTTTAGTCATATGTTTCCACCTCCAGATTGTTTGTTGCTTTTGCACATCAGGGGCTGCTTTTGCAAACGTGATCAGAGAACAGTGCTTATATGCAGATTTCAAATGGTGGTAACATCACATTTCACAAATTACTGTCCATTGCACAATCAGAAATCATTTGCAAACCCCTTCAGGTAGGAATGTATACTGTTGAGGTTTGTAGTACTCCTACTGTTACTGATTCTGTTTATGAACCTGCTACATTAACAGTGCTCTTATCTATTCTTTTTGTTATTTTCATGAGAAAAGGCTTAACAAATTAAAAACAAAACACATTTTTCAAGTTTTTCATTTTTATCCAGTGAGTAAGTTTTTAAAAATAAGTCAAGATTTTTCTCTGACAGTATGTTCATTTTATTACTGTTAATATATTCATTGTTTTGGTATTGATCTTTACCTTTAAGGCTCTTACATGATCGTGCAGTGTCACAGTAATCAACCCTTTTTCTTTTTTTGCCCTTTGAATTTCAGAGCATCTTTTGGTCCAGTTACATTTCAGTCACGGTGGACTCATTATTTTATAGTCCTGCACTTTTAATAAAAACAGAATAACAATGGGTAGAAGCAGAGAACTCAGGCATGTCTTGTGTGCATGGTGACACAGTTATAATACCAGTCAAAGAATATTTTTTTAAATCAAAAAATCCTAGAATGTATTCTACCATTCAAAAGTTTGGGGTCACTTAGAAATGACCTTATTTTTAAAAGAAAAACATTTTTTTATGAAGATAACATTAAATTAATCAGAAATACAGTCTCGCTGTTGTTAATGTGGTAAATGACTATTTTAGCTGGAAACAGCTGATTTTTGATGGAACATCTCCATAGGGGTACAGAGGAACATTTCCAGCAACCATAACTCCTGTGTTCTAATGCTACATTGTGTTAGCTAATGGTGCTGAAAGGCTAACTGATGAATAGAAAACCCTTGTGCAATTATATTAACACATGAATAACAGTGTGAGTTTTCATGGAAAACATTAAATTATTTAGGTGAGCCCAAACTTTTGAATGGTAGTGTATGTTCAACAGTTTCCTAAGTGCCCACAGGTGTTACCAACACTGGGAACAACCAGTGCTTCTACGTTACAGATTTTTCACTACTTACATTTGAATGTTTTTTGCCATATTTGCCTCCTCTCTGCTCTGTGTGAACACAGCCTGCAATTCAAGTGAATCCACAGAATTTTAATCAAGTCTGAGTCTCTCACAGGTTCACAGTTGTGCCAAAAATGCAGATTTCTCTGTGTTTTCAGAATCTGGTTAGACCTATTGTTATATTTTTGGTAAATATTTGAATGACATTTACGAAATCAAGACTGATCAAAATCTGAAGCATCACTTTGGTTTTCTGAAGAACTGACCCATCTAAGACACTCACGGAAAATTTCAGTTTTAGAGATATCGTTTTTCAAACCTGCTGCTCAGTTTTGGAGTTCTGAGGATGAATGGTTTCCCAATTAACACATCTGAGGCCTCTTTATAATCTACTGTGAAATTAGAGTACAAACTGATGAGAAAGTGACAAGTCTCAAGAGCAGAAAATTGATAGAATGTAGTGACTCTCAACTGTCACAAAGTGCCATATGGATAAATTTGGGGTCTTTAAGGCTCATTCCAAACCAGTATGTTTGATCAGGATGGTCTCTGACACTTCTCACCGTTTCTTTCAAGCTGATTCAACACAAAAGCTACAATTAGCCGAAGGACTGATGTGACACCTCTTCTGTGCAGCGTTATGATCATATGAAAGCAAGAATGAAAGATGAAAGAGAATTCACTTAAGTGAATATTCAGCTCAAGGGTACCAAGTGCTGTTGTTTGCTGAGCTTTCACATGAATGGCAGACAAAATGTTTTGTGAAACCTTCTCCCTTGAACCAGGAGCAAAATTGTTTCTCTTTCTTATTGCTACTTAATGCATCAGAAATGCATTTCTGCCTGCACTGCTAATGGGCATTGAACCAGTGGACTAGTGGTGGAAAAATCTGAAAATTGCTACTTTTTTACAACCTACGCTCAATAGAAATGATTTCCTTTTACACAACTTACTCAGTAAGGGGGGAAAGTACGATTTTTTTTTTTATTATTCTTTGACCTTGAGCAAACAACAACCATGTTTCCCTCAGGCCTCTGAGGAGAAGACACTTGTTGGCGACCACTTAGGACGAAGTCTTTGAGTTGTAGTGAATAAACATCTGAAAACCACCAGTGTGCTTTGAAACTGCACTTTCTACAGATGATTGAGCGGAGGCACGTGCTCCTGCGACGTGAATTTGATTTGTAAATTCATTCCTTCACTTTAAATATGGTGTAGTTGGTGCTGTACAGCTGCACAACAGATTTAGTTATCTTGCTGTATGATTTTCTGTCATGGCACTAGGAGTCTGGACCCGAGCAGAGAGTCACACGACCAGGGCTGGGTGGAATGAAACGTTTTTTATTGTGGGGAATGAGTGAGGGAGGAGGGTGAATCCCTGGTAGTCGAAGGCAGACGAAGGAGGGAAGCCGGTGGGAAGACAGACGCAAGAAGAGGGGAGCCGGGAGTCCAGCGGAGAAGGAAGTGAGCCGAATGGTTTCCGAGGGTGTCCCAAGGAGACAGGGCAGGAGATACAGAGATGTTAAAAACCTCCAATTTTGCAATGTACCTTGAGAGTGGCTAGAAAGTACTGACTGGTAAGTCAAGTTCAATGATCTGGCAGGGTGTGGAAGGTTCAGCCAGTCTTTATTGCAGCAGGTGTAATCTTGGCGATGAGTTTCAGCTGTCCGGGTCTCATGAGGAGGCTAATCACCTGAGTGGAGACAGCTGAGAGCCGCGCTCCACTCAGGTGCAGCGCTGGGGAGAGAGAAGGGAGAGAGAGAGGGAGAGCAGAGCAACAGAGCAAAGTAGACAGCGGGAGACAGATAGGATAGGGTGTTTGGATGCCAGATGGGGAGGACAGGGGGTGAGAAGGGAGCTCTGACATTTTGTCCTATTCTAACATATTTAAATGTATTATTAAGTATAATAAATCCATCTATACTGCATTAGTCAGTTTTCCAATACATTTTTAAAAATAAAATAACACATGTAACACTGATTCCTATTTTCTGCACATGGCATGATAGAGACTCTTCCAGAGGAGCTAAAGTTTATTTATTTAAAGTGTCCATTTTGTTCTTGAGAAGAGGTTTTCCTTTTAATTTATTGCCCTTTATGAATTTCACCTTCTTTTAGAATAAGACTCATGGTTCTCCATAACTCTGAGACTGCTTCACTGAAGGTGTGACTATTGACCTGTTGATAGCTGTGAACATCCAGGACAGAATGATCTTAACTTAACATACTCCTGACCACCATGATCACAGCACTGTCAGCCAGTGGAGTGTGTAGACTTCGTTAACGCTCTTCAAATTTGTAAATGAAGTTCTTGCTATCCCACTAAATATGAAGCCTTAAAGGTTTTTGTTTACAGTGGATTGATTTTACTGTGAGGTCAGGTTGAGTCTGTGCTCTACTTTGAGCTTTTAGCTTTAGCAGTCAAAGCTCTTTTGCTTTGGGGGGAAACAGAAGGAAACATGACTGTCATTTAAGCTGTTGGAGAGATAAGTTCAAGCTGTTTTTTGTTAGTAAGATAAAAAAAAAAAGCTGTTGATTTGTAGAGGAAGTCAAAGTCAAAGTTCTTTATTTTTCTCCTAAGGGAGAAATTTGGCTCGGGTTAAGAGGGATGCTGCTGTGCAAGCAACAAGAAGAGCACTCCACTCAGAGAGAGTGCTCAGGATTTGTGTCATTTGCAACAGATGAAATCTTTGATAAAAAAAAAAAAAAGACCTTGCGGTGAGCAAAGGCGTGTGTTATGCGTATGATATGTACAGATACTGAAACATGTGACCTAAAAGCGCAGCGGACGGCGGAAATTCATGGGGCTCGGAAACACCCCCACAGTTTGATCAGTTGTTCCTTGTATTATTTTGAATAGATAAGTCCCAATAAGTCCCAGCAGTTGATTTGTGGTAGGATCACAATCATGTGATCGTCAGCAGGCAGCTGACATAGCGTTCACTTGTTGTCATAGTTAAAAAAGTTTGCCCGTTTTTCAGTAATGTTGCTCACAGACGAACAAACGTAAGCTGGTTGTCACATAACTCTGTTGCATTCTTTGGTGGAGTAATAAAAAACATTCAAAGAATAAAACTATAACAACAATAACATTCAGCCTCATTCTTATGCTGTGTAGGACAGGTTCAGCCTTTTCCTTCCAGCTGCTTGGTGATGTTAACCATTCTGGGGAGCAAATAAAGAATAAATATAAAACCATCATTCAAAATGATACGGAGTAAATTACTTGCAAATCTAATCAGGTCAACAAGTATGAAGATTTAATCAATTTCACCATATAAAGACATGTAGGACTATGAAATAGTTTTGAAATCACTTGCCTTCCTCAGAGACCCTCTTATTATCTACACACCATGAGGTCTTCCAGGAATGACGATGACATTTCTAAAGAGAACTGACTGTTTTTCTACTCGTTGATCTGTTGTCTGGAACAGAGGTGGACTTAGGTGTGCAGCATAAACTACCAAGTTGATGAACCACCATCGTAGCCCTAAAACCTCAGAGCAAAGCCTGAGGTTTTCTCACTATCCTCAGCAATGCTTCACAGTATAGATCTCTGTTCTTTTAGCTCTGTTTTGGTCTCCACCTACTATCTAGCTGTGGATTGGTGCAGGGTGCATAGCATTCAGTGGGTTTGTGAGAGTGTTTATGCTGCTGCTAAAATGAAGTTCAGTAAATTAGCAGCCATAAATGCAAAATACTGACCTCAAAAACACTAAAAATCGTATAAAAAATTAGGGGTCATTCCAGAATTGGAGGACAGTTTACGTCCCACCCATCAAATTTCAAATAATCCATATGCAAAATACTAAAACGTGTAGTTGTTGTGTAAATTTACTTGTCCTGAGACCAAATCTAACAAAAAAGGGGAAAAGAATATTTGACGACATTTTTAAAATAGCAAATAAGTCTGGAATAAATTCTACTCCTGAGAAAAAGCTAACATTAGCATGGATTAGCAACCCTGTTACTGTGATTAGAGCAGTGTTAGCAAACAACAAATAAAAATGAAATAAAAATGACCCCATTGATGTGTAAGCTGAGCCAATCAAGCCTTTGATAGCTTATTACCTATTATTGATTAATATGTAGCAGAAAATTGCAAAAGAGAAGGTTTATTTTTCATAAATTTTGAAGCCCAAATGTCCTCCAATTCTGAAATGACCCAAAGATAATCCAGTGTGTGCTTTATCTCTGTAAATGGTGAAAACTGGCCAGTGCAGCTTTAATTCAGTTTGTAGCACAGAGATATATAGTATGGGGAGAACAGTTTGGACCTAATTTTTACCAAATGTATTGGTGTAAATTCTCAATGTGTTCGCTGTGATTTTTTTATTTGATGCCGTTTTCATGCACATGTGTGTGCGTGTGTGTGTGTGTGTGTTGTACATGCCCATGTGTCTGCCTGCTTACCTGTCTGTCTATGTGTGAATAAAGGAATAGTCTGTATTTCCATATCGTCGTCTCCCTTCTCTCCCGTTTCTCTGACCTTCTATTGTGAGTTGCTTGGAGACTGACAGAAAAGAAGCGCTGCCCAACCCTTTATATACTTCCCTCTCTCTCCCCTCCTCCACACATCCATCCATCCATCCATCCATCATCCATCCCGTTTCCCTTCATTTCTCAGCCCCTTTACCCCTTCATGCCTTTGTTTCTGTGTGTCTCTTCAGATATTCAGTATACTCTCACTGTCCTCTAGTATTCATAGCACCGAGTCGTCTTCTCATACAATGTTGGTGGTGTCTGGGTAATAGAGTGCACACACACACACACACACACACACACACACACACACACACACACACACACACACACACACACACACACACACACACACACACACACACACACACACACACACACCCACCCTTTATTCACAGCTTTTCATTGTCCCCCTTCTCTCATTCACACGGTGCGAGACATTGGCCTTGGGATAGATGCGAGTTAGACCTTCTTTGCCCCGTAGAACATTTGATTTCTGCCATCTGCCTCTGTGTACATGTCTTTATGCGCAATCAACAATCACTCAAATTCAGTTCATCCAGTTAAAACAGAATTGATCAACCCCTGAGCTGAGAGGCCATCAGCGTTTGTACGCCAATACAAGCACCAGCTATAGTGGGACTTGATTGATTTTCATTTGCCTGTTGTCTGTTTTGCACCTGTGTTGCTGGGACTGAATGGGAGGAATATGTCACATAGTGATCTTTCTCCTCTTAACAAGCCAATTTATCAGGTGGCTCCTAGGTCCTTGGTGAACGTGGGTCTTTTCATTATCCAGCCTCTCCCTCTTTTCCTCTCCCTATTTATCTGCCAATTCAAAGAAAACCTTCAACAGAGAAACTAAAAAATAAATAAATAAGAAAAACCTTCCCTCATAAAGAAAAGAGTGGTAAATGACAAGAAAGGCAACGCTCCTTTTCTTCACAGCTGGACAATGAAAAGAGGGTGACGCTGATTCTTCCGAATAAAGGAGCGGGGAGATATAGCTAACAAGACTGTTCTAATTAAGAGCAAGCTGATGAGGTGATGCTGAGGAGCAGCACGCAGGACGGATACGAAACAAAAGTGTTTTCAGTTTAGCATCTAAAAATGCAAGAAATGTTCATCAAATGCTTTGCCTTGCCTTGCATAATTACTGCTTTTTGTGTTGTTCAAATGGTCTGGATGACTTCTTAGCGCTGGCTTCCAGGGACAGACTCCTGGGTGATGGAATATATTTCCCCAACAAGTGTTGAGTCCAATTCTTCGCACTCCGAGCCCCAGAGGCTGACACCTGGGAAGAGGAATGCAGCCGCTGCCCTTCTGCCTTTTATCCTCGAGGCTCATTCAGCTAATCAGCGACAGGTTAGATGGAGAGGCATGAAAGCAAGAAAAGACAGGGTTGGAGCAGATGTAGAGTAGGATAGATAATTAAAAATATATGCGCTGTAATCAGAAACCCACAAAAGAGCATCCTAATTAGCCTGTTTGGACACTGTGGATTGTCTTATCTGGTTTCCCTCGTGGCTTTCCAGTTAGATTTTTACACAGTAAATGCTAAATACCGAATTCCCTAAAACATTGTTCGGAGAAATACCCAGTTACAAATTTTCCATATTTTGGCTGATAAGTTATGCCTAAAATGAAACAGTGACTATGATATTTTTGTGCAGACTTTTACCTTTAGATTTTTCAAAGTGTTAACATTCTTTTTGGCTTAACAGTGTATACACTTGGAATGTGCTTTATATGCATTGTGTATTTTCCTGTTTTCTGTTTTTCCAATGAAAAACTGCTCAGTGCCAACAAAAGTTTAGACAGAACCAGGGCCAGCATGATGACTGCAATAAATCCCTGACTGAGCATCACCAAAGAAGATACAGCACCCTCCATAATTATTGGCACCCCTGATTAAGATGTGTTGAAAACCTTAAAATAAATTCAATTTTTATTGCAGAAGCATACTCTCACACTGAAAATTGTAGAAAAATGTATTATAGGAGAAGATTAGGTGCTGTTTTGTTGGCAAAAGGGGGTTGTATAAAGTATTAACATCAGGGTTGCTAATAATTGTGGTACACATGATTTGATGTAAAATAATTATTTCTTAATGTGTGTTTTTTTCCCCCACTGAATCAAAGTCCTTAAATTAAAGGTTGGATTTTCCTCTTTTTTCATTGTGGTCCTATATTATTTAGAAAAAAAATGAATTTATTAGAAGCTGAAGAACACATCTTAACCAGGGATACCAATAATTATAGGGGGCACTGTACCTGCAGTGTGTTAATGTCTGTGGGTAAAAGACCTCACAAAAGATCTGACACAAAAAAGGTCTTTACTAGTCTATTTTTAACTTTATTTCATTATCTGAGGTGAAAATGAGTATCTTGAAATTAAAGCATTATTTTCTCACTAACTGGATGAACCCCATCTGGTTTCTGGGCATTTTTTTTTTCTCCTGTCACATTTTCAATCACTGTCGGCTCAGTTTTCACTGTGATATAAAGTCCTGTGCTTCTTTGGAAACAGCTTAACCATGACTACAAACAGAAAAAAACTCAAAAAATGTCTTTGTGCAGAATGATAAAGTTATAATACCGTAAATCATACAAATGGAATAAAAGAAGGTGGAATTTGTTGGATTTTTGCATTTTTTTGAACCCAAATCAATATGTACAATGTTTTTCAAGGTACCAGTACTGAAAGAAAAAAATGATTGCACTACATGCTTAAGATATTTTTACTTTTCTACTTACAATAGTAATATGTCTCCTTTCTGTAAATACAGCCAAATAGTCCCTGAATTTTTTTCACATGGTCACATGGCTTCTTGGTTGTACCAAAGAGTGCAAAATTTGTAGTGTTCTATAGAATCTGGTTGGTAGAAAAGCTTAATTTTCACTGAATTCTTTAAAAGACATTAAAAGTCTATAATGTTAAATTTAGTTAACTTTGTTGATGGAGCAGCATGTCACATGATTAGCTCAATATCTATCTAAAATTCTTTCTGTTTTAACGGCCTCTAGTCTTGATAAATAATGAGATTTTGCCAATTTAAAAAAAAAGATAACGTCCCTTTAAAACCTGCTGGCAGGCTTTGGGATTTCTTTTTTGGAGTTAAAATGATGACCAATGTCCTACTTTCTGACTACTGGTTCACCTGCCTTTCCTAAAAATGTGACTTATCTACAACTCTGTGTTTTTCCCAAATGGGTTTTAGATGAAAAGTAATTGCTGCCAGGATTATGTTCACTGCAACATTTCTGCTCTTAGACTCTTGCTCTTCAATGCAGCAATGACTGGACTCATTCTGTGGTATACTGAATAAAAAATCTGACGTTCATAAACACTCCGTAATGGAAAAAGTGGCCCAGACTGATCCTCACAACGCTATTCCAGCCATCCACTGACAGGTGGCCTTCATGTACCCAGGCAGACTGTGTGCACAGGACATCCTTATGATCCTTGCTAGTGTCAATTTAGAGGATTTTTAATGTCACTTCCCCTTACATTTTGCAGTGGACAGGTTTTGTATAGCAGCAGATGCACAAGCTTGTAGAGCATTCGTGTAAGACAGTTGCAGTTCCTCTCCTCCTTTCCAAAGGGAAAGTTCAACTAAAATCAGGTTTTAGCATAACCAGATTTTATTTCTTTACTTAAGAACTTAAATTCCGAAAAAGACATTTGATGCTCTTGGAGTGGTCCAGAATGGCGCTTTGCCACCAGTTACCACTTCTTTTAATTTTGAGGGAACACAATATTTATAGTCTGAATATGTGGTTTAAATTCATACATAAGAACTTGATAATCCAACTATCATTAAAGAAAATATCATGCAAGAGAACCAGTAAAGACAAATGGAATGGTATAAGTTGCAGTGACATGTATGGTGTACTGAAGGACGCATCAAAGAATTCCACCTTAAAAATTGCTCGCTTGTTTTTGAGCAGTGCAGTAAATTACATTATTTTTTTCTAACTAACAACCAACAAAGAATAAAAGCAAGCACAACATTCTGTTATTAATCTATTACTCTTCCTTTTTTGTGATGCATTTGTGAAGACACACTACAAGGCCAGTCTGTCATACTTGGACAGCTTTTGCTCATTCATAATACTGTATGATGGGCTGCAGTCATTCTTTTACCTTTATTTCATCCTGCTTTAAGGACAACACCTGTGGTGACCCAAGTTTTCTCCTGAACACACGAGTCAGCCAGTCATCTAGTCCCTGTTTCACTGTAAATACTCCTATGGCCTCATGCATACAAACATCTTTCCTCCATCCTTCACTTCCTTGTTCGTCTGCTATCTGACTAAAATTTCAGCTCTAACTTAGTGACTGTTATAGCTAGCTCCTTATGCCAACCTGAACCGTGACAACTAATCTTGGCCGAACATCAATGCTTAACCTAACTTAACCTATTCTCAATATACTTGAATGAAATATGACTCTACAGGTCTTTTGTATAACCATCTTATTATTATGAAGTCTAGCAGTCATGTGAAGCAGCTTCAGGCTTTTCAGTAAGTACCCCAAGATAAAACATATTTAGATTGACTTGGCACCACCTTTTAATTGGTCTTAGTAATTGTGATGGGAACAAATCAGGTAACATTGTTATACAATGATTACATTTATGTAAGGAGGAGGTCAGAGTGGACGGATGGGTCAAAAAAACACAGGCAACAGCGGTTTATTTACTGTTTTCTAAAAACAGTCGATTATATGTCTTTTAGCCATGACCGAAACCGCTCCACAAAATGAACTACATGCTTAGGATAGTAAAAATGGCACCAAACCTATACGGTCTTTATCCTAACCAAACAGTTTTTGCCCCTTGACCTAACTTAACTTTACCAAGGTAATTTTTACAGCTGATAACAACATACCAAGCTATTTAAAATCAAAGCATTTTGTTACTTGTACTTGTTGGAAAAGGTATAATTTCATTCACCAAATAGTTACAATAGTTACAAATTGTGGATCCAGACTGTAAGTCGCATTACCGCCAAAATCTGATCAAGTTGTCCTTGTGTCATTGACAGACAGATAGACAGACAAACCAATGTCGATCGCAGAACTCTAGTGAGGCTCCACCTCCTTGGTGGAGTAATAATGGGGAAAAATTATTCAGGGCCTGCTGAGGGGCAATAAGTTCACACCCACAGACGATAAAATTCTTATTCTTGTATTCTTACCAACAGCCAAAGGAGGAGGCGACTCCGGTTGCAAAAAGAAGTCAGTCGATGAATAGAACTCTATCAGAAAATGACCGTAATTCTCATTTGATCTATTTCCTTAGTGAACATTTTCCCAATGAGTTTATGGTTTAAAATATTAGTTTCAAATCTTCTTTAACACAGCATGACATTTGTCTAGTAAATTTTGGTTCTATCTTGAGTAAAAAAGACAAAAAAAAACTGGGCTGTAGGGTGGGACTAACTGTGATTAACAAGTGGCTATCTATGTGGCCTCAAGTTCTCAGTCAGATCCCCTTTCACTTCTCTAGTTTCAAAGAACAAGATGGCAACAGCAAAATTCCACGCTCACAGCTTTCAAATGGTAGACCAACAACCAACGCTTATGTTCACACCACCATCTGTAATTGTCTGCAGAACTCCTGTGGAGCAGTTGGAGCTACAAATGCAACAATGGGAGGAGATCAGGGTGGATGGACAATTAACAAAACCATTTCAATCCGATAGTCAGCATTGTTTCTTGTAATTCTAACAGCTCTGTAATCTTTGCAACATGATTTATTATCATGTTAACACAGTGATCAAAAATGCCTTAGTGTGACCAAACCTTTACTAGAGCATGATCACTTCATGAAAGGGTGAATTATTTATTCCTGAACACTTATTTTTAACAGATTATCTGTGACACTGCTATGGCTTTAGAGTGCACAGCAACAACAAGAAGTCGTGTGGCAGTTACAAATTAAAATGCAGTAATTGTGTTACAGTTACTAATACCAGTCAGTAAGCGCTGATATTTTCCAGTTTGTTCTTGGTCTTCGCAAGAATTACTGTTGGATGGAGGGCTGGTTGGGTTGTAGGAAGGAGGTTCTACCAAAAGAGAAGAAGTGAGACTCATGGTAATTCCAAAGTTGACTTATTGCATTTTCTTAGTTAGCTTGCCAATATTAGAAACGGGTGTGCGCACATGCAGAGTTAACCAGTTTTATTTAGAGTTCAGAGGTGTTTGAACTACACTGCTGAGGTCAGTGCAGTCATTAAGGCACAGCTAGCTGCTGCTGGATGGTCAATAAATCCCTCCAAGCCAAGACCAAACTGTAGAGCTGCCTCCTTATGAAACTACCGTGTTCTGTTGTTGATATCTACCATATGGGTTGTTTAAAGGGATAGATAGATAGATAGATAGATAGATAGATAGATAGATAGATAGATAGATAGATAGATAGATAGATAGATAGATAGATAGATAGATAGATAGAATAAGTTAGCTTATTTCAAATTAGCAAGTCGTATAGAAGAACTGATTACAGGGGTCTAGACCGGTTCTCACTCCCATAGACATATAGACATACAAGTGTGTGCATACACACACACACACACACACACACACACACACACACACACACACACACACACACACACACACACACACACACACACACACACACACACACAGATTTCAGGGCCATTTCTAACTTAGGTACACCAGATGAGGGGAGCCACATGACTCGTGATTCATGAGGACGCTCATAGAGCTGTCACACTGGAGGCAGGTGTCTCTCTCACACACACACTCAAATAGAGGAAAAGGGAGTCTGACCTCATCCCTAAACACTGCAAGATGGTGGTCTGGTGGCTGGCAGCAGAGTCTTGTTGCCAGTCACAGGACCTGAGCTCACACACACACACACTGGCGTGGAGAGTCTTTTCTAAATAGTGAGCTGAAACCTGATCAAGTTGGCAAAGATACAATATCATATGAAAAGTTATGGCCTGTCCTTCCTGATAGATAGCTCCTCTGTGGCATTGGCCAGTTCTCCGTTGCCACATTTGTCTCTGATTCCAGCACGATTTAATAGCTGTCACCCATGGGTGGCACAACTTACCATTACAACTTCAAAATAAATGTACCTAAACTATCTGTTGACTGCTGATAGAAGAAATTGAATCATTAGCTTTACTCTATTTGTCATATACTGTTCTGCACATAGAAAGTTATGCATTCCATGTTTTAGAAAATGATGCACAGCACAAAAAAATATGAAATGCTGATAAACAAAGCAAGGATAACAAATATATGCTCTCAGATTTAATTGCTGTGCTTTGATTTTGCAAAACGTTGCCACAGAAGCGTCAATGGGATCATGTCTCTGTTTAGTTAAAGGGATTTTGTGGTTGAGGAGATTATTTATAAGCTGTTGGTCTTGATGAGCTGTAGGTGGGGTTACATAAACGAACGAGGCTGTTGGTAATAATAGAAGGAGCAGTGGAGAAACTGGAGCCTTCACTTTGGAGACCAATGACTCCCAGGAAGAAGAGACCTTAAAATGGTGTAATATTTATATATATTCTGCTACTTTACTCTGCTTTTATTTATTTGTTCAATATATTTTTAGCCATGCTTACCCAAGGATTGAAACTGTCTCCACTCTGGTCTAGATTGAAATATTTTAACAACTAACACACGGAGTGCCATGAAATTGTGTACAGCATTTGTGATCTCCAGAGGATGAATCCTTTGCTGATCCCTGATGTTTCCCCTCAAATCATCATCTTGTCATAATTTGTCCTTAACTATTGTTTATGGCCAGTTACCTACAAGACTCATTTTGTGCTTTAGCAAATGGTCTGATAATGTCAATCAATACCAGGGACTATACATAAAAGATCAACATAGCTTTGAAAAATGCAACCAGTGTGAAAAGTTGCTTTAAACCTGTATTATTTCTGACAGCCAGCAGGGGGTGACTCCTGTGATTGCAAAAATAATTTATATTGTGTAGAAGTCTATGACAAAAAGACACAATTACTCACTTGATCTTTTACCTCAGTAAACATTTTCCTAATAAGATTGCAGTGTTACTTATTAGTTTCAAGTCTACTCCAGAACAGCAAGATTCTAATTTTGTGAACTATGGTTCCATTTAGAGCAAAACAGAACATAGTAAGGTACGCTTTGAGTGTGATGGCCTTTTGATAGGAAGGTTACAACCACATGGGCATATGTAACATCCTTGAACTCTCAAAACAGATCCACCCTTTTGCTCATCATGTTTGGTTTCAAAAGACCAAAATGTCAACCGCTTCAAAATAGTCGCTCACAATTCAAGGCATGTCGCAGTGGCTATGTGTATTTCCTTTTATCTTCAGTCTATGGTCAATCCACCACTTTTATCTACTGAAAGATCTCAACAACTACTGAATAGATCTGTGTGAACTGTGATATGAAGCTTTACAGACCTTCATGATCTGCAGTAAATCAATCCAGGCTTTGTTGGTCACCTGACTGTTCCTCCAGCACCACCAGCAGGTTAAAGTTGTCACGTATCCTGTGAAAAACCCCAACATACACTACTGTTCAAAAGTTTGAGGTCACTCAGGCAATTTCATGTTTTCCATGAAAACTCGCACTTTTATTCATGTGCTAACATCATTTCACAAGGGTTTTCTAATCATCAATTATCATTTCAACACCATTAGCTAACACAATATAGCATGAGAACACAGGAGTGATGGTTGCTGGAAATGTTCCTCTGTACTTCTATGTAGATATTCCATTAAAAATCAGCTGTTTGCAGCGAGAATAGTCATTTACTACACAAACAATGTCTAGACTGTGTTTCTGATTCATTTAATGTTATCTTCAGTGAAACAAACTGCTTTTCTTTAAAAAAAAATAAGGACATTTCTAAGTGACCCCAAACTTTTGAATGATAATGTGTACTTCATGTATTAGAATGAAATGTTGCTCAGACGTTCGTTGCCTCTTGACAACAAATCCCAATAAGTTTTAGACAGAGTGATAAGTAAAGCATGTATGAGAAATGTTTGCTTTCATATCTAATTGCAACACTTTGATTTTACTAGAAGTTGCAGCAGGAACATCAGAGGGATCATATCTCTGTTAAGGCAATAAATCCCCAAAAATCCTTATTACTTATTATAAATTTAGAAAATAAACCTTAGTGAGTTTTGGGAGCTACTGATGTTTCCTCTATTGCTATGGTGATGACAGCTATTGGATGGATTGCTTTGGAGTTACAGGCAAACTTACGTGTCTTCTTTGGGATGAATTCTATTCATTTTCATGATAACCTGACTTTTCATTCATTCCCATCATCAGGTCATATGTTTCATTCGTCTAATAGTTTGATTCATGACCAGTTACCTGAAAAATTAATGATATTCACATAAGCCTTAGCTGCCTTTTATTGGGTAAAGTTAACATGTTGACATCCCAAACTAAGAGGCTGAACATAGTAAAGATTATATGTGCTGAACATCTGTTAGCATTATCACTGTAAGCATGCTGGCATGTTAACATTAGCATTTAAAACCAGTGGGCTTAAGTGCACCTCACAGAGCTGCCAGAATGATGTTCAAGTTTATGTCGGATCTGTTTTATTTCATTCATTTAAAAAACAATTTACCGGCCAGAAGAAGCTAAAATGTTTTAATTACAAACAGTGAAACACAGTGCAGCATAAAGCAGTTTTTTTTAAATTACTGAGGTAATAATAAAAAGATGCATTGTAATGTGCCATTTGACAGCTGTCAGATTTAATGCATGTTAAGTGTTGGCATGTGTGGAAACTTTCAGCCATGATTGAATATGTGAGGGAGGATGTTTCCACAGTGCTGCTGCCTCGCTTCACACAATCCACTGATCTGGAACAAGTGAGCGTAAAGGATTGACTGTCTCGTATTCTCGTGAAGAAATGAACTACGGTGAATTCCTCCCCTCGCTACTAGACCAGAATTCCTCCTTTATAGACTGTGTCGTTCACTTTTTATTGAGACACCAGTGGAGGATTTGGGTCAGGAATCCATGTCACGCAGGACACAATCCGATGAATGTGGCACAGTTTTAACACCGGTAACCTCATACAGGAGCTGCTGCTAAGGTTTCTGGGCTGAACGTCCGGCCGTCTCCACACTTCTCTGCTCTCAGCTCCATGCAGTTTACAGCTAAGTGTTGTTAATTTGATATTAAGCTGTTTCCATTATATTGACAGTGTAGGTGTAAGAGGAATGGACACACCAGCGAGCTTATGAAGTACAGCTACTGACAGAAATTGATGCATGATTAACCATAAACAAATGTTGCTTTCGGAAGTGTCTCTTAAAGATGCACCTGCTTTGTACATATTGCATTTAGAGAAAAGATTTTAGGATTGTCAAACTTTTAAATCTGTTGTGTGAAATGTGACACATGCACATTATTTCTTTTGTCTTCTTCAGCGCAAGGTTTTCCCCTGATTGTCCATATTTTAAGCATTTGCCTGCACTAACACTGCTCTGGTCTTATCTATAATATGCAGTTTTAAGTTTCTGTTGCATACATCCCTATGTATTCCCTGTGTGTGTTTAGTCACCTATTAAACCTTGTTGAATTTAATACAGCAAGATTTCTATTCCATATCAACTATTGCTTCCGCTGTGCTTTGATCTATGCATTTTATTTCACCAGATTATATTGGTTTTTTTTCAAAAATGCTTGGAATTATAGATGAAAAACAGTGAAGAAGATAGTGAAGACTATAAGTGAGCATCAGTCCACATATATTTTCAAAGCCTTGAAATATACAAATATACAAATATCTGTGTTGTCTCTGTTGTATGAGCACAATCAGTTGTATTTTAAGTGCATTTTTAGTCTACATTTGCTCACAGTTTGCCGCATTTTAATGAATTATTGGAATGTGTGTTCAGCGTTTATTCCTTTAAAGCACCCTTTAATGTTCATGAAGCTGATAGATCAAGAAATATGTCTGATATTCTTCAGATGTTTGTGACATTTTACCTAAATTGGATAAAAACACAGCTCTCTAACCCCCGTGATCAGTCTGATAACAGTGAAAGTTGGAAGAGCTTGTCGGTCTAAGCATGAAGATTCTCAAGATTCCCTGCAGCATAGCAGCCGTGCTTTGCAGTGTTTCTGCAGCTTGTTAAGAGGGGATGCCAGGCATGGTTCTGCCCGTGTATATTTTCATTTCGTCTGAATGCTTGGCACACTGGGGTGGTAAACGGAGAGGTAAGGTGGGCATAGATAGCATAGTTACTTTGCACTTGTATGTGATGAAAGAAAACATTCATTAACAGATCTAATTTACATGGCTTGGAGAGGCAGCGAGGGGCGCATGGCTGGACCGGGGGTCAGTGATTAACACCAACACACACACACACACACACACACACACACACACGCACGTACGCACGCACGCACGTGTGCGCGCGCGCACACACACACACACACACACAAACTCACGGTAGTTCAAAACAATATTGTTAAAATTCGAGACGCTTTTTATGACTGCAAGTAAAAAATCTCCCTGTATTGCACTTAGAATAACAGTAGCAAACCTGGTTGGGACAATTCGTACCCCACAGTGTGTAGTTTAATATATCACAGTAGATACAGACTATAGGCAAAAGTAAATGACTGTATAGTCAAAAATATTTATTCCTTGTTTATGCTTTTGCCACATAAAATAACTGTCTATATATATGTATACACTACCAGTCAAAAGTCTGGACACATCTTCACATTTAAAGGCATTATGGACAATGTTTTTGTTGTTTAATTTGTCTGATTCACATAAAATGAATATAGTGACCTTTAGTGGACTTGTATGTATGGTTTCTAAAAGAATAAAAAATTAAAAAAAATAACTGTGGACATGGCAGGACCTGAAAAACATCAGCCAATCAACGCGCTCGGACCGAGGCATTTGCTTTGCTCCCTTTCCTGTCAATCAAAAATCTTCCGGCTCATGCCTTGTTACGTAGATTACGTACACCTTGGATTTACGTATTTTGTGTATGTGTTGCTTTGGTATAGCGTCGTAGTTGGTATAGCTTCGTGGCGAGCTGGATGCCAACCGCCGTAAAACAAGAAGGAAGAAGAAGAAGAAGAAGCTTCGTGGCGACTTGTTTTGCTCATCTTTTTTTACGTAATGGCAGATAAAGATCCAGGGGGACCCAGCCGTAAAAGAAAGGCATTTTTTGTGGTCAGAGAAAATAAAAGACAACTGGATCGCGAGAATCCAAAAACAAAAGTGATTATTGGCGAGTCATTTGGGCGATGGCGTCAGCTCAAGCAACAAATGGACCTAAAGACAGATGCCTTGGTTGCTAGATTCCTTCTGGACAGGTAAAATGTATTATTGTATTATACTGCGGCTGTAAGCAACTTCACGAGTCCTACGCAAGTTTCTGGAGGGGGGCGTTTCTTCGTAAATGTTAAGAGGGGGGAGGTTAGAGGGGGGTGAGGGAGAGGTATGTGCGCATGCGCATGCTACGTTCAAAGTCGTAGGAAATTAAATCTCCTCTAATGCCTTTAATCGCTTTTATTTAATTATTTTATACATTGTAGATTAATACTGTGGGCCTGGGATCTTTCTGCATGGAGTTTGCATGTTTTTCCTGTGCATGTGTGGGTTTTCTCCGGGCACTCCGGCTTCCTCCCACAGTCCAAAAATATGCTGAGGTTAATTGATTACTCTAAATTGCCCGTAGGTGTGAATGTGAGTGTGATTGTCTGTCTGTATATGTAGCCCTGCGACAGACTGGCGACCTGTCCAGGGTGTCCCCTGCCTTCGCCCGAGTCAGCTGAGATAGGCTCCAGCATTCCCCGTGACCCTAGTGAGGATAAAGCGGTGTATAGAGAATGGATGGATGGATAGAATAATACTGAAGACATCAAAACGCTAAATGAATACAAATGGAATTATGTTCATCTTCAGTATTAATTGACAATGTACAAAATAATATAAATAAATAAAAAGCATTAAATAAGAAGGAGTGTCCACACTTTTGACTGGTAGTGTGTATAGGAACAAAAAAGACTCTTCATTCACTTAATTCTGCCTGTGACTTACGTGTGCTGCTCCTCCTTCATGGGCGTTTGTGTGTGTACACTCATGTGGGTGTTTGTCCGCTGAGCACCTCTTTTCCAAGTATGGTCACTATGAAGCAGAGCTGTCGCTTAGGGGCCTTTGGTGGAAATTAACGAGCTGCAGCCAAGGGCAAAAAAGAGGAGACAGCTGAGCCTGTCAGCACCCACAACAGGAGCAACAGCACCCAGAGGCCCGCAAAGGAGGCAAGGGTGCAAGGAAGCTAAGCAGGAGCAGAGAGGGCCTTCAGCATGAGGTGACAAGAAAGGAGGTAATCATATTTTAACATAAGATCGGCTGTATAACATGTAAGGAAACTCAAATTTCTTAAAATGAAATGCATCAGGAAGTAAAGTATTTACAGGTTTAGGTGTAGAGAATCACTGTAAGCAACATATCACGGGTGAGTTCGCCGAAGTAACAGAAAACAGTTCTCATTTATGCTATGTTTTGTTAATTAAGATTTTTTCAATACTTAAGTAAAAACATCTCAGCAGCACAAATTGCAGAGCGCAGTTAAAAAGCAAACTTGTGCAGACTGAAGGGCAGCAGTTTTGACCGTGATAGAATACACTGAAATAGTAAATCATAAATAAATAATGCTTTATCTAATTCAAACCTTCTTTAAAATAGACATGGTCCGTTTTAGTAAGTAGCACTTTTTTTTTCAAAAGTCAAAAGTAGACTAAAATTTTGGAAACCATTTGCTGCTGAACTGTGGCTTTTTTGTCTATCTGGTATAAACTATTATCTAGTAGCTCTTTATCATGTTAGAAAAACATTGCTTCTGAATGTATTTGACATTACGCAGTAATCGACAAAACAATGCAGCACTCCATGAATGTGATCTGCCTGATTTTATTGGTACGAAGTTCCAGAAATTTTCACAATCTTTACCATTAAACAGCATGTTGTGTCAAGTCAAAAATTGTGAAGTCAACAATAAATGCCTTAAAGTGAGTAAGTGCGAGGTGATCTGGATACACAATCAGGATATGCCAAGGTTAAATGTGATCTATGGAGTTTCTCTGTCAGTGTTTCTCACCAGAATGCATTGATGGTGTCTCTGAGGCCTCACAAAAGTACTGAGTGTGCTTCTTTTTGCCACATTGATTTGTTTCTTTGTGCCACTGTCACCAACTGTCAGTCAAAGATTGCAGCATGAAACCAACAGTAGGAATGTACAGTGCACTGCTCACATGCTCCTGCGTGTGTGTGTGTGTGTGTGTGTGTGTGTGTGTGTGTGTGTGTGTGTGTGTGTGTGTGTGTGTGTGTGTGTGTGTGTGTGTGTGTATCTGCATATTTGTTAGCATGTAAAGACAATATAAGCAAAATCGAGATCGACTCATAAAAACACTGATCCATAGGGCTACTAGCAAGTGTAATGTTAAACGAGCCATATTAGTGTCAATATAATATTAATATCACCAAAAGCAACTGTTGCGTTGGTGTTGGGTTGGGTCCAGAAGCGGGGAACAAGGTCATAACTTTGATTAGAGAGCCTAAGATCATACACAGGCGGTCAGTCAGCCTGAACAAATTGAACACAGGGAGCAGACAAAAATCATACACAAGGATTTATCAAATCAGTAAACACGTGGAAACTAAATTGGAAAAGGAGATGAGGAAAGTAACCAGGGTCATACACAGGGAATCAACAAGCATGAAAACATGATTAAAACAAGAAAGAGAGCGTGCAGTACTCCGCCAAGGCTGTTCATTCCCCATATGGCATTGTCAGAAATGCAGCATTTTTTTTTATTTTTCAGAAATTCAGAATTTGTTAATTAGTTACTGAAGATCAAAAAGCAACATAGAATGTGATCATTTAATATAGATGCACCCACAAACAACATGACCTTGCACTGAGCAAAGGCATGTGTTATGCATGTGTACGTGATACACGGGGTCCTAAGTCTATAACGTCCTCTACTTACGGTGTTTTGTCAAAACTGTTTACATGGAACTACACTCAACAAAAATATAAACGCAACACTTTTGTTTTTGCTCCCATTTTTTATGAGATGAACTCAAAGATCTAAAACTTTTTCCACATACACAATATCACCATTTCTCTCAATTATTGTTCACAAATCTGTCTAAATCTGTGATAGTGAGCACTTCTCCTTTGCTGAGATAATCCATCCCACCTCACAGGTGTGCCATATCAAGATGCTGATTAGACACCATGATTAGTGCACAGGTGTGCCTTTGACTGTCCACAATGAAAGGCCACTCTGAAATGTGCAGTTTTGTGGGTGGGTGGGGGGGTGCGCAAAGTTGCTGGATATTGGCGGGAACTGGTACACGCTGTCGTGATCCTGAGCACCTGTGCACTAATCATGGTGTCTAATCAGCATCTTGATATGGCACACCTGTGAGGTGGGATGGATTATCTCAGCAAAGGAGAAGTGCTCACTATCACAGATTTAGACAGATTTGTGACCAATATTTGAGAGAAATGGTTATATTGTGTATGTAGGAAAAGTTTTAGATCTTTGAGTTCATGCAAAATGGGAGCAAAAACAAAAGTGTTGCATTTATATTTTTGTTGAGGGTAGTTGGCGAGGGGAGCGGACAAATACGTCGTCACGCGGCTCTATAAGACGGCTTTGTTTACATTCGCCGGTTGTACGCGACCTTGGATTGTGATACATTTGCAAATTTTTTGCCCTTCATTATGGCTCCCAAGTGTAAGTCAGACTCATGTCATTAAAGTTGTACAGTACAAATATGTAAACTGACTGATATCACGATGCACATAACGGCGTTGCTCACATTTTTGTCGGTATTGTCCTGCCGAGTTGTGTTTCAGTGTCAGCTAATGACTGTTTTCGTTACTGTACTGAGTTGGACAAAACTTATGGCGAAAATCGACTTATGTTATAGGAACAGAAATCTGACACAAGTTGAGGAACCCCTATAGACGGATTCCAAATCACGTGACCTAAATATGTAGCAGGTGGCAGGAATTGATGGGACTCAGAAACACCATCAAAATTTAATTTAATTGTTCCTTGTATCATTTCTGATGGATAAGTCGCGAGAAGTCCACAGATTTCTAGTAGGATCGCAATCATGTGATCGTCAGCAGGCAGCTGATGTAGTGTTTACTTGTTGTCATGATTCCTCCCTCTCCTGTTCAGCACTTTGCCTAATCACCAGCGGCTGTGACAGAGCACAGCTGCTTTCAATCAGTGATCAGCACAGCATAAAGCCTGACTCTCTCCTCCGCTCCGACGCTGGTTCATTGCTTCATGCCTCACGCTGCTTGCCACATACTTCAAAGCTGGATTTACGCCGCAGACCGCTGTTTACATGCTGGACTCCGTCTTTTGCCCGTCGCTCCCTGGACTCTGTTTTCCCCGTGGATTACTTCGCCTCCTCTGCCTTCCTCTCCTCACCCATGTCGGCTCGTCACCCCTCCTTTGCTCTGCACCCCTCTGTCCGCTACCAGCCTGCCTGCATCTCTGCCCCCCACCTTGTCTCCTGTAACCCAGTACACTGTTGTGAGTCACGTCCCGTCTGTTTAGTTTAGTTCATCACCACCACGGCCAACTGGTCCGTCGCCTTCAGTTAGTTTAGTTTCCCCGTTCTGTTAATTCCCCGTGCCCTCCGTTTGATTATTCTCTGTTCTGTATCATTAAACTTTTTTTAGAAATCACCCACCTGTCTGTCTGCCTGCTGCTTGGGTTCACCCACCTCGTCTTAACAGTTGTCATATTTACAGTGACGCCATGATGCTATCTGGCAATTATACAGAAATCTTTAGCAAATCTGTAGATCCAGACTATAAGCCACATCACTGCCAAAATCTGTCACTTGGTCCTTGTGCCATTTCTGACCTTCCCTGAAATTTCCTCTAAATCCATTAGTCCTTTTTGAGTACTGCTGCTGACAACAAACCAACCCCAAACCATCCTTCAGTATCTATACTCACATCTCACCACTACTCACTCAGCATACTTTCTCCATTCTCTAGTGTTTTCGCTTTCATTCTCTCTTTCTCTTTCATCTCTTGCCTTGCTGGTTTTTTGCACCTTGTCTGTTATTCAAGATTCTGTCTCTGTCTGCTTCCTTGTGTTTGTTCGCCCACCTGGTTTTGTACAACCTTGTGCTTGCGTTTTTGTAGCAAAAACTTGATTTTTTCTTTTACCAACTTGCCTTGTGTGTCATAGTTTTGGGTCCTCGAACTGAACTCTGACAAAAGCTATACTGCCTCCTGCACCTGAATCGGCCCTGTATGAAGTGTAGCCGTGCGCAATCATCTAAAACTCAGTCTTTTATGTGAATGTCCTCATAGCCTTGTATCAGAGATCTCTTTTTTCATGGGCTGGTAATGGTTTCTATGACAGCATTCACACAGAAAAGCTGTTTTTATGCTTATGGCCCAGTAAGTGTTTTTTTTTTCTTTTGTTTTGTTTGTTTTATTGAATGAAGACATCAAGAGCAGAGTGAGGAGAAAATGTGAATGCTTAAAGGATAAGGAGGAACAAAGAAAAAAGCAAAAGATGACTTAGGGACAAAGAAAAAAACACAGTTTCAGTGTTATCCACAGAGGTATGTCTGAAGTATGTCTTTATGTCCTGCTGCTAACGGGTTTGTGTTAGTATGTTGAAATGAGAGACTCAATGGACAGCTTAAAGTGGTGAGAGTATTAACCAGAGCAAGGACAAGCGAGGAATAACTGGGTCACAAGGATTTTCAGGAATTTAGTTGAAGATTGGTGGGATGTTTAGCCAGCATAAATGATAGATTTGTTGATACTTTCTTTCTTTCTTTGTAGTGACCAACTCAGGTGCTGTTAATGGGGAAGCCCACATAACCCAAACAATCCTGAGTTTCTGGCTATTCAAAAACTATGCTTCAAAGTCTTAGTAGTTAACTTGTACGAAAACTGATGGCTTTTACTGTTTCATTTACTATTTTATTAGTTTTTAATTGTACCCAACAAGGGAGCCCCCAGGCATTTTCAACTGGATTAAGGTGACTCAACCACTCCACAACATTCATCTTTTTGTCTTTAAACCATTTCTGTGTAGCTTTGGCTGTTTGCTTTGGCTCATCGTCTTGCTGGACTTGCAGACTGCATCAGGTCGTCCTCCAGGATTTCTCTAGACTTTGTTACATTTATTTTACCTCTACCTCTACAAACATTCCAGAACCTGCTGCCCAGAAGCATCCCCACATCATGATGATGCCGCCACCATGCTTCTGTCAAGGATAGTGTCTAGTCTGATGGGCAAAAAGCTCGATTTTGAACTCATTGGAACAAAAAAAAGACAACTTCTAATTGACCGAGTCTCCTACTAAGCTGTTTCAACAGTGCCTTATTCTTTGCCACTTTCGTATGAAGCTTTGACTGGTGAAGAACAGACAGTAGCTGTTGTATGAACAGTCTCTTCCATCTCAGCCACTGAAGCTTGTATCTCCTTCAGAAGAGTCATAGGTGTCTTGGTGGCCTCCTCACTAGTCCTAGTTATTGTTATAATTTTTTTCTGCCCCCACATATGATGACAATAAAGTTATTCTGTCTATTCTATCTTGCATAATTTCTCAGTTTTTGAGGATGACTTGCTTCAGGCAGATTTACACATATGCCATGCTCCTTATGTTTTCTAATGATGGATTAAACTGTACTCCACGGTAGATTCAGCGACTTGGTCATTTTCTTGTATCAATACACAGAATTTGCTTTTCAATGATCTTTTCATTGAGTTGCTTGGTGTTCTTTTGTCTTCATGGTGCAGTTCTAACCAGGACTACTGATTCACCAGCAATACACATTCACTGCACTCAGACCATCTGCATTTTATGAACTGTGTGACTTCTACCAACAACTGGCTGCACCTGTCGTAACTTAGGTCAATCACGTTAAAGAGGACGGAATCTTATGTAATCATTTATGTTTAATATGTTTTTTCAATTACATTATGTTGTGAAAGTCTTTGACATGAAATTCTCCTTCTTTGTTAGTGCTTGTCCAAAAAGTAGAATTATGGTGACCATGATTCAATGTTGAGAAGAATAAAAGAGGGGAAAACTTCCATATGAATATTTTTTATAGGTGGTGTAGGTCCTGTTTAAATATATATTCAGCCAGTTGTATTTTTCACCCATCACAAACTCACACAAAAGTCTGATCCTGCCAACAAGCAGTCCCTGAACCTTCAAGGTTTTCTGCTGGAAGGCCATCACAGAAGTTATTCTTTCAAAACCACCACATAATGAATTTAAAAAAAAAAAGATTGATATTCAGACAGTCTTTCAAAATACTGCCCTTGCTATACCCGGTGTAATAATAACTTTAAATGAATTTGAAATTAAATGCTTATAAATCGTGAAAAGGTGAAAAAATAAATGTTACCCACTGATTATGTCCAGTCTTTTGTGGAACACTGAAATGAAAAATAGACTCTTTATAAGATTGTGCAAATTTTTGTGTCAAAATTAAGCAAACCAGCCATTTTAATCTGCATAGCATTTCATTTTATTTTGGTCGGTTAATGTGATTATCTGTGGTACTGATTAAAATAATCTTTTGGATGTTCTGAATGTCTGAAATGGAGTGAAATGACATATCCAGACATAAAATGGCAAAACTGAAGAATGAAAAGAAAAAAACAGAGGAGGAGTACAGCAGGACTGCTGCAAACTTCAAAAGGAGTTTAAATGAACTTGAAGAGGGCATAAATCGACTTTTGTTTCCTCGCTTATATTGCACTTGATGTTTTGCATGCCTGTCAACACTGGAGATCTGAAAATAAAGGAGCATTTCTATCCCACCACCCCTGCCTCTGTCCACACACTGCTTATCTTCTGACAAGAGTGCATTAAAGGGTTGTCCCAGACCGAAGATATTCTTTGTCGATGAGTAATAAGAAAATACCAGATACTGGTCAACTAATCATTGCACAATAATCTAAATATGTAAATATAAATAAATGCATTTTCTTTTCTGGCTAATGTTCCAGTTGTTTATGTTTTCTTGTTCTTACACATTTGTTTCCTTCTTTTCTCATATTCTTCTTTTGTTTCCATGTTTTTCTTGCTCTTGTTCTTGCTTTTGATCTTACTCACACTCTTTTTCTTCAACAGTTTTTCTTTACTGTTGTTTTTACTCATATTGCATTCTTCCTTATTCATATTATTACTTTCACGTAATATTCTTCTTCTTGATGTTTTTGTTCCTTTTCCTTTTTACTTTGCTACAAACAAATATTAAAAAAAAAACAGAAGCAAATATTTTCTAAGCTGATGTCTAACAGCACTGAAGATGTTCAGTATTAACTGTCCTCCTCTAAGACACAACCTCAAGCATCATCTGTGCAACAACTAAATATGACCAAATAATTGTATTTTATTTGGTACTTTCACAAAAGACACCAAAACAACATGTTTGTGCAATTAAGAAACAAAGTCCTCTAGTGGCCATGGTAATGATGACAGAAGCAAAGAGACGGTAGTAGCACCGTTCTAGAGATATGCATTTTCTGTATGGAGGATGTCAGGGTGGATGGATGGGCTCATACTGAACTGGAGACCTGGATTATTCCTTGTTTCAAACCAATCTAACTGATGATGGCTGTTGCACAACTTTTTCCATGTTTCTCAGTGAAATATGATGAAGATCACCTAACCTCGACAAGTAATGTATTTTAACCATTATCTCTCCTTAAATTAAGTTGTTTCCCCCGCCCCCCCCCCCCCCCCCTGAACAGAACCAAACCTTTCTCAAGCAGTGTTTCAACAGGCTACCTCTTGCTTATCTCCTTGCGTTGATAGATATGGGTCATATCAGTAGTAGAGTAGATATAAGATTAAGTTTGGAGGACTGAAATATATGAGACAGAGCAGTACATAAGTGCACAAAAAAAGAAACATCCCCAGCACATACTGTTAACTCATATTGGTTGTTATTTTCCCATAAATCCTGGGAGCTGGATGTCAGGCGTGTCCAAAGAGTTGACAGATTAGATGAATGGAGCGGTATAAGTAACACACACACACACACACACACACACACACACACACACACACACACACACACACACACACACACACACACACACACACACACACAGCTGACGGAGGCTATCATTTGTGGAGTTGGTGCACTGTTCTTCTGAGCTCACACACACCCAACACTCAACTTCTTTGTTTCATGGTGTAAGCAACAGGTGTGTGTGTGTGTGTGTGTGTGTGTGTGTGTGTGTGTGTGTGTGTGTGTGTGTGTGTGTGTGTGTGTGTGTGTGTGTATGAGAGACAGTGAGAGAGAGAGAGAGAGAGAGAGAGAGAGAGCCACACCACACTGTTGGCCTTTATGAAGTGCTGTATCGTTCAGAGTAATTACATGTACAACAGTACCTAAAGCAGTGGCTGCTATCTCAACATCACATCTGCTGACCTTATACCTGCCGAGTACTACAGATATGAACTAGCTAAATCTGATACGTTTACATCATAATGATGCCACCTGACTGCAGAAGTAACATTAATTAAATTTCATTCATGTAGCATCAATTCACAGCATAAGCTGTCTCAGTGCACTTCCATAGGAAGTGAAAGAGCTTATAATATTATAAAGACCAATCCAACAAGTCCCTGTAAGTAAGCACTTGGCAATGATAGAAGGTTGAAAAAAATAAATAAAAAAACCCTGACAGAACCAGGCTCAGAGAGGTGGCCTACCATAACTGCTTGGTGATGAGAGAAACAACCAACAAGGACTGTATAACACTGAGCACGTTGGTGATGCAACTGCAGACCAGAACTAAGAAAAAAAATAATCCAGCCACAACTACCGGTCATGGCAGCATTCCCTGCTGTTTGCTATTAACGTTTTGTTTTTGTCTTTTGCAGAAATGAAAACTGATCCCTGCAGTTTTGCCATTTGTTTTTTGCAAGTGTGCTTGTAAAAGGGTGGGACTGGTTCCAGTTCTGCAGACTAAGATGGCAATACCTGCAATTATTTTGAATTTCCACTGTATTTCATGTTAACAAGCCTGTTTTCAATTGTGTTTATATGTGTGGGTGGGTGTGTGTGTCCATCATCCAGAAGTCCGTCCCGCAGACACACTTACATCTGAACATATGCACTTCATCCTACAAATATAGAAACATTCAATGCACACTGTGAATGCCCACAGGCTTATTGCAACAGTATGACACAAGTACACTCATGCACAGAGACGTTGTCCTTGGTGGGATACTGGTAGACTACCGGTAAATGGAGGGTCATGGTCGGGTCTTCGTCATCACGAGCCGAACAAAACCTGCACACGCCACTACCTTGAAGGAAAAGCAGCAGTGAATAATGACTGAGGTTGTGAACAGGATGAACTCTAACAACCACACACACCTGCTCAGCCTCTCTCACATGCATACTGACGGCATGAACATTTAGAAGAAAGATGCTGTATTAGCTGAAACAATAGCTGACAGTTATTCAACTCGTGCAAAATTCATTAATCAGTTAATTGTTTCGGAAAATTGCAAAGAAAAATACCAAGCATTCTCCTGTTCCAGCTTTTTTTTAATGTGAAAATGACCTGTTAGTAATTCATAAGATTACTCGATCTGAATATGAATGGATTTGGATCATAGGTTGGAGAAAACTCAAACATTTCCATGTCACTTCTAATGCAAACTCTTCGCAAGGACCCTCAAGGAAAATGAAGAACAGGTATTTTGAACATTTAACTGGAGGAAATGTGGAGAACTATCTTCAAGCTACTTACATAGAAAGAATGTTTTAGAGGTGGCTTTAAAAATGAGCCCATAGAAGATTGTAGACATTTGCACATTGTTGAATATCGTTCTGATCACAAGCAGAGAGTGGACAGACTAATAACAGAAGTGCATGAAATGGAAACAAAAAAACAGCCAACAAATACATACAGATTTTTTGAAAATAAATACAAATAAAAAAATCTCCTGCTGATTAGAAATAGCATCTTATTTTCATTAACAAACAAAATAAAAATAAAAGACAAAATAAATAAAAGACACAAATGGGTGTTAATGTTGTATCACTTGTTGAATATTTAGTGCCCTTTTTACATATTCTTTGTTTTGTTGTGTCACTTCAGCAGACTGTGAAATCATTCTTGCAGACTGTTGTTATTGCCAAAAGAAATAAATATTAAATTGAATAAAAGACCAGCCATACCATTGATAAACATCAAATCAGATTAAATGGGTAGACGCGTGTAAAGGAGAATAGAAGCAAATAGAAGCTTTAAAAAAAGACTCCCTACAGACTGTCAGTACGCAATGCATTGAAACAGGTATGTAGTACAGGAGTTGATCCCTTGTTGAGAAAAGTTAAAATGCCAAAAATGCAATCAGCGGTAAATAAGTTTTCTACAAGAATGGATGAACTTGATTTTTTCAGATCAGATTTTTTCCAGAACTCCATATCTCTGATGAGTGTGGTCAGTGATAAAAACAGGCCTGAAACACTCAACAGCAGAAGAGGCAGCAAAACACTGTTTCAATCATTGACATAGAAACATACAACCATCTCCTCTACAGTCACACCTCACTGCCATCATCGTTTTACTAGAGAGGGGAAAAATGTCCCAGTGTATTTTATTTCTAGCCAATTACAGATGTCTTGAGCGGTGCCAAACCAAGGATGCAGTTACAATGTCCCTGTAAAATAGTGCTGGGGGAACTGATGAAACCTTTCTAAGAGAGATGTCTTATTGCATGAGGGCAGCTGAAACCCAAAGTCTGCATCCGGCTATGTAAAGATGTACTGGAGTAATGACATCCTTTGCAGAGAAGGAAGTTTCTTTTGTGTGCTGTATTCCACGCTTCTCTGTTCTTCATTTTGGCAACTGTTCATGTTAGTGCATGTGAGTCCCTCCCTTTGAAACTACTGGCCTACTTATAAACAGCCAAGAGTGACCTCCCACACAAAACTTTAATTCAGCCAATGCTTCCAAATGTATTAATTTCTGTGCATGTTTTTGTTTCAGCTCAGCCTAAAGGTGCGTGTCCACTAGATGCGATTTTCCCACACGGGAATGCACCGCATCTGAACATGGTACGGCTGGCAGGCGGTCACGACCGGACCAGTCATGAATACCAATGACTTTCATGCATGTATGAATCATTTTACGAGAAAATGACAGAATATTGTAATGAACTGATGTTGTTGTTGATGTTTCAATGTTTATTGTTCAGTTCGAGATTTACCTAATGTCGGTGAATGTGCCAGGTTTAGTAAGCTCACCTCTGATTGGCTGAGAATCAGCAGTAGTGTGTTTTGAGTGAGAGAGACCTGGGAATGGCAGCCAGCGCATTCTGGAGCTAAGATATAGGATTTTTGTAGTTATTTTGGCGTTGACTACGGCTCACAATAGAATGTGTGAAGCTTCACTAAGCGACCAGAGAACGAGATAAAGTTTCACTCATTCATCACAGAGGGTCGCTACAATATGTTGCACTGTTTTTACAACTTGACCGATGTTCGTAGGTGTTTTGCCCTGTTTCGAGCATTTTATTCACTTCCGTGGAGATGGCTTTTCTTTTCCTCGAAGCACTGCCATCAGAGGAGTCTGACTTACACTTGGGAGCCATAACGAAGGGCAAAAAGTTAGCTAATGTAAAGCAATCCAAGGTGGTGTGAACAATGTAACCAAATCCGTCTTATAGCGCTGCGTGACGACGTATTCATCCGCTCTGCTCATCAACTAGTTCTGCCTAACCAGTTCCAATGTAACGATGAAACGCCGTAGGTCGATGCCGTCGTAAACCGAGGATCCCCTGTGTAGGTAGATAGTGGAGTTAAAAGCACCTCTGAAATGTAAGTATATCTAATAATTAGTGATGGGATGTGATTTTAAAAAAATCTAATTAAATATAGGCTTTGTAATTAATTAATCGCGATTTATTACATTTTTGTTAAATAGCAATATTTGACACAAAGTTTTTTAATTAAAATAAATTTTAGTTGATGACTGAATCGATATGTGAACTTGAACAACAAAACTGTTTATGTTTCATTTATATTTATCCATGCATTTTTCATTTGTCCACTACATTCACAGATTGCTGCAAACTCAAAGCGCATGTACAGCGATTATATTCAACATTTGGAGACGTTTTGTAAACTCAAGCACTTTCAATTTCTTCTAAAGTGGTCTATTATGGGATGGCTACCCTGTTTGCCGGTACCAAGACTGTTGTAGCTAATGTTAGCCCTGGTGCTAACAGCAACACGGTTGGCATTGACATGATAATGTCAGCTTGAAATGCTGCAGTCATTAGAAAACTCTTTGTTGCACAATTTGCTTACAACCACGCTTTTATCCGAGCTACCATTGGCAAGGTTTTTAAAAGAAAACTTTCCACCCAACAAGCTGAATACGGTCTCATCTTCCTTCGTGTACACCAGACTTTCTTGACATCACTCTGCGTCCTGTGCATCTTCTTCCTGGCTGGCAAACAGACTTTAGGTTCATTACCGTCACCTACTCGGCTGGAGTGTGCTTCGGTGCTAGCGGTGTGCCAGAAATTAGGGTACTGAGAAAGGTTTCATTAAATGCGTTATTCTTTTTTAATGAGTTATTTTTTCTGTAACTAATTCATCAAAATTAACACATTAAAGTCCCAGCCCACTAGCAATATAAATATTCTTGTGCTGTCTGCACATGTAAAATTTCTGGATTATGCTTGAAAAGCTCAAATGCTTAGACTGATGGAAACTGTACAAAATCTGCGGGAAAAATGAACAGCACACCTTTCATTCATTCAGCACTTTTTCTCTTGTGTTTATCACGCACACAGTGGCCAGTTGCAGTCTTTTCATGTGGCACAAAATGAAAAGTCCAGGTAAAGCTCATGGTTGGACTTTAGTCATGCTGAGACGGTGCAATTTTGAAACTCAAAACAAAATGTCACACTCACAGAAGCTTTTCCTCTCTTGTGTGGAGGAAAGTGAAACAGTACTCCATCTTTCTTGGGGGAGACATAACACATGGATCAACTACAAGCATGTGCTTCTGGATGGATTCCAATAGCAGGACTGCATGTGTCTGTGTGTGTGAGTGTGTCTGTGTGTGTTTGCACATTTGTCACAGCTTCCAGTCTCAGGCACACCAGCATCAGTTTTCAACTCACAGCCCGAGCTGTTAATTGTGTGCTAAAGAGCATTGATGTTATGGTGTGTGTGTGTGTGTGTGTGTGTGTGTGTGTGTGTGTGTGTGTGTGTGTGTGTGTGTGTGTGTGTGTGTGTGTGTGTGTGTGTGTGTGTGTGTGTGTGTGTGAGAGTGTTTTAAAGCTAAAAGTTGGAAGTTGGAGCATGCTTACAATCATGACATGCCCACAGCCAGTCAGGTTAATTTGGATGTAGAATGTGTCTCATTAAACATTTTATAGAATGAAATGCTTTTAGGTCATGGCAGCACATAAATGCAAATCCTATCCTCTTGTACTTTACATTTGTTATATTGGATGTTTAAAAATGTTCTGGAGGTTTCCTTTTCAAATTATAAACAAAATGTTTGCATCTTTGCACACTTAGCTACTCCAGTCACATGTCAAATGACAAGGTAGGATGAAGTGAAGCTGCATAAATTCATCAGTTAAACTTCAGCTTTGGTCGAATTTGCGTTTTCCTGTTGAAAGTACAACCTGTCACCTACAGCCTGCGTTCATTTGTTACCAAAGTGATTCCCAACTCTTATGGTGCCAGACATAATCACTGCCTGCGTTATATCAACACCAACAACTTGTTAATTTATTTTTTTTCCAACGTTGGTGAACTTTACCAGAGTTACCTGGAGGTTACTGTGGTAGATGTTGGATAGTCACAGTATAGGACTGTCAGAGGCCAGAGAAAGTTTGCAATCAGTCTCTGGTCTGTGGTTTGGGCAACAAAATCAGTTTGATTAAGTTTAGACAAAGACTGGTGTTTTGGTTAATTGTAAGATAACACGATATGTCTTAAGACAATGCTGATTTTATATACTAAATCAGACTAAAATCTTTCCGTAAAAGGGCCAACGTGCATGGCTGACAAATGAAAGCAATGTTAAAGTGCCAAAAACTGTATTTCATAGAATTACCTCTGAGGCTGGTTCCAAAAGTAAGTCAATCTCCAATGGCTCTCATGTTAAAATGCCCAATTTTGCTGAAATGACTGAAATATGTACAGCCTGATACAAACATTGTTTTGGTCTCTGTATCTAATTTCCTTAGTCATGAAAACTGTACAGGGGGTAGATTTTAATATCATTCCCTTGTTCAAATTGTATTAGGGCTTGAAGTTATCAAAATTAAGAGTGTGATTACAGTGATATTTGTGATATTGGTGATTTTTTTTGTGATATGTGATATTGAGTGCTGTCATAGAGCAGACAGCAGGAGCCACGACACCGAGCTTTAAAAGTGCTTTTTAGAAAACCTGTAAGTGATGTCACTGAGGGTTTGTTCATCTAAATATACAGTCCATGTCCGCTACTAAACATAACCTTAAACGGTTTTTTAAAGCACTGTTTCGTAGATGTATATATATGTAACTTATAGTGTTCGACCTTTTAGCATTGTTGCATCCCATTTCACTCAGCAGAGAGTTAAAAACAGGAGTTGATGACAGGAATTTCTTTCACCAAAATTAAGTGAATGATTTCCCCTTATTTAGGTACTCTTTACTGAATGAAATGATGCGTTATCGCAACAACATTTGTTTTTAACTACCCTTCTTTTTTAAATATGACAATTCTTAAGCCCTGGGCTATTTTTTTTAACTTCCACTTGAAAACTATCC